>NC_142095.1:27314677-28564677 GCF_054644295.1 Miniopterus natalensis | reverse complement strand
TTCGTGTGACACACCGTCTGGCTCTGCAAAGATGAAGAAGAGAGCGGGTTACAGCCAGCAGGGACCTCTGCTCGAGGAGTGACAGTGCCTAGGACCGTGAAGAAGGGACAGCCACTGCTTCCACACCTTCCATTAGAAACTGGAGGGCGCTCAGTACACCGGCCCAAACCCACACACCTGCTGCCTTCCGTATGTGAGGGGACGGCACCGAGGCTGAATGGCAGCAATCTGAATGGAACCATGCTTTATCTTCCCATGGTGGGGAGGCAAGACTGGTTGAAGGTCGGAGCCCCATGGAAGCAGAGTGGGACAGGCACACAGTCAGTACTCTTGGTACAATGGGTGGAAACAGCCAGGGCCAGTAGGTGCCCATCCTGTACTGTGGACATCTGAGCTGAGTGCCCCCTAGGTGGATGGAGGCATAATGGGGACAGTCACTGAATTATCTGCTCAAACCCCCTTTCCAGAAAGTCCTGCTTCTCCCTCGGTCCACGTGGACAGGGCAGCCACATGTGACAGTGTGGCCCCACGCCACAGCCAAAGCTGGCTGCCCGGGTCTGGGCAGAGAATCCTGGACTGCAAATGTGTGAAGGCAAGAGCTGTCGGCACCCCACTGCTCTTGGGTTGGGGTTTCTTGGTTTGTGTGTGTCCTTCTTTGTTCTGCCTCGTGGAACACATAAGGAATGCAAGCTGGTCCTCAGAGTCACAACTGAAAACTAGAAGTAGACATGGAGAAAGGAGCAAGACAGGCAGCAGAGGGAAGCTCCTGACCGTGTTCCTGTCTCTGGTCCCAGGTTCCTCCCACACCCAGCTGCTCCCTACCTGGAGCTCTGGGAGACGCCCCATCAACAAACACAACAGGTCCCCTCTCCCGTTGAATTTCTGTGGCTTCCTATTAGCTTCTGGCTAATGGCTCATCCAACGCTTTCTTGCTTTGCTAGCTCTATTCCAGACACTATTAAAGAGATGACTCACCTCCTAGGCTTCCCTACAGCTATAGCTACCCATGAGACACAGCTGAGACCAACAGAATAGAAGCAGGTCTCAGGACTTGACCTTTTCATCAACTTCGCCCACTGGATATGGTTGTGATAGTTGGGGCCATGGCAGCCATCCTGCAACTACGAGGACATGAGAACAAAAACTAAATATTCAGAAGATGATAAAGAGAGACCCAGAGTCTGAGTTTCCAATGTATAATTTTGCTGCAAAAATGAGGTCAGCAACAGTCACCGCTATTGGTGTGACAATATAAAATCATAAAAACACACCCTAGTGATCTAGTGTGCTGTGTTTAGCCAATACGTTCCTTAACTGAAACATTTACAAACAAGAGTTCAGGTAACGTAAGGAAGAAACCTCGAGACTGGACCTGAATGGCCACAGCAGTGAAGAGCCTAGAGTTCTGGGGGTGAACAGTGAAAAGAAAAGCAGCGGGAAGAGGGTAGGAATATTGCCTGGGTGAGGCATGGCTGGGAGAACAGAAAAGCAGAAACAGCAAGGGGTGCAGGTACAGAAAGAGGCGGCTAGACAGTGGCAGTGGGTGCTCAGCCCATGGAAGCCGTGTGCAGGGCGCTATCAGAACCATGGCGAGGACCTGAGGCCATGCGGGGGACATCTGGGGAAAGATGCCCTTCGGCACGGACCTGGGGCTCAGAAGGGCAGGTGAGCCTGGATGGGGCAGAGAATCGTGAGCAGCAGGTGAAGAGCCACTGGGCCAGGTCTAGGAGACGGAGCTTAGTGAGTGCCTGTCATCACATGAGTGTATCTGACCCCTGAAGTATCAACTGGGTGCCAGTATTTAATGTGCTCTCTGGAGTTAGTGTGAGCCCATCTGCTTGCAGTCCCTAAGGACAACGGCACAACTTCAGCCTGGAGGCAGGCAGGTGGCATCCTCATGGCTTTGTGCCCCTCAAACCTGAGGATTCCTCTCTCTTTAAAGAACCTGAGTAATGAGACAGATGGTGGGGCGTCCAGAAGAATCTAAGGGGATCCTCACAGGGAAGAGGCCTGGGGCACCAGGGGCTGGGGGGGAGATGGGACAGACCTACCATCTCCTCCTGGGAGGCCACATGCCTGGCTCGTCGACAGAACCCAAATAGGGTGGCACTCCTCTGGCGCTGGGCCTTGGGAGCTGCTGCCTTGTGAACCTGAGACAGGGAGGTGCGCAGCCTGTGAATCTCCTCCTGCAGCATCTTGTTCTCCTCCAGCATCTTGTTCTCCTGCAGCGTCTTGTTCTCTTGCACTATCTTTTTCTCCTGCAGCATCTTGTTCTCCTGCTGCAGAGTCCTGTTCTCCTTCTGCAGCATCTCGTTCTCTATCTGCAGCGTCTCGTTGTCCTCCTGCAGTGTCCTTTTCTCCTCCTGCAGCATCCTGTTCTTCTGCAGCGTCCTGTTCTCCTCCTGCAGCGTCCTGTTCTCCTTCTGCAGCGTCCTGTTCTCCTTCAGCATCATCCTGTTCTTCTTGTGCAGTGTCCTGTTCTCCTCCTGCAGGGCCCTGTTCTCCTCCTGCAGGGCCCTGCTCTCCTCCTGCAGGGTCCTGTTCTCCTCCTGCAGAGTCCTCTTCTCCTTCCTCAGCGTCCTGTTTTCGTCCCGCAGCGTCCTGTTCTCCTCCCGCAGCTGGTGGGAATGGGGTGGTCAGTTAGTCATGACCGCAGGGGCCTCTGAGGGCCCAGTGTCGGCGGCTCTGCACCAGATGGCAAACGCTGGTCGGCGTTTCACCTGGAGCAGGGTGGAGGGTTTCCAGGCCTGGGAAGGTGGTTTTCTAACAAGACTGACCACCTTCCAGCTTGGGAACATTTTCAAGCCGTGCCTGGGGAGAAGGAAGGATTGAATGCAGGCCCCAAACATCAGGGGGAAGGGCTCTCTGTCAGGTGTGGCCACCACTTAAGGACAGTCAGGGAAGTTGGCGGTCATTGGAAAATCATCAAATGGATGTTTTTAGGTGAAAACAAATGGTGAAAAAAATGTAACATGCTACCTCTGCTCTCTGAGCAGAGAGAAAATGAGACTATGTGTACTTGCATAAAGAAACTCTAGAATAGTACGAAAGAAAATACAAGTGGTCACCTGTGGATGGTGGGTGTAGGGGACAGGTAGGTGAAGACTGGGTGGAAGTGAGACTGAACTTAGTGTACCTTAATGTATTTCTCCTGCTTCAGGAATGAGTTTGGATGCATTTCCCACTTTAAAGTGTTTCAAATAAAGTAAAACCATCCAATGGGGTTGCTGGAGTGGGGTGGATACTATGTGCCCGACTCGGACTCAAGCCCTTTCATGCTCTGAGCTCTCTGCATGCAGAACCTGGGGCTGTTGTGAACAGGCTTCCTCTTCAACTTGCCCCTCCTCAGGGGCATTTTTATAGAGGATGTTTTCTCTGCCCTGAAGCCTGCTGCTCTCTGTTCACTGGTCTCATATCTGAGCCCTTCCACCGGGGCTCTGGGTGAACTATCACTGAGGTCCACAGCCACCTGGTTCTCTCCTGGGTGGGATTTCAAAGAAGGGTGACCAGGCAATTCATCTGAGGGTTATACAAAGCCTCTTGGGCGGGCCTCACGGGGTCACTGCCGAGGGGACCACAGTGGAAAGGCTGCGGTGGTCCAGAAGACAAGGCCTGGAGTCCCCTGTCCCTGCCCCTGTGTGGGCAGCTGGCCCTTCTGTGTACTGATGAGGGTCAGCAGCCAGGAACAATATCAGCAACAAAATACCTGCCAACCAGTTCAAGGTGGGGGAAAGGTGGTGTGCTGGAGGTTGAGAGGAGGTCGCGGGAACCAAGCTCCCCCCGACCACCCAACGAGAACTACCTGCACCGCCTCAACTTCAAACTCTTCTAGAAGTTTCTTTGTTTCCATTTTCCATTTTGTGTCCTGAAAAGTAAGTTTATAAAATGAGCCCCTCTAGATATTAAACTACATTATAAAACTACAGGAATTAAAAAGTACTGGCTCACGATTAGGAAGAGAGATAAGTGAAAAGAATACAAAGCTCAGAGGAAGAGGGGAAAACA
Source organism: Miniopterus natalensis (assembly GCF_054644295.1). Classification (NCBI taxonomy): domain Eukaryota; kingdom Metazoa; phylum Chordata; class Mammalia; order Chiroptera; family Miniopteridae; genus Miniopterus; species Miniopterus natalensis. Next base: position 28,560,672 of record NC_142095.1, on the reverse strand, counting down.
TGGAATCTTAGTCTGGGGGAGGATGGGTTATTGACTCAGGGTTTTCAAACAAGCAGCTAACTGCCTGAAAAAAAGCTATGAACTTGGGCCCTTATTTCATATCTTAAACCAAAATAAAGTGTAGATGGGTCAATGATGTAAATGTAAAAAATGGGAGTGACTGTAGGCAAGGTGGTGGGGTAGGAGGTTCCAGCTCTCAAGCCACCCACAGAGAAGATGACTTTTATGGGAACCTGGGAATCCAGCTCACAGGTTCCAGTCCCTCGATGAAGCAAAAAATCAGAGAGTAGTTGCCTTGAAGAGGAGAAGACAGTTTCACTTTATTGCATCACCTCTTCCCCAAGGCAGCACAGCTCAGCGCCAGGAGAGACTTCCTCAAGCTTGCAAACATTCCCACAAGGAAACGTGAGAGTGAGTGAGCACCCAACTGCCCCAGCTTTGAGGGGTGCTGCCCAGGAAGCCACTTCTGTCTCACCACCCCCAGAACTGAGGAAGTGGGTGTGGCTGAAATTGGCCTGGGACACTGGCACACAGACCTCACCAACTGGCTCGGCCCTATGGGCTGCCTTGTGGACACCAGGAGGCGTGGGAGGAGAGAAAGTAAAAGTGTAGAGCGTTTGTGTGCAGTTGAAGTTAAGTTTTATCAGCTTAAAACAGACTTTGTAACTATAAAATGTTTTATATAAGCCTTATATTAATCGCAAAGAAAAACACCTACAGCAGGTACACAAAAGATCAAAAGAGGAAAGAATCAAAACATAACACTACAAAAAAAAAAAAAAAAGGCTTCAAATCATGGAGAAAGCGAGAAAGAGGGAAAGCAAAGTAACTTCAAAAAAAGTTTGAAGACAACAAAATGGCAATAGTAAGTACTAATGTATCAAAAATTATTTTATATTTTTTAATTACAGTTGACATACACTATTATATTATTTTCAAGTGTACAACAGAGTGATTACACATTATAAACCTTATAAAGTCATCACCCCAATAAGTCTAGTGTCTGACACCATACATAGTTATTACAATATTTTTGACTGTATTTCCTATGTTGTACTTTACATTCCTGTGGTTGTTTTTATAAGAGGCAATTTGTACTTCTTAATCCCTTCATCTTTTTCACCAAAGCTCCCAACCCCCCTCTCATCTGGCAACCATCAGTTTGTTATCTGTATCTATGAGTTTGTTTCTGTTTGTTAGTTCATTTATTTTGTTTTTTGATTTCACATATAAGTGAAATCATATGATATTTGTCTTTTTCTGTCTTTTTCACTTAGCACAATACCCTCTAGGTCCATCCATGTTGTCTCAAATGACAATATTTAATTCTTTTTATAGCTGAGCAATAAATATTCCATTGCATATATGTACCACATCTTTATCTATTCATCTACTGATGGACACTTAGGCTACTTCCATATCTTGGCTATTGTAAATAATGCTGCTATTAACAGAGGGGTGCATGCATCCTTTTGAATTGTTGTTTTGGATTTCTTCGGATAAATAAACAGAAATGGGTCTGCTGAGTCATGTGGCAGCTCTATTTTTAATTTTTTGAGGAATCTCTGTAGTTTTCCATCATGGCTGAACCAATTTCCAATCCCACCAGTAGTGCACAAGGCTTCTCTTTTCTCCCCATCCTAGCCAACACTTGTTGTTGGTTTATTATCAATAATTACTTTACACTTAAATGGATTAAACTCTCCAATCTTCAGAGCTGGAGTGGCTGAATAAATTTAAAAAACCCCAACGGCAACAAGGTCAAACTATATGCCGTGTGCAAGAGGCTCACTTTAGCATTAAGGACACACATGGACAGAAACTGAAGGGTTGGAAAAAGATATTTCATGCAAATGGTAGCCAAAAGAGAACAGGGGTAGCTATCCTTATATCAGACAAAAGACTTTAAGTCAAAAGGTGTCACAGAGACAAAGGAAGTCATTATATAATGATAACGGATCAATTCATTAAGAGGATATAACAATTGTAAATATATAGGCACCCAACATCAGAGCGCCTAGATATATAAAGCAAATATTAATAGAACTAAGGGAGAAATAGACAGCAATATAATTACAGTAAGGGACTTACATACTCCACTTTCAACAATGGATATTTCACCCAGACAGAAAACCAGTAACAAAAAAGCACAAAAGGAAGGAAATAATAAAGATTAGAGCAGATATAAATGAAAGAGAGACTAGAAAAAGAATATAAATGATCAACAAATCTAAGAGTCGGCTTTTTGAAAAGATAAACAAAATTGACAATTCCATAGCTAGACAAAGAAAAAAGAGGGGTCTCAAATAAAATCAGAAATGAAAGAGGCGACATTACAATTGATGCCACAGAAATGCAAAGGATCACAAGACACTACTATGAACAATTATATACCAATAAATGAATAATATGGAAAAAGTGAATAAATTCCCAGACACATACAACCTGCCAAGACTGAATCATAAAGAAATAAAAAATCCTAAATGGACCTATGAATAATGAGATTGAATCAGTAATCAAAAAATCTCCCAATAAAGAAAAGCCCATAATCAGGTGACTTCACTGGTGAATTCGACTAAACATTAAAAAAAATTAATGCAAATTCTTTTTAAAAAATTGAAGAGGAAGGCACACTTCCAAATGCATTTTATGAGGCCAGCATTACGCTTATCAAAAGCCAGACAAGGACACTATGAGAAAGAAAATTTAGAGTCCAATAACCCTGATGAACATTGATGCAAAAATCCTCAACAAAACACAAGCAAACCAAATTCAACAGCACATTAAAAGCATTATACACCATGATCAAGTAGGATTCATCCCTAGGATGCAAGAATGGTTCAACATAAACAAATCTATAAATGTGACACACCACATTAACAGAATAAAGAATAAAATCATATTATCATCTCAATAGATATGAAAATGCATTTGAGAAGTTGTGTATAGAAGGAATAGACAATGTAATAAAGACCAGAGATGACAAGCCCACAGCTAACACTTTTTCTCTAAGATCACTTCTATTAGCACTTCTATTCAACCTTAGCACTTCAGTTCAACATGGTATTGGAAGTCCTAGCCACAGCAATCGGGCAATAACATGAATAAAAGGCATTCATATTGTAAAGGAAGAAGTAAAATGATCTCGGATTGCAGATGATTTTATATGTAGAAAGCCCTAAAGACTCCAAACCAGATTCAGTAAAGTTACAGAATAGAAAATAACGTGCAAAAATCAGTTGTGTTTCTATACACTAGCAACAAACTATTCAAAAACGAAATTAAGAAAACAATCCCACTTATAACAGCATAAAAAACAATTAAAAGACTAGGAATAAGTTTAACCAAGGAGGTAAAAGATCCGTACACTGAAAACAATAAAAACATCAATCTAAAAAATTGTGGAAGACACAAATAAATGGAAAAATATTCTGTGCTCATGGATTGGGAAAATAGTGTTAAAATGTCCTTACTACCCAAAGAAACCTACAGATTCGATGTATTCCCTACCAAAATTCCAATGGCGTTTTTCACAGAAATAGAAAGAAAAATCTTAAAACACAGAAGACCCCCAATAGCAAAAAAAATCTTAAGCAATAAACCAAAACTGCAGCCGTAACTTCCAATAATTTCAAATTATATTACAAAGCTATAGTAATCAAAGCAGCATGGTGCTGCCATAAAACAGGATAGACCAGAATACAGGAGCCAGAAAAAAGCCCACACATAAATGGTCAACTAATCTCTGACAGGACACAAGTACACAAAATGGGGAAAGGAGAGTCTCTTCAATAAGTGGTGTTAGAGGAAATCGATATCCACATGCATAAGAATGAAATTGGACCAATGTCTTCTTCCATACACAAAAAGCAACTCAAAGTGAATTAAAGACTTAAACATAGGACCTGAAACTGTAAAACTACTAAAAAAAAAATTGAGGGAAAGCTCCAAACATTGATCTTGGCGATGATTATTTTGGACATGAAACCAAAAGCACATGCAACAAAAGCAAAAATAAACAAGTAAGACTACAACAAACTAAAAGTTTCTGTGCAGCGAAGGAAATGATCCAAAAAATAAAAAGACAATCTACAGAATGGGAAAAAAAAGATTTGCAAACCATATATCTGAAAAGTGGTTAATATCCAAAAAATAAGAAAACTCATATAACTCAATAGTACAAAACACAAATAAACCAATTTAAAAATAAACAAAGAACCCGAACAGACATTTCTCCAAAGAAAACATACCACTGGCCAACAGGTATATGAAAAGGTGCTTAACATCATTAATCAGCAGAGAAATGAAGATCAAACCACAGTGAGATATCACCTCACACCTGTAGGGATGGCTATTATTTAAAAAATAAACAAGGTAAGTGTTGGCGAGGATGTGGAAAAAGGGGAACCCTTGTGCACTGCTTCTGGGAATGTAAATTGGCATAGCCATTACGGAACACTGTGTGGAGGTTCCTCAAAAAATTAAAAACAGAAAGAGTTACTCATTTTCTCTAGATATCTCCCATGTACACATGAGGTATACATGCTAATAAACTTCATTTTGTTTTGGTTTTGTTAAAAAAATTAAAAATAGCCCAGCCAGCGCGGCTCAGCAGTTGAGCGTCAACGTAGGATCCAGGAGATGCTGCAGGTGGATTCCTGGTCAGGGCACATGCCCCGGTTGTGGGCTCGATCCCCAGTAGGGGGTGTGCAGGAGGCAGCCGATCAATGACACTCACCATTGATGTTTTTATCTCTCTCTCTCCCTCTCCTTCCTCTCTCTGAAATCAATAAAGACATATTTTTTAAAAATTAAAAATACAACTACAATATATTCCAGAAATCCCACATCTTGGTACTGATCCAAAGGAATTAAAATCAAGATCTGGAAGAGATACTCACACCCCCATGTTCACTGCAGCATTATCCACAAGAGCTAAAATATGGAAAGCTAATAATCCTTCTAAAGATGAGTGGATAAAGAAAATGTAGTTTAGCCCGGCCGGGAGTGGCTCGGTGGTTGAGCATTGACCTAGGATCCAGGAGATCGAGGTTCGATTCCCGGTCGGGGCACATGCCCAGGTTGCGGGCTCGAGGCAGCTGATCAATGACTCTCTCATTACTGATGTTTCAGTTCTCCCTCTCTCTCCCTCTCCCTTCCTCTCTCTGAAATCAATAAAGATATATTTAAAAGAAAAAACGAAAAAAGAAAATGTAGTATATTCATACCCTGGAATGTTATTGAGCCTTAAAAAGCAGAAGGAAATCCTGCCATTTGCGTAAATATGAATGGACCTAGAGGACATTATGCTAAGTGAAATACGTCAGCACAGAAAGACTGCATGATCTCATGTACATGGAATCTAAAATAGTCAAACGTGTCAAAACAGAGAATAGAATGGCGATTGTCAGGGGATAAGAGGCAGAGAAAATGGTGAGGTTATAAGGTCAAAGGATACAAAATTTGTTATGCAAGATATATATATAATACTGTGTATTTAAGCTTAGCTAAGAAGCAGGTAGATCTTATGTTAGGTGTTATTATCACACACAAGGAATATAACAATAATAAAGAGGGTGGGAGGGAACTTTGGGGGTGATGAATATGCCTATGGCCTGATGGTGGTGATGGTTTCAATGGTGTATACTTATGCCCAAACTCACTGAGTTCTACACCTTAACCATGTACAGCTTTTTATATGTCAATCATAGTGAAATAAAGTAATGTGAATGATAAATAAATAAATAAGTAAATAAGGCCATAAAAGTACTGAAAAAGAACCCCACCGGATATATTTTTTTAAATGGCCATAAAGAAAAGATTAATAATTTGAAAAATTTGACTACATAAACATTATTCATAGTGTATGGCCACGATCCTGTTAAAGAACATTGAAGGACCAAGAGAAAACCGGAAAATGTTCACAACTAGAACAACAAAAGTTTGGATTAATTTCCATGCATTATGGGAACTCAGGAAATCAACAGAAAAACAGGCAAAGGATGTGAACAGACTTCATAGAAAAAAATGGCTTTTTTAATGTGAAGCTGGTGAAACGCCCAGCGGTGGAAACACTTTACTGCTGACTATTAGCCACGAAGGTCTTTCTCAACAACCTTGTGCTTCTCTCAACAGAAGCACAAGCATGGTTACTGACTGCCAAAGGCCCTTCCTTGACGTGGAGCTAATTACCGGTGACACAGACCACACATAACTGGACTGTGCTGACCCATCCAGTGGTGACCAGAGCTACCTCCAACCAGCCCACGAGAGCAGATTGGACACAAATCCCAATTCCATATTTGTTGACCTCAAGTGGTAGCATGAAGTCGGCCATGGTGGGACTATTGACACCACAGAAAGTAACAAATGCTGCAAATCAAAGATTTTCTACTTCCATAGAGCCAGGTGTGAAATCCTTGCCACCCACCACAGGATCCATCCCACATATCTTCAAGTCCCATAGGTCGTCACACTTTCTAAGAGTTGTTTTGAACTGGGTGGGAGTAAAAGGAGGGCAAGGGATGGAATAGGAGACAGGCTGTGTGCATTTTGAAAAGATCCCAGGCAAACGTGACACTGCACACACGCATATCAGCAGCCTCACTGAGCCCCCCAAGAACCCCATTCTATGCTGTCATGTGTTGGCGGAAGGTCTGAAAATATAGAACCTGATGTTTTTCAACTTTCCCAAAATCATAGAGCAAAAATGAGAGGCTTGTTTAGAAGCCAACATGGTTTTTGGTAGGTTCTAGGAAGAAAGGCCTGGGGGATCAGCTCACCTGAATTTCTATCTTCTCCTTTAGGGCCTGTAGCCCCTTCAGTGCCTGCTGGTGTTGCTCCTTGAAATCATCCTGCAGAGACCAGGGCATAATTTAATTTTCATGGAGATCTAAACATGATTTTGTCTTTTACATCCTGAGCTGTGGCAGAGGGCACACCTTACCCGCCCACAAACGCCAGCCTGCCCTCCTTAGATATCCCCACACCTGGAACATCCCCACGAGCCCATGTTCCCCTTCACCGGGGTCTCCTGAGAGCTCAGGCCGCGCACGGGACCAGCAGGTTCCAGGGGAGAGCGGAAGACAACCTGTCTTACAGTGCTTTTCACAGTCACTCTAACTGGAATCTTAACTGAGGTTTTCCCTCAGAATTTAAGAAATATACTAACAAAACAGTCATTCAACTACTCTGAAAACTTTGTATCCAGTTTGGCTCCTATACTTTCCTAAACGTAAAATAATAAACTGTCAGGTGAGAGGAGACAGCAGTGAGACACACAGGCATGAGCACGTAAGCAATCCTTGGGGGAAAGACAAAAACAAAAAGGGGTGTCCCAGTTCAGGAGAATGTGGCCCAAGTTCAAAGGAAAGCACCGAAGGTAGAAGTCATGTCTTCATTTATCAACACTCAGAATTTGCCAACCGGAAGCAACCCTTTGACCCCTGATGAAGTGGATTCTGAACAACCCCAAATTCAGAACGATATGTGTCGGGGAGGGAGGGAGCCGGGGAGTTTAGCTGAGTTCAGGAATGGGGCCTGGGAGCTGGGGGTTAGGAGCATGAGGTCCCTATGGTGAAGCAGCATCTTATTTTCCACAAACCACCCCTGACCCCTCTGGGGAAACGTTTAGGATGGGAGGGCAGGGTCACTACAGAAAACTATACCACACACACACACACACACACACACACGGCTCTCATTTCCACCCCACCGCCTCCCATCCTTTGCTTTCCAGCTCAGATCGTGAGGATGGATCACCCAATACTCTAGGCACAGTCCAAGACAATCACCTTCTTGAAAAGTTGACTTTTTAGGCAACTGGTATCTGACCTCACAGCTATTAGCCTAGCAGATGCAGAGGAAATAAAACTAGTACAAACCAGCAAGTAACTTTTGAGAACATAGAAGCAGATTTTCAACAAAAGAACTCTGAAAACTTTTTTACCCCGGGTATCTCTTCTAACAAAGAGTTATGGAAAGCAGAACTTTTCATTTCATCCCAAAATGATTTTTTTTGCTTGTGCATTTCCTCAGATAGCATTTCTTTCAAATCATCAAAAATTTGGTTAGCATCTCTTTCCCTCTGAGAGGTGGTCTCTGCTTCCTACAAAGAAAGGCAAGAACAATAGAATCGTTAAAACTGCATTATGGCAAATATTTTCTGAGAAACTTCTAGGGCCCCTTGTCCGTGCAGGTCACCATGGAGACCCAAAGAACATCTGTCCCAGAGTCCTCATTGTTTGGATTTGGAGTGGTCAAGTTTTACGTGAACCTTCATGTCCCTTGAGGCTGGAGATCATGCCTCTCCTGTCTTTCTGTCCTCACAATGCCTGGCAGTGTCAATGCTCAATAAACGTGAGCCAAGAGCATGAATAGCGAATGAATAAATGAAGGAATGAGTGAGACAAGTTTATGTACCTTCATTTTATAAATATTTACTGAGAACCTCCTTTGGGCTGGGTTCTGCAGCTTTCAGAATAGGACCCATGCTTTGTCCTCGAAAAGCTGAGTGAACTGTAAGAAGTTAAAATTCACATTCAAATGCCTTTCCAGGGTGCTGAATAATGCAGGAAAGTTCAACTCTCTGCTCTACTTCTGGCCTGACAGGTCTGGCAAAATAATAGAATTTTCCTTTCCAGGCTGCCTAAAGTCATTTGCCACATCTGTGAAGATGCCCCCTGAGCTCGGCCTCCCAGCTCCTGGAGACCAGCCAGAACTTTGGCCTGCGGGACACATGTGCACCCTGCTTCTCTGGGAATCCACGCCCGAGTCTCCTGGCATGTGTTCTCCATGCCCACCTGACGCTGCTGCTTCTCCTCCTTCAGGGCTTCTAGCTCCTCTTGGGTCGACTTTAACTTGGCCCGCAGCTCTTCTATTGCCTCCTCCACTGACTTTTCTTGCTTCTTCTGTTTTTCTGTGGGGTCTGTGCAAACAGAGGGTGACCAGTTTAAGTGAAAACGTCAGTGGAATGCAGTTCCTCGCTCACTTTGTCAGTCACACACCTCAGTCTGAGACCAGCTTTGCCACTTACATTGCACATTGACCTTGGTCTAATTCTCAGTTTCCCCAAACTGGAAAATGGACATAATAATAGCACCTGACTCAGAGGTTGTTGTGAGGATGGAATGTGATCATGGAAAGTGCTAGCATAGTGCCTGGCTTGACGCTTCATAAATGTGAACTGTTACCGTCATTTAAAATAACTCTTGCCCTGCCGGGCATGGCTCAGCGGTTGAGCGTCGACCTAGGATACAGGTGACTGGGGTTCGATTCCCGGTCAGGGCACATGCCCGGGTTGCGGGCTCGATCAATGACTCTGTCATCATTGATGTTTCCATCTCGCTCTCTCCCTCTACTTTCCTCTCTCTGAAATCAATAAAGATAATGTTTAAAAAATAATAATTCTTTTGACAGTACTGACACATAGAAATGTGAATGCAAAATTACTAGATTAAGAGAAGCAGAATACGAAATAGCATGTACACATTGATTATTAATACAAAGAACATACCTGTGTATCCTGACTGCAATCAGAGAGGAATTTAAAGTAATGAAAATAATTGCAGTTTTAAGGTCACTTTTTTTAAATAATGTAATTTAATCACATAGTTCTAAATTTCAAATGAGAGAAAGGCACCATGCAGTATAAATGAACATTTTAGCTAAGGTTGAGTTGTGTGTACAACTTTAATTTTTTGAAGTTAAAAACAGATTCAGAAGGAATTATAGAAGAACATTCTAACTAAACCACATACTGATAAAACAGTAGGGTAAAGGTTAATGAAAAAGACACCAATTGTACATTTGTTACCTTTTAAAGTACATTTAGTAAGTATTCCATAGATGACACTGTTATTAAAACTGTAAGCCTTTCTTTTTGAAAAAATTTCTTTTATTGTTGAGAGTATTAGAGATGCCCCCCATTTCCCTCCCTTTTCCCTCCTCCACCGATCTCCCACCCCATCCCAGGCCTTCATCTGTCTATTGCCTGTGTCCATGGGCTATGCTTAATTTGTACTTCTAAATCCCTTCAGCTTCTCAGCCATCCCCCCAAACCCCATCCCATCCGGCAGCCATCAAAATGTTCTCTATCTATGAGTCTGTTTCTGTTCTGCTTGTTCATTTATTTTGATTTATAGATTCAATTGTTGATGTGTATTTATTGCCATTTCATTGTTTGTCTTCTTGATCATGATTCTCCTCCCCGCCCTCCTCCTCCCTCTCCTTCTTCAAGACCCTTTAACCGTCCATATAATACTGCCTTGATGGTGGTGAACTCCTTTAGCCTTTTCTCGCCTGGGATGCTCTTTGTATGTCCTTCAATTCTAAATGACAGCTTTGCTGGGTAGAGTAATCTTGGTTGTAGGTCCTTGCTTTCCATCACTTTGAATGTTTCTTGCCACTCCCTTCTGGCCTGCAAAGTTTCTGTTGAGAAATAAACTGACAGTCTTATGGGAGCTCCCTTGTAGGTAAGTAACTGCTTTTCTCTTGCTGCTTTAAAGAGTCTCTCTTTGTCTTTAACCTTTGGCATTTTAATTATGATGTGTCTTGGTGTGGGCCTCTTTGGGTTCCTCTTGTCTGGGACTCTCTGCACTTCCTGTCTATTTCTTTTACCAGGTAAAGGAAGTTTTCTGTCATTATTTTTTCAAATAGGTTGTCAATTTCTTGCTCCCTCTCTTCTCCTTTTAGCATCCCCATGATGCAAGTGTTAGCAAGTTGTCCCAGATGCTCCTTACACTATCTTCATAGTTTTGGATTCTTTTTGCTCTTCTGATTGGGTGTTTTTTGCTTCTTTATATTCCAAATTCTTGATTTGATTCTCAGAATCCTCTATCCTACTGTTGACTCCCTGTACTTTCTTTTTTATTTCAGTTAGTGTGTTCTTCGTTTCTGACTGGTCCTTTTTTATGTAGTTGATGTTCTAAGTTTCTGAAAATTCTTACTAAGTTCCTTGACGTTCTCAGTAAGTTTCTTGAGCATCCTTATAGCCATTGTTTTGACCTCTGTATCTGGAAGTTTTCTTGTTTCCATTTCATTTAGTTCTTTTTTTGGAGATTTCTCCTGTTCCTTCATTTGTGACATGCTTCTTTGTTTCTACATTTTGGCTGTTTTCCTGTGTTTGTTTCTATGTATTAAGTAGATCTGCTATGTCTCCTGCACTTGGTAGAGTGGTCTTGTGTAGTAGGTGTCCTGTAGGGCCCAGTGGCTCAGCCTCCCCAGTCATCTGAGCTGGCCATTCCAGGGGTGAGCTGTGTGCACTATTCTATTGTAGTTGAACCTTGGCTGATGTTGGTGTCACTGGGAGGGATTGACCTCCAGGCCAATCCATTGTGAGGATCAGCTGCAACTACAGCAAAAGAAGTGCTATGCAGGAGCTGACCTTATGGTGTGTTACTCGTGGAGGTGGAAGGGTTGTAATCTGGTGTGGTCAAAAGTGACCATCAGGTGCGCTGGCTCTGGCGCTTCCCGGGAGGTGCAAAGTCAGCCACTGCCTGTGCCCTGCTCAGGGCCACCCAGCATGCGCTACAAAACAATCTGCAGAAGGCTGCTACTTGTGTTGGGCTTGGAGGTGCCCCAAAGAGGCAAAGCTATGAACCAAGGTGGGCTGTTGCTAGTGCTGGGCCTGAGGCCACTTATTGGGAGGTACAGGAACACTGAGGCCAGCTGCTGCTTGTCTGAGGGATTTTAGGAAAGTCTGAAGCATGAGGCAAGAGAGGCCAGTTGTATGAAAAAGCCACTGGAAATGGCTTGGATGAGCCTGCAAGTAGGGCGTGGTGGGGTCACCAGGGTGGGGCAAAACATGTGAGCCAGGTTGAGGGAGAGTCAGATATAGTGCCCCAACTGCTGGCTCTGTGGGGGGGAGGGCTCAGCAACGGAACTCTGGCCTCTGCCATCACTTCTGACTGGGAGAAAGCTGCCTCTCCAGCTCTCACCCTGATTCCAGAGAAGTGTCCCAGTTTCCTTTCAAGCTGCTGCCCTAGTGCTGGAGTTCAGAGGGAGTGAATCTGAGGAAGTGCATCCTCAGGCTCCTTAAGAGAAACTGCTGGTGCCAGCAGATTCTGTATCTCTCAGCCACAATCCTCACTATTTTTTACAGCTAAAGTTATGAGAACTTCTCCTCCTGGCACTGGAAACCTCCACAGCCAAGACATCCCTCCCAATTTTAAACCTCCACATGTGGATGTGGGACCAACTGTTCCATGCCCCTACCCCTCCTCCCAGTGTTGATGTGCTCCTTCTTTAATCCCCTAGTAGTAGGTCTTCAGTTCAACTAGATTTCAAGTGGTTCTAAATCATGGTTGTTCTGTATTTTAGTAATAATTTTGATGTGGTTGTGGGAGGCAGCAAATTCCAGATTTATCTACGCCACATTCTTGACCAGAACTTTAAGTCTTTCTTTGAAAAGAGATACGACTTTTTTCAGATTGGACTTTTTGGGAACAGGCAATTCTTGGATGCTGCAGAAATTGATATGGGTTAATAAGTGATTTGAGGTGAGTGTGGAATAGGAGAGCGGAAAACCCAATAAAAAAAAGTCATGAACATTAATGTAGCAACATTGCTTTACAAACATTTCTTCCCTCTCCTTACAGCACTTTGCATTAAGGAAATAAGAAGGAATATGCACGGAGCGTTACATACAAGAATGTTGATCATCGTGTGATTTATAACAGGGACTTTTTTGAGTAACCCACATATATTATGAAATAATTCAGTTGAGAAATAAATTATAATAGCCACTTGATGGGATATTAGCAGCCATTAAAAATCATGTTTACAAAGATTTAATGACATTGGAAAATGTGACATATTCTTAATTGAAAATAACCGAGGTCAACTCTGCATAGAGTATGATTATACATGTATATGGAAAAAAAATTACAGAGAATACACCATACTATTAACTGCAGGTATGTTATTCATGATTTTTATTTTCTCTACTTACTTGCATTTAAATTTTCTATATCGACAGCACCTTTTTTCAATTTTTTGATTGTGGCAAAATACATGTAATGTAAAGTTTGTCATTTAAACCATTTTTAAGTGTACAGTTCAGTGGTATTAAACACATTCACAATGTTGAGCAAACAATACCACCACCCATCCCCATAACTCTTTTCCTCTTGTGAAACAAACTCTATACCCATTAAACAATAACTGCTCATTCCCCCTCCCACCAACCCCTGCTTTCCATTCTACTTTCTGTTTCTGTGAATTTGACTACACTCGGTACCTCATACAAGTAAAATCATTACAGTGTTTGTCCTTTTGTGACTGACTTGTTTCACTTAGCATAATGTCCTCCAGGTTCATCCATGTGTAGCAGATGCCCCAATTTCCTTTCTTTTTAAGGCTGAATAATATTGCACTGTATGTATAAACCACATTTTGGTTATCCATTCCTCTTTCAATGGACATTTGGGTTGCTTCCACGTCTTAACTACTGTAAATCATGCTGCTATAAACATCGGTATACAAATATCCCTTTAAAGAAATATCTTTTTATCAGAAAAAATATTTAAGAAGGGGAAAATCTGTTTTTCTTTAGCAGCCTCCAAGATAGAATCAAGAGTAATTAAACATACAATAAATGCACAGTGACTAGGTAAATAGTGCTGTTTTAAAACTAAGTCTGTTCTTTGAAAAGGAAATTAAAATGAGGGAAAATAAGAGGATAGTTTTATTATAGGACTTTTCAATCTTTGTATTATATTAATATTTTCATGCCTATATGTTATGTTTTAAGAGCTATTTCTTACTGAACCTCAAAAAGGGATATAAAGCATGCACATCTCTCTGTGGAGAAAACAGAGCTTTACTAACCATTTTGGAATTTCAAACTGTAAAATTACAGTGATTATTTCATAATGAGCTTATGTACAAAATAATGTAAAAGATCTGGTCTGATTGCTCATTAACCCCCTTTATGCTCATTCCCGGTCCGAATCAGAGAACAGCAGATTCACAGAAGGCTGGGGGGAAGGACCCTTCAAATTCACTCTGTGTAACTGCCCCACTAGTAGTGAGAGCCGCTGAGACTCAGAGGGGGAAGCGCTGATGGTAACTGAAAGGGGCAAAGCTAAGACTGGCACCTGCCCGTGTGCCTGCCAGCTCCTTTTCTCTACGCACATGGTGAGAAACCTCCCATCCCCATTGGGATCATCCCACCCTCAGCTGGAGGTAAGGTTGTGAGGGCAGCTTTGGTGATATATGTGCCCCCAACCACTGAGTTCCAGTCAGGGTCCTTCCACAGTCCTAGAAGGGCCACCTAGACTCACCACCTTCCGTCTTGCTCTCATGCCTGCGCTGAATGTGGCTCTGGAGAAAGGTGGCATTCACGAACATCTTGTCACACTGATGGCACTACATAGAGAGGAAGCAGTGGAAAGTGCAGGATTAAATCACCTGACTGAGCCTGGGATTCTCTGTTTCAAAAATATATACACCCTTAGACACATATGCAACATTCACTCATTCACATACACCATAAACATATTTTCATGTGCATGCTTCTACACACAAGTAAGCACACATTACACAATACACACTCTACAAACACACACACACACACACACACACACACACACACACACACACACACGGTATAAACTGATCAGGCAGCCTCAGGTCCTCTGGCCATGAGCAGTGTCTCTAAAATCTGTTCCTAACCAGTGACTATGGTCCCACTGTGACCTCAGGGTCCAGAGGATAGTGCTGCCCAGGTGGGCCAGTGACTGGGCACCCACCCCTCCTACTCTCCTTGCCCCATTGATATTACTCACCATGTGGTAGAACTGGCCACCTGTCTGCTGGAGCAGATTCTGCAAGGTGCTGATCATCTTTCGACGCTCATGGCTTTCCTTCCGCACACCCTTGAGCTCTTCAGCTTGGCGGCCCAGCTCCTGCTGACCACGCTCCTGCTGGTCCAGGCTGGCCTGCAGCCGTGCCTCTAGCTGGGCAATGCTGGTCCACATGCTGTTCTGGCAGTGAACCAGGTACTCAATTGACAGCTGCGCCAGGCGCAGTACCTTGAGCAGTGCCGGGTCCATAGGCTTCCCACAGTGGATGCATGCCTCTCTGTCCAAGTTGCAGAGGGTGATGCTAGTGATGTTCTCCTGCAGGGTGGCTACATCCAGCTCCCGTATCACACGGTCCACATCCACGGCACTGATGCGCCTCCAGTCCATGCTCTCATGGCGAGCCTGGAACTGGAAGGGAGGGACTGTATACGCCCCAAAGACGGGACGATAGAATCCCTGAGCAGTGCCAATGGGTAACTCCATGGCTGGGGAAACCTTGGGCTGAGCACCAAACGAGGGTGCTGCCAAGGTCACAGGAGGAAGCAAAGGAGATGAGATAGGGTCTGGAAAATGAGAAGAGAGTCCACGTTAGGCAAGGTGCATGGGCTGCATGTACCATACACCTGGCCAGCAGGAGCCTAAGTGGGGGAAGCGAAGGATCTGAACAGCAGCTAGAGGATGAGTGCTATGCACTGATGTGGCCAGAGCCATGGAAAGCAAGAGTGTGGGTTTTATAGTCACCCAGCTGTGGGTTCAGATCCTCAGCCTTGGGCAAGTCCCTTCACCTCTTTAAGCTTCTGAGGTGTATTGGGAATCATGGGACTCACCTTGCAGGTTTGGAGTTAGAAATGAGGCAGGTGAAGCACCCAGCCTAGTGCCTGGCACATAGTAGGACCTCAGTGAATGACCCATGCCCAAGTCCACTGACACAGTTTTTTGTTGGGGAAAACTGTCAATTGTATAAGTTGGTCCTTCTGCAACCTTACATTGACCTCAGGATAAAGTCCAACAACTTGCCATGGGTGGCAGAGCCACCTGAGGTCCACCACTGCCCTCTTCTGCATCTCTCATGATAGGATCATGCCGGACAGGGCTAGGCTGCATTTCCCAGTTTTCCGGGCTGTAGGGTGTCACCACATGACTATGTTCTCTCCCGTGGGGTGTAAGTGAAATGATGCCCATCACTGCGGGGGTGGTCAGAAGGGGTGCTCTAGACAGGGCCGTGTTTCTGAGCTCAGACTGTGCTTAGTCCGCGATGGCCTTTTGTCTCAAATCTAATGGTTTAGTGAAAGGAGCTCCAGTGTTTTGTCAAAGACTCAGAGTCTACTCTCCACTTTCTTGGTAGACATAGAAAGTTTCTCTCTCTTTGAAAGTGATTTGACAAAACAACGGCAATTTTAACCCAATATTCCACTACTAAGAATTACAATTTATTCTACAGATAAACTCATACAAGTGTGCAAAGGTGCTTGTGCAAAAATTGTCATTTCAGTGCTGATGGTAATAGCAAAGTGTAAGAAAAAGTACAAGAAAGCAAAGTACAAAGACAATAGAGGAATAAATTGTATCTCTATACAATGCAATACTATCAGCTATCGATGAGCCCGAGGCAGCTTTACATGTATTGTAGGCAGTAACATAGAAATATATACACACACACATGTGAAAATATATGTGTACATACATGTGTACACTTCTGATCCTGTTTAAATGATATATTAATATAGTCACATTTAATAACTTTCAAAAATAAGAGATACGTATTTCTCACGTGTATATCTCTATACCTGTATATAGAGAGATCTATTAGAAGAGATATATATATTGTATTAGAATGGTTGTCTATGTGGGAGTAGGTAACTGGATGTGTGAAATAAGATTTAAATAAATGAATAGATGGATCGTCCATGGGTAGGAGATGGATAAATAGGTGGATAGATAGATAAACAGATACATAGATAGATGGACAGGCCCTACACCCAGCAACAATGATATATGAATGATACATATGTGTTATTCCTGTATAATCAAAATAAAATAAAATATATGAATTTCGCCTGGCTGGGTGTGGCACAGCGATTGAGCATCAACCTAGGATCCAGGAGATTGGGGTTCGATTACTGGTCAGGGCACATGCGTGGGTCGCGGGCTCGATCCCCAGTCGGGGACGTGCAGGAAGCAGCCGATCAATAACTCTCTCATCATTCATGTTTCTGTCCCTCTCTACCCATCTCCTTTCCTCTGTCTGAAATCAATAAATATATATTTAAAAAAAAAGTATATATATTTATATATGAATTTATGACTCACTGTATATAATTCCATTAGCATAGAATATTTCTAGAAAAACAGGCCAGCTGTTAGCAGTAGTTACCTCGGCATGAGAATGGTAGTTAGGGGATCTTTATTCCCACCTTCTAGCATCGATACTATTCAGAATGTTTTGCATCACCATCTATTACTTTTATAATTATTAAGGAAAAGTATACAATTTCTGTCCTTGAGGAACTTAGAATCTGGGGCAGTAAGAAGTACATATGACTCTACTTAAGCTCTTTCTAGATCAGGTTTTCAGACTTTTAAGTGCAATAGAGAGAGAAGAGGAAGGTCTCTGACATCATGAAGGGGCAAGGCCTTGAGGAAACGGTAGTGGTGGGAGGGGAAGCACCTCCAGGAAAGGGCCCGACCTCACTAAGGTCCTGTCTTCATTTGGGAAAGGGGATGACAGGCTTGCCCCCCCCTCCCCAGGGTGCTGTGGAAACTGAGGACAGGCAGAGGGACTGCACTCACGACTAATACCAGCTGCAGTGCAGGGAGTGCCAGCCTCTGAGCCAGATGCCAAGTCCACATACAAGCCTACAGACTATTACTATTCCCATTTTACAGACTAGGACATTGATTTCTGGAGAGGTTAAGTGGCTTGCCCCAGGTAGAAAGGCAGAACTGAAGTGAGTTGGAGGTGCCTCTGGCTCCAAAACCTGTGGACTTTCAACCATCCAACATGATTCTTGAAACTATCCTAAAAGTTTGCTTTGATGGGATCATTCCTCATCCCTCAACTCATTCATTCATTCGCTCACTCCCCCCGCCCCTGATTTATAGCATGCCTTCCTGGGCCAAGCCCTGGGCCAGGCTCCTGAGGGACAGTAACCACACACCTGCCCCCCACCCAGGAGCTCAGGGTTCCTCCGTGTTGCCACAGTAACGAGTCCAAACCCGAAGCCTGGTCTGGAAGCCTGTCCACAGGATGCCACTGACAGACCTTCGCCACTTCGGCGCCCACGCTTCCCTTTCTCAGATACTCTTCCTCACACAGACTCCAAAAGTAAGCCCCGTAGCCTCCAGCACGCCCACCGTGGCCCTGCGGAGAGCAGCACGGGGCTTATGATGATGATAGCAGCCACCATTGATTAAGGATCTATGTCTCAGGCAACGCGCCCGCGTTTACAAGAACTGTTTCTACCCCTCATACAGCCTTGCGTGTAGCTGTGATTCACCTCAACTCAAAATGGAAAAACTGAGGCTTGGACAACCTAATGGACTTTCCCGAAATCACTGAGCTAGTAAGTAACGAAGCCAAGGTTCAAATCAAGTTCTGTCTGACTCCAAAGCTTTTCAATGATGCCAAACTGCCTCCCAATGGTGGTGGTGACGATATGTAAGTTATTTCCCAGTATGGAAATTACAGTACCTGAGATTTCTAAACCAACCTGCAAGGAACGAAAGTTTATAGCCAATCACAGTAGCGTCAACACTCGAAACCTCGAATTCTCCTTGAATTCTCCACAGACTCAACTGTCAAGCTTGAGTCCAGTAGACAAAGTCCGTTGAGAATGTTCGTGGTTGCCTGTCAACCTCCTTGCCTGTGGGGGCGGGGATGGGACACCTGCTTTCTCCACTGACTCAGCAGCAGACTGCTCATCCCACATCTGGGAACAGGGACACAGGCAGGGAGGACTCACTGTCATTAGAAAGTGCACAGCTGTGTTAACCATCTCTAGAGGTTTACGTCAAATCCCAGGACAATGTCCCAATCCTAGACCAATGTCATGAATTGGTGGGACCCAAAGACTGATATTTATGCTAGCATTTCAATCTCACTCCCTTGTTCGAGATCATTTCTACCTGGGACAATCCCACAGCCAAGGAAGGAAGCCCTTGTGCTGCACATTCCCAGGGACGGGGTGGGGTGTTCAGCACCTCACAAGGCACCCATCCCACGTGCAACAATTCCTCGAGGCTTCATGGTTCTTCTGAAACCCGCCCACCTGTACTCTGTCCAAGGCAACTCCTACAAAATTTACCAAACATTTAAATGCAACTGGGGCTGATTTTTTAATATAAATAGACAGCTAGACTACACAACCACCCCTGCTACCTTCCTGTCTCTTCTGCTTCCTCAAAAGGCAGCCAAATTGGTAGTAACAAACAGACACAGAGAAGAAGATTAGAGCTGGGGAATACAATATTCAATAATATCACGAAAAATATGTATGCGGCCAGGTGGTAGCTTGAAGCACCAGGAGTCTGCCCTGTAAAGAAGTTGATTTTCTAACCACTTCCCTGTACATCTGACACTAATACAGAATAACATTGAATGTGAATTGTAATTGAGAAAGAAAAATATTTTTTAAAAAAGAATGCAGGCAAGTAGAGCATATGGAGGGAGCCAGGCTTCCTAGCTAGCTGTCAGGCAATCGTTCACAAGCCTGCCCTGGCTCTGAGCCTGACTGAGGGACCAGCCTCCTCTAGATGGGGGCGCTCTCAGTGGCGACTCCTCAGCTCCAGGGGGAGGTGTTAGAGACTGTGTGGCACGGGAGGGAGACCAGCAACCTTGTCTGCAGGCGGGGGGTGGGCAAGGCCACAGCTGGAGCACCTCAGACTCAACACACCTCTCTTCAAAGTGCAGTTAGAAATCTCCTCCAGCACACAGTGCAGGAGCAGCAGGCCCTGGGCCCTTGGACTGCTTGGTGAATGAGGCCCCTGCCCTGACCTAACAAGCTGTCCTCTGCCAGCCTCTGGCCCCTTGTCCTGTACTAAGCAAGTCTCCCCTGGACTTCCATGTGCAGCCACCTCACTGAAAACACCTTTGCTGCCTCCAGCTAAAGTCCAGGCCCGGAGAGCAAGAGGGATGAACTAGAGATCCAATGAGTTTGTTTTTAAATCACCTCATTACAAAAAAGAACCCCTTTACCTACAGAACTCAAAGCATTACCCCCCCCCCACCACCACCATAACCTTTTACTTTTTTCAAAAAGGAAAAATCCAACTCTGTTCTCCCAGGGAAGCCCAGTTCTGGAGGTTCAGTCATTCCTGCTTCCCTCTGGGTACCTCTGTCCAGAGCAAACCGTAATAGTTGGAGTAAAGGGCCCAGCTGGAGTGTCGGAAGCCTGAGGCCAATCTTGGGTTCAGCTCCCCAGCTCTGTGTCGCGACCCCCCGTGGGGGGTACAGAACAGCTAATATTTAGCCTACTGCCACAACGGGCACAGATCACTTCCCACCCACGCCTGTTCTGGGCCTAATTCCTGGCATAGTTTATCCATGGGACCTGGCTGACCTAAGGGCCCTGGAGCCAGGAGAGTGGGCCGACTTGCCAGAGGCACCGGCTCTACTTCTCCTCCTGTCCCCGCTCCAGGTTCCTTCAAACACCCCCAACAGCCTCAGGCCTTTGCCAGAAGCCTCCTGGGTGAGCGCATGAGCATGTGCTGCGGCCCAGAATGCGACCCCAGCCTCAGGAACCCTGGCGCTCTCCTCAGAGGGAACAGAGCCCCCTGTGGCCACCTCAGTGCTGCCACCTACAGGGCCGGGCACGAGTGAACCTCTCTGCCCCAGCATGGAGGCCTAGGTCTGTAGGATCTCCATCTCCACACAAGCGCCCCAGCCCATGATAAAGAGGGGTGGAGTCTCTCCCCAGTCCCCAGGGACCAGCTATTTCTAGATCTGTTACAAGGGGGAGGGAGGGATTGCCTGGTTTAATCCCTTAGGAAAATCCAGGATCCCTGTGAATGGGTCCCAGGCTTTGCTGAGAGGCAGCCCAGGGAGCCCAGGGAGGCGGGAAGTGCCCCTGTACACACACACACACACACACACACACACACACACACACACACAGAGCCCACCTGCCCTAAACTAAAGGGACCCTCCTGGTTTCTGATTTGGCCCCAAGCTAATCCTTTGAGTGACTCCCAGGCCTGGTCAGATGTCAAATACTGACCCCCCGCCGCCACTGGCTGGCTTGTCCTGTGCATGTAGTTGTGAAGCCCCGGACCAAAGAACTCTTTCTCTCCTGTCGTCAGACCCTGGTCCTTTCCCACCGCAAACACTTGTTCTAGTGAGACTCAGATTTCTGGGGAATTTTTAAAGGCTTTTCTCTCACCCCAGCCTCAATCTGCCAAGCTCTGTATCTTGGGGCAGCCAAAGCAAAAGCCCATGGGACCTGTGCTGGCAGAGATGCGGAGAAAATGGAAGCCCATGCACTGCTGGTGGGAGTGAGAATGGCACAGCCGCCCGATCAGTGCAGCTCAGCTGCTGATCATCCACCTGTGAGCCAGTTTATGGTTCGATTCCACATCTGGGCGAGTGGCCGGGTTGTGATCAAGATTCCTAGTGGGGGGCGTGCAGGAGGCAGCCCATCAGTGAGTCACCATTGATGTTTCTCTCCCTCTCTCTCTCTCTCTCCCTCTCCCTCTCTCTGAAATCAATTTTTAAAATAAATGGTACAGCTGCTGTAAAAAAGAGAATGGCGATTCCTTGAAAAATTACACATAGAATTGCCATATGGTCCAGCAGTTCCACTCCTGGGTATATACTCAAAAGAATTGAAAGTAGAAATTGAAATATTTGTATATAACACCATGCTTTACAATAGCCAATGGGGGAAGCAAACCAAGTGTCCATTGACATATGCATGGATTTAAAAATGTGGTACATACATGCATACAAAGGAATATTATTTAGCTTTAAAAAGGAATGGAATTCTGACAATGCTACAACATGAACCTTGAAAATACGCCAGGCACAAAAGGACCAATAGAACATGATTCCACATGCACATCATACCTAGAAGAGACAAATTCACACAGATATTCCAAAAAATACAATAGTGGTTCCCAGGGCAGAGAGGGGGAGGGGAGGGAGAGGAGTCAGTGTTTGGTGGGTTCAGGGTTTCACGTTGGGAAGATGAAAACGTTCTGAGTGTGGGCAGTGGCGTTGGTTCCACAGCAATGTGACTGTACTTACAGCCCCTGAACTGGACACTTCAAAATGGAAAACATGGCAGATGTTATGGTCTGTAGAGTTTATGCTAATTTTTGAAATGTTGGGAAAAAAGATGGTTGTGGCAGGGACCAGGCCCAAGAAGGAATGTCTGTGAGCATCTGCTCCAACGGGAGCCGTGTCCCTCCTCTCCTGGTCAGCACGCCCTTCTTTGCAGGAGTTCCCCTGTCCACTGCGAGGAGGGAAGAGCCTAGGCTTTGGAGTCAAAGGTTCATTTACATTCTGCATTCACAAGCTGTGAAACCCTGGGGAAGCCACTTCACCTCCTTGTGAAGTGGGAAAAATCAACTCTGCCTAAAGCATCCCTAGGCTGTCAGCGGGTGTCCTCCGAGTTAAGCCCAGTGGGAAACCTGGGGGGTCTTGGAGCATTTGTTTTGTAGCTCTCGTCCCAGTGTATCCCTGAAGTGCAGAAAGTAGCTCTGAGGGTACCTGTTTGTGCTGGCCATTTCCATAGCTTTTCCTTTCCCCATGTATAAGCAGGGTACCCTCTTATGCACGACTGTTGTGAGAAAGTGGACTTGACGTGCACCCCAGTTGACCTCCATAGTAAGGTTAAAAGCTAAAGACCCCATCCTCAGCTGACCAAGACCTGCCATGCATGAAACACCCACACCTTCCCTCACTAGGCCAGAGCTCAACATCCAACACAGCCTAGAGGTCTTGAGCGCCTACTGTGTGTCAGGCTCTGACCCAGGGCCTGAGGATACCAAGAATGGATAGGAGACTAGATCACTTAACCCTGGGAAGCTGTCACCCTCTCTTGTGCCACCTCTGCCACAGCACACACAAGATTTGTGTCACCATGGTCAGTCCCAGACACAGGAACAGGACAAAGGTGTCTGGGACTTCTCTACTACAGACAGAGGAAGCTACTCTTACCGACATGTGACGAAGCCCCCACACCCCTGCAGGCAGTGGAGATCAGGGGAAAGCGAGGCACTGCAGGAAGTGTTTAGTGCCAGGATGTAGCAGCAACAAACCAGCGCTGGCTCTATTTGATCCCGGGACCCGACTCCCCAGTCACCAACCCCTCTGGGCCTTGAATCATGTCCACGTAAGTCCTGGGACAGTGCTGACGACAGAGATTTTGCACCAGCGTGTTGCGGCCTCTAACCACGCCCCTCCCTCCTTGGTTCAGGTAGTTCCACAGATGCAGGGCATAGGAGTGTGAAGCTTGGCTCCCTGTTCCCCACCTCATAGTCATGCCTCCACTCTGGATAGGGGATGGGGTAAAATCTTTGGGGGTGGAGGAAGGACAAGTTCAAACACCTGCGGTCGCTCACCTCCTGGAAGTCTTCAAGTTTGCACCACACTCTCAACATCCTTGTCATCAAACGGGACCCTGGTGGCCCCAAATTTGTGAATTGTAGTGTTCAACAATGTTTTCCATGCACTGCCATAGGAAGGAGTGGCGGGGGAGGAATCCAAACACCCCGTTACTAGAGGACTGCGGAGCCTGTGCCGCCCAAAAGTTCTCCTCAGGGATGGGCCTGATGGAGATGACATCGGTGTCCATGTAGGCGCCCCCGTATTTCCAGGTGATGGCCAGGCGGGACGCCTCTGAGCTGACATGGAGCCAGCTTCTCTCTGCACTGGTGCTGATCTGCAGGAGCAGGTGCAAATCAGCCTGAGCAGCGCGGGGGAGGGAGGGGAGTCACAGAAGGAGGCCTGGCCCAGGCTGCGGGGAGGGGCAGCAAGCCTGCTTCCCAAATACCTATTTGCCAAGGGACCAATTTTGCCAATTTACCAACATTGCCTCCTTCACCCAAGTGTTGCCTTTCAGTAAAAAGTTTACAACAATCAATTTCCATGGGAAGACTTCAGTGGCTTTAAATTTTCTTCTTTAAATGAAAGAAGTGGAAAGATAAAGTAGAAACCAGAAGGGATTCCGCAGTGAACTCTATGAGTCATTTTCAGGAAGTTGGACGGCATCGCAAACTTGATAGAAAGAAATTTTTTAAAGTCCTAGAAGTACTAAAAACTGACAAAAAAAAAAAAAAGATAGAGTCGAAAATATAGGAAAAAATCAATATTTGTGCTATTTGAGAAATTTGCAAAAGAACCTTAAAATGCATGTATGCCTTCGTTCAATAACTAATTCTACATTAAAGGAATTAAGATGTCCCACTCATCGATGGCTTCTTGTTTCCTACGTGCCAGAGGTTCCCAGTGACAGCTCTTTGGGTCTTTCCTCTTGGACCTGAGTTAGTTCTCTGGACCCCTCAATTCAGGGCTCAGGGCACTTGGCATCTTACCATAGGTCCTTGACATCAAGTGGATGGCTTGTTTTTTCCTTCCAGAGCGGGGGTCGGGGGCAGAGGGGAAGGGAGGACAGAGCAGAGCTCCTGCACCCTGATTTGGGATGACTAGAGGGCCCCATTTGCGCAGTGATACATACCTAGTGCCTGCATTTCTGGTGGGTCATGTAGCCGGTGCCTTCCAACCATCTACACCATGGCCCAAACCATTGAACAAGTGGTCAAGGCAGAGATCAGTGAAGTTGTTGGGGGTCTTTGTCACAGGGGTGAAAGGGAGCATTAGTGATGCAGTGAGACCCCAAACACAAAAAGTAGGACCTTTCTGACCAAGAACCTAGTAGAGGGAATGATGGAAAGAGCACTAGTTTGGAGTCATGCCTCCGCTTGCCACAGGCTCTGGGCACCAGGGCAAGTCCCAAAACTGCTCAGAGCCTCAGCCCTTTTGTACAGTGTGGGAAATAGGTGACCTCAGGCTCAAAGTGAGGGTGAGGGGCTCTGTAAACCCAAGAAGCTACTCTCACTTTTCACCAAGGAAAACAGGAGATAATAGAACATAATTACTGTAGATGGTATTTGACTCCCTGATGACAAACATGAAGTTCTTGGTGTGTGTGTTTTTGTTTTTTCAGATAAGTGAAGTATATTTCCCTTGGAACCCTTAAGAAGAAACCCTCAGCCCTGTGTTGGAGCTGAGATGTGCACAGATTCCAGCAGTCAGGCACTGATACCCAGGGCCTTTTTGGGATCACAGCCTGATGTCCTTCCTGAGTCTTTCTGAAGAGGCTTCCTGTCACCTGAGCCACTCTGCCAGGAACTCCCCAGGCTCCCAGATCCATCCCTTCAGCCTTCCCTCTGGTGTGAACAGAACTGCTTTCCCTTCCGTCTGCTCCCCATTCTGCCTCATCTAGCCCGTATCACACTGACTTTCTGTGTGTGTGGGAGCAGGTGCCACAGCAGCAGCTCCTATGCTGACTCCACAGATCCCCAGAGGCTCCCAGGATGGGCTTTGGAAACTTGGGGCCATAGGTTGTATTAGTCCCTTTACCATGGGTGCCATTGGTGCACCGCTCCTATGTATTACCTGCCCAAAAGAATGTCCCTGCTCTTTGACGCCCCCTGACCTTAACTCTGTTCAAAATTCCTCCAAATGTCTTCACCACAATGGCAGGCTTTCTCCCACCAGCCAAGCAACGCCTAGGAATAGATTCTGAGTTGAGAAGTGCAGAGTTATTTGTATTTGAGCAATGGGTGGGTCTGAATATGCTGGTGAAAGCCACCTGTGCATCCCGATGTTTTCTAATTTCCTAAAAGTTTCTGCCTCCTGTGAGAGAGCTCCTGCTTCCTCCATTATAATATAAGGCAGACTTGGTCAATGCAGTGACCTTGGGGCCTGGCCAGCTGCTACTGCCTGATGAGACCTAAGGACCTGTGCAGGGATAAAGCCACAAGTAAACAAAGCTCATGACCAGGATGGGGAAAGACCTCTGAATCCACTGTACTCCTCTTTTTCCCATTCAATATTATTCCACCCTTCTTTTTATTTTACAATATTGTTCTTTGGATGTTCGGAGCTAGTCTGAAGACAAGACAGTGCAGGGGGAAAACCCCAACCAGAGCAGAGATTTCCCCAACTCTCCAACCCTAGGGATAACCTCTGATAAACTCAACTGGGAAAACTCCAATGTTTGGGCCTACTCTCCCCCTGATATAAAGTACTCACTGTATTAAGAAGGAAAAGTTAAAGGAATTTTTAACATTAAATGTTTGTTGAACTGAATTACACGTGAAAAGGGCATCTCTTAATTCTGTAGCTTCTTTGATTTATTGAAAGAAGGAAATACTCAAGCCAACAATACTTGTCCTACTTACTTTGGAGCCCTTGGAACCACAGTTCCGGTTTTTAACATATTTGTCAAGTAAGTGGGACTGATAAAGTCTTTAAAGCATTCAGCTATTAACAGGGCAAAACCAATACACAGAATGATGGCTTATCAACATCACCAGTTCCTGCCCTGGCGGGGTAGCTCAGATGGCTAGAGTGTCCTCCCGATACACCAAGGCTGTGGGTTTGATCCGGGTCAGGGCACATACAAGAATCAACCAATCGATGCATAAATAAGTGAATCAAAAAAAAATCCATGCTTCTCTCTCCTTTTCCTCTAACTCCAAAATCAATAAATGTTTTTAAAATTCTAAAAAGTATCTGAAAAACAAAAAAAAAAAAGACAAAAAAAAGCCAGTTCCTTTCCCCACTGTTCTGAAGCTGGAACAAACAGTGGAGACCTGGGTTCACATGAAGGAGCAGGGGCAGTTCACTGCGGAGTGAGGGATAATCCACAGCCTAGCACCTGGGAACCAGGTGAGACTAACAGAAGGACATTGACGAGTGACAGTATCAACAGTAAGTCCTGAAAACCATTTTCTTTCTTAATGATCATCAGTGAATTCATGCCAGCATAGAATCCCCTGGTCCGAATATGTTACACTCTGCTGCACGTCTAAGGGAGTCCCCCTGGCAGTCAAATGTTGGGCTGTATGAAATTCCACGTCTGGGGGCCGAGCATCGTCTGGGGCTTGGCAGAGGGGAGAGGCAGATGCATACCCAGAAGATTCATTCCTGTGGGGCTGCAGCAGTGGCAGGGGCGTCACTAGTCAACCAACTGAGCGGCAAGTAGCAGCTGCTGTCCTCAAGAACTAGCACCATATCAAGGGCTCAGCGTTGAGCTCTGTTCCTGCCAAAGGGGACATTCGGGGGCAGAGGAGCTAGAGCAGCCTTGGGAAGTGGGCGTCTATGCTGTTGGGCCATGTGGCCTCTGTCTTGCCACCACAGCCATTCCACCCACGTGCCCATCGTGCCAGTTCTGGGCTGGTGACCAAGCAGATCGTCAGCAGTGCACCAATGCTCCTGTCGGCAAACAGGCACAAAAGATCTTTTCGGGTAATGGAAATACTCTAAATCTGCATTATGGGATGCTCGCACACAAAAGAGCCACCTACTGTGGAAGGTCTGCATGTGGCGGTCCTTGGGGGGCACGGCCATGAGGTGCAGGTCGCCTCAGCTCAGCACAAGGTCTGTGGGCCCCGACCCGCTGCTCCGCCAGCGCCAGCGTCTCCTAGATCTTGTCCAGCTCCCTGTGGCAGCAGCCGGCCACAGCTCCCGCATCCTGAGGGCCCGAGGCGGGGAGCGCTGCCCGCAACCCCTCGAGCAGAGGATCCCAGCTCCATGAGCAGAGGCTGGGCTGAGGGCTCAGCTCCCGCCATCGTAAACGGAGCCGCCGCCTCTTGAGAGGCCTGCAGTCTAACTCACTTCCGGTCTCAAATCTCGCGAGAGACGTTCCCTCCCCCAGGATCCCAAAGAGCTTTCAGGGGGACGCGGGTCTCCAAGTCTCAGCAGGCGACGGATAAGAAAAGTCACAACCACCAGAGTCAAAAAAGAAGTCCTCAGAAATAGAGCTTTAGTTTGATAAAATTAAACCAAACTAAGGAAGTGAGCAGGTGCGATTGGTAATACCCCAGGAGGAAGCTCTCACGGTGAAGATAAATGCCCGAAAGTCAATTAGAAATTAAAAAAGATGTTTAAAGAAACAAAAAAGGAAAGGTACTTTTAAAATAAACATTAAAATCACTGAGGATTTAAAAAGTATCCCCCTCAAGAGTTTCTGAAATTACCAGGGTAGCTGTTTCTTCGTGTGTGTGTGTGTGTGTGTGTGTGTGTGTGTGTGTTTAAGGGTCCAGGGACTCTTCACCCTCCCGGCAGAGGGTCGTTGGCGCAACTGGACAGGACTCAGGAGAGCGCAGAGCGGGCAGAGCCTCCAGGAGGGGGCACCAGGCGCCCACTGAGTGGCCCAGAGGGACACAGCCAACAAGCAGAACACCTCTGACAAAACCCAGTCAAGAGAAGTAACCTAATCGGGACCACACAGAGGACAGTTCATCCTTCTCTGCTCATTTTTACTCGTTGTATTATTGAATTTATTGTGCTCACAGTGGTTAACAAAATTGTGCAGGTTTCAGGTGCACAATTCCGTAAGACATCACCGCCCACTGTACTGTGGGTTCAACACCCTGACGCTCCCACTGCCATTTATCTCTCCACCCCCTTCTTCATCTCCCTCCTCCCCCATCACCACACATTTGTCCATGTCCATGAGTTTTCCTTTTTGTCTTTTGTCCTCATTCCCTCCATCCCCAACCCAGCCACCACCCACACACAGCTCTCAGCCTGCTCTCTCCGAGTCTGTCACTCTTTTGCTTGTTAGTGATTTGGTCCTTAGATTGCACATATGAGTGAAATCATAGGATACTTGGAGAGAAGTGACCTAATCAAGATAACACCGAGAATAGTGACGCCATCCCTGCTCATCTCTAAAAACTAGGTAAACAATATTCTAGAAACAGATTCCAGAATTATTCCAAAATGAAGCAGGTGTATGCAGAACAATGGCAATCAGACGACACCAGAGACGTTGTCGAGATATAAATCCATTGAAAGACATTGTAGCCGGGCGGTGGCTCAGCGGTAGAGCATCGACCTAGGATCCAGGAGATCGGGGTTTGATTCCCGGTCACGCCACATGCCCGGGTTGCAGGCTAGGCAGCCGATCAGTGACTCTCTCAGCATTGATGTTTCTATCTCTCTCTCTCCCCCTCCTTTCCTCTCTCTGAAATCAATAAAGATATGTTTAACAAATCAATCAATAAATAAAGACATTGTACCCAGAGTGTTTTATGGCTAAAGACATTGTACCCAGAGTGTTTTATGGCCAATTTCATTCAACTTTACAGGGAAGAGTTTTCATGATACTTAAATTGATCAAGAGGGTTTAAAAAAAAGATGCAAATCTAATATTTTCAATTATTTTTTGATATTTTACTTTCCTTTTGAATTGGACTTTTTAAATATATCAGAATCCATGCTTTTTACAACATTGCTAAGTTTAACTTTTTCCATTAAATTTTTAATCTACATGAGTTGTCTTTTCTGGATCTTTTTTCTCCCATGTAACAAATTTTGAGGGCTAACTTACTTAAAGTTACATGAGCAAGAGACAGGCCCAACAGCCTAGACGCTCACTTCCCAAGACTGCTCTAGCTCCTCTGCCTCTGAATGTCCAACTTGTCAGCAACAGAGCTCAACACTGAGCCCTTGATATGATGCTAGTTCTTGAGGACACCAGCTGGCTACTTGGTGTTCTTTCACAAACCTGGATGGCATAGCCTACTGTTTGCCCACCAGGCTATATGGCATAGTCTGTTGCTCACAGGCTACAAACCTGTACAGCATGTTACTATGCAAAATAACATGAGATTAAATCAAGCACAAGGAAAAGTGAGGCAATCAAGAGACTTGCTAAAGTTGTGTGAGGTTGCTCCCGCTGTAACACTGCATACTCTTTTATAACAAACTTTTGTTCTTATAGAAGTAGGAGCAATACACTCTCAAAAACTATAGCATGGTAAATCCAAAAGCCAGACAGTAGTCATTTATTAGTAGCCCCAGCCATGCAAACGCCACACGGAATGGACTGCAGCTAGCCAGATGAGGGAGTGAACTGTGCAAATACAGAGCAGAAACTGGGCAATGGCTTTGATCTTAGCCCTGCTGAAGACACAATGGGACTTCTTCCACGGCGACACAGAGGGAGATTGGACCTTAAAACTCGGTGGTTTAATTCCACAGATGGGAAGCTTTCCACGATCACACCTCCCATGGGGCCTCAGGAAATTCTTTTTCCCTTGGCACCTCAGGAAGCCCACTTCCACCATGAAGTAGGGACACAGAGCACCCCACCAATAACACTGACATAGTCTCCAGCTATCTATTCTTTGAGACTACTTACATGTTCTCAAAGTATCTTTCCAAAAGATTCTTATTGTAACAAAGAGATAGCAGGCTGACACCACATTAACAGAGTGATCAAAGGTGATATCACTAGGCCCAGACAAATCACATCCTGTGCGTTCTGATATGACACATGTTACCTTTATGGTATTTCTACCAAAAACACATAACCTGAATCTAACCTTGAAAAACAGCAGGCAAATAGAAATTGAGAAAGATTGTGAAAAATAACTGGCTCCTTTTTTTTATAAATATGATGGTCATGAAACATGAGGACAGACTGAGAAATTTTAAAAATTAAAGGAGACTGCAGATTTCAAATAACTGAATGCAATGTGGTGCTGTCAAGGACATTATTAGGTCAACTGGCAAAATTTGAATAAGTTCTGTAAATTAGATAGTATTGTATCAGTATTAATTTTCTGATTTTGATCATTTTACCCTGGCTATATAAGGGAATTCCTTTTATATGAAACCCACTGAAATTATAAATATATATTCTATATAAAGTTCTCTGCCCACTATGTAATTCTGGGGCTAGAAGCTGAGAGGAACTGCATCTCTAAGTGACCCTTTGCCAGCTGAAGTCTGGATTAGGTTTTGCAAATGAGAAACACTTTTGTGAGATGTTAAGCAAACAAAAAAGACAGTTTCCAAGGCTGAAAGTCATTTTCAAAGAAAGTTTATTTGTCCAATGCTGGCACAAATAATAGTTACACTAATATTAAGAGAAAAAATTACATGCTTATTTCAGCCCCTGCCCCACCCCCACCCCCACCCCCACCCCCTTTTCCTTTTTTCTAAAAAGACACATACACCCAGCAGTCTCTTCAGTTGATGTGGGACCTGAGCTGTTTTTCCCAAGCCCGGCAAAAAGCCAGGTCCTCTGCTCAGCCCGGCTCTGGGGCAGAATCACCAGTTACAGATCTTGTGTTTGCCAGGGGTCCTATTGCTGACGTCATCCTTCTCTGGGCGCTGAGATTTCTTTCCATTGCCCACGACCCGTGGGACATCTTGCAAAATAATTTCTTCGATGTCACTCTCATCAGAAAGCTGCACGAGATAAAGGGAAGAAGAAAATGCAGCATGGCCACGGGAATAAGATGGGGGCTTGGAAGAAAGTAGGGAGACACTGCTCCTCAAGCTCCTTGGAAAGAACTATGGCAGATCAGGCTGCTCTTGCTTTGGGCTGTGGATGCTCTTTCACAATGTGGGGAAAGGAAGGGATGTCTTTTCAATACTTTGGACTCATTGAGAACACAAAAGAGCTGCACAACAAACCCAACGGATTATATAGTAAAAGCCAAGGGTCGGGGAATGGATGCTACCAAGAACCAAGCAGTGACTGCCCACAACTTCTGAATGGCAGGGCGACAGCATTGGCCATCCCAGGGAGCCCCTCTTCTGCCTGAGAAAGTGACAGGATGTGGGAGCTCTTCATGCCTGGGGGGCGGAGGGCAGTGAGGAGGCTCTGGTGATGGTGGAGGAAGATGAGCATCTGAGCTCTAAACATTACGGTGGCTCAAGCCTGAGAGACACAAGGCCATCAGGACATTCTCCGTGAGAGGAATGGCCTTGAATATTTAGAACAAAGTGTCTAAATACTCCCACTGTATGCTGTCGCCCACTGTGATGTGTCTGATGCCACTGCAATACCCGCCCCGTGGGAAGAAGCCACTGGCACGGGGCCTGTGTGGGGTCCTCAAGAGTGAAGGGGGGGGGCCCTGTGGGATGAGCCAGAGGGAGAAGAGACCAGCGACCGAGGAAGGCAGGCAGCGAGCCTGGGCCAAGCTCCATCAGAGGCAGGAAAGGGGAGAAACAACCTACCGAGGAGCTGCTTGTGTCATAAACCAAAAGGTCTTCTATTGTTAACATGGACACAGGAAGCACTTGAAAGTGGCCCTGTCTGCACAGTGAGGTCAGTTCCAACGTCCCGCTGGGGCCAAGGCTGACACTCGCTGGACCCTCCCGCAGGCCCACCCCACGTGCCCAGACTTGGAGCTGGTCCTTTAGGGAACTGCAGGGCAACCTGCCAGAGTCCCGCACCCTACCTGAGGCTTCCCTTCCGTCGTGGCAGCCTGCGGTGGCGCGGCGCCGGGCAGGGGCACACTGGCCCCTTCTGCAACCTTCTTCGCCTGCTCCCACTCCTCCCGGCTCATCACCAGCACTCGCCTCACTGCAAGGCAACCAGAGGGAAAAGCCCAGGGAGTGAAGGCCGCGACCTTCTGCGAGGTCCAGGCTCCAGTGTGGAGAGAGGGATTCCAGAGAGCGTCAAAGGCAGAGGAAGGGCGACCGAAAAGACCAGGGCGAGGAGAGGGAGAAGCCCCAGCGACGTGTGCCTCAGGGAGAGGCCTTGGGCATCCTGACAATGTAGCCGCACGTCACAGCCCGGCTGGGCGGGTGGCTCAGGGAGCCCCTTCCTTTGGCCTCGCTCAGCTGGGACATGAACTGCAAGACAGACGGGCAGGCACCCCCTCCCTCACCACGTCACTGAGACAGGGAGGGATCTAGATGGGACTCAGCACAGGAGGGCTGCAGGCCAGACGTGCTCTCTGCACACTCCATGCAGGAAGGGAGCTGAGCAGTGACGTGCGTTATCTATGGCCTCCCGGTGACATGGCAAATGAGGTGCATGTCCAGGCCTCAGGAATCAGCAAGAAGGAGGGAGCTAAACTCGGCTTCCTAGGAGTCAAATGTCTGAGGGCAGGATAGACTCTTGGCTCCCTGATTCAATCCTTCAGGGAATATTTCAGTGCCTACAATGTAGCAGGCAAAGTTCCTCACCCCTCAGTCATCATCTTCTCCACATACCTCATTTTACAACAGAGGAACAGAAACCCTTCACACAAGGACAAGTAGGTAAGTAACAAGTGACAGAGCCCGAACTGGACCTGAGGACTCCTGAGACCATCAGCACTTCTCTAAAGACTCAGTCTGGTGGATTCTGATGGAGCAGCAGGCCTGAAATAAGCTGTGGGCTGGATGAACTTGTGCGGGATCCATGAACAGCATGGGCTTGCAGACGGCACAGGCCTAGGCTCACATGCCAGGGCAGCCACAGGCTGGCTTTGGAAAGACACAACTCTCTGTTTCATATTCTTTAAGTAAGCCTGGGCTAGAAAATGCAACTGAAGCCAGAAGCCAATGACCTTTCCACTGGTAGTTTTTAGAAAATCTTAAAAGAATTGGAGTTGATTTAGTTGTTTTGAGAAGAAAATGCTCAATTTGTCATTGTAACCTGTTAGATAGAAAGTGACAACTTTAATGGATGCATTCATTCCACTTAACCATAATGCTTAGCTTCATTTCTATGATGCCCTTTAAACCAATGAGCTAAATTTCTGTCTAAGTTTCTTTGCTGAAAAGGAAAAAGAACTTTCCTGTAAAACCAAAAGGAGTAATGTGGCCCAAAGATGACCTGGGGAGATCCGAGGCAGCCTGCTGTGAGGGTTCATTGTCAATCTCTGAGGCTGTCATCCTCTGTCTCAAGGTTGGCAGGGAAACCACACCTTCCCCTATTCTTTTGTTACAAAAACTTATGTTTGGTAGACTGTGTGTTACAGGAAACTAGATTTGTCAAAATGTTTGTTGTCGCTGAACCTAGTGGAAACTGAGATGATAGTTAACCCGGTGACCACAAGCCCTTGGTCTGGCGCTAATGAACTGAAGCAGCGTAAGAGGCCGTGCGGATACACTTCCTGCTGGGGAATGGCTAAAGGCAGTTCCTTCTGGGCAAAAAGTATTCTACAAATAACAAAACAAACAATAACTCCAGCACATTAGCTTCAAAGACATAACCCAGAATCAATTCTCCATGACACGGTTCTGTGATCTTGAACGAGTAACTGAAGGTCTCAGAGGCTTAGCTTCCACATCTGTAAGGGTGGGTGCAGTTATGCCGACGCCTTACCTCATGGTCTGGGGGAGGGAATCGCTGCTCTACCCCCAGGGTTAGCGAAGCTTAACAGGAACACCCTCTCAGTGTCTCCCTACACTTTCCTACCCTCTCCTACCCACAGAACTAGCCAAGCAGAGTCACTGTAACACCCCCTGGGCCATGTTTCAGCTGGGAGAGGGTCAGGAATGCTGACTTCCTTTTTCTCTCAGACCCTCTCCCCCCACCAGTGACTGGGTTTGGAAAGCAGCTGGACTGTCCCCACAGCTGCCTGTTTAAGCCACCAGCTTAGGGTCTTCTCTGCAGACACAGACCATGGCAAATATGGGCAAGATCTGGATTTGGGAGGCTGCAAATCCAGAGGGAGGCCCCACCTGGCCTCAGGAATCAATCCAGCTCTGTCAGGAAGCTGATGCCTTAGGCATCACTGGGCCCTGTCACCAATAACAGAGCAAGGCTTTGATCTCGGTGTACCTGGTCACCTGGTTTAGTCACTGTCAGTTCAGTACCTGGAAGGGGGGAGGTAGGAGTGGGCTCCCCACAGCCTCCAAGAGTTGAAAAATTCAATGACAAAACAAGGGCTACAATAAACGTCACTCAAATTCTATCTTGCTCCCCATATCTCTGCCATTCCAGGAATGGGAAAGGAGGACTGTTCTCCCCAAGGCACAATGATGAGCTGTCCAATCAGAAAACCCAAAGGAACTCAAAGGGCATTTCTAGGACCTGGAGGAATCTGGGCTGCAGAAGGGCTACCCCACTGGTCCAGACCACTCACCAGTATAAGGCCGGGTACGTGAGCCGTGGTAAGGAGCCCGGGAGCTCCCCTCCAAAGGATCTTTGTCTGACAAGTCCCAGTTGTCCTCTGACTGGGGTCGTAACCTGGCTGGAGCTCGCGGAGGCTTGGGAGCTGCACGCTGCCCAGAATCTCTCTTCAAGTTCTGTTCAGAACTGAATGGGACCACAGTGACATGGAGGAGGAGAGATGAAGCATGGAAAGGAAAACTTTCAAAGGCACTCTTCACTACTTACAAGCATGTTAGATTTTCCCACAGCCTTCCCACTCCCTCCCTTGGGCCCAGGAGGCAACCAAAAGTCTCCCTAGAGTGTAGCAGCCAAGCCAGCTCCTCTCTTTGGACTTGTGTACCCAGTCCTTCCAGTGTGGTAACCTGTGCTTGGGGAAGAGGTGAGTCAGGAGAGTGGACGTTTGTCTTGCTGGGAGCAAAGGACCTCAGTCTCTTTTGGGAGCTCCAGTTGGACCCTACCTGAGGCATCTCCAATTCATTGCCCCCCAACCGCCTCAGCCCCTCACTTGTCTCTGCCCCTCTCC
This sequence comes from Miniopterus natalensis, assembly GCF_054644295.1. Lineage (NCBI taxonomy): Eukaryota > Metazoa > Chordata > Mammalia > Chiroptera > Miniopteridae > Miniopterus > Miniopterus natalensis. Next base: position 28,525,267 of record NC_142095.1, on the reverse strand, counting down.
TTCCTGGAGAAGCCTGTGGGGAACACAGAACAGAGCTGCCTGAGGCCCGGAGCCAAACCACAAACCCAGTGACAGTGCAGAGTCGGCGGCTCACCTGATCAAAGGCACTTGAGAATCTGGGGTCCTGAAATTGCCCTGGGCTCTAGTGGTCACCCTAAGGGTGGGCACCTGGGCGTGGCCAGGGTCATTGATGCCATAGTAATGTGGAATTAACAAGGAGGGTTCTCCCAGGTTGGATGGCAATGCCTTGTGTTGGGTCGAGGTCTTTGACTGGACCTCTTTGGTGACCAGAAGGCTCTCTCGGCTTTTGACTAGAAACAAAGACAAGAATGAGGTTCAGTGAATGCCCATCTGGCTTCTCACGCCAGAGCGGATACGGAAAGAGGCCCCGACACACCGGAAATGGATAGGTCACTCTGTTGTAAGATACCAAAGTAGCCAACTTAGGAATGTGTTCCACGGCCGGCCAGATTCAGGGCAGGGGCCCACAGTTTTATCAGAGACCAGGAGAGTGGCTGGTATTCCAGGGCCATGTCATCATTCCAGGAGACACATAGGAGTCAGCAGATCTAAAGAGGAGCCCAGTGGGTCTGCCACTCACTCCTTTACTCTCCACCTCCCCCCACACATTATACACACCCCTTCCTCAGCTTTGCAGGAAGACCCTGTTGTCCCCAGAAGTCCCCAGAGGACCACATGGGCCATGAAGATCCACACTTTCCTCCGGGGACTAGGCCTGTGGCTTCAGTGCTAAAGGCAGGCAGTTAGGCACAGCCCTCATTTTCCAATGGCATCAGGACTCATTGGAGCGAGAGGGATCCAAAATCAGCATTTCTCTTTCACAGAGAGAGGAGATAAAGCTCATCACAGGGAGTTGGAGTAAAGACTGTTGACGAAGCCTATGTGGACTGAGTAACAGTGTACAATGACTTTCTTACTGTATGTGGTTCAGGGTCAAACGCTGAAAGACACTGATCTCAGAGAGCTCGGTTACTCAGAATGGACCTTCCAGGAAAGTGTGAAGTGAAGAGGAGGGGAAGACAAACGTGCTGAGAGGAATTAATAACAATAAAAGCTGCAGTGCGAGGCACAGACACCAGCTGAGCACTTTACCTACAACGTCCTTTAGCCCAGACGCCTTCAGAGAGGACTGTTTCCCAACTTTACTGAGCCTCCAGAGATTCAGAGCCTCGATCAAGGCCCACGATTCCATGGAAGCGAGAGGCAGATACAAACCCAGGATGTTGGTCGCCCCAAATCTAGGCCTCTTGCCACTGCCTTTCTACATCCCACAGCTTTGCCCCAAAACAAAAGCAGCACAGTGTGAGCAGAGACGGGAGGTGAGCATTTATACAGCTCCGCGTGGTCCCTAGAGAGAGAGCTTGTGGGCAAGTGCTGGCAAGGAGGTCTACAAAGTGCTATGAAAACAGTGTCACCTCACAGTGACCTGCGCTGGAGAAGGCAGGACCTCAGGACCAGGGAAAGAAGAGAGGTGGGGTTGGGGGGTGGACTCTCACTCTTGCTTCAGGACTACAGGGCCAGGGCTGCAGGGGAGGGTGGCACCTGGAAGAGCAGGACGCCTTTCCCTTCTCTTGGAAGCGGGGACTAGGAGGGGCTTCCATCACCTTCCCTAACTGCTCTCTCCTCAGAGCTCCCACCACCCTGTATTTGGCTCCATCCCATCACTAGTCCCCACTGGTTTCCTAGCTAAGGTGGCAGGTCCTGGCACACATCAACCTCAGTAAACAGCACTCAATGAATGAGTGAATGAGTGAGCATTAGAGGCACAGGGCTGAGAACTTAAACTGAAGTGTGAAAGGCGGCTTAGCAACCAGGACTAATACCCTTCTTCTGCGATTTCTGTGCAAGACTAACAACTGTCCTTTCCTTAGAAACGTTAAGGCCAAAAATTTGAACTCCACAGGACAGAGTATCCCCTATTTGGATACAATTTTACCATCTTCGCCTACCAACTGTTGTGTTATCTTTTGGACACTTTTACATAAAATGTCATCCCTTTTACACATAAAACACCCATTTTGTAGTTGTCCAAGTAAATGTCCGTGAGCTTACGGATGGCTGTTAGCACTGGGGAGGCTCCTGAAATTAGGAAGACAAGTTCCCTTGCTCCTGAAGTTCCTTGAGGACAGAGACTGGACGGTCCTTGCCCACCTCCTTGAATCTTCCACAAGAACCACCCGGCCTTCCCTTGAAGTGTGCCTCAGGGGCAAAGAGGCAGCTGAGACCCCAGGCAAGGAACAGGGCTGAGCTAAGGAAGGATTCCTCCTCAGGCAGAACTGGCCCAGCCACTCATCAACCCCTGGTCAGAACAGAGTGTCCATTGACTGCTGTTCGCCTTTGCCTGCAGCCCAGCTCCCAGGCCTGGGTCACAGAGCCAGGCACCCAGGGAGCTGCTCCCTCTGAGCACGAAGTTCACCCACAGTCAGAGTCAGCAAAGCTGTGCAGAGCTAAGCTGCCCAGGAAAGAGCAGATCTCAGCAGGAGAGTTCCGCTGCCCACAAGCTCTGGCTGGCTCTCCTCTGCAAACATCAGGGACCCAGGTGCCCAACCCACCCCACCCCAGCCCTGACTCTGTTTCCCCCACAGAAATCTTCAGACTGAGTCACCGTGAGGACCCAACCATCTCACCCTTACAGCCACCCACCTCATGTGCAAACAAAGCCAGGCCCTCCCAGGTGACAGCCCCTGGGCAAGCCCTCTCCCCAGCTTACCTGAAACCTTCCTCCCTGGCTGGGCCACTGAGGCCTTGTTCTGTTCCACCTCCTCTCCGCCGGGGGCTTTCCTGACCAGCTTTTCCCTCGGACTCAGAAAATGAGGAGACTTCTCTTCCCTCCTCACCGGCTGTACCTTCTCGTGGTAGCTCAGAGTCACAGTGGGCATTACCCTCGCATCCTAGAGAGACAGAAGATCCCCTTTGGAGACAGGGCTCCCCTGCAGCCCCTTCCCTAAGCCTCTCAACCTGCTGCTGGCCCGGGAGCCACTGTGGTCAGTGCCAGGCGCTACCAGGGCCAGGGGGAGATGAGTGTGAGAGCAGGGCCAGCAGCAGCTTCACCCGCTGCTGAAAGTGCGCTGGTTTAGGGCCTGGGGGCCCCGCAAAACTCGCACAGCAAGAGGACAGAAAGGGACTGTGCACAATGCCCCAACCACAGCGCCAGGGCTCAGCCGGGCCGTGCCTTTCCACCAGCAGACTGAATCCAGCACCGGAGACCCTGCCTTGCTCCTTTTTGTCCCCCAGGCACTATCCTTATGCCAGACACCTTGTCCTCTGTGACTAACAACGTTTGAAAAACTACTGCGAAAAACAAATGCCAGGTCCCCTCTGAGACCTACTGAAAGCTGCTTGGGCTTTTCACATCTACCCAGAGCCCGCGGGAGCTCCGGCTTGGGAGGCATCTAAGTCCAGCATGAGCGTCCATTCAAGGTTAGAGAGAAATGTTCTAATCAAGCCTGAACTTAGGGCCAGCGTCAGTTTCAGCAGGAGCTGAAAAGAGTCAAAGATTAGAGCAGAGTCACTAAAGTAAACTAGGAGCCCGTTTTTGTTCTCATCTTAGTCCACACAGATAGAATTTTCAAGGACGGGATTCCCGGCTCCTTTAGTGACCAGGTGTGTTTTTATTAAATAATAATTTCATTGCTGCCTTTAACGCTAATATGCATGCTCTGGTTAAACACGGGCACGAGGGAGCGACAGCACTCAAATCCCAATTTGTACCACACAGAGCTTTCAGGCCCTGCTCATCCACAGCCACCTGCTGAGTGTGTGTGGCCACGTGTGCCACCGATGATGGACACTTAGCCCAAGGGACACACCCAGAGGCCAGACTGAGCCAATTCAATTCCCTTTGTCAGAAATAGAGACCCAAAAGAAAGTAACCAATGAGTAGAGAGCATGGAGAGGTCAGAACACAGGGGACACCTCAAGTGACCATTGGAGGAAACAGAGCAAAGCGACCACACTGCCACCGAGACCTGGGGGCAGAAGCCTCATGGGTTTATATTCCTAGACACCAAAGGTGCCCCTGCTTGAACAAATAAGACGAACAAGCTTAGAATGTAAGGAACGATCGTGCTTTGTCAGTTTAAGAACTTACTTTCTTTACCCCCTTGCTTACCCTTCTGTCTGGAATGGTGTGATGCAGGGCTCGCTTGATTCGCTTCAGCAAGTTGCGTTTTCCCTTCGGAGCTTCCAGAACTTTCTCCTGTTCGTCCAAGGAGTCCTCCAGCTCTGCAGCACACGGCAATCAACAAGGTCAGTCTGGTGCCCAGAACCTGTGTTCCCAAAGCCCCACTGCACCCACCTGGCTCATGCTCACCCCGTGTGCTCGGGCTCCCGCCCGTGAGCTCAGGGACACTGTCCCAGTGTCCATCCCTGGGTCACAAATTGTTGTTTCTGTTCCTGGGTACCACCACCTCAGACCCCTGCCCACATTAAGGATTCCTTTCCCTTCCAGTCTGAACCTCTGAGATGGGCTCAGTCCTGCTCCCAGAGAAAACGCGGGGATCCAGGGTTTTGTGAGGCACTTGAGTCCTGGCAGCAGCTTGTTTCCTGACTCCATTCTAATCCCAGATCCCAGGCCCTGTCACTGCCAGCTCCAGCCTAATACTGGTGCCACCTGACGCCCTCTCCCCACAGCTGTGTCAAAATCTGTCCTCTTTAAGGGGATAAAATAGTGCACAGGATAGACGGGTCCATGCTCTCTTCAACTTTACTGTTCAGATCAGGTGCTCTCCCTCCAGTTGCAGTAACATCTGGATCACAGGGTTCAAAAGCCACATACATTCCCTGGTCCCACCCTCCAGCGTCTGGTTCTGAAGGTCTGGGCAATGGCTCTGCAGTCTGCATTTTAACTTGCCCAGATGATGCTGACAGAGGTGAGCCACAGAACACACCTTAAGATGTACCGACCCAGAGTGTAACACAATTAGGAATTACAAGAAATTTGCTACCAAGGGACAGTCCAGGGTGAGACAGGGAGCACGGAGAACAGCTCTTCAGGTCCAGTGGGGAGAGAGAGGGGAGACCCTCCAGTTAGAGCTGGACCAGCCCTTTGATGCACTCAAGGGACATTTACTGAGAAGTAACGTGAGTGTGAACAGGCCAGGGCTGGGTGCCGGGGACACAGCGGAAAACACTCAAAAATGTCACAATGGAGGGTGGTCAACTCCAACTTGGCTGTATGTCTGAATCACCTGGGCCCCATCCCAAGCTAATTTCATCAGAGTCTCTGAGGGTGGGCCCCAGGCCTTAATATTTATTTTGTAAACTCCCAGATTTTATAGCAAACAGCCAAGCCTGAGAACCAACTGTTCTGGAGCATTGGTTCTCCCAGTGTGAGCCACAGCACCGGCTGCACCTGGCAACTCACTAGAAACGCAGATTCTCAGATCCCGCTCCAGCCCGGCTGAGCAGAGGTGGAGCCCAGCAGCCTGGGAGTCGGGAGACCTGCTTCTCACTGCACACCCCTCTGCCTTCAGGCCCTAGTTCCCTTCACCCAGGTTCAGGTGGCCAGGCACAATTAAGGAGCTACAATTTGACCAAGGAGAGGGCTGCAAATCTGTTCTCAGCCTTGGACACCGGGGAAGAAAATGAGGGCCTGCCTCCCTTGGAAGAGCCCTTCTCCGTGTCCACAGCCTTCGGGCCCCCACAGCTCCCTGAGGAGAAGGAGCATTTAGTGCCTCCAATGCCCAGGACCCATGTGAGACTTAAAGAAAAGGTGGGACTGCATGTGGGCGCTAGTCAGAAAAAGTGAGCCCTCTAGTCATCCATCCCAGCAACAGGTGGGATGGAGCGGTGGTCACAACCACGGGATCTGGAGGCAGAAGGAGCAGAGTTCACAGGCCAGCCCTGCCCCTCTCTAGCTGAGCTCCCCTTGGCCAGTCCTTGAACCTCTCTCAGCCTCAGTGTCCTCACCTAACAAATAAGGATGTTAATGCTCATCCTACATTGAAACCATTGGGATCAAGTAATGAGACCAGGAACCTGAAGTCCTTGGCGAAGCACATGGCACACATCCAGCCCCTACCCTGGGAAGCTCGGGGCCATAGGAACAGTGCCTCTCTGAACTGGTTGCAAGACTGGGAAAGAAATGTGGAGCCTCAAGGCAGGACATGGAAGGAGACTGTGGGATTGCAAGAAAAGGCAGAGGAGTAGCTCTAGGGTTAGGACAAGGGAAGCAGAGTGGAGTAAAAGGGGCCAGTTTCATAAGCAGCTGGTCAAGGTCTCCAAGCAAGAGCATCGCCCTGTCTTATGGCCTGCCTTTACATGCTAGCACCTGCACTCCATTACACACTCACACACTCACGTGCACACAACCCCAGCACTCCAGAGCCCCCCAAAACGAGTGATATTCCAAACCTGCCACAGTCATATAGGTTCGGGATGAACTTGCTATACATTGGGAACAGGCAAAGGTCCATGGCCTAAACCACAGGCAAGGTGAATTAGAAAGAACGGGTTCATGGGCTCTGCTCCATCGATCACTTCCCCAGGATCCTTTCCGTTCCCCACTTCTCCACCTCCCTCCAGAGAAGACCAGGCCAGGCAAGAAACCCTGCTGCTACAAGGAGGAGCCCTGTCTGCCCCAGAAGCAAAGGTCTTCTTACCCTCCCTCGCCCAACCTGACAGAGAGCCTGACCCCATACACCTTCACGCCCATCCTATATATCGAGTGGTGTGGGGCAGGAAAGAGACGAAGCCAGGACAACCGCCAGGCATGACACAGACCATCCCATGCAGACTTACCCTCCTCCTTCCTGTGACACACCGTCTGGCTCTGCAGAGATGAAGAAGAGAGTGTGTTACAGCCAGCAGGGACCTCTGCTCAAGGAGTCACTATGCCTAGCACCGTGAAGAAGGGACAGCCACTGCTTCCACACGCCCCATTAGAAACTGGAGGGCGCTCAGTACACCGGCCCAAACCCACACACCTGTTGCCTTCCGTATGTGAGGGGATGGCACCGAGGCTGAATGGCAGCAATCTGAATGCAACCATGCTTTATCTTCCCATGGTGGGGAGGCAAGACTGGTTGAAGGTCGGAGCCCCATGGAAGCAGAGTGGGACAGGCACACAGTCAGTACTCTTGGTACAATGGGTGGAAACAGCCAGGGCCAGGTAGGTGCCCATCCTGTACTGTGGACATCTCAGCTGAGTGCCCCCTAGGTGGATGGAGGCATATGGGGACAGTCACTGAATTATCTGCTCAAACCCCCTTTCCAGAAAGTGCTGCTTCTCCCTCGGTCCACGTGGACAGGGCACCACATGTGACAGTGTGGCCCCACGCCACAGACAAAGCTGGCTGTCTGGGTCTGGGCAGAGAATCCTGGACTGCAAATGTGTGAAGGCAAGAGCTGTCGGCACCCCACTGCTCTTGGGTTGGGGTTTCTTGGTTTGTGTGTGTCCTTCTTTGTTTTGTCATGTGTAACACGTTAGGAATGGAAGCTGGTCCTCAGAGTCACAATTGAAAACTAGAAGTAGACATGGAGAAAGGAGCAAGACAGGCAGCAGAGGGAAGCTCCTGACCGTGTTCCTGTCTCTGGTCCCAGGTTCCTCCCACACCCAGCTGCTCCCTACCTGGAGCTCTGGGAGACGCCCTGTTGACAAACACAACGGATCCCCTCTCCTGCTGAATTTGATTGGCTTCCTATTACCTTCTGGCTAATGGCTCATCCAACGCTTTCTTGCTTTGCTAGCTCTATTCCAGACACTATTAAAGAGATGACTCACCTCCTAGGCTTCCCTACAGCTCTAGCTACCCATGAGACACAGCTGAGACCAACAGAATAGAAGCAGGTCTCAGGATTTGACCTTTTCATTAACTTTCCCAACTGACACAGCTGAGACCAACAGAGTAGAGGCAGGTCTCAGGATTTGACCTATTCATTAACTCTCCCAACTGACACAGCTGAGACCAACAGAAAGAAGCAGGTCTCAAGATTTGACCTTTTCATTAACTTTCCCAACTGACACAGCTGAGACCAACAGAATAGAATCAGAAGTCTCAGGATTTGACCTTTTCATTAACTCTCCCAACTGACACAGCTGAGACCAACAGAATAGAATCAGAAGTCTCAGGATTTGACCGTTTCATTAACTCTCCCAACTGACACAGCTGAGACCAACAGAATAGAAGCAGGTCTCAGGATTTGACCTTTTCATTAACTTTCCCAACTGACACTGCTGAGACCAACAGAGTAGAGGCAGGTCTCAGGATTTGGCCTTTTCATTAACTCTCCCAACTGACACAGCTGAGACCAACAGAATAGAGGCAGGTCTCAGGATTTGACCTTTTCATTAACTCTCCCAACTGACACAGCTGAGGCCAACAGAGTAGAGGCAGGTCTCAGGATTTGACCTTTTCATTAACTCTCCCAACTGACACAGCTGAGACCAACAGAATAGAAGCAGAAGTGTCAGGATTTGACCTTTTCATTAACTTTCCCAACTGACACTGCTGAGACCAACAGAGTAGAGGCAGGTCTCAGGATTTGGCCTTTTCATTAACTCTCCCAACTGACACAGCTGAGACCAACAGAATAGAAGCAGGTCTCAGGATTTGACCTTTTCATTAACTTTCCCAGCTGACACAGCTGAGACCAACAGAGTAGAGGCAGGTCTCAGGATTTGGCCTTTTCATTAACTCTCCCAACTGACACAGCTGAGACCAACAGAATAGAGGCAGGTCTCAGGATTTGACCTTTTCATTAACTCTCCCAACTGACACAGCTGAGACCAACAGAGTAGAGGCAGGTCTCAGGATTTGGCCTTTTCATTAACTCTCCCAACTGACACAGCTGAGACCAACAGAATAGAAGCAGGCCTCAGGATTTGACCTTTTCATTAACTCTCCCAACTGACACAGCTGAGACCAACAGAATAGAAGCAGGTCTCAGGATTTGACCTTTTCATTAACTTTCCCAACTGACACAGCTGAGACCAACAGAATAGAAGCAGGCCTCAGGATTTGACCTTTTCATTAACTTTCCTAACTGACACAGCTGAGGCCAACAGAATAGAAGCAGGTCTCAGGATTTGACCTTTTCATTAACTTTCCCAACTGACACAGCTGAGACCAACAGAATAGAGGCAGGTCTCAGGATTTGACCTTTTCATTAACTTTCCTAACTGACACAGCTGAGGCCAACAGAATAGAAGCAGGTCTCAGGATTTGACCTTTTCATTAACTTTCCCAACTGACACAGCTGAGGCCAACAGAGTAGAAGGAGAGGTCTCAGCATTTGACCTTTTCATTAACTTTCCCAACTGGATATGGTTCTGATAGTTGGGGTCATGGCAGCCATCCTGAAACTATGAGCGTCAAACACGAGAAAACTAGACATTTGGAAGATGATAAAAAGAGACCCAGAGTCTGAGTTTCTGATGTATAATTTTGCTGCAACATTGAGGCCAGCAATAGTCACCGCTATTGGTGTGACAATACAGAAATACAAAACACACCCTAGGGGTCTATTGTGCTCTGTTTAGCCAATGCATTCCTAACTGAAATATTTACAAACATGGGTTCTGGTAACATAAGGAAGAAACCTCTGGACCAGACCACAATGGCCACAGCAGTGAAGAGCCTCGTGTTCTGGGGGTGAACAGTGAAAAGAAAAGCAGCGGGAAGAGGGTAGGAATGTTACCTGGGTGAGGCATGGCTGGGAGGACAGAAAAGCAGAAACAGCAAGGGGTGCAGGTACACAAAAGGGGGCTAGACAGCGGCAGTGGGTGCTCAGCCCATGGAAGCCGTGTGCAGGGCGCTATCAGAACCATGGCGAGGACCTGAGGCCATGCGGGGGACATCTGGGGAAAGATGCCCTTCGGCAGGGACCTGGGGCTCAGAAGGGCAGGTGAGCCTGGATGGGGCAGAGAATCGTGAGCAGCAGGTGAAGAGCCACTGGGCCAGGTCTAGGAGATGGAGCTCAGTAAGTGCCTTTCATCACAGGAGTGTATCTGACCACTGAATCGGAGGCTGTTAACTTATGAAAAGGCTGCTCGTTAAGAAATTATGTCTGAGAACACAGTGCACACAGGCTTTGCGTTCCCTGCCTGGCTAGGGTTGATCTCACCCCTGGTACTATCCATGCCCTGTGTGGACTCCAGTAAGGCACTTGGCTTTTCCCGCCCTGTTCATAATCTGCCAAATGAATGATAAATAAATACATAAAGCCATAAAAGTACTGAAAGAAAACAGAAATTTTCTTCTAATCTCAAAATGGCCATAAAGAAAAGATTAATACTTTGAAAACTTTGAATACATAAACATTATTCAAAGTGTATGGCCAAGGTCCTGTTAAACAGCATTGAAAGACCAATAGAAAACTGGAAAATGGCCACAACAACAACCGTTTGTGTTCACTTCCAGGCCTTATGGGAGCTCAGGAATTGGTAAGGAAATCAATAGAAAAACAGGCAAAAGATGTGAAACTAGGCAAAGGGTGTGAACAGACTTCATAGAAAAAGATGGCTTTTTAATGTGAGGCTGGTGAAACGCCCAGCGGTGGAAACACTTTACTGCTGACTATTAGCCACGAAGCTCTTTCTCAACAACCTTGCAGAGGAGAGACAGAAGGACAGCATGATTACTGACTGCCAAAGGCCCTTCCTTGACGTGGAGCTAATTATCGGTGACACAGACCACACATAACTGGACTGTGCTGACACATCCAGTGGAGGCCAGAGCCACCTCCAACCAACTCACGAGAGCAGATTGGACACAAATCCCCAATTCCATATTTGCCTACCTCAAGTGGTAGCATGAAGTCAGCCATGGTGGGACTATTTACATCACAGAAAACAGCAAATGCTACAAATCAAAGATTTTCTAGTTCCATAGCGCCAGTGGTGAAATATTTGCCACCCACCACAGGATCCATCCCACATATCTTCAAGTCCCATAGGTCGTCACACTTTCTAAGAGTTGTTTTGAACTGGGTGGGAGTCAAAAGGAGGCCAAGGGCTGGAACAGGAGACACAGCTGTGTGCATTTTGAAAAGATCCCAGGCAAATGTGACACTGCACACACGCATATCAGCAGCCTCACTGAGCCCCCCAAGAACCCCATTCTATGCTGTCATGTGTTGGCAGAAGGTTTCAAAATATAGAACCTGATGTTTTTCAACTTTCCCAAAACCACAGAGCAAAAATGTGAAGCCAACATGGTTTTGGGCAGGCTCTGGGAAGAAAGGTCTGGAGGATCAACTCACCTCAATTTCCACCTTCTCCCTCAGGGCTGGAATCTCCTCCTGTGCCTGTCGCTCCCTGAACTCATCCTGCAGAGGCCTGAGGCTCTGAAAAGGCCAGGGCATAATTTAATTTACACAGAGATCTAATCATGATTCGGTCTTTGACATCCTGAGCTGTGGCAGAGGGCACACCTTACCCGCCCACAAATGCCAGCCTGCCCTCCTTAGATATCCCCACACCTGGAACATCCCCACGAGCCCATGTTCCCCTTCACCGGGGTCTCCTGAGAGCTCAGGCCGCGCACGGGACGAGCAGGTTCCAGGGGAGAGCGGAAGACAACCTGTCTTGCAGTGCTTTTCACAGTCACTCTAACTGGATTCTTAACTGAGGTTTTCCCTCAGAATTTAAAAAAAACACCAACAAAACAATTATCCAACTACTCTGAAAACTTTGTATCCAGTTTGGCTCCTATACTTTTGTAAAAGTAAAGTAATAAACTGTCGGGCGAGAGGAGACAGCAGTGAGACACACAGGCATGAGCACGTAAGCAATCCTTGGGGGAAAGACAAAAACGAAAAGGGGTGTCCCAGTTCAGGAGAATGTGGCCCAAGTTCAAAGGAAAGCACTGATGGTAGAAGTCATGTCTTCATTTATCAACACTCAGAATTTGCTAACCGGAAGCAACCCTTTGACCCTTGATGAGGCGGATTCTGAACAGCCCCAAATTCAAATCGATACCTGTCTACTGGTGTCCAGTGAGGCAGCGCCGTGTCGGGAGGGAGGGAGCCGGGGAGTTTAGCTGAGCTCAGGAATGGAGCCTGGGAGCTGGGGGTTAGGAGCATCTTATTTTCCACAAACCACCCATGACCACTCTGGGGAAACGTTTAGGAGGGGAGGGGCGGGTCACTACAGAAAACTATAACCGCCCCTCTCCCCCAGAATTGTTAATACTGCATTATGGCAAATATTTTCTGAGAAACTTCTAAGGCCCCTTGTCCATGCAGGTCACCATGGAGATCTAAAGAACATCCGTCCCAGAGTCCCCATTGTGTGGATTTAAAGTGGCCAAGTTTTACCTGAACCTTCAGGTCCCTTGAGGCTGGAGATCATGCCTCTCCTGTCTTTCTATCCTCACAATGCCTGGCACTGTTGATGCTCAATACTCGTGTGCTGAGAGCATGAATGGTGAAGGAATAAATGAAGGAATGAGTGAGACAAGATTAGGTACCTTCATTGTTCAAATATTTACAGAGAACCTCCTCTGGGCTGGATTCTGGAGCTTCCAGAATAGGACCCATTCTTTGTCCTCAAAAAGCTACGAGTGTAGTGTAAGAATTAAATTTGACATTCAAATGCCTTTCCAGGGTGCTGAATAATGCAGGAACCTTCAACACCCTGCTGCACTTTTGGCAGGATAAGTCTGACAATATAATAGAATTTTTCTTTCCAAACTCCCGAAAGACGTCTGTCACATCTGTGAAGATGCCCCCTGAGCTCGGCCTCCCAGCTCCTGGAGACCAGCCAGTACTTAGGCCTGCGGGACACATGTGCACGCCAGGTCTCCAGGGCTGCCCACAACCGAGTCTCCTGGCGTGTGTTCCCCATGCTCACCTGAGGCAGCCACTGCTTCTCCATCAGGGTTTCAGCTCCTCTTTGTTCAAATTTATCTTGGCCTGCAGCTCTTGTGCTGCCTCCTCTTTGGTCGAATTTATCTTGGCCTGCAGCTCTTGTACTATCTCCTGTTTGGTAGACTTTATCCTGGCCTGCAGCTCTTCTACTGTCTTTTTCGTTGACTTTAGTGGGGCCTGCAGCTCTTCGACTGTCTTCTCTTTGGTAGACTTTATCTCGGCCAGCAGTTGTTTTACTGCCTCTTCAATTAACTTTTCCTGCGTCTTCTCTTTATCTGTGGGGTCCATGAAAATAAAGGGTGACCAGTTTAAGTGACAACATCAGTAGAGTGTAGTTCTTACCCATGTCATCAATCACACACCTCACTCTGAGACAGTTTTGCCCCTTACATTGCACCTTGACCTTGGGCAATGACCTTACCTCTCTGACCCTCAGTTTCTCAAACTGGAAAATGATCATAATAATTGCACCTGACTCAGAGGGTTGTTGTGAGGATGGAATGTGATCATGCAAAGTCCTAGCACAGTGCTTGGAATGATGCTTTGTAAACGTGAACTGTTACTGTCATTTAAAATAACTCTTTTCACAGTACTGACACAGAGAAATGTGAATGCAAAACTACTAGAGTAACTGAAGCAGAACACAAACTAGCATGTACACATTGATTATTAATGCAAAGAATATATCTATGTATCCTGACAGCAATCAGAGAGGAATTTAAAGTAATGAAAATAATTGTAGTTTAAAGGTCGCTCTTTTCAATAATATCATTTAAACATATAGTTTTAAATTTCAAGTGAAGGAAAGGCATCATGCATTATGAATGAACATTTTGGCCAAAGTTCCTTTAAGTGTGTACTTCAAATTTTTTAAGTTAAAAACAGGTTCAGAATGAATTATAAAAGAAGCTTCTAACTAAACCACATACTGATAAAGTGCTAAGTTTAAAGGTTAATGAAAAAGATTCCAATTGTACATTTGTTACTTTTTCACGTATATTTAGGAACTATTCTATAGATGACACAGTTATTAAAATTCTAAGCCTTGCTTTGAAACAGCATATAACTTTTCTCAGAATGCACCTTTTGGAAACAAGCAATTCTTACATGCACTAGAAACTGATTTGGGTTAATAAGGGATTTAAGGTGTGTGTGGAATAGGAGAGCTGAGAAACCAATCAAAACAGTCATGAACACTAATGTAGCAACGTTGCTTTACAGACATTTCTTCCCTCTCCTTCAGCACTTTGCATTAAGGAAATAAGAAGGGATATGCACAGAGAGTTACATACAAGAATGTTGATCATCATGTGATTTATAACAGGGACATTTTTGGGTAACCCGCATATATTATGAAATAATTCAATTGAGAAATAAATTAGAATAGACATTTGTTGGGATATTATTCAGCCACCAAAAATAGTATTTACAAACCTGATTTAAGGACATTGGAAATGTGACATATTCATTGAAAATAAGCAAAGTCAATACTGCATACAGTATACTTTATATATGTATACAGAAAATTAATGACAGAAAACACACCGAAATATTACCTGCAGGTGTATCAGCCATGACTTTTATTCTCTCTTTTCTGCCTTCTTGCATTTAAATTTTCTATATCAACAGCACCTTTTTTCAATTTTTTGATTCTGGCAAAATACATGTAATGTAAAGTTTGCCATCTACACTGTTTTTAAGTGTACAGTTCAGTGGTATTAAATACATTCATAATGTTGAGCAAACGATACCAACACCCATCCCCGTAACTCTTTTCCTCTTGGGAAACACAAACTCTATACCCATTAAACAAACTTCTCATTTCCCCTCCAACCAACCCCTGCTTTCCATTCTACTTTCTGTTTCTGTGAATTTGACTACACTCGGTACCTCATACAAGTAAAATCATTACAGTGTTTGTCCCTTTGTGACTGACTTGTTTCACTTAGCATAATGTCCTCCAGGTTCATCCATGCTTAGCAGATGCCCCAATTTCCTTTCTTTTTGAGGCTGAATAATATTCCATTGTATGTAGAGACCACATTTGGTTATCCATTCCTCTTTCAATGGACATTTGGGTTGCTTCCAAGTTTTAGCTACTGTAAATAATGCTGCTATAAACATGAGTATACAAATCTCTTTAAAGAAATATCTTTTTATCAAAAATATTTAAGAAAAGGGAAAATTTGTTTTTCTTTAGAAGCCTCCAAGGCAGAAAGAACCAAGAGTAATTAAACATATAATAAATGTACAGTAACTAAGTAAATGGTGCTGTTTTGAAACTCTAAGTCTATTCTTTGAAAAGAAATTAAGATGAGGGAAAATAAGAAGACAGTTTTATTACGGGATTTTTCAATCTTTGTGTTATATTAATATTTCCATGCCTATATGCTATGTTTTAACAGCTATTTCTTACTGGACCTCAAAACGGGATATAAAGCATGCACATCTCTCTGTGGAGTAAACACAGAGCTTTACTAACCATTTTGGAATTTGAAATCATAAAATTACAGTGATTATGTCATAATGAGCTTATGTACAGAATAAATTCAAAGACCTGGTCTGATTGCTCATTAACCCCCTTTATGCTCATTCCGGGTCCGAATCAGAGAACAGCAGATTCACAGAAGGCTGGGGGGAAGGACCCTTCAAATTCACTCTGTGTAACTGCCCCACTCGTAGTGAGAGCCGCTGAGACTCAGAGGGGGAAGCGCTGGCGGCAACTGAAAGGGGCAAAGCTAAGACTGGCGCCTGCCCGTGTGCCTGCCAGCTCCTCCTCCCTACGCACACGGTCGGAAACCCTCCCAGCCCATTGGGATCCCCCATGATGGGTGCTGGGATCATCCCACCCTCAACCGGAGGTGAGGCTGTGAGGGCAGCTCTGGTGATGTGCGTGCCCCCCACCCACTGAGCTCCAGTCAGGGCCCCCCCTCCGCAGTCTCAGAAGGGCCACCTGGACTCACCATCTTGCACAAGACCTTCGTGCCTCTGCTTAATGTGGGTCTGGAGAAAGGTGGTGTTGGGGAACGATACATCACAATGATGACACTGCAGAGAGGAAGCATGGGAAGTGCAGGGTTAAATCACCTGAGTCCGCCTGGGACTCTCCCTGTATCCAAACTCCCATTACTGGGGACCCCTGGGCTGCTTCAGATCCAAGAAGTTTCATTTACTGAGTAAGGAGTGATGTCCACCCCACCCCACCCCCACTGTATATGTGGCGTGGCAGGGAATATCTTCCAAGGTGTCACATTCCAAATTTCACGCCCTTCCCCTCATCCCATCCTTCCCTGCTTCCCCGTTCCCACCCCCAGCAGCGCACTCAGAAACCAGGCAGCTAAAGTGGGACAGCCACCACTGCGTTCGGAATAAAACCCACGCTCTACCTCGACGTTCAGGCCCCTGGGACCGGGCTCTGCTAGCCTCTCCTGCCACGTGTCCTGCCCAAACCCCAGCTCAGGCAGGCCAAAGCCGTCACCCTGAGCACCCTTCTCACACTGCTCGTAACATTCCTCCACCAAGCTGTGCTGAGCATTCAAGGCTCTTTTAAACACCACCTTCTGTCCCACCTACCCTCAAACTATGAAATTCTTGAAAACATGCCCCAGCAGGACTTGTGCCTACATCCTCAGAGCCTGGAACCAGGCTCGGTCACCATGACAAGTTATTACAGGGCACTGGTCCCAAACCACAGTTTCCATGTAAATACATGCAAATGCTCAAATCCTGCTCTGGCTAATGAATTGTCACTTGGTTGAACAATGGAGACCTTTTGCCAGAATGAGACTGACTCTACCCATCTCTTGCCACACATGGATCTCACACACACACACACACACACACACACACACAGTATAACCTGAACTGACATCCTCAGGCCCTCAGGCCCTCTGGCCATGAGCAGCATCTCCAAAATCTGCTCCTAACCAGTGACTGTGGCCCACAGTGGCCTCAGGGCCCTGGGTGTGGTGCTGTCCAGGTGACCTGATGGCTGGGCGCCCACCCCGCCCACTCTCCTTCCCCTGTTGATATTCCTCACCACATAATAGCTCTGGATGCTCATCTTATGGACCATCTCGTCTAAGTTGGTGATTGTCTTTTCATCCCAGAGCCTTTGTTCCCGGGCCACCTTCAGCTCTTCAGCGAGGCGTTTCAGCTCCTCCTGAACACGCTCCTGCTGGTCCAGGCTGGCCCACAGCTGTGCCTGCAGCTGGGCACCGCTGGTTGTCAGGCAGTCCTGGCAGTGCAGCAGGTACTCAATCATTAGCTGGGCAAGGCGCAATGCCTTGAGCAGTGCCGGGTCCACAGGCCACCCACAGTGTCTGCATTCCTTCCGGTCAAACTTGCAGAGGGTGATGTTATTGATGTTTTTCTGCAGGGAGGCCACATCCACCTCCCGTGCCACTCGGTCCACATCCAGGGACCTGATGTGCTTCCAGTCCATGCTCTCATGGCGAGGCTGGAACTTGAAGGGAGGGCCTGTATAGGTCCCAAAGAGGGGACCACGGCTACCCTGAGCACCACCAGTGCATAATTTCATGGCTGACGAAGCCCTGGGCAGAGCCCAGGACCTGTAGGTAGCAAAGAACCTCAGATAGGGCCTGGAAAATGAGAAGAGAGTCCAAGTTAGGCAAGGTACATGGGCTGCATGTGCCGCACACCTGGCCACCAGGAGCCTAAGTGGGGGAAGTGAGGGGTCTGAACAGCAGCTGGAGGGTGAGTGCTATGCACTCATGTGGCCAGAGCCATGGAAAGCAAGAGTGTGGGCTTTACAGTCACTCAGCTGTGCATTCCGATACTCAGCCTTGGGCAAGTTCCTTCACATCTTTAAGCCTCTGAGGTGTTTTGGGAGTCATGGGGCTCACCTTGCAGGTTGGGGGTTAGAATTGAGGCAGGTGAAGCACCCAGCCTAGTGCCTGGCACATAGTAGGTTCTCAGTGAATACCCCATGCCCAAGTTCACTACCAGGGTTTTTTGGGGGGAAAACTGTCAATTGTATAAGTGGGTCCTTCTGCAACCTTACATTGGCCTCAGGATAAAGTCCAACAACTTGCCATGGGTGGCAGAGCCACCTGAGGTCCACCACTGCCCTCTTCTGCATCTCTCATTATAGGATCATGCCGGACAGGGGTAGGCTGCATTTCCCAGTTTTCCGGGCTGTAGGGTGTCACCACATGACTATGTTCTCTCCCGTGGGGTGTAAGTGAAATGATGCCCAGCACCGCGGGGGTGGGGAGGAGGGGTGCTCAAGACAGGGCCGTGTCTCTGTGCTCAGACTGTGCTCAGTCCATGACGGCTTCTTGTCTCAAACCCAATGGTTTAGTGAAAAGAGCTCCAGTTTTTGTCAAAGACTCAGAGTCTACTCTCTACTTTCTTGGTAGACATAGAAATTGTTCTCTCTCTTTGAAAAGTGACTTGACAAAACAACAGGAATTTTAACTTAATATTCCACTACTAAGAATTACAATTCTACAGATAAACTCATACAAGTGTGCAAAGGTGCTTGTGCAAAAATTGTCATTTCAGTGCTGCTTGTCATAGCAAAGGATAAGAAAAAGTACACGAAAGCAAAGTACAAAGAGAATAGAGGAACAAGTTGTATCTCTATACAATGCAATACTATCAGCTATCGATGAGCCCGAGGCGGCCTTACATGGACTGTAGAGAGTAACATAGAAATATATATGCACACACATGTGAAAATATATGTGTACATACACTTCTGATTCTGTTTAAATGATATATCAATATAGTCACATTTAATAACTTGCAAAAATAACGGATAAGTATTTCTCACATATATATCTCTATATCTGCATATATAGAGATATAATAGAAAAGATATATATATCGTATGAGAATAGCTGTCTATGTGGGAGGAGGTAATTGGATGTGTGAAAAACGAATGAAATAAATGAATAGATGGATGGTCCATGGGTGGATGATATAGGAATGATACATATTTGTTATTCCTGTATAATCAAAATTAAATAAAATATATGAATTTATGACTCCCTATATATAATTCCATTAGCATAGACTATTTTAGAAAAATAGGCCAGCTGTTAGCAGTAGTTACCTCGGCATGAGAATGGCAGTTAGGGGACCTTTCTTTCCCACCTTTTACCATCGATACTATTCAGAATGTTTTGCATCACCATCTATTACTTTTATAAATTTTAAGGAAAAAAATACAGTTTCTAACCTTGAGGAACTTAGAATCTGAGGCAGTAAGAAGCACATATGACTCTACTTAAGCTCTTTCTAGATCAGGTTTTCAGACTTTTAAGTGCAATAGAAAGAGAAGAGGAAGGTCACTGACATCATGAAGGAAGGGGACAGGCCTTGAGGAAACGGTAGTGGTGGGTTTGCAAAGAGGGGAAGCACCTCCAGGAAAGGGCCTGACCTCACTAAGGCCCTGTCTTCATTTGGGAAAGGGGATGACAGGCTTGCCCCCCCCCCCCAGGGTGCCGTGGGAACTGAGGACAGGCAGAGGGACTGCACTCACGACTAATACCGGCCGCAGTGCAGGGAGTGCCAGCCTCTGAGCCAGATGCCAAGTCCAAATACAAACCTGCATGCTATTGCTATTCCTGTTTTACAGACAAGGAAATGGATTTCTGGAGAGGTTAAGTGGCCTGCCCCAGGTAGAAAGGCACAACTGAAGGCAGTTGGAGGTGCCTCTGGCTCCCAAACCTGTGGACTTTCAACCATCCAACATGATTCTTGAAACTATCCTAAAAGTTTGCTTTGATGGGATCATTCCTCATCCCTCAAACTCATTCATCCATTCACTCACTCCCCTCGCCCCTGATTTATAGCATGCCTTCCTGGGTCAAGCCCTGGGCCAGGCTCCTGAGGGACAGTAACCACACACCTGCCCCCCACCCAGGAGCTCAGGGTTCCTCCGTGTTGCCACAGTAACGAGTCCAAACCCGAAGCCTGGTCTGGAAGCCTGTCCACACGATGCCAGTGACAGACCTTCGCCACTTAAGCACCCACGCTTCCCTTTCTCAGATACTCTTCCCCACACAGACTCCAAAAATAAGGCCCGTAGCCTCAAGCACCCCCACTGTTAGCCAAGGAGGGGAGGGGAGGGGAAGGGAGGGGAGGGGAGGGGAGGGGCGGGGAGGAAAGAAAAGAAAAGATAAAAGAAAAGAAAAGAAAAAAACGAAAAGAGAAAACAAAGGAAAAGACAAGAAAAGAAAAGAAAAGAAAAGAAAAGACAAGAAAAGAAAAGAAAAGAGAAAAGAAAAGAGAAAGAAGAGAAAAGAAAAGAGAAAGAAGAGAAAACAGGGCGGGAGATGACCCTCCCCATGCCCAGCTCCGAGCTGCAGCCATGTCACCAGACCTCAGAGGCTCTGCGGGCCCTGCCTTAGAGCAACAGCGGGTACCAGGCACGCGGGGCCACAGGCAACAGGACGCCTGCTCTCTGCCACCCGCAGACCTGGAGCTCGCCTGGGAACTCACTGGGTAACTTCTGTAGCTTTGGGCTCGGCTGTTTGCTCACAGTTCCCTCTCTCGCAATAAGGTCAAGAGCACTCCATCATCAATTCTCTCCACTCTCTTCCCACCCCATTCAATGCTCCACCCGCCGCTTCCTTGCACAGTGACTACCCCTTCCCCCTCCTTTAAGCCAGGGTGGTCCAATGTCCCTGTCACCATCCCTGCTGTTCACCCACAACCACCTCTCCCTGCACTCTCCCTGGGGTGAGTTTACCATTCCCACAGCTTCTGCTACCATAGGCCTGCTTTAGGTACTCAGACACCCCCAAATCTCTTACTTGCTGGCACACCTGTCTCTTGGGACCTTTACAACAAACCTTCCAATGCTGATTATACCAGACATTGCAAGTCCAAATACCACCAGGCTCAGGGAGGCAGCATTAAATGCAGGAGATGGGCCATGTGTAAGAGGAGCCACAGTACCAGCTTGATAATAAATGGCACCTGATTCTCCATCTTGGTGTCCAAGGTACAATCAGGCAGCAGTTCTCAAAGTGTGGCCTCAGGACCAGCAGCACCAGATTGACCGCGGACCTTGTGAGAAATACACATCTCCAGACTCATTGACTCCGAACCACTGCACTAGGGAGTGTTGGGACAGGGAGTGCTGGAGATTGTGGCCGAATGGGATTGCATTTGCCGTTTAAAAGGGGGATCCACCACTGAGCTTCATCCATATGGGAATGTACTGTATGTGATCCTCATGGGCCAATTCCAAATTCCTTAAGAAGACATTCAGAGACCTCTATGAACTGTTTCCAGATTACCTTTCTAGCTGCACCTCCCACTTACCATGTTACTTGCTGTCTGCACTTCCATATCTCTGGGCTATTTATTTTTAGGCACTGTTTGTAAGTGCTTTGCAAACTATAACTCATGTAATCTTCAGAACACCCACGGAGGAGGGACTATTACTATCAGACACACAGAAGTAAAGATGCTTGGCCTGGGTGCAGACGGCAGGATCCAAGCCCATGCAGCCTGGGTACGGAATCTGAGCCTCTAGCCACTATGCCACGCTGCCTCTTGGGACAGATGTCCCACTTCCACATCCTTCTGCTCCCACTGAAGGTGAATGCACGATTCAAGGCCTTGCTCACACAGGATCGCCTCCATAAACCCCTCCCAGGCCCACACTCAGAATTTCCTGCCCTTCCCCTGGGCTCCCAGGGCACAGAGCACACACTGCCTTGGTCCCCCTCATGACACTCTGGTCTGCGCTGAGGTGGCTGTGCAGCATTCATTCATCCAGCTCATCAACAAATGATTCCTGAGCCCTGACAAGTGCTGGATACCGTGACTGACACTCAGGATTGATGGTGACCGAGGCAACAGCCCAGCCATTGTTAACAGAAGTACATAACACTTCTAAAACTGTGTGCTCCACACACAAGTGTAAGGCTTTACATGTATTATGCCATTTAATTCTCACAACAACCCAGTACACTGATGAAGACACTGAGAGGCAAACAAAGAAGACAAATGACCTTCCCACAATCACACCACCAGGAAGCGATGGTGTCTGGCTCCAGAGTTTGTTCCCCAGAAAGACAGAAAAATACACAGAAATTACTCTACAGAGTGGTGGCAGGGGAGGAGCTAGGACACGGTGCAGTGGAAGCACCAAGAGGGGACCCTCCCAGGACATTTCTGTCTCATTTCTCCCCCTACCTTGCCCCAGCCCCCCAAGCTACAAGCTACACAGGGGCTGAGACCTTGGCTTACTCACATCTGTTGTATTCCAGCCCCTGACATATTACCTGCAGCCCGGATTGCTATTGAACTGCACAGAATTGTCAGAATCTTAGAATATCTGCCTCTAAATCTATATCCTTGGGGTCTTGGAGAAATGAGGCTATGGACAAGCAAGAATTTGGATAAAAAATAAGAATGGAGTTAGGAGTCCTTATTTTGGACTCCTCGGAGTCAAAGTCTCTTCAGACTTACGAAAATGATAGATTTATTGGCGGTCTGTGTCCATACCTTAATCCCACTGGCCACTAATGAAAGCTGAGAGTGCAGGAGCCCTTGGGGGTGGGCCCAGGCTCATCAGCGAGAAGCCCCACTGCCCACACTGACTGTCACAATGTGACCACAGTGGTCTAGCTTCCCTCCCAAGCAGCCATGAAACCCTCATGTTGACACTGAGCCCGCTCTCTGAACACTGATGGTGGCAGCCCCGCTCCCAGTTATACAGGATTCTGAACTAGGGGTCCTGGTTCATGAGGTTTTACTAAGCCTCGAAAGTATCCCTCCTGTCTTCCACTAAAATCCCAAGAGCCCAATTCTCAGTAGTCTTACGACTCTGACATCAAAAGGTGAGCACAGCTGTGGAATTTGGGGCTTATGATGATATAGCAGCCACCATTGATTAAGGATCTATGTCTCAGGCAAGGCGCCCACATTTACAAGAACTGTTTCTACCCCTCATACAGCCTTGCGTGTAGCTGTGATTCACCTCAACTCAAAATGGAAAAACTGAGGCTCAGAAAAGCTAAGGAACCTTCCCCAGATCACTGAGCTAGTAAGTAACAAAGCCAAGGTTCAAATCAAGTTCTGTCTGACTCCAAAGCTTTTCAATGATGCCAAACTGCCTCCCAATGGTGGTGGTGGCGATATGTAAGTTATTTCCCAGTATGGAAATTACAGTACCTGAGATTTCTAAACCAAACTGCAAGGAACGAACCTTTATAGCCAATCACAGTAGCGTCAACGCTCGAAGCCTCAAATTCTCCTCAAATTCTCCACAGACTCAAATGTCAAGCTTGAGTCCAATAGACAATGTCCGTTCCGAATGTTCGTGGTTACCTGTCAACCGCCTTGCCTGTGGGGGACGGGTTGGAACACCTGCTTTCTCCACTGACTCAGCAGCAGACTGCTTATCCCACATGTGGGAACAGGGACACAGGCAGGGAGGACTCACTGTCATTAGAAAGTGCACAGCTGTGTTAACCACCTCTAGAGATTTAGATCAGGTCCCAGGAAAATGTCCCAATCCTAGACCAATGTCATGAATTGGTGGGACCCAAAGACTGATATTTATGCTAGCATTTCAATCTCACTCCCTTGTTCGAGATCGTTTCTACCTGGGACAATCCCACAGCCAAGGAAGGAAGCCCTTGTGCTGCACATTCCCAGGGACGGGGTGGGGTGTTCAGCACCTCACAAGGCACCCATCCCACCTGCAACAAGTCCTCGAGGCTGCATGGTTCTTCTGAAACCCGCCCACCTGTACTCTGTCCAAGGCAACTCCTACAAAATTCACCAAACATTTAAATGCAACTGGGGCTGATTTTTTAATATAAATAGACAGCTAGACTACACAACCACCCCTGCTACCTTCCTGTCTCTTCTGCTTCCTCAAAAGGCAGCCAAATTGGTAGTTACAGACAGACACAGAGAAGAAGATTAGAGCTGGGGAATACAATATTCAATAATATCACGAAAAATATGTATGCGGCCAGGTGGTAGCTTGAAGCACCAGGAGTCTGCTCTGTAAAGAACTTGATTTTCTAATCACTTCCCTATACATCTGACACTAATACAAAATAACATTGAATGTGAATTGTAACTGAGAAATAAAAATATTTTTTAAAAAAGAATGCAGGCAAGTAGAGCACATGGAGGGAGCCAGGCTTCCAAGCTAGCTGTCAAGTAATCACTGACAAGCCTGCCCTGGCTCTGAGCCTGACTTAGGGACCAGCCTCCTCTAGATGGGGGCGCTCTCAGTGGCCACTCCTTAGGTCCAGGGGGACGTGTTAGAGATTGTGTGACACGGGAGAGAGACCAGCAGCCTTGTCTGCAGGTGGGGGTGGGCAAGGCCACAGCTGGAGCACCTCACACTCAACACACCTCTCTTCAAAGTGCAGCTAGAAATCTCCTCCAGCACACAGTGCAGGAGCAGCAGGCCCTGGGCCCTTGGACTGCTTGGTGAATGAGGCCCCTGCCCTGACCTAACAAGCTGTCCTCTGCCAGCCTCTGACCCCTTGTCCTGTACTAAGCAAGTCTCCCCTGGACTTTTATGTGCAGCCACCTCAATGAAAACACCTTTGGTGCCTCCTGCTAAACTCCAGTCCCAGAGAGGAAGAGGGACAAACTTGAGATCCAATGAGTTTGTTTTGAAATCATCTCCTTACTAAAAAGAACCCCTTTACCTACACAACTCAAAGCA
Organism: Miniopterus natalensis; assembly: GCF_054644295.1. Lineage (NCBI taxonomy): Eukaryota > Metazoa > Chordata > Mammalia > Chiroptera > Miniopteridae > Miniopterus > Miniopterus natalensis. The sequence goes on along the minus strand of NC_142095.1, from coordinate 28,500,759 downwards.
TTACCCACCCCACACCCCACCAAATCTTTTGACTTCTTTCAAAAAGGAAAACTCCAAGGCTATTCTCCAGGGAAGCCCACTTCTGAAGGTTCAGTCTTTCTTGCTTTGCTCTAGGCGTATCTCTGTCCAGAGCAAACCATAAGAGCTGGAGTAAAAGGCCCAACTAGAGTGTTGGAAGCCTGAGCCAATCCAGGGTTCAGCTCCACAGCTCCCTGTTGGGAACCCCCACAGGGCATCCAGAACTGCTAATATTTAACCTACTGCCACGATGGGCACAGATCACTGGGACTGGCTTCCCACCCACGCCTGTTCTGGGCCTAATTCCTGGCACAGTTTATCCACACGGCCTGGCTCACCTAAGGGTCCTGGAGCCAGGAGAGTGGGCAGACTTGCCAGAGGTACAGGCTCTACTTCTCCTCCTGTTCCCGCCTCCAGGTTCCTTCAAACACCCCCAACAGCCTCAGGCCTTTGCCAGAATCCTCTTGGCCAGGTGAGGGCCAGAATGCTACCCCAGGCGCAGAAACCCTGGTGCTCTCCTCAGAGGAAATTGAGCGCCCCTGGCAACCTCAGTGCTGCCAGCCTACAGGGCCAGGATAAGTGAACCTCTCTGCCCTGACACAAAAGCATAGGATCTCTGAGATCACTATCTTCACACAAGCGCCCCAGCCCATGATAAAGAGGGGTAGAGTCTCTCCCCAGTCCCCAGGGACCAGCTATTTCTAGATCTGTTACAAGGGGGAGGGAGGGATTGCCTGGTTTAATCCCTTAGGAAAATCCAGGATCCCTGTGAATGGGCCCCAGGCTTTGCTGAGTGGCAGTGTCTGGAGCCCAGGGAGGTGGGAAGTGCCCCTGTACACACACATACACACACACACACACACACACACACACACACACACATACACACCACCTGCCCTAAACTAAAAGGACCCTCCTGGTTTCTGATTTGGCCCCAAGCTAATCTTTTGAGTGACTCCCAGGCCTGGTCAGATATCACATACTCCCCTCACCCCCCACCCCGACCCCTCCACCCGCTGGCTTGTCCTGTGCATGTAACTGTGAAGCCCAGGAACAAAGAACTCTTTCTCTCCTGTCATCGGACCCTGGTCCTTTCCCACAGCAAGCCCCTGTTCTAGTGAGACTCAGATTTCTGGGGAGATTTTAAAGGCTTTTCTCTCACCCAAGCCTCAATCTGCCAAGCTCTGTATCTTGGGGCAGCCAAAGCAAAAGCCCATGGGACCTGTGCTGGCAGAGATGCGGAGAAAATGGAAGCCCATGCACTGCTGGTGGCAGTGAGAATGGCACAGCCGCCCGGTCAGTGCAGCTCAGCTGCTGATCATCCACCTGTGAGCCAGTTTATGGTTCGATTCCACATCCGGGCGAGTGGCCGGGTTGTAATCAAGATTCCTAGTGGGGAGCGTGCAGGAGGCAGCCCATCAGTGAGTCAGCATTGATGTTTCTCTCCCTCTCTCTCTCTCTCTCCCTCTCTCCGAAATCAATTTTTTAAATAAATGGTACAGCTGCTGTAAAAAAGAGAATGGCGATTCCTTGAGAAATTACACATAGAATTGCCATATAATCCAGCAGCTCCACTCCTGGGTATATATTCAAAAGAACTGAAAGCAGAAATTCAAATATTTGTATATAACACCATGCTTTAAAATAGCCAACAAGGGGAAGCAACCCAAGTGTCTATTGACATATGAATTGATTTAAAAATGTGGTACATACATGCATACAAAGGAATATTATTTAGCCTTTGAAAGGAATGGAATTCTGAGAATGCTACAACATGAACCTTGAAAATACGCCAGGCACAAAAGGACAAATAGAACATGATTCCACTTGCACATCAGACCTAGAAGAGACAAATTCATACAGATATTCCAAAAGATACATTAGTGGTTCCCAGAGCAGAGAGGGGGAGGGGAGGGAGAGGAGTCAGTGTTTGGTGGGTTCAGGGTTTCACGTTGGGAAGATGAAAACGTTCTGAGTGTGGGCAGTGGCGTTGGTTGCACAGCAATGTGACTGTACTTACAGCCCCTGAACTGGACACTTCAAAATGGAAAACATGGCAGATGTTATGGTCTGTAGAGTTTATGCTAATTTTTGAAATGTTGGAAAAAAAGATGGTTGTGGCAGGGACCAGGCCCAAGAAGGAATGTCTGTGAGCATCTGCTCCGACGGGAGCCGTGTCCCTCCTCTCCTGGTCAGCACGCTCTTCTTTGCAGGAGTTCCCCTGCCCACTGCGAGGAGGGAAGAGCCTAGGCTTTGGAGTCAAAGGTTCATTTACATTCTGCATTCACAAGCTGTGAAACCCTGGGGAAGCCACTTCACCTCCTTGTGAAGTGGCAAAAATCAACTCTGCCTAAAGCATCCCTAGGCTGTCAGAGGGTGTCCTCCGAGTTAAGTCCAGTGGGAAACCTGGGGGGTCTTGGAGCATTTGTTTTGAAGCTCTCGTTCCAGTGTATCCCTGAAGTGCAGAAGTAGCTCTGAGGGTACCTGTTTGTGCTCGCCATTTCCATAGATTTTCATTTCCCCATGTATAAGCAGGGTACCCGCTTATGCACGACTGTTGTGAGAAAGTGGACTTGACATGCACCCCAGTTGACCTCCATAGTAAGGTTAAAAGCTAAAGACCCCATCCTCAGCCGACCAAGACCTGCCATTCATGACACACCCACACCTTCTCTCACTAGAGCAGAGCTCAACATCCTACACAGCCTAGAGGTCTTGAGCGCCTACTGTGTGTCAGGCTCTGACCCAGGGCCTGAGGATACCAAGAGTGGATAGGGGACTAGATCACTTAACCCTGGGAAGCTGTCACCCTCTCTTGTGCCACCTCTGCCACAGCACACACAAGATTTGTGTCACCATGGTCAGTCCCAGACACAGGAACAGGACAAAGGTGTCTGGGACTTCTCTACTACAGACAGAGGAAGCTACTCTTACCGACATGTGACGAAGCCCCCACACCCCTGCAGACAGTGGAGATCAGGGGAAAGCGAGGCACTGCAGGAAGTGTTTAGTGCCAGGATGTAGCAGCAACAAACCAGCATTGGCTCTATTTGATCCCTGGACCCGACTCCCCAGTCACCAACCCCTCTGGGCCTTGAATCATGTCCCCGTAAGTCCTGGGACAGTGCTGATGACAGAGATTTTGCACCAGAGTGTTGCGGCCTCTCACCACGCCCCTACCTCCCTGGTTCAGGTAGTTCCACAGATGCAGGGCATAGGAGTGTGAAGCTTGGCTCCCTGTTCCCCACCTCATAGTCGCGCCTCCACTCTGGATAGGGGATGCGGTAAAACCTTTGGGGGTGGAGGAAGGACAAGTTCAAACACCTGCGGTCGCTCACCTCCTGGAAGTCTTCAAGTTTGCACCACACTCTCAACACCCTTGTCATCAAACGGGACCCTGGTGGCCCTAATGTGTGAATTGTAGTGTTGAACAAAGTTTTCCATGCACTGCCATAGGAAGGAGTGGCGGGGGAGGAATCCAAACACCCCGTTACTAGAGGACTGCGGAGCCTGTGCCGCCCAAAAGTTCTCCTCAGGGATGGGCCTGATGGAGATGACATCGGTGTCCATGTAGACGCCCCCGTATTTCCAGGTGATGGCCAGGCGGGACGCCTCTGAGCTGACATGGAGCCAGCTTCTCTCTGCACTGGTGCTGATCTGCAGGAGCAGGTGCAAATCAGCCTGAGCAGCGCGGGGGAGGGAGGGGAGTCACAGAAGGAGGCCTGGCCCAGGCTGCGGGGAGGGCCAGCAAGCCTGCTTCCCAAATACCTATTTGCCAAGGGACCAATTTTGCCAATTTACCAACATTGCCTCCTTCACCCAAGTGTTGCCTTTCAGTAAAAAGTTTACAACAATCAATTTCCATGGGAAGACTTCAGTGGCTTTAAATTTTCTTCTTTAAATGAAGGAAGTGGAAAGATAAAGTAGGAACCAGACGGGATTCCGAAGTAAACTCTATGAGTCATTTTCAGGAAGTTGGACGGCATCGCAAACTTGAAAGAAATTTTTTTAAAGTCCTAGAAGTACTAAAAACTGACAAAAAAAAAAAGATAGAGTCGAAAATATAGGAAAAAATCAATATTTGGGCTATTTGAGAAATTTGCAAAAGAACCTTAAAATGCATGTATGCCTTCATTCAATAACTAATTCTACATTAAAGGAATTAAGATGTCCCACTCATCGATGGCTTCTTGTTTCCTACGTGCCAGAGGTTCCCCAGTGACAGCTCTTTGGGTCTTTCCTCTTGGACCTGAGTTAGTTCTCTGGACCCCTCAATTCAGGGCTCAGGGCACTTGGCATCTTACCATAGGTCCTTGACATCAAGTGGATGGGTTGTTTTTTCCTTCCAGAGTGGGGGTTGGGGGCAGAGGGGAAGGGAGGACAGAGCAGAGCTCCTGCACCCTGATTTGGGATGACTAGGGGGCTCCATTTGCGCAGTGATACATGCCTAGTGCCTGCATTTCTGGTGGGTCATGTAGCCGATGCCTTCCAACCATCTACACCATGGCCCAAAACCATTGAACAAGTGGTCAAGGCAGAGATCAGTGAAGTAGTTGGGGGCCTTTGTCACAGGGGTGAAAGTGAGCATTAGTGATGCAGTGAGACCCCAAACACAAAAAGTAGGACCTTTCTGACCAAGAACCTACTAGAGGGAATGATGGAAAGAGCACTAGTTTGGAGTCATGCCTCCGCTTGCCACAGGCTCTGGGCACCAGGGCAAGTCCCAAAACTGCTCAGAGCCTCAGCCCTTTTGTACAGTGTGGGAAATAGGTGACCTCAGGCTCAAAGTGAGGGTGAGGGGCTCTGTAAACCCAAGAAGCTACTCTCACTTTTCACCAAGGAAAACAGGAGATAATAGAACATAATTACTGTAGATGGTATTTGACTCCCTGATGACAAACATGAAGTTCTTGGCGTGTGTGTTTTTGTTTTTTCAGATAAGCGAAGTATATTTCCCTTGGAACCCTTAAGAAGAAACCCTCAGCCCTGTGTTGGAGCTGAGATGTGCACAGAGGCCAGCTCTCAGGCACTGATACCCAGGGCCTTTTTGGGATCACAGCCTGATGTCCTTCCTGAGTCTTTCTGAAGAGGCTTCCTGTCACCTGAGCCACTCTGCCAGGAACTCCCCAGGCTCCCAGATCCATCCGTTCAGCCTTCCCTCTGTTGTGAACAGAACTGCTTTCCCTTCCGTCTGCTCCCCATTCTGCCTCATCTGGCCCGTATCACACTGACTTTCTGTGTGTGTGGGAGCAGGTGCCACAGCAGCAGCTCCTATGCTGACTCCACAGATCCCCAGGGGCTCCCAGGATGGGCTTTGGAAACTTGGGGCCATAGGTTGTATTAGTCCCTTTACCATGGGTGCCATTGGTGCGCCGCTCCTATGTATTACCTGCCCAAAAGAATGTCCCTGCTCTTTGATCCCCCATGACCTTAACTCTGTTCAAAATTCCTCCAAATGTCTTCACCACAATGGCAGGCTTTCTCCCACCAGCCAAGCAACGCCTAGGAATAGATTCTGAGTTGAGAAGTGCAGAGTTATTTGTATTCAAGCAATGGGTGGGTCTGAATATGCTGGTGAAAGCCACCCGTGCATCCCGATGTTTTCTACTTTCCTAAAAGTTTCTGCCTCCTGTGAGAGAGCTCCTGCTTCCTCCATTATAATATAAGGCAGACTTGGTCAATGCAGTGACCTTGGGGCCTGGCCAGGTGCTACTGCCTGATGAGACCTAAGGACCTGTGCAGGGATATAGCCACAAGTAAACAAAGCTCATGACCAGGATGGGGAAAGACCTCTGAATCCACTGTACTCCTCTTTTTCCCATTCAATATTATTCCACTCTTCTTTTTATTTTACAATATTGTTCTTTGGATGTTCGGAGCTAGTCTGAAGAAAAGACAGTGCAGGGGGGAAAACCCCAACCAGAGCAGAGATTTCCCCAACTCTCCAACCCTAGGGATAACCTCTGATAAAATCAACTGGGAAAACTCCAATGTTTGGGCCTACTCTCCCCCTGATATAAAGTACTCACTGTATTAAGAAGGAAAAGTTAAAGGAATTTTTAACAGTAAATGTTTGTTGAACTGAATTACACGTGAAAAGGGCATCTCTTAATTCTGTAGCTTCTTTGATTTATTGAAAGAAGGAAATACTCAAGCCAACAATACTTGTCCTACTTACTTTGGAGCCCTTAGAACCACAGTTCCGGTTTTTAACGTATTTGTCAAGTAAGTGGGACTGATAAAGTTTTTAAAGCATTCAGCTATTAACAGGGCAAAACCAATACACAGAATGATGGCTTATCAACATCACCAGTTCCTGCCCTGGCGGGGTAGCTCAGATGGCTAGAGTGTCCTCCCGATACACCAAGGCTGTGGGTTTGATCCGGGTCAGGGCACATACAAGAATCAACCAATCGATGCATAAATAAGTGAATCAAAAAAAAATCCATGCTTCTCTCTCCTTTTTCTCTAACTCCAAAATCAATAAATGTTTTTAAAATTCTAAAAAGAATCTGAAAAACAAAAAAAAAGAAAAAAAAGAGCCAATTCCTTTCCCCACTGTTCTGAAGCTGGAACATACAGTGGAGACGTGGGTTCATATGAAGGAGCAGGGGCAGTTCACTGCGGAGTGAGGGATAATCCACAGCCTAGCACCTGGGAACCAGGTGAGACTAACAGAAGGACATTGACGAGTGACAGTATCAACAGTAAGTCCTGAAAACCATTTTCTTTCTTACTGATCATCAGTGAATTCATGCCAGCATAGAATCCCCTGGTCCGAATATGTTACACTCTGCTGCACGTCTAAGGGACTCCCCCTGGCAGTCAAATGTTGGGCTGTATGAAATTCCACGTCTGGGGGCCGAGCATCGTCTGGGGCTTGGCAGAGGGGAGAGGCAGATGCATACCCAGAAGATTCATTCCTGTGGGGCTGCAGCAGTGGCAGGGGCGTCACTAGTCAACCAACTGAGCGGCAAGTAGCAGCTGCTGTCCTCAAGAACTAGCACCATATCAAGGGCTCAGCGTTGAGCTCTGTTCCTGCCAAAGGGGACATTCGGGGGCAGAGGAGCTAGAGCAGCCTTGGGAAGTGGGCGTCTATGCTGTTGGGCCATGTGGCCTCTGTCTTGCCACCACAGCCATTCCACCCACGTGCCCATCGTGCCAGTTCTGGGCTGGTGACCAAGCAGATCGTCAGCAGTGCACCAATGCTCCTGTCGGCAAACGGGCACAAAAGATCTTTTCGGGTAATGGAAATACTCTAAATCTGCATTATGGGATGTTCGCACACAAAAGAGCCACCTACTGTGGAAGGTCTGCATGTGGCGGTGCTTGGGGGGCACGGCCATGAGGTGCAGGTCGCCGCAGCTCAGCACAAGGTCTGTGGGCCCCGACCCGCTGCTCCGCCAGCGCCAGCGTCTCCTAGATCTTGTCCAGCTCCCTGTGGCAGCAGCTGGCCACAGCTCCCGCATCCTGAGGGCCCGAGGCGGGGAGCGCTGCCCGCAACCCCCTCGAGCAGAGGATCCCAGCTCCATGAGCAGAGGCTGGGCTGAGGGCTCAGCTCCCGCCATCGTAAACGGAGCCGCCGCCTCTTGAGAGGCCTGCAGTCTAACTCACTTCCGGTCTCAAATCTCGCGAGAGACGTTCCCTCCCCCAGGATCCCAAAGAGCTTTCAGGGGGACGCGGGTCTCCAAGTCTCAGCAGGGGACGGATAAGAAAAGTCACAACCACCAGAGTCAAAAAAGAAGTCCTCAGAAATAGAGCTTCAGTTTGATAAAGTTAAACCAAACTACGGAAGTGAGCAGGTGCGATTGGTAATACCCCAGGAGGAAGCTCTCACGGTGAAGATAAATGCCTGAAAGTCAATTAGAAATTCACCAAAAAAGATGTTTAAAGAAACAAAAATTAAAGGTACTTTAAAAATAAACGTAAAAACTCACTGAGTATTTAAAAATTATCCCCCTCAAGAGTTTCTGAAATTACCAGGGTAGCTGTGTGTGTGTGTGTGTGTGTGTGTGTGTGTGTGTGTGTGTTTAAGGGGCCAGGGACTCTTCACTCTCTGGGCAGAGGGTCGTTGGCGCAACTGGACAGGACTCAGGAAAGCGCCGAGTGGGCAGAGCGTCCAGGAGGGGCCACCAGGCGCCCACTGAGCGGCCCAGAGGGACACAGCCAACAAGCAGAACACCTCTGACAAAACCCAGTCAAGAGAAGTAACCTAATCGGGACCACACAGAGGACAGTTCATCCTTCTCTGCTTGTTTTTATTTTTATTGAATTTATTGGGGTAACACTGGGTAACAAAATTGTATAAGTTCCTGGGCCACAATTTTATACCACATCATCTGTACACAGTATTGTGTGCTCACCCCCTGAAGTCAAGTCTGGTCCATCACCGTTCATTCCCGTATGACCTTCTCCACCTCCCTCTCCCCTCCCGCCTCCGTCACCACCCTGTTTTCTGTGTCCATGAGTTTTTCTTTTTCTTTATTCTCAATCCCTCCACCCACAACCCAGCCTCCGCAGACCTCCACAGCTCTCAGCCTGCCCTCTATCTAGAGTCAGTCACTCTTTTCATTGTTAGTGATTTCGTTCCTTAGATTGCACATATGAGTGAAATCGTAGGGTACTTGGAGAGAAGTAATCTAATCAAGACAACATGGAGGATAGTGACTCCATCTCTGCTCATTAAAAAAAAATGTCTCTATTGATGTCAGAGAGAGGAAGGGAGAGGGAGAGAGAGAGAGAGACATCGATATCGATGAGGATCATCGATTGGCTGCCTTCTGCAAGCCCCGTACTGGGGATGGAGCCCACAGCTCGGGCATATGCCCTGACCTGGAGAGGAACTTCAATCTCCTGGATCATAGGTCAATGCTCAACCACTGAGCCATGCAGGCTGGGCCATCTCTGCTCATTTTTTAAAACTAGATAAACAATATTCTAGAAACAGACACCAAAATTAATTTAAAATGAAGCAGGTATATGCAGAACAATGGCAATAAGAAGACACTGGAAAAGTTGTCAAGACCTAAGTCCATTAAAAGACATTGTACCCAAAGGCATTTATGGCCAATTTAATTCAAATTTACAAGGAAGATATAGTTTTCATGATATTTAAATTGATCAAGAGGGTTAAAAAAAAAAGATGGAAATCTAATAATTCCAATTATTTTTTAATATGTTATTTTCCTTTTGTATTAAATTTTAAAATATATCAGAATCCATGCTTTTTATGGCATTGTTAAATTTAACTTTTTCCATTAAAATTTTAATCTATAGGATTGTCTTTTTCTGGATCTTTTTCCCTCCACATAAAAAATTTTAATTGAGGGTTAACTTAAAGTAACATGAACAAATCCAATCTTAAGTGCACATTTTGATGCATTTTTGCATATGTAATCACACATACAACCACCACCCATCTCAAAATATAAAATATTTCCAGTATTCCCAAAGATTCCCTTGTGCTTCCCCCCAAGACCCTTACCCCAAAAGGAAAGCACTATTCTAACCTCATAGATCTGCTTCGCTTATTTTTAAACTTCATCTAAATGTCAATATAGTCACGCACTTCTTCACAGAGATACTTCTAATGTGTTGTTATGCAATTTCGTCTTTGGGTAAACATCATACAGTGTTCTTTCACAAACTTGGATGGCATGGCCTACTGTTTGCCCACCAGGCTATATGGCATAGTCTATTGCTCACAGGCTACAAACCTGTACAGCACGTTACTACAAAAAACATGAGGTTAAATCAAGCACAAGGTAAACTGATGCAATCAAGAGACTTGGTAAAGTTGTGTGAGGCTGCTCCTGGTGTAACACTGCACACTGTTTTATAGCAAACTTTTTATCTTATACAAGCAGAAGGAGTACACTCTAAAACAATGATAAAAAGTCTAGTATGGTAAATACATAAACTAGAAAGTAGTCATTTATTATCATTATCATTATCAAATACTATGTACTGTACATAATTTTATGTGCTATACTTTTATATATGTGCTGTACTTTTATATATGGCAGCACATATATACTTTTTCTGTAGAATAGTTTATTGATTTTTAAAGAGAGAAGAGGGAGTTAAGAGAGACACATGGATGAGAGAGAGAAACATCCATCGCTGCCTCATGCATGCCCCCTACTGGGGATCGAGCCAGCAACCTGGGCATGTGTCCTCACTAGGAATTGAACCAGCAACCTTTTGGTGCATGCGATGTTGCTCAACCAACTGAGCCACACCGGCCAGGGCTGTACATAATTTTATTTGCTATAGTTTTATATGACTGGAAATGCAATAGGTTTGTTTATACAAGCACCACCACAAACACAAAAGTAATGTGTTTCGTAATGACATTGTAACAGCTCTGACATTATTAGAGAGGAATTTTTTAGCTGCTTTATAATCTTATGGGACCACATTCATATATGTGGTCTCCCATTGACCAAGTGTCGTTGTGTGGGGCCTGACTGTATATATTATGCACTCTTTTGTGTCTTCCTTTTTTCTCTTAACATAATGTCTGTGAGAGTCATCCATGAATCTATACTGTAGATAGCTATAGCTACAGTATGCTGTTTCTCATTGCTGCGTAGTATTCCATTGTGTGAACATACCACAGTTTATCTATTTTCCCATTGAAGGACATTTGGATTATTTCTAATTTGGGGCTCTTATGAATAAATCCACCATGCACATTCTTGTAAAATCTTTTGGAGGGTATGGCTCTTATTTCCCTTGGTTTATGCCCAGGGATGGAATCTGGGTAATAGAGTAGGAATATGTTTAGCTTTAATAGATAGTGTCAGTTTTCAAAGTGCTAGTTTACACTCTCCTAAGTTACATAAGAGCTTTGCAATTATTCCATATGCTCAACAGCACTTGGTATTATCTGTTCAATTTCAGCCATTTTGTTAGGTGTGCAGGGGTATCTCCTTGTAGTTTCCATGTAGATTTTACAGCAAAGTTTCAATAGATAAGTCAATTTGAATTTTTTCCTTTTGTAATGGATAGAAAACACATCCTGTGCATTCTGATATGACATATATTACCTTTATGGTATTTCTACCAAAAACACATAACCTGAATCTAACCTTGAAAAACAGCAGGGGAATTAAAATTGAGAAAGATTGTGAAAAATAACTGGCCTCTTTTTTTATAAATATGATGGTCATGAAATATGAGGACAGACTGAGAAATATTAAAAATTAAAGGGGACTGAAGATTTAGGATAACTGAATGCAATGTGGTGCTGTCTAGGACATTATTAGGCCAACTGGCAAAATCTGAATAAGTTCTGTAAGTTAGATAGTATTGTATCAGCATTAATTTTCTGATTTTGATAATTTTATTCTGAATTTTATTCTGGTTAAATAAGGGAATTCCTTTTTTAGGAAACACACTGAAATTATAAATATAAATATATATCATATATATAGTTCTCTGCCCACTATGTATTTCTGGGCCTAGAAGCTGCAGTGAACAACATTTCCTAGACACCCCTTGTCAGCTGAAGTCTGGATTAGGTTTTGCAAATGAGAAACACTTTTGTGAGATGTTAAACAAACAAAAAATTAATTTCCAAGGCTGAAAGTCATTTTAAAAGAAAGGGTTTATTAAGCCACCGCTAGCATACACACACACACACACACACACACACACACACACACACACACACACACTATTAAAAATAAAAAAATAAATTGCTTTTCCCAGTCCCCTGCCCCAACCCACCCCCTTTTTCCTTTGTCCAAAATGACATATCTTCCCAGCAGTCTCTTCTGTTGGGGTGGGGCCTGAGCTGTCCCAAGCCCGGCGACAAGACAGATCCTCTGCTCAGCTGGCCTCTGTGGCAGGATCACCAGTGACAGATCTTGTGTCGGCGACGGGTGAAAGTGCTGACTGCTTGCTTCTCAGGCATTTTCCATACCTCTTTCTGGCCCGGGTTCTGAGGGGCATTTTGCAGAACATTTTCCTTAAAATGACTCACATCATCAGAAAGCTGCAGAGAGGTAAAGGGGAGAAGAAAATGCAGGATGGACATGGGGACAAAATGCAGTTATGGAAGAAAGTAGGGAGACACTGCTCCTCCTGCTTCCTCAAGTTTCCCCGTCTTTGAGAACCTGCTTCAGAGACGTGGTATCAGAGAGACTTCAAAAACACTTGAAATTCCACTGCCCAAATCAAGGTAAGCTCCTTGGAAATAACTATGGCAGATCAGGTTGCTGTTGCTGTCATTTAAACTTTGTCCACATTTTATAATGCTTCACATTGACGGAGGTGGAAGCCAGAGCCTTGACTTTTCTGAATCCCTGAGGTGAATGTGCCAGGAATGAAACTGTCCACCCACCTCCTCTCAGATGCTTCTCTAGAGCCTGGTAAACACTAGGACTGGGGGAGTGGGAGGAGAGCTCCAGAGCGCTAGGAATCCTTCAGCCTGGAAAGGGTCTGGGCTGTGGCAAATGCCAGAGCTACTCCCAGACCACAGTCCCCCCTCTAGACTCTCAGGGTTTCCGCTGAACGGAGGCCCAGGCCATCTCCTTGGATAGAAGAATGCTATGTGCTTTCTCCTGGAATATAAGGCTAACCAGTCAGAAACCACCCAGGGCCCAGGGCAGCAAGCATGCTCTGAGCAGCGCCTCAACCTGCTTTGGGTTGTTGGTGCTCTTTCACAATGTGGGGAAAGGAAGAAATATCTTTTTAATCACTTGGGCTCATTACGAACACACATGAGCTGCACAATAAACCTAACAGATTATATAGTAAAAGCCAGGGGAGGGGGTGGGAGTGTATTCTATTGATATATCGAGAACCAAACGGACATTGCCCATGACTTCTCAATTTCAGGGCAACAGTATTGGTCATCCCACGAAACACCTTTTCTGATTCAGAAAAAAAGAAATGTGTGTGATTTAACAAGCGCTCTCAATGTCTCTGCCTGAGAAAGTGACAGGATGTGGGAGCTCTTCATGCCTGGGGGGCGGAGGGCAGTGAGGAGGCTCTGGTGATGGTGGAGGAAGATGAGCATCTGAGCTCTAAACATTACGGTGGCTCAAGCCTGAGAGACACAAGGCCATCAGGACATTCTCCGTGAGAGGAATGGCCTTGAATATTTAGAACAAAGTGTCTAAATACTCCCACTGTATGCTGTCGCCCACTGTGATGTGTCTGATGCCACTGCAATACCCGCCCCGTGGGAAGAAGCCACTGGCACGGGGCCTGTGTGGGGTCCTCAAGAGTGAAGGGGGGGCTCCCCTGTGGGCTGAGCCAGAGGGAGGAGAGACCAGCGACCGAGGAAGGCAGGCAGCGAGCCTGGGCCAGGCTCCATCAGAGGCAGGAAAGGGGAGAAACAACCTACCGAGGAGCTGCTTGTGTCATAAACCAAAAGGTCTTCTATTGTTAACATGGACACAGGAAGCACTTGAAAGTGGCCCTGTCTGCACAGTGAGGTCAGTTCCAACGTCCCGCTGGGGCCAAGGCTGACACTCGCTGGACCCTCCCGCAGGCCCACCCCAGGTGCCCAGACTTGGAGCTGGTCCTTTAGGGAACTGCAGGGCAACCTGCCAGAGTCCCGCACCCTACCTGAGGCTTCCCTTCCGTCGTGGCAGCCTGCGGTGGCGCGGCGCCGGGCAGGGGCACACTGGCCCCTTCTGCAACCTTCTTCGCCTGCTCCAACTCCTGCCGGCTCATCACCAGCACTCGCCTCACTGCAAGGCAACCAGAGGGAAAAGCCCAGGGAGTGAAGGCCGCAGCCTTCTGTGAGGTCCAGGCTACAGTGTGGAGAGAGGGATTCCAGAGAGGGTCAAAGGCAGAGGAAGGGCGACCGAAAAGACCAGGGCGAGGAGAGGGAGAAGCCCCAGTGACGTGTGTCTCAGGGAGAGGCCTTGGGCATCCCGACAATGTAGCCGCACCTCACAGCACAGCTGGGCGGGTGGCTCAGGGAGCCCCTTCCTTTGGCCTCGCTCAGCTGGGACATGAACTGCAAGACAGACGTGCAGGCACCCCCTCCCTCACCACGTCACTGAGACAGGGAGGGATCTAGATGGGACTCAGCACAGGAGGGCTGCAGGCCAGACGTGCTCTCTGCACACTCCATGCAGGAAGGGAGCTGAGCAGTGACGTGCGTTATCTATGGCCTCCCGTTGACATGAGAAATGAGGTGCATGTCCAGGCCTCAGGAATCAGCAAGAAGGAGGGAGCTAAGCTCGGCTTCCTAGGAGTCAAATGTCTGAGGGCAGGATAGACTCTTGGATCTACAAAAGCCCTTGGCTCCCTGATTCAATCCTTCAGGGAATATTTCAGAGCCTTCAGTGTCCCAGGCACTGTTCCTCACCCCTCAGTCATCATCTTCTCCAGATACCTCATTTTACAACAGAGGAACAGAAACCCTTCACACAAGAACAAGTTGGTAAGTAACAAGTGACAGAGCCTGAACTGGACCTGAGGACTCCTGAGACCATCAGCACTTCTCTAAAGACTCAGTCTGGTGGATTCTGATGGAGCAGCAGGCCTGAAATAAGCTGTGGACTGGATGAACTTGTGCGGGATCCACGAACAGCATGGGCTTGCAGACGGCACAGGCCTAGGCTCACATGCCAGGGCAGCCACAGGCTGGCTTTGGAAAGACACAACTCTGTGTTCCATATTCTTTACGTAAGCCTGGGCTAGAAAATGCACTGAAGCCAGAAGCTGATGGCTTTTTCACTAATAGTTTTTAGAAAATCTTAAAAGAATTGGATTTAGTTGTCTTGAGAAGAAAATGCTCAATTTGTCATTGTAACCTGTTAGATAGAAAGTGACAAGTTTCATGGATGCATTCATTCCAGTTAATCTTAACGCTTAGCTTCATTTCTGTGATGCCCTTTAAACCAACAAGCTGAATTTCTGTCTAAGTCTCTTTGCTCAAGAGGGCGAAGAACTTTCAGAGGCTGTCATCCTCTGTCTCAAGGTTGGCAGGGAAACCACACCTTCCCCTATTCTTTTGTTACAAAAACTTATCTTTGGTAGACTGTGTGTTACAGGAAACTATATTTGTCAAAATGTTCATTGTCGCTGAACCTAGTGGAAACTGAGGTGATAGTTAACGCGGTGACCACAAGCCCTTGGTCTGACGCTAATGAACTCAAGCAGCGTAAGAGGCCATGCGGATACACTTCCTGCTGGGCAATGGCTAAAGGCAGTTCTTTCTGGGCAAAAAGTATTCTACAAATAACAAAACAAACAATAACTCCAGCACATTAGCTTCAAAGACATAACCCAGAATCAATTCTCCATGACACGGTTCTGTGATCTTGAACGAGTAACTGAAGGTCTCAGAGGCTTAGCTTCCACATCTGTAAGGGTGGGTGCAGTTATGCAGATGCCTTACCTCATGGGCTGGGGGAGGGAATCGCTGCTCTACCCCCAGGGTTAGCCAAGCTTAACAGGAACACCCTCTCAGTGTCTCCCTACACTTTCCTACCCTCTCCTACCCCCAGAACTAGCCAAGCAGAGTCACTGCAACACCCCCTGGGCCATGTTTCAGCTGGGAGAGGGTCAGGAATGCTGACTTCCTTTTTCTCTCAGACCCTCTCCCCCCACCAGTGACTGGGTTTGGAAAGCAGCTGGACTGTCCCCACAGCTGCCTGTTTAAGCCACCAGCTCAGGGTCCTTTTTGCAGACTCAGCCCCATAACAAATATGGTCAAGATCTGGATTTGGGAGGCTGCAGGCATCCCCATTGGCTTCAGGAGCCAATCCAGCTCTAACAGGAAGCTGATGCCTTAGGCATCACTGGGCCCTGTCACCAGTAACAGAGCAAGGCTTTGATCTCGGTGTACCTGGTCACCTTGTTTAGTCACTGTCAGTTCAGTACCTGGAAGAGGAGAGGTAGGAGTGGGCTCCCCGCAACCTCCAAGAATCCAATAATTCAATGACAAAACAAGGGCTACAAATTCTATCTTGCTCCCCATATCTCTGCCATTCCAGGAATGGGCAAGTAGGGCCATTCTCCCCAAGGCACAGTAATGAGCTGTCCAATCAGAAGATCCAAAGGAACTTGAAGGGCACTTGTAGGACCTCGAGGAATCTGGGCTGGAGAAGCGCTGCCCCACTTGTCCCGACCACTCACCAGTATATGGTCGGCTATGTGTGCCATGGTCAGGGGCCTGGGAGCTCCCCTCCAAAGGATCATTGTTTGATATATTCCAGTTGTCCTCTGACTGGGGTCCTACCGAGGTAGGGGCTCCTGAAGGATCGAGAAATACACTCCTCCCAGAAATTCTCTTCCAGTCCTGTTCAGAACTGAATGGGGCCACAGTGACATGGAGGAGGAAACATAAAGGATGGAAAGGGACACTTTAAAAGGCAGACGTCATTACTTATAAGCATGTCAGGTTTTCCCAGAGCCTGCCCCCTCCCTCCCTTGGGCCCAGGAGGCAGCCAGAAGTCTCCCTAGAGCGTAGTGGCCACGCCAGCTTCTCCCTTTGGACATGAGGACCCAGTCCTTCCAGAGTGGCAACCGGGGTTTGGGGAAGAGATGAGTCAGGAGAGTGGAGCTTGGTTTTGCAGGGAGCAAAGGACCTCAGTCTCTTTTGGGAGCTCCAGTTGGACCTTTCTTGAAGCCTCCCCCTCCCCTGTCTCAGCCCCTCACTTGTCTCTGCCCCTCTCCTGTCTGGAGAAGCCTGTGGGGAGCCCAGAACAGAGCTGCCTGAGGCCTGGAGCCGAACCACAAACCCAGTGACAGTGCAGAGTCGGCGGCTCACCTTAACTTAGGAACTGGATAAACAGGGGTCCTGAAATTTCCATCTGCTCTAGGTGTTGCCATACGGGTGGGCACCTGGGTAAAGCCAGGGCCATGGCTGCCATAGCTATGTGGAATAAGCAGCGGTGGACCGGCCAGCTTGGATGGCAATTCCTCCTGTTGGGTCGAGGTCTTTGACTGAACCTCCTTTGTGACCAGAAGGCTCTGTTGGCTTTTGACTAGAAACAAAGACAAGAATGAGGTTCAGTGAATGCCCATCAGGGTTCTCACGCCAGAGAGGATGTGGAAAGGGGCCCTGAGACACCGGAAATGGACCAGTCACTCTGTTGTAAGATACCACAGCCAATTTAGTAACGTGTTCCACGGCCGGCCAGATTCAGGGCTGGGACCCACAGTTTTATCAGAGACCAGGAGAGGGGCTGGTATTCCAGGGCCATGTCATCATTCCAGGAGACGCACAGGAGGCAGCAGGTCTAAAGAGGAGCCCAGCGGGTCTGCCACTGGCCCACGATTACACAGAAGTAAGTGGCAGATACAAACCCAGGATGTTGGTTGCCCTAAATCTAGGCCTCTTGCCACTGCCTTTCTACCTCCCATGGCTTTGCCCCCCAACAAAAGCAGCACAATGTGAGCAGAGACAGGAGGTGAGCATTTATACAGCTCCGCGTGGTCCCTAGAGAGAGAGCTTGTGGGCAAGTGCTGGAAAGAAGGTCTACAAAATATGGGAAACTGTGAGGCGAGAGACTGGGCCAGCTCTGCCTGCAGACAGTTCTGCCGGCGGACAAAATCTGAGCTCAGACCTGTTCCCTGCCTGGGGTCACCGCTGAAAACAGTGTCACCTCACAGTGACCTGCGCTGGAGAAGGCAGGACCTCAGGACCAGGGAAGGGAAGAGAGGTGGGGTTGGGGGGTGGACTCTCACTCTTGCTTCAGGACTACAGGGCCAGGGCTGCAGGGGAGGGTGGCATCTGGAAGAGCAGGACGCCTTTCCCTTCTCTTGGAAGCGGGGACTAGGAGGGGCTTCCATCACCTTCCCTAACTGCCTGTCCCCTCTCTCTCAGAGCTCCCACCACCCTGTGCTTGGCTCCATCACATCACTAGTTCCCTCTGGTTTCCCAGCTAAGGTGGCAGGTCCTGGCACACATCAACCTCAGTAAACAGCACTAAATGAATGAGTGAATGAGTGAGCATTAGAGGCACAGGGCTGGGAATTTAAACTGAAGTGTGAAAGGCGGCTTAGCAACCAGGACTAATACCCTTCTTCTGAGATTTCTGTGCAAGACTAAGAACTGCCCTTTCCTTAGAAACCTTAAGGCCAAAAGTTTAAACTGCACAAGACAGAGTTTCCCCTATTTTGATACAATTTTACCATCTTCGCCTACCAACTGTTGTGTTATCTTTTTGACATTTTTACATAAAATGTCACCACTTTTACACATAAAATATTCATTTTATATTTGTCCGAGTAAAAGTCTGTGAGCTTACGGCTGGCTGTTAGCACTGGGGAGGCTCCTGAAATTAGGAAGACAAGTTCCCTTGCTCCTGAAGTTCCTTGAGGACAGAGACTGGACGGTCCTTGCCCACCTCCTTGAATCTTCCACAAGAACCACCCAGCCTTCCCTTGTTGTGAGCCCCAGGGACAAAGAAGCAGCGGTCACCCCAGGCGGGAAACAGGGCTGAGCTCAGGATTCGTCCTCAGGCAGAACTGGCCCAGCCTCTCTCCCTCCCACTAGTCAGGGCAGAGTGTCCATTGCCTGCTGTTCGCCTCTGCCTGCAGCCCAGCTCCCAGGCCTGGGCCTCCACCAGCACCGACAGGCCTGGGTCACAGAGCCAGGCACCCGGGGAGCTGCTCCCTCTGAGCACGAAGTTCACCCACAGTCAGGGCCAGCAAAGCTGTGCAGAGCTAAGCTGCCCAGTAAAGAGCAGATCTGAGCAGGAGAGTTCCGCTGCCCACAAGCTCTGGCTGGCTCTCCTCTGCGACCATGAGGTACCCAGGTGCCCACCCCACTCCACCCCAGCCCTGACTCTGTTTCCCCCAAAAAAGTCTTCAGGACTGAGTCACCGTGAGGACCCAACTATCTCACCGTTAGAGCAACCCACCTCATGGGCAAACAAACCCAGGCCCTTCCAAGTGACAGCCCTGGGCAAGCCCTCTCTCCAGCTTACGTGAAACCTGGTTCCATGTCTGGGACACTGAAGCCTTGTTCTGTTCCACCTCCTCTCCGCCAGGGGCTTTCCTGACCAGCTTTTCCCTCGGACTTGGTAAATGAGCAAACTCCTCTTCCCTCTGCACCCACTGGACCTGCTGGTGGAGGCTGTCAGTCTCAGCGGGGCTTGTCCTTGAATCCTAGAAGACACGGAAGATCCCCTTTGGAGACAGGGCTCCCCTGCAGCCCCTTCCCTAAGCCTCTAAACCTGCTGCTGGCCCGGGAGCCACTGTGGTCAGTGCCAGGCGCTCCCAGGGCCAGGGGGAGATGAGTGTCAGAGCAGGGCCAGCAGCAGCTTCACCCACTGCTGAACGTGCGCTGGTTTAGGGCCTGGGGGCCCCGCAAAACTCGCACAGCAAGAGGACAGAAAGGGGCTGTGCACAATGCCCCAACCACAGCGCCGGGGCTCAGCCGGGGCTCAGCCGGGCCATGCCTTTCCACCAGCAGACTGAATCCAGCACCGGAGATCCTGCCTTGCTCCTTTTTGTCCCCCAGGCACTATCCTTATGCCAGACACCTTGTCCTCTCTGCCTAACAACGTTTGAAAAACTACTGCGAAAAACAAATGCCAGGTCCCCTCTGAGACCTACTGAAAGCTGCTTGGGCTTTTCACATCTACCCAGAGCCCACGGGGGCTCCGGCTTGGGAGGCATCTAAGTCCAGCATGAGGGTTCATTCAAGGTTAGAGAGAAATGTTCTAATCAAGCCTGAACTTAGGGCCAGCGTAACCTTAAGCAGAAGATGAAAAGAGTCAAAGATTAGAGCAGAGTCACTAAAGTAAACTAGGTGCCCGTTTTTGTTCTCATCTTAGTCCACACAGATAGTATTTTCAAGGACAGGATGCCCGGCTCCTTTAGTGACCAGGTGTGCTTTTATTAAATAATAGATTTCATTGCTGCCTTGAACGCTAATATGCATGCTCTGGTTAAACACGGGCACGAGGGAGCGACAGCACTCAAATCCCAATCTGTACCACACAGAGCTTTCAGGCCCTGCTCATCCACAGCCACCTGCTGAGTGTGTGTGGCCACGTGTGCCACCGATGATGGACACTTAGCCCAAGGGACCCACCCAGAGGCCAGACTGAGTCAATTCAATTCCCTTTGTCAGAAATAGAGACCCAGAAGAAAGTAACCAACGAGTAGAGAGCACGGAGAGGTCAGGACACAGGGGGCACCTCAAGTGGCCATTGGAGGAAACAGAGCAAAGAGACCACACTGCCACCGAGACCTGGGGGCAGACGCCTCGTGGGTTTATATTCCTAGACACCAAAGGTGCCCCCTTTGGAATAAATGAGACAAACAAGCTTAGGATGTAAGGAACAATCGATCGTGCCCTGTCAGTTTAAGAACTTACTTTCTTAACCCCCTTGCTTACCCTTCTGTCTGGAATGGCGTTTTGCAGGGCTCTTTTGATCCGCTTCAGCAAGCTGCGTTTTCCCTTCGGAGCTTCCAGAACTTTCTCCCGTTCGTCCAAGGAGCCCTCCAGCTCTGCAGCACACGGCAATCAACAAGGTCAGTCTGGTGCCCAGAACCTGTGTTCCCAAAGCCCCACAGCACCCACCTGGCTCATGCTCACCCCGTGTGCTCGGGCTCCCGCCCGTGAGCTCAGGGACACTGTCCCAGTGTCCATCCCTGGGTCACAAACTGTTGTTTCTGTTCCTGGGCACCACCACCTCAGGCCCCTGCCCACATTCAGGATTCCCTTCCCTTCCAGTCTGGCCCTCTGAGATCTGGGCTCAGTCCTGCTCGCAGGACAATTCGGGGCTCCAGGCTTCTGTCTGGCACTTGAGTCCTGGCAGCAGCTTGTTCCCTGACTCCATTCTGATCCCAGATCCCAGGCCCTGTCACTGCCAGCTCCAGCCTAATACTGGCCCCACCTGATGCCCTCTCCCCACAGCTGTGTCAAATTCTGCCCCCTGTATGGGGGTATAATGGTGCGCAGGATAGATGGGTCCCTGCTCTTCAACTTTATTGCTCAGATCAGGTGCTCTCCCTCCAGTTGCAGCAAGGTCCGGATCACAGGGTTCAGAAGCCACATACATTCCCTGGCCCCACCCTCCAGAGTCTGGTTCCATAGGTCTGGGGAAAGGCTCTGCAATCTGCATTTTAACTTGCCCAGATGATGCTGACCGAGGTCAGCCAATGACCACACCTTAAGAAGCACCGACCCAGAGGGTAATACAGTCAGCAATTACAAGGAAAATACTACCAAGGGACCATCCAGTGTGAGACAGGGAAGCACCCAGAAGTGTTCCTCAGGTCCAGTGAGAGGGGCCCTGCAGTTAGAGCTGGACCATCCCCTGATTCACTCAAGGGACATTTACTGATAAGTGACATGAGTGTGAATATGCCAGTGCTGGGTGCCGGGGACACAGAAGAAAACCCTCAAAAAGTCACAGTGGAGGGTGGTCATCTCCAACTTGGCTGTATGTCTGAATCACCTGGGCCCCATCCCAAGCTAATTTCATCAGAATCTCTGAGGGTGGGCCCTAGGCCTTAATATTTATTTTGTAAACTCCCAGATCTTCTAGCAAACAGCCAAGCCTGAGAACCAACTGTTCTGGAGCAAAGGTTCTCCCCGTGTGAGCCACAGCACCGGCTGCACCTGGCAACTCACTAGAAACACAGATTCTCAGATCCCGCTCCAGCCCGGCTGAGCACACCTTCTGGAGGTGGAGCCCAGCAGCCTGGGAGTCGGGAGACCTGCTTCTCACTGCACACCCCTCTGCCTTCAGGCCCTAGTTCCCTTCACCCAGGTTCAGGTGGCCAGGCACAATTAAGGAGCTACAATCTGACCAATGGAGAGGGCTGCAAATCTGTTCTTAGCCTTGGACACCGGGGAAGAAAATGTGGGCCTGCCTCCCTTGGAAGAGCCCTTCTCTGTGTCCACAGCCTTCGGGTCCTCACAGCTCCCTGAGGAGAAGGAGCATTTAGTGCCTCCAATGCCCAGGACCCATGTGAGACTTAGAGAAAAGGTGGGACTGCATGTGGGTGCTAGTCGGAAAAAGTGAGCCCTCTAGTCATCTTTCCCAGCAACAGGTGGGATGGAGTGGTGGTCACAACCACAGGATCTGGAGGCAGAAGGAACAGAGTTCACAGGCCAGCCCTGCCCCTCTCTAGCTGAGCTCCCCTTGGCCAGTCCTTAAACCTCTCTCGGTCTCAGTGTCCTCACCTCCCAAATGAGGATGTTAATGCCCATCCCACATTGAAACCATGGGGATCAGGTAATGAGACCAGGAACCTGAATTGCTTGGTGAAGCACTTGGCACAAACCCAGCCCCCACCCTGGGAAGCTCAGGGCCACAGGAACAGGGCCTCTCTGAACTGGTTGCAAGACTGGGAAAGAAATGTGGAACCTCAAGGCAGGACATGGGAGGAGATTGTGGGATTGCAAGAAAAGGCAGGAGGAACAGGAAAGAGAAGAAGCCAGGACATCCGTCAGGCATGACACAGACCATCCCATGCAGACTTACCCTCCTCCTTCCTGTGACACACGGTCTGGGTCTGCAAAGATGAAGAAGAGAGCGGGTTACAGCCAGCAGGGACCTCTGCTCGAGGAGTGACAGTGCCTAGCACCGTGAAGAAGGGACAGCCACTGCTTCCACACCCCCCATTAGAAACTGGAGGGCGCTCAGTACACCGGCCCAAACCCACACACCTGCTGCCTTCCGTATGTGAGGGGACGGCACCGAGGCTGAATGGCAGCAATCTGAATGCAACCATGCTTTATCTTCCCATGGTGGGGAGGCAAGACTGGTTGAAGGTCGGAGCCCCATGGAAGCAGAGTGGGACAGGCACACAGTCAGTACTCTTGGTACAATGGGTGGAAACAGCCAGGGCCAGTAGGTGCCCATCCTGTACTGTGGACATCTGAGCTGAGTGCCCCCTAGGTGGATGGAGGCATAATGGGGACAGTCACTGAATTATCTGCTCAAACCCCCTTTCCAGAAAGTGCTGCTTCTCCCTCGGTCCACGTGGACAGGGCAGCCACATGTGACAGTGTGGCCCCACGCCACAGACAAAGCTGGCTGTCCGGGTCTGGACAGAGAATCCTGGACTGCAAATGTGTGAAGGCAAGAGCTGTCGGCACCCCACTGCTCTTGGGTTGGGTTTTCTTGGTTTGTGTGTGTCCTTGTTTGTTCTGCCTTGTGGAACACATAAGGAATGGAAGCTGATCCTCACAGGAACAAATGAAAAATAGATGTAGATATGGAGAAAGGAATGAGACACGTAGCAAAAGGAAAGCTCCTGACTGTGTTCCTGTCTCTGGTCCCAGGTTACTCCCACACCCAGCTGCTCCCTACCTGGAGCTCTGGGAGACGCCCCATCGACAAACACAACGGATTCCCCTCTCCCGCTTAATTTCTGTGGCTTCCTATTACCTTCTGGCTAATGGCTCATCCAACTCTTTCTTGCTTTGCTAACTCTATTCCAGATACTCTTAAAGAGATGACTCACTTCCTAGGCTTCCCTACAGCTATAGCTACCCATGAGACACAGCTGAGACCAACAGAATAGAAGCAGGTCTCAGGACTTGACCTTTTCATCAACTTCGCCCACTGGGTATGGTTGTGATAGTTGGGGCCATGGCAGCCATCCTGCAACTACGAGAACATGAGAACAAAAACTAAACATTCAGAAGATGATAAAGAGAGACCCAGAGTCTGAGTTTCCAATGTATAATTTTGCTGCAAAAACGAGGTCAGCAACAGTCACCGCTATTGGTGTGACAATATAAAAACACACCCTAGTGATCTAGTGTGCTGTGTTTAGCCAATACGTTCCTTAACTGAAACATTTACAAACAAGAGTTCAGGTAACGTAAGGAAGAAACCTCGAGACTGGACCTGAATGGCCACAGCAGTGAAGAGCCTAGAGTTCTGGGGGTGAACAGTGAAAAGAAAAGCAGCGGGAAGAGGGTAGGAATATTGCCTGGGTGAGGCATGGCTGGGAGGACAGAAAAGCAGAAACAGCAAGGGGTGCAGGTACACAAAGAGGCGGCTAGACAGTGGCAGTGGGTGCTCATCCCATGGAAGCCGTGTGCAGGGCGCTATCAGAACCATGGCGAGGACCTGAGGCCATGCGGGGGACATCTGGGGAAAGATGCCCTTCGGCAGGGACCTGGGGCTCAGAAGGGCAGGTGAGCCTGGATGGGGCAGAGAATCGTGAGCAGTAGGTGAAGAGCCACTGGGCCAGGTCTAGGAGACGGAGCTTAGTAAGTGCCTGTCATCACACGAGTGTATCTGACCCCTGAAGTATCAACTGGGTGCCCCTATTTAATGTGCTCTCTGGAGTTAGTGTGAGCCCATCTGCTTGCAGTCCCTAAGGACAACGGCGCAACTTCAGCCTGGAGGCAGGCAGGTGGCATCCTCATGGCTTTGTGCCCCTCAAACCTGAGGATTCCTCTCTCTTTAAAGAACCTGAGTAATGAGACAGATGGTGGGGCGTCCAGGAGAATCTAAGGAGATCCTCACAGGGAAGAGGCCTGGGGCACCAGGGGCTGGCGGGGAGATGGGACAGACCTACCATCTCCTCCTGGGAGGCCACATGCCTGGCTCGTCGACGGAACCCAAATAGGGTGGCACTCCTCTGGCGCTGGGCCTTGGGAGCTGCTGCCTTGTGAACCTGAGACAGGGAGGCGCGCAGCCTCTGAATCTCCTCCTGCAGCATCTTGTTCTCCTGCAGCATCTTGTTCTCCTCCAGCATCTTGTTCTGCAGCACCTCCTTCTCCCTCTGCAGCATGTTGTTCTCCTCCTGCAGCGTCCTGTTCTCCTCCTGCAGCGTCCTGTTCTCCTCCTGCAGCGTCCTGTTCTCCTTCTGCATCGTCCAGGTCTTCTTCTGCAGCGTCCTGTTCTCCTTCTGCACCGTCTTGTTCTCCTTCTGCACCATCTTGTTCTCCTCCTGCAGCGTCTTGTTCTCCTTCTGCAGCGTCTTGTTCTCGCTCTGTAGCATCTCGTTCTCTATCTGCAGCGTCTCGTTGTCCTCCTGCAGTGTCCTTTTCTCCTCCTGCAGCGTCCTGTTCTCCTTCTGCAGCGTCCTGTTCTCCTTCAGCATCATCCTGTTCTTCTTGTGCAGTGTCCTGTTCTCCTCCTGCAGGGCCCTGTTCTCCTCCTGCAGGGCCCTGTTCTCCTCCTGCAGGGTCCTGTTCTCCTCCTGCAGAGTCCTCTTCTCCTTCCTCAGCGTCCTGTTTTCGTCCCGCAGCGTCCTGTTTTCCTCCCGCAGCGTCCTGTTCTCCTCCCGCAGCTGGTGGGAATGGGGTGGTCAGTTAGTCATGACCGCAGGGGCCTCTGAGGGCCCAGTGTCGGCGGCTCTGCACCAGATGGCAAACGCTGGTCGGCGTTTCACCCGGAGCAGGGTGGAGGGTTTCCAGGCCTGGGAAGGTGGTTTTCTAACAAGACTGACCACCTTCCAGCTTGGGAACATTTTCAAGCCGTGCCTGGGGAGAAGGAAGGATTGAATGCAGGCCCCAAACATCAGGGGGAAGGGCTCTCTGTCAGGTGTGGCCACCACTTAAGGACAGTCAGGGAAGTTGGCGGTCATTGGAAAATCATCAAATGGATGTTTTTAGGTGAAAACAAATGGTGAAAAAAATGTAACATGCTACCTCTGCTCTCTGAGCAGAGAGAAAATGAGACTATGTGTACTTGCATAAAGAAACTCTAGAATAGTACGAAAGAAAATACAAGTGGTCACCTGTGGATGGTGGGTGTAGGGGACAGGTAGGTGAAGACTGGGTGGAAGTGAGACTGAACTTAGTGTACCTTAATGTATTTCTCCTGCTTCAGGAATGAGTTTGGATGCATTTCCCATTTTAAAGTGTTTCAAATAAAGTAAAACCATCCAATGGGGTTGCTGGAGTGGGGTGGATACTATGTGCCCGACTCGGACTCAAGCCCTTTCATGCTCTGAGCTCTCTGCATGCAGAACCTGGGGCTGTTGTGAACAGGCTTCCTCTTCAACTTGCCCCTCCTCAGGGGCATTTTTATAGAGGATGTTTTCTCTGCCCTGAAGCCTGCTGCTCTCTGTTCTCTGGTCTCATATCTGAGCCCTTCCACCGGGGCTCTGGCTGAACTATCACTGAGGTCCACAGCCACCTGGTTCTCTCCTGGGTGGGATTTCAAAGAAGGGTGACCAGGCAATTCATCTGAGGGTTATACAAAGCCTCTTGGGCGGGCCTCACGGGGTCACTGCCGAGGGGACCACAGTGGAAAGGCTGCGGTGGTCCAGAAGACAAGTCCTGGAGTCCCCTGTCCCTGCCCCTGTGTGGGCAGCTGGCCCTTCTGTGTACTGATGAGGGTCAGCAGCCAGGAACAATATCAGCAACAAAATACCTGCCAACCAGTTCAAGGTGGGGGAAAGGTGGTGTGCTGGAGGTTGAGAGGAGGTCGCGGGAACCAAGCTCCCCCCAACCACCCAACGAGACCTACCTGCACCGCCTCAACTTCAAACTCTTCTAGAAGTTTCTTTGTTTCCATTTTCCATTTTGTGTCCTGAAAAATAAGTTTATAAAATGAGACCCTCTAGATATTAAACTACATTATAAAACTACAGGAATTAAAAAGTACTGGCTCACGATTAGGAAGAGAGATAAGTGAAAAGAATACAAAGCTCAGAGGAAGAGGGGAAAACATGGAATCTTAGTCTGGGGGGGAATGGGTTATTGACTCAGTGTTTTCAAACAAGCAGCTAACTGCCTGAAAAAAAGCTATGAACTTGGGCCCTTATTTCATATCTTAAACCAAAATAAAGTGTAGATGGGTCAATGATGTAAATGTAAAAAATGGGAGTGACTGTAGGCAAGGTGGTGGGGTAGGAGGTTCCAGCTCTCAAGCCACCCACAGAGAAGATGACTTTTATGGGAACCTGGGAATCCAGCTCACAGGTTCCAGTCCCTCGATGAAGCAAAAAATCAGAGAGTAGTTGCCTTGAAGAGGAGAAGACAGTTTCACTTTATTGCATCACCTCTTCCCCAAGGCAGCACAGCTCAGCGCCAGGAGAGACTTCCTCAAGCTTGCAAACATTCCCACAAGGAAACGTGAGAGTGAGTGAGCACCCAACTGCCCCAGCTTTGAGGGGTGCTGCCCAGGAAGCCACTTCTGTCTCACCACCCCCAGAACTGAGGAAGTGGGTGTGGCTGAAATTGGCCTGGGACACTGGCACACAGACCTCACCAACTGGCTCGGCCCTATGGGCTGCCTTGTGGAAACCAGGAGGTGTGGGAGGAGAGAAAGTAAAAGTGTAGAGCGTTTGTGTGCAGTTGAAGTTAAGTTTTATCAGCTTAAAACAGACTTTGTAACTATAAAATGTTTTATATAAGCCTTATACTAATCGCAAAGAAAAACACCTACAGCAGGTACACAAAAGATCAAAAGAGGAAAGAATCAAAACATAACACTACAAAAAAAAAAAAAAAAAAAAAAAAGGCTTCAAATCATGGAGAAAGAGAGAAAGAGAGAAAGCAAAGTAACTTCAAAAAAAGTTTGAAGACAACAAAATGGCAATAGTAACTACTAATGTATCAAAAATTATTTTATATTTTTCAATTACAGTTGACATACACTATTATATTAGTTTCAAGTGTACAACAGAGTGATTACACATTATAAACCTTATAAAGTCATCACCCCAATAAGTCTAGTGTCTGACACCATACATAGTTATTACAATATTTTTGACTGTATTTCCTATGTTGTACTTTACATTCCTGTGGTTGTTTTTATAAGAGGCAATTTGTACTTCTTAATCCCTTCATCTTTTTCACCAAAGCTCCCAACCCCCCTCTCATCTGGCAACCATCAGTTTGTTATCTGTATCTATGAGTTTGTTTCTGTTTGTTAGTTCATTTATTTTGTTTTTTGATTTCACATATAAGTGAAATCATATGATATTTGTCTTTTTCTGTCTTTTTCACTTAGCACAATACCCTCTAGGTCCATCCATGTTGTCTCAAATGACAATATTTAATTCTTTTTATAGCTGAGCAATATTCCATTGCATATATGTACCACATCTTTATCTATTCATCTACTGATGGACACTTAGGCTACTTCCATATCTTGGCTATTGTAAATAATGCTGCTATTAACAGAGGGGTGCATGCATCCTTTTGAATTGTTGTTTTGGATTTCTTCGGATAAATAAACAGAAATGGGTCTGCTGAGTCATGTGGCAGCTCTATTTTTAATTTTTTGAGGAATCTCTGTAGTTTTCCATCATGGCTGAACCAATTTCCAATCCCACCAGTAGTGCACAAGGCTTCTCTTTTCTCCCCATCCTAGCCAACACTTGTTGTTGGTTTATTATCAATAATTACTTTACACTTAAATGGATTAAACTCTCCAATCTTCAGAACTGGAGTGGCTGAATAAATTTAAAAAACCCCAACGGCAACAAGGTCAAACTATATGCCGTGTGCAAGAGGCTCACTTTAGCATTAAGGACACACATGGACAGAAACTGAAGGGTTGGAAAAAGATATTTCATGCAAATGGTAGCCAAAAGAGAACAGGGGTAGCTATCCTTATATCAGACAAAAGACTTTAAGTCAAAAGGTGTCACAGAGACAAAGGAAGTCATTATATAATGATAATGGATCAATTCATTAAGAGGATATAACAATTGTAAATATATAGGCACCCAACATCAGAGCGCCTAGATATATAAAGCAAATATTAATAGAACTAAGGGAGAAATAGACAGCAATATAATTACAGTAAGGGACTTACATACTCCACTTTCAACAATGGGTATTTCACTCAGACAGAAAACCAGTAACAAAAAAGCACAAAAGGAAGGAAATAATAAAGATTAGAGCAGATATAAATGTAAGAGAGAGTAGAAAAAGAATATAAATGATCAACAAATCTAAGAGTAGGCTTTTTGAAAAGATAAACAAAATTGACAATTCCATAGCTAGACAAAGAAAAAAGAGGGGTCTCAAATAAAATCAGAAATGAAAGAGGCGACATTACAATTGATGCCACAGAAATGCAAGGGATCACAAGACACTACTATGAACAATTATATACCAATAAATGAATAATATAGAAAAAGTGAATAAATTCCCAGACACATACAACCTGCCAAGACTGAATCATAAAGAAATAAAAAATCCTAAATGGACCTATGAATAATGAGATTGAATCAGTAATCAAAAAATCTCCCAATAAAGAAAAGCCCATAATCAGGTGACTTCACTGGTGAATTCGACTAAACATTAAAAAAAAATTAATGCAAATTCTTTTTAAAAAATTGAAGAGGAAGGCACACTTCCAAAAGCATTTTATGAGGCCAGCATTACGCTTATCAAAAGCCAGACAAGGACACTATGAGAAAGAAAATTTAGAGTCCAATAACCCTGATGAACATTGATGCAAAAATCCTCAACAAAACACAAGCAAACCAAATTCAACAGCACATTAAAAGCATTATACACCATGATCAAGTAGGATTCATCCCTAGGATGCAAGAATGGTTCAACATAAACAAATCTATAAATGTGACACACCACATTAACAGAATAAAGAATAAAATCATATTATCATCTCAATAGATATAAAAATGCATTTGAGAAGTTGTGTATAGAAGGGATAGACAATGTAATAAAGACCAGAGATGACAAGCCCACAGCTAACACTTTTTCTCTAAGATCACTTCTATTAGCACTTCTATTCAACCTTAGCACTTCAGTTCAACATGGTATTGGAAGTCCTAGCCACAGCAATCAGGCAATAACATGAATAAAAGGCATTCATATTGTAAAGGAAGAAGTAAAATGATCTCAGATTGCAGATGATTTTATATGTAGAAAGCCCTAAAGACTCCAAACCAGATTCAGTAAAGTTACAGAATAGAAAATAACGTGCAAAAATCAGTTGTGTTTCTATACACTAGCAACAAACTATTCAAAAACGAAATTAAGAAAACAATCCCACTTATAACAGCATAAAAAACAATTAAAAAACTAGGAATAAGTTTAACCAAGGAGGTAAAAGATCCGTACACTGAAAACAATAAAAACATCAATCTAAAAAATTGTGGAAGACACAAATAAATGGAAAAATATTCTGTGCTCATGGATTGGGAAAATAGTGTTAAAATGTCCTTACTACCCAAAGAAACCTACAGATTCGATGTATTCCCTACCAAAATTCCAATGGCGTTTTTCACAGAAATAGAAAGAAAAATCTTAAAACACAGAAGACCCCCAATAGCGAAAAACATCTTAAGCAATAAACCAAAACTGCAGCCGTAACTTCCAATAATTTCAAATTATATTACAAAGCTATAGTAATCAAAGCAGCATGGTGCTGCCATAAAACAGGATAGACCAGAATACAGGAGCCAGAAAAAAGCCCACACATAAATGGTCAACTAATCTCTGACAGGACACCAAGTACACAAAATGGGGAAAGGAGAGTCTCTTCAATAAGTGGTGTTAGAGGAAATCGATATCCACATGCATAAGAATGAAATTGGACCAATGTCTTCTTCCATACACAAAAAGCAACTCAAAGTGAATTAAAGACTTAAACATAGGACCTGAAACTGTAAAACTACTAAAAAAAAAAATTGAGGGAAAGCTCCAAACATTGATCTTGGCGATGATTATTTTGGACATGAAACCAAAAGCACATGCAACAAAAGCAAAAATAGACAAGTAAGACTACAACAAACTAAAAGTTTCTGTGCAGCGAAGGAAATGATCCAAAAAATAAAAAGACAATCTACAGAATGGGAAAAAAAAGATTTGCAAACCATATATCTGAAAAGTGGTTAATATCCAAGAAATAAGAAAACTCATATAACTCAATAGTACAAAACACAAATAAACCAATTTAAAAATAAACAAAGAACCCGAACAGACATTTCTCCAAAGAAAACATACCACTGGCCAACAGGTATATGAAAAGGTGCTTAACATCATTAATCAGCAGAGAAATGAAGATCAAACCACAGTGAGATATCACCTCACACCTGTAGGGATGGCTATTATTTAAAAAATAAACAAGGTAAGTGTTGGCGAGGATGTGGAAAAAGGGGAACCCTTGTGCACTGCTTCTGGGAATGTAAATTGGCATAGCCATTACGGAACACTGTGTGGAGGTTCCTCAAAAAATTAAAAACAGAAAGAGTTACTCATTTTCTCTAGATATCTCCCATGTACACATGAGGTATACATGCTAATAAACTTCATTTTGTTTTGGTTTTGTTAAAAAAATTAAAAATAGCCCAGCCAGCGCGGCTCAGCAGTTGAGCGTCAACGTAGGATCCAGGAGATGCTGCAGTTGGATTCCTGGTCAGGGCACATGCCCCGGTTGTGGGCTCGATCCCCAGTAGGGGGTGTGCAGGAGGCAGCCGATCAATGACACTCATCATTGATGTTTTTCTCTCTCTCTCTCCCTCTCCTTCCTCTCTCTGAAATCAATAAAGACATATTTTTTAAAAATTAAAAATACAACTACAATATATTCCAGAAATCCCACATCTTGGTACTGATCCAAAGGAATTAAAATCAAGATCTGGAAGGGATACTCACACCCCCATGTTCACTGCAGCATTATCCACAAGAGCTAAAATATGGAAAGCTAATAATCCTTCTAAAGATGAGTGGATAAAGAAAATGTAGTTTAGCCCGGCCGGGAGTGGCTCGGCGGTTGAGCATTGACCTAGGATCCAGGAGATCGAGGTTCGATTCCCGGTCGGGGCACATGCCCAGGTTGCGGGCTCGAGGCAGCTGATCAATGACTCTCTCATTACTGATGTTTCAGTTCTCCCTCTCTCTCCCTCTCCCTTCCTCTCTCTGAAATCAATAAAGATATATTTAAAAGAAAAAACGAAAAAAGAAAATGTAGTATATTCATACCCTGGAATGTTATTGAGCCTTAAAAAGCAGAAGGAAATCCTGCCATTTGCGTAAATATGAATGGACCTAGAGGACATTATGCTAAGTGAAATACGTCAGCACAGAAAGACTGCATGATCTCATGTACATGGAATCTAAAATAGTCAAATGTGTCAAAACAGAGAATAGAATGGTGATTGTCAGGGGATAAGAGGCAGAGAAAATGGTGAGGTTATAAGGTCAAAGGATACAAAATTTGTTATGCAAGATATATATACAATACTGTGTATTTAAGCTTAGCTAAGAAGCAGGTAGATCTTATGTTAGGTGTTATTATCACACACAAGGAATATAACAATAATAAAGAGGGTGGGAGGGAACTTTGGGGGTGATGAATATGCCTATGGCCTGATGGTGGTGATGGTTTCAATGGTGTATACTTATGCCCAAACTCACTGAGTTCTACACCTTAACCATGTACAGCTTTTTATATGTCAATCATAGTGAAATAAAGTAATGTGAATGATAAATAAATAAATAAGTAAATAAGGCCATAAAAAGTACTGAAAAAGAACCCCACCGGATATATTTTTTTAAATGGCCATAAAGAAAAGATTAATAATTTGAAAACTTTGACTACATAAACATTATTCATAGTGTATGGCCACAATCCTGTTAAAGAACATTGAAGGACCAATAGAAAACCGGAAAATGTTCACAACAAGAACAACAAAAGTTTGGATTAATTTCCATGCATTATGGGAACTCAGGAAATCAACAGAAAAACAGGCAAAGGATGTGAACAGACTTCATAGAAAAAAATGGCTTTTTTAATGTGAAGCTGGTGAAATGCCCAGCGGTGGAAACACTTTACTGCTGACTATTAGCCACGAAGGTCTTTCTCAACAACCTTGTGCTTCTCTCAACAGAAGCACAAGCATGGTTACTGACTGCCAAAGGCCCTTCCTTGACGTGGAGCTAATTACCGGTGACACAGACCACACATAACTGGACTGTGCTGACCCATCCAGTGGTGACCAGAGCTACCTCCAACCAGCCCACGAGAGCAGATTGGACACAAATCCCCAATTCCATATTTGTTGACCTCAAGTGGTAGCATGAAGTCGGCCATGGTGGGACTATTGACACCACAGAAAGTAACAAATGCTGCAAATCAAAGATTTTCTACTTCCATAGAGCCAGGTGTGAAATCCTTGCCACCCACCACAGGATCCATCCCACATATCTTCAAGTCCCATAGGTCGTCACACTTTCTAAGAGTTGTTTTGAACTGGGTGGGAGTAAAAGGAGGGCAAGGGATGGAATAGGAGACAGGCTGTGTGCATTTTGAAAAGATCCCAGGCAAACGTGACACTGCACACACGCATATCAGCAGCCTCACTGAGCCCCCCAAGAACCCCATTCTATGCTGTCATGTGTTGGCGGAAGGTCTGAAAATATAGAACCTGATGTTTTTCAACTTTCCCAAAATCATAGAGCAAAAATGAGAGGCTTGTTTAGAAGCCAACATGGTTTTTGGTAGGTTCTAGGAAGAAAGGCCTGGGGGATCAGCTCACCTGAATTTCTATCTTCTCCTTTAGGGCCTGTAGCCCCTTCAGTGCCTGCTGGTGTTGCTCCTTGAAATCATCCTGCAGAGACCAGGGCATAATTTAATTTACATGGAGATCTAAACATGATTTTGTCTTTTACATCCTGAGCTGTGGCAGAGGGCACACCTTACCCGCCCACAAACGCCAGCCTGCCCTCCTTAGATATCCCCACACCTGGAACATCCCCACGAGCCCATGTTCCCCTTCACCGGGGTCTCCTGAGAGCTCAGGCCGCGCACGGGACGAGCAGGTTCCAGGGGAGAGCGGAAGACAACCTGTCTTACAGTGCTTTTCACAGTCACTCTAACTGGAATCTTAACTGAGGTTTTCCCTCAGAATTTAAGAAATATACTAACAAAACAGTCATTCAACTACTCTGAAAACTTTGTATTCAGTTTGGCTCCTATACTTTCCTAAACGTAAAATACTAAACTGTCGGGCGAGAGGAGACAGCAGTGAGACACACAGGCATGAGCACGTAAGCAATCCTTGGGGGAAAGACAAAAACAAAAAGGGGTGTCCCAGTTCAGGAAAATGTGGCCGAAGTTCACAGGAAGGCACCGATGGTAAAAGTCATGTCTTCATTTATCAACACTCAGAATTTGCCAACCGGAAGCAACCCTTTGACCCCTGATGAAGTGGATTCTGAACAACCCCAAATTCAGAACGATACGTGTCGGGGAGGGAGGGAGCCGGGGAGTTTAGCTGAGCTCAGGAATGGGGCCTGGGAGCCGGGGGTTAGGAGCATGAGGTCCCTATGGTGAAGCAGCATCTTATTTTCCACAAACCACCCCTGACCACTCTGGGGAAACGTTTAGGATGGGAGGGCAGGGTCACTACAGAAAACTATACCACACACACACACACACACACACACACACACACACACACACACACGGCTCTCATTTCCACCCCACCGCCTCCCATCCTTTGCTTTCCAGCTCAGATCGTGAGGATGGATCACCCAATACTCTAGGCACAGTCCAAGACAATCACCTTCTTGAAAAGTTGACTTTTTAGGCAACTGGTATCTGACCTCACAGCTATTAGCCTAGCAGTTGCAGAGGAAATAAAACTAGTACAAACCAGCAAGTAACTTTTGAGAACATAGAAGCAGATTTTCAACAAAAGAACTCTGAAAACTTTTTTACCCCGGGTATCTCTTCTAACAAAGAGTTATGGAAAGCAGAACTTTTCATTTCATCCCAAAATGATTTTTTTTGCTTGTGCATTTCCTCAGATAGCATTTCTTTCAAATTATCAAAAATTTGGTTAGCATCTCTTTCCCTCTGAGAGGTGGTCTCTGCTTCCTACAAAGAAAGGCAAGAACAATAGAATCGTTAAAACTGCATTATGGCAAATATTTTCTGAGAAACTTCTAAGGCCCCTTGTCCGTGCAGGTCACCATGGAGACCCATAGAACATCTGTCCCAGAGTCCTCATTGTTTGGATTTGGAGTGGTCAAGTTTTACGTGAACCTTCATGTCCCTTGAGGCTGGAGATCATGCCTCTCCTGTCTTTCTGTCCTCACAATGCCTGGCAGTGTCAATGCTCAATAAACGTGAGCCAAGAGCATGAATAGCGAATGAATAAATGAAGGAATGAGTGAGACAAGTTTATGTACCTTCATTTTATAAATATTTACTGAGAACCTCCTTTGGGCTGGGTTCTGCAGCTTTCAGAATAGGACCCATGCTTTGTCCTCGAAAAGCTGAGTGAACTGTAAGAAGTTAAAATTCACATTCAAATGCCTTTCCAGGGTGCTGAATAATGCAGGAAAGTTCAACTCTCTGCTCTACTTCTGGCCTGACAGGTCTGGCAAAATAATAGAATTTTCCTTTCCAGGCTGCCTAAAGTCATTTGCCACATCTGTGAAGATGCCCCCTGAGCTCGGCCTCCCAGCTCCTGGAGACCAGCCAGAACTTTGGCCTGCGGGACACATGTGCACCCTGCTTCTCTGGGAATCCACGCCCGAGTCTCCTGGCATGTGTTCTCCATGCCCACCTGACGCTGCTGCTTCTCCTCCTTCAGGGCTTCTAGCTCCTCTTGGGTCGACTTTAACTTGGCCCGCAGCTCTTCTATTGCCTCCTCCACTGACTTTTCTTGCTTCTTCTGTTTTTCTGTGGGGTCTGTGCAAACAGAGGGTGACCAGTTTAAGTGAAAATGTCAGTGGAATGCAGTTCCTCGCTCACTTTGTCAGTCACACACCTCAGTCTGAGACCAGCTTTGCCACTTACATTGCACATTGACCTTGGTCTAATTCTCAGTTTCCCCAAACTGGAAAATGGACATAATAATAGCACCTGACTCAGAGGTTGTTGTGAGGATGGAATGTGATCATGGAAAGTGCTAGCATAGTGCCTGGCTTGACGCTTCATAAATGTGAACTGTTACCGTCATTTAAAATAACTCTTGCCCTGCCGGGCGTGGCTCAGCGGTTGAGCGTCAACCTAGGATCCAGGTGACTGGGGTTCGATTCCCGGTCAGGGCACATGCCCGGGTTGCGGGCTCGATCAATGACTCTGTCATCATTGATGTTTCCATCTCGCTCTCTCCCTCTACTTTCCTCTCTCTGAAATCAATAAAGATAATGTTTAAAAAATAATAATTCTTTTGACAGTACTGACACATAGAAATGTGAATGCAAAATTACTAGATTAAGAGAAGCAGAATACGAAATAGCATGTACACATTGATTATTAATACAAAGAACATACCTATGTATCCTGACTGCAATCAGAGAGGAATTTAAAGTAATGAAAATAATTGCAGTTTTAAGGTCACTTTTTTTAAATAATGTAATTTAATCACATAGTTCTAAATTTCAAATGAGAGAAAGGCACCATGCAGTATAAATGAACATTTTAGCTAAGGTTGAGTTGTGTGTACAACTTTAATTTTTTGAAGTTAAAAACAGATTCAGAATGAATTATAGAAGAACATTCTAACTAAACCACATACTGATAAAACAGTAGGGTAAAGGTTAATGAAAAAGACACCAATTGTACATTTGTTACCTTTTAAAGTACATTTAGTAAGTATTCCATAGATGACACTGTTATTAAAACTGTAAGCCTTTCTTTTTGAAAAAATTTCTTTTATTGTTGAGAGTATTAGAGATGCCCCCCATTTCCCTCCCTTTTCCCTCCTCCACCGATCTCCCACCCCATCCCAGGCCTTCATCTGTCTATTGCCTGTGTCCATGGGCTATGCTTAATTTGTACTTCTAAATCCCTTCAGCTTCTCAGCCATCCCCCCAAACCCCATCCCATCCGGCAGCCATCAAAATGTTCTCTATCTATGAGTCTGTTTCTGTTCTGCTTGTTCATTTATTTTGATTTATAGATTCAATTGTTGATGTGTATTTATTGCCATTTCATTGTTTGTCTTCTTGATCATGATTCTCCTCCCCGCCCTCCTCCTCCCTCTCCTTCTTCAAGACCCTTTAACCGTCCATATAATACTGCCTTGATGGTGGTGAACTCCTTTAACCTTTTCTCGCCTGGGATGCTCTTTGTATGTCCTTCAATTCTAAATGACAGCTTTGCTGGGTAGAGTAATCTTGGTTGTAGGTCCTTGCTTTCCATCACTTTGAATGTTTCTTGCCACTCCCTTCTGGCCTGCAAAGTTTCTGTTGAGAAATAAACTGACAGTCTTATGGGAGCTCCCTTGTAGGTAAGTAACTGCTTTTCTCTTGCTGCTTTAAAGAGTCTCTCTTTGTCTTTAACCTTTGGCATTTTAATTATGATGTGTCTTGGTGTGGGCCTCTTTGGGTTCCTCTTGTCTGGGACTCTCTGCACTTCCTGTCTATTTCTTTTACCAGGTAAAGGAAGTTTTCTGTCATTATTTTTTCAAATAGGTTGTCAATTTCTTGCTCCCTCTCTTCTCCTTTTAGCATCCCCATGATGCAAGTGTTAGCAAGTTGTCCCAGATGCTCCTTACACTATCTTCATAGTTTTGGATTCTTTTTGCTCTTCTGATTGGGTGTTTTTTGCTTCTTTATATTCCAAATTCTTGATTTGATTCTCAGCATCCTCTATCCTACTGTTGACTCCCTGTACTTTCTTTTTTATTTCAGTTAGTGTGTTCTTCGTTTCTGACTGGTCCTTTTTTATGTAGTTGATGTTCTAAGTTTCTGAAAATTCTTACTAAGTTCCTTGAAGTTCTCAGTAAGTTTCTTGAGCATCCTTATAGCCATTGTTTTGACCTCTGTATCTGGAAGTTTTCTTGTTTCCATTTCATTTAGTTCTTTTTTTGGAGATTTCTCCTGTTCCTTCATTTGTGACATGCTTCTTTGTTTCTACATTTTGGCTGTTTTCCTGTGTTTGTTTCTATGTATTAAGTAGATCTGCTATGTCTCCTGCACTTGGTAGAGTGGTCTTGTGTAGTAGGTGTCCTGTAGGGCCCAGTGGCTCAGCCTCCCCAGTCATCTGAGCTGGCCATTCCAGGGGTGAGCTGTGTGCACTATTCTATTGTAGTTGAACCTTGGCTGATGTTGGTGTCACTGGGAGGGATTGACCTCCAGGCCAATCCATTGTGAGGATCAGC
Organism: Miniopterus natalensis; assembly: GCF_054644295.1. Taxonomy (NCBI): domain Eukaryota; kingdom Metazoa; phylum Chordata; class Mammalia; order Chiroptera; family Miniopteridae; genus Miniopterus; species Miniopterus natalensis. Next base: position 28,462,791 of record NC_142095.1, on the reverse strand, counting down.
TGCAACTACAGCAAAAGAACTGCTATGCAGGAGCTGACCTTATGGTGTGTTACTCGTGGAGGTGGAAGGGTTGTAATCTGGTGTGGTCAAAAGTGACCATCAGGTGCGCTGGCTCTGGCGCTTCCCAGGAGGTGCAAAGTCAGCCACTGCCTGTGCCCTGCTCAGGGCCACCCAGCATGCGCTACAAAACAATCTGCAGAAGGCTGCTACTTGTGTTGGGCTTGGAGGTGCCCCAAAGAGGCAAAGCTATGAACCAAGGTGGGCTGTTGCTAGTGCTGGGCCTGAGGCCACTTATTGGGAGGTACAGGAACACTGAGGCCAGCTACTGCTTGTCTGAGGGATTTTAGGAAAGTCTGAAGCATGAGGCAAGAGAGGCCAGTTGTATGAAAAAGCCACTGGAAATGGCTTGGATGAGCCTGCAAGTAGGGCGTGGTGGGGTCACCAGGGTGGGGCAAAACACGTGAGCCAGGTTGAGGGAGATTCAGATATAGTGCCCCAACTGCTGGCTCTGTGGGGGGGAGGGCTCAGCAACGGAACTCTGGCCTCTGCCATCACTTCTGACTGGGAGAAAGCTGCCTCTCCAGCTCTCACCCTGATTCCAGAGAAGTGTCCCAGTTTCCTTTCAAGCTGCTGCCCTAGTGCTGGAGTTCAGAGGGAGTGAATCTGAGGAAGTGCATCCTCAGGCTCCTTAAGAGAAACTGCTGGTGCCAGCAGATTCTGTATCTCTCAGCCACAATCCTCACTATTTTTTACAGCTAAAGTTATGAGAACTTCTCCTCCTGGCACTGGAAACCTCCACAGCCAAGACATCCCTCCCAATTTTAAACCTCCACATGTGGATGTGGGACCAACTGTTCCATGCCCCTACCCCTCCTCCCAGTGTTGATGTGCTCCCTCTTTAATCCCCTAGTAGTAGGTCTTCAGTTCAACTAGATTTCAAGTGCTTCTAAATCATGGTTGTTCTGTATTTTGGTAATAATTTTGATGTGGTTGTGGGAGGCAACAAATTCCAGATTTATCTACGCCACATTCTTGACCAGAACTTTAAGTCTTTCTTTGAAAAGAGATACGACTTTTTTCAGATTGGACTTTTTGGGAACAGGCAATTCTTGGATGCTGCAGAAATTGATATGGGTTAATAAGTGATTTGAGGTGAGTGTGGAATAGGAGAGCGGAAAACCCAATAAAAAAAAGTCATGAACATTAATGTAGCAACATTGCTTTACAAACATTTCTTCCCTCTCCTTACAGCACTTTGCATTAAGGAAATAAGAAGGAATATGCACGGAGTGTTACATACAAGAATGCTGATCATCGTGTGATTTATAACAGGGACTTTTTTGAGTAACCCACATATATTATGAAATAATTCAATTGAGAAATAAATTATAATAGCCACTTGATGGGATATTAGCAGCCATTAAAAATCATGTTTACAAAGATTTAATGACATTGGAAAATGTGACATATTCTTAATTGAAAATAACCGAGGTCAACTCTGCATAGAGTATGATTATACATGTATATGGAAAAAAAATTACAGAGAATACACCAAACTATTAACTGCAGGTATGTTATTCATGATTTTTATTTTCTCTACTTACTTGCATTTAAATTTTCTATATCGACAGCACCTTTTTTCAACTTTTTGATTGTGGCAAAATACATGTAATGTAAAGTTTGTCATTTAAACCATTTTTAAGTGTACAGTTCAGTGGTATTAAACACATTCACAATGTTGAGCAAACAATACCACCACCCATCCCCATAACTCTTTTCCTCTTGTGAAACAAACTCTATACCCATTAAACAATAACTGCTCATTCCCCCTCCCACCAACCCCTGGTTTCCATTCTACTTTCTGTTTCTGTGAATTTGACTACACTCGGTACCTCATACAAGTAAAATCATTACAGTGTTTGTCCTTTTGTGACTGACTTGTTTCACTTAGCATAATGTCCTCCAGGTTCATCCATGTGTAGCAGATGCCCCAATTTCCTTTCTTTTTAAGGCTGAATAATATTCCATTGTATGTAGAGACCACATTTTGGTTATCCATTCCTCTTTCAATGGACATTTGGGTTGCTTCCACGTCTTAACTACTGTAAATTATGCTGCTATAAACATCGGTATACAAATATCCCTTTAAAGAAATATCTCTTTATCAGAAAAAATATTTAAGAAGGGGAAAATCTGTTTTTCTTTAGCAGCCTCCAAGATAGAATCAAGAGTAATTAAATATACAATAAATGCACAGTGACTAGGTAAATAGTGCTGTTTTAAAACTAAGTCTGTTCTTTGAAATGGAAATTAAAATGAGGGAAAATAAGAAGATAGTTTTATTATGGGACTTTTCAATCTTTGTATTATATTAATATTTTCATGCCTATATGTTATGTTTTAATAGTTTTTCTTACTGAACCTCAAAAAGGGATATAAAGCATGGACATCTCTCTGTGGAGTAAACAGAGCTTTACTACCCATTTTGTAATTTGAAACCGTAAAATTAAGGTGATTATGTCATAATGAGCTTATGTACAGAATAAAGTCAAAGACATGGTCTGATTGCTCATTAACCCCCTTTATGCTCATTCCCGGTCCGAATCAGAGAACAGCAGATTCACAGAAGGCTGGGGGAGGACCCTTCAAATTCACTCTGTGTAACTGCCCCACTCGTAGTGAGAGCCGCTGAGACTCAGAGGGGGAAGCGCTGGCGGCAACTGAAAGGGGCAAAGCTAAGACTGGCGCCTGCCCGTGTGCCTGCCAGCTCCTTCTCCCTACGCACATGGTCGGAAACCCTCCCATCCCCATTGGGATCATCCCACCCTCAGCTGGAGGTAAGGTTGTGAGGGCAGCTTTGGTGATATATGTGCCCCCACCCACTGAGTTCCAGTCAGGGTCCTTCCACAGTCCTAGAAGGGCCACCTAGACTCACCACCTTCCGTCTTGCTCTCATGCCTGCGCTGAATGTGGCTCTGGAGAAAGGTGGCATTCACGAACATCTTGTCACACTGATGGCACTACATAGAGAGGAAGCAGTGGAAAGTGCAGGATTAAATCACCTGACTGAGCCTGGGATTCTCTGTTTCAAAAATATATACACCCTTAGACACATATGCAACATTCACTCATTCACATACACCATAAACATATTTTCATGTGCATGCTTCTACACACAAATAAGCACACATTACACAATACACACTCTACACACACACACACACACACACACACACACACACACACTCGCAGGGTATAAACTGATCAGGCAGCCTCAGGTCCTCTGGCCATGAGCAGTGTCTCTAAAATCTGTTCCTAACCAGTGACTATGGTCCCACTGTGACCTCAGGGTCCAGAGGATAGTGCTGCCCAGGTGGGCCAGTGACTGGGCACCCACCCCTCCTACTCTCCTTGCCCCATTGATATTCCTCACCATGTGGTAGAACTGGCCACCTGTCTGCTGGAGCAGATTCTGCAAGGTGCTGATCATCTTTCGACGCTCATGGCTTTCCTTCCGCACACCCTTGAGCTCTTCAGCTTGGCGGCCCAGCTCCTGCTGACCACGCTCCTGCTGGTCCAGGCTGGCCTGCAGCCGTGCCTCTAGCTGGGCAATGCTGGTCCTCATACTGTTGTGGCAGTGAACCAGGTACTCAATTGACAGCTGCGCCAGGCGCAGTACCTTGAGCAGTGCCGGGTCCATAGGCTTCCCACAGTGGATGCATGCCTCTCTGTCCAAGTTGCAGAGGGTGATGCTAGTGATGTTCTCCTGCAGGGTGGCTACATCCAGCTCCCGTATCACACGGTCCACATCCACGGCACTGATGCGCCTCCAGTCCATGCTCTCATGGCGAGCCTGGAACTGGAAGGGAGGGACTGTATAGGCCCCAAAGACGGGACGATAGAATCCCTGAGCAGTGCCAATGGGTAACTCCATGGCTGGGGAAACCTTGGGCTGAGCACCAAACGAGGGTGCTGCCAAGGTCACAGGAGGAAGCAAAGGAGATGAGATAGGGTCTGGAAAATGAGAAGAGAGTCCACGTTAGGCAAGGTACATGGGCTGCATGGGCCGTACACCTGGCCAGCAGGAGCCTAAGTGGGGGAAGTGAGGGATCTGAACAGCAGCTGGAGGGTGAGTGCTATGCACTGATGTGGCCAGAGCCATGGAAAGCAAGAGTGTAGGTTTTATAGTCACCCAGCTGTGGGTTTAGATCCTCAGTCTTGGGCAAGTCCCTTCACATCTTTAAGCCTCTGAGTTGTACTGGGAATCATGGGGCTCACCTTGCAGGTTTGGAGTTAGAAATGAGGCAGGTGAAGCACCCAGCCTAGTGCCTGGCACATAGTAGGACCTCAGTGAATGACCCATGCCCAAGTCCACTGACACAGTTTTTTGTTGGGGAAAACTGTCAGTTGTATAAGTGGGTCCTTCTGCAACCTTACATTGGCCTCAGGATAAAGTCCAACAACTTGCCATGGGTGGCAGAGCCACCTGAGGTCCACCACTGCCCTCTTCTGCATCTCTCATTATAGGATCATGCCGGACAGGGGTAGGCTGCATTTCCCAGTTTTCCGGGCTGTAGGGTGTCACCACATGACTATGTTCTCTCCTGTGGGGTGTAAGTGAAATGATGCCCACCACCGTGGGGGTGGGAAGAAGGGGTGCTCAAGACAGGGCCGTGTCTCTGAGCTCAGACTGCACTCAGTACACAACGGTCTTTTGTCTCAAACCTAATGGTTTAGTGAAAGGATCTCCAGTTTTTTGTCAAAGACTCAGAGTCTACTCTCCACTTTCTTGGTAGACATAAAAATTTTCTTTCTCTTTTAAAAGTGATTTGACAAAACAACGGCAATTTTAACCCAATATTCCACTACTAAGAATTACAATTTATTCTACAGATAAACTCATACAAGTGTGCAAAGGTGCTTGTGCAAAAATTGTCACTTCAGTGCTGATGGTAATAGCAAAGTATAAGAAAAAGTACAAGAAAGCAAAGTACAAAGACAATAGAGGAATAAATTGTATCTCTATACAATGCAATACTATCAGCTATCGATGAGCCCGAGGCAGCTTTACATGTATTGTAGGCAGTAACATAGAAATATATACACACACATGTGAAAATATATGTGTACATACATGTATACACTTCTGATCCTGTTTAAATGATATATTTAATAACTTTCAAAAATAAGAGAAATGTATTTCTCACATATATATCTCTATATCTGCATATATAGAGATATATTATAAAAGATATATATATTGTATTAGAATGGCTGTCTGTGTGGGAGTAGGTAACTGGATGTGTGAAATAAGATTTAAATAAATGAATAGATGGATGGTCCATGGGTAGGAGACGGATAAATAGATAGGTAGGTAGATAAACAGATACATAGATAGATAGACAGGCCCTACACCTACCAACAATGATATATGAATGATACATATTGTTATTCCTGTATAATCAAAATTGAATAAAATATATGAATGTATGACTCACTATATATAATTCCATTAGCATAGACTATTTCTAGAAAAATAGGCCAGCTGTTAGCAGTAGTTACCTCGGCATGAGAATGGCAGTTAGGGGATCTTTATTCCCACCTTCTACCATCGATACTATTCAGGATGTTTTGCATCACCATCTATTACTTTTATAATTATTAAGGAAAAATATACAATTTCTGTCCTTGAGGAACTTAGAATCTGGGGCAGTAAGAAGTACATATGACTCTACTTAAGCTCTTTCTAGATCAGGTTTTCAGACTTTTAAGTGCAATAGAGAGAGAAGAGGAAGGTCGCTGACATCATGAAGGGGAAAGGCCTTGAGGAAACGGTAGTGTTGGGCTTGCAAAGAGGGGAAGCACCTCCAGGAAAGGGCCCGACCTCCCAAAGGCCCTGTGTTCATTTGGGAAAGGGGATGACAGGCTTGCCCCCCCCCCCGGGTGCCGTGGGAACTGAGGACAGGCAGAGGGACTGCACTCACGACTAATACCGGCTGCAGTGCAGGGAGTGCCAGCCTCTGAGCCAGATGCCAAGTCCAAATACAAACCTACAGACTATTACTATTCCCATTTTACAGACTAGGACATTGATTTCTGGAGAGGTTAAGTGGCTTGCTCCAGGTAGAAAGGCAGAACTGAAGTGAGTTGGAGGTGCCTCTGGCTCCAAAACCTGTGTACTTTGAACAGCCCAACATGATTCTTGAAACTATCCTAAAAGTTTGCTTTGATGGGATCGTTCCTCATCCCTCAAACTCATTCATTCATTCCCTCACTCCCCCCGCCCCTGATTTATAGCATGCCTTCCTGGGCCAAGCCCTGGGCCAGGCTCCTGAGGGACAGTAACCACACACCTGCCCCCCACCCAGGAGCTCAGGGTCCGTCCGTGTTGCCACAGTAACGAGTCCCAACCCGAAGCCTGGTCTGGAAGCCTGTCCACAGGATGCCACTGACAGACCTTCACCACTTCGGCGCCCACGCTTCCCTTTCTCAGATATTCTTCCCCACCCAGACTCCAAAAGTAAGCCCCGTAGCCTCCAGCACGCCCACCGTGGCCCTGCGGAGAGCAGCACGGGGCTTATGATGATGATAGCAGCCACCATTGATTAAGGATCTATGTCTCAGGCAACGCGCCGGCGTCTACAAGAACTGTTTCTACCCCTCATACAGCCTTGCGTGTAGCTGTGATTCACCTCAACTCAAAATGGAAAAACTGAGGCTCAGAAAAGCTAAGGAACCTTCCCCAGATCACTGAGCTAGTAAGTAACGAAGCCAAGGTTCAAATCAAGTTCTGTCTGACTCCAAACCTTTTCAGTGATGCCAAACTGCCTCCCAATGGTGGTGGTGGCGATATGTAAGTTATTGCCCAGTATGGAAATTACAGTACCTGAGATTTCTAAACCAACCTGCAAGGAACGAACCTTTATAGCCAACCACAGTAGCGTCAACGCTCGAAGCCTCAAATTCTCCTCCAATTCTCCACAGGCTCAACTGTCAACCTTGAGTCCAGTAGACAAAGTCCGGTGAGAATGTTCGTGGTTGCCTGGCAACCGCCTTGCCTGTGGGGGAGGGGATGGAACACCTGCTTTCTCCACTGACTCAGCAGCAGACTGCTCATCCCACATCTGGGAACAGGGACACAGGCAGGGAGGACTCACTGTCATTAGAAAGTGCACAGCTGTGTTAACCACCTCTAGAGGTTTAGATCAGATCCCAGGAAAATGTCGCAATCCTAGACCAACGTCATGAATTGGTGGGACCCAAAGACTGATATTTATGCTAGCATTTCAATCTCACTCCCTTGTTCGAGATCGTTTCTACCTGGGACAATCCCACAGCCAAGGAAGGAAGCCCTTGTGCTGCACATTCCCAGGGACGGGGTGGGGTGTTCAGCACCTCATAAGGCACCCATCCCACGTGCAACAATTCCTCGAGGCTTCATGGTTCTTCTGAAACCCGCCCACCTGTACTCTGTCCAAGGCAACTCCTACAAAATTCACCAAACTTTTAAATCCAACTCTGGCTGATTTTTTAATATAAATAGACAGCTAGACTACACAACCACCCCTGCTACCTTCCTGTCTCTTCTGCTTCCTCAAAAGGCAGCCAAATTGGTAGTTACAGACAGACACAGAGAAGAAGATTAGAGCTAGGGAATACAATATTCAATAATATCAAGAAAAATATGTGTGGGGCCAGGTGGTTGCTTGAAGCACCAGGAGTCTGCTCTGTAAAGAACTTGATTTTCTAAGCACTTTCCTGTACATCTGAAGCTAATACAGAATAACATTGACTGTAAACTGCATTTGAAAAATAAAAATAATTAATTAAAAGCAAAATAATGCAGCCTAAAGGAGCACATGGAGGGAACCAGGCTTCCAAGGTGGCAACAAGCCTGTCCTGGGAGTGCAGGTATGTTATTAGTGTTATTAGGGCTAATTCTTGTGGCTGCCAAGAGAACCTTCTCACAGTTTGCAAACAGGCTGTGCACAAACCATAGGCAAGGGAGCTCGAGACACCCAATGGAGATGAGAGTGACTGAGGAGTTCTGCTAGAGCACTGCTGTTACAGACCTTAGATGTCTTTGAGTCCATTGGTCCCCTGTGAAAGGGTTTCTCCTTTCCACTCCTTCTTGCCCTTCGAGGGAGTTGCTCCCACTCACAGAACCTTCAAACAGCGAGAGGCTAGGCGTGGGGTGTCTGGAGGCCATTCCGGGGCTCAGCTCCACAGCTCAGGGTCGGGACCCCCGTGGGGCATCTGGTTCTGCTAGTGTTTAGCGTCCTGCCACACTTGGTCAGTCACTGGGACTGCAAGGATGCTCCCCACCCGCGCCCCCGGGCAGAATTCCTGGCTTAGTTTTCCCAAGAGGCCTGGCTCACTTAAGGGTCTCGGGGCCAGGAGAGCGGGCAGAGTTCCCAGAGGTACCAGCTCCACTAGTCCGCGTCTGTCCTACAGTTCCTTCAACTGCCCCCAACAGTCTCAGGCAGTTGCCAAGATCCTGGTGGCCCCCCGGGTCGGGGTTCCCGATACTTCACCAGCCTCGGGAACGCGGGGCTCTCGTGGGCGGGAACAGAGCCGCCTGGCCACATCAGTGCGGTCAACCTGCCAAGCCAGGGACAAGAGAACATTTCTGCCCCAGCAGCTGGAGGCCTAGGGTCTCCAAAGGATCTGCCGCCCCAGACAGACGCCCCAGCCCATCATAAAGGGGGGTGGGACCAGCTATTTCTAGATTTGATACTAAGGGAAGGGAGGGATTGCCTGGCTGACTCCTTTAGGAAAATCCAGGATCCATCTGAATGGCTCCCAGGCTTTGCTGAGAGGCAGCCCCTGGAGCCCAGGGAGGCTGTATGTCCTGCGGGGGCCGGCACCCACACTCACACCCACACCCACCCACAAACCCACATGCCAGCCCTAAACTACAGGGACCCTCCTGGTTTCTGAGCTGGCTCCAAGCTAATCTTTTGAGTGAATCTCAGCACTTGTCAGATGTCAACTACTCTCTCCCCAAATTACCTTAGAGAGTCAAGAAGAAAAGCTGTATGACCATTTTGGTGGAAAGGTGCCAAGAACAGGATAAGATTTGACATCCACTCATGATTTTAATGAAGCCCAAGGAAACTTTCTTCAGCTGATGATGTCTAGCGGAACATACAGCAACCATCATACTTAATAGGAAGCATTTAAAAGACCCCCAGTAAGACCAGGAAAAGGCTATGGATATGCGATGATCACTGTTACCATTCAACATCACGCCGCTAAGTCTAACCAAGGCAACGAAACAAGAGAAAAGATTGCCTACTATGAATTCAGAAAGGAAGAGGCAAAACATCACTGGTTGTAGAAAATATGATTGCCCACCTAAAAAACCCAAGATGATTTACTAAGAAGCTGACAGAACTAAAGAAAATTAACCATGAGAGCAAGCCGAAGGCTAGAATTAAATAACTTGCCAAGATCACACAGTTAGCAGAGCCATTTCCCTTACTTGGGTCCCCTGTCCCCTGTAGCAAGTCTCTCTCTGAAAACATTGGCTCTAACTCTAGCTAACTCCAGGAAACCAGAGATGTCACTTTTTCTGTGGTCAAGGGTTCCCATGCCATATGACTGTTTTAGAAAATACAAAACGAATGAATCAGAGCTTACCTCGAGCCTGGGACTTCCAGTCAACAGCTACCTGAGGTCTCGGAAACGACCACAAGCTTTTCCTGCTATACTTTCTGATAAATCACCACCTAATCTTCCAATTCAACAACTGGGGAAAGTAAATCATTGGCCGAAGATGAACACTAAAGGCAAGTTCTCAGGAAGCTCCTCCCTTTACTAAGTTCCCCAAACACAGAGACTTGGAGGTAATAAGGGGTTCGCACAATTTTTCAGGTGACTCACACATGAAATCCTACTTATTTCTGGGTTTGTCAGAGGGGCAATAGGGTGATGACATTGCTTGGAGAAACTGTATATGGCCTTGGACCCAAAAGATAGTGTGCCCGAGCAGTTTAGTTCCAATCAAAACTATGGGCAGACTTGGGAATGCTTCATCACTGACAACCCTGTAATTTGGTCCAAACTTTGCAAACACAAGGTCTGAGGAAAAGAACAGAAAATCCATCACCACGAATAAGCAATGGACAAGCCCAGCAGTCCAAGGTCCTGCTGATTTAGAACAAGAATTGATTCTCCAATTTCAGTTACAGTGGCTTCAAGGAGGACCCTTTGCACAGAGGTCCCTTCTCTTGAGGTAGAGCTTCCTCCAGGTCTCACAAGGCCAAGTTCATCACTCTCCACCCATGATTTGGCAATTGCCACATCTCCAAAGACAGTATCTTTCTCCTGGGGTCTGCTCCCGGGTGCTCCTGACGTAAGTATGTGGTAATCCTCTTGGGAGCCATCCTCACTGAGGGAGTCATCATTTTCAATTCAGAGCCTTCTCTTGGCCATGAACAGGAATCCACAGCTCCCCCTGGATGCTCTGGTGTGAACAGAGAGGTCCTCCCCTGAGCAGCCTTTGGATCCTGACATAGCAGGTTCTACATTAAGGGAGTTAAGATGTCCCACTTATCAATGGCTTCTTGTTTTCTCTGTGCCCGAGGCTCCCCAGGAACAGCTCTTTGGGAGTGGAATTTCTTCTCTGGAAGTCATCAATTTAGGGCTCAGGTACCTTGGTATCTTCTCAAAGTTCCCTGGCATTGAATGGATGGGTTGTATTTTACCTTTCAGAGGGGAGTTAAGAGGACAGCAGAGCTCTTGCTCCTCACTCTGGGAGGACTAGAGGGCTCCATTTGCGGAGTGATACATGCCTAGTGCCTGCATTTCTGGTGGGTTATGTAGCGAGTGTCTTCCAACTCTCCGCACAATAATCAAAACCATTGAACAAGTGATCAAGGCAGAGATCAGTGAAGTAGTTGGGGGCCTTTGTCACAGGGGTGAAAGTGAGCATTAGTAGGACCTGTCTGACCAAGAACCTAGTAGAGGGAATGATGGAAAGAGCACTAGTTTGGAGTCATGCCTCCGCTTCCCATAGGTTCTGGGCACCAGGACAAGTCCCCAAACTGCTCAGAGCCTCAGCTCTTTTGTACAGTGTGGGAAATAGGTGACATCACACTCACAGTGAGGGTGAGCGGCTCTGTAAACCCAAGAAGCTACTCTCACTTTTCGCCAAGGAAAACAAGAGAAAATAGAACATAATTACTGTAGATGGTATTTGACTCCCTGATGACAAACATTAAGCTGTTGGTGTGTATGTTTTTGTTTTTTCAGATAGGTGAAGTATATTTCCCTTGGAACCCTTAAGAAGAAACCCTCAGCCCTGTGTTGGAGCTGAGATGTGCACAGAGGCCAGCTCTCAGGCACTGATACCCAGGGCCTTTTTGGGATCACAGCCTGATGTCCTTCCTGAGTCTTTCTGAAGAGGCCGCCTGTCATCTGAGCCACTCTGCCAGGAACTCCCCAGGCTCCTAGATCCATCCCTTCAGCCTTCCCTTTGGTGTGAACAGAACTGCTTTCCCTTCCTTCTGCTCCCCTTTCTGCCTCATAGGGACAGTATCACACTGACTTTCTGTGTGTGTGGGAGCAGGTGCCACAGCAGCAGCTCCTATGCTGACTCCACAGATCCCCAGAGGCTCCCAGGATGGGCTTTGGAAACTTGGGGCCATAGGTTGTATTAGTCCCTTTACCATGGGTGCCATTGGTGCACCGCTCCTATGTATTACCTGCCCAAAAGAATGTCCCTGCTCTTTGATCCCCCATGACCTTAACTCTGTTCAAAATTCCTCCAGATGTCTTCACCACAATGGCAGCCCTTCTCCCACCAGCCAAGCAACGCCTAGGAATAGATTCTGAGTTGAGAAGTGCAGAGTTATTTATCTTCGAGCAATGGGTGGTTCTGAATATGCTGGTGAAAGCCACCTGTACATCCCGATGTTTTCTACTTTCCTAAAAGTTTCTGCCTCCTGTGAGAGAGCTCCTGCTTCCTCCATTATAATATAAGGCAGACTTGGTCAATGCAGTGACCTTGGGGCCTGGGCAGCTGCTACTGCCTGATGAGACCTAAGGACCTGTGCAGGGATATAGCCACAAGTAAACAAAGCTCATGACCAGGATGGGGAAAGACCTCTGAATCCACTGTACTCCTCTTTTTCCCATTCAATATTATTCCACTCTTCTTTTTATTTTAACAATACTGTTCTTCGGATGTTTGCAGATAGTCTGAAGAAAAGACAGTGCAGGGGGGAAAACCCCAACCAGAGCAGAGGTTTCCCCAACTCTCCAACCCTACGGATAACCTCTGATAAACTCAACTGGGAAAACTCCAATGTTTGGGCCTACACTCCCTCTCATATAAAGGACTCACTGTATCAAGAAGGAAAAGTTAAAGGAATTTTTAACACTAAATGTTTGTTGAACTGAATTACACGTCAAAGGGCACCTCTTGATTCTGTAGCTTCTTTGATTTACTGAACGAAGGAAATACTCAAGCCAACAATACTTGTCCTACTTATTTGGAGCCCTTGGAACCACAGTTCCGGTTTTTAACATATTTGTCAAGTAAGTGGGACTGATAAACATTTTAAAGCATTCAGCTATTAACAGGGCAAAACCAGTACAGAGAATGATGGCTGATCACCATCACCAGTTCCTGCCCTGGCGGGGTAGCTCACATGGCTAGAGTGTCCTCCGGATACACCAAGGCTGTGGGTTTGATCCGGGTCAGGGCACATACAAGAATCAACCAATCGATGCATAAATAAGTGAATCAAAAAAAAAATCCATGCTTCTCTCTCCTCTTTCTCTAACTCTAAAATCAACAATTTAAAAAAAAATTCTAAAAAGGAACTGAAAAAAAAGAAGCCAATTTATTTCCCCACTGTTCTCAAGCTGGAACATACAGTGGAGACGTGGGTTCATATGAATGAGCAGGGGCAGTTCACTGCGGAGTGAGGGATAATCCACAGCCTAGCACCTGGGAACCAGGTGAGACTAACAGAAGGACATTGACGAGTGACAGTATCAATAGTAAGTCCTGAAAACCATTTTCTTTCTTACTGATCATCAGTGAATTCATGCCAGCATAGAATCCCCTGGTCCGAATATGTTACACTCTGCTGCACGTCTAAGGGACTCCCCCTGGCAGTCAAATGTTGGGCTGTATGAAATTCCACGTCTGGGGGTCGAGCATCGTCTGGGGCTTGGCAGAGGGGAGAGGCAGATGCATACCCAGAAGATTCATTCCTGTGGGGCTGTAGCAGTGGCAGGGGCGTCACTAGTCAACCAACTGAGGGGCAAGTAGCAGCTGCTGTCCTCAAGAACTAGCACCATATCAAGGGCTCAGCGTTGAGCTCTGTTCCTGCCAAAGGGGACATTCGGGGGCAGAGGAGCTAGAGCAGCCTTGGGAAGTGGGCGTCTATGCTGTTGGGCCATGTGGCCTCTGTCTTGCCACCACAGCCATTCCACCCACGTGCCCATCGTGCCAGTTCTGGGCTGGTGACCAAGCAGATCGTCAGCAGTGCACCAATGCTCCTGTCGGCAAACGGGCACAAAAGATCTTTTCGGGTAATGGAAATACTCTAAATCTGCATTATGGGATGCTCGCACACAAAAGAGCCACCTGCTGTGGAAGGTCTGCATGTGGCGGTGTTTGGGGGGCACGGCCATGAGGTGCAGGTCGCCGCAGCTCAGCACAAGGTCTGTGGGCCCCGACCCGCTGCTCCGCCAGCGCCAGCGTCTCCTAGATCTTGTCCAGCTCCCTGTGGCAGCAGCCGGCCACAGCTCCCGCATCCTGAGGGCCCGAGGCGGGGAGCGCTGCCCGCAACCCCCTCGAGCAGAGGATCCCAGCTCCATGAGCAGAGGCTGGGCTGAGGGCTCAGCTCCCGCCATCGTAAACGGAGCCGCCTCCTCTTGAGAGGCCTGCAGTCTAACTCACTTCCGGTCTCAAATCTCGCGAGAGACGTTCCCTCCCCCAGGATCCCAAAGAGCTTTCAGGGGGACGCGGGTCTCCAAGTCTCAGCAGGCGACGGATAAGAAAAGTCACAACCACCGGAGTCAAAAACGAAGTCCTCAGAAATAGAGCTTTAGTTTGATAAAGTTAAACCAAACTAAGGAAGTGAGCAGGTGCGATTGGTAATACCCCAGGAGGAAGCTCTCACAGTGAAGATAAATGCCTGAAAGTCAATTAGAAATTCACCAAAAAAGATGTTTAAAGAAACAAAAATTAAAGGTACTTTAAAAATAAATGTAAAAACTCACTGAGTATTTAAAAATTATCCCCCTCAAGAGTTTCGGAATTACCAGGGTAGCTGTGTGTGTGTGTGTGTGTGTGTGTGTGTGTGTGTGTGTGTGTGTTTAAGGGTCCAGGGACTCTTCACTCTCTGGGCAGAGGGTCGTTGGTGCAACTGGACAGGACTCAGGAGAGCGCTGAGCGGGCAGAGCGTCCAGGAGGGGGCACCAGGCGCCCACTGAGCGGCCCAGAGGGACACAGCCAACAAGCAGAACACCTCTGACAAAATCCAGTCAAGAGAAGTAACCTAATCGGGACCACTCAGAGGACAGTTCATCCTTCTCTGCTTGTTTTTATTTTTATTGAATTTATTGGGGTAACACTGGTTAACAAAATTGTATAAGTTCCAGGGTCTCAATTTTATACCACATCATCTGTACACAGTATTGTGTGCTCACCCCCTGAAGTCAAGTCTGGTCCATCACCGTTCATTCCCCTATGACCTTCTCCACCTCCCTCTCCCCTCCCGCCACCGTCACCACCCTGTTTTCTGTGTCCATGAGTTTTTCTTTTTCTTTATTTTCAATCCCTTCACCCTCAACCCAGCCTCCCCAAACCTCCACAGCTCTCAGCCTGCCCTCTATCTAGAGTCAGTCACTCTTTTCATTGTTAGTGATTTTGTTCCTTAGATTTCACATATGAGTGAAATCGTAGGGTACTTGGAGAGAAGTAACCTAATCAAGATAACACGGAGGATAGTGACTCCATCTCTGCTCATCTCTGAAAACTAGGTAAATAATATTCTAGAAACAGACTCCAAAATTAATTCAAAATGAAGCAGGTGTATGCAGAACAATGGCAATCAGACGACTCTGGAAACATATGTCTCTGAAAAGACATTGTACTCATAGTGATTTATGGCCAATTTCATTCAACTTTACAAGGAAGAGTTTTCATGATCATGAAATTGATCAAGAGGGTTAAAAAAGATGGAAATCTAGTATTTTCAATTATTGTATGATATTTTACTTTCCTTTTGAGTTGGACTTTTTAAATATATCAAAATCCATGCTTTTTTTTTCTTCTTTTTAATATATCTTTATTGATTTCAGAGAGAGGAAAGGAGAGGGAGAGACAGAGATAGAAACATCAACGATGAGAGAGTCACTGATCGAGCCCACAGCCCCCGCATGTGCCCTGACCGGGAACTGAACCCCGATCGCCTGGATCCTAGGTCGACGCTCAACTGTTGAGCCACGCCCGGCCGGGCTAGAATCCATGCTTTTTACATCATTGCTAAGTTTAACTTTTTCCATTTAATTTTTAATCTACATGAGTTGTTTCTGGATCTTTTTTCCTCCGTGTAACAAATATTAATTGAGGGCTAACTTACTTAAAGTTACATGAGCAAGAGACAGGCCCAACAGCCTAGACGCTCACTTCCCAAGACTGCTCTAGCTCCCCTGCCTCTGAATGTCCAACTTGTCAGCAACAGAGCTCAACACTGAGCCCTTGATATGATGCTAGTTCTTGAGGACACCAGCTGGCTACTTGGTGTTCTTTCACAAGCCTGGATGGCATAGCCTACTGTTTGCCCACCAGGCTATATGGCATAGTCTGTTGCTCACAGGCTACAAACCTGTACAGCAGGTTACTATACAAAATAACATGAGATTAAATCAAGTACAAGGAAAAGTGATGCAATCAAGAGAGTTGATAAATTTGTGTGAGGCTCCTCCCGCTGTAACACTGCATATTGTTTTATAACAAACTTTTCTTCTTATAGAAGTAGGAGGAGTACACTCTAAACAAATGACAAAAACTATAGTATGGTAAATTCATAAGCCAGGAAGTAGTCATTTATTAGTAGCCCCAGCCATGCAAATGCCACACGGAATGGACTGCAGCTGGGAACACAAGCTAACCTAGGCAGATGAGGGAGTGAACTGTGCAAATACAGAGCAGAAACTGGGCAATGGCTTTGATCTTAGCCCTGCTGAAGACACAATGGGACTTCTTCCACGGTGAGACAGAGGGAGATGGGACCTTAAAACTCAGTGGTTCAATTCCACTGATAGAAACCTTTCGGCAATCACTCCTCCTCCCATGGGGCCTCAGGAAATTCTTTTTCCCTTGGCACCTCAGGAAGCCCACTTCCACCATGAAGTAGGGACACAGAGCACCCCACCAATAACACTGACATAGTCTCCAGCTATCTATTCTTTGAGACTACTTACATGTTCTCAAAGTATCTTTCCAAAAGATTCTTATTGTAACCAAGAGATAGGCTGACACCACATTAACAGAGTGATCAAAGGTGATATCACTAGGCCTAGACAAATCACATCCTGTGCGTTCTGATATGACACATATTACCTTTATGGTATTTCTACCAAAAACACATAACCTGAATCTAACCTTGAAAAACAGCAGGCAAATTAAAATTGAGAAAGATTGTGAAAAATAACTGGCTCCTTTTTTTAATAAATATGATGGTCATGAAATATGAGGACATACTGAGAAATATTAAAAATTAAAGGGGACTGAAGATTTAAGATAACTGAATGCAATGTAGTGCTGTCAAGGACATTATTAGGTCAACTGGCAAATACGAATAAGTTCTGTTAAGTAGATAGTATTGTATCAGTATTAATTTTCTGATTTTGATCATTTTACTCTGGTTATATTAGGGAATTCCTTTTTTAGGAAACCCAGTGAAATTATAAATATAAATCTATATCATATATGTAGTTCTCCGCTCACAATGTAATTCTGGGGCTAGAAGCTGAGAGGAACTGCATTTCTAAGTGACCCTTTGCCAGCTGAAGTCTGGGTTAGGTTTTGCAAATCAGAAACACTTTTGTGAGATGTTAAACAAACAAAAAAGAGAATTTCCAAGGCTGAAAGTCCTTTTCAAAAAAAGAGTTTATTAGTCCATTGCTAGCACAAATAATAGTTACACTAATATTAAGAGAAAAAAATAGATGCATATTTCAGCACCTGCCCCACCCCCACCCCCTTTTCCCTTTTTCTAAAATGACATATACACCCAGCAGTGTCTTCTATTGGTGTGGGAACTGAGCTATTTCTCCCAAGCCAGGGAAAAAGCCGGGTCCTCTGCTCAGCCCGGCTCTGGGGCAGCATCACCAGTTACAGATCTTGTGTTTGCCAGGGGTCCTATTGCTGACGTCATCCTTCCCTGGGTGCAGAGATTTCTTCCCCTTGCCCACGTCCCGTGGGACATCTTGCAAAATAATTTCTTTGATGTCACTCTCATCAGAAAGCTGCATGAGATGAGGGAAGAAGAAAATGCAGGATGGCCACGGGAATAAGATGGGGCTTGGAAGAAAGTAGGGAGACACTGCTCCTCAAGCTCCTTGGAAAGAACTATGGCAGATCAGGCTGCTCTTGCTTTGGGCTGTGGATGCTCTTTCACAATGTGGGGAAAGGAAGGGATGTCTTTTTAATCGTTTGGACTTGTTACGAACACACAGAGCTCCACAACAAACCCAATGATTATATAGTAAAAGCCAAGGGTCGGGGGGATGGATGCTACCAAGAACCAAGCCGTGACTGCCCACAACTTCTGAATGGCAGGGCGACAGCATTGGCCATCCCAGGGAGCCCCTCTTCTGCCTGAGAGAGTGACAGGATGTGGGAGCTCTTCATGCCTGGGGGGCGGAGGGCAGTGAGGAGGCTCTGGTGATGGTGGAGGAAGATGAGCATCTGAGCTCTAAACATTACGGTGGCTCAAGCCTGAGAGACACAAGGCCATCAGGACATTCTCCGTGAGAGGAATGGCCTTGAATATTTAGAACAAAGTGTCTAAATACTCCCACTGTATGCTGTCGCCCACTGTGATGTGTCTGATGCCACTGCAATACCCGCCCCGTGGGAAGAAGTCCACTGGCCCGGGGCCTGTGTGGGGTCCTCAAGAGTGAAGGGGGGGGGCCCTGTGGGATGAGCCGGAGGGAGAAGAGACCAGCGACCGAGGAAGGCAGGCAGCGAGCCTGGGCCAGGCTCCATCAGAGGCAGGAGAGGGGAGAAACAACCTACCGAGGAGCTGCTTGTGTCATAAACCAAAAGGTTTTCTATTGTTAACATGGACACAGGAAGCACTTGAAAGTGGCCCTGTCTGCACAGTGAGGTCAGTTCCAACGTCCCGCTGGGGCCAAGGCTGACACTCGCTGGACCCTCCCGCAGGCCCACCCCAGGTGCCCAGACTTGGAGCTGGTCCTTTAGGGAACTGCAGGGCAACCTGCCAGAGTCCCGCACCCTACCTGAGGCTTCCCTTCAGTCCTGGCAGCCTGCGGTGGCGCGGCGCCGGGCAGGGGCACACTGGCCCCTTCTGCAACCTTCTTCGCCTGCTCCAACTCCTCCCGGCTCATCACCAGCACTCGCCTCACTGCAAGGCAACCAGAGGGAAAAGCCCAGGGAGTGAAGGCCGCGGCCTTCTGTGAGGTCCAGGCTCCAGTGTGGAGAGAGGGATTCCAGAGAGGGTCAAAGGCAGAGGAAGGGCGACCGAAAAGACCAGGGCGAGGAGAGGGAGAAGCCCCCGGCGACGTGTGCCTCAGGGAGAGGCCTTGGGCATCCCGACAATGTAGCCGCACGTCACAGCCCGGCTGGGCGGGTGGCTCAGGGATCCCCTTCCTTTGGCTTCGCTCAGCTGGGACATGAACTGCAAGACAGACGGGCAGCCACCCCCTCCCTCTCCACGTCACTGAGACAGGGAGGGATCTAGATGGGACTCAGCACAGGAGGGCTGCAGGCCAGACGTGCTCTCTGCACACTCCATGCAGGAAGGGAGCTGAGCAGTGACGTGCGTTATCTATGGCCTCCCGGTGACGTGGCAAATGAGGTGCATGTCCAGGCCTCAGGAATCAGCAAGAAGGAGGGAGCTAAGCTCGGCTTCCTAGGAGTCAAATGTCTGAGGGCAGGATAGACTCTTGGATCTACAAAAGCCCTTGGCTCCCTGATTCAATCCTTCAGGGAATATTTCAGTGCCTACAATGTACCAGGCAAAGTTCCTCACCCCTCAGTCATCATCTTCTCCACATACCTCATTTTACAACAGAGGAACAGAAACCCTTCACACAAGGACAAGTAGGAAAGTAACAAGTGACAGAGCCTGAACTGGACCTGAGGACTCCTGAGATCATCCGCACTTCTCTAAAGGCTCAGTCTGGTGGATTCTGATGGACCAGCAGGCCTGAAATAAGCTGTGGACTGGATGAACTTCTGCAGGATCCATTAACAGCATGGGCTTGCAGACGGCACAGGCCTAGGCTCACATGCCAGGGCAGCCACAGGCTGGCTTTGGAAAGACACAACTCTGTGTTCCATATTCTTTAAGTAAGTCTAGGCTAGAAATTGCAACTGAAGCCAGACGCCTATGGCCTTTTCACTAACAGTTTATAGAAAATCTTAAAAGAATTGGAGTTGATTTAGTTGTTTTGAGAAGAAAATGCTCAATTTGTCATTGTAACCTGTTAGAGAGAAAGTGACAAGTTTCATGGATGCATTCATTCCAGTTAACTTTAACACTTAGCTTCATTTCTGTGATGCCCTTTAAACCAACGAGCTGAATTTCTGTCTAAGTCTCGTTGCTGAAAAGAAAAAAGAACTTTCCTGTAAAACTGAAAGGGGTAAAGTGGCCCAAAAAACGACCTGGGGAGATCCGAGGCAGCCTGCTGTGAGGGTTCACTGTCAATCTCTGAGGCTGTCATCCTCTGTCTCAACGTTGGCAGGGAAACCCCAACTTCCACTATTCTTTTGTTGCAAAAACTTATGTTTGGTAGACCGTGTGTTATAGGAAACTATACTTGTCAAAATGTTCATTGTCGCTGAACCTAGTGGAAACTGTGGTGATAGTTAACCCGGTGACCACAAGCCCTTGGTCCTGCGCTAATGAACTCAAGCAGCGTAAGAGGCCGTGCGGATACACTTCCTGCTGGGCAATGGCTAAAGGCAGTTCTTTCTGGGCAAAAAGTATCCTACAAATAACAAAACACACAATAACTCCAGCACATTAGCTTCAAAGACATAACCCAGAATCAATTCTCCATGACACGGTTCTGTGATCTTGAACGGGTAACTGAAGGTCTCAGAGGCTTAGCTTCCACATCTGTAAGGGTGGGTGCAGTTATGCAGACGCCTTACCTCATGGGCTGGGGGAGGGAATCCCTGCCCTATCCCCAGGGTTAGCCAAGCTTAAGAGGGACACCCTCTCAGTGTCTCCCTACACTTTCCTACCCTCTCCTACCCACAGAACTAGCCAAGCAGAGTCACTGCAACACCCCCTGGGCCATGTTTCAGCTGGGAGAGGGTCAGGAATGCTGACTTCCTTTTTCTCTCAGACCCTCTCCCCCCACCAGTGACTGGGTTTGGAAAGCAGCTGGACTGTCCCCACAGCTGCCTGTTTAAGCCACCAGCTCAGGGTCCTTTTTGCAGACTCAGCCCCATAAGAAATATGGTCAAGATCTGGATTTGGGAGGCTGCAGGCATCCCCATTGGCTTCAGGAGCCAATCCAGCTCTAACAGGAAGCTGATGCCTTAGGCATCACTGGGCCCTGTCACCAGTAACAGAGCAAGGCTTTGATCTCGGTGTACCTGGTCACCTTGTTTAGTCACTGTCAGTTCAGTACCTGGAAGAGGAGAGGTAGGAGTGGGCTCCCCGCAACCTCTAAGAATCCAATAATTCAATGACAAAACAAGGGCTACAAATTCTATCTTGCTCCCCATATCTCTGCCATTCCAGGAATGGGCAAGGAGGGCCATTCACCCCAAGGCACAGTAATGAGCTGTCCAATCAGAAGACCCAAAGGAACTTGAAGGGCACTTGTAGGACCTCGAGGAATCTGGGCTGGGGAAGCGCTACCCCACTTGTCCCGACCACTCACCAGTATATGGTCGGCTATGTGTGCCATGGACAGGGGCCTGGGAGCTCCCCTCCAAAGGATCATTGTTTGATATATTCCAGTTGTCCTCTGACTGGGGTCCTACCGAGGTAGGGGCTCCTGAAGGATCGAGAAATACACTCCTCCCAGAAATTCTCTTCCAGTCCTGTTCAGAACTGAATGGGGCCACAGTGACATGGAGGAGGAAACATAAAGGATGGAAAGGGACACTTTAAAAGGCAGACGTCATTACTTACAAGCATGTCAGGTTTTCCCAGAGCCTGCCCCCTCCCTCCCTTGGGCCCAGGAGGCAGCCAGAAGTCTCCCTAGAGCGTAGTGGCCACGCCAGCTTCTCCCTTTGGACATGAGGACCCAGTCCTTCCAGAGTGGCAACCGGGGTTTGGGGAAGAGATGAGTCAGGAGAGTGGAGCTTGGTTTTGCAGGGAGCAAAGGGCCTCAGTCTCTTTTGGGAGCTCCAGTTGGACCTTTCTTGAGGCCTCCCCCTCCCCTGTCTCAGCCCCTCACTTGTCTCTGCCCCTCTCCTGTCTGGAGAAGCCTGTGGGGAGCCCAGAACAGAGCTGCCTGAGGCCTGGAGCCACACCACAAACCCAGTGACAGTGCAGAGTCTGGGGCTCACCTTAACTTAGGAACTGGATAAACAGGGGTCCTGAAATTTCCATCTGCTCTAGGTGTTGCCATATGGGTGGGCACCTGGGTAAAGCCAGGGCCATGGCTGCCATAGCTATGTGGAATAAGCAGCGGTGGACCGGCCAGCTTGGATGGCAATTCCTCGTGTTGGGTCGAGGTCTTTGACTGAACCTCCTTTGTGACCAGAAGGCTCTGTTGGCTTTTGACTAGAAACAAAGACAAGAATGAGGTTCAGTGAATGCCCATCAGGGTTCTCACACCAGAGAGGATGTGGAAAGGGGCCCTGAGACACCGGAAATGGACCAGTCACTCTGTTGTAAGATACCACAGCCAATTTAGTAACGTGTTCCACGGCTGGCCAGATTCAGGGCTGGGACCCACAGTTTTATCAGAGACCAGGAGAGGGGCTGGTATTCCAGGGCCATGTCATCATTCCAGGAGACGCACAGGAGGCAGCAGGTCTAAAGAGGAGCCCAGCGGGTCTGCCACTGGCCCACGATTACACAGAAGTAAGTGGCAGATACAAATCCAGGATGTTGGTCGCCCTAAATCTAGGCCTCTTGCCACTGCCTTTCGACCTCCCATGGCTTTGCCCCCCAACGAAAGCAGCACAATGTGAGCAGAGACAGGAGGTGAGCATTTATACAGCTCTGTGTGGTCCCTAGAGAGAGAGCTTGTGGGCAAGTGCTGGAAAGAAGGTCTACAAAATATGGGAAACTGTGAGGCGAGAGACTGGGCCAGCTCTGCCTGCAGACAGTTCTGCCGGCGGACAAAATCTGAGCTCAGACCTGTTCCCTGCCTGGGGTCACCGCTGAAAACAGTGTCACCTCACAGTGA
This sequence comes from Miniopterus natalensis, assembly GCF_054644295.1. NCBI lineage: Eukaryota > Metazoa > Chordata > Mammalia > Chiroptera > Miniopteridae > Miniopterus > Miniopterus natalensis. The sequence goes on along the minus strand of NC_142095.1, from coordinate 28,440,198 downwards.
CCTGCGCTGGAGAAGGCAGGACCTCAGGACCAGGGAAAGAAGAGAGGTGGGGTTGGGGGCTGGACTCTCACTCTTGCTTCAGGACTACAGGGCCAGGGCTGCAGGGGAGGGTGGCGCCTGGAAGAGCAGGACGCCTTTCCCTTCTCTTGGAAGCGGGGACTAGGAGGGGCTTCCATCACCTTCCCTAACTGCCTGTCCCCTCTCTCCTCAGAGCTCCCACCACCCTGTATTTGGCTCCATCCCATCACTAGTCCCCACTGGTTTCCTAGCTAAGGTGGCAGGTCCTGGCACACATCAACCTCAGTAAACAGCACTCAATGAATGAGTGGAATGAGTGAGCATTAGAGGCACAGGGCTGGGAACTTAAACTGAAGTGTGAAAGGCGGCTTAGCAACCAGGACTAATACCCTTCTTCTGCGATTTCTGTGCAAGACTAACAACTGTCCTTTCCTTAGAAACGTTAAGGCCAAAAATTTGAACTCCACAGGACAGAGTTTCCCCTATTTGGATACAATTTTACCATCTTCGCCTACCAACTGTTGTGTTATCTTTTGGACACTTTTACATAAAATGTCATCCCTTTTACACATAAAACACCCATTTTGTACTTGTCCAAGTAAATGTCCGTGAGCTTACGGATGGCTGTTAGCACTGGGGAGGCTCCTGAAATTAGGAAGACAAGTTCCCTTGCTCCTGAAGTTCCTTGAGGACAGAGACTGGACGGTCCTTGCCCACCTCCTTGAATCTTCCACAAGAACCACCCGGCCTTCCCTTGAAGTGTGCCTCAGGGGCAAAGAAGCAGCTGAGACCCCAGGCAAGGAACAGGGCTGAGCTAAGGAAGGATTCGTCCTCAGGCAGAACTGGCCCAGCCACTCACCAACCCCTGGTCAGAACAGAGTGTCCATTGACTGCTGTTCGCCTTTGCCTGCAGCCCAGCTCCCAGGCCTGGGTCACAGAGCCAGGCACCCAGGGATCTGCTCCCTCTGAGCACGAAGTTCACCCACAGTCAGAGTCAGCAAAGCTGTGCAGAGCTAAGCTGCCCAGGAAAGAGCAGATCTCAGCTGGAGAGTTCCGCTGCCCACAAGCTCTGGCTGGCTCTCCTCTGCAAACATCAGGGACCCAGGTGCCCAACCCACCCCACCCCAGCCCTGACTCTGTTTCCCCCACAGAAATCTTCAGACTGAGTCACCGTGAGGACCCAACCATCTCACCCTTACAGCCACCCACCTCATGTGCAAACAAAGCCAGGCCCTCCCAGGTGACAGCCCCTGGGCAAGCCCTCTCCCCAGCTTACCTGAAACCTTCCTCCCTGGCTGGGCCACTGAGGCCTTGTTCTGTTCCGCCTCCTCTCCGCCGGGGGCTTTCCTGACCAGCTTTTCCCTCGGACTCAGAAAACGAGGAGACTTCTCTTCCGTCCTCACCGGCTGTACCTTCTCGTGGTAGCTCAGAGTCACAGTGGGCATTACCCTCGCATCCTAGAGAGACAGAAGATCCCCTTTGGAGACAGGGCTCCCCTGCAGCCCCTTCCCTAAGCCTCTCAACCTGCTGCTGGCCCGGGAGCCACTGTGGTCAGTGCCAGGCGCTCCCAGGGCCAGGGAGAGATGAGTGTCAGAGCAGGGCCAGCAGCAGCTTCACCCGCTGCTGAAAGTGCGCTGGTTTAGGGCCTGGGGGCCCCGCAAAACTCGCACAGCAAGAGGACAGAAAGGGGCTGTGCACAATGCCCCAACCACAGCGCCGGGGCTCAGCCGGGGCTCAGCCGGGCCGTGCCTTTCCACCAGCAGACTGAATCCAGCACCGGAGATCCTGCCTTGCTCCTTTTTGTCCCCCAGGCACTATCCTTATGCCAGACACCTTGTCCTCTGTGACTAACAACGTTTGAAAAACTACTGCGAAAAACAAATGCCAGGTCCCCTCTGAGACCTACTGAAAGCTGCTTGGGCTTTTCACATCTACCCAGAGCCCGCGGGAGCTCCGGCTTGGGAGGCATCTAAGTCCAGCATGAGGGTTCATTCAAGGTTAGAGAGAAATGTTCTAATCAGGCCTGAACTTAGGGGCAGCGTCAGTTTCAGCAGGAGCTGAAAAGAGTCAAAGATTAGAGCAGCGCCACTAAAGTAAACTAGGAGCCCGTTTTTGTTCTCATCTTAGTCCACACAGATAGAATTTTCAAGGACAGGATGCCCGGCTCCTTTAGTGACCAGGTGTGCTTTTATTAAATAACAGATTCCATTGCTGCCTTTAACGCTAATATGCATGCTCTGGTTAAACACGGGCACGAGGGAGCGACAGCACTCAAATCCCAATTTGTACCACACAGAGCTTTCAGGCCCTGCTCATCCACAGCCACCTGCTGAGTGTGTGTGGCCACGTGTGCCACCGATGATGGACACTTAGCCCAAGGGACACACCCAGAGGCCAGACTGAGCCAATTCAATTCCCTTTGTCAGAAATAGAGACCCAGAAGAAAGTAACCAATGAGTAGAGAGCACGGAGAGGTCAGGAAACAGGGGGCACCTCAAGTGACCATTGGAGGAAACAGAACAAAGCGACCACACTGCCACCGAGACCTGGGGGCAGACGCCTCGTGGGTTTATATTCCTAGACACCAAAGGTGCCCCTGCTTGAACAAATAAGACAAACAAGCTTAGAATGGAAGGAACGATCGTGCCTTGTCAGTTTAAGAACTTACTTTCTTTACCCCCTTGCTTACCCTTCTGTCTGGAATGGTGTGATGCAGAGCTCGCTTGATTCGCTTAGGCAAGTTGCGTTTTCCCTTCGGAGCTTCCAGAACTTTCTCCTGTTCGTCCAAAGAGCCCTCCAGCTCTGCAGCACACGGCAATCAACAAGGTCAGTCTGGTGCCCAGAATCTGTGTTCCCAAAGCCGCACTGCACCCACCTGGCTCATGCTCACCCCGTGATCTCGGGCTCCTGCCCGTGAGCTCAGGGACACTGTCCCAGTGTCCATCCCTGGGTCACAAACTGTTATTTCAGTTCCTGGGCACCACCACCTCAGACCCCTGCTCACATTCAGGATTCCCTTCCCTTCCAGCCTGGACCTCTGAGATCTGGGCTCACTCCTGCTCCCAGAAAAAACTCGGGGCTCCAGGCTTTTGTCAGGCACTTGAGTCCTGGCAGCAGCTTGTTCCCTGACTCCATTCTGATCCAAGCTCCCAGGCCCTGTCACTGCCAACTCCAGCCAATACTGGCGCCACCTGACGCCCTCTTCCCAAAGCTATGTCAAATTCTGTCCCCTTTAAGGGGATAAAATAGTACACAGGATAGATGGGTCCATGCTCTCTTCAACTTTACTGTTGAGATCAGGTGCTCTCCCTCCAGTTGCAGTAACATCTGGATCACAGGGTTCAAAAGCCACATACATTCCCTGGCCCCACCCTCCAGAGTCTGGTTCCATAGGTCTGGGGAATGGCTCTGCAATCTCCATTTTAACTTGCCCAGATGATGCTGATAGAGGTGAGCCACAGAACACACCTTAAGAAGTACCGACCCAGAGTGTAACACAATTAGGAATTATAGGAAAATGCTACCAAGGGCCTATCCAGGGTGAGACAGGGAGCACGGAGAACAGCTCTTCAGGTCCAGTGGGGAGAGAGAGGGGAGACCCTCCAGTTAGAGCTGGACCAGCCCTTTGATGCACTCAAGGGACATTTACTGACAAGTAACATGAGTGTGAACAGGCCAGTGCTGGGTGCCGGGGACACAGAAGAAAACACTCAAGAAAGTCACAGTGGAGGGTGGTCAACTCCAACTTGGCTGTATGTCTGAATCACCTGGGCCCCATCCCAAGCTAATTTCATCAGAGTCTCTGAGGGTGGGCCGCAGGCCTTAATATTTATTTTGTAAACTCCCAGATCTTCTAGCAAACAGCCAAGCCTGAGAACCAACTGTTCTGGAGCATTGGTTCTCCCCGTGTGAGCCACAGCACCGGCTGCACCTGGCAACTCACTAGAAACACAGATTCTCAGATCCCGCTCCAGACCGACTGAGCACACCTTCTGGAGGTGGAGCCCAGCAGCCTAGGAGTAGGGAGACCTGCTTCTCACTGCACACCCTTCTGCCTTCAGGCCGTAGTTCCCTTCACCCAGGTTCAGGTGGCCAGGCACAATTAAGGAGCTACAATCTGATCAATGGAGAGGGCTGCAAATCTGTTCTCAGTCTTGGACACCGGGGAAGAAAATGAGGGCCTGCCTCCCTTGGAAGAGCCCTTCTCCGTGTCCACAGCCTTCGGGCCCCCACAGCTCCCTAAGGAGAAGGAACATTTAGTGCCTACAATGCCCAGGACCCATGTGAGACTTAGAGAAAAGGTGGGACTGCATGTGGGCACTAGTCGGAAAAAGTGAGCCCTCTAGTCATCTTTCCCAGCAACAGGTGGGATGGAGTGGTGGTCACAGCCACGGGATCTGGAGGCAGAAGGAGCAGAGTTCACAGGCCAGCCCTGCCCCTCTCTAGCTGAGCTCCCCTTGGCCAGTCCTTGAACCTCTCTCGGCCTCAGTGTCCTCACCTCACAAATGAGGATGTTAATGCCCATCCCACATTGAAACCATGGGGATCAGGTAATGAGACCAGGAACCTGAAGTGCTTGGCGAAGCACATGGCACATATCCAGCGCCCACCCTGGGAAGCCCAGGGCCATAGGAACAGTGCCTCTCTGAACTGGTTGCAAGACTGGGTAAGAAATGTGGAGCCTCAAGGCAGGACATGGGGGGAGACTGTGGGATTGCAAGAAAAGGCAGAGGGGTAGCTCTAGGGATAGGACAGGGGAGGCAGGGTGGCGTAAAAGGGGCCAGTTTCATAAGAAGCTGGTCAAGGTCTCCAAGCAAGAGCACCGCCCTGTTGTATGGCCTGCCTTTACATGCTAGCACCTGCACTCCATTACACACTCACACACTCACGTGCACACACACCCCAGCACACCAGAGCCCCCCAAAAACGAGTGATATTCCAAACCTGCCACAGTCACATAGGTTCGGGGTGAACTTGCTATGCATTGGGAACAGGCAAAGGTCCATGGCCTAAACCACAGGCAAGGTGAATTAGAAAGAACAGGTTCATGGGCTCTGCTCCATCGATCACTTCCCCCAGGATCCTTTCCTTTTCCCACTTCTCCACCTCCCTCCAGAGAAGACCAGGCCAGGCAAGAAACCCTGCTGCTACAAGGAGGAGCCCTGTCTGCCCCAGAAGCAAAGGTCTTCTTACCCTCCCTCGCCCAGCCAGAGAGCCTGACCCCATACACCTTTACCCCCATCCTATATATCGAGTGGTGTGGGGCAGGAAAGAGAAGAAGCCAGGACAACCGCCAGGCATGACACAGACCATCCCATGCAGACTTACCCTCCTCCTTCCTGTGACACACCGTCTGGCTCTGCAGAGATGAAGAAGAGAGCGGGTTACAGCCAGCAGGGACCTCTGCTCAAGGAGTCACTCTGCCTAGCACCGTGAAGAAGGGACAGCCACTGCTTCCACACGCCCCATTAGAACTGGAGGGCGCTCAGTACACCGGCCCAAACCCACACTCCTGATGCCTTCCGTATGTGAGGGGACGGCACCGAGGCTGAATGGCAGCAATCTGAATGCAACCATGCTTTATCTTCCCATGGTGGGGAGGCAAGACTGGTTGAAGGTCGGAGCCCCATGGAAGCAGAGTGGGACAGGCACACAGTCAGTACTCTTGGTACAATGGGTGGAAACAGCCAGGGCCAGTAGGTGCCCATCCTGTACTGTGGACATCTGAGCTGAGTGCCCCCTAGGTGGATGGAGGCATAATGGGGACAGTCACTGAATTATCTGCTCAAACCCCCTTTCCAGAAAGTGCTGCTTCTCCCTCGGTCCACGTGGACAGGGCACCACATGAGACAGTGTGGCCCCACGCCACAGACAAAGCTGGCTGTCCGGGTCTGGGCAGAGAATCCTGGACTGCAAATGTGTGAAGGCAAGAGCTGTCGGCACCCCACTGCTCTTGGGTTGGGGTTTCTTGGTTTGTGTGTGTCCTTCTTTGTTTTGTCATGTGTAACACGTTAGGAATGGAAGCTGGTCCTCAGAGTCACAACTGAAAACTAGAAGTAGACATGGAGAAAGGAGCAAGACAGGCAGCAGAGGGAAGCTCCTGACCGTGTTCCTGTCTCTGGTCCCAGGTTCCTCCCACACCCAGCTGCTCCCTACCTGGAGCTCTGGGAGACGCCCTGTGGACAAACACAGCGGATCCCCTCTCCTGCTTAATTGGAGTGGCTTCCTATTAGCTTCTGGCTAATGGCTCATCCAACGCTTTCTTGCTTTGCTAGCTCTATTCCAGACACTATTAAAGAGATGACTCACCTCCTAGGCTTCCCTACAGCTCTAGCTACCCATGAGACACAGCTGAGACCAACAGAATAGAAGCAGGTCTCAGGATTTGACCTTTTCATTAACTTTCCCACCTGGATATGGTTCTGATAGCTGGGGCCATGGCAGCCATCCTGCAACTATGAGCGTCAAACACGAGAAAACTAAACATTCGGAAGATGATAAAAAGACACCCAGAGTCTGAGTTTCTGATGTATAATTTTGCTGTAAAATTGAGGCCAGCAACAGTCACCGCTATTGGTGTGACAATACAGAAATACAAAACACACCCTAAGGGTCTATTGTGCTCTGTTTAGCCAATACATTCCTAACTGACATATTTACAAACATGGGTTCTGGTAACATAAGGAAGAAACCTCTGGACCAGACCACAATGGCCACAGCAGTGAAGAGCCTCGTGTTCTGGGGGTGAACAGTGAAAAGAAAAGCAGCGGGAAGAGGGTAGGAATGTTACCTGGGTGAGGCATGGCTGGGAGGACAGAAAAGCAGAAACAGCAAGGGGTGCAGGTACACAAAGAGGGGGCTAGACAGTGGCAGTGGGTGCTCATCCCATGGAAGCCGTGTGCAGGGCGCTATCAGAACCATGGCGAGGACCTGAGGCCATGCGGGGGACATCTGGGGAAAGATGCCCTTCGGCACGGACCTGAGGCTCAGAAGGGCAGGTGAGCCTGGATGGGGCAGAGAATCGTGAGCAGTAGGTGAAGAGCCACTGGGCCAGGTCTAGGAGACGGAGCTTAGTGAGTGCCTGTCATCACACGAGTGTATCTGAGCACCGCATCAGAGGCTGTTAACTCATGAAAAGGCTGCTGGTTAAGAAATTATGTCTGAGAACACAGTGCACACAGGCTTTGCGTTCCCCTGCCTGGCTAGGGTTGATCTCACCCCTGGTACTATCCATGCCCTGTGTGGACTCCAGTAAGGCACTTGGCTTCTCCAGCCCTGTTCATAATCTGCCAAATGAATGATAAATAAATACATAAAGCCATAAAAGTACTGAAAGAAAACAGGAATTTTCTTCTAATCTCAAAATGGCCATAAACACAAGATTAATAATTTGAAAACTTTGACTACATAAACATTATTCAAAGTGTATGGCCAAGGTCCTGTTAAACAGCATTGAAGGACCAATAGAAAACTGGAAAATGGTCACAACAGGACAACAGTTTGGGTTAATTTCCATGCCTGATGCGAACTCAGGAATTGGTAAGGAAATCAATAGAGAAACAGGCAAAAGATGTGAAACTAGGCAAAGGATGTGAACAGACTTCATAGAAAAAAAATGGCTTTTTTAATGTGAAGCTGGTGAAACGCCCAGCGGTGGAAACACTTTACTGCTGACTATTAGCCACAACCCTCTTTCTCAACAAACTTGCAGAGGAGAGACAGAAGGACAGCATGGTTACTGACTGCCAAAGGCCCTTCCTTGACGTGGAGCTAATTATCGGTGACACAGACCACACATAACTGGACTGTGCTGACGCATCCAGTGGTGACCAGAGCCACCTCCAACCAGCTCACGAGAGCAGATTGGACACAAATCCCCAATTCCATATTTGCTGACCTCAAGTGGTAGCATGAAGTCGGCCATGGTGGGACTATTGACACCACAGAAAGTAACAAATGCTGCAAATCAAAGATTTTCTACTTCCATAGAGCCAGGTGTGAAATCCTTGCCACCCACCACAGGATCCATCCCACATATCTTCAAGTCCCATAGGTCGTCACACTTTCTAAGAGTTGTTTTGAACTGGGTGGGAGTAAAAGGAGGGCAAGGGATGGAATAGGAGACAGGCTGTGTGCATTTTGAAAAGATCCCAGGCAAACGTGACACTGCACACACGCATATCAGCAGCCTCACTGAGTCCCCCAAGAACCCCATTCTATGCTGTCATGTGTTGGCGGAAGGTCTGAAAATATAGAACCTGATGTTTTTCAACTTTCCCAAAATCATAGAGCAAAAATGAGAGGCTTGTTTAGAAGCCAACATGGTTTTTGGTAGGTTCTAGGAAGAAAGGCCTGGGGGATCAGCTCACCTGAATTTCTATCTTCTCCTTTAGGGCCTGTAGCCCCTTCAGTGCCTGCTGGTGTTGCTCCTTGAAATCATCCTGCAGAGACCAGGGCATAATTTAATTTACATGGAGATCTAAACATGATTTTGTCTTTTACATCCTGAGCTGTGGCAGAGGGCACACCTTACCCGCCCACAAACGCCAGCCTGCCCTCCTTAGATATCCCCACACCTGGAATATCTCCACAAGCCCATGTTCCCCTTCACCGGGACGAGCAGGTTCCAGGGGAGAGCGGAAGACAACCTGTCTTACAGTGCTTTTCACAGTCACTCTAACTGGATTCTTAACTGAGGTTTTCCCTCAGAATTTAAAAAACACACCAACAAAACAATTATCCAACTACTCTGAAAACTTTGTATCCAGTTTGGCTCCTATACTTTTATAAAAGTAAAATAATAAAGTGTCGGGCGAGAGGAGACAGCAGTGAGACACACAGGCATGAGCACGTAAGCAATCCTTGGGGGAAAGACAAAAACGAAAAGGGGTGTCCCAGTTCAGGAGAATGTGGCCCAAGTTCAAAGGAAAGCAGCGACGGTAGAAGTCATGTCTTCATTTATCAACACTCAGAATTTGCTAACCGGAAGCAACCCTTTGACCCTTGATGAGGCGGATTCTGAACAGCCCCAAATTCAAATCGATACCTGTCTACTGGTGTCCAGTGAGGCAGCGCCGTGTCGGGAGGGAGGGCGCCGGGGAGTTTAGCTGAGCTCAGGAATGGGGCCTGGGAGCTGGGGGTTAGGAGCATGAGGTCCCTATGGTGAAGCAGCATCTTACTTTCCACAAACCACCCCTGACCACTCTGGGGAAACGTTTAGGAGGGGAGGGGCAGGTCACTACAGAAAACTATAACCGCCCCTCCCCCCCAGAATTGTTAATACTGCATTATGGCAAATATTTTCTGAGAAACTTCTAGGGCCCCTTGTCCATGCAGGTCACCATGGAGACCCATAGAACATCCGTCTCAGAGTCCCCATTGTTTGGACTTGGAGTGGCCAAGTTTTACCTGAACCTTCATGTCCCTTGAGGCTGGAGATCATGCCTCTCCTGTCTTTCTATCCTCACAATGCCTGGCACTGTTGATGCTCAACAAACGTGTGCTGAGAGCATGAATGGTGAAGGAATAAATGAAGGAATGAGTGAGACAAGCTTATGTACTTTCATTTTATAAATATTTACTGAGAACCTCTTTTGGGCTGGGTTCTGAAGCTTTCAGAATAGGACCCATGCTTTGTCCTCGAAAAACTGAGTGAACTGTAAGAAGTTAAAATTCACATTCAAGTGCCTTTCCAGGGTGCTGAATAATGCAGGAAAGTTCAACTCCCTGCTCTACTTCTGGCCTGACAGGTCTGGCAAAATAATGGCATTTTCCTTTCCAGACTGCCTAAAGTCATTTGCCACATCTGTGAAGATGCCCCCTGAGCTCGGCCTCCCAGCTCCTGGAGACCAGCCAGTACTTAGGCCTGCGGGACACATGTGCACGCCAGGTCTCCGGGGCTGCCCACAACCGAGTCTCCTGGCGTGTGTTCCCCATGCTCACCTGAGGCTGCCACTGCTTCTCCATCAGGGCTTTCAGCTCCTCTTTGGTGGAATTTATCTCGGACCGCAGTTCTTCCACTGCCTCCTCAATGGACTTTTCCTGTTCCTTCCCTTTTTTTGTGGGATCTGTGAAAATAGCGGGTGACCAGTTTAAGTGACAACGTCAGTAGAGTGTAGTTCCTACCCTACGTCGTCAATCACGCACCTCGGTCTGAGACAGCTTTGCCCCTTACATTGCACATTGACCTTGGGCAATGACCTAACCTCTCTGACCCTCAGTTTCCCAAACTGGGAAATGGACATAATAATAGCACCTGACTCAGAGGGTTGTTGTGAGGATAAAATGGGATCATGCAAAGTCCTAGCACAATGACTGGCATGATGCTTCATAACTGTGAACTGTTACCGTCATTTACAATAACTCTTTTGACTGTACTGACACATAGAAATGTGAATGCAAAACTCCTAGAGTAACTGAAGCACAATACGAACTAGCGTGTACACATTATTAATACAAAGAACATACCTATGTACCCTGACTGCAATCAGAGAGGAATTTAAAGTAATGAAAATAATTGTATTTTTAAGGCCACATGTTTCAATAATATCATTTAAGCATATAGTTTTACATTTCAAGTGAAAGAAAGGCATCATGCATTATGAATGAACAGTTAGGCCAAGGTTGCTTTAAGTGTGTACTTCAAATTTTTTAAGTTAAAATCAGGTTCAGAATGAATTATAAAAGAACTTTCTAACTAAACCACATACTGATAGAGCGCTAAGGGTTAGTGCGAAAGACACCAATTGTACATTTGTTACTTTTTCAAGTATATTTAGGAACTATTCCAGAGATGACACTATTATTAAAATTCTAAGCCTTTCTTTGAAACAACATATGACTTTTCTCAGGCTGTACCTTTTCCAAACAACCAATTATTACATGCAGTAGAAATTGATTTGGGTTAATAAGTGATTTGAGGTGAGTATGGAATAGGAGAGCTGAGAAAGGAATCAAAACAGTCACGAACGTTAATGGAGCAACGTTGCTTTACAGACATTTCTTCCCTCTCCTTCAGCACTTTGCATTAAGGAAATAAGAAGGGATATGCACAGAGAGTTACATACAAGAATGTTGATCATCGTGTGATTTATAACAGGGACATTTTTGGGTAACCCACATATATTATGAAATAATTCAATTCAGAAATAAATTAGAATAGCCATTTGTTGGGATATTATTCAGCCACTAAAAATGGTGTTTACAAACCTGATTTAATGACATTGGAAATGTGACATATTCATTGAAAATAAGCAAAGTCAATACTGCATACAGCATAGTTTATATATGTATACAGAAAATTAATGACAGAGAACACACCGAAATATTACCTGCAGGTGTATCGGCCATGACTTTTATTCTCTCTTTTCTGCCTTCTTGCATTTAAATTTTCTATATCAACAGCACCTTTTTTCAATTTTTTGATTGTGGCAAAATACATGTAATGGAAAGTTTGCCATCTACACTGTTTTTAAGTGCACAGTTCAGTGGTATTAAATACATTCATAATGTTGAGCAAACGATACCAACACCCATCCCCGTAACTCTTTTCCTCTTGGGAAACACAAACTCTATACCCATTAAACAAACTTCTCATTTCCCCTCCAACCAACCCCTGCTTTCCATTCTACTTTCTGTTTCTGTGAATTTGACTACACTCGGTACCTCATACAAGTAAAATCATTACAGTGTTTGTCCCTTTGTGACTGACTTGTTTCACTTAGCACAATGTCCTCCAGGTTCATCCATGCTTAGCAGATGCCCCAATTTCCTTTCTTTTTGAGGCTGAATAATATTCCATTGTATGTAGAGACCACATTTGGTTATCCATTCCTCTTTCAATGGACATTTGGGTTGCTTCCAAGTTTTAGCTACTGTAAATAATGCTGCTATAAACATGAGTATACAAATCTCTTTAAAGAAATATCTTTTTATCAAAAATATTTAAGAAAAGGGAAAATTTGTTTTTCTTTAGAAGCCTCCAAGGCAGAAAGAACCAAGAGTAATTAAACTTATAATAAATGTACAGTAACTAAGTAAATGGTGCTGTTTTGAAACTCTAAGTCTATTCTTTGAAAAGAAATTAAGATGAGGGAAAATAAGAAGACAGTTTTATTACGGGATTTTTCAATCTTTGTGTTATATTAATATTTCCATGCCTATATGCTATGTTTTAACAGCTATTTCTTACTGGACCTCAAAACGGGATATAAAGCATGCACATCTCTCTGTGGAGTAAACACAGAGCTTTACTAACTATTTTGGAATTTGAAATCACAAAATTACAGTGATTATGTCATAATGAGCTTATGTACAGAATAAAGTCAAAGACCTGGTCTGATTGCTCATTAACCCCCTTTATGCTCATTCCGGGTCCGAATCAGAGAACAGCAGATTCACAGAAGGCTGGGGGGAAGGACCCTTCAAATTCACTCTGTGTAACTGCCCCACTCGTAGTGAGAGCCGCTGAGACTTAGGGGGGGAAGAGCTGGCCGCAACTGAAAGGGGCAAAGCTAAGACTGGCACCTGCCCGTGTGCCTGCCAGCTCCTCCTCCCTACGCACATGGTCGGAAACCCTCCCAGCCCATTGGGATCCCCCATGATGGGTGCTGGGATCATCCCACCCTCACCGGAGGTGAGGCTGTGAGGGCAGCTCTGGTGATGTGCGTGCCCCCGACCCACTCAGCTCCAGTCAGGGCCCCCCCTCCGCAGTCTCCGAAGGGCCACCTGGACTCACCATCTTGCACAAGACCTTCGTGCCTCTGCTTAATGTGCGTCTGGAGAAAGGTGGTGTTGGGGAACGTTATATCACAATGATGACACTGCAGAGAGGAAGCATGGGAAGTGCAGGGTTAAATCACCTGAGTCCGCCTGGGACTCTCCCTGTATCCAAACTCCCGTTACTGGGGACCCCTGGGCGGCTTCAGATCCAAGAAGTTTCATTTACTGAGTAAGGAGTGATGTCCACCCCACCCCACCCCCACTGTATATGTGGCGTGGCAGGGAATATCTTCCAAGGTGTCACATTCCAAATTTCACGCCCTTCCCCTCATCCCATCCTTCCCTGCTTCCCCGTTCCCACCCCCAGCAGCGCACTCAGAAACCAGGCAGCTAAAGTGGGACAGTCACCACTGCGTTCGGAATAAAACCCACGCTCTACCTCGACGTTCAGGCCCCTGGGACCGGGCTCTGCTAGCCTCTCCTGCCACGTGTCCTGCCCAAACCCCAGCTCAGGCAGGCCAAAGCCGTCACCCTGAGCACCCTTCTCACACTGCTCGTAACATTCCTCCACCAAGCTGTGCTGAGCATTCAAGGCTCTTTTAAACACCACCTTCTGTCCCACTTACCCTCAAACTATGAAATTCTTGAAAACATGCCCCAGCAGGACTTGTGCCTACATCCTCAGAGCCTGGAACCAGGCTCGGTCACCATGACAAGTTATTACAGGGCACTGGTCCCAAACCACAGTTTCCATGTAAATACATGCAAATGCTCAAATCCTGCTCTGGCTAATGAATTGTCACTTGGTTGAACAATGGAGACCTTTTTCCAGAATGAGACTGACTCTACCCGTCTCTTGCCACACATGGATCTCACACACACACAGACACACACACACTGTATAACCTGAACTGACATCCTCAGGCCCTCAGGCCCTCTGGCCATGAGCAGCGTCTCCAAAATCTGCTCCTATCCAGTGACTGTGGCCCACAGTGGCCTCAGGGCCCTGGGTGTGGTGCTGTCCAGGTGACCTGATGGCTGGGCGCGCACCCCGCCCACTCTCCTTCCCCTGTTGATATTCCTCACCACATAATAGCTCTGGACACTCATCTTGTGAATAAGTTCCTCCAAGTTGGTGATTGTCTTTTCATCCCAGTGTCTTTGCTCCCGGGCCACCTTCAGCTCTTCAGCGAGGCGTTTCAGCTCCTCCTGAACACGCTCCTGCTGGTCCAGGCTGGCCCACAGCTGTGCCTGCAGCTGGGCACCGCTGGTGGTCAAGCAGTCCTGGCAGTGCAGCAGGTACTCGATCATTAGCTGGGCAAGGCGCAATGCCTTGAGCAGCCCCGGGTCCAGAAGCCCCTTCCACTGGCTGAGTCCCATGTGATCCAACTTGCCGAGGGTGATGCTGGTGATGTACTCTTGCAGGGTTGCCAAATCCACCTCCTGGATCACACGGTCCACATCCAGGGCCCGGATGCGCTTCCAGTCCACTTTGTCATAGCGAATCCGGAACTTGAAGGGAGGGCCTCTGTAGGTCCCAAAGACGGGACGATGGTGGCCCTGAGCAGCAGGAGCGGATAACCTCATGACCGAGGAAGCCCTGGGCAGAGCCCAGGAACTGCAGCTCGCAAAAACACTCAGGGCCTGGGCAATGAGAAGAGAGTCCACGTTAGGCAAGGTACATGGGTTGCATGTGCCGCACACCTGGCCACCAGGAGCCTACGTGGGGGAAGTGAGGGGGCTGAGCAGCAGCTGGAGGGTGAGTGCTATGCACTCGTGTGGCCAGAGCCATGGGAAGCAAGAGTGTGGGCTTTACAGTCACTCAGCTGTGCATTCCGATCCTCAGCCTTGGGCAAGTCCCTTCACACCTTTAAGCCTCTGAGGTGTTTTGGGAATCACGGGACTCATCTTGCAGGTTGGTGGTTACAAATGAGGCAGGGGAAGCGCCCAGCCTAGTGCCTGGCACATAGTAGGTTCTCAGTGAATACCCCAAGCCCAAGTCCACTACCAGAGTTTTTTGTTGGGGGAAACTGTCAGTTGTATAAGTGGGTCCTTCTGCAACCTTACATTGGCCTCAGGATAAAGTCCAACAACTTGCCATGGGTGGCAGAGCCACCGGAGGTCCACCACTGCCCTCTTCTGCATCTCTCATGATAGGATCATGCCGGACAGGGCTAGGCTGCATTTCCCAGTTTTCCGGGCTGTAGGGTGTCACCACATGACTATGTTCTCTCCCGTGGGGTGTAAGTGAAATGATGCCCAGCACCGCGGGGGTGGGAAGAAGGGGTGCTCAAGACAGGGCCGTGTCTCTGTGCTCAGACTGTGCTCAGTCCATGACGGCCTCTTGTCTCAAACCCAATGGTTTAGTGAAAAGAGCTCCAGTTTTTGTCAAAGACTCAGAGTCTACTCTCTACTTTCTTGGTAGACATAGAAATTGTTCTCTCTCTTTGAAAAGTGACTTGACAAAACAACAGGAATTTTAACTTAATATTCCACTACTAAGAATTACAATTCTACAGATAAACTCATACAAGTGTGCAAAGGTGCTTGTGCAAAAATTGTCATTTCAGTGCTGCTTGTCATAGCAAAGGATAAGAAAAAGTACACGAAAGCAAAGTACAAAGAGAATAGAGGAACAAGTTGTATCTCTATACAATGCAATACTATCAGCTATCGATGAGCCCGAGGCGGCCTTACATGGACTGTAGAGAGTAAGATAGAAATATATATGCACACACATGTGAAAATATATGTGTACATACACTTCTGATTCTGTTTAAATGATATATCAATACAGTCACATTTAATAGCTTGCAAAAATAATGGATAAGTATTTCTCACATATATATCTCTATATCTGCATATATAGAGATATAATAGAAAAGATATATATATCGTATGAGAATAGCTGTCTATGTGGGAGGAGGTAATTGGATGTGTGAAAAACGAATGAAATAAATGAATAGATGGATGGTCCATGGGTGGATGATATAGGAATGATACATATTTGTTATTCCTGTATAATCAAAATTAAATAAAATATATGAATTTATGACTCCCTATATATAATTCCATTAGCATAGACTATTTTAGAAAAATAGGCCAGCTGTTAGCAGTAGTTACCTCGGCATGAGAATGGCAGTTAGGGGACCTTTCTTTCCCACCTTTTACCATCGATACTATTCAGAATGTTTTGCATCACCATCTATTACTTTTATAAATTTTAAGGAAAAAAATACAGTTTCTAACCTTGAGGAACTTAGAATCTGAGGCAGTAAGAAGCACATATGACTCTACTTAAGCTCTTTCTAGATCAGGTTTTCAGACTTTTAAGTGCAATAGAAAGAGAAGAGGAAGGTCACTGACATCATGAAGGGGACAGGCCTTGAGGAAACGGTAGTGGTGGGTTTGCAAAGAGGGGAAGCACCTCCAGGAAAGGGCCCGACCTCACTAAGGCCCTGTCTTCATTTGGGAAAGGGCATGACAGGCTTGCCCCCCCTCCCAGGGTGCTGTGGGAACTAAGGACAGGCAGAGGGACTGCACTCACGACTAATACCGGCTGCAGTGCAGGGAGTGCCAGCCTCTGAGCCAGATGCCAAGTCCAAATACAAACCTGCATGCTATTGCTATTCCTGTTTTACAGACAAGGAAATGGATTTCTGGAGAGGTTAAGTGGCCTGCCCCAGGTAGAAAGGCACAACTGAAGGCAGTTGGAGGTGCCTCTGGCTCCCAAACCTGTGGACTTTCAACCATCCAACATGATTCTTGAAACTATCCTAAAAGTTTGCTTTGATGGGATCATTCCTCATCCCTCAAACTCATTCATCCATTCACTCACTCCCCTCGCCCCTGATTTATAGCATGCCTTCCTGGGTCAAGCCCTGGGCCAGGCTCCTGAGGGACAGTAACCACACACCTGCCCCCCACCCAGGAGCTCAGGGTTCCTCCGTGTTGCCACAGTAACGAGTCCAAACCCGAAGCCTGGTCTGGAAGCCTGTCCACACGATGCCAGTGACAGACCTTCGCCACTTAAGCACCCACACTTCCCTTTCTCAGATACTCTTCCCCACACAGGCTCCAAAAATAAGGCCCGTAGCCTCAAGCACCCCCACTGTTAGCCAAGGAGGGGAGGGGAGGGGAAGGGAGGGGAGGGGAGGGGAGGGGCGGGGAGGAAAGAAAAGAAAAGATAAAAGAAAAGAAAAGAAAAAAACGAAAAGAGAAAACAAAGGAAAAGACAAGAAAAGAAAAGAAAAGAAAAGAAAAGAAAAGAAAAGAAAAGAAAAGACAAGAAAAGAAAAGAAAAGAGAAAAGAGAAAGAAGAGAAAAGAAAAGAGAAAGAAGAGAAAACAGGGCGGGAGATGACCCTCCCCATGCCCAGCTCCGAGCTGCAGCCATGTCACCAGACCTCAGAGGCTCTGCGGGCCCTGCCTTAGAGCAACAGCGGGTACCAGGCACGCGGGGCCACAGGCAACAGGACGCCTGCTCTCTGCCACCCGCAGACCTGGAGCTCACCTGGGAACTCACTGGGTAACTTCTGTAGCTTTGGGCTCGGCTGTTTGCTCACAGTTCCCTCTCTCGCAATAAGGTCAAGAGCACTCCATCATCAATTCTCTCCACTCTCTTCCCACCCCATTCAATGCTCCACCCGCCGCTTCCTTGCACAGTGACTACCCCTTCCCCCTCCTTTAAGCCAGGGTGGTCCAATGTCCCTGTCACCATCCCTGCTGTTCACCCACAACCACCTCTCCCTGCACTCTCCCTGGGGTGAGTTTACCATTCCCACAGCTTCTGCTACCATAGGCCTGCTTTAGGTACTCAGACACCCCCAAATCTCTTACTTGCTGGCACACCTGTCTCTTGGGACCTTTACAACAAACCTTCCAATGCTGATTATACCAGACATTGCAAGTCCAAATACCACCAGGCTCAGGAAGGCAGCATTAAATGCAGGAGATGGGCCATGTGTAAGAGGAGCCACAGTACCAGCTTGATAATAAATGGCACCTGATTCTCCATCTTGGTGTCCAAGGTACAATCAGGCAGCAGTTCTCAAAGTGTGATCTCAGGACCAGCAGCACCAGATTGACCGTGGACCTTGTGAGAAATACACATCTCCAGACTCATTGACTCCGAACCACTGCACTAGGGAGTGTTGGGACAGGGAGTGCTGGAGATTGTGGCCGAATGGGATTGCATTTGCCGTTTAAAAGGGGGATCCACCACTGAGCTTCATCCATATGGGAATGTACTGTATGTGATCCTCATGGGCTAATTCCAAATTCCTTAAGAAGACATTCAGAGACCTCTATGAACTGTTTCCAGATTACCTTTCTAGCTGCACCTCCCACTTACCATGTTACTTGCTGTCTGCACTTCCATATCTCTGGGCTATTTATTTATAGGCACTGTTTGTAAGTGCTTTGCAAACTATAACTCATGTAATCTTCAGAACACCCACGGAGGAGGGACTATTACTATCAGACACACAGAAGTAAAGATGCTTGGCCTGGGTGCAGACGGCAGGATCCAAGCCCATGCAGCCTGGGTACGGAATCTGAGCCTCTAGCCACTATGCCACGCTGCCTCTTGGGACAGATGTCCCACTTCCACATCCTTCTGCTCCCACTGAAGGTGAATGCACGATTCAAGGCCTTGCTCACACAGGATCGCCTCCATAAACCCCTCCCAGGCCCACACTCAGAATTTCCTGCCCTTCCCCTGGGCTCCCAGGGCACAGAGCACACACTGCCTTGGTCCCCCTCATGACACTCTGGTCTGCGCTGAGGTGGCTGTGCAGCATTCATTCATCCAGCTCATCAACAAATGATTCCTGAGCCCTGACAAGTGCTGGATACCGTGACTGACACTCAGGATTGATGGTGACCGAGGCAACAGCCCAGCCATTGTTAACAGAAGTACATAACACTTCTAAAACTGTGTGCTCCACACACAAGTGTAAGGCTTTACATGTATTATGCCATTTAATTCTCACAACAACCCAGTACACTGATGAAGACACTGAGAGGCAAACAAAGAAGACAAATGACCTTCCCACAATCACACCACCAGGAAGCGATGGTGTCTGGCTCCAGAGTTTGTTCCCCAGAAAGACAGAAAAATACACAGAAATTACTCTACAGAGTGGTGGCAGGGGAGGAGCTAGGACACGGTGCAGTGGAAGCACCAAGAGGGGACCCTCCCATGACATTTCTGTCTCATTTCTCCCCCTACCTTGCCCCAGCCCCCCAAGCTACAAGTTACACAGGGGCTGAGACCTTGGCTTACTCACATCTGTTGTATTCCAGCCCCTGACATATTACCTGCAGCCCAGATTGCTATTGAACTGCACAGAATTGTCAGAATCTTAGAATATCTGCCTCTAAATCTATATCCTTGGGGTCTTGGAGAAATGAGGCTATGGACAAGCAAGAATTTGGATAAAGAATAAGAATGGAGTTAGGAGTCCTTATTTTGGACTCCTCGGAGTCAAAGTCTCTTCAGACTTACGAAAATGATAGATTTATTGGCGGTCTGTGTCCATACCTTAATCCCACTGGCCACTAATGAAAGCTGAGAGTGCAGGAGCCCTTGGGGGTGGGCCCAGGCTCATCAGCGAGAAGCCCCACTGCCCACGCTGACTGTCACAATGTGACCACAGTGGTCTAGCTTCCCTCCCAAGCAGCCATGAAACCCTCATGTTGACACTGAGCCCGCTCTCTGAACACTGATGGTGGCAGCCCCGCTCCCAGTTATACAGGATTCTGAACTAGGGGTCCTGGTTCATGAGGTTTTACTAAGCCCCGAAAGTATCCCTCCTGTCTTCCACTAAAATCCCAAGAGCCCAATTCTCAGTAGTCTTACGACTCTGACATCAAAAGGTGAGCACAGCTGTGGAATTTGGGGCTTATGATGATGATAGCAGCCACCATTGATTAAGGATCTATGTCTCAGGCAACGCGCCCGTGTTTACAAGAACTGTTTCTACCCCTCATACAGCCTTGCGTGTAGCTGTGATTCACCTCAACTCAAAATGGAAAAACTGAGGCTCAGAAAAGCTAAGGAACCTTCCCCAGATCACTGAGCTAGTAAGTAACGAAGCCAAGGTTCAAATCAAGTTCTGTCTGACTCCAAACCTTTTCAGTGATGCCAAACTGCCTCCCAATGGTGGTGGTGACGATATGTAAGTTATTGCCCAGTATGGAAATTACAGTACCTGAGATTTCTAAACCAAACTGCAAGGAACGAACCTTTATAGCCAACCACAGTAGCGTCAATGCTCGAAACGTCAAATTCTCCTCCAATTCTCCACAGGCTCAACTGTCAACCTTGAGTCCAGTAGACAAAGTCCGGTGAGAATGTTCGTGGTTGCCTGTCAACCTCCTTGCCTGTGGGGGAGGGGATGGAACTCCTGCTTTCTCCACTGACTCAGCAGCAGACTGCTCATCCCACATCTGGGAACAGGGACACAGGCAGGGAGGACTCACTGTCATTAGAAAGTGCACAGCTGTGTTAACCACCTCTAGAGGTTTAGATCAGGTCCCAGGAAAATGTCCCAATCCTAGACCAATGTCATGAATTGGTGGGACCCAAAGACTGATATTTATGCTAGCATTTCAATCTCACTCCCTTGTTCGAGATCGTTTCTACCTGGGACAATCCCACAGCCAAGGAAGGAAGCCCTTGTGCTGCACATTCCCAGGGACGGGGTGGGGTGTTCAGCACCTCATAAGGCACCCATCCCACGTGCAACAATTCCTCGAGGCTTCATGGTTCTTCTGAAACCCGCCCACCTGTACTCTGTCCAAGGCAACTCCTACAAAATTCACCAAATATTTAAATGCAACTCTGGCTGATTTTTTAATATAAATAGACAGCTAGACTACACAACCACCCTTGCTACCTTCCTGTCTCTTCTGCTTCCTCAAAAGGCAGCCAAATTGATAGTTACAAACAGACAGAGAGATGAAGATTACAGCCTAGGGAATAAAATATTCAATAATACCATGAAAAATATGTATGGGGCCAGGTGGTTGCTTGAAGCACTGGGAGTGTGCTCTCTAAAGAACTTGATTTTCTAACTGCTTTCCTGTACATCTGACACTAATACAGAATAACACTGATGTGAACTATAATTGAAAAATAAAAATAATTCTTTTTAAAAAAAAGAATGCAGGCAAGTAGAGCACATGGAGGGAGCCAGGCTTCCTAGCTAGCTGTCAAGTAATCACTGACAAGCCTGCCCTGGCTCTGAGCCTGACTGAGGGACCAGCCTCCTCTAGATGGGGGCGCTCTCAGTGGCCACTCCTCAGGTGCAGGGGGAGGCGTTAGAGACTGTGTGACACGGGAGAGAGACCAGCAGCCTTGTCTGCAGGCGGGGGTGGGCAAGGCCACAGTTGGAGCACCTCACACTCAACACACCTCTCCTCAAAGTGCAGTTAGAAATCTCCTCCAGCACACAGTGCAGGAGCAGCAGGCCCTGGGCCTTTGGACTGCTTGGTGAATGAGGCCCCTGCCCTGACCTAACAAGCTGTCCTCTGCCAGCCTCTGGCCCCTTGTCCTGTACTAAGCAAGTCTCCCCTGGACTTCCATGTACAGCCACCTCAATGAAAACACCTTTGGTGCCTCCTGCTAAACTCCAGGCCCAGAGAGGAAGAGGGACAAACTTGAGATCCAATGAGTTTGTTTTGAAATCATCTCTTTACTAAAAAGAACCCCTTTACCTACACAACTCAAAGCATTACCCACCCCACACCCCACCAAATCTTTTGACTTCTTTCAAAAAGGAAAACTCCAAGGCTATTCTCCAGGGAAGCCCACTTCTGAAGGTTCAGTCTTTCTTGCTTTGCTCTAGGCGTATCTCTGTCCAGAGCAAACCATAAGAGTTGGAGTAAAAGGCCCAACTAGAGTGTTGGAAGCCTGAGCCAATCCAGGGTTCAGCTCCACAGCTCCCTGTTGGGACCCCCACAGGGCATCCAGAACTGCTAATATTTAACCTACTACCACGATGAGCACAGATCACTGGGACTGGCTTCCCACCCACGCCTGTTCTGGGCCTAATTCCTGGCACAGTTTATCCACACGGCCTGGCTCACCTAAGGGTCCTGGAGCCAGGAGAGTGGGCAGACTTGCCATAGGTACAGGCTCTACTTGTCCTCCTGTTCCTGCCTCCAGGTTCCTTCAAACACCCCCAACAGCCTCAGGCCTTTGCCAGAATCCTCTTGGTCAGGCGAGGGCCAGAATGCTACCCCAGCCGCAGAAACCCTGGTGCTCTCCTCAGAAGAAACAGAGCCCCCCTGGCCACCTCAGTGCTGCCAGCCTACAGGGCCAGGAAAAGTGAACCTCTCTGCCCTGGCACAAAAGCATAGGATCTCTGAGATCACTATCTTCACACAGGCGTCCCAGTCCATGATAAAGAGGGGTAGAGTCTCTCCCCAGTCCCCAGGGACCAGCTATTTCTAGATCTGTTACAAGGGGGAGGGAGGGATTGCCTGGTTTAATCCCTTAGGAAAATCCAGGATTCCTGTGAATGGGTCCCAGGCTTTGCTGAGAGGCAGTGTCTGGAGCCCAGGGAGGTGGGAAGTGCCCCTGTACACACACATACATACACACACACAGACACACACACACACACACACACACACAAACACACACCAACTGCCCTAAACTAAAGGGACCCTCCTGGTTTCTGATTTGGCCCCAAGCTAATCCTTTGAGTGACTCCCAGGCCTGGTCAGATATCACATACCCCCCTCACCCCCCACCCCCACCCCTCCACCCGCTGGCTTGTCCTGTGCATGTAACTGTGAAGCCCAGGACCAAAGAACTCTTTCTCTCCTGTCCTCAGACCCTGGTCCTTTCCCACAGCAAGCCCCTGTTCTAGTGAGACTCAGATTTCTGGGGAGATTTTAAAGGCTTTTCTCTCACCCAAGCCTCAATCTGCCAAGCTCTGTATCTTAGGGCAGCCAAAGCAACAGCCCATGGGACCTGTGCTGGCAGAGATGAGGAGAAAATGGAAGCCCATGCACTCCTGGTGGGAGTGAGAATGGCACAGCCGCCCGGTCAGTGCAGCTCAGCTGCTGATCATCCACCTGTGAGCCAGTTTATGGTTCGATTCCACATCCGGGCGAGTGGCCGGGTTGTGATCAAGATTCCTAGTGGGGGGCGTGCAGGAGGCAGCCCATCAGTGAGTCACCATTGATGTTTCTCTCTCTCTCTCTCTCTCTCTCTCTCTCTCTTCATCTCTCCGAAATCAATTTTTTAAATAAGTGCTACAGCTGCTGTAAAAAAGAGAATGGCGATTCCTTGAGAAATTACACATAGAATTGCCATATGGTCCAGCAGTTCCACTCCTGGGTATATACTCAAAAGAATTGAAAGCAGAAATTCAAATATTTGTACACAACATCAGGCTTTACAATAGCCAACAGGGGGAAGCAACCGAAGTGTCCATTGACATATGAATGGATTTAAAAATGTGGTACATACATGCATACAAAGGAATATTATTTAGCCTTAAAAAGGAATGGGATTCTGAGAATGCTACAACATGAACTTTGAAAATACGCCAGGCACAAAAGGACAAATAGAACATGATTCCACTTGCACATCATACCTAGAAGAGACAAATTCATACAGATATTCCAAAAGATACATTAGTGGTTCCCAGGGCAGAGAGGGGGAGGGAAGGGAGAGGAGTCAGTTTTTGGTGGGTTCAGGGTTTCACATTGGGAAGATGAAAACGTTCTGAGTGTGGGCAGTGGCGTTGGTTGCACAGCAATGTGACTGTACTTACAGCCCCTGAACTGGACACTTCAAAATGGAAAACATGGCAGATGTTATGGTCTGTAGAGTTTATGCTAAGTTTTGAAATGCTGGAAAAAAAGATGGTTGTGGCAGGGACCAGGCCCAAGAAGGAATGTCTGTGAGCATCTGCTCCAACGGGAGCCTTGTCCCTCCTCTCCTGGTCAGCACGCTCTTCTTTGCAGGAGTTCCCCTGCCCACTGCGAGGAGGGAAGAGCCTAGGCTTTGGAGTCAAAGGTTCATTTACATTCTGCATTCACAAGCTGTGAAACCCTGGGGAAGCCACTTCACCTCCTTGTGAAGTGGCAAAAATCAACTCTGCCTAAAGCATCCCTAGGCTGTCAGCGGGTGTCCTCCGAGTTAAGTCCAGTGGGAAACCTGGGGGGTCTTGGAGCATTTGTTTTGAAGCTCTCGTCCCAGTGTATCCCTGAAGTGCAGAAAGTAGCTCTGAGGGTACCTGTTTGTGCTGGCCATTTCCATAGCTTTTCCTTTCCCCATGTATAAGCAGGGTACCCTCTTATGCACGACTGTTGTGAGAAAGTGGACTTGACGTGCACCCCAGTTGACCTCCATAGTAAGGTTAAAAGCTAAAGACCCCGTTCTCAGCTGACCAAGACCTGCCATGCATGACACACCCACACCTTCCTTCATTAGGCCAGAGCTCAACATCCAACACAGCCTAGAGGTCTTGAGCGCCTACTGTGTGTCAGGCTCTGACCCAGGGCCTGAGGATACCAAGAGTGGATAGGGGACTAGATCACTTAACCCTGGGAAGCTGTCACCCTCTCTTGTGCCACCTCTGCCACAGCACACACAAGATTTGTGGCACCATGGTCGCAGACAGAGGAACAGGACAAAGGTGTCTGGGACTTCTCTACTACAGACAGAGGAAGCTACTCTTACCGACATGTGACGAAGCCCCCACACCCCTGCAGACAGTGGAGATCAGGGAAAGCGAGGCACTGCAGGAAGTGTTTAGTGCCAGGATGTAGCTGCAACAAACCAGCGCTGGAAAGAGCACTGAGCGTGGAGTCCTGCTTCTACCTGCCGCAGGCTGAGGGTACCAGGGAAGTCCCAAAACTGCTTGGAGCCTCAGCTCCTTTGTACCGTGTGGGAAATAAGTGACCTCAGACTCACAGTGAGGGGAAGGGCTCTATACCAAAGAAGCAACACTCACTTTTCACCAAGGAAAACAGGAGATAATCTTACACTGTTACTGTAGATGGTATTTGACTCCCTGATGACAAACATTAAGTTGTTGTTGTTGTTTTCAGATGAGTGAAATCTATTTCCCTGAGAACCAAATCAACAAAGGACAAGTGCTGGCGAGGATGTAGAGAAAGGGGAGCCCTAGTGCGCTGCTGGTGGGAATGCAGACTGGTGCAGCCACTATGGAAAACAGATGGGGTTTCCTCAAAACATTAAATATGCAGCTGCCTTTTAAACCAGTGACCCCACTTCTAGGAATATATCCTCAGAATCCTGAAACACCAATCAGAAAGAACTCATGCACCCCTGTGTTCACAGCAGCACAATTTACAGTAGCTAAGATCTGGAAACAGCCCAAGTGCCTATGAGTAGATGAGCGGATGACAAAGCTGTGGGACATTCACACCATGGAATACTCCGCAGCTGTAAAAAAAGGAAGGATCGCTTACCCTTTGGGAAAGCGTGGAGGAACTGGAAAGTATTATGCTAAGTGAACTAAGCCAGTCGGAGGAAGAAAAGTGATCTCACACATATTTGGATTATAATCAACAAAATAAACTGATGAACAAAACAGATCCAGAGACCTAGAAGCATGGAACAAACTGACGAATCTCAGAGGGAAGGGGGGGAGTGGGGGGGGGAGATTAATCAAAGAATTTATATGCAAAAATGCACATGTGCAAATATAACCGAAACCTATGGACAAAGACAATACTATGGGGAAGCCTGGGGTAGGGTGGATGTGGGGTGGAGGGGATCAATGGGGAGGACAAGGGGGACATCTGTAATACTTTCAACAATAAAGATGAAGTTTTTTAAAACAATTAAAAAGCTAAAAAAAAAATTGAGGCATCAGAAATTCTAATCTTAGGTCTTAGGGCATTGGAGTCAGTCTTGCATTTCCTTCCTTAAGACAACATCGCCTGCAAAAACATGTAATACCTTGACATCCTTGCATAGCGGGTCTTACAGGCAAACAAATTACTCCAATACATAACTATGATTGTAGAGCCTTTAAGAAATTCTTTGCTCCTGGGTACCCAAGTGATCTGAAAATTGGGGTCTGAGGCCATATTAGTAAACAGAGAATTTGCTTATTTGTATCAACTGGGAAATACACTTATTTAGTTTCGCAGAACAAATACATTGCCTGGGATAAGTGGAGGGTACACTCACTAACAGTGTATTGAGTGGCCTCTGACAGAATTTTTGGTGTTTCACGGCCTCGTCAACCTTAATATTCACGCTTTCAATTTGAGGAAATAAAATGGGAACAATGATGGCAAAATAGGGTACTAGCCCAGCTTTTTAAAATGTCACTCTCAGTTGTTTTGTGCATATTTGTGTCCCTGTGTAAGTTTCATAATTTCCTAATGAATGTAAGATTGAATTTAAAAGGTACAGCCTTTGCAAATTAAAGAAGAAGAAAAACAGAAGAAGAAGGAATCCTCAGCCCTGTGTGGGAGCTGAGATGTGCACAGAGGCCAGCAGTTAGGCACCGATCCCCCCGGGGTCTTTTTGGGATCACAGCCTGATGTCCTTCCTGAGTCTTTCTGAAGAGGCCACCTGTCATCTGAGCCACTCTGCCAGGAACTCCCCAGGCCCCCAGATCCATCCCTTCAGCCTTCCCTCTGGTGTGAACAGAACTGCCTTCCCTTTCTTCTGCTCCCCTTTCTGCCTCAAATGGCCGGTATCACACTGACTTTCTGGGGGGGGGGGGGGGGGGAGGAGCAGGTGCCATAGCAGCAGTTCCTAAGATGACTCCACAGATCCCTAGAGGCTCCCAGGATGGGCTTTGGGGACCCTGGAGCCATAGCTTGTATTTGTCCCTTTACCATGAGTGCCATTGATGAAAATCTCCATGTTACCGGCTGGAAAGAATGTCCCTGCTCTTTGACGCCCCCGTGACCTTGACACTGTTCAAAATTCCTCCAAATGTCTTCACCACAATGGCAGGCTTTCTCCCACCAGCCAAGCAACCCCTAGGAATAGATTCTGAGTTGAGAAGTGCAGAGTTATTTATCTTCGAGCAATGGGTGGGTCTGAATATGCTGGTGAAAGCCCCCTGTGCATCCCGATGTTGTCTACTTTCCTACAACTTTCTGTACCGTGAGAGCTCCTGCTTCCTCCATTATAATCTAAGCCAGACTTGTCAATGCAGTGACCTTGGGGCCTGGCCAGCTGCTACTGCCTCATGAGACCTAAGGACCTGTGCAGGGATATAGCCACAAGTAAACGAAGTACATGGACAGGATGGGGAAAGACCTCTGAATCCACTGTACTCCTTTATTTCCCATTCAATATTATTCCACTATTCTCTTTATTTTACAATACTGTTCTTTGGATGTTTGGAGATAGTCTGAAGAAAAGGCAGTGCAGGGGGTAAAACCCCAACCAGAGCAGAGATTTCCCCAACCCTCCAGCCCTAAGGATAACCTCTGATAAACTCTACTGGGAAAACTCCAATGTTTGGGCCTACGCTCCCTCTGATGTAAAGGACTCACTGTATCAAGAAGGAAAAGTTAAAGGAACTTTTAACACTAAATATTTGTTGAACTGAATTACACGTGAAAAGCACACCTCTTAATTCTGTAGCTTCTTTGACTCTGATTTATTGAAAGAAGGGAATATTCAAGCCAACAATACTCATCCTATTGACTTTGGAGCCCTTGCAACCACAGTTCCAGTTTCTGACATATCTGTCAAGTAAGTGGGACTGATAAACTTTTTAAAGCATTCAGCTATTAACAGGGCAAAACCAATACACAGAATGATGGCTTATCACCATCGCCAGATCCTGCCCTGGCGGGGTAGCTCAGATGGTTAGAGTGTCCTCCCGATACACCAAGGCTGTGGGTTTGATCCAGGTCAGGGCACATACAAGAATCAACCAATCGATGCATAAATAAGTGGGTCATAAAATTGCTGTTTCTCTCTCCTTTTTCTCTAACTCCAAAATCAATAATTTTTTAAAAAATTCTAAAAAGAAACTAAAAAAGAAAATTGGCAATTCCTTTCCCCACTGTTCTCAAGCTGGAACAAACTGGAGACCTGGGTTCACATGAACGAGCAGGGGCAGTTCACTGCGGAGTGAGGGATAATCCACAGCCTAGCACCCGGGAACCATGTGAGACTAACAGAAGGACATTGACGAGTGACAGTATCAACAGTAAGTCCTGAAAACAATTTTGTTTTTTACTGATAATCAGTGAATTCATGCCAGCTCCTTGGAAACTCAGGGGTTTGATTCCACAGAAATAATGCTTTCTATAATATATCATCCTCCCATGTGAGTCTCAGAAAATTCTTATTCTCTGCCTGGCCTGATGTGGTGCAGCGGCTGAGCGTCAACCTAGGATCCAGGAGATCACGGTTCGATTCTCCATCAGGGCACATGCTTCGGTTGCGAGCAGTCGATCAATGACAACTGTCTCATCATTGATGTTTCAACTCTCTCTCTCCCTTTCCCTTCCTCTATCTGAAATCAATAAAGGTATTTTTTTAAAAAAGAACATTCTTATTCTTGTGACATTGCAAGAGGCCCACTCCCACTAGCAACCAGTGGGGACGAGGAGAGCTCCCACAGATAACAAATTAACTATTCAATTCAAAAAAGAAAGTAAACAAAAAATGGAAGGCATTAAGATAAAAATCCCAAAGTCCTAGACCTATTTTGAGTCAAATACTGACAAGATGGAAGCCATCTGTTACATCATTCTGGATTGGCTCCTGAACTTGCACTGCTGTGGGATCATGAGAAGCTGGAATCGCCTTTGAATTCCATAACTCCTGATCCAAAGTGCAGGACAACAGTCTCCTCAGGTGGCTGGGCAGTTGAACCAGAGATAGGGCAGAGGTGTAGTTTTTCCACATGGCTCTTTAAAAATACTTCAATACTAGCAACCCATTATGCAGCATGACAGGCAGCATTTGTGCAACTCAATCCCTGCGAATAATTAACACTAAGCTGAAGTACGCTAAATATGACCTATATATTGTGACCTATACAGTTACTATACTTGCATTAAAACTAAGGCTAAGGCTAAATGTAATACGGAAAAGTCAAGAGAGTTATATTAATCTCAGCAAGTCAGTGTAAAATTTTACGTTTACCAATGTCTAGTATTTAAAGTAATGAATTTCCTGACATCTTATTTACCATCTTCAATTTCAACTATATTTGACAGACATTAAGAGCTGACCAGGGAATATATAATAAATGAAAAGAAACCAAACATAATTATATATACAATAATGGCTGAACTTTGTATAACAAAAGAGAAATATGTTATATTTTATTCAGCAAAATATTCACAGTGGTAGTAACTCCTGAAAGGCAAAAAAGTCCCTCTTATTCATCTTTATAGCGTCATCTTATAGGAGAGTGCCTGGCACAAAGTAGGTGTTCAATAAATTTGTGTTGAAAACAATGACAGTGAGTCATATCTGTCTTCAAAAAAAAGGATACTCAATCAATCAAATAAACATATGAAATTTTAATGTCTGTATCTGAAATATACAAGGGTCTAAGGGCAAAGTCAATTCTCTGTGTAACTTCATTATTACAAAGTTAAGTCGTGAGTCAAAAACCCAACTCTAAAAATATGGTCTTAAAAATCACCTATCTGCACACACACTAAGACAAGTAGGCTGTCTTATGCTGCATCATCATCATCCACTGCAGCATAGATGGCTTGATTCCTCCTCTTCATTTTCTTCCTTTGTTCAGGCTCGTGTTCATCACTCAGCCTCTTCAATGGCACTCCGGGGAAGTCCTCCCCATCTCCAGACTCCACAGCCTCACCAGGTTTCCCCTCTGTGACAGCTGGGGAACCCAATGTGTCATCAGGAGAAACAAACATGGAACCTGGCAAGATCCTGATATCAGAGAAGCTGGCCGAAAAGTCAGAGGCCTGATCAGAAGAAGGTTCTAGGGATGTTGTATTCATGTCACTATGTGCACTTACAAAGCTATCTTCCTCTTCCTCTTCTTCATCTAACATTATTTCATCTGGATTGACAAAGGACACGGCAGATGTGTCTGTGTTATATTCACTGGGATCTTCTCCAGAGTCATTACTGCCCCCTTCATCCTGCTCTTCATACTCGCCACACAAGTGATGTTCTTCCTTGGCCTTCTGAAGACTGACATTAATGTCTGTGATGCCAAGTTTGGCACAAAATTCAGTAGTCTGAGGATTGATCCTATGAACCAACTGCATCTGTGTCTGTGGCTTGCTTGGGTCATAACAAGCAGCCGTCACACTAAAGTTAAGTGGAATTTTGAGGTCATGATTCAATGTTTCCAATACTTCATTCATGGCTTCTTCGGTTGCACTATAATCCCACCTATAAAAGTCCAAAACAATGATCTTTTATATGTTATTGGCCGCAGACGATAAATAATGAAATCTAACTATGAACTTCAGGTGCAAGGATAAAAAATAAATGATAATCTAAATTCCAGTTAGTAAAATTACAGTGAATTTAGCAAAGGGCCATTTTGAAATAAAAATAAGTCATAGGAAAAGATGTCCTTACACCCTAAAGCAAGTATAAATTACTTTAATGAACCAAAATCTCTGCCATATTATAGTTCTGTGCACACTTAATCACTTATACACTTATTTGGGTTGGTGCTCAACAACCCATTTTCTTGTAAACCCTGAATTATTCTCACATTCATTTAACAGTTTTTTTCTTAATCAAAAACGGGGAGGGGGGCCCGCAAAAACCTTGCATGCATGCGAAGAGCAAGTCAAGCTTACCTTTTATGCAGACCATTATTTTCAGGCATATTCCATAGGTGCCCAGTTACATTAATAAGACTGTTTGTAGCCCTGAGAATAGTGAGCCATTCAATATCATACTCTAAGTAATCAGGAGCACTGGGGTCATGATCTATTTCTATTACCTACAGGAAGAAATTAGTAATTTTAACAAATACATATCTATTTTTAATATTCTAAGGATTTCAATATGACAATAAAAGTTAAAGGGAATTTAATTTAGTAACCTAAAAATATTAATGTAATGTAAATATTCCCAAAGAATTCTCAGGCTACATAAATTACAAAAAGCACAAATTAATAATTTAAGAAACAAAAACTAAAATGTTTCCTTAATCATTGGAAGAGTATAACTATATTACAAAGTTATTTCATTTTCTTCTTACCTGAAGAAAGTCTCTATGTGGTAAGCATTTGTCCAAGGCTAAAAATTTGGTTGCTTTGGCAGTCTCTCCTTTATCCTTGGCCTAAATGAGATGAACCATGATTTAAGAAAGAATGTTAAAACATCACAGGTAATTCGTACATTGGATAGGATGGAAACAATCTTTGTTACACAAAGTTGTGTGTCAAAGGAACAACTGTTCCTTTTCCAAAGCAAGTTAGTTCTATACTCACTTGTGCAACAAGGGCACTTAAACTACCTGGGCTTCAATTTCTTACACAAGTCGAAGTAGAAACCAATAGTGATGATGATAATGTTAAATCAAAGCATTTAATACATATATATCAAAGCATATAACAGGGTTAAAGATAACAGAAGTGCTTAAAAGTAAATTGGCACAGTTAAAAGTTCAAATTTTTAGAAGAAATCATAGAAGAAAATCATCACTTCCTTGGGTTAGCAAAGATTTCTTAGATACAACATCAAAGGTAGATGCGATATATCCGTAGAATGAAATTCTATTCAACAAAAATAAATGAAATACTGATACATGCTTACATACATAAATGAACCTCCAAAACAAGCAAATAATAGAAGCCAGGTGTCAAAGGCTATATACTTATGATTACATTTATATGAAAGGTTCAGAAAGGGCAAACCCATGGAGACACAAAGCAGATTAGTGGTTGCCTGAGGCTGAGGGTGGGAACAAGGACTGACATCACACAGACACAAAGGATCTTTTCAGGTGGTGGAAATATTCTAAAACTGGATGATGTGATGTGTGCAAACCCAAAAAATCACTGAATTATACACTTGAATTAATTTTATGTAAATTTACACCAATAAAGCTTTTTTTTTTTTTTTTTTTGGTTAATCCTCACCCAAGGATATTTTTCCCATTGATTTTTAAAGAGAATGGGAGGAAGGGGGGGGAGAGAAACATCGATGTTATACAGACAGATCGACTGGTCGCTTCCCCCACATGCCCTAACCAGGGCCAGGGATCGAACTTGCAACCCAGGTATGGGCCCTTGACCAGGAATCAAACCTGTGAACCTTCACCGCCCAGACCGATGCTCTAACCACTGGGAGACACCGGCCAGGGCACCAATAAAGCTATCCTCTGAAAAGTGAATTGTCAGAAAGAAATATGGAAGGGGTCACAAACATCAAAGTCATACTGAAAGCAGTAAAAAACTGACTCACTGAAAACAGTAAGGCACATGGAGGAAAAAAGGACAAGGGAACAAGCTATGGGATGTCCTACTGAGGACCAGGTATCAAAATTCAGTGCTGATGAGGGACTAAGAGAGGTGGAAGGCACAGAGGTTACCGACGGATCTTGGCTGAAGGGCAGTTCTGAAGAAAGGTGATCTTTGGTGCTGCTGAAGGGACTAAAAGAGAACACAGGTAAAGTCAGAGGAGGTTGAGGAGCCAAGAAAAAGGGATCGAATATGTTGTTAATGCAGAGATAAAAGTTCCTAGATGACAACAGAATATGCAGTGGAGAAAAGTAGCAAATTAGATACTTGAATAAAAATCCAAGCATGTCAGGAGCCCTAAGAGACAGAAAATAACACATGTGGAAAAGGCGACTGAAATAAAACAGATGACTTGGACTTTGGAAAATGAAAGGAGTAACCTTGCCTCCCTCTCCCAGTGAAACTGGGGAAAATAAGCCCACAACAGAAAGGGCCTACAGGAATGTTTCAAGACAGAACCTTCCAAACCGTGTTCGAGGAACATAGTTAAAGTAGACCTCTACCATAGTTAAAGTGCTTGGTTAAGTAAGCTGGGGAAGCACATCCCACTCTTGGAGTAAGGCAATGCCCATTAATCAGTACATTAAAGACTTAGAAATTCTATAGAAGCCTCCAAGAATAAATCTCTAACTTTGTTAACCCAGCATCTTCTAAATGAAATACTTTATGGGAAAGTCAGTTTAGTCCAAACTGGAAGTGGAAGAACCACATATTTCCACAAAAGCCTAATTACAGGTATATATTTATTCTCTACCTTCCATCATGCACTACCACCATGCAGTTATCCAAGGAAAACTTACTCATCCTAAATTCCCTCCTCCCTCCATCACCAAATTCTGGTGATTCTACTTCCAAACTCTCTCTAGACCGTGCTTCATTCTCTGTGTTCCCTCTTTGCTTTAGGTTACAGTCTCATCTTTTGTTTAAATAGCCTCCTGTGCCTCTTATTTTATATCACTCCAATCCATCTGCAAAACTGCTGCCAAACTAATCTTTTGAAAATGAAAATATGATTGTATCACTCTCCAACTTTCCCCATTGCCTCTGGTTAAAACCCAAACTCCAGAGCATGGCCCAGAAGGCACTTATGTTTTGTCCTAGTGTCCATGCCCCCGCCATGGGAACTAGCTGCAGTTCCCCAAAGGCGGCATGTTCTCAGGCCTCTCGCACCCTAGATTACCCTCATAATCTCCTTCTTCCTGGTACCATCAATTCCTTCAGAAAAGCTTCTCTCGTCATCTCTGTGTCCACAACTCCATCCCACCACAGTCTGGCTTAGGTGCTCCCACAGTACCCTAGGCCTTTTCAGCACAAACTTATTACACTATTTTATCATTGCTTACTTGTCTCTTCCCCCCACTGGATTCTGAGTTACTCAGAAAAGGAAAGTTATCTTTCATTTCTTTCTCTAACTTTACAACTGGGTCAACAGTACGTAGCCCATAAATGTTCAATAAGTGTTTGTTAAATGAAAGAATAAATACTGTGTTTTCTACCTGATGCTGCATCAAGGCTGCAAACTTCACATGAAGGTGCACGGAAAACCAGTAAGTAGGCTTTAAGTGCTCTAGAAGCTCGGAGGCAGCAGGGCTTCCTAAGGTGTTATTTTCCACTTCTTGTCGGAAAAAAGATTAAGTCTTAAGAAGTTGCTTCTTATTTCCATAATGGTATATACTTCTTGGCCAATCATGAGATAAGAATATGTCCATAGGCTGCTTCAGCTTTAACAGAAAAAGACAACTTTTAAAAACGGATTAACCGTTAGTAAAGCCCCTTCCTTCTCTCCACCACCACACAACCATCTACCCACTGACATCTCTGGATTTTTGTGCAATTCATTTTAAGGATCTTTATGTAAGGAAGTCACAGCAATGCTAACCTACTCACTCACGCAGGCAAAAAGAAACAGCTTCCTCTCCACCTCCATTCATCCTTATTTTCCAGCAAGGCAGGTCAACAGAGACACACTTTCTATAGACTGAAATCAGCTATGGTCTCTAGCATTGGACTTCTAAAATATGTAATAACCATTGTTCTTTTCCTTTTTGGTAAAGAAACTGCTGTTTTAAGATCCAGAGACACCAGATTTCATAAGACATCTAATGTAAATGATACATACAGTAAACCAAAGGTATAGTCCTTTTTTTTTTCTAATGGATTCACATGGTATGGTATATACCAAAAATACTCTGTTTACTACATAAATCACATTAGAGGTATTTAAGGTGGCTAGTGTCTTCATGGGGGACACAAAATATACTCCATACTTTACTCATCCCAGCACCTCCAAGTAATCTGAAACAAATACTTGGAAAACTAAATTTAAATAACTTAAGTGTTTAAGGCAATACAAAATATAAGAAAGATATAATTAACCACTGAGTAACTAGGCAATAAGTGCAATGAAAATTCAGTTAAGGCCTGGCTGGTGAGGCTGGGTTGGATGGAGCTTCATCCAATGCACCAAAAGGTTACCAGTTCTATCCCCAGTCAGGGCGCGTACAGGAGGCAACTGATGGGTGTTTCCCTCTCACATCGATGTTCTTTCTCCCCACCCCGCCCACTCTCTCTAAAAAAAAAAATCAGTAAAATATATTCTCAGGTGAGGATTAAAAAAAAATTCAGTGAAACGTGATGACTTTAAAGTAGAACACTGGCTGGGGAGTAGTATCTAAGCTGAGTCCTCATGGACTGGAAGGATTTAGGCTGGTGAAAGGGAGAAAGCATTCAAAACAAGGTTAACTGTTACGAGCAGGGCATTCGAGAAATGCCTGCGAGCATCCTTATGCTCCCACAGGGGCTGTGTGGTAGGGTGGGACGGGCCCAAGTTCACTCAGACAGGCTCCACCATGCGACTGTTTGGGAAATCCTGGGCAGGTTGCTTATCTACCTGAGCCTTGGCCTCTCATTCTTAATGACAGAATTTCTGTGGCGACAATATGAAGTCTCATGTGTGAAAACTGCTTAGCCCTGTGTCAGGCGTTGAATGGGCTCTCGGAAAAAATCTAGCTTCACCTATTCTCCAGTTAAGCCAGTGGCTTTCGACACCAGTTTCCTGATTTTCCCATATCTTCTGTCATCTTTACTATTATTTATTTTCTACTTAATATCATTATTTAAAATAAAATATTTTAATATCTTCTTTAAAGTATTACTTTATTCCAATAGATATTTTTTAGTCCTACCATAATAATATCTGAAACCGTGGATTAAATGTTTTGTTTTTACTCACTAAAATAAATTTATTACCATAAGAATTTTCTAATGTGCATCTGTGAACCTCCTAAAAACAACTCAAATCTGAATTTTAGAAATACTGAATTATGCTCTCCTTGGAAGAATACACCAAAATGATCAAAATACATTTTGGTACAGAATTACTTTTACATTTTTTCAAGCCTTCCATAATGTACTTTTTACATACCTGTTTCAACTTATACACTTCAACATTTCTCACATGATATATACTCCTTATTGTAGCTGAATTATAAGGAGGGCACTCAAAATACCTTAAATTGAAGGAGAGAAATAAGCTGTGTTTAACACCTTTAAATACTGCAAATATAAACAGATACACATACTTCCCTAAAACTAATATCTGTTATCAACGCTTTAGGTCCTTAAAAATTTATTAAAAATACACCGCTCTTTATGCGCTGATGTTCGACTAGTAAGTGATCACAAACTGAATCTAAATTCGAGGGCATGTAATTTTTAAAATTAAATTACATTTAATTTTGAAGTACACTGTTTATTCACATAGTTTTCAAACAATGCCTACAGAAAGGTATAGAGTAAAAAGTGTTCTTCCTAGAGAGTAGACCAGTGGATGCCTAGGGCTGGTGGGAGCAGGGATTAATTGAAAATAGGTATAAAACTTTTAGGGGTGATAGAAATGGTCTAAATCTGCAAGGTGGTAAAATCTGGATGTATAGCTCTGTAAACTTACTAAAACCATTGAATTGTATACTTACAATGGTATATAAATTTTACCTCAATGAAACTGCCAACACAATGGGAGGGGTCCTCCTATGCCTGTCCCCAGCCATCAGTAACACTACCTAGAAGCAGCCAGTGTTAACCAGGTTTCAGTGTTTTGTTCTAGGAATACCATCCATGCACGTAACACGTCATCTATTTCTTTACCCTTCCTTTTTTAAAAACATAAGTGGCAGTATACTTTATACATGTTCTGTACCTAGTTTTTTCACTTCACTTATTTTGGAGTTCTTTTCATATTAGTTGCCTATAGAACTGCTTCTTTTCCTTCTTTATTATTTTAATGGCTTCATAGCATTAAACTGTATAGTTATATCATGACATATTTAACTAGTTCCTACTTTTGTGATTACAAACAAAACTGAAATAAATTTACATATATCATTTTGCACATGTGAAATATACCTATACATACATTCCTGGAAGTAGAACTCCTCGGTTAGAGTACTTTTATAATTTTCACAGATATTACCAATTGCCCCTCCAAAGAGTGGTTCCAATTTGCACACCCACCTGCGATGGTAGGAGAAACCTTATTTTTGTATGCCCATGCCAATCGTTTATGATCGTAGAGAGCAAGGCACAGGGAACAGACTTGTGACTTAGCAGTTACAATGAGGATCTAAGTTTTAGCTGCCCAACTTAATTCAAGAAATTTTAAAATCAAATGTGAACCCAAGCTATTCCTTTAATTTTGAAATCAAGGTATAATTCATTCAGATGTTGTAGGGTGAATAAGTACAGTGTGGTATGCAGTTGACCCTTGAACAACATGGGTTTGAATCCCTTACAGGTGATTTTTTTTCAGTAAGTGCCTGTACTGTTGTTTTTTTAAAATATAGTTTATTGATTTGAGAGAAAGGAAGGGAGAGGGAGAGAGAGATAGAAACATCAATGATGAAAGAGAGCCATTGATCGGCTGCCTGCTGCACGCCCCCTGCTGAGGATCGAGCCAGAAACCCTGGCATGTGCCCTGACCAGGAATTGGGCCACGCTCTCGTGGATCATAGGCTGATGCTCCACCGCTGAGCCACGCCGGCCGGCAACGCCTGTACTGTTTTTGATATGCAGTTGGGAGTATGCAAATGTGGAGCGTAAACTGTATGCATTGATATACAGCACTTTACATAGGGGACTAGAACATCCATGGGTTTTGGTGTACACATCAGTGGTGGCAGGGGGGTGTCCTGGAACCAATCTCTCACAAATACGAGGGACAACTTAAGTTTTGGGGAAGTCAAATTTATACGTGGATTTTTTACCATGCAGGGGTCAGTGCCTCTAACCCCTGCATTGTTCAAGGATCAACTGTACTTATGCATCGGAATACTATTCACAAATTAAAGTGAATGTATTAGAGTTACTTGTTTCAATATGAATTTCAAAAACATATTAAACAAAAAAGCAAGATGCAGAAAAATACATGCAAAATTATACATTTATGTGAAGTTTAAAACATGCTATATAATACACTCCTTAAAGCTTTACATATATGTTAATGATATAAAATATTCAAGTGAATGATAAACACCAAATTCAGAACAGTGGCTGCCTGATGAGGAAAGGGAGGGATAAAAGGAGAGGAATAGGACTGACGACTGACATTAATGAGTTTCAACTGTATCTGTACTGTGTTATTTCTTAAAAATCTAAACTAAAAATGGCAAGAATACCAAGACTTGATAAAACTTGATGGTGTATACACAGATACTACATTCTATGTCCTCTATATTTCCACAAGCATAAAATATTTTAAAATATAAATTTAAGAATAAATTACTCAGTTCATAGAAGAAATCCAATGAAAAAGTCAAACTATATATTATGCTTAAGTTACTCTGGAGCATGCAAGTTTTAAAGTTTAAACACAGTACAACAATACCTTTTCGATAGTCATGAGATTTGAAGATACCAGAGATTCCACCAATCCTTACACCTCGGTATTTTACTACACCTGCCAAACCTGAGAAATTACACAGTTAAATAAGATTACTATAGGCAAAAGCAATCTCTTTACTAACTGAATGAACAGTTTAAAGGCCTAGAATTCCATGCAGTCCTAAAATTATTTGAAAATAAAGTATCATGATGAGGTTACTCTTTTACATAGTAACATGCCAACAATATATAAGGTAGACTAGGGAAGAGAGGCCTAGAAGCAGATCAGTCAAGAGACTAAGCAGAAAGGAAAAAGAACAAATGGGATAGGAGATGCTAAGAGGGAAATAGGCATAATTTGGTACCTAATCGAATATGAGGATGGAGTATGGGAATAGGCAAAAAAGTGACCTATAATGGATTTATATGTTTCATATCTGAAAGTCAACACATATAAGGAATAAAGAACCTGACTGATCATTCTTCAGATAATTTCACCTTTTCATAATGTTGCAGTTGTCAAAAGATGATCAATCGGTAACAAAGTAGAGAAGTTAAATTTCTGTAGTTTGCAGAAATACATATAAACATTCCAGTAAAGAGATAAAAGGACTATATAGTTTAAAGGGACTAAAACTGAGCCCAAATCTAATCAGGTCTGAAAATGTAAATGCAGGCTATAGGCAATGCAGAGGATAAAGGGAACACGTTAAACAATCTGGTGAATTCGAATAGCTGAATACAGATGCAGGAAATTCTACAAGAAAATTTCCCATTTTCTTCAACAAATAAATGGCATGGGGGTGGGGAGGAGAGAAAAGGAACAGTTATAGCCTAAGAGATTTTAGCATCATAACAATCCAATAAAATGTGTGGACCTTGTTTGGGTCCTATTCAACAAGTCAATTGTAAAACAGACATCTTTGCAATAACCAGAAAAATCTAAAACATGAATTAGGCAACAGCTAATAGGAAATTACTGTTATTTTAGTTAGGTATAATAATGGTACTGTAGTTGTGGTATTTTTTTAAATCCTTATCACTCAAAAAATATGTACTGAGTGTTTACAGGTGAAATAATCTCATGGCTGGGATTTGCTTTAAAATACTCCAGTCAGCCCGGCCAGGCATGGCTCAGCAGTTGAGCGTCCACCTAGGATCCAGGAGATCGAGGTTCCATTCCCGGTCAGGGCACATGTCCGGTTTGGGGGCTTGATCCCCAGCAGGGGGCGCGCAGGAGGCAGCCGATCAATGACTCATTGATGTTTCTATCTCTCTCTCCCTCTCCCTTGTCCTCGCTGAAATCAATAAAAACATATTTAAAAATACTCCAGTCACCTTCTCCCACAAAAAACTTTAGGAGATAAGGATGGCAGAATGATAATAGTGGTTGAAGCTAGTTAATAGGTACAGAGATTCAGTTTGCGTTACACCACTTCACTTTTACGAAAGATCTACAGTAGTACCTGTTTTTCCAACTGAGAGAAATCTGAAGAGGATTTTTGCTTTCAAGAAAAAAGGCAAAAAGCCAAAACAGCATTCAGCATTTGTTTTGCAGTATGCATCCAGAGCAGGGAGAGTGGGCCCACCAGCTCCTTCCCTGGGAACTACACTCAGCATCAAGCCACCACAGCTTTGAACTGTGTCTGAGCATCTGTGCTTTATCTCGATTAGCAAGATGTGTCCTAAGGTAGTACAAAAGCCTAAGAGAGCTTCTAACAGAGTTATACTTAGCATAAAACTGGATGTGATTAAGCACATTCCTATGATTTGACAGGTTATTTTTTGGGTCTGGGAGCACTCAAAATTTTTGCGTGTAAATTAATGGTAATTGTTAGGACCCTAGCCAGGTAGCTCAGTTGGTTAGAGCATCAGCCCCAATAAGCCAAGGTTGCAGGTTCAATCTGATCAGGGCCCATACAAGAATCAACCAATGAATGCATAAATAAGTAGAACCACAAACAGGTGTTTCTGTTTCTCTTTCTCTCTCCTCTCTTCTCCTCTCCCTTCCACTCTCTCTAAAATCAATAACCAAAAAAATTTTTTAAATGTCACCAAGGCATTGGTGATTTTTAAATTAACGGTAATTGTTTATTTGCTTTACACCATTTCCCCTTATGAAGTTTTCATAGAAATGCTCTACTTTCAAAAAGTGGGAAAAACCTGAACTATTCTCTATTTTTGTGTATGTTTAACAATTTCCATTATAAAAAGTTTACTTCTTTTTCATGTAATAAAAAGATGGGGGGAAAAGAAAGGAATTGCAAATTCTGTGTCAGTTCTTTGCAGTTTTATTAACTGTTGCTTAAAACACTAGAACATGGACTTATTTTCATGATTACTTATTCAAATTAAGAAATACCCAAAACACCATATATCTGACGATGCTGCCCAACTGGTATACAAATCTTAAAAGGCTCTTCCATCCCATCAAACCAAGAACTTACCCACAAACACATGCCTAAATAATAAATGTTTGGGGCCACCCAGCCACCATAAGGTAACTCTTGCAAATGATTGGAGGCTTCATGGTTTCCCCCAATGAAGACTGTGAGAACTGGGGCCTTTTTCTCTCCAGAGTAATACCTAGAACATAAGAGTAAAGTTGTGCGTTGGCATAGAAGAAGTGAGGCACAGAGAAAAGAAATTAGGTGTGCCTATACAATTAGACATAGCAAAAAAGCAAAATAAGGTCTTACGGAAAAATCTGAGCTCATCAGGAAAAGTTCAAAAGCTCTTTATAAACAAACTGCCCATATGGGGGGATAACTTTGTAAAGTATATGACTTTACACTATGCTGTACACCTGAAACTAATACAAAATAATATTTAATGTAATCTGTAATTGAAAAATATTATAAAGAATTGTTTTAATGGTCTATCCTTGTCCTTAAGAATGAAGGGCTGCCACCTTGTGTTGCAAGCCAGTTAAGTCAAGAACTATGTCTGTTCACTACTATAACCTTAGCTTCTAGAACCGGGACTAGCATGTAGCGAGCGTCCAGTAAACCCTCCAGGATCATGAAATGAACTAGTCCCAGAGTCCTATCAAGTACAAGGTAGATCAACCTGTCAGTTTCTACCTTCAGGCTTTGCCCTCAGGCTGCGACCCCGTCGGAAACAGGTAAGACAGGTGAATGGACAGGAGAGAAAGAGACAAGTGCTAAACGCCAGTTCCCACAGACACAGCGTGAGCAACGACGGGAACTAAGGGAGAGGGGCTCGAACCCTGTCCAGGCTCTAGTCACCTCGCGGCGCGGGCCCGGGGGCAGTGCAGCGCACCTCACCTGGAGAAGGTCTGCATGTGGCGGTACTTGGAGGGCACGGCCATGCAGCGCAGGTCCGCCTCGTTGCGCACCGCCTGGAAGTCGCCGCAGCACAGCAGAAGGTCTACGGGCCCCGGGCCGCGCCGCTCCGCCAGCGCCAGCGCCTCCTAATCTTGTCCAGCTCCCCGTGGCAGCAGCCGGCCACAGCCACCCGCATCCTGCCGCCCGAGGCGGGGAGTGCTGCCCGCAGCCCCCTCGAGCACAGCGATCCCAGCTCCGCGAGCACACGCTGGGCTGAGGGCTCAGCTCCCGCCAACACGAACCGAGCCGCCACCTCCTCGCGGCGCCTGCAGTCTAATTCACTTCCGGCTTCAAATCTCGCGAGAATGGGAGCTGCAAGGTTAACCCCAGGATTCCAGGCAGCTTTCAGATGGCCTCGGGTCTTTAAGTCTTAGCAGCTGATAGGTAATAAAAGTCACAACCACCGTAGTAAAAACATAAAAATAAAAGTCCCCAGAAATAGGCTAGTTTGATAAAATTAAACCAAACGAAAGAAGTGAGCAGGTGCAGTTGGCTAATACCCCAGTATGAAGCTCTCACGGCAAAGATAAACTAGAAATTAAACAAAAAAGATTTTTAAAGAACCAAAAAATAAAAATAATTTTAAAACAGACGTAAAAACTC
Source organism: Miniopterus natalensis (assembly GCF_054644295.1). Classification (NCBI taxonomy): domain Eukaryota; kingdom Metazoa; phylum Chordata; class Mammalia; order Chiroptera; family Miniopteridae; genus Miniopterus; species Miniopterus natalensis. The sequence continues at coordinate 28,398,185 of NC_142095.1, read as the reverse complement.
ACTGAGGATTTTTAAATTATCCCCCGAAGAGTTTCTAAAATTATCAGGGTGTTGTTTTTAAGGGGCCAGAGACTCTTCATCTTCCCAGCAGACAGTCGTTTGCACAACTAGAGAGGACTCAGGAGGGCACCGAGCGGGCAGAGCCTCCAGGAGGGGGGCCAGGCGCCAACGGAGCGGCCCAGACGGACACAAGCCAACAAATAAAACACCTCTGACAAATCTAATCAAGAGAAGTAACCCAATCGAGACACCCTAGGGGGCCCAGCTGGGTGTGGCTCAGCGGTTGAGCATCCACCCATGATCCCAGGAGATCAGGGTTCAGTCCCCGATCAGGGCACATGCCTGGTTGTGGGCTAGACAGCAGATCAGTGCCTCTCTCATCATCCATGTTCCTACCTCTCTCTGTCTCCCCCTCCTTTCCTCCCTCTGAAATCAATAAAGATACGTTTAAAAAAACAAAAGCAAAATTAGCGCAGAGGATAGTTCATCCATCCCTGCTCATTTTTCCACATTCTTTTTTTATTGCCCTTATACCCCCTCCACCTCCCTCCACCACCACCACCCAGTCCCCGAAATCACCACACTGTTGTCCGTATTCATGTGTTTTTTTCTTTTTTATTCAATTCTCCCACCACCACCACCACCCACATCCCCACAGCTATCAGCCTGCTCCTATGAGTCTGTCACTATTTTGCATGTCAGTTCATTTCATTCATTACATTCCACATATGAGTGAAATCATATGGTACGTGTCTTTCTCTAGCTTTATTTTTAATATTTTACTCTCCTTTTGTATTGGATTTTTTTTTTTAATATAGAAATTGAGTTCTTTTTGACAAGTGCAAAGGGCTACTCACTCAACAGGCAGGTGCCCTCAGACTGTGTGTGATGAAAAAAGTAAGAATCTATTATTCAATATTGATGTAAATAAACAAATATATAAGTAATGGAAGAAAGAGACAATTCTTATTACACAAAAATGCTGTGCATGGGTTAGGAAATGATAATGCTTTTTCTCCCGCATTCTAAGTTCTTCTAGCTGGGTCTTTTTTGGAAAAAAGAAGGAAAGAAAGAAGAAAGAAAGAAAGAAAGAAAGAAAGAAAGAAAGAAAGAAAGAAAGAAAGAAAGAAAGAAAGAAAGAAAGGCAAGAAAGAAAGAAAGGCAAGAAAGAAAGAAGAAAGAAAGAAAGAAAGAAAGAAAGAAAGAAAGAAAGAAAGAAAGAGAAAGAAAGAAAGAGAAAGAAAGAAAGAAAGAAAGAAAGAGGAAGAAAGAGAGAAAGAAAGAAAACACTTGACAATCAAATCTAGCCAAACAAGAGTTGAAGAAAAATAAAGGACACAGAAAGAAAGAATTGTGTTTAAAAGATGGATGGTTGAAAACAGAGCAGAGTAAGTGGGTAGGAAATGCCGCGGTGAGGACAGTAGTGTGCTTAATGAATACTATAGGGTGGTTCTGGGAGGCCATGCTGATATAGTGACATATTGAGCAGAAATCTCCATGAACAATGGAGTGAACTATGGAGGTTTCTGGGCAATGAGTTCCCAAGCCAGTTTATAAAATATTACAAACATCAGGAAAAACATCCATCCTTGCTATCTGCATCTTATAATTGAACTAGATGATTATGACACCGACCACCACCAGATGGCAGCACACTTAGGAAAACTCTAGAGACCATGTCTGGGGCCATTAAACTGAACAGAGGCAAACATCATAGAAGGATAAGAGTTCTGTGTGGTGCTTCTAGCCTCTGAATCTTAATTTGTCACAGTTTTCACTGGGCTTGCTGATGAAATCAGAAAACACACAGCATGCACTTATTAATATCTGTCCTTTATAGATTTTATGACTTTCAGATTCCATTCCTGAACTGAAAATGGTGAACAGATCACATTTACACTGCCTAAGTTATCTTCGCTTCTCCATTGTGAAACACATCTGCCTACAGATTCTGCTTTTCTACATCAGGTAAAGGAAGTCCTCTCTATTCTGTGTACAAGTACAGCTCAGGAGGACAGGGAGTTCTAACAGCCCCAGAGAAAACCTCAACCAGGTTGTACAGGATGAAAGTGGTAAATAAATGCTCCAACCTCAAGATGGATATCCAGGGGGTCATTCTGCATGTTTCTCAGAGGTCCTCAAGAAATAAGCAGTGACTTCAATAGATGTCTATATTAACTTTTTCTTCTTTCTTTTCTCACTCTCCCTGACCCATCAATTCTGTTCTCTGGAAACTCTTCTCAAATAAACTGTGGGTACCCAAATCATTGTCCCAAGATCTGCCTTTTGGAGGTGCCTAAACTAAGCCAAATAGTCATTCAACAAACATTCACTAAGTGAGTATTCTATGGTACACAGTGAGATAAGAGACATAGAAGACAAAATCTCTAGTGCCTACCATAAAGTGTATAAAAGGTAGACAAAAAAGTAAACAATTATTTTAAAATTACAATGTATTGTTAGAAACACTGTGTTATTGGCAAGAACAGAGTGATGAAGGAAGACATGCGGGAGGGGTCACCTAACCTAAACTTGGGGGAGGGGCTTCCTGAAAGATGTATGGCTTGAGCTGACAGATGAAGTGTGGGTCAAACACAGCTGTAACGACTCTATACCACACAAATATCAACTGAAAATTCAATTGATACCTCTGTATGCTCTGTGTAATGCTTATGCTTTGCATTGTTGTGGTATGCAGTACATGACACAATTTCAGATGATCCATGGATGGACATTTAATCTTCTTTGTAGTTATTGTGTTAATGTGTACTAGAATAAAATAAAGAGTACAATAAACTTGATTTTGCAGAGTATTACAGTTTAGGATGAGGCTAAAATTATTTAATGAGTTGAAATTGGCTTTAGAAAAATACTGAGTGAATAATAATACCTGGGTGCTGATTGGCAAAGATTGTGAGGATGGTATGCAGATCACCAAAGTTTGGAAAATGAAATTCCTGCTTACTGGTGGCTGAATCGAGATCACGGTTTCTCCACCTGAAAAACGGAGATAATGACGCTACACATTCGGCGCAAACAAGGAGCGAGATAAACGTGCTTCAAATGACACACGCGGCTTCACGTACTAGCTTTTCGGGGTATGAAGGCGCGAAGTCTCCGTGGCTGCGAATCAGCGTGTGAAGCTGGCAGCTGCGCAGCGAGGCTCCGCCCCCGAGGCTCCGCCCCCCGCGAGCGGCAGGTGGGGCCCGCAGATGCTCTTTGCGCATGCGGAAACTGCTGTCCGCTCCCCACCTTTAACCCGGGCTGACTGTAGCTGCTGTTTCTCAGCGGACGATTCGTAAGGAGGCCCCTGGCGCGGTTTCCCTTTGTTCTCCCTTCTGCGGGCCCTGGCGGCGCCTCAGCGGCGTGCAGAGCGTGGTCCGGTCTCGCCTACCTGCCTGCCTTTCCGCGTACGTGCCCGTGGTTGGCCCAATAGTTTGCTGTCGAAAGTGCGGGCCCCCGCGCCGGCGTCCGCTGCAGCCGGGTGGGAAGGCTCAAGATGGCGTGCCTGCTGGAGACCCCAATCCGCAGGAGCGTCCTCTCGGTGAGTGACCCGCCGCAGCCGCCAGCCCGGGCGCTCGGCCCCGGCCCGCAGCGTTCACCGCAAACGCGGTGTGCCTCTTGGGCACCACCCCCTGGGGTCACCCCCGACTCAGCTTTGGGCGGGGGATGAGGGAGGGTGGGCGGCTGCGATAGACGGAACCCGGGCCGAACCAGAGACGTCTCCACCTCCCGGAGCCCCCACCAGCGCCGGTTCTCAGGATGGCACCCAGCGGGCTGGGTGCTTGGCGTACTGGTAGCTGGCTCGGCGGCGCGGCTTGGGATTCGCCAGGCGCTGCACTGAGCCTTGCTCCGCGGTGCCGGGGGCTGTGTCCTGGGGGCGCGGGGCTAGCGGGTGGCCCGGGAAGGAGCGCCCACCCTGCTCCCCGCGGCTTTGGCCAGAAGAGGTGCGGGCTGCTGGTGCTCCACAGCCTCAGGGCTGCCAGCCAGGTCTGTGTGCCTTCTGTCTCGTCCCAGCACCTGGGCACTGGCCGGAGCAGCTTGCTTCTTAGCAACTGGGGTTTCCTATCAGTTGCAACGCCTAGGGTGTGTAGTTATTTAAGCCCATTTTCTTTACTCTGGAGGTTGCAGCCCAGAGTCGAAAGGAACTTGTGCCTGGCATTTCTTTTTCCTTTAAGGGGAGTCAGACCTGGGGGGGGAAAAGAAAGATCAAATTTTCCTATTATTGAAAGAAGGGCGCATACTGACGTGCCAGGAAGTTAATACCTGTTGTTGTTTTTAAGCTTAAAAAACAAAACAAAACGTCGCTTTGAGAGATCCAGTACCAGAGGTGAAAGTTACTGGGCGGTAACTTCGAAGGGTTTTTGCAAGAAATGAGATCCGTCTAATTCTGAATGGTCAGTTTATCCACAGTCCATTTGCTGTTGCTGGAAACAAACAGATACACAATGGTTGACCATCTTTTAGACTTGTGGAAATCAGTCTGATATTGAGAGGGTAGTTGGATTATATGTGACTTGTCAGGTTCCTAGAGCCTGTGACTGCAGCTGGTTAGTTTTCTTTTCCCTGACTTCTCCCACAAATACACTGAGCTCTCCAGAAGCACCTAGGACATTGGCCTGTGATTCGGGGTTAGAGCATTTTGGCATACTGCAACCTTGATAATTTAATTTGGAGGGGCGGAGCTGTCAACAAATTGCTCCCCTAATCCATTTTAGTAGTCCTTCTTCTTATTTTTAAACTGCAACTGGGAAGTACTGTTCACCTAAGTATTGAATCAGATTAGCCCATCATTACTCCACCTTTGGCTGCGATATCCAGGAATGTTTTGTGGGAGAGCAGGCCAATGACTTTTCCCTCATGTTTTTTGAGAAAGTATGGGTCTCCACTGTTCTCAATTCCCTTTTATTGTCTTGTTTATCTTTCATTTCACCTGACGCTGCTATACTTTTTGTACGTTGTCAACTTGTACAGTGCATACAATTGAAATTTTTTATTTGTTTCACTCCCCGGTAAAAATAATATTTTCTGATTAATTTTATTCAAAAACTTCTTGAAGAGCATTCCCTACTTCTAGTGGGGATTTGCTTTAGTCCTAGTCTCATTGGACTTTTGTTCATCTGTTTGTTTTTAAGATTTTCACAGTCTCAAAGTCTGGTTTCTCTGTACTTCAGTCCTAGAGCCTTGGGTAATCAGACCTTTGCATAAGTGACTTAAACTGCCTAAACTCACTGATTATACTAATTTAAAGTGAAGCCTGTTCCTTTCAAAGTACTACCTAGGATATCACTTTTTGAAATAAAGAGTGCAGGTGGAACAGGAAATGTTAATCAGAAAGTATCTTTAAAATAACTGATTCCTGTAATAGGCTACTTATGGTGCACCAGGTATGGACAACACCCTGTAATGTATACTTTAGAGAATGCAAGGATGAGATGGGATATGCCCTCAGGGAGCTCAGTCCGAATGACTCTATAGCTTGATAAACAGAATTCAAGCAAGGGGCAAATCAGACGGTTTTAAAGGGTTTTTATTCAAGGCCCCTTTTACCTTCTCCCCTCCAAGAGATCCTATTCACTCTTGTAACCTTAACTGTGATCAGCTCACACCATGTACATTGCCAGCCTTGACTTTTCTCCATCTAGTCTCCATCTTCAATTGTGTGGATGTTATCCATCACTTGCAACAAAGTACATTCCATCTCCTAAGAGGACTTGGGCATGACTTCCCATTTCTATTAATGATACTATCTTTAATTGATCACTCAACGTAAACCCCTTGAATTATCTCTGACTCCCCTTTCATGCCCCTATATCTAATTAGTTCTTAAGTCCTGTTGGCTCTTTATTCTTAGTGTTTCTCACATCTCTCTGTTCGCCTGGTCACCCTCTAATTCAGGACCTTCTCATTTTGTGCCTGCATTACTACAGTGCCCTCTCAAGTACTTTACTGCCTCTAATGTCTTACCCTCTCAGTTCAAGTTCATTCTCCACATTAATTTTTCTATTGAACACGCCACGTCCCTGCTTCAATTTTTTTAGTGGATTTTTACTGCCGAAGGGCTGACATTTCATTTTCAGCTTTGGATATGAGATTGTTTATCCTTCTACATGAACCTTCTATCCCCTATAAACTGACTTTCTCAAGTTGAAGCGACCTAGGGTTCTTTTAAACCCCAGTAACTTATTGTCTCCCTGATCATTTGTACACATGAATTACAGCTTTGTATAGATTTATTCTTGTGATATACTTTGAACTTTTGTCCTTTGCCAGGCATGGTGTTGGGTTGGGAACACAGTCGTGAGCTACTCAGACCTGTCTCTGTCCTTTTAGAGATTTTAGCCCAACGTGGGCAATAGATGTCAAGTTGTCACACAGTTCGTTGTTTGTGAATGGCTGTTAGTGTTATGAATGAAAAATATAGGGTGCTGTTACAAGCATGTAGTAGGGGAATCTGATCTAATGTGGGGGGCAATGAGGAGAGTTGGGGAGGGTTTCTGTGAAGAAGTGACAATGAGGTGAAAGTTCAAGGATGAGTAAGAACAAACTAGAAAAACAGAAGAACATTTCAGGCAAAGGGAACTGCTTTTGCAGAGGCCCTATGCCTTTAATAGTTATTCTATCTTGTCTTCTTAGTAAATTAATTTTTTTCTTAATTTCACTACTATTTATAGCACTGTCTTGCATAAACAGCGTACTCAATAAATGTTTGAACTATCTGTTTTGAGGAGTTGCGCAAACTCTCCAGCTCTTTCTAGGCTGCACCATGATCACCTATATCACTCTGGTTTTCACTTAGCATTACATCACCCTTTTCAACAAATTTTTAAGTTCTCTCATGTTTCCCAAACTTTTGGATAATTTAACATTAATTGCATTCTTAAAAACTTTATTTTGAAATAATTATAGATTCATGGGAAGTTGCAAAGATAGTACAGAGAGATTCCTGTGTACACGTCACCCAGTTTCCCTGTTGGTTACATTTAGCCAGGAAATTGATATTGGTATATGTGTATGTATAGGTCTCTATCATTTCATCACATGTGTGTATTTATGTAATCACCACCACAGTCAAGTTACAGAACTAGGCTATCATCACAGAAATCTCCCTCATGCAACCTCTTTGTAGTCACACCCACCTATTCCCCCTCCCCTACTATCTAACCCCTGGCAACTACTAATCTCTTCTTTATGTCTATAACTTTGTCATTTTTTATAATGTTACATAAATGGAGTCATATAGTATGTGACCTTTTGAGATTGGCTTTGTCACTCAACATAATACCCTTGCGATCCACCCAAGTTGTTGTATTAATAATTTGTTCCTTTTTATAGCTAAGAGGTATTTCTTGGCATGGATTTGCATGATTTGTTTAACCATTCGCCTGTTAAGCTGTTGTAAAGTTTGACAAGTTTTGGGTTTTTTTGTAATGTAAGTGCCTGACTTAAGCTTTGATTGCTGAGGCATCCACTTCAAAGAGGCATCCAAGTCAAGGATGGCTATCTCCAATAAATATTGCTAGACACAGGACTAGATAAAGAGTCATGCCACCTTCCTCCACTGAGGTGTCTTTATTTTAGATATTTTAATTGATTTCAATAACCAACTCTTTGAGTTACTTGTTTTTACTCTTTCCAAACTTTAAATTCTGGTTTTTGTATTTTAAATTCAATAATAAAGAGTGAGCCGCTGAAACCCTAGCCTCCCAGCCTCAACCCCAATAAAAGCAGAACCCCAGACCCATGTGCACGTGTGGTCCCCCCCTCCCCCCAGTGATCTTGCAAGTAATAAAACCTTATTTAGTTTTCTGATGATTATTGCTGAAGGGCATCTTGCAGCCATAATAAGAACCACAAAGGCCTATTCAATCACAAGATTGTTTATTGATAGGATGAAACTGCATACAGTAAGATTTTGGTGGTTTCCAGTTATTGGCTGTTATAACCAGATATGAATGATCATGCTTAGGTTTTTGTGTGGACATAATTTGGTATCTCTGAGGTAAGTCCAGGGTTCAATTGCTATATTGTATGGTTTAGTTCTTAAAGAAACCGACAAACTTTTTTTCAAGTGGCTATACCATTTTATATTCCCACTAGTAATGTATGAGAGATCCAGTTTCTCTGTACCCTTACCAGCATTTGATATTGTCATTATTTTTAAAAAAATTTCTTAAATTGATTTTTAGAGAGGAAGGGAGAGGAAGAGAAAGAGAGAAACATCAATCTGCTGCCCTCCTGCATGCCCCCTACTAGGAATGGAGCCCGAAACGTAGGCATGTGCCCTGACCTGGAATTGAACCTGTGTCCTCTTGGTGCATAAGATGACACTCAACCAACTGAGCCATACCGGCCAGGGCTGTTGTTATTTTTTATTTTAGCTGTTTTAATAGATTTGTAGTGATATCTTATTATGGTCTTAATTTACATTTTCATAATGATTAGTAGTGTAAAAAATATTTTCATTACTTATTTGCCACCCATATTTTATCGAACTATGAGTTAAATATTTCAGTGAAATATTTCTTCATGTCCTTTTGCCCACTTTCTTTCTAATTGGACTGTTTTTTGCCTGTTGAATTTTGAAAGCTCTTTGTGTATTCTAGGTACAAGTCCTTTGTCAGGTGCTTTGCAAATATTTTCTCCCAGCCTGTCACTTATCTTTTTATCCTTATAACCATAGGCTTAAAAATGAATTTGGATCTCAACTTCATACCTCATATAAAAACTGCTTCAAAATGGATCATAGATTTAATTGTAAAACAAAGTAAAGTTTTTAGGGAAGATAGAAACAGGAGAAAATCTGCAGAACCTTGGGCTTGGTGAAGAATTCTTAGAAATAACACCAAAGGCATGCCCTATTTTTTTAAAATCGATAATTGGACTTAAAATGAAAATGTATGCTTTGTAAAAGACCCTGTTAAGAAGATGATTGCATTTTACATTGATCACTTTGTAATTATTTGAGAGAGGCAAGGAGGTAATAAGATGCTTTTGAATCACAATGTAGGCTGATATAGACAGCTGAGACACTTAGTAATTGTAATTGCCTTCTTTACAGTCTTTTCCCAGTACCATTATGCCTTTTTGACAAGCAGCTGTTACAACTGTGTAGTGTATTCCAGGTCTGGATATGCCTTAATTTTGTTCTGTTCTTGATGACTATGAGTATTTTGTTGGCCTCAATCTGCATATTGATTTGCTCTTTACATGGACAACTGACAATAGTTAGAAAAAAGTTTTCTGTGAAGTTTTTTTGTTTTTGTTTTTAAAATACATCTTTATTGATTTCAGAGAGAGGGAAGGAGAGGGAGAGAGAGAGATAGAAACATCAATGGTGAGAGAGTCATTGATCGGCTGCAGCCCGCAACCCGGGCATGTGCCCTGACTGTGCATCGAACCCTGATCGCCTGGATCTTAGGTCGATGCTTAACCACTGAGGCACGCCTGGCCGGGCTTGAAATAGGTTTTAAACGGAATCTTTATAGTAGTTAATAGTATTCCAAGCATCCTCCTTTTTGGTTGTTTTTGTTTCCTCTCTCCCCCAACCAAGATTTTCCCTGACAATGATGAATGATGAACAAAATGAACAATTTTCTCTTGAAGTTCCTAGTAGTTTGTGGAATAATTGACATACTAAATTTTGATTGGCAACCAACCACTAGTTTAAACTTTCATTTCTTAGGGATCACAGTTCCCCCTTGTGAATTGTAATATTTTAATTTCTAAACAGCATATAAATTAAATGAGAAAATAGGATAATGCTTTGCAAACTGTAACACACTAAACAAGTGTCTAGTATTATAAAAATATTTATCTGTCTTTTTTTTTTTCACCTGAGGATTTTTTTAAATTGATTTGAGAGAGAGAAGGGGGAGAAAGAGAGAGAGAGAGGAAGGAAGGAAGGAAGGAAGGAAGGAAGGAAGGAAGGAAGGAAGCAAGGAAGGAAGCAAGGAAGGAAGCAAGGAAGGAAGGAGAAAGGGAGAGGGAGGGAGGGAGGGAGGGAAGGAAGAGGGGAAGGGGGGAAGGAAGGGAAGGAAGGGAAGGAAGGGAGGAAGATTGGTGTGAGAGGGAAACATCGATAGGTTGCCTCCCGTATTCGACCTGACTGGGAATCAAACCCACAACATTTTGGTGTATAGGACAACTCTCTTAAACAACCAAGCCACCCGGCCAGGGAAATTCCCTCTGAATTATACATGAACATTGTTCCAGAAGTTCTCCCCTTCCCCATTGCGTCATCAGTTTTCTTCGCTATTGGAAAAATATTTCCATCACAGAATAAGCATGCTCTAATTTATTCCCAAAAAAAAGGCTCTCCTGACTCCACTTCTCTTTCTAGCTACTCTTCTATTTCTTCACCCTCCTTTATAGTGAAACCCCTTTAAAGTGCTATCTGTATTTGCTTTTACTTTTCTAATTCCTCTTTTCCCCATTCTCTCTTAAACCCTCTCAAAGCAGGCTTTGGCCCCACCACTTTGCCCATACTTCTATTGTCAAGATCACTCATGACCTCCCTGTTTCTAAATCCAGTGGTCAGGACTTAGTTATCATGTTATGCTGGACATCAGTACTATTTGGCTTATTATGTGATTACTCCTTCCTTGAAACAGTCTCTCATTTGGCTTCTTAGATTTCTTTCTACCACACCGGCTGCTTGTTCAAGTGCTCCAGAGTTCAGTCTTCAGGTGTTGCGTTATCCATGGTCACTCCCTTATTGAACTCATCCCATTTATATGCTGGAAACTCCCTGATTTTGTATCTCCAGCCCACAGCTCTCTCCTAAACTTTAGACTTATATATGCAACTACCAACTTGACATTCTTTTCACTTCCACGTCTAATAAAATTCTCAGTCTTAACATGTCCCAAACAGAACGTTTGTCTTCTCACTCAGACCTGCACCACCCGCAATCATCTTCTTCTTCTTAATTGGCAACTCAGTCTGTGTAGGTGCTCAGGCAAAAACCTTAGGTGTTATTCTTGGTTTCTCTCTTCTTCTACATCCCACCTCTAGTCTGACAGCGTATCCAGTTTGACTGTCATTTCAAGTTCAACATTTTTCTGGAATCTGAGTGATCTTACTACCTCCAAAACTCTTTCCCTAGTCCAGGCTACTATCATCTCTCTGAAATAACAGTGTCTCTGGTTATTGAAATAGCCTTCTGCCTAGTCTCCCTGCTTTTTGTCCTCGGACTCCCTCCACACATTTGTTCCTAAAACTACAGCCCGAGAGATCCTTTTAAAACAAGTTCAAGTCTCTATTTTCCCAAAACTAATTGCTTTCCAACTCATGCCATAAAAATAAAAATTCTTACAATGACCAACAAGGCTCTATACCAGTGCTGTGCAGTAGAAAAGCAATGCAAGCTGCACAGGTGTCCATGTAGACGCCCCCGTATTTCCAGGTGATGGCCAGGAGGGACGCCTCTGAGCTGACATGGAGCCAGCTTCTCTCTGCACTGGTGCTGATCTGCAGGAGCAGGTGCAAATCAGCCTGAGCAGCACGGCGGTAGGGAGGGGAGTCACAGAAGGAGGCCTGGCCCAGGCTGCCGGGGAGGGGGCAGCAAGCCTGCTTCCCAAATACCTATTTGCCAAGGGACCAATTTTGCCAATTTACCAACATTGCCTCCTTCACCCAAGTGTTGCCTTTTAGTATAAAGGTTACACAAATCAGTATCCATGGGAAGACTTCAGGGGCTTGAAGTTTTGTTTTTTTTAAATGAAAGAAGTGGAAAGGTAAAGTAGAAACCAGAAGGGATTTCACAGTGAACTCTATGAGTCATTTTCAGGAGGTGGGACGGTATCTGCAAACATGAAACCATGAAGAAAGAATTTTTTTAAAGTCCTAAACACTGATAAAGAAAAAGATAGAGTAGAAAATGCAGGAAAAAAATCAGTATTTGTGCTATTTGAGAAATTTGCAAAACAACCTTAAAATGCATGTATGCCTTCGTTCAATAACTAGTTCCTTTAATAATATTTAATAAGGGCCTACTTAGTGTCTGCCAAGCTCTGTGACAGCTCCTGAAGATATGCCAGTGAGCAAAGAGAAAACTCTCTGCTGGGAGGAGATGGACACCAAACAAATGAACCTATATGTTCTGCTGGGGATTCATAACAACTATGAAGGGAAGGGGCTGGGTGGGGAGGCTATGAAGGGGGCGGGGAGCACAATCGGATCTCGGGTTCCAGCAGAAGCTGGAATGAAGTGAGGGAGTGAGCTATGGCCAAATGTCTGAGAAGAAGGTTTGAGGTAGAGGGAAGAGCTAGTGCAGGGGACCCGAGGCAGGAACAGGAGGAAGGCAGTGTGGCCACAGCCAAGTAGTGAAGGGAGAGGGGTAGGAGATGACACCAGAAAGGGTAGGGCAGAGAAGGAGGGCGCATTCTATGGGCTGAGCAAAGCATGAAGTTATTGGGAAGATCTGGAAGACAGGAGTCATGTGATCTGATTAGTCTTCCAAGGGCCACACTGGCTGCTCTGTGGAAAACAGACAGGGGTGGGTGGGGGTTGGCAGGTGACCAGGGCAGGAGCAGAGAGGCAAGTAAGGGTGCTGTTGAAAGAACCCAGCCAGGAGGTGGTGACAAAGGAGGCTGACAATTAAGGAGGTGGCCTGCACACAGGGAGGGAAGAGGTTTTTGTTCTCTCAAATCACCAAGTTCCTGGCTTTTTGTTACACAGCCATAGGAAAGTAATACAAATACCGTCACAAAGGGCTTCAATCATGCTACTTGAGCTGCAAAACCTAAACTATTGACTCTCTGGCCCTTTAAGGAGGACACACTTTCCTGGCCCTAGCAGCTTCGGCTCAGTGGTTAGAACCTCGGACTGAAGGGTCGAGGGCTCGATTCAGGAGAAGGGCATGTATCTCGGTGGCAGGATCTATCCCCGGTCCCAATTGGGGCATGTTCAGGAGGCAACCAGTGGATCTCCCTTTCACATCAATATTTCTCTCTGTGTGTCTCTCCCCCTCCCTTCCACTCTCTACAAAACACAATGGGAAAAATATCCTTGGGAGAGGTTTAACAGAGAAAAAAGAACAAGCTTCCTTACATCTGATCTAGCTTATGATTAGAACGCAGATAAAGCTTTATATAGCAAGCAATGCTATTATTTTCAAATCAAGTTTTAGCTGTTTTTTAAAAATAATTATAAAATTAACATATCCTCATCACTGAATTCACTCCAGGTCATACTAAAACACCTACTATCACTGTGTGTGGTGTATTTTGTTCTTCAAGCCTTTTTCTTCCATCTTGATGGGAGATGGGGCATGGCATAGCTAAAACACTTATAGTGAGTTTATAATGGAAGAGTACTTAATCCCATGTTGTAGTCTTCATAAGAAGGCACAGTTCGAAGCTGCATAATGAAATCAGAGAGTGCTTAAAAGTTCCTTAAACATTACCTGATTATGGGTCCTCATGAGAGAAATATTTAGAGGAAATATTATTTCCTTATTGTGCTATGCTACTAAGATGAAGATTACAAACTTCCCAAGAGTTCCAGAAGTTTCTTGCTCATATCTTAATATAACGCAAACTCATACAGAAGCACTCCACCTGACCCCTTATGAATTTTCTATTTCTATAATTTGCAGGTGAAATATTGCCTCGTTTCCCCTTCAGGTGCAAAAATAGTTTAATGTGGATGGGTTTAAAACTGGCAGTGGAAAATAAGGAGTATACACACCTGGAAAAGATGCGGGCACTCATTCACCTATGATTAGTCTCAAAATGACCTAGGTACTAAGAGAGAAAGCTAGAGGCCAAAGACAGCAGGCAAAAGACAAGTCTAACTTAAGTCTCTCCCAAGTACTTGAATCAGGGCTCAACCCCATAGAAAGAAGGCCAGGCAAGAGTGAAAGGAACTGGGCTCTAGTTCCATCTCTGACACTGAGTCCTTACCCTCAGTTGACCCCTCTATAAAATGAGTAGGTTGGGCTCCTTTTCTGTGGTGCCTCTCAACATGGGCATTCTAAGATTCTCAGACACTTACTCGAGTGTACCATGAAAACAGTGGTGTGTCTTCAAACAGCCCTTTCAGATCCAAAGGGAAGAGGAAAACATTGTCTATTGCTGAGAGGAGAGAAAAGGCTGGGTAAGTGGAGTTTGGGGGCAGCCGCATGGAACTGCTGAGGCCCTTCATAAAGAATGCCACCGGGTAGTCGGGATAAACCTTGGCAGCAGACTCCACAGCACAGGCGACCAGCAGGGATGGCTCCATTCTCTCGGAGGTCTCTAGGAACACAATGCTGCGCCCCTTGCCCAGGAGGGCTTCTGGCCCCCGCTGGGACTTGTAGGGGGGCAGGCAGGAGAAGAGGCAGCTGGACTTCAGGGTCAGCTGGTAGAGGAAGCCACAGCAAAGCAGCAGGATGACCAACAGGGAGAGTTGGAGCTCCTTCAGCATGTCCACTTCTCTCTCCAGGACTGCTCCTTTAAGTCAACACATTCGTTAAAATTCCATTCACAAAACTAGAAAACAATAGCATGCACACACACAAAAACAACTACACAATCATATCACTTCTAAGCTTAGATTTTTTAAATCCCAAATAAAGTATGATCAAATCAAGCCATCCAATATGCAAAAGAAAAAGGCATTCACTGGGGTTGAACTTAGGAATTTAGGGTAGTTCTAATTCATTCATAACAGAAAATCTATTAATCACATGCATTATCTTATACATTAAAGAAGAAAAGCCGTATGACCATTTTGGTGAAAAGGTGCGAAGAACAGGATAAGATTTGAAATCCACTCATGATTTTGATGAAGCCCAAGGAAATTTTTTTCAGCTGACGATGTGTAGCAGAACATACAGCAATCATCATACTTAATAGGAAGCATTTCAATGATCCCCAGTAAGACCAGGAAAAGGCTACGGATATGCAATGATCACTGTTACCATTCAACATCACACCGCTAAGTCTAACCAAGGCAACGAAACAAGAGAAAAGATTGCCTACTATGAATTCAGTAAGAAAGAAGCAAAACATCACTGGCTGTAGAAAATATGATTGCCCACCTAAAAAGCCCAAGATGATTTACTAAGAAGCTAACAGAACTAAGAAGAAAACTAACCATGAAAGCAAACCGAAGGCTAGAATTAAATAACTTGACAAGATCACAAGGTTAGTAGAGCCATGCGCCTTATGTGGGTCCCCTGTCTCCCTGTAGCAACTCCCTCTCTGAAAACATTGGCTCTAACTCTAGCTAACTCCAGGGGACCACAGATTCCACTTTTCCTGTGGTCAGGGTTTCCTATGCCATATGACTCTTTTAGAAAATATAAAACCAATGAGTCAGAGCTTACCTCGAGCCTGAGACTTGCAGTCAACTGCTACCTGAGGTCTCAGCAATGACCACAAGCTTTTCCTGCTATACTTTCTGGTAAATCGCCACCTAATCTTCCAATTCAACAACAGGGCGAAGTAATACATTGGCCAAAGATTAACACTAAAGGCAAGTTCTCAAGAAGCTCCTCCCTTTACTAAATTCCCCAGACACAGAGACTTGGGGGCAATAAGGAGTTTGCACAATATTTCAGGTGACTCACACATGAAATCGTGCTTATTTATAGTTTTGTCAGAGGAGCAATAGGGTGATGACTTGGCCTGGAGTAAGTGTATATGGCCCTGGACCCAAAAGATAGTGTGCCTGAGTATTTTAGTTCCAATCAAAACCATGGGCAGACTTGGGAATGCTTCATCACTGGCAACCCTGTTATTTGGTCCAAACGTTGCAAACATAATGTCTGAGGAAAAGAAAACAAAATCCAACACCACCAGTAAGCAATGCACAAGCCCAACAGTCCAAGGTCCTGCTGATTTAGAGCAAGAATTGATTCTCCAATTTCAGTTACAGTGGCCTCAAGAAGGAGCCTTTGCGCAGAGGTCCCCTCACGTGAGGTAGGGCTTCCTCCAGGCCTCACAAGGCCAAGTTCATCGCCCTGCACCCATGATGTGGCAATCCCCACATCTCCAAAGAGAGTAGTATCTTTCTCCTGGGGTCTGCTCCCCAGTGCTCCTCACGTGAGTATGTAGTAATCCTCTTGGGAGCCATCCAAACTGAGGAAGTCATGATTATCAATTCAGAGCCTTCTCTTGGCCATGAACAGGAATCCACAGCTCCCCCTGGATGCTCTTGTGTGAACAGAGAGGTCCTCCCCTGAGCAGCCTTTGGATCCTGACATAGCAGGTTCCATATTAATGGACTTAAGATGTCCCACTTATCAATGGCTTCTTGTTTTCTATGTGCTGAGGCTCCCCAGGAACAGCTCTTTGGGTCATTCCTTTGGGAGCTGAATTTCTTCTCTGGAAGTCATCAATGTAGGGCTCAGGTACCTTGGTATCTTCTCAAAGTTCCCTGGCATTGAATGGATGGGTTGTATTTTACCTTCCAGAGGGGAGTGAAGAAGAGAGCACAGCTCCTGCTACTGGTTCTGGGATGACGAGAGGTCTCCATTTGTGGAGTGATACATGCCTAGTACCTGCATTTCTGGTGGATCATGTAGCCAGTGCCTTCCAACTGTCCGCACAATAATAAAAACTATTGAACAAGTGGTCAAAGAAGAGATCAGTGAAGTAGTTGGGGGTCTTTGACACAGGGGTGAAAGTGAGCATTAGTGATGCAGTGACACCCCAACACAAAAAGTAGGATATGTCTGACTCTGATCCAAATAGTGGGTATGATGGAAAGAGCACTAGTTTGGAGTCATTCCTCCACTTGCCACAGGCTCTGGTCACCAGGACAAGTCCCAAAACTGCTCAGAGCCTCAGGCCTTTTGTAAAGTATGGGAAATAAGTGACCTCAGACTCACAGTGAGGGTGAAGGGCTCTGTTAACACAACAAGCTACTCTCACTTTTCACCAAGGAAAACACGAGAAAATAAAACATAATTACTATAGATGGTATTTGAATCCCTGATGACAAACATTAAATGGTTGGTAGTTTTTTTTTCAGATGAGGGAAATATGTTTCCTTAGGAACATTTAAGAAGAAATACGCAGCTCTGTTTTGGAGTTGAGATGTGCACAGATTCCAGCAGTCAGGCACTGATACCCAGGGCTTTTTTGGGATCACAGCCTGATGTCCTTCCTGAGTCTTTCTGAAGAGGCTCCCTGTCATCTGAGCCACTCTGCAAGCAACTCCCCAGGCTCCTAGATCCATCCCTTCAGCCTTCCCTCTGGTGTGAACAGAACTGCTTTCCCTTCTGTCTGCTCCTCTTTCTGCCTCATTGGGACGGTATCACACTGACTTTCTGTGTGTGGGAGCAGGTGCCACAGCAGGAGCTCCCAAGATGACTCCACAGATCCCTAGAGGCTCCCAGGAAGGGATTTGGGAACTTGGGGCCACAGTTTATATTAGTTCCTTTACCATGGGTGCCGTTGGTGCACCGCTCCTATGTATTACCTGCCCAAGGAATGTTCCTGCCCTTTGACACCCATGACCTTAACTCTGTTCAAAATTCCTCCAAATGTCTTCACCACACAATGGCAGGCTTTCTCCCACCAGCCAAGCAACCCATAGGAATAGATATCTGAATTGAGAAGTGCAGAGTCATTTGTCTTTGATCAATGGGTGGGTCTGAATATGCTGGTGAAAGCCACCTGTGCATCCCGATGTTGTCTACTTTCCCAAAAGTTCCTGCCTCCCTTGAGGTAGCTCCTGTTTTCTCCATTATAATCTAAGCCAGACTTGGTCAGTGCGGTGACCTTGGGGCCTGGGCAGCTGCTACTGCCTCATGAGACCTAAGGACCTGTGCAGGGATATAGCCACAAGTAAACAAAGTAAATGGACAGGATGGGAAAAGACCTCTGAATCCAGAGTACTCCTTTTTTCCCCAATCAGTATTATTCCACTATTCTCTTTATTTTACAATGTTGTTCTTTGGATGTTTGGAGATAGTCTGAAGAAAAGGCAGTGCAGGGGGTAAAACCCCAACCAGAGCAGAGATTTCCCCAACCCTCCAGGCCTACAGATAACCTCTGATAAACTCAACTGGGAAAACTCCAATGTTTGGGCCTACGCTCCTTCTGATGTAAAGAACTCACTGTATCAAGAAGGAAAAGTTAAAGGAACTTTTAACACTAAATGTTTGTTGAACTGAACTACACGTTTAAAGCATACCTCTTAATTCCGTAGCTGCTTTGATCTTTCATTTTTTGAAAAAAGGAAATATTCAAGCCAACAATACTTGTCCTATTGGCTTTGGAGCCCTTGGAAGCGCAGTTCCGGTTTCTGACCTATCTGTAAAGTAAGTGGGACTTATAAACTTTTTAAAGCATTCAGCTATTAATAGGGCAAAACCAATAGACAGAATGATGACTTATCACCATCGCCAGATCCTGCCCTGGCGGGGTAGCTCAGATGGTTAGAGTGTCCTCCCGATACACCGAGGTTGTGGGTTTGGTCCGGGTCAGGGCACATAGAAGAATCAACCAATCGATGCATAAATAAGTGAATTCAAAACATTGATGTTTCTCCTTTTTCTCTAAGTCTAAAATCAATAATTTTTTTAAAAAATTCTAAAATGAAACTAAAAAAGAAAATAGGCAATTCCGTTCCCCACTGTTCTCAAGCTGGAACATACAGTGGAGACCTGGGTTCATATGAATGAGCAGGGGCAGTTCACTGCGGAGTGAGGGATAATCCACAGCCTAGCACCTGGGAACCAGGTGAGAATAACAGAAGGACATTGACGAGTGACAGTATCAACAGTAAGTCCTGAAAACCATTTTCTTTCTTACTGATCATCAGTGAATTGATGCCAGCATAGAATCCACTTGTCCGAATATGTTACACTCTGCTGCACGTCTAAGGGAGTCCCCCTGGTACTCAAATGTTGGGCTGTATGAAATTCCATGTCTGGGGTTCGAGCATTCTCTGAGGCTTGGCAGAGGGGAGAGGCAAATATATACCCAGAATATTCATTCCTGTGGGGCTGCAGCAGTGGCAGGGGCGTCACTAGTCAACCAACTGAGCAGCAAGTAGCTGCTGTCCTCAAGAACTAGCACCATATCAAGGGCTCAGTGTTGAGCTCTGTTCCTGCCAAAGGGGACATTCGGGGGCAGAGGAGCTAGAGCAGCCTTGGGAAGTGGGCGTCTATGCTGTTGGGCCATGTGGCCTCTCTCTTGCCACCACAGCCATTCCACCCACGTGCCCATCGTGCCAGTTCTGGGCTGGTGACCAAGCAGATCGTCAGCAGTGCACCAATGCTCCTGTCGGCAAACAGGCACAAAAGATCTTTTCGGGTAATGGAAATACTCTAAAACCGCATTATGGGATGCTCGTACACAAAAGAGCCACCTATTGTGGAAGGTCAGCATGTGGCGGTCCTTGGGGGAAACGGCCATGAGGTGCAGGTCGCCACAGCTCAGCACAAGGTCTGTGGGCCCTGACCCGCTGCTCCGCCAGCGCCAGCGCCTCCTAGATCTTGTCCAGCTCCCTGTGGCAGCAGCCGGCCACAGCTCCCGCATCCTGAGGGCCCGAGGCGGGGAGCGCTGCCCGCAACCCCCTCGAGCAGAGGATCCCAGCTCCATGAGCAGAGGCTGGGCTGAGGGCTCACTCCCGCCAACGTAAACGGAGCCGCCTCCTCTTGAGAGGCCTGCAGTCTAACTCACTTCCGGTCTCAAATATCACAAGAGACGTTCCCTCCCCCAGGATCCCAAAGAGCTTTCAGGGGGACACGGGTCTCCTCAAGTCTCAGCAGTGGACGGATAAGAAAAGTCACAACCACCGGAGTCAAAAAAGAAGTCCTCAGAAATAGAGCTTTAGTTTGATAAAATTAAACCAAACTACGGAAGTGAGCAGGTGCGATTGGTAATACCCCAGGAGGAAGCTCTCAAAGTGAAGATAAATGCGTGAAAGTGAATTAGAAATTCAGCAAAAAAGATGTTTAAAGAAACAAAAAATAAAGGTACTTTAAAAATAAACGTAAAAACTCACTGAGTATTTAAAAATTATCCCCCTCAAGAGTTTCTGAAATTACCAGGGTAGCTGTGTGTGTGTGTGTGTGTGTGTGTGTGTGTGTGTGTGTGTGTGTGTGTGTGTGTGTGTGTGTGTGTGTGTGTGTGTGTGTGTGTGTGTGTGTGTGTGTGTGTGTGTGTTTAAGGGGCCAGGGACTCTTCACTCTCTGGGCAGAGG
The DNA here is from genome assembly GCF_054644295.1 of Miniopterus natalensis. Classification (NCBI taxonomy): domain Eukaryota; kingdom Metazoa; phylum Chordata; class Mammalia; order Chiroptera; family Miniopteridae; genus Miniopterus; species Miniopterus natalensis. Next base: position 28,378,040 of record NC_142095.1, on the reverse strand, counting down.
GTCGTTGGCGCAACTGGACAGGACTCAGGAGAGCGCAGAGCGGGCAGAGCCTCCAGGAGGGGGCATCAGGCGCCCACTGAGCGGCCCAGAGGGACACAGCCAACAAGCAGAACACCTCTGACAAAACCCAGTCAGGAGAAGTAACCTAATCGGGACCACACAGAGGACAGTTCATCCTTCTCTGCTTGTTTTTATTTTTATTGAATTTATTGGGGTAACATTGGTTAACAAAATTGTATAAGTTCCAGGCTCTCAATTTTATACCACATCATCTGTACACAGTATTGTGTGCTCACCCCCTGAAGTCAAGTCTGGTCCATCACCGTTCATTCCCCTATGACCTTCTCCACCTCCCTCTCCCCTCCCACCTCCGTCACCACCGTTTTCTGTGTCCACGAGTTTTTCTTTTTCTTTCTTCTCAATCCCTCCACCCTCAACCCAGCCTCCCCAAACCTCCACAGCTCTCAGCCTGCCCTCTATCTAGAGTCAGTCCCTCTTTTCATTGTTAGTGATTTTGTTCCTTAGATTGCACATATGAGTGAAATCGTAGGGCACTTGGAGAGAAATAACCTAATCAAGATAACACGGAGGATAGTGACTCCATCTCTGCTCATCTCTGAAAACTAGGTAAATAATATTCTAGAAACAGACTCCAAAATTAATTCAAAATGAAGCAGGTGTATGCAGAACAATGGCAATCAGACGACTCTGGAAACATATGTCTCTGAAAAGACATTGTACCCATAGTGATTTATGGCCAATTTCATTCAGCTTTACAAGGAAGAGTTTTCATGATCCTGAAATTGATCAAGAGGGTTAAAAAAAGATGGAAATCTAGTATTTTCAATTATTGTATGATATTTTACTTTCCTTTTGAATTGGACTTTTTAAATATATCAGAATCCATGCTTTTTTCTTCTTCTTCTTAATATTTCTTTATCGATTTCAGAGAAAGGAAAGGAGAGGGAGAGAAAGACATAGAAACACCAACGATGAGAGAGTCACTGATCGTGCCCACAACCCGGGCATGTGCCCTGACCGGGAGTTGAACCCCGATCGCCTGGATCCTAGGTCGACGCTCAACCGTTGAGCCATGCGCGGCCGGGCCAGAATCCATGGTTTTTACAACATTGCTAAGATTAACTTTTTCCATTTAATTTTTAATCTACATGAGTTGTCGTTTCTGGATCTTTTTTCCTCCGTTTAACAAATATTAATTGAGGACTAACTTACTTAAAGTTACATGAGCAAGAGACAGGCCCAACAGCCTAGAAGCTCACTTCCCAACACTGCTGTAGCTCCTCTGCCTCTGAATGTCCAACTTGTCGGCAACAGAGCTCAACACTGAGCCCTTGATATGATGCTAGTTCTTGAGGACACCAGCTGGCTACTTGGTGTTCTTTCACAAGCCTGGATGGCATAGCCTACTGTTTGCCCACCAGGCTATATGGCATAGTCTGTTGCTCACAGGCTACAAACCTGTACAGCAGGTTACTATACAGAATAACATGAGATTAAATCAAGCACAAGGAAAAGTGAGGCAATCAAGAGACTTGGTAGAGTTGTGTGAGGCTGCTCCCGCTGTAACACTGCATACTCTTTTATAACAAACTTTTGTTCTTATAGAAGCAGGAGCAGTACACTCTCAAAAACTATAGCATGGTAAATCCAAAAGCCAGACAGTAGTCATTTATTAGTAGCCCCAGCCATGCAAACGCCACACGGAATGGACTGCAGCTGGGAACACAAGCTAACCTAGCCAGATGAGGGAGTGAACTGTGCAAATACGGAGCAGAAACTGGGCAATGGCTTTGATCTTAGCCCTGCTGAAGACACAATGAGACTTTTTCCACGGCGACACAGAGGGAGATGGGACCTTAAAACTCGGTGGTTTAATTCCACAGATGGGAAGCTTTCCACGATCACTCCTCCTCCCACGGGGCCTCAGGAAATTCTTTTTCCCTTGGCACCTCAGGAAGCCCACTTCCACCATGAAGTAGGGACACAGAGCACCCCACCAATAACACTGACATAGTATCAAGCTATCTATTCTTTGAGACTACTTACATGGTCTCAAAGTATCTTTCCAAAAGATTCTTATTGTAGCAAAGAGACAGCAGGCTGACACCACATTAACAGAGTGATCAAAGGTGATATCACTAGGCCCAGACAAATAACACCCTGTGCGTTCTGATATGACACATATTACCTTTATGGTATTTCTACCAAAACACATAACCTGAATCTAACCTTGAAAAACAGCAGGCAAATAGAAATTGAGAAAGGTTGTGAAAAATAACTGGCTCCTTTTTTAAATAAATATGATGGTCATGAAACATGAGGACAGACTGAGAAATTTTAAAAATTAAAGGAGACTGAAGATTTAGGATAACTGAATGCAATGTGGTGCTGTCAAGGACATTATTAGGTCAACTGGCAAAATTTGAATAAGTTCTGTAAATTAGATATTATTGTATCAGTATTAATTTTCTGATTTTGATCATTTTACTCTGGCTATATAAGGGAATTCTTTTTATATGAAACCGACTGAAATTATAAATATATATAAAGTTCTCTGCCCACTATGTAATTCTGGGGCTAGAAGCTGAGAGGAACTGCATCTCTAAGTGACCCTTTGCCAGCTGAAGTCTGGATTAGGTTTTGCAAATGAGAAACACTTTTGTGAGATGTTAAGCAAACAAAAAAGACAGTTTCCAAGGCTGAAAGTCATTTTCAAAGAAATTTTATTTGTCCATTGCTAGCACAAATAATAGTTACACTAATACTAAGAGAAAAAAATAGATGCTTATTTCAGCCCCTTCCCCACCCCCACCCCACCCCCTTTTCCCTTTTTCTAAAAAGACACATACACCCAGCAGTGTCTTCAGGTGGTGTGGGACCTGAGCTGTTTTTCCCAAGCCCGGCAAAAAGCCGGGTCCTCTGCTCAGCCCGGCTCTGGGGCAGCATCACCAGTTACAGATCTTGTGTTTGCCAGGGGTCCTATTGCTGACGTCATCCTTCTCTGGGCGCTGAGATGTCTTTCCATTGCCCACGTCCCGTGAGACATCTTGCAAAATAATTTCTTCAACGTCACTCTCATCAGAAAGCTGCACGAGATAAAGGGAAGAAGAAAATGCAGGATGGCCACGGGGATAAGATGGGGACTTGGAGGAAAGTAGGGAGACACTGCTCCTCAAGCTCCTTGGAAAGAACTATGGCAGATCAGGCTGCTCTTGCTTTGGGCTGTGGATGCTCTTTCACAATGTGGGGAAAGGAAGGGATGTCTTTTCAATCCTCTGGACTCATTAAGAACACACAAGAGCTGCACAACAAACCCAACAGATTATAGAGTAAAAGCCAAGAGTCGGGGGATGGATGCTACCAAGAACCAAGCCGTGACTGCCCACAACTTCTGAATGGCAGGGCGACAGCATTGGCCATCCCAGGGAGCCCCTCTTCTGCCTGAGAAAGTGACAGGATGTGGGAGCTCTTCATGCCTGGGGGGCGGAGGGCAGTGAGGAGGCTCTGGTGATGGTGGAGGAAGATGAGCATCTGAGCTCTAAACATTACGGTGGCTCAAGCCTGAGAGACACAAGGCCATCAGGACATTCTCCGTGAGAGGAATGGCCTTGAATATTTAGAACAAAGTGTCTAAATACTCCCACTGTATGCTGTCGCCCACTGTGATGTGTCTGATGCCACTGCAATACCCGCCCCGTGGGAAGAAGCCACTGGCCCGGGGCCTGTGTGGGGTCCTCAAGAGTGAAGGGGGGGGGCCCTGTGGGATGAGCCAGAGGGAGAAGAGACCAGCGACCGAGGAAGGCAGGCAGCGAGCCTGGGCCAAGCTCCATCAGAGGCAGGAAAGGGGAGAAACAACCTACCGAGGAGCTGCTTGTGTCATAAAGCAAAAGGTTTTCTATTGTTAACATGGACACAGGAAGCACTTGAAAGTGGCCCTGTCTGCACAGTGAGGTCAGTTCCAACGTCCCGCTGGGGCCAAGGCTGACACTCGCTGGACCCTCCCGCAGGCCCACCCCACGTGCCCAGACTTGGAGCTGGTCCTTTAGGGAACTGCAGGGCAACCTGCCAGAGTCCCGCACCCTACCTGAGGCTTCCCTTCCGTCGTGGCAGCCTGCGGTGGCGCGGCGCCGGGCAGGGGCACACTGGCCCCTTCTGCAACCTTCTTCGCCTGCTCCCACTCCTCCCGGCTCATCACCAGCACTCGCCTCACTGCAAGGCAACCAGAGGGAAAAGCCCAGGGAGTGAAGGCCGCGGCCTTCTGTGAGGTCCAGGCTCCAGTGTGGACAGAGGGAGTCCAGAGAGCGTCAAAGGCAGAGGAAGGGCGACCGAAAAGACCAGGGCGAGGAGAGGGAGAAGCCCCCGGCGACGTGTGCCTCGGGGAGAGGCCTTGGGCATCCCGACAATGTAGCCGCACCTCACAGCCCGGCTGGTCGGGTGGCTCAGGGAGCCCCTTCCTTTGGCCTCGCTCAGCTGGGACATGAACTGCAAGACAGACGTGCAGGCACCCCCTCCCTCACCACGTCACTGAGACAGGGAGGGATCTAGATGGGACTCAGCACAGGAGGGCTGCAGGCCAGACGTGCTCTCTGCACACTCCATGCAGGAAGGGAGCTGAGCAGTGACGTGCGTTATCTATGGCCTCCCGGTGACGTGGCAAATGAGGTGCATGTCCAGGCCTCAGGAATCAGCAAGAAGGAGGGAGCTAAGCTCGGCTTCCTAGGAGTCAAATGTCTGAGGGCAGGATAGACTCTTGGATCTACAAAAGCCCTTGGCTCCCTGATTCAATCCTTTAGGGAATATTTCAGTGCCTACAATGTACCAGGCAAAGTTCCTCACCCCTCAGTCATCATCTTCTCCACATACCTCATTTTACAACAGAGGAACAGAAACCCTTCACACAAGGACAAGTAGGTAAGTAACAAGTGACAGAGCCCGAACTGGACCTGAGGACTCCTGAGACCATCAGCACTTCTCTAAAGACTCAGTCTGGTGGATTCTGATGGACCAGCAGGCCTGAAATAAGCTGTGGACTGGATGAACTTGTGCGGGATCCATGAACAGCATGGGCTTGCAGACGGCACAGGCCTAGGCTCACATGCCAGGGCAGCCACAGGCTGGCTTTGGAAAGACACAACTGTCTGTTTCATATTCTTTAAGTAAGCCTGGGCTAGAAAATGCAACTGAAGCCAGAAGCCAATGACCTTTCCACTGGTAGTTTTTAGAAAATCTTAAAAGAATTGGAGTTGATTTAGTTGTTTTGAGAAGAAAATGCTCAATTTGTCATTGTAACCTGTTAGATAGAAAGTGACAACTTTAATGGATGCATTCATTCCAGTTAACCATAATGCTTAGCTTCATTTCTATGATGCCCTTTAAACCAATGAGCTAAATTTCTGTCTAAGTTTCTTTGCTGAAAAGGAAAAAGAACTTTCCTGTAAAACCAAAAGGAGTAATGTGGCCCAAAGATGACCTGGGGAGATCCGAGGCAGCCTGCTGTGAGGGTTCATTGTCAATCTCTGAGGCTGTCATCCTCTGTCTCAAGGTTGGCAGGGAAACCACACCTTCCCCTATTCTTTTGTTACAAAAACTTATGTTTGGTAGACTGTGTGTTACAGGAAACTAGATTTGTCAAAATGTTCGTTGTCGCTGAACCTAGTGGAAACTGAGATGATAGTTAACCCGGTGACCACAAGCCCTTGGTCTGGCGCTAATGAACTCAAGCAGCGTAAGAGGCCGTGCGGATACACTTCCTGCTGGGGAATGGCTAAAGGCAGTTCTTTCTGGGGAAAAAGTATTCTACAAATAACAAAACAAACAATAACTCCAGCACATTAGCTTCAAAGACATAACCCAGAATCAATTCTCCATGACACGGTTCTGTGATCTTGAACGAGTAACTGAAGGTCTCAGAGGCTTAGCTTCCACATCTGTAAGGGTGGGTGCAGTTATGCAGACGCCTTACCTCATGGGCTGGGGGAGGGAATCGCTGCTCTACCCCCAGGGTTAGCCAAGCTTAACAGGAACAGCCTCTCAGTGTCTCCCTACACTTTCCTACCCTCTCCTACCCCCAGAACTAGCCAAGCAGAGTCACTGCAACACCCCCTGGGCCATGTTTCAGCTGGGAGAGGGTCAGGAATGCTGACTTCCTTTTTCTCTCAGACCCTCTGCCCCAACCAGTGACTGGGTTTGGAAAGCAGCTGGACTGTCCCCACAGCTGCCTGTTTAAGCCACCAGCTTAGGGTCTTCTCTGGAGACCCAGAGCATGGCAAATATGGGCAAGATCTGGATTTGGGAGGCTGCAAATCCAGAGGGAGGCCCCACCTGGCCTCAGGAATCAATCCAGCTCTGTCAGGAAGCTGATGCCTTAGGCATCACTGGGCCCTGTCACCAATAACAGACCAAGGCTTTGATCTCGGTGTACCTGGTCACCTGGTTTAGTCACTGTCAGTTCAGTACCTGGAAGAGGGGAGGTAGGAGTGGGCTCCCCACAACCTCCAAGAGTTGAACAATTCAATGACAAAACAAGGGCTACAATAAACGTCACTCAAATTCTATCTTGCTCCCCATATCTCTGCCATTCCAGGAATGGGAAAGGAGGACTGTTCTCCCCAAGGCACAATGATGAGCTGTCCAATCAGAAAACCCAAAGGAACTCAAAGGGCATTTCTAGGACCTGGAGGAATCTGGGCTGCAGAAGGGCTACCCCAATGGTCCAGACCACTCACCAGTATAAGGCCGGGTACGTGAGCCGTGGTAAGGAGCCCGGGAGCTCCCCTCCAAAGGATCTTTGTCTGACAAGTCCCAGTTGTCCTCTGACTGGGGTCGTAACCTGGCTGGAGCTCGCGGAGGCTTGGGAGCTGCACGCTGCCCAGAATCTCTCTTCAAGTTCTGTTCAGAACTGAATGGGACCACAGTGACATGGAGGAGGAGAGATGAAGCATGGAAAGGAAAACTTTCAAAGGCACACTTCACTAATGACAAGCATGTTAGGTTTTCCCAGAGCCTTCCCACTCCCTCCCTTGGGCCCAGGAGGCAACCAAAAGTCTCCCTAGAGTGTAGCAGCCAAGCCAGCTCCTCTCTTTGGACTTGTGTACCCAGTCCTTCCAGTGTGGCAACCTGGGCTTGGGGAAGAGGTGAGTCAGGAGAGTGGACGTTTGTCTTGCTGGGAGCAAAGGACCTCAGTCTCTTTTGGGAGCTCCGGTTGGACCCTACCTGAGGCATCTCCAATTCATTGCCCCCCAACCGCCTCAGCCCCTCACTTGTCTCTGCCCCTCTCCTTCCTGGAGAAGCCTGTGGGGAGCCCAGAACAGAGCTGCCTGAGGCCCGGAGCCGAAGCACAAACCCAGTGACAGTGCAGAGTCGGCGGCTCACCTGATCAAAGGCACTTGAGAATCTGGGGTCCTGAAATTGCCCTGGGCTCTAGTGGTCACCCTAAGGGTGGGCACCTGGGCGCGGCCAGGGTCATTGATGCCATAGTAATGTGGAATTAACACGGGGGGTTCTCCCAGGTTGGATGGCAATGCCTTGTGTTGGGTCGAGGTCTTTGACTGGACCTCTTTGGTGACCAGAAGGCTCTCTCGGCTTTTGACTAGAAACAAAGACAAGAATGAGGTTCAGTGAATGCCCATCTGGCTTCTCACGCCAGAGCGGATACGAAAAGAGGCCCTGACACACCGGAAATGGATAGGTCACTCTGTTGTAAGATACCACAGTAGCCAACTTAGGAATGTGTTCCACGGTCGGCCAGATTCAGGGCAGGGGCCCACAGTTTTATCAGAGACCAGGAGAGTGGCTGGTATTCCAGGGCCATGTCATCATTCCAGGAGACACATAGGAGTCAGCAGATCTAAAGAGGAGCCCAGTGGGTCTGCCACTCACTCCCTTACTCTCCACCTCCCCCCACACATTATCCACACCCCTTCCTCAGCTTTGCAGGAAGACCCTGTGGTCACCAGAAGTTCCCAGAGGACCACATGGGCCATGAAGATCCACACTTTCCTCCGGGGACTAGGCCTGTGGCTTCAGTGCTAAAGGCAGGCAGTTAGGCACAGCCCTCATTTTCCAATGGCATCAGGACTCATTGGAGCGAGAGGGATCCAAAATCAGCATTTCTCTTTCACAGAGAGAGGAGATAAAGCTCATCACAGGGAGTTGGAGTAAAGACTGTTGACGAAGCCTATGTGGACTGAGTAACAGTGTACAATGACTTTCTTACTGTATGTGGTTCAGGGTCAAACGCTGAAAGACACTGATCTCAGAGAGCTCGGTTACTCAGAATGGACCTTCCAGGAAAGTGTGAAGTGAAGAGAAGGGGAAGACAAACGTGCTGAGAGGAATTAATAACAATAAAAGCTGCAGTGCGAGGCACAGACACCAGCTGAGCACTTTACCTACAACGTCCTTTAGCCCAGACGCCTTCAGAGAGGACTGTTTCCCAATTTTACTGAGCCTCCAGAGATTCAGAGCCTCGATCAAGGGCCACGATTCCATGGAAGCGAGAGGCAGATACAAACCCAGGATGTTGGTCGCCCCAAATCTAGGCCTCTTGCCACTGCCTTTCTACATCCCACAGCTTTGCCCCAAAACAAAAGCAGCACAGTGTGAGCAGAGACAGGAGGTGAGCATTTATACAGCTCCGCGTGGTCCCTAGAGAGAGAGCTTGTGGGCAAGTGCTGGCAAGGAGGTCTACAAAGTGCTATGAAAACAGTGTCACCTCACAGTGACCTGCGCTGGAGAAGGCAGGACCTCAGGACCAGGGAAAGAAGAGAGGTGGGGTTGGGGGGTGGACTCTCACTCTTGCTTCAGGACTACAGGGCCAGGGCTGCAGGGGAGGGTGGCGCCTGGAAGAGCAGGACGCCTTTCCCTTCTCTTGGAAGCGGGGACTAGGAGGGGCTTCCATCACCTTCCCTAACTGCCTGTCCCCTCTCTCCTCAGAGCTCCCACCACCCTGTATTTGGCTCCATCCCATCACTAGTCCCCACTGGTTTCCTAGCTAAGGTGGCAGGTCCTGGCACACATCAACCTCAGTAAACAGCACTCAATGAATGAGTGAATGAGTGAGCATTAGAGGCACAGGGCTGAGAACTTAAACTGAAGTGTGAAAGGCGGCTTAGCAACCAGGACTAATACCCTTCTTCTGCGATTTCTGTGCAAGACTAACAACTGTCCTTTCCTTAGAAACGTTAAGGCCAAAAATTTGAACTCCACCGGACAGAGTTTCCCCTATTTGGATACAATTTAACCATCTTCGCCTACCAACTGTTGTGTTATCTTTTGGACACTTTTACATAAAATGTCATCCCTTTTACACATAAAACACCCATTTTGTACTTGTCCAAGTAAATGTCCGTGAGCTTACGGATGGCTGTTAGCACTGGGGAGGCTCCTGAAATTAGGAAGACAAGTTCCCTTGCTCCTGAAGTTCCTTGAGGACAGAGACTGGACGGTCCTTGCCCACCTCCTTGAATCTTCCACAAGAACCACCCGGCCTTCCCTTGAAGTGTGCCTCAGGGGCAAAGAAGCAGCTGAGACCCCAGGCAAGGAACAGGGCTGAGCTAAGGAAGGATTCGTCCTCAGGCAGAACTGGCCCAGCCACTCACCAACCCCTGGTCACAACAGTGTGTCCATTGACTGCTGTTCGCCTCTGCCTGCAGCCCAGCTCCCAGGCCTGGGTCACAGAGCCAGGCAGCCAGGGATCTGCTCCCTCTGAGCACGAAGTTCACCCACAGTCAGAGCCAGCAAAGCTGTGCAGAGCTAAGCTGCCCAGGAAAGAGCAGATCTCAGCAGGAGAGTTCCGCTGCCCACAAGCTCTGGCTGGCTCTCCTCTGCAACCATCAGGGACCCAGGTGCCCACCCCACCCCACCCCAGCCCTGACTCTGTTTCCCCCACAGAAATCTTCAGACTGAGTCACCGTGAGGACCCAACCATCTCACCCTTACAGCCACCCACCTCATGTGCAAACAAAGCCAGGCCCTCCCAGGTGACAGCCCCTGGGCAAGCCCTCTCCCCAGCTTACCTGAAACCTTCCTCCCTGGCTGGGCCACTGAGGCCTTGTTCTGTTCCGCCTCCTCTCCGCCGGGGTCTTTCCTGACCAGCTTTTCCCTCGGACTCAGAAAACGAGGAGACCTCTCTTCCCTCCTCACCGGCTGTACCTTATCGTGGTAGCTCAGAGTCGCAGTGGGCATTACCCTCGCATCCTAGAGAGACAGAAGATCCCCTTTGGAGACAGGGCTCCCCTGCAGCCCCTTCCCTAAGCCTCTCAACCTGCTGCTGGCCCGGGAGCCACTGTGGTCAGTGCCAGGCGCTCCCAGGGCCAGGGGGAGATGAGTGTGAGAGCAGGGCCAGCAGCAGCTTCACCCGCTGCTGAAAGTGCGCTGGTTTAGGGCCTGGGGGCCCCGCAAAACTCGCACAGCAAGAGGACAGAAAGGGGCTGTGCACAATGCCCCAACCACAGCGCCGGGGCTCAGCCGGGCCGTGCCTTTCCACCAGCAGACTGAATCCAGCACCGGAGACCCTGCCTTGCTCCTTTTTGTCCCCCAGGCACTATCCTTATGCCAGACACCTTGTCCTCTGTGACTAACAACGTTTGAAAAACTACTGCGAAAAACAAATGCCAGGTCCCCTCTGAGACCTACTGAAAGCTGCTTGGGCTTTTCACATCTACCCAGAGCCTGCGGGAGCTCCGGCTTGGGAGGCATCTAAGTCCAGCTTGAGGGTTCATTCAAGGTTAGAGAGAAATGTTCTAATCGGGCCTGAACTTAGGGCCAGCGTCAGCTTCAGCAGGAGCTGAAAAGAGTCAAAGATTAGAGCAGCGCCACTAAAGTAAACTAGGAGCCCGTTTTTGTTCTCATCTTAGTCCACACAGATAGTATTTTCAAGGACAGGATGCCCGGCTCCTTTAGTGACCAGGTGTGCTTTTATTAAATAACAGATTCCATTGCTGCCTTGAACGCTAATATGCATGCTCTGGTTAAACACGGGCACGGGGGAGCGACAGCACTCAAATCCCAATTTGTACCACACAGAGCTTTCAGGCCCTGCTCATCCACAGCCACCTGCTGAGTGTGTGTGGCCACGTGTGCCACCGATGATGGACACTTAGCCCAAGGGACACACCCAGAGGCCAGACTGAGCCAATTCAATTCCCTTTGTCAGAAATAGAGACCCAGAAGAAAGTAACCAATGAGTAGAGAGCACGGAGAGGTCAGGAAACAGGGGGCACCTCAAGTGACCATTGGAAGAAACAGAGCAAAGCGACCACAGTGCCACCGAGACCTGGGGGCAGAAGCCTCGTGGGTTTATATTCCTAGACACCAAAGGTGCCCCTGCTTGAACAAATAAGACGAACAAGCTTAGAATGGAAGGAACGATCGTGCCTTGTCAGTTTAAGAACTTACTTTCTTTACCCCCTTGCTTACCCTTCTGTCTGGAATGGTGTGATGCAGAGCTCGCTTGATTCGCTTCAGCAAGTTGCGTTTTCCCTTCGGAGCTTCCAGAACTTTCTCCCGTTCGTCCAAGGAGTCCTCCAGCTCTGCAGCACACGGCAATCAACAAGGTCAGTCTGGTGCCCGGAACCTGTGTTCCCAAAGCCCCACTGCACCAACCTGGCTCATGCTCACCCCGTGATCTCGGGCTCCTGCCCGTGAGCTCAGGGACACTGTCCCAGTGTCCATCCCTGGGTCACAAATTGTTGTTTCTGCTCCTGGGCACCACTACCGCAGACCCCTGCCCACATTCAGGATTCCCTTCCCTTCCAGTCTGGACCTCTGAGATCTGGGCTCACTCCAGATCCCAGAAAAACCTCGGGGCTCCAGGCTTTTGACAGGCACTTGAGTCCTGGCAGCAGCTTGTTCCCTGACTCCATTCTGATCCAAGCTCCCAGGCCCTGTCACTGCCAACTCCAGCCAATACTGGCGCCACCTGACGCCCTCTTCCCAGAGCTGTGTCAAATTCTGTCCCCTTTAAGGGGATAAAATAGTGCACAGGATAGATGGGTCCATGCTCTCTTCAACTTTACTGTTCAGATCAGGTGCTGTCCCTCCAGTTGCAGTAACATCTGGATCACAGGGTTCAAAAGCCACATACATTCCCTGGCCCTACCCTCTAGAGTCTGGTTCCATAGGTCTTGGGAAGGGCTCTGCAATCTCCATTTTAACTTGCCCAGATTTTGCTGATAGAGGTGAGCCACAGAACACACCTTAAGAAGTACCGACCCAGAATGTAACACAATTAGGAATTACAAGGAAAATGCTGCCAAGGGCCTATCCAGGGTGAGACAGGGAGCACGGAGAACAGCTCTTCTGGTCCAGTGCGGAGAGAGAGGGGAGACCCTCCAGTTAGAGCTGGACCAGCCCTTTGATGCACTCAAGGGACATTTACTGACAAGTAACATGGGTGTGAACAGGCCAGTGCTGGGTGCCGGGGACACAGCGGAAAACACTCAAAAATGTCACAGTGGAGGGTGGTCAACTCCAACTTGGCTGTATGTCTGAATCACCTGGGCCCCATCCCAAGCTAATTTCATCAGAGTCTCTGAGGGTGGGCCCCAGGCCTTAATACTTATTTTGTAAACTCCTAGATCTTCTAGCAAACAGCCAAGCCTGAGAACCAACTGTTCTGGAGCAACGGTTCTCCCCGTGTGAGCCACAGCACCGGCTGCACCTGGCAACTCACTAGAAACACAGATTCTCAGATCCCGCTCAATCCCGACCGAGCAGAGGTTGAGCCCAGCAGCCTGGCAGTCCGGAGACCTGCTTCTCACTGCACACCCCTCTGCCTTCAGGCCCTAGTTCCCTTCACTCAGGTTCAGGTGGCCAGGCACAATTAAGGAGCTACAATCTGATCAATGGAGAGGGCTGCAAATCTGTTCTCAGCCTTGGACACCGGGGAAGAAAATGAGGGCCTGCCTCCCTTGGAGAGCCCTTCTCCGTGTCCACAGCCTTCGGGCCCCCACAGCTCCCTGAGGAGAAGGAGCATTTAGTGCCTCCAATGCCCAGGACCCATGTGAGACTTAGAGAAAAGGTGGGACTGCATGTGGGCACTAGTCGGAAAAAGTGAGCCCTCTAGTCATCCATCCCAGCAACAGGTGGGATGGAGTGGTGGTCACAGCCACGGGATCTGGAGGCAGAAGGAGCAGAGTTCACAGGCCAGCCCTGCCCCTCTCTAGCTGAGCTCCCCTTGGCCAGTCCTTGAACCTCTCTCGGCCTCAGTGTCCTCACCTCACAAATGAGGATGTTAATGCCCATCCCACATTGAAACCATGGGGATCAGGTAATGAGACCAGGAACCTGAAGTGCTTGGCGAAGCACATGGCACATATCCAGCCCCCACCCTGGGAAGCTCAGGGCCATAGGAACAGTGCCTCTCTGAACTGGCTGCAAGACTGGGAAAGAAATGTGGAGCCTCTAGGCAGGACATGGGGGGAGACTGTGGGATTGCAAGAAAAGGCAGAGGGGTAGCTATAGGGATAGGACAGGGGAGGCAGGGTAGAGTAAAAGGGGCCAGTTTCATAAGCAGCTGGTCAAGGTCTCCAAGCAAGAGCACCGCCCTGTCGTATGGCCTGCCTTTACATGCTAGCACCTGCACTCAATTACACACTCACACACTCACGTGCACACAACCCCAGCACACCAGAGCCCCCCAAAAACGAGTGATATTCCAAACCTGCCACAGTCACATAGGTTCGGGGTGAACTTGCTATACATTGGGAACAGGCAAAGGTCCATGGCCTAAACCACAGGCAAGGTGAATTAGAAAGAACGGGTTCATGGGCTCTGCTCCATCGATCACTTCCCCCAGGATCCTTTCCTTTCCCCACTTCTCCACCTCCCTCCAGAGAAGACCAGGCCAGGCAAGAAACCCTGCTGCTACAAGGAGGAGCCCTGTCTGCCCCAGAAGCAAAGGTCTTCTTACCCTCCCTCGCCCAGCCAGAGAGCCTGACCCCATACACCTTCACCCCCATCCTATATATCGAGTGGTGTGGGGCAGGAAAGAGAAGAAGCCAGGACAACCGCCAGGCATGACACAGACCATCCCACGCAGACTTACCCTCCTCCTTCCTGTGACACACCGTCTGGCTCTGCAGAGATGAAGAAGAGAGTGTGTTACAGCCAGCAGGGACCTCTGCTCAAGGAGTCACTCTGCCTAGCACCGTGAAGAAGGGACAGCCACTGCTTCCACACGCCCCATTAGAACTGGAGGGCGCTCAGTACACCGGCCCAAACCCACACTCCTGATGCCTTCCGTATGTGAGGGGACGGCACCGAGGCTGAATGGCAGCAATCTGAATGCAACCATGCTTTATCTTCCCATGGTGGGGAGGCAAGACTGGTTGAAGGTCGGAGCCCCATGGAAGCAGAGTGGGACAGGCACACAGTCACTACTCTTGGTACAATGGGTGGAAACAGCCAGGGCCAGGTAGGTGCCCATCCTGTACTGTGGACATCTGAGCTGAGTGCCCCCTAGGTGGATGGAGGCATAATGGGGACAGTCACTGAATTATCTGCTCAAACCCCCTTTCCAGAAAGTCCTGCTTCTCCCTCTGTCCACGTGGACAGGGCACCACATGAGACAGTGTGGCCCCACGCCACAGCCAAAGCTGGCTGTCCGGGTCTGGGCAGAGAATCCTGGACTGCAAATGTGTGAAGGCAAGAGCTGTCGGCACCCCACTGCTCTTGGGTTGGGGTTTCTTGGTTTGTGTGTGTCCTTCTTTGTTTTGTCATGTGTAACACGTAAAGAATGGAAGCTGGTCCTCAGAGTCACAATCGAAAACTAGAAGTAGACATGGAGAAAGGAGCAAGACAGGCAGCAGAGGGAAGCTCCTGACCGTGTTCCTGTCTCTGGTCCCAGGTTCCTCCCACACCCAGCTGCTCCCTACCTGGAGCTCTGGGAGACGCCCTGTGGACAAACACAGCGGATCCCCTCTCCTGCTGAATTGGAGTGGCTTCCTATTAGCTTCTGGCTAATGGCTCATCCAACGCTTTCTTGCTTTGCTAGCTCTATTCCAGACACTATTAAAGAGATGACTCACCTCCTAGGCTTCCCTACAGCTCTAGCTACCCATGAGACACAGCTGAGACCAACAGAATAGAAGCAGGTCTCAGGATTTGACCTTTTCATTAACTTTCCCACCTGGATATGGTTCTGATAGCTGGGGCAATGGCAGCCATCCTGCAACTATGAGCGTCAAACACGAGAAAACTAAACATTCGGAAGATGATAAAAAGAGACCCAGAGTCTGAGTTTCTGATGTATAATTTTGCTGCAAAATTGAGGCCAGCAACAGTCACCGCTATTGGTGTGACAATACAGAAATATAAAACACACCCTAGGGGTCTATTGTGCTCTGTTTAGCCAATACATTCCTAACTGACATATTTACAAACATGGGTTCTGGTAACATAAGGAAGAAACCTCTGGACCAGACCACAATGGCCACAGCAGTGAAGAGCCTCGTGTTGTGGTGGTGAACAGTGAAAAGAAAAGCAGTGGGAAGAGGGTAGGAATGTTACCTGGGTGAGGCATGGCTGGGAGGACAGAAAAGCAGAAACAGCAAGGGGTGCAGGTACACAAAGAGGGGGCTAGACAGTGGCAGTGGGTGCTCAGCCCATGGAAGCCGTGTGCAGGGCGCTATCAGAACCATGGCGAGGACCTGAGGCCATGCGGGGGACATCTGGGGAAAGATGCCCTTCGGCACGGACCTGAGGCTCAGAAGGGCAGGTGAGCCTGGATGGGGCAGAGAATCGTGAGCAGTAGGTGAAGAGCCACTGGGCCAGGTCTAGGAGACGGAGCTTAGTGAGTGCCTGTCATCACACGAGTGTATCTGACCACCGCATCAGAGGCTGTTAACTCATGAAAAGGCTGCTGGTTAAGAAATTATGTCTGAGAACACAGTGCACACAGGCTTTGCGTTCCACTGCCTGGCTAGGGTTGATCTCACCCCTGGTACTATCCATGCCCTGTGTGGACTCCAGTGAGGCACTTGGCTTTTCCCGCCCTGTTCATAATCTGCCAAATGAATGATAAATACATAAAGCCATAAAAGTACTGAAAGAAAACAGGAATTTTCTTCTAATCTCAAAATGGCCATAAACAAAAGATTAATAATTTGAAAACTTTGACTACATAAACATTATTCAAAGTGTATGGCCAAGGTCCTGTTAAACAGCATTGAAGGACCAATAGAAAACTGGAAAATGGTCACAACAGGACAACAGTTTGGGTTAATTTCCATGCCTGATGCAAACTCAGGAATTGGTAAGGAAATCAATAGAGAAACAGGCAAAAGATGTGAAACTAGGCAAAGGATGTGAACAGACTTCATAGAAAAAAAATGGCTTTTTAATGTGAAGCTGGTGAAACGCCCAGCGGTGGAAACACTTTACTGCTGACTATTAGCCACGAAGCTCTTTCTCAACAAACTTGCAGAGGAGAGACAGAAGGACAGCATGGTTACTGACTGCCAAAGGCCCTTCCTTGACGTGGAGCTAATTATCGGTGACACAGACCACACATAACTGGACTGTGCTGACGCATCCAGTGGTGACCAGAGCCACCTCCAACCAGCTCACGAGAGCAGATTGGACACAAATCTCCAATTCCATATTTGCTGACCTCAAGTGGTAGCATGAAGTCGGCCATGGTGGGACTATTGACACCACAGAAAGTAACAAATGCTGCAAATCAAAGATTTTCTACTTCCATAGAGCCAGGTGTGAAATCCTTGCCACCCACCACAGGATCCATCCCACATATCTTCAAGTCCCATAGGTCGTCACACTTTCTAAGAGTTGTTTTGAACTGGGTGGGAGTCAAAAGGAGGGCAAGGGCTGGAACAGGAGACACAGCTGTGTGCATTTTGAAAAGATCCCAGGCAAATGTGACACTGCACACACGCATATCAGCAGCCTCACTGAGCCCCCCAAGAACCCCATTCTATGCTGTCATGTGTTGGCGGAAGGTCTGAAAATATAGGACCTGATGGTTTTCAACTTTCCCAAAACCACAGAGCAAAAATGAGAGGCTTGGTTAGACGCCAACATGGTTTTGGGCAGGCTCTGGGAAGAAGGGCCTGGGGGATCAGCTCACCTCAATTTCCACCTTCTCCCTCAGGGCTGGAATCTCCTCCTGTGCCTGTCGCTCCTTGAACTCATCCTGCAGAGGCCTGAGGCTCTGAAAAGGCCAGGGCATAATTTAATTTACATGGAGATCTAATCATGATTCGGTCTTTTACATCCTGAGCTGTAGCAGAGGACACACCTTACCCGCCCACAAACGCCAGCCTGCCCTCCTTAGATATCCCCACACCTGGAACATCCCCACGAGCCCATGTTCCCCTTCACCGGGGTCTCCTGAGAGCTCAGGCCGCGCACGGGACGAGCAGGTTCCAGGGGAGAGCGGAAGACAACCTGTCTTGCAGTGCTTTTCACAGTCACTCTAACTGGATTCTTAACTGAGGTTTTCCCTCAGAATTTAAAAAACACACCAACAAAACAATTATCCAACTACTCTGAAAACTTTGTATCCAGTTTGGCTCCTATACTTTCATAAAAGTAAAATAATAAACTGTCGGGCGAGAGGAGACAGCAGTGAGACACACAGGCATGAGCACGTAAGCAATCCTTGGGGGAAAGACAAAAACAAAAAGGGGTGTCCCAGTTCAGGAGAATGTGGCCCAAGTTCAAAGGAAAGCAGCGACGGTAGAAGTCATGTCTTCATTTATCAACACTCAGAATTTGCTAACCGGAAGCAACCCTTTGACCCTTGATGAGGCGGATTCTGAACAGCCCCAAATTCAAATCGATACCTGTCTACTGGTGTCCAGTGAGGCAGCGCCCTGTCGGGAGGGAGGGAGCCGGGGAGTTTAGCTGAGCTCAGGAATGGGGCCTGGGAGCTGGGGGTTAGGAGCATGAGGTCCCTATGGTGAAGCAGCATCTTACTTTCCACAAACCACCCCTGACCACTCTGGGGAAACGTTTAGGATGGGAGGGCAGGGTCACTACAGAAAACTATAACAGCCCCTCCCCCCCAGAATTGTTAATACTGCATTATGGCAAATATTTTCTGAGAAACTTCTAGGGCCCCTTGTCCATGCAGGTCACCATGGAGACCCATAGAACATCCGTCTCAGAGTCCCCATTGTTTGGACTTGGAGTGGCCAAGTTTTACCTGAACCTTCATGTCCCTTGAGGCTGGAGATCATGCCTCCCCTGTCTTTCTATCCTCACAATGCCTGGCACTGTTGATGCTCAACAAACGTGTGCTGAGAGCATGAATGGTGAAGGAATAAATGAAGGAATGAGTGAGACAAGTTTATGTACTTTCATTTTATAAATATTTACTGAGAACCTCCTTTGGGCTGGGTTCTGAAGCTTTCAGAATAGGACCCATGCTTTGTCCTCGAAAAGCTGAGTGAACTGTAAGAAGTTAAAATTCACATTGAAGTGCCTTTCCAGGGTGCTGAATAATGCAGGAAAGTTCAACTCCCTGCTCTACTTCTGGCCTGACAGGTCTGGCAAAATAATGGCATTTTCCTTTCCAGACTGCCTAAAGTCATTTGCCACATCTGTGAAGATGCCCCCTGAGCTCGGCCTCCCAGCTCCTGGAGACCAGCCAGTACTTAGGCCTGCGGGACACATGTGCACCCCAGGTCTCCGGGGCTGCCCACAACCGAGTCTCCTGGCGTGTGTGCCCCATGCTCACCTGAGGCAGCCACTGCTTCTCCATCAGGGCTTTCAGCTCCTCTTTGGTGGAATTTAGCTCGGACCGCAGTTCTTCCACTGCCTCCTCAATGGACTTTTCCTGTTCCTTCCCTTTTTTTGTGGGATCTGTGAAAATAGCGGGTGACCAGTTTAAGTGACAACGTCAGTAGAGTGTAGTTCCTACCCTACGTCGTCAATCACGCACCTCGGTCTGAGACAGCTTTGCCCCTTACATTGCACATTGACCTTGGGCAATGACCTAACCTCTCTGACCCTCAGTTTCCCAAACTGGGAAATGGACATAATAATAGCACCTGACTCAGAGGGTTGTTGTGAGGATAAAATGGGATCATGCAAAGTCCTAGCACAATGACTGGCATGATGCTTCATAACTGTGAACTGTTACCGTCATTTACAATAACTCTTTTGACTGTACTGACACATAGAAATGTGAATGCAAAACTCCTAGAGTAACTGAAGCACAATACGAACTAGCGTGTACACATTGATTATTAATACAAAGAACATACCTATGTATCCTGACTGCAATCAGAGAGGAATTTAAAGTAATGAAAATAATTGTATTTTTAAGGCCACATGTTTCAATAATATCATTTAAGCATATAGTTTTACATTTCAAGTGAAAGAAAGGCATCATGCATTATGAATGAACAGTTAGGCCAAGGTTGCTTTAAGTGTGTACTTCAAATTTTTTAAGTTAAAATCAGGTTCAGAATGAATTATAAAAGAACTTTCTAACTAAACCACATACTGATAGAGCGCTAAGGGTTAGTGCGAAAGACACCAATTGTACATTTGTTACTTTTTCAAGTATATTTAGGAACTATTCCAGAGATGACACTATTATTAAAATTCTAAGCCTTTCTTTGAAACAACATATGACTTTTCTCAGGCTGTACCTTTTCCAAACAACCAATTATTACATGCACTAGAAATTGATTTGGGTTAATAATTGATTTGAGGTGAGTATGGAATAGGAGAGCTGAGAAAGGAATCAAAACAGTCACGAACGTTAATGGAGCAACGTTGCTTTACAGACATTTCTTCCCTCTCCTTCAGCACTTTCCATTAAGGAAATAAGAAGGGATATGCACAGAGAGTTACATACAAGAATGTTGATCATCTTGTGATTTATAACAGGGACATTTTTGGGTAACCCACATATATTATGAAATAATTCAATTGAGAAATAAATTAGAATAGCCATTTGTTGGGATTTTATTCAGCCACTAAAAATGGTGTTTACAAACCTGATTTAATGACATTGGAAATGTGATATATTCATTGAAAATAAGCAAAGTCAATCCTGCATACAGTATACTTTATATATGTATACAGAAAATTAATGACAGAGAACACACTGAAATATTACCTGCAGGTGTATCGGCCATGACTTTTATTCTCTTTTCTGCCTTCTTGCATTTAAATTTTCTATATCAACAGCACCTTTTTTCAATTTTTTGATTGTGGCAAAATACATGTAATGTAAAGTTTGCCATCTACACTGTTTTTAAGTGTACAGTTCAGTGGTATTAAATACATTCATAATGTTGAGCAAACGATACCAACACCCATCCCCATAACTCTTTTCCTCTTGTGAAACACAAACTCTATACCATTAAACAAACTTCTCATTCCCCCTCCCACCAACCCCTGCTTTCCATTCTACTTTCCGTTTCTGTGAATTTGACTACACTCGGTACCTCATACAAGTAAAATCATTACAGTGTTTGTCCCTTTGTGACTGACTTGTTTCACTTAGCATAATGTCCTCCAGGTTCATCCATGCTTAGCAGATGCCCCAATTTCCTTTCTTTTTAAGGCTGAATAATATTCCACTGTATGTATAAACCACATTTTGGTTATCCATTCCTCTTTCAATGGACATTTGGGTTGCTTCCACATCTTAACTACCATAAATTATGCTGCTATAAAGATGGGTATACAAACATCCCTTTAAAGAAATATCTTTTTATCAGAAAAAATATTTAAGAAGGGGAAAATTTGGGTTTTTTTTAGCAGCCTCCAAGATAGAATCAAGAGTAATTAAACATACAATAAATGCCAGTAACTAAGTAAATGGTGCTGTTTTAAAAGTCTAAGTCTATTCCTTGAAAAGAAATTAAAATGAGGTAAAATAAGGAGATAGTTTTATTATGGGATTTTTCAATCTTTGTATTATATTAATACTTTCATGCCTATATGCTATGTTTTAACAGCTATTTCTTACTGAACCTCAAAAAGGGATATAAAGCATGCACATCTCTCTGTGGAGTAAACACAGAGCTTTACTAACCATTTTGGAATTTGAAATCATAAAATTACAGTGATAATGTCATAATGAGCTTATGTACAGAATAAAGTCAAAGACCTGGTCTGATTGCTCATTAACCCCCTTTATGCTCATTCCGGGTCCGAATCAGAGAACAGCAGATTCACAGAAGGCTGGGGGGAAGGACCCTTCAAATTCACTCTGTCTAACTGCCCCACTCGTAGTGAGAGCCGCTGAGACTCAGAGGGGGAAGCGCTGGCGGCAACTGAAAGGGGCAAAGCTAAGACTGGCGCCTGCCCGTGTGCCTGCCAGCTCCTTCTCCCTACGCACAGGGTCGGAAACCCTCCCAGCCCATTGGGATCCCCCATGATGGGTGCTGGGATCATCCCACCCTCAGCCGGAGGTGAGGCTGTGAGGGCAGCTCTGGTGATGTGCGTGCCCCCCACCCACTCAGCTCCAGTCAGGGCCCCCCCTCCGCAGTCTCAGAAGGGCCACCTGGACTCACCACCCTGCACCATACCTTCGTGCCTGCGCTGAATGTGGGTCCGGAGAAAGGTGGTGTTGGGGAACGATACATCACAATGATGACACTGCAGAGAGGAAGCATGGGAAGTGCAGGGTTAAATCACCTGAGTCCGCCTGGGACTCTCCCTGTATCCAAAATTCCGTTACTGGGGACCCCTGGGCTGCTTCAGATCCAAGAAGTTTCATTTACTGAGTAAGGAGTGATGTCCACCCCACCCCACCCCCACTGTATATGTGGCGTGGCAGGGAATATCTTCCAAGGTGTCACATTCCAAATTTCACGCCCTTCCCCTCATCCCATCCTTCCCTGCTTCCCCGTTCCCACCCCCAGCAGCGCACTCAGAAACCAGGCAGCTAAAGTGGGACAGCCACCACTGCGTTCGGAATAAAACCCACGCTCTACCTCGACGTTCAGGCCCCTGGGACCGGGCTCTGCTAGCCTCTCCTGCCACGTGTCCTGCCCAAACCCCAGCTCAGGCAGGCCAAAGCCGTCACCCTGAGCACCCTTCTCACACTGCTCGTAACATTCCTCCACCAAGCTGTGCTGAGCATTCAAGGCTCTTTTAAACACCACCTCAGGAAGACTGTGCTCCCACAGCCCCTCAGCCATTTATCTTAACACTTTCTACACCTATAAAGGACATCAGGTCATTTTGGGCAGTAGAGTAGCCACGCCCTCTTCCTCTGATAACCACACCCAACTTTCTCCTGGGGAATTACCTCCCCTTTTTCTCAAGCCTTGGGCTTCAGTCCATCCCAGCTCCATGGAACATGTGACCTAGACAAAAGCCAACCAGAGCCCTGCATTCCTGGGCCCTGTGACTGCTTCAGAGATGGGAAGGAGACCCAAACACAGGAAACAGTGAAATACTAGCTGGGGTGCTGGGACCAGCGGAGGCCCTCTGTCATGCCAGCCTTCAGTCTGGGAAAACAAGAAGTTGGCCTTACTGTGGCCCAACTTACTACCGCACACAAGAACCTTTCTCACGATGCAACCCACACAGAGGAAGAACTGCCAAGAGCTGCACAGAAAGAAACTAGATTCTGGTGCCATCTGATTCCTGGGCCAAAGCCACACCTGGGTGCCAGCAGGACCCTGGACTTTTCAGGACCCTGGATTAAGCCAATGATCCAGGTTAGATTGTCACTACTGAAAGGGATCTGACCCTTCCTATCATAACTCACATTACATCAATTGAATCAATTACCATGCTATTGAAATGATGCCTTCTGTCCCACCTACCCTCAAGCTATAAATTTCTTTAAAACCTGGACCAGCAGGACTTGTGCCTACATCCTCAGAGCCTAGAACCAGGCTTGGTCACCATGACAAGTTATTACAGGGCAACTGTCACCAAACCACAATTCCCATGGAAATATATGCAAATGCTCAAATGCTGCTGTGACTGATGAGTTGTCACTTGGTTGAAGAATGGAGATCTTTTTCCAGAATCAACCTGCCACATTTGGATCCCTTGCCACACATGGATCACACACACATACACACACACACACACACACACACACACACACACACACACACAGAGTAGAACCTGAACAGGCTCCCTCAGGCCCTCAGGCCCTCTGGCCATGAGCAGCATCTCCAAAATCTGCTCCTAACTAGTGACTATGGCCACAGTGGCCTCAGGCCCCAGGGTGTGGTGCTGTCCAGGTGGCCCAATAGCTGGGCACCCACCCCGCCCACTCTCCCTGCCCTGCTGATATTCCTCACCACATAATAGCTCTGGATGCTCATCTTATGGACCATCTCGTCTAAGTTGGTGATTGTCTTTTCATCCCAGAGCCTTTGTTCCCGGGCCACCTTCAGCTCTTCAGCGAGGCGTTTCAGCTCCTCCTGAACACGCTCCTGCTGGTCCAGGCTGGCCCGCAGCTGTGCCTCCAGCTGGCCACCGCTGGTTGTCAGGCAGTCCTGGCAGTGCAGCAGGTACTCAATCATTAGCTGGGCAAGGCGCAATGCCTTGAGCAGTGCCGGGTCCACAGGCCACCCACAGTGTCTGCATTCCTTCCGGTCAAACTTGCAGAGGGTGATGTTATTGATGTTCTTCTGCAGGGTGGCCACATCCACCTCCCGTGCCACTCGGTCCACATCCAGGGACCTGATGTGCTTCCAGTCCATGCTCTCATGGCGAGGCTGGAACTTGAAGGGAGGGCCTGTATAGGTCCCAAAGAGGGGACCACGGCTACCCTGAGCACCACCAGTGCATAATTTCATGGCTGACGAAGCCCTGGGCAGAGCCCAGGACCTGTAGGTAGCAAAGAACCTCAGATAGGGCCTGGAAAATGAGAAGAGAGTCCAAGTTAGGCAAGGTACATGGGCTGCATGTGCCGCACACCTGGCCACCAGGAGCCTAAGTGGGGGAAGTGAGGGGTCTGAACAGCAGCTGGAGGGTGAGTGCTATGCACTCATGTGGCCAGAGCCATGGAAAGCAAGAGTGTGGGCTTTACAGTCACTCAGCTGTGGATTCCGATCCTCAGCCTTGGGCGAGTTCCTTCACATCTTTAAGCCTCTGAGGTGTTTTGGGAGTCATGGGGCTCACCTTGCAGGTTGGGGGTTAGAATTGAGGCAGGTGAAGCACCCAGCCTAGTGCCTGGCACATAGTAGGTCCTCAGTGAATACCCCATGCCCAAGTTCACTACCAGGGTTTTTTGGGGGGAAAACTGTCAATTGTATAAGTGGGTCCTTCTGCAACCTTACATTGGCCTCAGGATAAAGTCCAACAACTTGCCATGGGTGGCAGAGCCACCTGAGGTCCACCACTGCCCTCTTCTGCATCTCTCATTATAGGATCATGCCAGACAGGGCTAGGCTGCATTTCCCAGTTTTCCGGGCTGTAGGGTGTCACCACATGACTATGTTCTCTCCCGTGGGGTGTAAGTGAAATGATGCCCACCACTGAGGGGGTGGGAAGAAGGGGTGCTCAAGACAGGGCCATGTTTCTGAGCTCAGACTGTACTTAGTCCACGATGGCCTTTTGTCTCAAATCTAATGGTTTAGTGAAAGGAGCTCCAGTTTTTTGTCAAAGACTCAGAGTCTACTCTCTACTTTCTTGGTAGACATAGAAATTTTCTCTCTCTTTGAAAAGTGATTTGACAAAACAACAGCAATTTTAACCCAATATTCCACTACTAAGAATTACAGTTTATTCTACAGATAAACTCATACAAGTGTGCAAAGGTGCTTGTGCAAAAATTGCCATTTCAGTGCTGTTTGTAATAGCAAAGGATAACAAAAAGTACAAGAAAGCAAAGTACAAAGACAATAAAGGAATAAATTGTATTTCTATACAATGCAATGCTATCCACTATCGATGAGACCGAGGCAGCTTTACATGTATTGTAGGCAGTAACATAGAAATATATACACACACACGTGAAAATATATGTGTACATACATGTGTACACTTCTGATTATGTTTAAATGTTATATTAATATAGTCACATTTAATAACTTTCAAAAATAATAGATATGTATTTCTCATGTATATATCTCTATACCTGCATATAGAGAGATCTATTAGAAAAGATATATATATTGTATTAGAATGGTTGTCTATGTGGGGGTAGGTAACTGGATGTGTGAAATAAGATTTAAATAAATGAATAGATGGATCGTCCATGGGTAGGAGATGGATAAATAGGTGGGTAGATAGATAAACAGATACATAGATAGATAGACAGGCACTACACCTACCAACGATTTTATATGAATGATACATGTGTGTTATTCCTGTATAATCAAAATTAAATAAAATATATGAATTTAGCCCGGCTGGGTGTGGCACAGCGGTTGAGCATCAACCTAGGATCCAGGAGATTGGGGTTTGATTACTGGTCAGGGCACATGCGCGGTTTGCAGGCTCGATCCCCAGTCGGGGCCGTGCAGGAGGCAGCCGATCAATGACTCTCTCATCATTGATGTTTCTCTCTCTCTCCCCCTCTCCTTTCCTCTCTCTGAAATCAATAACGATATATTTAAAAATATATATATATATATGAATTTATGACTCACTGTATATAATTCCATTAGCATAGACTATTTCTAGAAAAATAGGCCAGCTGTTAGCAGTAGTTACCTCGGCATGAGAATGGCAGTTAGGGGATCTTTATTCCCACCTTCTAGCATCGATACTATTCAGAATGTTTTGCATCATTATCTATTACTTTTATAATTATTAAGGAAAAATATACAATTTCTGTCCTTGAGGAACTTAGAATCTGGGGCAGTAAGAAGTACATATGACTCTACTTAAGCTCTTTCTAGATCAAGTTTTCAGACTTTTAAGTGCAATAGAGAGAGAAGAGGAAGGTCGCTGACATCATGAAGGGGAAAGGCCTTGAGGAAACGGTAGTGGTGGGTTTGCAAAGAGGGGAAGCGCCTCCAGGAAAGGGCCCGACCTCCCAAAGGCCCTGTGTTCATTTGGGAAAGGGGATGACAGGCTTGCCCCCCCCCCCCCCCAGGGTGCCGTGGGAACTGAGGACAGGCAGAGGGACTGCACTCATGAGTAATAGCAGCTGCAGTGCAGGGAGTGCCAGCCTCTGAGCCAGATGCCAAGTCCAAATACAAACCTGCAGACTATTGCTATTCCCATTTTACAGACTAGGACATTGATTTCTGGAGAGGTTAAGTGGCTTGCCCCAAGTAGAAAGGCAGAACTGAAGTGAGTTGGAGGTGCCTCTGGCTCCAAAACCTGTGGACTTTGAACCGCCCAACATGGTTCTTAAAACTATCCTAAAAGTTTGCTTTGATGGGATCGTTCCTCATCCCTCAAAGTCATTCATCCATTCGCTCACTCCCCCCGCCCCTGATTTATAGCATGCCTTCCTGGGCCAAGCCCTGGGCCAGGCTCCTGACGGACAGTAACCACACACCTGCCCCCCACCCAGGAGCTCAGGGTTCGTCCGTGTTGCCACAGTAACGAGTCCAAACCCGAAGTCTGGTCTGGAAGCCTGTCCACAGGATGCCACTGACAGACCTTCGCCACTTCGGCGCCCACGCTTCCCTTTCTCAGATACTCTTCCCCACCCAGACTCCAAAAGTAAGCCCCGTAGCCTCCAGCACGCCCACCGTGGCCCTGCGGAGAGCAGCACGGGGCTTATGATGATGATAGCAGCCACCATTGATTAAGGATCTATGTCTCAGGCAACGCGCCCGCGTTTACAAGAACTGTTTCTACCCCTCATACAGCCTTGCGTGTAGCTGTGATTCACCTCAACTCAAAATGGAAAAACTGAGGCTCAGAAAAGCTAAGGAACCTTCCCCAGATCACTGAGCTAGTAAGTAACGAAGCCAAGGTTCAAATCAAGTTCTGTCTGACTCCAAACCTTTTCAGTGATGCCAAACTGCCTCCCAATGGTGATGGTGGCGATATGTAAGTTATTGCCCAGTATGGAAATTACAGTACCTGAGATTTCTAAACCAACCTGCAAGGAACGAACCTTTAGAGCCAATCACAGTAGCGTCAACGCTCGAAGCCTCAAATTCTCCTCCAATTCTCCACAGACTCAACTGTCAACCTTGAGTCCAGTAGACAAAGTCCGTTGAGAATGTTCGTGGTTGCCTGGCAACCGCCTTGCCTGTGGGGGAGGGGATGGAACACCTGCTTTCTCCACTGACTCAGCAGCAGACTGCTCATCCCACATCTGGGAACAGGGACACAGGCAGGGAGGACTCACTGTCATTAGAAAGTGCACAGCTGTGTTAACCACCTCTAGAGGTTTAGATCAGGTCCCAGGAAAATGTCCCAATGCTAGACCAATGTCATGAATTGGTGGGACCCAAAGACTGATATTTATGCTAGCATTTCAATCTCACTCCCTTGTTCGAGATCGTTTCTACCTGGGACAATCCCACAGCCAAGGAAGGAAGCCCTTGTGCTGCACATTCCCAGGGACGGGGTGGGGTGTTCAGCACCTCACAAGGCACCCATCCCACCTGCAACAATTCCTGGAGGCTTCATGGTTCTTCTGAAACCTGCCCACCTGTACTCTGTCCAAGGCAACTCCTACAAAATTCACCAAACATTTAAATGCAACTGGGGCTGATTTTTTAATATAAATTGACAGCTAGACTACACAACCACCCCTGTTACCTTCCTGTCTCTTCTGCTTCCTCAAAAGGCAGCCAAATTGGTAGTTACAGACAGACACAGAGAAGAAGGTTAGAGCTGGGGAATACAATATTCAATAATATCACGAAAAATATGTATGCGGCCAGGTGGTAGCTTGAAGCACCAGGAGTCTGCTCTGTAAAGAACTTGATTTTCTAACCACTTCCCTGTACATCTGACACTAATACAGAATAACATTGAAGGTGAATTGTAATTGAGAAATAAAAATATTTTTTAAAAAAGAATGCAGGCAAGTAGAGCATATGGAGGGAGCCAGGGGTCCAAGCTAGCTGTCAGGCAATCGTTCACAAGCCTGCCCTGGCTCTGAGCCTGACTGAGGGACCAGCCTCCTCTAGATGGGGGCGCTCTCAGTGGCCACTCCTCAGCTCCAGGGGGAGGTGTTAGAGATTGTGTGGCACGGGAGGGAGACCAGCAGCCTTGTCTGCAGGCAGGGGGTGGTCAAGGCCACAGCTGGAGCACCTCACACTCAACACACCTCTCTTCAAAGTGCAGTTAGAAATCTCCTCCAGCACACAGTGCAGGAGCAGCAGGCCCTGGGCCCTTGGACTGCTTGGTGAATGAGGCCCCTGCCCTGACCTAACAAGCTGTCCTCTGCCAGCCTCTGACCCCTTGTCCTGTACTAAGCAAGTCTCCCCTGGACTTCCATGTGCAGCCACCTCAGTGAAAACACCTTTGCTGCCTCCAGCTAAAGTCCAGGCCCGGAGAGCAAGAGGGATGAACTAGAGATCCAATGAGTTTGTTTTTAAATCACCTCATTACAAAAAAGAACCCCTTTACCTACAGAACTCAAAGCATTACCCACCCCCCCCACCCCCACCAAATCGTTTTACTTTTTTCAAAAAGGAAAAATCCAACTCTGTTCTCCCAGGGAAGCCCAGTTCTGGAGGTTCAGTCATTCCTGCTTCCCTCTCTGGGTACCTCTGTCCAGAGCAAACTGTAATAGTTGGAGTAAAGGGCCCAGCTGGAGTGTCGGAAGCCTGAGGCCAATCTAGGGTTCAGCTCCCCAGCTCTGTGTCGGGACCCCCCGTGGGGCGTATAGAACAGCTAATATTTAGCCTACTGCCACGACGGGCACAGATCACTTCCCACCCACGCCTGTTCTGGGCCTAATTCCTGGCATAGTTTATCCATGGGACCTGACTCACCTAAGGGTCCTGGAGCCAGGAGAGTGGGCAGACTTGCCAGAGGCACCGGCTCTACTCCTCCTCCTGTCCCCACTCCAGGTTCCTTCAAACACCCCCAACAGCCTCAGGCCTTTGCCAGAAGCCTCCTGGGTGAGCGCATGCGCACGTGCTGCAGACCAAAATGCGACCCCAGCCTCAGGAACCCTGGCGCTCTCCTCAGAGGAAACAGAGCCCCCCTGGCCACCTCAGTGCTGCCACCTACAGGGCCGGGCAGGAGTGAACCTCTCTGCCCCAGCATGGACGCCTAGGTCTGTAGGATCTCCATCTCCACACAAGCGCCCCAGCCCATGATAAAGAGGGGTGGAGTCTCTCCCCAGTCCCCAGGGACCAGCTATTTCTAGATCTGTTACAAGGGGGAGGGAGGGATTGCCTGGTTTAATCCCTTAGGAAAATCCAGGATCCCTGTGAATGGGTCCCAGGCTTTGCTGAGAGGCAGTGTCTGGAGCCCAGGGAGGCGGGAAGTGCCCCTGTACACAGACACACAGACACACACACACACACACACACACACACACACACACACACACAGCCCAGCTGCCCTAAACTAAAGGGACCCTCCTGGTTACTGATTTGGCCCCAAGCTAATCCTTTGAGTGACTCCCAGGCCTGCTCAGATGTCAAATACGCCCCCCACCCACCCACCCCACCCCCCCACCCCCACCCCCGCTGGCTTGTCCTGTGCATGTAGTTGTGAAGCCCAGGACCAAAGAACTCTTTCTCTCCTGTCATCAGACATCAGACCCTGGTCCTTTCCCACAGCAAGCCCCTGTTCTAGTGAGACTCAGATTTCTGGGGAGATTTTAAAGGCTTTTCTCTCACCCCAGCCTCAATCTGCCAAGCTCTGTATCTTGGGGCAGCCAAAGCAAAAGCCCATGGGACCTGTGCTGGCAGAGATGCGGAGAAAATGGAAGCCCATGCACTGCTGGTGGGAGTGAGAATGGCACAGCCGCCCGGTCAGTGCAGCTCAGCTGCTGATCATCCACCTGTGAGCCAGTTTATGGTTCGATTCCACATCCGGGCGAGTGGCCGGGTTGTGATCAAGATTCCTAGTGGGGGGCGTGCAGGAGGCAGCCCATCAGTGAGTCACCATTGATGTTTCTCTCCCTCTCTCTCTCTCTCTCTTCCTCTCTCCGAAATCAATTTTTTAAATAAATGGTACAGCTGCTGTAAAAAAGAGAATGGCGATTCCCTGAGAAATTACACATAGAATTGCCATATGGTCCAGCAGTTCCACTCCTGGGTATATACTCAAAAGAATTGAAAGCAGAAATTCAAATATTTGTACACAACATCAGGCTTTACAATAGCCCACAGGGGGAAGCAACCCAAGTGTCCATTGACATATGAATGGATTTTAAAATGTGGTACATACATGCATACAAAGGAATATTATTTAGCCTTAAAAAGGAATGGAATTCTGAGAATGCTACAACATGAACCTTGAAAATACGCCAGGCACAAAAGGACAAATAGAACATGATTCCACTTGCACATCATACCTAGAAGAGACAAATTCATACAGATATTCCAAAAAATACAATAGTGGTTCCCAGGGCAGAGAGGGGGAGGGAAGGGAGAGGAGTCAGTTTTTGGTGGGTTCAGGGTTTCACGTTGGGAAGATGAAAACGTTCTGAGTGTGGGCAGTGGCGTTGGTTGCACAGCAATGTGACTGTACTTACAGCCCCTGAACTGGACACTTCAAAATGGAAAACATGGCAAATGTTATGGTCTGTAGAGTTTATGCTAATTTTTGAAATGTTGGAAAAAACGATGGTTGTGGCAGGGACCAGGCCCAAGAAGGAATGTCTGTGAGCATCTGCTCCGACGGGAGCCTTGTCCCTCCTCGCCTGGTCAGCATGCTCTTCTTTGCAGGAATTCCCCTGCCCACTGCGAGGAGGGAAGAGCCTAGGCTTTGGAGTCAAAGGTTCATTTACATTCTGCATTCACAAGCTGTGAAACCCTGGGGAGCCACTTCACCTCCTTGTGAAGTGGGAAAAATCAACTCTGCCTAAAGCATCCCTAGGCTGTAAGCATGTGTCTTCCGAGTTAAGCCCAGTGGGAAATTGGGGAGTCTTGGAGCATTTGTTTTGTAGCTCTCTTCCCAGTGTATCCCTGAAGTGCAGAAAGTAGCTCTGAGGGTACCTGTTTGTGCTGGCCATTTCCATAGCTTTTCCTTTCCCCATGTATAAGCAGGGTACCCTCTTATGCACGACTGTTGTGAGAAAGTGGACTTGACGTGCACCCCAGTTGACCTCCATAGTAAGGTTAAAAGCTAAAGACCCCATCCTCAGCTGACCAAGGCCTGCCATGCATGACACACCCACACCTTCCCTCACTAGGCCAGAGCTCAACATCCAACACAGCCTAGAGGTCTTGAGCGCCTACTGTGTGTCAGGCTCTGACCCAGGGCCTGAGGATACCAAGAGTGGATAGGAGACTAGATCACTTAACCCTGGGAAGCTGTCACCCTCTCTTGTGCCACCTCTGCCACAGCACACACAAGATTTGTGGCACCATGGTCAGTCCCAGACACAGGAACAGGACAAAGGTGTCTGGGACTTCTCTACTACAGACAGAGGAAGCTACTCTTACCGACATGTGACGAAGCCCCCACACCCCTGCAGACAGTTCAGATCAGGGGAAAGCGAGGCACTGCAGGAAGTGTTTAGTGCCAGGATGTAGCAGCAACAAACCAGCGCTGGCTCCATTTGATCCCTGGACCCGACTCCCCAGTCACCAACCCCTCTGGGCCTTGAATCATGTCCCTGTAAGTCCTGGGACAGTGCTGACGACAGAGATTTTGCACCAGCGTGTTGCGGCCTCTAACCACGCCCCTCCCTCCCTGGTTCAGGTAGTTCCACAGATGCAGGGCATAGGAGTGTGAAGCTTGGCTCCCTGTTCCCCACCTCATAGTCGCGCCTCCACTCTGGATAGGGGATGCGGTAAAATCTTTGGGGGTGGAGGAAGGACAAGTTCAAACACCTGAGGTCGCTCACCTCCTGGAAGTGTTCAAGTTTGCACCACACTCTCAACATCCTTGTCATCAAACGGGACCCTGGTGGCCCTAATGTGTGAATTGTAGTGTTGAACAAAGTTTTCCATGCACTGCCATAGGAAGGAGTGGCGGGGGAGGAATCCAAACACCCCGTTACTAGAGGACTGCGGAGCCTGTGCCGCCCAAAAGTTCTCCTCAGGGATGGGCCTGATGGAGATGACATCGGTGTCCATGTAGGCGCCCCGGTATTTCCAGGTGATGGCCAGGCGGGACGCCTCTGAGCTGACATGGAGCCAGCTTCTCTCTGCACTGGAGCTGATCTGCAGGAGCAGGTGCAAATCAGCCTGAGCAGCGCGGGGGAGGGAGGGGAGTCACAGAAGGAGGCCTGGCCCAGGCTGCGGGGAGGGCCAGCAAGCCTGCTTCCCAAATACCTATTTGCCAAGGGACCAATTTTGCCAATTTACCAACATTGCCTCCTTCCCCAAGTGTTGCCTTTCAGTAAAAAGTTTACAACAATCAATTTCCATGGGAAGACTTCAGTGGCTTTAAATTTTCTTCTTTAAATGAAAGAAGTGGAAAGATAAAGTAGAAACCAGAGGGGATTCCGCAGTGAACTCTATGAGTCATTTTCAGGAAGTTGGACGGCATCGCAAACTTGATAGAAAGAAATTTTTTAAAGTCCTAGAAGTACTAAAAACTGACAAAAAGAAAGATAGAGTCGAAAATATAGGAAAAAATCAATATTTGTGCTATTTGAGAAATTTGCAAAAGAACCTTAAAATGCATGTATGCCTTCGTTCAATAACTAATTCTACATTAAAGGAATTAAGATGTCCCACTCATCGATGGCTTCTTGTTCCCTACGTGCCAGAGGTTCCCCAGGAACAGCTCTTTGGGTCTTTCCTCTTGGACCTGAGTTAGTTCTCTGGACCCCTCAATTCAGGGCTCAGGGCACTTGGCATCTTACCATAGGTCCTTGACATCAAGTGGATGGGTTGCCTTTTCCTTCCAGAGCGAGGGTCGGGGGTCACAGGGGAAGGGAGGAGAGAGCAGAGCACCTGCACCCTGCTTAGGGATGACTAGAGGGCTCCATTTGCGCAGTGACACATGCCTAGTGCCTGCATTTCTGGTGGGTCATGTAGCCGGTGCCTTCCAACCATCTACACCATGGCCCAAACCATTGAACAGGTGGTCAAGGCAGAGATCAGTGAAGTAGTTGGGGGCTTTTGTCACAGGGGTGAAAGTGAGCATTAGTGATGCAGTGAGACCCCAAACACAAAAAGTAGGACCTTTCTGACCAAGAACCTAGTAGAGGGAATGATGGAAAGAGCACTGAGCTTGGAGTCATGCTTCCACCTGCCACAGGCTGAGGGTCCCAGGTTAAGTTCCAAAACTGCTCAGAGCCTTAGTTTTTTTGTACTGTGTGGGAAATAGGTGACCTCAGGCTCACAGTGAGGGTGAGGGGCCCTGTAAACCCAAGAAGCAACTCTCCTTTTTCACCCAGGAAAACAGGAGAAAATAAAACACTATTACTGTACATGGTATTTGTACTTTCTGATGACAAACATTAAATTGTTGTTGTTTTCAGATGAGTGAAATCTATTCCCCTGTGAACTTAAATAAGTAATTTGCGGGAAGTACTTTGAAATGGGGAAATACCCTATTCCTCATCAGGCTTGCACAGGTGAGTTTTGGCCTTCATTATTGATTCCTGCCTGCATCAATCATTACTACAGTGGTTATAAAACTGATTTTCTAACACCTTTATTCCTCCTGTATTTTTATTAGGTGGTGCTTTACTGTAAGAGAGAGTTTCCTCTTCTCCAGTTATTTATCTTAGTTATTTTAAATCTCATCAGTATCCACAATTTTGTCTTCTTTTTTTTGTTTGCAATATTGTTTACTTGCTTCCCCTCCTTTACTAGTCTAATCTTGCCAGAATT
The DNA here is from genome assembly GCF_054644295.1 of Miniopterus natalensis. NCBI lineage: Eukaryota > Metazoa > Chordata > Mammalia > Chiroptera > Miniopteridae > Miniopterus > Miniopterus natalensis. The sequence continues at coordinate 28,344,231 of NC_142095.1, read as the reverse complement.
TTATGTATTTTATCTGACTCTTCAAAGAACCAACTTTTGGATTTGTTGACTGCCTCAGGCTTAGTTCCCCGGGAAGCAGATAATCTGCAGCTTGCAGATAATTCTGAGCAATGCACTATGAGCAGTGAAGGAAAACCCAAGATCAGAATATGCATCACCTGTAGTGAGGATGAACTCTTACCCTCTGCAGGCTAGAAGAGATCCAACATCATGAACTCGCCAGCTGCGTATGTCCTTGAGGACCATATATCAAGGTCTCAGAATTGACCTGTCTTGCTGACAGTCAATCACTCAGCAGTGGTGGTAACTACATCAGCCTTGGTGAAGGGAAACCCATCACATCAGACCACCATGACAAATTCGTTCACTCCCGGGCTCCTTTGTAAGGACTGAGGTGGCTGAGGACAGAGGTAACTGGCATTCACTGGACGAGTCCCCCTGTTCACCAGCTTATTTGGTGCTTCTGCCACATGTTCTTTCTGGTGGACATGGGTGTGGGACACAGGGATCCACACATATGAACCCTTTCCCATAGCTCCACCCACACGCTTCTTCTTCAGATATCCTTTCTTCTAGTTTCTAATCTTCCAGTCATGCTCTCTCTAGGCCTTGACCAAGCAGCCAAGCCATTTGCCATGATCTAGAAGCCTGTCTATATCCTTACTTCAGGATGGCCATTTGTATTTTAAACTCTGCTCACTGGCAGGATTTTCCCTCGCCACTCTTTTTCAGGGCCATTCTGTGGAACAGCAGTTTATTTTTAGCTTACACCAACATATTATGCCTGCCTAACCATTACCAGGTCATTTATTTTTTCTCTCCTCTGTCAAATGGTTGTAGAGAAAGCCCCAAGGGGCCATAGGTGTGAGCGGATGGTGAGACATCAGTGCAAGAGAGACAGGGTATGTGGCGCCTTGTTCACTTGTTCTCATAATTTACCTGTTTCCCCCACACCTGTTTGTATAAATTTACCATTTTCATTGTATGACAAATTGCTATTGTGCTTCCCTGAACTCATGATTCGGTGGGTCTAACAATTGCCCCAGCTTATGATTCTCTAAGGTCAGACACTCAGTTTCTCCCAGGGTCCAGCATTGTGCCAGAAGCTGTTTTTTTGTTGTGTGTGTGTGTTTTTGAACGATAAATAGTTCTTTGCTGTAGACAGCATGGTCCTGCTCAAGAACCTTAAGAGTCTGGGTGCAACTCTCAGAGCTTGCCAGAGACTCCATAGAGTGCCCTTAAAAACCACAGATGCCTTTAGCATTACTGGATCTACCAGACCATATGCCCAGGCAGTCGGGCTGCTTGTGCTGCAGCCGGAGTCCACTGCAAAGCTCCCTCTTGCTCTGGGCCCCACTCCAGACTGGAAGCACCCCATGTCGCCTGAGATGGGTCAGGGTAGAATTCTCAGGTGCAGTATATGTTGTCTCCAAAACCTGAAGCAAGCTGTGTTTCTTTCTTAGTGGTAAGTGGCACAAGGCATAGGAACTTGTCCCTTATTTTGGAGGGGATGTTTTGGCATTTTCAAGACCACAGACTCCTAAAAACTTCACCAGTGAAGCAGGCCTCTGCCTCTTTGTTAAGGTTTCTCTCCCGCTCTCTGGTATGAATGCATCCTTCCAGGACATCGGCCACTTCTTAGTCTCCCCAATCCGATTAATGTGATGTCGTCAATATGACGGACCAACGTTGGAATGAATGTCATGATGGTCAAGACGCTGTCAGATTATATCATAAGAGAGGTGGAGACTTAATGTAGCTCAAGGGCAAGATTGTAAATGTGTACTGCTGTTCATCCTAGGTCAACGAGAAGTGATTTGATTGTCCTTCCCGATCAATAGCTGCATTCCAAGAAGCAGACACTGTGTTCATCTTTTCCAATAAAGATACTGCGTCTGGGTACAGCTGCTGCAAAACGGTTGCCCCATAGTTAAGCGTATAGCAGTCTGCCATCGCCTACTGTCATTCGCTTGCTTTCCCAGTGATTGCACCAAGGCATGGAAAGGGGCAGACGTAGCCTTCAGGTCTTTGAGAGTGGCACTAATTGCTCTCATTCTACCATGGTATCAGGGTCGCCTCTCAAAGTGTATACAATAGCACTCAGAAAGTCAGGGTTTTCCCCTTGCCCCTGTGTTCAGCTACTTTGGTAAATGGCTGGAGGTCCGTTTGTGGGAAGAATTTGGGAGAAATATGCTTGGCAGGCTTCCAGGGGACCTGGTTTTTCCTTTTCTAGACAGGCTCTGGGTTTGAGCAGTGCCTGCCTTCTGCTTACCCGCTCTTGGTTCATTTTGGTTATATAAGTGAAGCACAGATTCTTGTGATTAGTGGGTTTTTTGGTTTTTTTTTACTTTGTGACTTAATAAAACAAAGTTAAAGTTGAACGATTTTTCAACTCTCCTTTTAAATCTAAGTTCACTCTAACATTAATCAGGTTCATTCAGCTTACATCTATTTTTGGTTAGTATTTTAAACCTATTCTGTGTTTTTATGTTAATCCTACAAGTTAGACATTGCTCACTGTTCTTCTATATAACTGATGCTTGTTTAGATTTCCCCATATGCTCTCCAGGTTCCTTGCTCACTGTTCCCCCCAGCATATCAGACCTCCATTCCGGGGTTACTTTCCTTCTTCCTAAAGTGCATCCTTTGGAAATGTTTTTGTGTGGATCTATTGGCAAGGAATCACCACCTACTTTATTTGTCTGACAATATCTTCACCACCATTCTCTTTCTTTTCTTTCCATGAACTTTTGTATTGAATCATAATATACATACAGTAAAGTACATGAAATTAAGTAAACAGCCCCGTGAGTTGTCGCCAAGTGCACAGGCCACTCAGCTCCCCAGAAGCCTCTCTGCTGTGCTCTCCTGCCAGTACCCGCCCCAAAGGTAACCACTGTTCTCACTTCTGTTACCACACAGTGGTGTTCTCTGTGCTTAAATTTTATACACATGGAATCACACATTATGTATGAGGAGGGGGGAGGTGGGGGTAGAGGTGAAGGTAGAGAGGGAAGACTTGGAGGAGGGGGAGGAGAGGGGGAAAGGTGGAGCAGCTGGAGGAGGTGGCCAAGGTCACGGGTGGTTTTCCACCACCCTAACCCAATGCCTGTTGGATTTCTCTTTACGCACTTGGTATCTTTTATTCCTGTCAACAACTGTGAGTTAGATATTATCTTTACTTTGTGGATGTTAAAAACAAAGCTAAGGGAAGTGAAGTGATTTTTCACATAATAAGTGACAGAGCTGGGATTGGAACCTACAACTCTCATATGCTGCTCTTTTCTCTGATTTTTGTATGAAACTCTAATAATATTTCTATAATAAGCGTTCCACTAAAGACAGTCCTCTCTGAATGTTGTTTGCACCAGCTGCATTGAAGAAATCTTGCCAGCAGATGGCGACCGAAACCCAGTAACTCGGGATCCCAGCCGGGGCTTTGGGGAGGAAGTCTTGGATCCCTGCTGCGTCTTTGCCTGGGTGGCTGGCTGCCTTCAGCTGTGATTGCTGGGCTTCTGTATTCTCAACTTCTGCTCCGTGGAAGCTCACCCTGGTTTCCGAAGGCTCTCAGAACAAAGTCTTTAGACCTTTCTGGTCTGCTGCGTGCCTGAGAACCTGCTTTTTCTGCCCTTTTGTCTCTCTCCCTGCCTCCTAATCATCTAAGTGTCTTAACGCTCTTCAGGCACTGTGCGCTCCCACACTCCATGCCTTTGTCCTTGCTGGTCACACTGTACAGGACCCCTTCTCCCTCCCCCTATCTGGTTAATGCCTTCTCATTTTTGGGCATGCAACTCAAGGATCACCTATAGGCCCATTCTGCCTACCCCTCCCCCCAACATGCCCAGGTGGTGGGGCCCCTTCTCTGTGCATGCATTCATCACAGCACAGTAGGCCCTGGGTCCTACTCTCTTTTGGTCGGCTGTCTTCCTCTTAGACAGTCCCCTGAAGGTAGGCACTATGTCCTATTCATTGGGTTATTCCTAGTGCCAGGCATGGAGGAGGTGCAGAAAAACAATTGCTGAAGGAATGAATGAATGAATGAGTGTTTACAGAGAGGGCAGTGACCCGGTCTGGGGAAATTCTGCCCAAGGGCCTTTGTGGAGCCCTGAGGGCTGAGCCTTTTGTAGACATGGATGGGCATCACAGGGAGGGTGGCTCTTCCTGGCCTACAAGGTAGGGGATTTGTGTTTTCTGTTTGAGACATTTCTTGCATCATCTCAACAGTTTCTTTGAATCTCCTTAAATACCTCCAAGGAAGGATGCATTTTCTCAAGATATAAAAAAGAGTAATTTAAGTAAGTGGAAGGAAAATGCATTTTAATTGCATTATTATACTAATTTATGTCTCCTGCCCCCCTTGAAAAAGTGCTTTTTCACAGTGCGGAAGCACATTAGGGTTGGAATTTGAGACTAATTGTTTCAGATGGCTGCTGAGAGACAATGGGCTTTGCCTCTACAGCTCTCAAAGCAGGTGGGCAAGCAGGTCTGTTTTATTCTCTCTGCAAGGCCAGGCAGAGTTTCAAGAGCTCAGGGACCACAGCTGCAACGTCTGTGCTCCAAGCACCGTGTCTGGCACATAATAGGCGCTCAGGAAGAATTTGCTCCATGGGCACATGAGTGAATACTAGAGAGGGGTAGGGCTGGAGGTAGGACTGAGCAGGATTCAAGATGGTTGGGGGTTTTCTGCAATGACATGCTGTGCGATCTGGCTGTAAGGAGAGGAGGAAATGACCGAACATCTGCTGGCCTCCTCCAGGCTGCTAGGTGTGGGGTGGCCACTGGACATGCTTTCTTGCTTAATCTTCGCAGCCACCCTGTGAGGTAAGCCCAGTTTGCAGATCAGCAAGTTGAGGTATCCAAGGTTTCAATGTGCAGAGGGCTAGAGTCAGTATGAGGAATGGATTCCAGCATTCAGGCTCTTTCCTCCTCCCCAGTCAGGCTCTTTTAAACAATAACTGTCACACATTGAACACCTACTATGTGCAGGCACTAAACTAGACACTCTGTATGTTATCTCAGCATCTGACACATTGAGGGTATCACGTAAATGGAAGAAGTTACTGTTAATAAGGATCCTCACAGGAGGTATTGCTAACTTTTGAAGGAGGTATTGCTAACTGCCACGGTGTAAGCCAGGGCTTGCCAGGCTTTAATAGAACACAGGTTCTGGTTCAGTCCCAACGGGGCATGGCATGAGATTCCGCACGTCTCACAAGCTTGATCATGCTGGTTGCACACTGAGAGGGGAAGGCAGGTAACAGAGCTGAGGCTCAGAGGGAGCAGCTGAGTTGCTGAGGACACCCAGCTGGATGCCTCTCACATTCTCTTGCCTCTTAGTTTCCCAGACAGGTGCCCGCAGCCCTGAGGGCACAACTCCAGGGCTGTGCTGTCCACATGGTTAGGGCACTCTGCATGGTGCGGGGAGGCAGGCACAATTCTAGGCCAGATCCGTCCATTTGCTGAACTGCTTCTCTGTTTTTGCCTAGTTGTTGTCTTCTATTATGTCATTTTTTGGTTTTCCTTCTGGTAAAAGCTTTATTGAGACATAATTCACATACCACATCATTTACCCATTTATAGTGTACAAGCCAATAGTTTTGAGTGAAGTTGCAGGGTTGTTCAAGCATCACCTCTATCAGTTTTAGAATATTTCTTCACCCTGGAAAGAAACCCTTCACTCTGCAGCTGTTACCTTCCAACCCCTCTAGCTCTACGGAACCAATATTGTACTTTCTATCACTACTGATTTACACATTCTGGACATTTCACATAAATGGAATCATATAATATGTGATCTTTTGTGATTGGCTTCTTGCATGTAGTATAAAGTCTTCAAGGTTCACCCGTGTTGTAGCACCAGTACTGCATTCCTTTTTTTTGAAAAAAAATACATCTTTATTGATTTCAGAGAGAGGAAAGGAGAGGGAAAGAGAGAGACAGAAACATCAATGATAAGAGAGTCCTTAATCGACTGCCTCTTGCACGCCCCCGACTGGGGATTGAGCCCACAACCCGGGCATGTACCCTGACCGGGAATCGAACCCCGATCTCCTGGATCCTAGGTCGACGCTCAACTGCTGAGCCACACCTGGTGGGGCATGCATTCCTTTTAATGGCTGAGTAATATATCATTATATGGATCTATCAAATTTATCCATTCCTCTTTAATGAACATTTGGGTTGTTTTCACTTTTTAGCTATTATGAATAATGCTACTATGGATATTTGCATTCAAGTGTTTGTGTGGGCATATATATTTTTCCCCATTGCTTTTTTCAGAGATAGTGGAAAGGAGAGGGGGGGAGAGAGAGAGAGAGAAAGAGAGAGAGAGACATCGATGTGAGAGAGACACATTGATTGGTTGCATCCCACACTCTCTCCATCTGGAGCCAGGGATCGAGCCTGCAACTGAGGTACATGCCCTTGGCTGGAATCGAACCTGGGACCCTTCAGTCCATGGGCTGATGCTCTAACCACTGAGCAAAACCAGCTAGGGCAGGACATACGTTCTAATTCTCTTGGGCATAATACAGCTAGGAGTGGAGTTTCTATGTCAAATGACAACTCCACGTGTAACTTTTTGGCAAACTGCCACACTGTTTTCCAAAGTGGCTATATTATTGACATTCCCGCCAGCAACAAATGAGGGTTCTGATTTGTCCACATTCTTGTCAACACTTGTTATTGTGACTTTTTTATTGTAATTATCAGAAAGTCATAATAACAAGTGTTGGCAAGTGGTTGTGAAGCGGACATCACAGTATCTCAACTATTGAAACGTAAAAATTACTTGTAATAAAGCTGCCCTCCAGCTGTACTGTGTTGACCTCCCCTTCTTTCCAGGTGACAGTAGCTGCCCCTCATCAACATCTGAACTAGATTATACAACTTTTTGGCTGCTTCTACATCTTAGAAGTATCTCCTTTCCGTATTAAAGACTTAATCCTGTTCACTTAAAAATGCAAATTCATGTTTGATTGTAAACTCGCTCTCCGCCTCAGAGCTGTGTCTCCAGATGTATTTTTGGGGAGAAAGATGGGGGAGTGGCTGTGTCATCAGCCATCATACTGAGGCAGAGGAGTAAGAAGCCAGGAAAGTTCCTTATCAAGTGGAAGGGGAGACAGACAAACAGCTGATTCAAACTGGCCTCACCCAGCACCCTGACTCACCTGCCCCCTTCCCCCTTAGGCATTAAATGCTTAGGACAATGAGGTTCTGATCAGCATCAAATAATCTTAGGAACAAAGCCTCAGGTCCATTGAGCACAGAGGCAGAGTTTTGGTCAAACTAGAGATAACATCTAGGCCTCACCTGTGTTTCAGCTCCAGGCCCAGAGAAGCAGCAAAACCAGATAAAATGACGCCATAGATGACATCAGGACCTGATGCAATGACCAATGACCCCTAGTGCCAACCAGTAGAGACCACGACCCTGACCCTATATGCTCATTTTGATGCATTAGCATATTAAAGGACACACTTGGAAAGCTGATGAATATTGTATTGAGATCCTCTCCTGGGACCTCCCCTACAATTCTCACCTTTAGAAAAGAGATAAGCACCTTAAGACAACAGACCCAGTGCAAGTTCTCCCTGGAGCAAGCCCATGCCTTCTTTCTTCAGGCATGTATCTTTTCTTTCTTTCTCCTAATCTCTAAGGGTTCTCACGAGACTTACTACCAGGGGAACAGCAGACAGTGGTAACTCATCTTGGGCTAACCTCTTGAACGTCTCTCCAAGGGCCCTTTTTTGGCCTCTATAACTTGTTTTCTGAGTCCATGCAGCCCAGCTGGCTCACTTCTTCTGCCTGTGTGACTTTCTTTCTAAAAGGCCAAGGCAGCTCTCTGAGCAGCCTGCTTGAATCTTCTCTTCAAGTGTACTTTTGTTTTGCATGTTAAATAAACTTCCTCTTGTGCTAGAGTTCTTTGTGCTCTGAATTCTTTTTCCGCTGATCTCAAGAACTGAGGTCCAACATTGCCGCTATTAACCCCTCCGTCTTCTTTTCTGTTCTATGTTCTGGCTTCTCTGGTGGGGCATAAGAAGGCACCTGTCTCCTCACTTGGTGGGAAAACTGAAGGCATCTTTGTTGGTCAATGCTGGTTTTCCCATCAACACAACTGGCTTTAGTATCTCTGTATGGAGAACACTCAAATGCAGGCTGTCTTGGGGGTGCATCACTGAGTCCTTTTGGGGGGCCTGTGGGATCTCCTCATTGTACAACTTCCTAGTATTGGAGACCTGGCTCCACTTGATGGCTTTTCCCACCAACCCTGAGACCCTGCCCAGGCAGCCCACCTCACAGTTCCTTCCCATAGAGGTCTGCAGCTTTGGTCACTCCTAATGGAGTCTTCCTCCTTGGTTTTGAAGGGGTTCAGAGCAGACCTTCCCAAGATGTGCTACTTTGGCATGTGGATTATTGTGAACTGAAAGCAATCAAGACCCTGCGGGCCCAGATTAAACTTTTACCTCTCCTTAAAGATTTTAAATTGAAGGCCTTGCCCATAATAAGACTAATTACCAGAAATAGCTTTTTATGACCTATCTATAGGGCAGGGAAAACTTCTAATTACTGAACATCTGCTCTTCTATTCGTCCTGTGAATGACCTTCTTCCCCCCCTGAAACCTCAAGTGCCTTTCCTCATTTTTAGCTCAGGATGTCATATAAAGGGTGGACAAAAATAGGATTACAACTGTTCATATGGGAAATAATACAATAATTAATAAATAATAATACAAGAACAAACTCTATGTTTCATGTACTCACAACTGTAAACCTACTTATGTTTACCCCTGTATACCTCATTTTACCTTTCTGTCTCTGAACCTCTCAGGTATGTGTGGTCTCCCTCCATGTATGTGAGGTCCCCATATGCATGTATATAATTAAATTTGGTTATTTTCTCTTGTTAATTTGTCTCATGTAGATTTAATTATTAGACCGGCTGAAAGAACCTAGAAGGGTAGAGTAAAATTCCTCCTCTCCCACAGTCTCAGCAGAGTAAATAAACTTGAAAGCTGGGGAGGGATTAATTAGCCTCTCTCTTTGGTCACTGTATGTGCCCCACAGCTGAGGACCCCACATGTCTCATTCCTTTTTCTTCTTCCTCTGACTGGGAGTGGGTAGGAGAGGCAAGGATGAGGTGAGTAGTGGAACCCTTGAACTGAAGGCCATGTGAGGAGTGCTGGCCCCACTGCTGGGGACTTTCTGAACTGAGAATGTGGAGAAATTTATTGCCTTTCCCTCTTAGTTTTGGATTTCAATGGTGAAACCAAGAGAAAAGAAAGAATCCCACCGTACCTCATTACTTCCCATTCTATGGGTCAGGGAGGAGGCCTCCTAGTGCACCTGGGTGGGGTGAGGAAGAGCTATTTTCAGGAAACTCAGGTTAGGCAAACTAAGTAATCAGTGACCTCCTTGGTTGTAAATGTGAATGACATTCAAATGAAAATGCATGCAAAGCATTTCCGAGATGGATGTCATGAGTGTGGAAGCAGACACAGAATGTAGGTACCGGTGATGGAGAAAGCCCTCCAGGTCAGCCCACCACACTCATCTTGTACTTTCTCAGCACTTGCACACCCAGCCTGGACAGGATCGGTTTGCGTTTGCTGTTTCATATGCCATTTTTCTGGGTCTGATCACAGGGGCTAAGAGCGCTGCAGCTGGATTCATGCGTCTGACTTCAAATCCCTACTCTTTCCTTTCTGGCTCTGGGGGCTAGAGAGAGTTGCTGAACATTTCTAAGCTTTGGGGTCCTATTCTGTAAAATGAGGATATTAATACTGCCTACCTCATAGACTCGTGGGGACTGAAAAAAAGGTCATGCATGTGTGCTATAACAAAATACCATAGACTGGGTGGCTTATAAACCACAGAAATTTATTATTCACAGTTCTGGAACTCAAAGCCCAAGATCAAGTTGCCAGAAGATTTGGTGTCTGGTGCCTGCTTACTGGGTCGTAGATGGTGGGCTTCTCACTGTGTTCTCAGGTGGTAGAAATGGGGAAGGAGCTTCCTAGGACCCCTTTTATAAAGGTACTAATCCCATTCATGAGGGCTCCACCCTCATGATCTAATAACTCCCAATGGTCCCAGCTCCTAATAGCATCACACTGTAGGTTAGGATTTAACATTTGAATTTTGGGAGGATGCAACATTCAGTAGCAATGTACCTTCCTTGTAGTTTATACAAATTAAGTGTTTGATTCTTTCTCCCCTAGCTTCATCACAATTTGCTCTCAATGAGTAATTTAATACATGAATTAAAATCATTGCCTCTTTAATTGCAGAATGAAAACGTATTTCCTGGTGTAGAGGAAGCCAGTCAGCAGTGAGGAGAGAGGCTGCGTGGAGAAGTGCGATGAGTGCTCTCAGAAACTTCTTGCCCTGGCAACTTGTCTACCTCTCCCAGCATCACACAGAGTCAGCCTTCCACCCAGGGCCTCCGCCTGATCACACAGACCACACCAGAAGGGGCAGAGATGCAGGAGGAGACCTCATGCTTGAAGATGCCTGGTTTAGAGCTATCTTAAAAAATTCAAATATAACTCAATTCAGGCAGTATAATAGTTACAAGAAGGACACCTTTAAAAAGCTCTGTCTTGTGTTTAGATCTAAAAAGTAGTGGAAGCATTTTTAATTTTGTTTAAATTTATTATAAACTTCTTCAGAAGGAAGATCATAAATTATAATTGCCCATTGCAGAAACCAAGACCGCTGGGATTTTATGGTTTGGAAAACCCAGAGAGGCAGGAAAAGAATTTTTAAATGTTCATCTTGAGTTAACATCTCAACATCTCAATTTATGTTAAGTCATAAATGCAATTAATGAACTATGAGTATCTGCTACTCTTATCAAGTTTTACAACGTTCTACAACTTCCTTAAACAAGTTTCACACTTAGACATCTATGCAAATAACTGGCTGTCATTTGGGTGAGTAAAGATAAGCTCTGTAACACACAAAAGAGAATGTGGCCCGTAAGCACAGAGCAGAGTGTGGTTTTGTCTTGTCTTACTGAGGACCTCACCTCTTTTAATCAACCGGCTAACCAAAAGCTCTTTGTACAGTTCAAACACTTGAACATTCACTTTTCTTATCATTTTACAGACAGAATCTTAATTAAAAGTGCTTCTGGGTCCTAGGAAATGGTTCCATAGTTTCCTTTCAGTTAGATATGATTTTCTTATTAGAGGGAGAGATAAGTTCTCATTTTTGTATCAGCCTTTTCCTAGTTCCACCCCAGCAGGCCCTCAACAAAACCAGCGTGGGGCCTGGAGTCTTTTCTGGAATCTGGGAGAGGGCATCAGGTCCAGCTATCGAGGATTCTAGCTGCTTTCTAACTAAGGGCCAGAGTCTCAGATGCCTTAGTGACAACACAGCCAGTGTCGCCTCCCGCCCCACCGCTCTGCATCGCTCAGGGTGGCAGGCTTCTTTGCCATCTTCATTCTATGAGAGGGGAGGGAGTTTACGAGTCATGGTTCAGTCCGATGATGCCTGGGGCCTGTTCTTCCCCCACCTCCCCCCTCCCCCCCATCCTGCCAGCTTCTTCTTAGCAATGCCCGGCTCCGTCTCTGTCCTTACTTGCTTTTATTTCTCTGCATCTGAAAACGACCAGGCTTGATCCCAATCCTCCCCTAACCCACTCACGGGTCTGCTTATTGTCTCTGAAGCCACACCCCGTTACCACCATATGTTTCATTGTCAGCGTCTGGCCTGGAAGGAGGCAGGTTCCCCACATGGGCAATATTGATAGTCACGTATCTCATGTATGACACACGCTCACGCTCTCTCTTTGTCTACATAAACACACACATTTAATCTTAAATAAAAAATATTAATATATGGGAAAATATAATGAGCATAATTCCATTTTGCATCTTCTTTCTTTGTTTAATTGCTTTTATCTTTAGTAGTTAAAACATTTTTTTTTCAAGTTGGGCCTGAAGTGGTAAACTCAATCCTTATTTGTTTGAAATACCCTCACTGTGAGCTGGCCTAGCTGAGTACAGTGCTTCAGGCTGACAGCTGTAGTTTCTCAGCATTTTGAAGATACTGTCTCATAGTCTACTTACCGTTGTTGATGCTATTGTTGATGTTGTACCAGTAAAGTTATTATTGTTTTGTAGGAAATCTGTATTGTGTAGACCGTACCAGTCTAATTGTTATTATTTTGGTGGAAGTTTGTCCTTTATCTCTAGTTGCTTGTAAGGTTTTCTCTGTGTCTTGGGTGTTCTGCAATTTTGCTGTGATGCCTCTAGGTTTAAATTTATTTAGCTTTATTTTCTTCATACTCAAACTATTCTTAAATCTGAGAAGCCATGTCTTCCCATCAATTCTGAAAAATTCTTAGCCATTATTTCTTATAATATCTCCAGACATTATCTCCATTCATTCTATCTTCTCTGGAAATCATGTTAGAAATGGGTGGACATTGTCATTGTGCCCCTAGCTCACTTAAATGCTCTTTCGTATTTTTATATCTTTTTATGTCTTTGTGCTGAATCTGTGGAATTTCCTCAAGGTTGTCTTCCAGTTTATTACTTCTCTACTTGTCTAGTGTTATTTTGCTAAATCTGTTTCAAGTTTTTAAAACATTGTTTCAATATTTGAATTTTTAAAAAAGCTTTATTGAGACGTGGTTTATATACTGTACAATTTACCAATTAACAGTGTACAATTATGTGGTTTTTAGTATAAATGGCTGAATTTTTATTGCTCAGGTATTTTATTTGTTTATTTAAAAATTTTGCTTGCTCTTTTTTTTTCATAGTACTTTGTTCTCTTATGATACCAATTCCTTTATTTTGGAGTTATTATTTTATTTTAATTTGTATTTTATTTTTTAATTCTCACCTGAGGGTATGTTCTATTGATTTTTAGAGAGATGAAGAGGGAGAGAGTGAGAGAGAAACATTGATCGGTTGCCTTCCGTATGATTCCTGACTGGGTGTCAAACCTGCAAACTAGGTATGCGCCCTACCAGGAACTGAATCTGCAATCTTTTGGTGTGCGGGAAGACACTCCAACCAACTGAGCCACTCAGCCAGGGCTCGGTTTATTATTTTAAACACACTTATTTATAATCTCTATTATGTTGTTCTATTATCTGAAGCTCTTGTGAGTGTAAACATCATTCCCCTTTAAATTGCATATATTTGCTGAATTTCACTTAGGGGGGGTTGGTTCCTCATTTGAGTTTTAATTTTTAGCTTATCCCGAGTGGATAGTTATCTGTTGGAATCATCCACAGTTTGGGATAAAACTGTGTCCTTCTGCAATGGTTTTTCATTCACTTCTGTCAGGGGCCCTAGGGATATTACCAGCTTGTAACAAATTTCTATGCTAATTCACAGCTTGGGGTTTCCTGGATTATACTGATTGTGTAAAATTTAACTTTAAAGCAATGTGAGGTATGGGGCTTTGATTATAAATTCGCAAGGGAGGATTTTTATTCCCATTAAGATCTCAGACCAAGGCTGACAGGTGTCCTCTTTCCCCCCTGTACTTGCAAGTAGATTTTTTCCTACTCTACTCTGTCACCGAGAGCATAGTCCGTTGATGGTCTTGGCTTCATGTGGGCTTCTAAGCTTCACTTCCTTACTTTACTTAGGCTGATAGTCTCATCTCATGGTGTCCTCGGATGACCATTAAAACTCAAGCCTGTCTTAACCACTTTTGCATGCATGTAGCAGGTGCATACAGCAGAGTACAATACATTTTTAGCGTAGCTGTTTCTTTATCTAGGTGTTCACGACAAATGACATTGAGGACTGACTCATGCTCAGGAAGAGCCCCTAATGTGAGTCCTGTTAGTTATGTAAGTGTAAGTCCCTCAATGACCTGGTGAAAGGGCAGAATAGGGCCAGGTGTGACCTGATGGAGATGAGCCTCATCAATGCTTCTTGTATTCGGAGCTGATTTGTATTCAGAGAAAATGTATGCAAATTTGTATGGGGGCCAAGGAGTCTTCCGTGGGGAAGGCATTGAGATTCTGGTCACTACCATTAAGAGGTTCAGCTGTACTAGACCTTCTCTGATGGATTGGAAATGATCTAATCTGAGATCTTTCAGTAAGACAAGTGACATGCTCTGGATTGTCTGGACTGGTGACCTGAGCTCAAAAGAGGTGTCTAAGGTATCACAGAGGAGCTATTTCTGACATAAGGTATGACTGAGGTGAGAAGCCCTTTATGACCCAGCCTCCCTTCCGTTAAAGTTATAACGGAGGAGTACTGTGCACACGTCAGCATCACCTAAATGACTGCAACATGAGAACAAGCATAAGTGCCCCGATGGCTTGTGTAGGGAACGGGCACAATAACAGCATCACCCCTGCAGAGGACAAGGGTCCACTGATTGTGTGGGGCCAGTTGTTAACAGCAACCTTGCAAGGCAGCAACACACTCAGTGACAAATGGAAACTTGGGCTTTCTTGTGGAAGGTCAGATATTCCAGTTCTCATTCCACCTGGCCTTCAGAAGTGGAACTGAAACCCTTAGGTTGAATAAACTCCAGTGGTGTGGTAGACTCTCGGGAGCTTGGATAACTAAAAACCACTCACGGCTTGCTTTTCTCTACTGTAGAGGGTAAAAAGTGAACTTAACTACTTCCAGCTTCCCTTGCAGCTAGGGGTGGGTAGTCATGTGATCTAGTTCTAGCCAGTAGGATGTAGGCAGAATTCCCATTTCAAGTGACAAGACGGAATTTCTTTGCTTTTTGCTCTTCTCCCTTCTTGCCTGGAAAGAAAACAGATTTTCTGTGACCATGAGAATGAATCACAAACAAGGATGCTGAGCCAGGAGCCTGGATCCTTCAGGATATCTCTGAGCAGCATTCCGGCCCTGGCCTGTCTCACTTTGGGTTTCTTATTAGGAGAGGGATACACACCCCATTTGTGTAAGGCACTGTTGGTTGGATTTCCTGTTGCTTGCAGTAGAACCCATTCATTTTTTTAAAAATTAATTTTTAATTATAGTTGATATACAATATTATATTAGTTTCTAGTTATACAACATAATGATTAGACATTCATATATCTAATCCGGTTATCACCATGATAAGTCTGGTAACCATCTGTCACCATATATAGTAATTATGATGTTGACTGTATTGCTTATGTTCATCACATCCCTGTGACTTACTTTCTGATTAACTTATTAATTTATTAATTTATTAATCCTCACCCAAGGATATTTTTTCCATTGATTTTTAGAGAGAGTGGAAGAGAGGGAGGGAGGAGAGTAGAGAGAGAGAAAGGGAGAAATATCGATCTGAGAGAGACACATCAATTGGTGGCCTCCCACAAATGCCCTGACTGTTCCAGGGGCTGGGGATTGAACCTGCAACCAAGGTAGGTGCCCTTGATTGGGAATTGAATCCTTGACCCTTTGGTGCGCAGGCTGACACTACACTCTAACCACTGAGCCACACCAGCCAGGGCCCCTGTGACTTATTTGACTTATCCTATAACTTGAAGTTTATATTTCTATTCCCCTTTACCCTTTTTGCCCACCCTGCCACCCACTTTCATCAGTTAATTCTCTGCATCTATGAATTTGTTTCTGTTTTGTTTCGCTTGTTCATTTGTGTTTTACGTGCAATAAAACCCATTCTTAGGTGCCACAAGGGAGAAGCCTAAGAGGGCTCTAGGCACTGTATTATTTAATAACAAGACTTGCAGCTGCTCAGTGATTAATTGGAAAAATGAAAGAAACGTGCTCGTGTTTGTAACCTCAGCTGGTGAAGTGGATCAGGCAGCTTTGGCATTATCTTGTCATTCCAAAAGTGGCACTAGGACAGAAGCTTGGCAGGTGTGATCCACACTAATACCCTTGGAGATCGAAGCCCAGAGATAGTCATTGAGGGATTTTCTAATTATAAAAGTAATACAGGCTCATTGTACACACAGTGGAAAGCACAGCAAAATCTAAAGAAAAAATTATTTGGACCCCCCCCCGTGGAACATTCTGATGCATTTCATCACGGTCTTTTTCCTGTGTGCAAGCGCATGTCCGTACTCACACTTTTAGACTTTTTGTCTTTTTCCTTAGGTTTCCATTGAGGAAATCAGGACAGAAGCTGGGATTATGGTGTGCGGACTAAGGACAACCATTTTGTTTAGTAGACAGTAGGCTGTGGTGTAACTTATTAGCTTTCACTTTTTAAGGAATGAGAAGAGAGAGAATCCAAGAAGGCCAGGGAAGGCCATTCAAAGACCACGGATGGCAAAGTGCTGCCCTATTTCCAGGCCCGTTTGTATCTCACTAAGACCCTTCTCTGTGGTGACCTGTCCTTAGGGAAGCCCTGTGACCCACCAATATTGTGTCATTCTTCAGGGTGAGCCAGTCAAGGTCAAGGTCTCCTGACAGGCCTCAGAGGGATGCTCAGCAGCCAGAGCGGGGTCACCTGTGTCCCTTCCTGCTGTTTGGGGCCCCAGAAGTCTTGGAGGAGAAGAAGGGGTGATGGGAAGGGAGGAAGGGAGGAAGGGAGGAAGGGTAACAGTCATGGGAAAGGCAGAGCACTGGAGTCGCCTGGCGGACAGTTTCTTCCAGCCCCACACGCAGCCTTGCTCTCCGGGCTCTGCGTTTCTGTCCCAACAGGGTGTTACTGAAACACACATGGGGATCGACTTCTGCTTCTGCTTCTTACTAATTGTCACTTGGCAAGTTCTTTGAATTTCTTGAGACTCTGTTTCCTTTTGTTTATCATGGATGACAGATGCGGCCTTGACGGAGCTACCTGGGGGCAGGGTGGTGGTGAGAACCTGACACCTGACCCTCCCTGGGCTGGTAGGGACACCCGATAGGAAGCATTAAAATACGCCTTTGCTTTACGGGGAATTTGGCAGGGCCGTCTGTTTGCCCAGTCCTTCACCAGGGGAAGCGGGCTCCGTCTTCTGACATGACTGGCATAGTTCAGTTGGGGGGGGTACACTTGTCTGCTGCTGTCGTTATGTACAAGGCCGGTGGAGAGAAGAAACACCAGCACTGCAGACCCTCTCACAGCTCCTGCTGCTGGAAGGCGAGGGCCCGAGGGCTGGGACTGATCGACGGGAACGTAGCTGGGCTCCGGGAACCCCCAGACCAGCCTCCTGGACATCACCACGACTGTCTCTCTCTTCACCTCTTGTTATTGCTCCTCTTGGCTCCTTTTGTATATATGCTTCATTTTCTTTCTGCAAAGTGCTTTTCTTCACATTCTAAAACACAGCAGCCAGCACCTCTGGAGAGTTATGTCACAGCCTCTGTGACGCGGTCGCTTCTCTGGTCCGAATTCCAAGATTCCTCACTGGAGGAATGTGAATTAGCCACACCTTGACCAGTCTCCTTGGTCATGCAAGAACTCTGCACCCCTCCACTCCCAGGGTTCTTATGGATGGAGAAGTGGGTGGGGATTTAGAATAAGGGGTGCCAGTTGGCATGAGGGAAAGGCTGGAGCCTCCAGAAAAAGGTGGGCAGTGAGAAGCCCCCAGAAACACCTGAAAATAGCACATGATGAGCAGGAATGTCTGATAGTCTTAAGCTGTGTGCTTTGCTGGGATGTCACACTACCCTGTCTCCCCAGCCATACTGCAAGGCTCACCACATGCTCTTTAATGCCTGTGTGAGTGATTTGGGTGAAATAAAAGGGTCTGCATTTTATATCAGGACTGGTGCCCAGCAGAATGGGGAGAGAAGCTGCAAATGGTGAGGTGTTTGTGTGAACTCACTGGAAATTTAAAAAAATCTTGAAACGAGCACTGGGCTTTCCATAGAACAAGGGGAAGTTCTTGAGCCAACTTTAGGTAAATATCAGTGGATTGGGGACTTCAGCTGACATTTGTGTTAGTATGAAAAATGGGAAAGACACCATCACAAATAACAATTGATGTAATACATAGAGTTTAGAGTTCAATAAACATGCAGTAAACAATCGCTCTAGTCTCCCTCGCCCACCTTGTTCCCCGTAGCCAGGGACGTGACTTTGAATGCTTCCTAGGATTTACTTTTATGTAAAGAAAACTATTTTTGAAAGAGTAGAGTTTTGAAAAAAGACGGACCCAGATTTTCATCCATTTTTTCTCCCATTTTTTCAAGAAATTTATTATATTGTTGAGAGTATTACAGATGTCCCCCATTTCTCCCTCTTTGCCCCCCTCCACCCATCTCCCACCCTACCCCAGGCCTTCACCTGTCTATTTTCTGTGCCCATGGGCTATACATATGGTTATAAATTCTTTGGTTAATCTCTTCCCTCCTTCCTGCTTTTCACCCATTTTTGAGTCTTAGCTATCTGAGTAGATTCTACAATTTACTTAACCTCTCAAACATCAGTCTCTGCATCTTCATCATGGGAGTAATGATGCCCACCTCAGGGTGTGGGTGTAACAGGTGAGAGAAGGCATGTGAAGCAACCCAGTGCCTGACGCCCACTTTGGTGCTCACTAAATGGTGATTCCACCCCCCTCCTGTGTTTCTTTCTCATTTCCTCAATTTCACTACAAGCTCCTGAGGGCAGAAGTCATGTTTAATAATGTTTTATCTTTCTAAGGTACTCTAGTATTTGCAAAGGTTTTTTTCTTAGCCCATATCTTCCATTTGATTCTCATAATAGTGATCTTGTGAGGCAGGTTGAATAGGTCTCATTTCTCCCACTTTAAGGAGGAGCCGATGGAGGGATGCTTAGCACAGAGGCTCGAGTGTGTCATTGCTTCATGTTTGGTGAGTGAATGTTGAACAAGATCCACATGTGTAAGCACCATATGACTAATTGCTGAATCCATCCATTTGTTAACTTATTTAGTAAATACTTATTGAGCACCTGCTATGTACCTGTCTGTGTGCAACAACAAAAATCCTTGCCCTTGTGGTGCTCACCTTGCTGGGAAATGAATGAATAAATTAATGACCAAATGAATTGAGAAGACAAGCAGAGGGAGCTGCTTGGATGCCAGTTACTCTAGACGGAATGTTCGTGTCCCCATTAAATTCCTATGTTGAAACCTAACACCCAGTGTGATGGTTTAGGAGGTGGGACCTTCGGGAGGTGATTAGTTCATGAGCATGGAGCCTTCCTGAATGGGATTAGTGCCCTTATAAAAAAGACTCCAGGGTAATTCCGAAAGAAACAAGAGTGCGGCGTAAACATGGGGAAGCAAAAGAAAACAAAGATGTATGCGACCATGAAGCGAATGCTTGGTCTCAGAGATCAGAGGCTGAAAGAAAAGGCTGGATTAAAACATAAAAAGGAAGATGCCGGTGCACTCAAGGAAAGAGAAGTCCCCCAGCACCCCTCCTGCTTATTCTTCCAATATGACGCACAGCTGGGCCCCCCTGACCACATCCTGGCTAATACAGACTTTATGAACTTTTCCACCAAGGCCGAACTGGACTTAGTGCAGCCGCCGATGGACTGTCTCTGTGCCAAGTGTATCCCTTGTGTAATGGCTGAAATTGAGAAGTTGGGGCAGAAGTATCCAGTGGCTCTAAGGGTCGTCGAGGATCCAAGATTTGGGCGATTACCACGCACACACAAAGGAACGCATGCAGGTGACCGCTTAGTACAGAGAGCAACTCAGCACAAGTGTTGCATTGTGGCCACGGTTAACCGGGACCTTAAAAGAAGAGTCAGGAAGACCCCTGGAGTGTCCGTCATGGCCAGTTCTAAGCACAGGTACGACACTGAGCAGATGCCAGGTGATGATGGAGCCCTTTGGTTCTAATTCTTGAAAGCCAGTGTTTCTCCTTTTTCCTTCAACCAACTTTCTCTGTCACCAGTTTACTAAACATGCTACAGCATGCATGATTATTCCAGTCACCCGTTTGCTCTGTTATGCGCTGAGTATGGTTAAATACACTCACTTTTTGATATTGTTTTGAAAAATAAAAAATAAAGGAGATGCCAGAGAGCTCTCCTGCTTCTCCCACCATGTGAGGACACAACAAGAAATGGTCATCTATGAACCGGGAAGCAGGCTCTCACCAGCTACCAAGTCTGCTGACACCTTGATCTTGGACTTCCCAGCTTCCAGAACTGTGCAAAATAAGTGTTTGTTGTTTAAGCCCCCGAGTCTATGGTGGTCTGACATGGTGGCCCAAGTAGACTAAGGCATCAGTCTTGGATATTTCTTTTCTGACCTTTGAAAAAGGAACTTTTGTAGAATTTTAGAATGATAGATATGGACGGGACCTTGGGGAACATCTAGTTTCATGGGTATACTTTTTAAAGCCTGAGAACACAGTGTTCAAATGAGAACTCACTACAGACAGCCAATTTATAAAGCAGATACAAGAAGTGCTTCTTTGTATCTAACTCCAATTCATTAAAATGTTTTTTTGACTTTGAATCTTGTCCAGGCACCATTCCACTTCTGCACTTCTCTCACAAAACCTGAAAGGGTGTGCAGACATTCTGTCTCCATTCTTTACCCTCCCACTCCCTCTCCCACCCACTTCTATGTGGATGTCATTTCTGTTCTGCACGGAAACTGCTCTTGGCAAAGTTCTCCAAGATCTCATGGTGCCAAGTTCAATGGCACTCTTCTGTTGCCATCCTGCTTGACCTCTCAGTGACTCTGACTCACCTGCACCCTGTCCTTTGCAACCTCTCCCTTTCTGTGTCTGGAATCATTCTCCCCTAGTTTCCCGCCTGCTTTTCTGATCATCTCCTCCCATCTCTTCAGTTGGCTCTCCTCTTCTATCTTTATGTTTTGAGTTTCCTAGGAGTCAGTCTTACGTCTTCTCATGTATCTCTATAGTCACTCCCTAAGCAACCTCATGAATGCCCTTGGTTTTCAATATCATTTTGATATATTTTAAATTTCTGTCACCAGCCCAATTTCTGAAGAACCTCAGATTTAAATATTCAACTGCCTGCTTAATACTTTGATATCTTATAGTCAAGTTAAGATTAGTTACTCAAAACTGAGCTTTCCATCTGTTTAATGCCAACTTGCCCTCTCTTGGTAAATGACCTCACTACTCAGCCAGGAAGTCCTCTGCGATTCTTCCCAGGCCCTCAAACCAAGCATCCAACCTCACAAGCCCTGTCTCTTTCCTCTTCTTAAATGTATTTCTCATCTTTCCAGTTTTCCCATTTCTACTGCCACTACTGTAGTTTCAGCCACATCAACTTTGCTGGAGTATTGCAGTCACGGCCTCTTACCCCAATTTCTCCATTTCTATTCTTTTAAGATATAGATTATTTATGTATGTATGTATGCATGTATGTATTTATTTATTTAATATGTCTTTATTGATTTCAGAGAGAGGAAAGGAGGGGGAGAGAGAGATAGAAACATTAATGATGAGAGTCATTGATTGGCTGCCTTCTGGACACCCCTGACTGGGGATTGAGCCTGCAACCCGGGCATGTGCCCTGACTGGGAATCAAACAAAGATCTGCTGGATCCTAAGTTGATGCTCAACCGCTGAGTCACGCCCGGCCAGGCAGATACAGATCTTTTGAAAGTACTCTAAGGTGTAAAGATTCTTTAATGGCTTTGCAGTGCCTCAGAGTAAAATCTGTACTCCTTTCCAAGCCATGGCGGGTCCTATGTGTGGATCCTGCCTATCCTGCAGGTGTGCATCTATCTCCCCTCACTTTGCCCACTGGGTTCAGGTCACTTTGGACTTCTCTTAGTCTCCCACACAGGACAGAGTCTTTCCTGTTTCAGGGCCTTTGCACACACAGCTCCCTCCTGAGCCTGGAACCATCTTCCTCTCACACTCCCTGGTTAGCTCCTTTTCAGTCTTGATCACAGCTTCATGGCTCCTCCTCTGAGAACCTTCTTTAAACATCCTATCTGAATAGCTCCCCAATTTTCTATGTCACTTCACCTTGCTGGTTTCCTTCATGGCACTTGTCATAATTATTTACCTGTTTACCTGTTTATTGTCTGCCTCTGTCCCTAGATTGTATGCCCATGAGGACAGGGGCCACGTGTGTTTTGGTTATTGAAGCTTACCTAATGCAATATATACTTGTTGAATTGATGATAATGGGTGAGGTCCAAGCCAGAAGGTTGGCTTTCTGGCCTTGGTTTGTTGTGGCCTTCCTATCAGTGAGTATAGACACTACTGTTCTTGGTTGCCAGCAGCTGTTCTTATTCAGTCTAGAAACACGCCTGGGTGGGAGTGGGCAAAGCATGTCGACCTGGCTGGCCCAGCGATGGTTCTCCTTGGCATGGCCTCAGATGTGGCCCAGGGATGGGCATGCGATCCAACCCTGATCAACCAGAGGGCTTCTCCAAGATTCTGCTAACTGAGGCTGGCAGGAAAGTCTTTCCTCGTTAGCTGTGAGGCTATAAGGATGCTGGCTTGGAGCTGCTGGCCCAAGAGAACAAAGCCAGAGAGGCAGAGATAAGAGTCAGGGAGGGAGGGAGCCCTGATGGTGTTGGAGTCCTGGGCACAGGCATTCAGGCCAGGTACCACTGCCTTTCCTGGTCATGCCTGTCAATCCCCTTTTTTGGGTTTCGGTTTTCTTTCCCTTGCAATAGCAGAATAATGAGCCTCGGTTCTCTTACCTGTCAAATCCAGTTAATGGTGTTTAACCAGTTTGATTTAGGGAGTTCCTGAGAGGCTCAAAGGAGAGGCTGTCCGCAGAGGTGCTTTGGATCCGTCTCTGTGATCGGAGGAGTGTGCATTTTCTATTCCTGGAGCAGTCTGCCTCCTCCCTCCCCAAGGAGGGTATCTGCAGTTAGCATGAGCGCCTAGGCTGGGTAATTTAGGAGATTATTTTGAGTGCAAAGGCCTCAGCTCCTGTCTTCGGCAGCTCCCTGAGCATGCTCCGACCCTGGAATGACCACGTGCTGTTAGCTCATTACCCTGACATTTCCCGTCCTTGACACACATGCACAGGGAAGTCTCGAATATTGAGAAGCAAGCTTCTTCTGGGTGAGCGTAAAACCCTTTTCTTTTCTTTTTTTCCCCTTTTGAGCTGCAGGGAGGCTTTCTTCTTCATTACCAGCGTCACACGGAGAGCTTATATGCCACTGGCTTTGATCTAAAACTACTTAAAGTGAAGGCAGCTGCCTTTGCTAAGCAGTCTCACCCCAGGTACCTGCGGAGTGGATAATGAAAGGCAAGCGGTTTGCCCAGGGCCCTGCTGGGGAGGGGGCCCTGCCTGCTGCACAGCAATCGGCTGCCTGAGGTCCGCTCCTCACTTCTCCAACCTGTGTGTCTTGTCTCCAGCCACCCCTCCCTGCCATTCCAAGCATCTGAGACCTCGGCGTCCACACGAACTTGAATTTTTTCTTTCATTGTTACATGTGTTGAAGCCTTCACTGTCATCTCATTTCTATACTGTGGCTGCTCCCTTCCCAGGAGTTCAAAAGTGCCTGACACCTCCCAGCTACCTGGCGACTGTCGTCCAGGGGACTTACAGCTTCTGAGCCCCAGATCCACGTTCTCTCTAACCAGCCAGTTAGTCTCAGCGGCCTCCTGTCATGTTGAGCACAGGTCTAAAGTGAGAGTCATTCTGCCACCTCTCCGGTTTCTCCTCCAGCCTCTTTATTTCTCATAGCGCCCCATCCTGCTGCCCAATTCCAGGCTCTGACCTTCACACTCATCTTGGCCCTTCTATTTAACTTGCTCTGCAGACCCAGGCAGCTGCCCGTTTCAGCGATTCGTTGATTGATGGTTTCATCCAACCCCATTGCCAAGGACTCTGTCAGGTTCTTACAGTGCCAAGGAGACAGAAAATAGAGCTGCTGTCTCCTGGTCTATTGCTTGGACCACTGAGGCAGAACAGCTGTGCCCCTACCCCAAGGCCCGATTAAAGCTCCCTAAACTGTTTTTTTTGGTATGTGTGTGTGTGTACTTTACTCTTCTGGCAAAACTCCATCGTGGCTCTGCATTGCCCATAGAATGAAGTCCAACTTTAGACTAGAACTGTGCTGGCCAGTGTGGCATCCGATGGCCACATATAGCAACTGAGCACCCAAAATGTGTCCAGTCTGAGTTGAGATGTATGATAAATGTATGCTACATACAGAATTTCAAAGACCTAGTACAAAAGAAAAATATATGAAATGCCTCATTAGGTTTTTAATTAATTACATGTTGAAATGATCATATTTTAGATATACTGGGTTAAATAAAATATTATTAAAATTAATTTTTACTGAACATTTTTTAACAGGGCTAAAAAAAAGCTAAAATTAATAAGTGGCTTGTATTATATTTCTATTTTCAGCACAGGTCTGGACACATTATCTCGTATTTTCCTCATGATAGGCTGATACAGTTTGAATTATGGAACTGTTTTACTGATGAAGAATCTGAGGGCCGGAGAGGCATGAGATAATGGATGGGAAGTCAGCACCATGAAGCCAAGCCTCAGCAGAGTCCTGAGCAGCATCACATTCATGATCCCGCATGCCACTGTCCTGTTGTCTCCCTTCCGCCACTCCCCAGGGATAAGATATGGAAGGGGCAATAAAATCGTGAAAGCCTGACTAGACAGGCCTGGCGCTGTCCAGGACTCGCTGTGCGATTATTTACACAGACTCACATGTCCGGTGAGCTCGAGAGGAGTACCCTGATCGCCTGGATCCTAGGTCGACGCTCAATGGCTGAGCCACGCCTGGTCGGGCTCTTCTAAAACTTTAATAGTTGTAGCTCTTACATTTAGGTCTGTGATATATTTTAATTTTTGTATATGTGTGAAGTAAAAGAACTAACTGAAATATTTCTTTGGTCTGTTTTCCTCTTTAAAAAAATTAATTTCACCTTTTTATCTGATAATGTCGTTTTTTTTGTTCTCTAAATTTTTTCTTTCATTCTTAAATTATTTAAGCAAGATGGTTAATTTATTTATTTTGATTTTTATGTTCTATTTGTATAATTTCACTATTTGAAAATTGTTCTGAGTATTATTTTAGTCCCATCCTTTAGATGTTGGTATGTAAATCTTTTATACATTTTGTTTTCTAGAAATTCTAAAAACTCAGTTTTCATTCCCTCTTTGAACCAGAGATTAAGAGTTAAAAATTTAAAAAATGTCTTTTCTGATATTATTCTTAATTTCTAACTTTATATTGTGACCAGAGAATATTGTCTGTTCATTTCTATGTATTAGAATCTAGTACTCTTTTTGTGTGACTTTAATGATGGCTGGTTTTCATGTTTATTCCAAGGGCATTTCAGGATATTGTGTGCAACATATATCAATCGGGTCTACTTAGTATTTATGTTACTTAGGTCATTTATATGCTGATTTAATATTTTTATCTACTCGATCTGTCATAGATAGAGAGAGGAATTAAAATCTCCCTACCACTGGCCTGTTTTTAAAAACTTGTTTCTCCTTGCAGGCGCTATAATTACTGTTTTTTGACTCTTGCTTCTAAGGTCTCTCATCGCATAGATATTCATAACTATTATGTATTCGACCTAAGTTGTACCCTTTAGCCTCATAAGCAGTGCCTTTCTTTGTCTCATTTAATGTCTTATGCTCTGAGTTTAACCTTGCTCGATATTTACATTATGCACTCTGCTTTTTTGTTTGTTTGCCTTTCCTGTTTTACCTTTGCCCATCCTTTTATTTTCAACTTTTCCGAATCACAGTGTTTTTTGTGTGTCTTTTATACATGAAGGCTTAGCTTTGCTTTGTGATGGACCTGAAATATATTTTGAACAGATAAGTTAAGCCCATTTACATTTATTAACATGTCAGATATATTTGAAATTAGTTTGTCACATTATTTTATGTTGTTTCTTTTTTACTGTTTATGAGCAAGTTGTTACAAAATGAGTTTCCTTTAAAACAATGGCAGCTTCTCTAATCGGGAGGCTTTGGATTTTTGTTCTCATGACCACCTTCGTCATTATGACTTTATATAATCTCGTTAGTGCTCTATTTCTCTGGACAGGGTTGATGAGCCCTTTACCGAGTGGGCTGACGTTTCACTTTCCTGCGCTCCCCCACCCCCGCTTTGAGAGGACCTTTGTGTCCGCCTCTCGCTGAAGACTTTACATGCGCCCCTGGTTTGTTTTGCCAGCTTCCGATCACATTTTTTGACTCCCACTGGTACAAGCGCAACAATCTGCAAAACCGCTCTCCTTTTTACTTTGTTGACCCTTTACCCTTCCCATTTTTATTGCTTGTGTCATTTACCCATTGTCCGGGCATAAAACATTTACATTCTATCTGTTACCTCAATCTTCAGCTTCGTTTAACCTTTCAGTTAATTACTTTTAACTTTTTGAGGCATAATTGACATATAATATTATATTAATTTCAGGGACACGCCATAGTGATTTGTTCTTTGTACATACGGCGAAATGATCACCACAATGTCTAGTTAACATCCGAAGTTTAATCTTAATTTTGCAGTTGTGGTATATAGTGCTCCTCACCCGTCTTTTTGCTATAGTTTGTTTCCTCTATTATCTCTTGGTTGATGAATATTTAATCTTTTATAAATTCCTCAGGAAATGTTCATGGGGCAATATTACATACGTTCAGAGACTCAACAACTGTTAGCTTTGTTTGCTTTTGGAAGGGCAGTCTTTGCTGGATAGAAAACCCTCAGCTCTCTTTCTTGGGCTGTCTTGCAGCTGTCTGACTATATCGCCTTCTTGTCTTGACTGCTGCTTGGGGGAAATGGGAGGAAGGCCTGAATTCCTCCCTATTTATGGCTTATCTCTTTGCCCGGGGGTCTGGAAGATTCTCTCCCCCTTTCCCTACCTTTATCCCCCCTGCCCTCCCTCCTCTCCTCTCCCTTCTTTGTCTCCAGGTCCCTCCAGCTTTGCAGGATCTGTCTCGTGATGAATGATGTTCATCTGTTGGTAAATTTTGCTGCTCTATTCCAACGTTTACCTCACAGGAACTTTGTATAGATGCTCTGTCAGTTCATCTTAAAAAACTACTTGCTAAATGTGCTGAGTTTTTTAGTACTAGCTGTTTACACAAGGTTTCTGATGCAACACTTCACAAATCAAAGCTTCCTGTTTCTCTGCTGTTCCCCCAAAAGACTGATTGCTGGAAATGCGGGTTGACTGCGTGGTTCCTTGTGTGGCCTCACCTCCTCTGTTTCTACAAACACCCCGGGGACTCCTCCTGTGCCTTCTGCTTTCCTCACTTGCTGCACCTTGCTGCGAATAGGGTATGCATGGTGAGTTGCCTGCTTTATTTTTGCTGGCACTTTTAAGAAGTGCCATCATTAAGTTATCTTACAACTCAATTTTTCTTCTTTCCTCTTTTCCCCCATGTGGTTTCTCTCTCGTTTCAGTTATTTTTGTCAGCCCTTAAGCATATTTTGGAGTGTGCAGATTATATTTGGCTTCTAGTTTCACTGAAAATGGAGTTTTGGGGATATCTTTTCAATTCTCCTTGCTCCTTTCACATGATTTTTACCGAGAGTACGGAAAAATAAGCTGAAATACACAGCCATGTTCATATAAGAAGCTCCTAAAATGAGCTTAAGGTTTTCTATCATCATGTTTTTTTTTCTTGTTGTGAAACACTGAAGAACTGTGGTTTGAGAGTTCTCGGAAGTCTGCCCCCCACCCTGACTTAATAGTAAAGGCGATTACAGATTTTTAAAAAACACTCATGACTTTGGCTATCCGGAAAGTTAAGGAATAATACATTATTGTAGCTAAATCTGAGTTAAAACTCGAAGCACTAAATTTTTCCACTTGAATCATTTGGGAAGAAAATCTTTCTAAACACTAACATATTTCTTGCTTTTTTGGAGCTTGAAGAACCTGCTCTGTGTGGAGATTGGATACGAGGGGGTATTATGACTATTATATACTAAAACATGCTTATTTTATTGAAGAAGTGGAAGGCATTGCCTTTCATAAGAAGAGGCTCCAAAGTTTATGTTTTGAGTTTCTTGTCATACATAGGCTTTCCCCTTTTTATCTTGTGAGTAGATTTTCTTTATGGGGCCCTTTCTTGTAACTGTTACTGTATTTGCCTGTCTTCTTTGAATCTGATGAAGGCTCATGACTCAGACAACAAAGATTGCTGGAATTACACATAAAGTAAAAGTACGTATACTTTGGGCATGACACAAGGGACTCTCCCATGAATAAAGGGACATGCACTGCAGAGACCTTGTTATGTCTGCTTCAGTGGCCTGGGAAGCTGTTGTTTCTTGGATCTCAGCCTCCAGTTCCTCTTTGGGGCACCCTGCCTAGATGAAGAGAATCCATAAGGGAACATCTCAGCAGATGGCGGGGGGAAAAGTGAGTAACGCGGCGCAGCAAGACAGGCAGGTGCGAAAATCACTGACCACATTCTGCCAGCTGGGTCATGTGTAGATACTGTTAGGGTCAAAGTTAGTTTGCTGACATTTGGCAGGGACCTAACACAAAAGGGAAAGGAAGTTGAAAAGTTTCATTTCTGACACATCAGATGTTTTTGTACTTTTGATCATATGTACCCTTCATGATATTGCAATGAACATTGTAACTCTAGTTTAAAATGCCAACCTTTCCCCACCCTGGAAGTGTTACGGAAAGTCCAAAGAAAACATTTGCCATGGCATTTTGTTGCCTTGCAGAGAAGGGTGTTTTTGTGTTCTCAGTGTCCAGTGGTCCCAGCATCCGGGGGAGGTACAGACGTTTGCTATGCAGGCCGAGTACACAGGGAAGGTTCTAAAGTTGTTAAGTGTGAGAGGCAAGATTCTAAGATTAATTGTGCTTCGCTCTCTAGTGAGATTAGTGTATTATAAATC
Source organism: Miniopterus natalensis (assembly GCF_054644295.1). NCBI lineage: Eukaryota > Metazoa > Chordata > Mammalia > Chiroptera > Miniopteridae > Miniopterus > Miniopterus natalensis. Next base: position 28,315,561 of record NC_142095.1, on the reverse strand, counting down.
ATAGAGGCATATCCCATCAATCTGGCGTCTGGATCCAGGGAACACGATAACCCCTAACTCAGCAGAAACATACCTTCCATCCATTATGGCATCTCTCCTGGAATAAACTACATGTTCCTCAGAAAGGTCCGGGACAGCAGGCAGCATTTTAAAGACATCTTTGAGATAACGTTTCATTCCTTACAACAGGGAAACCTCTCCTATGCTCCTTGGTTTTATTCTATAATAACCTTAAACAAGACAGGTTTAAAGAAGCACTTTCTGGGCACTTAGCTTTGTTTAGCCCTGGGGTAAATTCTCTGAGGGATTCAAAAAAAAGAAAATAGATGATCCCTACCCTTGAGAAGCCTACAGTTTAGTTGGGGACAAAAGCCACATTAATTCTAATTATGTGATGTTGATGCTAATTGCTTTTGTTTATTTAGCACTTACTATGTGCATAACAATATACTAAGAAATTACTCATAGAACGTATTTCAAAGTAAATACTTACAGGTCAGAGAAAAGAGAGATATGTATTGGCTGGATTAGTCTGGAAGGTCCCTGTAGAAGCCAGGTCTGTGCTGGGTCTTGTTGGTGGGACAGCTTAAGCGATGTGACCAGGCCGCATTTCCCAGGGTGAGGGTAGAGACTGCAGAAGAGAAATGAGTTTAGATCGGCAGTGAGGGAACCAGAGAGGCATGCAGGCAGCCAGCAGAACTGTAACACGTGCAAGGGTCTCTTGCTCTGCCCTCTGTCTTCAGATGAATTCCATTCCTCTGTGGGGCACCCTGCCTAGAGGAAGAGGGTTCCCATCGGAATACCCCATCCAGATGGCGGGGGGTGGGGGGAGTGGACGCAGTGCAGCCAGCCAGGCAGTGCCGTGGGCTACTTGGAGAAGGCCATTTGACCAGATTATGCCAGCTTGTGTATGTAGCACTGAGGGGGCAAAAGTTAGTTTGTTGACATTTGGCAGGGACACAAAACAATTTTTCCTCTCCCCTCTCTTCTTCCCCCCCCTTCTTCTTTCCCTCCCTCCATTATTATGAAAGATTTTAAGCTTAAACGCCCCAATTTCAGCTCATCCTGTTCCTCGATGCCCAGCGCAGTTCCCTTAGCTACAGCTCCATGGCCACAGAGTGCTCACTCAACTCCATTCATCCATCCATTCAACAAGTATCCATGAGAATCCTATGTGTATCTTCAGAGAATATACAGTCTTATAAGGAAGACAATTAAGACACAATTACAGCCCAGCTGGGCGTGGCTCAGCGGTTGAGCATCGACCTAGGATCCAGGTGATCAGGGTTCGATTCCCCGTCAGGGCACATGCCCGGGTTGCGGGCTTGATTCCATCGGGGATGTGCAGGAGGCAGCCGATCAATGACTCTCTCATCATTGATGTTTCTCTCTCTCTCCCTCTCCTTTCCTCTCTCCGAAATCAATAAAGATATATATATATTTTTAAAAAGGCACAATTACAATATGATGTGACAAGTACCTTGAAATGAGGTGAAGGGGGTCTTACTATATGGTGACGGGAGAAGATATGACCTTGGGTGGTGGGCATACAGAGCAATACACACATCTTGTAACATAGAAACCCACACCGGAAACCTACATGTACATATTAACCATTGTCACCCCAATAAATTTAATAAAAAAAAGAAATATGGGATATGATGGGAGCAGATAGCAAGAGCACTTCATCTTATTGAGGGGAGGAGGGTGACAGAAAAGAAGTGACATATAAGCTGAGACCTAAAAGTGTGACTGGAGGTTTTCTAAACCCTCCCTAAGGCTGTTGAGGGGTACCCCATCTGATCCGGGAAGCTGCCAGCCAAGTAGGGTCATGGAAAAAATATTGCAACAGCTTTAGCTTGAGTGAACTCCAGAATTTTGCAGTCATATCTAGAGAAAAGCTATTTCAATTTCAGTATGCATGGAAAATTTGTGACTTATTTTCACTGAGTACTATAATTTTAAAAAATTTATCTTTACTGTTGAAAGTATTACAGATGTTCCCCCCTTTTCCCCCATTGACCCCCTCCATGCCGCCCACCCCCCCCCAGGCCTTCACTGCACGATTGTCTGTGTCCATGGGTTATGCACATAAGCACATAAATTCTTTGGTTAATCTCTCCCCACACCAGCCTTCCCTCTGAGATTCGTCTGTAATTTTAATGATATTTAGGGTTAGGAGAATCATTATCTCTTTGTTGCTTCGAACATTTGAAAGCCTTCACTGAGTCTCGTCTGCCTACGAGGGATTTGTCATTTGTCACAGTCGCCCGCACCATCCTCGCCATTAGTGTGCGTCAGAGCAGCTGCTAGGAAAGGCAGAGGCAGGACGGCCCGGCTGAGGGCATGTGTCTCTGCTCTGCCATGTCCTGGGACACCTTGGGAAGTGACTCCATCTCTCTGTGCCTCAGTTTCCCCCTCTACAATGAAATATCTACTTTGGTTTCAAACTTTTTGGTCAAATTTTTCTCTTTCCTCAGTGCAGGCTAGAGCTGTGGCCCTGCTTTCTTAGACTGAGGAGGGTGTGTGGGGTCTGGTCCTGGGATTACCCCCTTTTCCAAGTGTATCTCATGTGGGGTTTGCAGGCATGGAGGAGAGACGGGGAGGTGAAGGCTCCCTCGTTAGCCTCCTCCAAGTTGGCCGTGGGAAGTGCTGCAGACCCTATCCTGCTTCAGGCTGGCTCCAGCCATCGCTGGGGGCCTTTGCTGGTTGTCTCCATGATGGTGCTGTGTGGGGTTTGGGCACAGTGCTCAAGGTGGCCCCTTCATCTCTAGGGAACCTGCTAGAGGGGCAGCCCTACCTCCCTTTGGCTCCTGGAGGCATATCCCAGTAACCCTTTTTCCAGGCTGGGCATCCTCCCATGCCCCCCGGGAGCCATCTCTCTTATTTCTGTGGTCCTGGGTCCTGGCGGTGAGGATGGTTTAAGGGAGTGGCCATGCCTACTTCTCCCACTCATGCAAAAGCCCCTTTGTGGGGGTACCATGCTTGGGTCTTGGCTCCAGGCTAGCAGGCATCCCATTGCAGCCTTCCAGGACTATGTGGGCAGTGGGTTGAGGGTCCTCATAAAGGTCTCCCCACCTGGCCCACTCCATCCCTGGAAGCCAGCCTCTTGCCTCTTCCCTCCTGCTTCCAGGAACCACCACCCTTGGAATTCAGTCAACACACCTGCTTTCAGGCTTGTGTTTCTCTTTGATGCCCCCCCCCCCCCCCCCCAAGGTGAACCAGTCTCAGGGAAAAGAGGGGAAGGAAGAGGTGAGTCTCACAATAAAATCCTTGCTATGTTGGTGCTAATGATCTCCTCTTGCAGGTGTCCCACATCTTTTTGGTCCATAGTGGGCTGAATATTTTAACATAAATCTTTAGTCTAATTCATTGCACAGCACCAGGTAGCCACGCTCCCCCTCCTACCCCCCGGGACAGAAGCCTGACTGCTGGGCAGAGCGGCTCACTGAGGGAGGCAGTCCTTACATCCCCTTGTGTTTTGGGCTGTCAGCTGTGCTCCTGCTACAGGATCTGGCATCCAATGCTTGTCACCATTGTCCCTCAGCAGGAAACTCTCAAACATTCATCTGGGAGATCGCAAACCTGAGCCATTAAAAAGCAGGCAGATCTTTGTATTTTTGAAAGTTTGCAATTAATATTTCATGGGGAGAGGATTAATAAAACATCATGCAATTAGCTGCTTCCCTTCAGCAATCACATCTCATTAAGGGTGGCAGGAGGCAGGCGACAGACTCCTGAGCCAGCAGCTGGCCTGGCTCTGACTTGCAGGACAGGCCTGCTGGTTTAGAGGAGAAAAATTTTTTCTGGTAAATGGTGTGATAAATGGGATTTATCTCAGCAGAATAGCTTTCGGCAGCCACACCTTGATTTTTATCTCCAGAATTTTCCCTTTATTTACTCACTTATTCATTTATTGTCTTCTGTGAGCTGGGCTCCATACTGGGTGATGGGAGCAGAACAGTGGTCAGCATCCCCACTTCTAAAGCCCCTGTTGGCCCCTATCAAAGATTTCTGTTTTCCCCTCCTCACCCCTTACCATCTGGCTCCACCTCACACTCCTGTTACCTGTCACCCACTCTCCTCTTCTCCACCTTCCTGCTGTGACTACACTGATGGATGGATTCCTTCTGCACTCTGCACCTTTGCTCTCCTCCTGTGGTTTGGCCCCCTTCCCAAAGTGTTGCAGAGAGACCCCCTCTCCTCTCTGCTTCAGGAAGAACATGGAAAAGGCAGTAATGGAGTCACTAGAACCCCGTGTCAATGTCTCCTTCTTGCCTGGGCTAAGAGGAACTACGTGGGCTTAGTCTTGCTCACCTGAGCCTTTCCGTTTCCTATTCTGTCCTGTTTTCTTCTCTCTAGAGTAGAATGGTAGAGAGAAAAATGGGTTTGGATGTGAATCTCAGGCCCTAGCAGGTGGCTTTGGGCAGGCAGCTTCATCTCTTGAAGCCTCAGGTTCCCATCTTGTGAAAAGGGCAGAACAGTACCTACTGCACGGTGTGGCAGGAGGATTCATGAACAACACTTTAAGACAGGGATGCTGTGATTGTTAAATTTGGGTAGTTCTGGGTAGGCATCTGATCCAGAGGTGCTGGGCTGAGTGACCAGCTCTGCCAGCACCTGGAGGACAAATTTTTCCTCCCTGATGCAGGGCACCAGCATGGCATATTGTCATCTTTATTTTTACTTATTTTTTAAAAGATTTAAAAAGTGATTTTTAGAGAGAGAGGAAGGAAGGGAGGGGAGAGAGAGAGAGAAACATTGATGTGAGAGTGAAACATCAATTGGCTTCCTCCTGCACACCCCCTACTCAGGACTGAGCCTGTGACCCAGCATATGCTCTAACTGGGAATCAAACTGGCACCTTTGGGTGCACAGGATGATGCTCAGCCAACTGAGCTACACCCGCCAGGGCAATATTGTCATCTTTATATGGTGGCTGTGCGTGGTGACACTGTCTCTGCTTCCAGCGCAATGTCCCTGTGTGAGGCTGTGTTCTGGGATCAGCATGTTGAAATGGTCCTGTGTCCCAGGGACAGCAGCTGACAGTGACTTCTTATTTCCATCAGGCTGAGTTAGCTCCCATCCTCCTGAGAAGTCTGAGATTGTGGTGAAGCCCAATTAGAGATATGGGATAAAGGCATCGAGCTGGGATGTCACACCTGGCAGCCTGATGGTCCATTCACGTGTCAGGCCACCTTCTCCGAGCCCTTAAGGGATGGAGGCAAGAAAGCAGGGCCTCAGTGACAGCATCTTCAGGGTTAAAGTGATAGAGGAGGGTATGCTCTCGTCAGCTTTGTGTGATCAACCCACAGAGGCAGTTTGGATCACTCGAAAATGAATGGATTAGGAAATGGAATTTTCTGCATGAGGCGATTGCTTCCACTCACTAGCCTGCTTCACCTCTGTGAATGAGAGAGAGTGAAAGAGAGGTGTTAGGAAGGCTGATTTAATTTGGACTAGACTATGATGGTCTTATATGCAGTTGGAGACAGTTTGGGCTCCATGCTTCCACCACAGCCCAGTGCAGTTAGAATCATCTGACCGTTTTAATTAAAGACATGATGAAATCAGATAAGTTTGTTGGAAAGGTCATTATAGTGGATGTCGTTGGTGGTCTGCCCAAATCTCTCGTTCATTTTGGTGCCATCTCCCAGCTTCTGAGCGTTTGTTGCTAACAGCTCACAGCTCACCAGCTGTCCCCTTTTCTAAAGCACTGTCCTTGGCCAAACTGAGCCACTCTCCCTGCAAAACAACATGCCCCACTACTCCCGAGCCAATGGCCAACAATCACAGGAGGCAATCTACTTTGCCCCAAGGTGGGACCAGCTCTGGTACAACCAGGGCCCCTGAACTTACCTGAAAGATCAAGCTTAGCCCTCGGCTTTGCCAGTCTCTTCCTCTGCCTCACCCCGCTTTCCTCATCTCCCCTATGAAAACATTCCCCCAAGAAATCACTTGAACAAGAATCCCCACCTTCGGCTCTGCTTTTAGGAAGCCTGAGCTAAGACAGTCACTGTGCACAGGAGGGTGAGCTGGGTGGGATGCTCTGCAGTGGTTCAGGATGGAAGATCTGTCTGGTATGGATCACATTGTCCTGCTTCTTTGTAGGTTGGGTGCTTTTTTATTATAATAATTTTGGACATTTGGGACACTGTGTCATGAATCTTTGGGTCTTGTTACATTCTCTGCAGAATGTTGATTCTATCATTTAGCAGGCAATCAGTTTGATTGGGTTCAAGCTGCAAGTTTACCTCTTGCCATCACATAGGCAGCGATTCCGATGTTAATCTGGTTTTCAAAGCCTTTGTTATGCTGCTTTGGGTCTATTCCAAACTCGTGCCTCTGTGACACATGGGCACAGGATGACGCCCAACCAACTGAGCCTTACTGGCCAAGGCCTCGGCTATGTGCTTTGGGTTGATCTTGTGCAGACAGCTTAGGGGTTATCCTGGAACTTGTGGCAGAATAAAGGGACCCCTTCCCCAGCTCTCTCCTCTCTGAGATTTCTTCCACGCTCTCTTAACTCCCTCCAGCCCTTTCCCACATCTTTGCTCTGTTTTGCTCTCTCTGTGTTTTAGGACCCCTGTCTGCTGCCCCTGTGGTGGCACCACCCTTGGGTCAAAGTCAGAGGGAAAAAGAGGAAACACCAGGAATCTTCCCTCACCGATACGGATCATTCTGTAAGTGTTGGCTCCCTTCTCCAATCTACTTACTCTTGTTAACTTTTCAGAGTCTGAAAGTAGATGCTTTTTTCATTTTGTCTAAATTTTCAGTTGTAACCAGTGGGAGAGAGAGGTAAGGTGGGCTTAACTCATTTGGTTGGCACTGGAATTTCCAGACAACTGTGTTTTTAGAGGTATTGCTAAGGCATTGGAGTGTGCTGCCCGAGAGTTGCTTTATTTATGCTTTTGCAATGGTGAACAGAACCTGCTGGTGAGTGGGGCTTTGAGTAGAGTATGCCACAGAGACATACAAAGGCTGGATTTCCACAAAAAGGGCTACAAGTGACTTTCTTGTTCATTTATAAGCAAATTTCTATTTGTTACTTTGGAACATGCCATGCACGTCATTTGCCACCAGATACTTGGTAAATATGAGATTTTTGCTTAAATCATGATGTCTACTGAGAGGTAAATGACAGTTGGTGCCTGCAGTAGCCAAAGGCTGTCTTTAGTTTTATGTGGGCTCTTTAGTTGAGTCCTTAAATGGGGCCTGAAACTCCTGAGATGGCCATATATGATTTTTCATTCTTGTAAGAACAAATAGCACTGATAATTTTAGACTCTTGTCTTTAACTAAGGGAGGTCCAAACCACCGCACCCTGGCTTGGAAGGTTGGATGCATATCCACACTGAGGGAGGGAGAACATGGCACTCATTCCCCTGTTTAAAGCTCCTTTGGTTGGAAATCCCACTTATTTAATCTTTTGATATATATGTGGTTTATATCAAAAGGAATTTGTATTTGGCTCTTACCGCCCTACAAAAATAAATGAATTAAAGAGAAATGGGTTCCTTTGACCCCCAAATAAAGTGAAAGGAAGTTGCAATTGGAGTTTGCTTTGAACCCACAATTTTTGACCAGAAAGGGAATGCAAAGGGTCATGACACTGAAGTTTGCCTTTTCCTCGACAGCTTGCTTGGGCCTGTGGGATTCAGCTCAAAATTGCAGGCAACCCCTTTGTTACTGGCTTCGCTCACTGAGGAAGACGTGTCAGAGCTGGGTTCAAAGGCTTCAAGAGAAGGGAGCATTCTGCTTCCTAAGGAAATGGTTGGGTAGAATATAAGCTGTAGCAAGATATTGCTTGGATTTTGCATTTGACAGAATTAAAAGACCTGTGAGACCCTCTAGCCAGTCTTGGTCACCTAGGGTTTTGAAAGCTTTCATTTTATCCTAATTAAAAATAACTGAAGTATCATTTAAGTCCAGGGAGGGGGCAGCCCCAGGGTTGGTGGACGCTAAAGCATTAGACATGCCTAACCCTCACAAACTTTCCTTTCTCCCCCAGGGTCCCTCCCGAGGCAACACTTTCTTGTGGTAATCCTCACAGAGGCCTCAAGCTTAAAGAAGAGCCATAATGAGTATTTGGAGGGGGAAGTTAAGGAAAGCTGCATTCGTGCCCTTTTTTGGACTAAGCAGCTCACTAATTAGAGTCCCAGGACAGCCTGGCTCAAGCTATTTGGCACAAGCTCAGCTATAGAATAAATGATCCTTTCGTACAAAAGCCAGACAGCCAACCAGGGAGCCAGTACTTGGGGGTGGGGGGTGGCTCTTGAGGTGGCCTGGGGTAGAAGTGACCAGAAACCAGTGTCTGAGTCAAAACCAAAATTAGCAGCAGGATGTGGCATGGGGGGAAGTTTGTAAAGGGGGCCCGAATGAACAATTAGGAGTCAGGCTAGACATGGAAGAGTTGGGAGTGGTTCTGGAACTCGGTGCTGGGGTCTGGGTGGCTGCTGCTGGCACTGGTGCACTTGAAGTTTACATTTGTTGGTTAAGGTGGAGTGGGGTGGGGGTAATATGGGGGGGCTGATATAGTTAGGCTTGTTAGGTGGCCCTAAAAGTGCAGGATCCAGTCACTCACTATCAAAGGGCCTCTCATTGTTTATTTCCCTTTCTCTTTGTCATGGTTGTGACTATAGAATCAGTTGTAAATAAATAACATTTTCAATTTGCTTATTTCCCTCTTCTTTAGCTATAAGTGTTATTTTAAATTATTTTATTATAAAAATAAAATGTACTGAATGGTTAAAAACTCCAACGACATGGAGAGCACAAAAACAAATGGAGAAGAAATTAAAGAGACGCCAGTAATCAGACTTCCCAGAGGTAACTAGCATTATATTTTGGTGAGTTTCCTTTCTGGGATTTTGGTTGTAAATAAGCAATTCTTGACCTTGTCTTTTCAGCCAAGTGAGCTGCCAGGCGAGCTACATCAGCCAGGAGAGCCACACCATCCAGGACAGCGGCTACGTGCTGAGGGGTTCACTGGAGAAACCTGCAGACACATGGCCCCTGGTAGATGGACCTTGTTAGAGGTCCGAAGTTATTCTGTCAATATCTTTGCCATGTTTCATCTTGTGGAGCATCTGATACCATTTTGGACACAAGATCTGGGAAAGTAAAGCCCAGGACACTGCAATGAAGGGAGAAGAGCTCGGCTTCTAATGCGAGTCTAACTCAGGAGGCGCGTTTTCAGGTCAGTGTCGTCACAGCCATTCACTGGGGGAGCGTAATTCTCCGAGTGTCTTCTGCACTAAGACCTTCTCACGATGACGGGTGTGAAGAAATATCCACGAGACGTGCACATCGGTGGATAACGAGAACCCCAAACCATGACATGTCCAATGAACTGTTTAATTGGAAAGGATTTTATTGGAGACGGCGGCCGCCCTCCTGACTCTCCAGCCAGGATGGGAAGTTATGGAGTGTCCATCATCATCAACGCTGCCCACAAAGTGGCAGGATGAAGCCATATAAATGCAAATTGTGCTGTAATTAAAGAGGAAAAGGCAAGAAGCAAAAACATTGAGCTGCGCATGGCCTTCAGAGTCCTCTGTTGCTGCTGAGAGTCCAGCGGGCTCCCAGGGTTTGCTTTGAAATCATCCTGCAGCGCTGCCGATGGGGCAGGAGGCTAATGGGGAGGGGACGCAGCCAGGGTTCCAGGGACGGGCATGAGGCCCTTCAGGCTGCGAGTGGCTCGGGGTCAGACTGCCGGGAATCTGGCCTCCCCTGTGGGGAGGCGAGCGCGCTCCCTGCTGCTTCTCCCCCCACTCTGATCGCGGCCTTGCCGGGGCCCAGCGCTGGGCTGGATGGGCAGCGAAGGACAGGGCTTTCTTCATACGCAGAGGCAATGCTAAGACTGTTCCTATGGGCTATAATCACACCTACTTTTTAATTTAATTTTTGAGTAGTTCTAATGTTCAGTTCCAAAATAAAATAAAGAAAATATATAAAGTGAAACTCTTCTTTTCCATCTTTAGCCTGTGCCCAGTCCCTCCGCCCTCCAACCTCAACCGCAGGAACCACTGTTATTGGGTTTCTGGGTGGCCTTCCAGGTGTGCTTATATAAGCAAACATTAATATATACTCGAATTTTCCTCCATTTTTATGTGGAAGGTAACACACTATATTCTATACCTTGCTTTTTTCATTTAATATGTAATGAAGCCCTTTCCATATCATGCACACTTACTTTATTTCCAATGTTTTTCTAATACAAACAAGTGCCATTGATTGGCATGTCTGCTGGACACCCCCTCCTCCCCCCATGCTTTGAGCTCCATGAGGACTATGTCCCAGGCCTTATTCATAACACATAATCCAGTGTCTAATACATAGTGGATGTTCAGTAAATGCAAATGTAATTCAGTTAAACTGAACATCAAAGAATTCCATATAGGCAGCCATGGGGAACACAGCTGTCAGCCTGCCCATGCGGGCAGTAGGCCTTGTAAAACCTTTATTCCCTCCCCCACTTAACTCCAAATCTTTTCAGACTTTCTGGATCACACCTGAAATCCCTCTATTCCTTTTATGCCTTTAGCTTCTGGCTCTCTCTTGTTAAAGAGGCAAAACTCCAGCCTGGCATTTGCCAGTTACTCACCTCTCAGTGGGGGCCTTCATGCCTCCGGTCTCCTGGCCACATCATCTATTCGGACCACCTAGGAGGCCAAGGGACGGACACCAACAACCAAGACAAGTCATAACTGGCTCTCATTTACTGTTGTCTGGTGATCACTTACCTGGTAGGTTGGTCCAGGGCCCCAGAGTAGAGAGAGACTCTCTCAGCTCTTATCTCAGCTCTGTCACTTGCTAGTGCGTGCGGCATTGGGCAAATCACTTAATCTCCGTGTCTCCATTTATTTATCTGTAAACTAGAGACACTTACACTTATACCTTCCTCATAGAGCTGTTGAAGGGCTTCAGTGAGCTAACACATGCGGAGTACTTAGTGCCTGGCACACAGTGAGCGCTGTGAAAGGGTCTACTCTCATTGTTATTGGTGCTCAGGGAAGGCAGCGGAGTGGGTGCCTGCTATCTTCTCTGAGTCTGCCAGCATGCCTGGGCAACCATTTCAAAGCTGGAAGGGGATGGCACTCTCCTTATGGCTTTCCTGGGGCAGAGATGTTGGGTCACCGGTGATATCCAATTGTCATTTTCCTACTTTCTTCAAAATGAGAGAAAAGGGCGTGGCTTGGATAGACTTGGCCAACATTACGTGCTCCTTTCTATGTTGCATCTGACTTATTAGTCTCCTGGGAATCAGATCTTTGATGAGTTTTACATAAGAGCTGTTAAAAAGTAGCCAGAACTTGTTAAGTCCATCAGTTTTTGAGTTAGAAGGAAAAACCATGCTGTGCTGATAGCAGAGGGTTCCATAGGAAGATGTGATTGAGAGTTTCCTGTAACAGTGGTTTTCTCAGACAGGGAAGGGGGTGAGGGACAGGGCCTGGCCTGGGATGGGGGGCAGGGATGGTGAGGCCCGTTCCACCAACTTCATATGATGGTGGGAGAGAAAAAAAGATGTGAGAGATGCAGGCCTTGTTCCCTTGAAAGTTCTGGTGTTTACAGTGTGTGAAACAGCAAGAGATGGGCACAGGCAATGAGAAACCAAGGTCAGTCAGTGGCTCTGCAGGCCTGGGCCCCACATATGTATCTGCCAGATTTCCACCAGGTTTCTGGCTAGTTAAGCACATGTGTGCCCTGAACAATAGGGTCCCCTGAACATAGAAGCGCATTCCTATGCCTCTGTATCTTTGCCTGTGCTGTGAGTTTGGCCTGAAATACCTCTGCCTCCTGTGCCGGATAACTTCTGCAATTCTTCTGAGATTCAGCTCAGGCGCTGCTTCTTCTGGGAGTCCCCCCCTGGGAGCTGAGTGTCCCTCTTCTGTACTTCCAGAATGCCCACACTTAGCTCTACAAGTGAAAACCTTTTGCAGAATTAACTACACACGTACCTGTCTGGGTTTCCATGATCTGTCATGTAGCACACATTGTTTTAACAAATAGACAGCGGTCCTTAGTGGTAAGTGTACAGATAAATATTGGTAAAGCTTATACAATGTCTCCAAGACTTTCTAATAAGAGTCACCTGGGGCCTGTGCTAAAATATAGGTTTCTAGGCCCTGCCACAGAGCTGATTTAGTGGGTCTGAGGCTAAGTCTGGGAATCCGTGGTTTTACTCTGTGCTCAGGGGATTCTTACGTTCCAGCAAGTCTGGGGAACATTTGCAGAGCAGGTACAAGATTAGGCTCCAGTCAGACTCGGGTTTGAGCTCAGGCTCTTTCACTTACAGGCTGCCTGACATGGGTAAGTTTCTTCGTCGGTCTAACCCTCCTTCTTCTCGTTGGCTAATTAGGGATTATCGTAGCACACACCTCAAAGGGTTGTTGTAAGTTTAAGTGGATAGGAAATGATTAGCACATCCCCTTACACATTACACATTTTACAAATAACAACTCGTTTAATCCTGAGTACCACTCTAAAGGGTAGGTGTTATTGTTTATACTGAGTTTGCAGATGAGAAAACTGATACACAGACAGGCTAAGAAGCTAGCCAAGCATAGGTAAGCTCCACATCCAAGTAGTTTCTGCTGCAGTGACAGACTTGGGGTCACAAGCATTGGAAGGGAATGGAGTGAGGCTTTGGGATGCATGCCTTGCACATCTGTTGACATGTAGAACCTAAGCAGTGATTATATGGTATAAAAGTTTTCAAATTTCCTATATGTTTGAAAGCCATTATAATAAAAACATGGTAAAAAATTAAGGCGAAATAAAACATTTTCAGATAAAAGCTGAGAAAATTTGTTGCCAGCTAAGGGAGTTTTTTTGGGTGGAAGAGAGATTATACCAGATGGAAATTTGAATCTATAAGAAAGGTAGAAGACCACTAGAAATGTTAAATAGAAAATACTGTTTTTCTTTATTTTCTATATTCCTTAAAGCCAATTGATTGTTTAAGGCAAAAATGATGACAATGTATTGTGGAATGTAAATATATATGTAGACATGAAATATACAACAACATAGTACAAGGGCAGGAAGGGGGTGTAAAGATAATTGTACTTTATAAGTTTCTTCATTGTAAAGGAGGTGGTATAATATTAATTCCAGGCAGACTGTATAAGGATGCATATTTTAATTATGAGCGCAATCACAAAACATAAACAAAAAAGTTATAGCTAAATAGCCAATGGAGGAGATACAATGTGGAACTAAAAAACACTTGGTTAACCCAAATGAAAGGAAAAACAAAGGAAAAGAGAACAGAGGAGATAAGAAGAAAATAAGAATTACATTAAATGTAAATGGATTAAACATGCTGTTTAAAAGGCAGAGTCTAAGACTGGATAAAAAAGCAAGACCCAAACCTATGCTGTTTAAGAGATACACACTTAAAATACAAAGACACAAGCAGGTTAAAGTGAAAGAAATAGAAAATTTATGCTATGTAAATACTAAGCATAAAAAACTTGCTGCAGCTATATCAATATTACATAAGGAGCATTACCAGAGATAAAAGGGTCATTTCATAGTGAGGGGCTATATTTTTGTTTAAACATCTCAAAGGATTCTGAGTGTCAGTCAGGTGGGTGACCTATTTGCCTAACTCAGCTGTTTTGTGTTTGTGTTCTATACTTTTTATTTCTCTTTGTTCACCCTCTCATCTATCTCCTTCCTCTCTAATATTACTCATAAAGTACTTTGTCCATTTTTATTTGTTGAAAAACTGATTTTCAAAATTAAAATTTATATACTTGCCCATAGTTTCACCCCCCAAACAATACATCTGCTTTCTTTGTATTTTGCCTCTCTGTGGTCCTGGTACATATGCATGTTTTTATAGCTGAAGTTATAGCATGGATACACTTCTGTGCTCTTGTGGTTCACTTATATCAGTGATTATATGTAAAACAAGTAAAACACCTTGTTTATGTTGTATGTAATGATGGCAAGATTTCTCAACCTTGGCACTATTGACATTTTGCACCAGATCATTATTTGTTGTGGGAAGTTGTCCTGTACATTATAGGATGTTTAGTAGCACTTCTGACCTCTACTCACTAGATTCCAATAGACTTCACCCCCCAGTGTGACAGTCAAAAATGCCTCCAGATATTGCCAAATGTTCCCTGGGAGGCAAAATCATCCCTGATTGAGAACCACTGAATTTTGGAACTGTTTTTATTTGCTGCGTAACAATATATACATTTAGTTGAAGATTCTTTGTCAAATTATTTTCTATTACTGGACATCTATATTATTTCCAACATTTTTGCCATTCTAAATTGCACTGCAAGAGGCATGCTCATAGTCATTTCTTCTCAACTATTTATTTGCTTAGAGTAAATTACTGGGAGTGGGGTGTGTGGGCTTCCTTTTTGGGACCTTTGAGAAGAGTGATCCTCAGAGTGATCGAAAGCTAGGGCTTCCCATGGTTTCAGGCCCTGCCAGTACAAATCACTCAGATCACTTAGGACCCATCTGTGTCACTGAGAAAAGTACTAAGTGACTTACACATTTTGGTACAGGGTAGACAAATTAGTTATCTGAGCTATAAATTACTGCAGTGATCCATAAATTAGATCTGTATTATATAAATCAAAAGACACGGATGCACGATGGGAACTTAAGAATACTAATTTATAAAAGGCATTATGATAGATTAGGCCATGCAATAAAGGGAAACAGGGGCACATCCATCAATGCCTCCTCACTCGAGATAGGAGATGCCCAGGCTGGCAGGGAGGGTGCTGTTAAGTAATTTAAAGCCGGTAGGCTCCGCATGGAAGGGAAACGGTGGTGGTTCCAGCAGAACAAAAAGATTGCCCATGTATAGTTTAACTTTCGAGAAACTTCTAAAGGGCAGTTTTCCTTTTGTGTTTTTTTCCCTCCAGAGTGTCCGATGCCACTGAGTTTAGGGGCTGAAACACATTTGGAAAGGAGTGAAGCTTCTTCCCGCCTCCTGCCATGCTGCTTCTCCAGCCTGGAATTCCCTGCGGCTCTCTCTCTTCTCCACCACCTTATATCCATCCTCCAGCTCTCAGCGTGAGGGTCCCTCCCCCGACACCCCGGCCTGCCCGGGCTCAGCCTGTCATGGGCTCCCATGGCCCCCCGCCGTCCTCCTTGCTTCGGCCTCCATCCCCATTTATGGCTCCCGCGCGCTCTGATTCTCCCTCTCCAGAGTGCAGCCCCCCAGGGAAAGCAGCAGCATCTGTCTCGTCCTCGGCTGTGTCCCCAACACCCAGTCCATTGCCGCAGAGCGCATGTGCTAAAACGTTTCTGGAATAAGTGAAAGAACAGGAGAAAGGAGGGCGCACGGCTGGGGCCTGGGAGACGCTGTCCCTGGCAGATGCTGGGTCAGTGATGCTTTGGACAGTATTTTCTAAACTTCCTCAGTGGTTTTGAGAATTTATTAAAGATTCTAACCCAGGGAATGTTTGGTGGGTAAATAAGTTTCAAAAAGTGGCCTAACTTCATTCCCCTCTAGGAGAGCCAAGGTGCACATTACATAGAAAGGTTCTGTCAGATCTGCTTAAAAATGTTAAATATTGTTTAATTGAAGTCAAGGTTTTGAAATGGGGCCAAGGAGGCTATTTGGGTTCTAGTTTTGCTGAATCCAATCATCTCTCTCCCACCCCACTCCCATCTCACCAACATCAATTTCTTGGGTGTTTCAAGAGCTCCCTGTGCTGGACAAGGTGACTCCAGATGCACAGGCCACACAACCCTTCCCTATCAAAAGTCGCATCTTGTTGGGGATACACATACTTATCTGCAACTGGAATCATAGATAGCCTGAACTCCCTGGGGCGCAAAGCAAGAATTTACTTTCCCCATCCACAGCCTTCAAACATGCTCTGCTGTGCTTTCCTTCCTGACCCCTTGACAACACTCTGCAGACCCCGTAATTTTACGGTCCCTTTAGCTGCAAGAACGGTCATCTTCACAGTTGACACACATTCAGGCAGCAGCAGTCCTTTCTGATCGAATCACCACTTGGGTCCCAAGAGTCCTCCTCACCTGTCCCAGTTGGACTGGAACACATCCCTCCCTTTTCACAGCCAGCTCCCCTAAGGACTGCCTCTCCCATCCATGACCTCCTTTGACTTTCTAGTCTGTGTGTGTATAAGGGAGGGTGGGGTGGGATCAGGGTCATAGGACCGCCAATTCGTTTCTTAGCAAGAATCTTGGTGCTTGCTTTATAATTAGGGGCACTTAATATTGAGGACCCTCAGCTGTGGGGCTGCGATGCTGAGCCACACAGGAAACCCTCATTCACCCTTCTGTTCATGCACAGGTGAATGCGCAGCATCGGATCGCATGTGGCAATGAACTTGGCTGGGGGCTCTGTTCTGCTCAAGGTGTGTTCAGGGATGGGACAGGACACCAGACCTGGGAGTCTGCAGAGCTTCCCTTCAGGAGTTGGGGGCCTGACCTTATGCCTTGAAGGATAATTTTTTAACTTAAAAAATTGCATTATAGAAGTTATATATGCTTCTTATAAAAAACAATCAGAATAAAATAAAACTTCCTTCCTTCCAGTCTCACTTCGCCAGGATGACCTCTCATAACCGTTAGCTGTTCATCCTTCCAGGTCTTTTTTTATGTATGTATAAACACACATATCCAAACCACAAATAAAGCAAAGGATTCCCGCCTAATCCCAAGTTCATTTCATGTATTGGGTTGAAGGGTTTTGAGTAGTTTATAAAATGCGTGCCTGGGGCTTGGTGTGACAGTGTGCTGGTCCCCGAGAGTAGGGAGATGAGGCCCGATGGAGCAAACCGGGGAGCTGCGTGTGGCTGCACCGGCTGTGCTCTGTCCTCTTGCCCAAGCTCATGCCTCAACGGCTGTATGCATCCAGGGAAGGGGTCCTGGAAGGAGGGCTGCCTTTTCCTAATTGCAACAAAGGCATTGGTTCCTCGAGAAAGTTCCAGCTTACCAGTGGAACCAGAGGAGAGAACAAACTACTCTAACGTTGGAGCAAGGCAGGAGGGTGACCCAAGGCCACCTGTGCAAAGAGCAAGGAGAACTCCACACCAAGGGCACGTGAGCTGTGAGGCAGCACCTTTGGGACCCTGGAAGGACACCTGGCTCCTGCCTCTGGGAGCTGACGGTCCACCTGGGGAGAAAGTCACACACCTGAGATAAATGTAAGCAAATGACCAAGTGGACAGTGATGATACTGAACTGAGCAATATAGCTGGTATTTTAGACGTTGGGCTTCTGTGTGGTGACAGACTCATCCGGGTTTCCTGACAGGTAGGGTCACGCCTCTGCTCAAAGCCCTTCATCCTGTCTCTCGGGCTTCAGGAGAGAGAAGTCCCCAGCTTCCTTGCAGGGCACATAAGGAGGGCCCTTTGAGATCTGACGCATGCCCATCACCAGCCCCATTTCCTGGCCTTTGGGCGCTCCAGAACCCACCACCCACATGGAGCCACAGAGAGTCCTAAAGCACTCTGCCTTCAGGGCTCTGCAGTCTCTTGGCCTTGGCCACGCCGCTCTCTCTGTCTAGGTGCCCTTATGTGCTCTCCTGCTGACCTCACCCCTGCTACCCCTTTTTCTGTCTGGCTAACTCTTACTTCGTCCCTACAAACGGCTATACCCAGGGGGCTTGGGAATTTCCTCCCAAAGACCCCCTTTGACCTTGCTTTTATTTGAAATGGAGCAGCCCAGCTGCTGACACTCTCCCCTACTCCGTCGTTCCTTCCTGAAACCTCACAGGCAGACAGAGGGGAGAGGGCAAGTCCGGATAACCCGGCGTGGGTCTCCGAGAGGGGGGCTGGCGGAAGGCACACTGAGCCTTTGCACAAATTAAACTTTACGTGCAGCGACGAGCCATTACATGCTCTGCTGAGGTAGAAAATGGTATTTTTCTTTAAGCCCCGTTATGTTTGAAAGTTATTTGAATAATAGTATACTCGTACATCCAAATCAATTCCTTGTTAGAATAACTCTATACTTCTGAAACACAGTCGTTCGGGACACGCGCATTTAATCTGGGCAGAACATCACTCCATTTGCGGGCACCATGCAGTTTCAGTGTTCACTTGAGCCGGAAGTAACACGAACGAGCTCCTAATTGTGTCTTGTGAATCAAAACCTAGAAAAAAATTTAAGAATTGCCTCAAAAAGTAAATAGAATTCTTGTATATGGTGCCTTCTGGGGACCCTGCGAAGACTGAGACTGCTTCAGTCAGCCAGGCAGGTTAGGCCATCTGAGCCGGTGTTTGCAATGAGTGATGGATGAGTTTTCCGTCCTGGGTGTGGAAGAAGGTGGCTGATGAGAAATGGGGACCCCGCTGCTTGCACGGGACCCTTGCACCTGCCCCTGCCCCCACTGCCCGGTTTGGAATTCATCAGGTGCGCTGCTCCAGTAGACGCCTCTCAAGCCCGACCACGGGGGCTACCTGCGTGTATCCAGCTGTGCTAACTTCCCACAGCTCGCTTTCCCGGCCTGCTGTTGGCCTTCTTTGATAGATGATGCAAGAAGCTGAAGGGTGAAACCCGCTATGATATTTATCGTAGCTTGTTGCTAAGGATATTGTCCACTAAATCAGTGGAGCCTGTTTGAAGAGTCACATGAAAAATTTAAGGCTTGAGTACAAGAAGAGCATTGTTTCATTTGAAAAACTACTGTGCTTCACGTTCGGCGGACAGATTCAATTTTGTAATTGATTGTCTTGCTTTGGCTGCCAGGAAACTCAGGGCCATATTTGCAGTCCAACTTTTTACCAGCGTACGGCCCTGGGAGCCCCATATTTATACATGCTGCCCCTTGGTTCATCTTTCTATTTTATTTACGCCTCACCTTTTCTGATTTTATCTGATGTTTATTTATATTCATGTCTCCAGCTCTAGCTCCTTCTAGCAAGCATACAGAATGAGTAGGTCCCAACTGGGTGCTAGCAGAAGACAAGTGTTTATACGTGTTTATTTTTGCCCACCACTGTCCCATCAGACCCGCTCGTGGACCATTCTTCCTTGCACCTTAGATGAAATTGCTGTGAAGTTCCATAATGTTTCTTGTCATTCCTGGGGAAAAACACCCTTAGTTCATTTTTAACCATAAGATCAGCCTCGTCTTAATAATCACAGTGTTCACTCCAGAGCAGGAACCAAAATTCAGAACTTCCTTCCAGGTTAAACTTCTCCATCTCTGAGCCTACCTCGGGTGGTAACTTTGTTAAGGGTGGTGGTGGACTGGGGGTGCCCAGCATCTACGGTCAGCATTGCTCTTTCTCAACATCGCTCATCTAACCACTCCCACCCTCTTCTCCAGACTGCCTGCCTCCTGTTCCTCTTGAGTTGGATGAGAGATAAAAGGTAGGAAACCTCTTACCTGAAAGCTTCCACCTGCACAGGCTGTCTTGTTCTGACATAGAAAACAGTCTTAGTTTTTAAAAAAATGAGCCATTCATCTTCCATGATGAAACCCACAGGGTAAAATACAATACACATCTTTCCCCCACTGTTGGTGGGGGGCAAATTTTCCCAGGCCACTTCAAGCCAAGTCTCGCATACACTTCTTTAGACCGAGGTGTAGCACCTGTCTCTGTACCTGTCACACTCCAAAGACACAGGGCAAACTCTTGAAGTGGTTCTTACAATGTCCTTTTTGGATTTTCTCAACTTCACAGTTTGGCTGTGGGCACTCAGAGTGCAACAGAGGAGGGGTTAGAGAAAGGAGATGGACAGAGGTGTGGCAGGGTAAAGGCTAAAGATGGTGAGGCTCCCAGATAGATACCAGCACTGTGCCCTGAAGGGGTAGTAGAGGAAAGGGTGTACTTGTGAAAGGCAGGCTACTGGACAGATGTGGTGGCTAAGAGGAACCAGCTAGAGCCAAAGCAGTGGCCAGTTGGGGTGTGTCATGGTTTGAACTGTAGCCCCGCAAAAGATATGTCGAAGTATTAACCCCCTGTATCTGTGAATGCAACCTTATTTGGAAACAGAGTCTTTGCAGATAAAATCAAGTTAAGATGAGGTCATTAAGGTGGGCCTTAATCCAATGACTGGTGTCCTTACAAGAAGACAAGGCAGGGACACAGACTCAGGTCCAGGGGGTAATGTCATGTGAAGATGGAAGCAGAGATTGGAGCCATAGTTCTGCAAGCCAAGTTGCACCAAGGATGGCAGGCAACCGCCAGAAGCACAGACAGGCTCTTTCTCAGCCTCCAGTAAGAACCAACTTTGCCGACACCTTGATTTTGGACTTCCATCCTCCAGAACTGTGACAGAATACTTTCTGTTGTTTTAAGGCATTTGGGTCTGTGGTAGCTTATTATGGCAGCCCTAGGGAACCCAAAAGGGAAGAATGGAATAATTCCTTCACTCTTCCCTCCTGCCGTCTCTCACGATGGTGCCTCTCACTGGCCAGACCCAGCTGGAAGCAGGAGAGCGAGGGAGCGGCTGTGTGGTCCCCAGAGGTCAGCCTCCAGGCACAGGGCAGGGCAGAGCGAGTGGAGGGTGGTTGTGCTTGGGGAGTGAGCGCAACAAGCCCTGCCTCCGGCTTCCGTCTTCTTCAAGTTCAGAGTCAGGGGGAGCAGGGGATCCATCCCAAAGGCACTGGAGAAACTGTTGCCTTGACCCCCTGTTTCTGCCCTTTGAATTTGCTTCTTTTGTGAGCACAAACAGCCTTGGAACACAGCTGGCTCCTCGAAGCTGCATCTCAGATCAGAAGCTGGCTTTCCCAGGAGAACAATGTCATAAAGAGGCGAGGAGAGGTACGCGCTTGCTGAGGAAGGCCATGACTCAGGCTAAAGGGCTAACGCTCAGCCTCATTTGTAAGCAGACACACTCGAGCCCAAACAACATTGAGATGAACCAGTTGTCACCTTCAGGTTGGCTGGCTCCCAGGGCTGGTTGCGGATTCCGCAAGGTGAAAACACTCAGCACAGTGCTAGCACATAGTAGGTGCTCAGCAAATATGTTTCTCTCTCTCTTCCTGCCCAGCCCCAGCCCCACCTCCCCCGATGGGCACAGTAAAGAGCATGACATTGAACACCCAAGGCACAGAATCGGTGTATCAGTGCTGCGCAGTGTTCTCACACAAACACCCACCTTTACTGGTGGAAACCCCTGGAGCTTTCACACTGAGCACTCTCAGCAGCACATGCAGCTAGGGCAGAGGGAGCGCTATCATGAGAAACCGGGCTAAATCCATCACACAGGTCTCAGGGGAAGGGGAAGGGGAAGGGCAGGGCGGGGCTGAGAGTGGAGAACAACATTTGCATCTTATGACAACTGCATCAGAATTGTAATTCCACCGAGGGAGCCCAGAAAGTTTGACAAGTGTAGCTGCAGTGAGTGCTTTGCTCATATGTCCTCAGGTGATTTCACCATTTTATCTGGATGCCAGCCTGACATCCCCCAGCCAACACCTGCATCTTGTTGGGGTTTGCCCTTAGGCTACTGGAACCCCCTTTGTCCCAGTGCACAGCTGGCTGCAAGTGCCTATGAATTAACCTCCCCTGGGGTCAGCCCATGTCACTGGCTGAGGGATGCTCAGATAGGAGTCTCCCAGCCTCCTGGAGCCTTGGCTGGGATAATCCTGAGCCATGATTTTGTGCCGTTTTTCGGTTTCCCCCTGGGACTAAGCTTCAAGCATCCACTGTGGAGGTTGGTTTAATCACACACGTTCACTGGTGGCCTTTGCCTCCCATACCCCTAGCCCTCTCTCCTACCCCTGTTCTTTGCATGTCCCCATAGATGGCTTGTCTTCCACTGCTTGGCTCAGGGTCTGCTTCTGGGGCCACTCAAACTAAGACAGGTGGGAAGCTTGGCCTTCTGAGCCCAGTTCTCCATGTATTGCCCTTTCTGAGCGTCTGGGATTGGGCTAAGCTTGGCTCCTTGCTCCCTGCTTGTGTGTGTGTGTGTGTGTTTGTGTGTGTGCTGAGTTATCATCAGTAGCATAGCTCACTTATAACCTCTACATAATGAAAACATGGATCTAGCAATTATTATGTGACAGGCATTATTCTAAGCACTTTACATGAACTAACTCATTAAACCATCATAGAAACCCTACTGGGTATTATTCCCATATCACAGGTGAGACAACAGGAAAAGATCTACCCAAAGACACAGGGCAAGCTTGTGGCCTTAGATTGTGCTTTCCCCGATGTCCATTGCACTCTCTGAGATGCACTTTTCATTTCTGTGCATTTTTGTTAGCTTTCGTGAGAATTTGGGGTTTATTACTGAGTACCTTTATGGAAGTTGTCAGCCCCTCATGGAGGGGTTGTGGGAGAAAGGAAAATAAAGGGAAGATGTTATGAATTGAATGTTTGTGTTCCCCAAACTCATATGCTGAAACCCTAACTCCAAGTGATGGTATTTGGAGGTGGGGTCTTTGTGAGGTAACTGGGTTTAGATGAGGTCATGAGGATGGGGTCCCCATGATGGGATTAGTGTCTTTATAAGAAGAGGAAGAGGGACCAGAGCTGTCACCCTCTCCACCATGTGAGGACACAGCAAGAAGGCAGCCATCTGCAAGCCAGGAAGAGGGCTCTCCTCAGTAATCAAATCTGCCAGCATCTCAATCTTGGGCTTCCAGACTCCAGAACTGTGAGAAATAAATGTCTGTGGTTTAAGCCCCCCAGTCTGTGATATTTTGTGATGGCAGCCTGAGCTGACTAAGACAGAAGGGAAGAGGCAGTCGTGAAGTCACAGGAAAGATAAAGGATGCTGAGAGGAGAGTAAATTCCAGGCCCTGAACAGCACTGAGTCCATTAGCTGCCAGGGTGGGTCATGGGGTGAGGTGATCAAAGTTTGACAACCCTGGGCTTTGGGGAAGAGAGTCAGAGTAAAACCTCTCAAAGGGGTCGAGTAAAGGTTTCTCCAAAGTGGCTCATGGTGGTTCTGAGTATCCTGGGTCTCTGAAGATTGCAGCGTGTAGAGCTAACCCCTTAAGCCTTCACTGAGCACTGGAGGAGGGCCATCAACCCAGGTCCTTCTTGGCGTGCTCATTCCATCCTGCAGTTACCAGGGCTACCACTCTCTTCTTGACACTGCTGGAAAGGGAGGCCTGAGAATTTTGTAGCAAGGGCTGGTAGGTGTAAATTATTAACAATTATTAAGTACTGTTATTCTCATATAACTAGAGTGAAAAATGGGGAACTAAGAGATGAAGCAACTTGGAAAGATCATACAGTAAGCAAAGAAGCCAGATTCCAAACCCAGCACCAGTATCCCAAACTCCTATTCGTAAATTCTACACCTCACTGCGCCCTTCATAGACTCATACCTGCTCTGCTGTTCTATGTCAGATGTTTTTGTCATCCTTCTTATGCGGTCTTTGTTTTATGTAAGTGGACATAAAAATAAGCATTAAGACTCATGGGCATGTGGCTGACCACGTGAGGGGGAAGCTAGATGGGCAGAGGTCTCTAAAGTTTCCTTTTCAACCAAGAAATTCCAGATTTATATGCTTTATATGTAAGTTCTCCATAACACGCCACTGGGGCGAGGAGTTTGGTAACTCCCATTGTGTTAGGAGATGATCAGGTTTGCATTTTAAGACCGAGTGGACTGAAGTGCAGAGATAGATTTTTTGTGTGGGGTATTGGGAATAGAAGGATCAGTTAGGAGCCATCGGAAGAGCAGGAGGTGGTGGTAGCTTGGAGTAGGGACTGGCATGCAGGGTGAGAGAAGCTGGTGGGTTTAAGACATATTTTGGAGATAACATTTCAAACACAGCACTTTTAAATTTTAGTTCTAGCTTTGGCCATGGTGGCTCATCCCATGCACCAAAAGGTTTTGAGTTCAATTCCCCGTCAGGGCACATACCCAGGTTGCAGGTTCAATCCTTCATAGGGGCCATGTGGGAAACAACTGATCAAAGTTTCTCTCTCTCTCTCCCTATCTCTCTCTCTCTCTCAAATCAATAAACATATCCTTGGGTTAGGATTAAAAAAAAATACATTTTTTAATCTAACTGTGTCCTCCTGCTTTTATTTTAAGGTTTACAGCCTTCAGGTAATTTATGATACAGTTCATTGGTCAAAAGGATAAAGTTCTGTTATAAAAATGCTTGTTTGGATTGTGGGTGGGAGGAGAGTGGGTCCCAGTCCCTCAAAGTGTTTGTCCAAAGACTCCGCCAAGGCACAGGGCAGAGTTTCTTGCCTTGTCAAGTCCTGCTGTCATTCTTGGGGACTTCAAGATCTTCATGGGTGGCCCATTCTGTGCTCCCCCCCTCAGAGTCTTGATCTCCATAACTCAAGAAGCCTTCATCTCCTCTCCACTTCAGCTGTCTATTCTCCTGGCCACAGCATGGGCCATACCCTTGATATCATTCGGATCTCTTCCACTCTGACATCTGACAAACTGTGGTTATTCTCTGACCATCCCTCCCATCTTTCTATCCCTTTCACCTTCATCTGTTCTTTGCTCATATTGAGTTTTCTATACCCTATACTTCTCATTTCTTTCTAATTTCATCCTTCATTTAGTCACTTCTTTTCCTATCTATTCCCCACCTTGGGGTCCATCACTTCCATCTCTCTCTTGCCAGTCTCTCTCTTGACATCCCTCCTTTTACCTAATTTGTCCTTCAGTGCTACACACAGCGGGAATACCCTTCACACTGGATTAGCCTGGCTGTCTACCTCCTCCATTCCGTTGCTGGGCTACCAAGTGCTGCCGGGCACAATTACACAGTTTTGCTGATTGGGCTGCAAGAAACTCATGGTCCATTACTTGAGTTAGGTGATGAACTCTTTGTGAAAATACATGAGTCCCTGGTGGCACTCTCTTCTGTTCCTCTCAGAAAACTCATTCACACTCTCTCCTTTCTCTTCAAACCCTCTATTCCAATACCTCTCCCTTCACCACTGGAAATTGATTAACTTGGCCTCCGACCGAGCTGAGAAAGTAGATGCTCAGAGGGGATTCTTGTTCCACCTTCCAAACCACCTGCATCCTCACCCAGCTTTGTCTTTTTCTTTCTGGTCTCATAAGGAAAAAGATTTCTTTTCTGATGTAGGACCACGTGCTCCAACTAGGTCTCAATTTTCCTTTCCTGGTGTTTACATATTCTGTTCCCTCTACCTGACCAACACGACTTGTTCTCATCTTGGAAAGGTTTTTGGATTACCATCGGCCTTCTCATCTCCTCATTAGCTGGGCAAGACCCCTTCTCAATTTCCCCAACTTTAAGTTCCCCAACCCCTGTGTTATATGACTTCAGAGCTCAAAGCATAAGGCTGGTGGAACCAAGGCTGGGCTGGGAATTGGGCCTTTCCAGCCGTCCATTGCACTCACACACCAGCTTGGCCCTGCTCCAAGTTTTCACCAGGTGTGTCCTAGAAACCTTGGCACTTGAGGAGAAATTGAGTTTTCTGAATTATCTCAACAATGACCTTAAAAAAGAAGTCCAGTAAGAAGCAAAGAGGATTAATCTTTTGATTTCAACCCTATGAACTTCAGCTGGAGGACTGCATTTAGGAAGCTTGTTCTTTGTAAGCCTATTACAAAAATAACATAGCTACATAATTGCAGGGGAAAAATGAAATTTTATTCTCTCTCTGTAATGGCCTTGAGGGAAAACAGAAGCACACAGAAAATCTTCTGTTTAGGAAAAATAACCAGAACCTCCCTAAAATGCTGTGTTATTTAGTCCTGAGGTGCTTTGAAAAAAAAGTCTATTTATCTTAAGCCCCCAAAGAAATATCTTCCTGCAGAGATTATCTCATTGAAATTTATTCTAAGGAATTATTTAAAGAACAGTGGTCTTTACCATCATTAATCACATTTCATTTGATCTCACTTTGGTTTCTCTTTAGCTACGAGTAATTATTTTAAGACTGCTGATTGCTTTGCTAGAAAGGATTAGATTTTTTATGTTATAAAAACATTTCAAACGATCTATTGGCCTGAAAACGGTAGCAGAGGACTGGGAGAGTTCTGGAAGGCAAATCGCTTTAAAGTCGATTGGGCTTGGTCTGGGCTGTGACAGAGAAGAATGGAAATGGTGCTGCTCAGGAGGTTTGCTTTAGAGGAGGAATATTCCTCAAGCGTGGCAGAGGTGTTAAAAGCAGCAGCAGATTGGATTGAATCTTCGGAGGTGGAGTGTGGGCCAAGCCCATTCTTGGGGAGGCCTGAAGCTACAGCCAGCTAGGGAGGACACTGCCTCTCCCATATCGTGCACTTCCCGGGGCCTTTCTACAGCATCCTTACCACAGCCTCAGAAAGAGCTTGGATAGAAGGACAAATCCTTACATGCCCCCAGTGTTTGCCTCTGGTGGGAATCATGCGCCAAATTTTTTCAAAGTGGAATATCAAGGCAATCGGAAGTGCAAGTGGACAAGAAGGTATGATACGTAGGGAGAATCGGCATGGTGTGGACAATCAGACGTGGTGTAGGGGCCTTGATCAAATACTCAACTGTTCCAACTCTAAGTGTTTTCACTGTACAATGTGAGAAGTAAGAACATTTGAATCTCATAGGGTTGTCATGAGGAATCAGCTAGGTAATGCACATAACACATCAGTCCATTTCATGGCCCATGAGTACTCAATGCATGTCATTATTGTTAGTATCTGTTAAATGGGCTAATAATCACCATCTCAGGGTTGTGTGATGATTAAATGACATAGATTAGGTGAAGGACTTAACACAGTGATGCGCACACAGCTGGCACTCAACACAGGGTGGTCAATGTAAATATCAGTACCTGTGTCTGAGTAGGTATTTGGCCAGATCTTTGTCCACTTGTCACCTCCACTCCCTCTTCTCTTCTCTTCTCTTCTCTTCTCTTCTCTTCTCTTCTCTTCTCTTCTCTTCTCTTCTCTTCTCTTCTCTTCTCTTCTCTTCTCTTCTCTTCTCTTCTCTTCTCTTCTCCTCTCCTCTCCTCTCCTCTCCTCTCCTCTCCTCTCCTCTCCTCTCCTCTCCTCTCCTCTCCTCTCCTCTCCTCTCCTCTCCTCTCCTCTCCTCTCCTCTCCTCTCCTCTCCTCTCCTCTCCTCTCCTCTCCTCTCCTCTCCTCTCCTCTCCTCTCCTCTCCTCTCCTCTCCTCTCCTCTCCTCTCCTCTCCTCTCCTCTTCTCTTCTCCTCCTCCTCTCCCCTCCTCTCCCCTCCCCTCCCCTCCCCTCCCCTCCCCTCCCCTCCCCTCCCCTCCCCTCCCCTCCCCTCCCCTCCCCTCCCCTCCCCTCCCCTCTCTTCTCTTCTCTCATGGCTCAGTGTGGCTCCAGCCACACTGGCCTGCATTTGTTTCCCCAGGGTCCAAGCCCATTCCCTCTTCACTTGTTCCTTATATCTGCACTCAGTGGTTCCTCATCATCTCTCAGATCTCAAGTCTAAGTCATCTCTGCAGAGAGAACACCTGAGCTCAAGAGTCTTCCTGCCCCTGTCATGACCAGTGTTTATCTGATATGATGCAGCACACGCTGACATTTATTTACTTATTATTTCTCTCTTCTCCCATCAGACTGGAAGTTTCATGAGAACTGGGATCCCTCTTGTCTACTGCTGTTCCCAAGGTGCAGGACAATGTCTGGCAGAGATTAGGTGCTCAGAACATACCTTGTCCAGCTTTAGCCTGTTGAGTGTCCACTGGAAAACCCCCCAAGGGGATTCATTTTGGAGTCAACATCTTGAAGCCTTGAAAACATTCAGTGTTCTTTGGAATAGGTTATATAAGAAACTTCAGGGCTCTAGGCACTAAGAATATCACAGAACAGTATCTCTCCAAAGAAAAATGAAGTTGAAGTAGGGTTTGGGGATACTAGGCTGAATGGAAGTGTGTTCTGTATTCTAGGAGGGAGGTGGTGGCAGCAAGATCCTCCTGGGATACCCTGCTGCCCAGGGAGATGGGAGAGGAAGACCCACTTACTTTCTGGGGGTGAGTGCTGAGTATAGAGCTGCACACAGCCACACCACAGGGTGCTCTCTGGCTAAGGGTCTGGCTTCAGGGCTGTGCTCCCTCAACAGGGTAGGGAGGTGGAAAATAGGAGTAGAGGCTCAGGCCACACCTGTGGAAGGTCAGTGCATGGACCCTGGCAGTTATTCAGTCTAGATGTGGTGGCTCAGGGATAACCCAAAGGGTGTGGGAGGAGCAGGAGAGAAGGGAACAGTGGTGGGCATGGCTTGAAATGGTCAAAACAGAAAGAGCAGGGAAGAGCAGGCATAGAAAATCCATCCATCCATCCATCCATCCATCCATCCATCCATCCATCCATCCATTAATTCATTTATTCATCCATTATCCATCCATCCATCCATCCATCCATCCATCCATCCATCCATCCATCCACCAACCCATCCAAATATTTATCTTTTCCTCCTCCCTCCCTCTTTTCCTTTTTCCCTCCCTCTTTTTGTCTTTCTTTTTTCTCCTTCGGTCCATAAATCAGTCTATGAGCCAGTCATCTGCTGGTTGCTGGGGACACAAAGCAGTGCCCATAATACAAATTCTCCGTGAACTCACAGTCAGCTTAGGGAGGGGTAGACAATCAGGGTTACTGCTAGAGCAGAACACATTGTTCTGAAAATTTAAAAGAAGTACTTGTTTTTTATTGAAGAAAAAGGTGCTTTTTTTCTTTAAGTAAAAAAAAAAATCAATAAGTTTGTGCACTGTTTCACCTGAACAATGATGCCCAGCAACCATGTCTCTTTCCAGATAAACTTTCTAGAGCCCAGCAGGCAGTCCTGGGGCTGCGCAGGCACACACACACACACACACACACACACACACACACACCCCTCTACCACCCCTGGATACCCAGATTCCCTGCCTGACCTCTACCTCCCAGCTCCCAGCAAGCAACTGAGTCAAGATCAGAGTCTGAAACAGGGGAGCTGGGAGTGGAATTACGTGTCCCAGAGCAATGGGTTGGCAAGAGAAGAGAGAGGCCTGAAGTGCAATCAGAATGAGACCCAGCTGCACACCTGGATGAGCCAGTGAAAGCCTGTGGGCCTTCTCTCCTGCGTGTGTGCAAGGCTGGCTGTGCCCAGACGGGTTTATGTTAGAGATGGCTCATGGCTGCTGGCCCCGTGCACACATAGCTGGGAAGTCTGGAGTCTACACATTGGCCAGTGTGCTCTCAGATAACCGAGTGGATGTCTGGATGTCAATGGCATTCCTTAAGTGAGGTGCCCTTGTATGGAGCACAGTCTGAACATCCATAAATAGCAGCCCTGCAGGCAAGTAAAGACATTCATATAAACAATATGACGTTCTAAGACAGAGGTGAGTGCAGAGAGAGAGTGGAGGGAGGCACCAACGTTGCTGCAGGGGTCCCTTCAAGTGCTCTGGGACTGCTGGGGCAGGAGCCTCGGGACTTGATACAGAGCCCCTGAGATGGTCAGGGAGGACTCCAGCTCCTCTCTCGGACACCCTCTTTCCCCAGAATCAGCTCCATCTGCCTTTGTGTCCTGGTCCTGGCTTGTTGGGGTGGGGTCCTGGCTCTTGAGGACTTTGTAAAAGCTCTTCAGGTCCTTGAGCCTCAACCACAGACAGGAAGTGCCATGTGCCTGCTCCTGCTCAGGCCCCCGCCCCTCAACCCCACCTGTCAGGGCTGGACAGGAGAAACAGCTTCTCAGCTCTGGGCCCAGGGGCACAACAAGGTGGGAGTGGTGGGCCCTGCGTGTCTAGCGGGTGTCTCTGCTGTCCTCTCTCAGTGTGCTGTCCTGGGAGGTGACCATAGCCTTCAAGAGGGGCTGATGGTTTTGAGGTTTGAGGTGGGTCAAGGTGGAATCAATGAGCAAAACGCTCTGATTTAACAACCCCCACACAGTGGACTGTGCCAGCGTTCGCATCAACCAACACATCACAGAACAAGCTCTTGAGGGATTCTGGAGTCCTCTGTGTTTGATTTATAAAAGCTTACCACGAAGAATTGATTGGGGCCTGCCTTGGATTGCTGCTGCTGGGTTATCTTAATGTCTTCCTGGAGAAATTCCATGCAGGTGATTCTTCTTGCTGATAAGAATCACATATCTATTTATCCATCTGCCCGGGAATAAAAATCCAGCACTGCCAAGGAACATTGTCTTTGCTGAAGAAAATGCCGCCGTTCCTGAGATATGCACCTGTGCTCTCCAGGTGACTTATCGCAGGTCTTTGTGGGCTCCAGTTGCTTGTTGCCTCCCTGATGCTGTCTGGGTTAGAGCTTAAAGGGGCAGCTCCCTCATGTTTGCCGTAACTGTCTGCAGGGGACTCAGATGGCTCCACAACTGAGGGAAATGAAATTGCATGAGTCTGTTTCCCACCCACACATCGTGGCTCACTTTCTATTTGCTAATGTTTTCAAACAAAGTATTTCTATCAACATATGCACATATATTAAAAGGAAAGTGGAGTAGTGCAGAAATACAAAACAAAAACCTCCGATTGTGAGAGCAAGACCTGGGTTTGAATCCTAGAAATATTTGACCTAGTAGCATGGTCTTGGCCACTGTGGTAGAGAAAATAATGCCCCCCCCAAAGATGTCCATGTTCTAACCCCTGAAACGCGTGCATATGTTACCTCACATGGCAGAGGGACATGGCAGATGTGATTAAGTGAAGGATCCTGAGATGGGAGATTGTCTTGGATTATCCAGGTGGACTCAGTATCATCACAAGGGTCTTTGTAAGAGGGCTGCTGAGTCAGAGAAGGAGATGTGATGATGCAGGGGTTAGAGAAGGGAGACGGAAAGGGAGAGGGAGGAAGGGAGAGAGAGATACAGAGAGACAGAGAGAGAATGATCATTGTAGGATGTTACACTGCTGGATTTGAAGATGGATGAAAGGGCCATGAGCATGAGCCAAGGGCTGCAGGAGGCCCCTAGAGCCTGGAAAAGGCCAGGAGATGGATTCCTCCCCAGAGCCTCCCAGGGAGTGTGACCTGCCAACACCTTGATTTTAGCCCAGTGAAACCCATTTAGATGCTCCGACCTCTAAAACTATAAGATACTAAATGTGTGCAGTTTTCAGCCACTGAATTGTGGTACTTTGTTACAGCAGCATCGGGAAATGAATAGAGGCCTACTGCTTCCCCTCTCCTAGCTCCAGTTCGCTCATTTCTAATAAGAGAAGACAGCGAGCTAGGATTGTCCCCCCTCCCAGGCAGGTGGGGGAGGGGGAGGGAAGCAGAGAAAGGCCTGCAGCTCAGGTGCTCAGGACTGTGATCTCTGTGGTGAAGGTCCCCCTACCCCCATTTTAAATAATTTTCAATCCATTGTGGTTCAATACTTTTAGAATATACAATAAAAATAAGTCATTAGGAAAAATGAAATAAAAAGACAAAATCTGATTAAATTTATTATTAAATTTTCAAAGCCATGAAACTGTCTTGCATAGTTCTTCTAAAAGTTTCTAAATGCGTGTTCTCACCCTCCGGACTTGCCTAACTTTGTGTGAGTGGATAACAAGCAGTGGGAGACCACCCAGTCCCAGCCCAAACCCTGAATTGCTTGTTATCTGGAGGTGAGTATAAGCTTCAGTCCGGGCCTGGGGAAGTGCGATTGCTTTACAGATGAGGTGATGGCCAGGCTGCATTTTGAAGTGTGCCTAGGGGCTTACCAGAAGAGCCAAAAATGAAAAGAGGGAACAGGAAAAAAAAGAGGGAACAGCATGTTGAAAGTCACAAAGTTGCGGGGTGCATGGTACCTCAGAGACTAATTTGCCTGATGGTGTCTTTGGAGGACAGCATGCTGAAATCGACCTGCTCTGGGACCTTGAGAGGAGGAGACCACAACATGCCACAGTGCCAGTGATGAGGACATTGCCTCCCAGCTTAAAGCCTCTCGGAAGTTTCCTCCTGCCCGTAGGGTCCAGTGACAGCTCTCAGTGGAGCTTCATTTTCTACTTTTGCGTTTTTGAGTGCTTAGTATCTGCTACGGACCAGGTGAAGCACGTTACATGATCTCATATAATTCTCACGCCTGCCCTGTGAGTTGACCAGCCCAAGGTCACCACAGGCTGTGTACTGACCTGGAGAGGGCAGTGAGCGCAATGGTAAGGAGTTGGCTCTGGAGTGGCACTGGCTGGGGTTGAGTCCCTGCCCCGCTAACCTGCTGTGTGACTGTGAGCAAGCTCCTTACTCTTTCAGGGTTCCAGTGTCACCCCTGTAAACTGAAGGACCGAGAGCCAGAGGGCCTTCCTTCATTGTCTGGGCAGTGTGTCAGGACACCTGGATGACCTGAAGGGATAATAGCCTTATTTCTTCTTATCATTGGCAGCATTGATCTGATTTAATTTTTAAAAATTGTGGAGAAGTACACATCACATGAAACAGCTTAACCATTTTTAAGTGTGCAGTTTGGTAGTGAGGCTTAGCATGTAGCAGATATGGGAGAGCAGACAATAAGGAAATAGTAATGTTGTGTGAAGACAGACAATCAAGCTTTGTATTGACTTCTTGATGCAGAAACATTAGGTGAGAAGCACCTTCTAGGCAGAGGGAAGAGCTGGGGCACAGGTAGGCACAGGAAGGGGGCAACGGGGCCTGGCCTGGTGAGCATGGCATAGAGGTCTAGGGTGAGACTGGAGAGCTGGGCTAGGGCCCCAAACAGGTAGGGACTGTAGGTCATGGAAAAGAGCTTATTAGATTTATTCCAAGTTGCAAGGAAAAAATCTTTGGAGAGTCTCAAGTGGAGAAACACAGTGATCAGATTTGTGATGGAATACAGTGTCCGTCGTTGCTGTTGTCTGGATGAGAGCTGATGGTGGCTTGGACTGAGGTGGTGGCAGAGAAGACGGACAGGCGTGGGCAAAGGGGGGACAGGTATTGGGAGAAAAGAGGAGAGGAATTGCTGATGAATGTTAAAGGAGGGGTACAAAAGAAGAAATGGATTCAAGGAGGATGCCCTGATCTTGTAGGGAGTAGTGATCTCACTGCCTCTGAGGTCAGGAGAAAGCCCAGAACGGTCAGCAATGGCACCTGCCCCAGAGTAAAAAGCTGATAGGTTTTGAGCTGAGGCCCCTCTTGGCCTTTCCCTTCAATTCATCAGAGCACTGGGCTAAAAGCCTCTCACCTCCTCCTCAGTTGGCCCACCAGTTGGACTAGAGCTGTCTCTGGAAGCATGTCAGGTCACGAAGGAAACTCAGGGTTATCACCTGCCTCTCTTGCCTTTAGGCCTGCCTCAGATTCCAGACAGGAATGCTTCTCCAGGCAGGAATGCCCCTCAGTTTCTGGGCCTCTCAGGTGCTGGGAAGAGGTCACTGCATACCCCTGGGCAAGCGTGGCAGGTGGGGAGCTGCCCATTTGACATGGTCTCCCCCCCCCGTGCCCTGCACCTCGAACCTGTGCCCGCTCCTCAAACCTGTGCCCCTGCTCATGCTGCTTGCTGTGCCCGAAGGCCTTTGCCCTCCTCTGAGGACTAACCCTGCTCATCCTTGGAGCCTTTTCTGACAGCCCCTCCAGCCCCAGGTCTCTCTTCTGTGTGCCTACAACCTTGGCTAACGTTAATTGTCCTTTTGCTTGAGGGCCATCCTTTATGAGCTGGTGGATCCCTTGAGGGCAGGACCATGTCTCACTTACATTCCCAGCCCCCAGTGCAGGGGCCTCAGTCATTGTTTGGACCGAAGCAGCAAAATGGGCCCATCGCTGGCCACAGCAGTCACGGGCTGGAGGCAGAAGACTGCCTTTCCCAGAGGAATCTGGCTTCCCTACCACAAACGATACTCTACACACCAGCAGAGCAAAGATCATAGGCTCCAGCTTTACCATCATTTCCTGGCTGGGAACATCTAGTTTTGAGTTAAGGTTGTAAATGAGGTGCTGTGGCTGTTTCTTGAATAAAAGACCAAAATTTGCTTGAACTTCTGTGGTAAGTAGTCTACTTTTACAGCATGTTTGGCATTATGTTCAAAGCAAAAGACACCAGGCGTTCTGTAACACAGGCTTGGTGATGGGCTGAAATTCAAATGTGCTCACACTAATGGGAAAAAGTCTGTCTTTAATCACAGCTGTGACTCAGCCTGATCCACAGTGTTTCCACTTGTTAACATCCCGTTTTTCACGGGGAATGAATGACTCCTGTTCCATTTTGCTCCTGTAATAGGGAATGTTCTCATTGTGGAGGGAAGTCTCTCCAAGCAGCCTATTAAATAGTAAAATGTGACTTCTGTGCCCGAGTGGAATTGTCATCCGCGGGAAACATCAGCTCATTAGGTGTACAATACCCGAGTCGGTTTTCCCAAACTGCTGAGCTGCGAGGCAAATTGCCCACCATCTGGGGAGACATGTGCTCAACACCACTGGCCTTCCTCTCCTCCCAGGTGAAACCTTGGTCTGCATGTTAGTTGGGCCTCTTCTGGATGTCAGCTCTGGAAACTTCACTCCGACTGCTTCAAGTAAAAAAGGACTTTGATGGAGGAGTCTCAGGGTGTGCTGCTGAACCCAGCCTCAGAGATGAAGCCAAGCAGTGACCACAGCTGGCCCGTAGTGCTATCCCAAGCTGGGAGTCTTTACTCTGCGTCCCTTACTCATGATTCTCTCTTTGTCCTTTCTCCTTCCCTTAGTCCAGCCTTCTCTGTTCCCTGGTTCTCATAGTAGGACGTGGTCACCACTACGGACTCCCAAATTTACATGCTACAGACCTGCTTCCCAAAGAGAGTCTGGCCTCTTCCCAAATGCAGTGTCCTTCCCTGGACCAGTCCACAGTAAGCCGGGGGTGGGTTGTATTATCACATGGAGCTTCTGTTACAACCCAATGGATGGGGTGAGGAAGGGTCAATTCCTAGGGAAGCAATATTAGGACTGTAATCCAAGGAGTGTCCATTACATTGCTAGCAAGGGCCCAGATTCACCCCACAAATGGATAACAAACTCTGTGACTCCTGCTGTGTTGGAATTCAAGTTCTGACAGGAAAGTTTGAAAATACCTACTTATGAAAATGGGCTGTGAAGGACAGAGAGCATGTATTTCTGATCCCATGTGGAGCTGAAAACAGATCTAAGTCCCAGGCACACACCATTCTTAGGGCTTGTGCTATTGATTTAGTCTTGGGGGTACCAGCCCTCCCCCCAAACTGGGTTCCCTTTTCCCTCCTCAGACCAACAGATCACTAGGTACTGTCCAGAACAGACCAGGAGCTTCCAGCTATAGTAATGAAGCTGATGTCTCTCACATTGTTTCTATATATTACCTCTCAGCCTCCCAGTAGCCCCATCTTACAGATGTGGAATTGAGACTTATAGAGGTCGAGCAATTTGTTAAGTTCAAAAAGATAGGAAGAAGGGAACTGGGATTGACATTCACATATTTCTAGGTGTAAAGACTTCGTTTATTCCCTTCGTATAGCAACACATCTCAAGACTAGGTTGTTTGCAGGAAGAAAACGGAGAAACAATGGAAAATGAATCCATACTTTCTACATCTGAGAAAGGCTGTAGAAATGCATGGGTAGACCAGATATCCCCTGGCATTCTTGGCCACTGGGACTTCAGATTGGCTTAGAATCCTGTTTTATGCCTTGTGGAAGCTCATAGCCCTCATCTAGATATTATGAATTTCCAAGGGGCTTATATGCCCGTTGTCCCCTTGTTGCTCAGGTTCTTGGGCTTGTGAGTGCTTTCTCCATCACCTAGACATGAAAACACATTCCTTTTCTTAGGTAATGCCCTGACTCTAAGTAAAAGCCATGCATACAAGGCTTTCCATTAATGTGAATCATGTGGTAGCCTTCCTGGAGGTGGATAGAAGATAGATTTCCATCCAGTAATACTGGTAGGTTTGACATTAGTCACTCCCACACTTGAATTACCTTGTGTCATCATATCCAGGCACATTTACCCTCTACCCTCACTCTCCACCCTATAAGGTCCCCTCATCTCTCACCCACAAAACTGCCCTCTCTTCATTTCCCATGCTTTCTTGAGTTTCAGGGTAAAAAACAATCTCATTTTCGCATGCCTAATGGCTACTAGATGAAAATCCTCTAGCTATTCTCAGTCCTTCTTATTGTCCCTGGGTGGAGCCAGAGCTTCTGCTCATGGAACACTCCCCTCCACTCTCTGCCCCTTGGGCTGCTGTCTCCCGTCTCTCCAGGTCTAGCCTCACCTGTCCACCTGGAGCTGCAGCCAGAGTGCAGCTGCTCACGAAACTTCTGCTGTTGAAAGTGATTTTTCTCTGACAAGATTGACTCTTCCTGCCCAGAGCATCCAGAAGCAGTCACCCCCGAGGAAAGAGGGAAGGCATTTCCTCTAGGTGGAGCAGCCCAGAAAAGGTGTGATGGCAGGACCGGGCATGGGTACACAAGGAACAGTGGGGAGTGGAGTAGAGGGTGCTGGTGTTGGGGGAAGTGGGATGCAGATGATTCACAGCTCTGCCAGCCTGGGAGAAGGCTCCAAGGTCTGCACAGGGGCCAAGGCAGGACTTGTCTTCATCTCTTGGGCCACGCATGGAAGGTAGGGGCTGGTCCTTAAACATTTCTAGGTCTCAGCTCTAAGCATAGTGTCCTATTCCTAGAGGCCAATGGTAATAATGTGCTGATGAGTAAGTACAGGAACAGGTTTTGTCAACTATGGAAGGAACTTAAAGCATTAGAGCGTAGGTGGATCCAAGAGGCCACTTTATAATCACTGAAATCTCACTCTGTAGACGTCCACATTAATGTCAGCTCTGGGCTTCAGAAAGGCCAGTCCATGTTGCCTATGATGCA
Organism: Miniopterus natalensis; assembly: GCF_054644295.1. Lineage (NCBI taxonomy): Eukaryota > Metazoa > Chordata > Mammalia > Chiroptera > Miniopteridae > Miniopterus > Miniopterus natalensis. The sequence continues at coordinate 28,278,967 of NC_142095.1, read as the reverse complement.
GGGGGCTGTCATTAACAGGGTCATGGGACTGGGACTAGTGAGGCCCACCAGCCTGCAAGCCCCTTAAGAGTTAGTCTTTGTCAACCATCATTGTATTTCTGGCTCCAGCATACACAAAGAAGGCTTCGGGAGTTGATAAAATGTGCCCCAAAGGAAACCTTTCCAAATAAATAGAGATGCTGATGGCCACGAGATGGCACCATTGTTCCAGCCAAAGACCACAGAGCCCTTAGGGAAGATGGCATTGCTTGGAACTTTGAGTTGAATCCAAACTCCTCCAAACCTATGTGTCCAGCTCTAATTTCAATGCAGGGATATATTCTAATCCCATAACAAGGGGATTAACACCACTGTAGCTAATTTGAACTGAGAAAATCTCTTTCAGAAAGTAAATTCCAGGACCATTCTATCCCTCTGCCTGTTACCAAGGGCCCAGCTTGTTGGTCGGAGCAGTTTTCACACAAACTGGAAAATCAGTTTGCAAGCTGGGCATCTCACATTTCTGGTGCAGGTTTACAGAACTGCACAGCTCACCAATCCCTCCAGCTCCTGTGCGCCGCCTTGGTGGCAGTTACAAAGGCAGCCGAGCTCGGGACAAATAGAGGAAAGGTCCCCAAACTAAATCATCATTACTCCTTCCTTTTGCACTAAGCTCTTGACATAGGACACTCCTCTACTCCTGTACACATGCTCAAATCCTACCTTTTCTTCAAAGTCCAATTCCCAAAGAGGCCTTTTGTGTGCCTCCTGCCCCAAGAACTAAGACCTTCTCTGAATTTTGGAAGTTCTTCTGACTCAGTGAGCCCTGAGAAATATGACCATGATCCGCCTTTTTCTGGACCTGCTGTTTCTTGACCCCACATTGAGGTGGTAATTTCTTTAAGGATATACTCCATACCTTGAGCTTGTTGTTACCTGCACACAGTAAAGTACTTGGTCGATGTTTGTGGATGTCCAAAAGCAAAGTAAAACATTGCTCCCCTCTATTCAAAGGGCTGCGAGATAGCAAAAGGTATATAGAGAGATTTCTGTGGGCCATTAATCTTGTTCTCAGATGGCTATAGATTGTGATCTTAGAGCATAATCTATAAACTAGCAATGTGACTTTGTGTTACTATCATTATAAATAACATTAAAAATAGGTGCATTTATTGAGTGTCTAATATATGGTAGTCACTGTGCTACGTGCTTTACATGTGTACGTCATTTAGTTTCCCCAAGAACTCTAGGAGCCATCATTTCCACTTTCCACATGGGAAGACATAAAGCTCAGGAAATTTAAGTTACTCAAGTTTCTGAGTTAGTGCTGGCTAAGCTGTGGGGTTGACTGTAGGGCTGGAAAACCCAGGCTGCTTTCCTGGACCCTTGCCCACAGGGACCAGGTCCCACAGTCCCTTTGGGTCTCCCAGGGACTCATGTTGGGGCCATGCGTAGCTACACTTCATCAGAACTGACTCTCAAAGGACTCAGGGGAAGAGAGCAATGCGCTGGAGGAGTGGCCTGGTGGATGGCCTGAAGCAGTGCATCTTGGGAACCTTGTTGACTAGAATCCTTCAAATTGTCCTTCAGTAAGAACCAGACAAAGCCTGAAGTCCAACCTGTGGTGTTCGCCTAGTGGAACATGTTCAAAGAAGGTGTATCATTGCTTACTTGGTGTGATTTAGGGGTCACCTGGGAGACTTTCCTGCCCCTAAACATTTTCCTTTCTGGCCTGTCATCATGCCCCAAATGTCTCCATCAGTTTTTATTTCCCTTGATTTTTAAATGTTTTTCGGTCTCTCAACATCCTCTAGATGATCTCTCAGACTTGGCGGGGGGCGGGTTGGGAGCCACTTGGGAGAGGGATGAATGCCCGGAGGTGGCAGGGGTCTGGCCAGCTTTGGCCCCCTTCTGCCTTCATTGCTGGGGAGAGGCCAACAGGCAGGCAGGAGCCCGCTGATGCGGCCCTGGGGAGGCAGGGAGAATCCAGATTTTGGATTTGGGCCATAGAGTCTTCAGGACCCTGCTTCGCCCCTGTTTCCAGCGCCCTGGCTCAGCGCGGCCGCCTCCTGCAGCGGGAACCCCAGCCACCGCGGGCTGTGAAGCAAGTGTAGGGGTGTTGCTAGCAACGGAGACGGAGGGAAGGAAAGCCTGCAGCAGAACCTTTATTCAGCGGATGAAGCCTGCGAAGGAAATGCATTACCTGGGGGAAAGAAGCCTCCGGCTTAACCCCGACGGCTTCCTTGGTGGGAGAAAATGCCCAGGGGCCTCACTGGCTGCCTGCGTGAGCAGTAGGGAGCCTCTGGTTGGTCTCTGATCCTGGGCATCCCTTTTGCAGGGGATAAGGCCTTTCCTCCTATATTAAAAATTAGGTGAGGGCTGCAAATCCTTGGCAGAGTAAATTCCTGATACCCTTTTCTCCCGAGAGTCTATTACTATGAAGGTGAGGAAGGGGGACTTTGAAATTTGAGAACACTGAGCACCTGGGGAGAGCAGGCAGGTGTAGCAAGGCCAGCAGAGGTGTCTGGGACATCTTTGCACTTCTCTGATTTCATGAGTGTATTGTGAGTTGGCCTCCTTCACTCAGGTCTAAAGTGTGTGTGACTGACTAGGTTGATTATTTAATAGTTTTCTGGGCTACTTTTCTAGAAAGGCTCCAAATTTGGTTGGCTTTGTTTGGCTTCAGAAAGTCGTAAGAATTTCTCTGAATTGGGCTGTGGCAGGATGAATAGTGGTCCCCAGTGATATCCAGGCCTTAATCCCTGGAACCTGTGAAGGTTACCTTATATAAAAAAGGTTTTTTCCCCCCAGATATGCTTAAGTATCTTAAAATGGGGAGACTATGCTGGATTATCCAGGTATCCCCTAAACGTAATCCTAAATTTCCTTAGAAGGGAAAGGGAGGCTTGGCTACAGGCAGGAGAGATGAAGGCCATCTGCCCAAAGCAGAGGGAGACAGAGTTAGAGTCAGAGAGAAGATACTGGCGTTAGAGATGAAGGAAGGGGCCATGAGCCAAGGAGTGCAAGGGATGTAGCTCTAGTTACTGGAAAAGGCAAGAAAGGAGAGTCTAGTGTCTCAGAAGGTAGTATGGCCCTGTCAACACCCGGGTTTGGCTAATGAAAATATTTTGGAATTCTGACCTCAGTTTGTGGCAGTTTGTTACAGCAGCCACAGGAAACTACATAGGCTAAGGTGAGAATTTTCATCCATGGATCCTGGCCTTTAAGTGGCTTTTACTTTAGCAGGTGAGATGAGACCCACAGGAATCTTTGACCGCTAACTGCACCTTATTGCTTCCCACACCCTTAGTTAGCTGTGGGTGGAGCAGGGGGAAACAAATGGGTTTAGGCTCAGAGACACCAGTCCAAGTGGTATCTGAGTGGTGCTACCATTGACCATCTGATGGGCTTTGAGAGTCGTTACTTGACCTCTTGAATTTCAGTGGCCACATTATAAAACAGAGAGAAGAATGCAGGCTGCTGTGAATATTAAATGAAATAAGGGCTGTGACGAAGTCATAGCTAGCTCAGTGCCTAGTCCCTCTTAAATCTCCCATCCCTCTCCAATACACAAGATATTGATATTCTGAGTAACTGGGGAAATGACTGTGAGTTAGTAAAAAACCTGAATTCTAGGCTATTCCTCACTTTACAGATGGGGAAACTGCGGCTTGGGGAAATTATGTGGCTTGCTATGGTCATACTACAAGTCAAACAGAGCCTGACTGTAGCTCTGGCTCACCAGTTGAGGATTCCTTACCGTTAGTAAGATGTACTATATTTTCGATCACCAAACCCAAGACTAGTTCTTGACCTTGAGCTTTCTTCCCTCCTACAGGTGGGAAGAGGTAGAGCTAGGGGTTAGGCACAGGTAGGGAAATTTAAAAGCGATTGTTCTTAAATGAGTGTGGCATGGGCCCTACTGATATTAGTTAAGTAGACTCTGAATTTTTATTGATGTAATCTACTGTAGCATAAGGAATAATGCCATCTAAATGTGAGCCCTGATGAAGCTGAAAGGACAAATGCTTCATTTTCTTTGACTACAGTTGAGGTCTTTTATGCAGATGAATAAAAGCAAGCTCTGAAGAAATCCAATTGACGTGTGTAGTGTACATTTGCACACATGATCGAGGGGTACAGGCGAGCATGTGTGTGCAGTGCCCGTGTGAGCTGGTGTTTGTACCATGTCCTGTGTCCTCTTGGACTAGGAAGCCGCAGAAAGCCAAGCCCAAGACAAGAGTTTGTGCGAAGGTAGTTTATTTTGGTAAGTGATTCAGGCAACAGGAGTGGGAGACTGAAAGAAGGGAGACAGAGAAGGTGGGAAAGCCAATCCAAGGTGTGTCATCCAGCTGGTCTTGCTGTGGGCAGTGGGCTCAGGCCTCCTGGGACCCTCTGTGGAGCTGTCCAGGGTGTGAGTCGGCAGGATCCACCATAAGACGGAGTTCTCTGACAGCATTGACCACCTTTGCTCTTCTTGCCTGGCTCATGCTTCAGAGAGGCTGACTATGTTGCCATGGGTGGTTCACAGGCAAGGGTGGGGCAATCTGGGGGTAGGAGAGAGATACACAGCTGCTGGCTGCCCTGATGGGTGGAGTAAAAGGCAGACAGAGAGGATGTGAGAAGCGGCACAGGAGGTGTCCGGTCCTTCCTTCTACCATAATGTTCTTTTCTGCTGTTGAAACCCCAATCCTGTGTTGTTATAAAAGCATCTTCCATACACTGGAGACCACAAGTAGAGACCTGATGGATTTTGTCCAAGCTTAGGGAACTATTTGGAACCTTTCTGAGCTAACTGACATATCAAAGGAGTGACATTAGGCAAAGATTTGGATGTGGCACACACTGTGCTAGAAGAAAGGATGAGGTGAATATAACGTGAGTCCTTGTCCTTGAGAAGGTGTCATAGCAGAGTGGGGGTGCTGGCTTGAGACACTCTGATAGAGGTTAAAATTGGAGCTTCTCAGATTTGAGCTGTGCAGACCTGGGAGTCTCGCATTCCTTCTCTGAGCCTCAGTTTCCTCTTTGGCAAAGTGGTAATAATAATAACTGTCCAGAGGTGTGATACCAGAATCAAATGGCACAGTGAATGGAAACTGCTCGGCGCAGTCCATGGCACGTTGCATACACTTACAAATGGCAGTGATGAGAAGCCGACTTTCAGATGGGAAGCTGTCAGTACACAGATGATCGATCCCTGTGCAAGGGGCTAAATGCAGGTTGAGAAGTGGGTGGCAGCTTCCTGGGGAAGGCTCTGTACAGAAAAATAGTTGACACAGTAATACAAGAAAAGATGGAACGACATGGGTATTTTAAATCTAAAATTCAGTCATGTTAATTGAGAAATTATTAGAACTAGCAGCAAGTTCAGAAGTCAGAATGTTTGGGAGTCAACCTGACAGGAGAGGTACATGGTCCGCATGAGACAAATTTTGAGATAACAGACAGATAAACATTCTAAATGGGAGGAGGCAATATTTTAAAGATGGTGATTCTCCTGAAATTATTTTATAGATTCAATAATTCACATACGTTGTTAGTAGTAGAGTCGCTGCTACTTCATGACTGGAAAGGAATTTGGCAATATCTACCATCTCACACCTTTGGGCCTAGTAATCCCCTATTTAGGAATCTATCCTTCAGCAGTTCTTAAATGAGCACAAACATTCCAGGCTCATGGAAACAGTTTGCATTAGTAGAGAGTTGGAGACTATCTAATGCTTCTTCAATAGGGAATGAGTGATTATATCATGGAATGCAGTGTAATGGCAAACAGGACTTCTGTCAGTCTGTATGTACTGACAGGGAGATTTTCTAAGACATTAAGTCACAGAATGATATGTAGAGTATGATTCCAACTATATAGAAAATAATATGTGTATATGAATGAAGAAATGAACCTGGGTCACCGGTCCCTGGGGATTTGGGAAAGGTAAATGAGGGACTTAATTTTTTTTCAAATGAAAGAATGTTGTATTTGTTAATGGAAAAAGAAATGGAATAGCAGATATGTTTTCTTTATAGGAACAGTCCCAATGCAGTTCTGATATGTAATTTTTCCAAAATGTGATTTTTAAGTGACACTACTAATTTCATGAAAATAGCATAGTCATCAACTAAAACCCTAAATTCATTTCCAGTCTTCTTGAATTGTGGCTCAGTAGTTAAAATGCAGCTTTTAGTTATGATCATTGAATATCGATTCTTCCATTTTCTTATACTTTTAGATTAATTTCCTTATTCACTTAAAAATCAATGTTTGGGTGATTTATTAAAGTTTTATGTTCTTTTTTATTCCTTGATCCCCTACAATTTGTTTTGCTTTTTATATAAATAATACTGGAAATATGCTTGCGATTTTCACACTGCACCATCCATCTGTCCCACCGCACTGTTTAAATTGGTTAGCAAGCTCTTAGTTTGCCCACGGCATCTGTGAGCTTTGTCATAGGCCGTGAAGCCTGCACTCAGAACTCGGGGCGTCCATGCAAGCTGTTTTCCCTTTGCTCTCACAGAGTTACCCGATTAGTCTCCCGGGTCCCTCCTCATGGAGTTCCTGAGCCCCCTCCTGCCTCATCTTCTCTTTCTTTTCTCCATCTCCTCTAGGGTCACACCCTTACTGGGGGTCCTGCCCAGAGCTCTGCAGGAAGCTTAGAGCTTCCAGAGTCTTCCAGGGAGTACCAGGGGACAAGCAAGCCTTTCTCTGCCTAGTGTCAGCAGCATTTCCTAGCATCCCACTGATGGGCTATCATGGTGTTAATCTCTTCGGGGTGGGGGGGCAAGAGAGGAAAGGCACCCCTCCTTCCACCACAGCTTGTGAGAATGTGGAAGATAAACCAGAGTTTGTAGGTCATCGGTCCCGGCAGAGAAGGTGGTCAGGGAGAGGGAACAGGGCAGGCAGGGCATGAGCGTGCCGGGACCCCCTTCCCACGCCACCGCCACCTGCCCCAGCAAATGCCTATCAGGCGCTACCTTGTCGAAGGCTGTGGATCTCGACTTCAGAGAGTTTCTCTCTTCGCTTCAGTCTCCTCATCTACACAATGGGGCTAATGCTAGTGTAATTCTCACAGGCCGATTGCGAGGATTTAATAAGATAACATTTGTCAAGTGCTTAGAACAGGACCCGGTGAACCTTAAGGGTCAAATAAGTGTATTATTATGAACAATCTGTGGTCTTCATTTTTTTTTTTGGTCATTTTCTTACATATAATTTTCTGGTCATTTTCTTACATATGATTTAGAAAATTTTCTTTTCAGTTCATGGAGAAAAAAATAACCTGTTAACTATGTATGTTTAAACAATGAAGCGGTCTTATTTCAGAAACAGCCCCTCTTACCCTGGCTGAGCCAGAAGCTTTCTGGCAGTTGTTTTTCAATTGGGTTCCTCTGATCCAATAAAAGGTCCACCGGCCTCTGAGTACATGTTCTTTCCGCTGGTCTTGCCTCTTGTTAGAAAGTCAGGGGCATCTGGCTATCAGTGGGCTCGGACTGGCCCCGTGGAACCAGTTGACAACCCTGTTTAGCCGGTGGAAAGCATGTTTTACTCCCAGCAGTCCCCACAGTGCCCAGCCTCCTGCCTCCCTCGTGGGCTGTGCGCGGGCCTGGGTGGGTAGGATGGTGGGGAAGGGTAGCCTGCCGGCGGGGCGTGCTGGCCAACAACCTGGGGGGAACTTTGACTTGCAGCGTGGCTGGTACTGTAAAGACCACCACGGCCGATAGCAGACCGTCAACATGAGGCCTTGGGAAGAAAGGAGCACAGTGAGCCCTCGCAAGCCGCTGGAGCCGCCTGTGCCACCACGGCCTGCCGGGGAGGGACCGAGTGGGACAGGAGAAACCTTACTCCTCAGCAAAGGGGCTGCGTCGGGCCGGGCCAGGCAGGACGTTCCTGCGGGGATTTCCTTAGGAGCAGGGAATGTCGGAGGAACCAGAGAGAATTCACATTTGCTGAGCATCTCCCGAGTCCCTTCTGAAGCAGGCACTTTGCAGACATGATCTCATTTGATCCTTGTAATGACATTGTGAGTCAGCCAGCTTCAACCCCGTTTCCACGCGGGAGACGGGGCCTCAGAGCTGTTAAGGAACTTGCCCAAGGTGACACGGTGGCAGAGCAGGGAGGGAAACCAGTACCAGGGATAGCATAATGACTCCTGGGATTGGAGGCAGCAGGGAATAATGGTAAGGAAAAAAATTATAGGCAATTCTCTGTGGGCGAATTTGGTTTAATATCAGTCCATCACTCCGACATAAAAATCAGGGATTTAAGATCTGGGAGGAACCTTTATTTAGGTCCAGCCCTTGCCGAACAGACGAGGGGAGTGAGCTAGAACAGCTCCGTTTCAGCAGAAGATGGGGATACAGTGAGCACAGGTGCTCCCGTAGCTGGGCGGTGCTCTGCTCTCGGAGGAAAGGCCGGGGAGAGGTGGCTTCACCCTCCCAGCCCCTGCCCCCCAGGGCAAGAAGCCAGGGCATTGGTGCCCTAATTGGGGAAAACGGAGTGATTCCTGGAGCCAGGACTGCAGATGAGCCCGCGGAGGATGGGCACCCTTACCTTTCCACAGGCCCTTCCCCGGGGCTCTGGGGGAATGGATTCATACCCAAGAGGAGGGACGCAGCTTAGGGATGCCAATGGCTTCCCACCTGCAGGAGGGTGGCCTTTATAAACAGCCCTTGGCGTTGAGGTACCTCCTGGTTTGACCCTCACTTCTGTGCTGTGGAGGTGGGGACAGTTTCTGGCCCTCACCTCACATTTCAACCTCTGTCTATTAGGAAAGAACCAAGGGGGGGACATTTCAAACCTGCCATCCTTCCTGCTTTGATTTCCTCTGCGAACGTGATTGAATTAGCGCCTGGGTCAGTGGGGCCTTTTTACTAGGAGGGCCTGCAGGCGTGCTTCCTGTGTCCTTTGTCCAAGGGCAGTGGCTCCCTCTCTCTGCCTGTGGCCCCCATGCAAGCTCACCCGGACAGAGCCTCTTCTTAGGCTTCAGGCCGCCACAGTCTTTCCTCCACTCCAGATGGCTGAGTGGTTAAGACGATTTAGGGCCACTTGTCAGGACCTGATCATTCTAATGCCAGGGGCATAAAATAAGTACCCGGCTGAGATGAATAGAATAGTGTTTTTCCGACCATACTGCCTTTTGGGGGGTGCTGCATATGCCCCTATAAAATCTGCTGTTAAGCTATACAAGGTTCATTCACTCATTCATTCTTGGATCTTGGAGCCAAAGATCTCCACTCTTCTCTCAAATCCTACAGGCCTTGCCTCACAGCTGGTTACACGGGAGTACTTGGCAAGGAGTTGGGGTGTGTCCTGGTATCCAGCTCCTGGGGGCCTTTGGAGTTAAGCCAGTCCTGCCAGGGTGGCCTCAAACTCCAACTTCAGGCCCTGAATCTGTGCTGCTAGATCATTTGTGCTCTGCCCCCTCCCCCCCTCGCTGCAGACATTAGATTGGAATGAATCTCTGGGATTTTAAGATTCAGGCTTAATGACCTAGCTCTGGCTTATGTCTATAAAGTCAGGGAAACTTAGCGAAGCCAGTCAGCAAAGCAGGCCGGAGATCCATGGGGACACGGGGGTTCAGCTCAGCAGGGGACGGGGGAAATTGGGGAGGCGGGAAGGACCCTGGGCATGGCTGACTCTGCTCCTGGCAGAGCCAAGGGTCTGAGCTAATACAGCAGGAAGGGAGCAGGTGAGCCAGGCCGCAGTGATGGATGGGCCTCCCTGTCTCCGTGGTCAGAGCAGGCAGCCCCAGGATTTACTCGATGGAGCCAGAAGTCATTTCCCTTTCCAATGAAAGGGCAGCTTGTCCAAGTGGAAAGGAGAAGCTAATTACCAGCATGTGAAGCCCTCACTTTCTTGAGGCGGAATGGCCAGGAAATGGTTGCCGGGGGAATCTTCACAGCCCAGACAAGGCCCCAGGTGCAGAAGCCCACAGACCTGAGTCCAAACTCTGGCCTGGCCACCCTGTGGTTTTGTGACCTTGGGTCATAATCTCTCTGCACCTCAGTTGCCTTTTCTTGAAAAATGAGGGGCAAGAACAGCTTTCTGACGTGAAAATTTTGAAAAATCTGACATAGAGCAGACACTTGTTAAATGCTAATCTTCCCCTTCTCATCCTTAATTGACATTTTATTTTTGTGGTAACTGGTCTCCAAAGATGGTGCCCAGTGAACCGGCCTCCTGACGTCCACACCTAGCACCTGGGCTGCTGTGACTAGCTCTTGACCAACAGAATGCAGTGGAAGGGATGCTGTTTGATGTCCAAGGCTAGGTTACCGGAGCTGAAGCCTCGCAGCTTCCCCTGGGCCTCCAGCAAGCTTGCTCTTGGTGTGCAGCCTTCAGAATTCAGCTGCTGTCATTATATGGAGAGAGCATGTGTGGTTGCTCTGGGGAACAGCTTTAGCTGAGCTCCTTGGAAATGACCAGCATCAGCTGCCAGCTTTGTGAGCAAGACATCTTGGACATCCAGCCCAGTCAAGCCATCAGTGGCTCCAACCCCAACCATAGCAGGAGAGACCCCAAGTGAGAGCCATTCAGTCAACCCATAGAAACAAGATAATAACTATATTATATATTCACATGTATAGTTTTATCTTAAGTACTGTTTCGCGCTGGTTTGTTAAGCAGTAATAGAGAATGGGAACTGACAAGATCCAACATTTATTATTGTGTGGAAATTCCATCATGACTGATTTATTTCTCTGGTTAGATATTCAGCTATCTGGAATTCCCCTTTCAGAATGCAAGGTCCATCTTGCCCCAGGTTTTACTGGGGATAGGGTCCAGCACAGCCTGAAGCCTTGGCCATGTGGGTGAGGGAAGGGGATGGGCAGAGAGAACAGCTTGGGGATTCTGAAGCTGGACTCTGTGGGTCCAGCATGTAGCCTGAGCGTCCTGGCCTAGTTCTTAGGCTCAAGGAGACCATAGCTTCTGCAGCATGAGTGCCTATGGTGAGCCCAGCGCTCTGCAGCTGTGGTGTTTGCTCATTTCTCCCACAGTGCTGTGGAGCAAGGGTGATTACACCCATTTTATAGATGAGTAAATGAAAGCTCAGAGATGTGGAGATGTGACTTCACCCAAGGTCGCAGAGACAATTAGAGTGGAGCCGGGACTTGTGGCCATGTCTACCTGATTCTGAAGCCAGGTCTCTTTAAGATGAGACTTGGAGCATTTTTCTGGGGGTAGTTCTGCCCCCTCCTCAATCACAAGAGCTTCCTTTTGGCACCAGAGACCCGCACTCACATTTGGGTGGTGGAGGAATGGCAATTTCCCCTAAAGGTCCATAACCAGGGCTTGCTGTTATCTTCTCAGAAGCCTGTTGTTCTAGAGCATTGACTTTCAACCTTTTTCATCTCATGGCACACACAAGCTAATTACTGAAATTCTGTAGCACACCAAAAATGCTTTTTTTGCCCGTCTGACAAAAAAGAATTTTGGTTCATTCACACAGGACAGCTATTGTGTTGGCTGTTGCCATTTTTTTATTTGACAATCTAAGGGAAAAGAGGTCAGTGGCCCTGACTAAACAGTCAGGGACTGCGTATTTTAAAAATTCTTGAGGCACACTGGTTGGAAATTGCCGTTCTAGAGCAAGGTCAAAGGTTTTTCTTCAGCTAAACCTCCAACAAAATCATTGCCCCTGGAACCCTGAATCCCAGGGAGGCAGATGGGGCAGGGGGTTGCGGTCAGCAGGTGGGGGCTGGCACTGCTTGCTGTGGGACTTTGCTGAGGTTCTGTCCACTGCCTTTACCTGCACCTGCTGCTGTCGCAAGGAACCCTGCACATCCTGCACCTCTTTACCAATAGGGAGAAACACCCTGGGGAGGCTTAAAGAGGAAGAAGTCTGGATGTCTCCTCTCCCCAAGACAGGAATTTACATTTGCTGGCTGGCAGGCTCTCAGCGTGTCTGCTTTATCTATGAGAAAATAAGAGTGCTTCTGCCCACACAGCTTTCCACCCAAAGCTGCTATCAGGTGGCTTGCAGGTTACTCCCTGTCTGCTTGCCTAGCTTTTTGCAGGACGGAGCCTCCTTTGAATTCAGGAACAAGCTTTTTCTCCACAATCAGACCCATGGGCTGGGTCAGACTCAGGGAAGCTGTTGGTCCCTGCAGGCCGAGGGAAGAGCCTGGCTCACCCCAGGGCAGAGAAGGGGACTATGGGTGTGGTGGGCTTTCTTTCATGTGGGGGTGCAGTTGAGCGTTGCTATGGGATAATTCCTCTTGGGGGCAGGCGCAGTTCCTTTACTTCTCATGACGACTCTGTAAGGTGAGGGATATAATCCTTGTTTACAGGTCAGGAAACTAAGGCTCAGAGATGCTAAGTGACTAAGATTCTCCTCCTTCATTCAGCAGCTATTTACCACCTTAGTGTGGGTTCCCTTGCAGCAGAGCCTGATGCAGGGATTGGGGTACACATGGTGTAACGAGGGCTGCTCAAATCACGTAAGGAACCGGGAGGAACAGGACAAGCAGGGGAAAGGGCGAAGCAAGGATACGATCTCAGGTGGAGCCTCACCTTGATCTGACCCATCACGGAGTCCTTGGAGCATAAATAGCACCACGGAGTGGCCCCACTTTGTGACAAGGGAGCTGTGCTCTTGAAACCCTGGATCAGCCAGTCACTGCCCCCTGAGGGAGGTGGTGGAACCTCCCAGTGCCTCTGGGCGAGGCAGCTTCTGTCAGCCAATGGCCATCTCTGAATGTGGTCACATGTGTCCTTCTTGGCACCGACCTTTGCAGCAGGAGCTGGGAGCTGGTCACCTACAGTGACCTCTATTTTCCCAGGGTGACCAAGGTCACTGTAGGGTAACCTTGATTTGACCAGGACTGAGGGGTTCCTGGGAAGCAGGGTTTTCAGTGCTGGGCAGTCCGGCACTAGTGGTCCATCCTGCCTGGCAGCAAAGGGGATGCATGTGAGGCACTGACTGTGTCTAATACATTGACTGGGGGTGTTGATATGTAAAATCTCTTCTTAGTAGTGGGGATACAGTGGTCAATGTCAAAAAGACATAGTCCCTGCCCACAGGAGCTGAGAGTCAAGTTGGGGCGACCCACAAAATGAGAATGGCACTGAGTGGAAGGAAGGGGGACTCAGAGAAGGGACACTCTCCCAGCATGGGGAGGGTGGAGCATGGGGAGCAGGACAGATAAGGCTTCCCTAAGGAGGTGATACTCAGTAAGAATCGGAGAGATAAGAGGGCCTTAGCTAGGTGAAGAACTTGGGAGAACAAGGGAAAGGTGATATTCTAATTAGGGAAATTTCAGATGTAAAAGATAGAAACCCACCTCAACTACAGAGAAAATATAGGCTATCCAAGAATGGACCTGGAGATGCTTCATGTGTTAATTACCTAATGTTGAGAAGCAAGTTACCCCAACGCTTAGTGACTTAAAACAACAAACACGTATTATCTCACAACTTCTGAGGGTCAGGATTTTGACCTAGGTGGGTGCTTCTGGCTCAGGTCTCTCATGAGGCTGCAGACAAGATGTTGGCCGAGGCATCTGAAGGCTTGACTAGGGCTGAAAGGTCCACTTCCAGGATGTTGCATGCACATGGCCATGGGCAAGGGCCTTCAGCTCCTCTCTGGCTGTTGGCTGGAGGCCTTGTTTCCTCACCATGTGGGCCTTTCTTTAGGGCAGCTTCAGTGTCCTCTCATATGCAGCCAGCTGCTCCCAGAGCAAGTGGTCCGAAAGGGAGCCAGGCAGAAGCCACAACGCCTTTAAAACCTACCCGCCAAAGTTATGCTCTGTAATTTCTACCACACTCTGTTCGGTAGAAGCAAAGCCACCGAATCCAGCCACACACAAGGAGGGCGGAATTGAAGGAGGAGAGGGGCGTCAAAAATGTTGGACCTATTTTAAATTCACTACATCAGGCTTGACTGGATCCAGGGATAAAAACAAGGTCTCTCTCTTTCTCTCTCTCCCTCCCTCCCCCTTTTCTATTTTAGCTCCTCCAGCTGTCAGTGTCTGTGCATTGGAGGCAGGAGGAGAGGGGAGCTTCTGGCAGCCCCTGGTGTACATGATTCTAGCTTCCTGACCAAAGTGATCCGACTTCATTGAATAAAACACAGGGAAGGCTCTGATTTGCCTTATTTGGATCACTTGGCTGTACCCGGACCAGTCTCATTTCCAAGGGGAGGCGGTCTCTGGCTGGCTGAGCCTGAGTCACGTGCCCACTCTTATGTTTAGAAGGAATGAGTCTTGTAATTATCGATCCCACAAGAATCACATGCTAATGCTGATGGAGGAAAGTTCTCCCCAGACTATGATTTCCATTAAATGTCATGGAGGCAAAGGGGACAACTTCTGTAAAGGTGATAGGTAAAGAAAATAATGTGACGCTTCCTTCCTAGCCAATTCGTGTGTATATTTAGAATGTTTATTGGTGATGAGGGAGCTGGAGGCAGCAGTAAAACCAAAGCTAAAGAGGGGCCAAGGGTGTGATAATGGGGAACCCCCCCCCATGCCATACCTAGGAACCAGTATCTATCTTGAAGCACGTGGCATTAGAACAAGTGCATGACTTGATCACATCTATTTGTAGAAAGATTACCCTGGCAGTAATATAGAGGTTGGAGTAGAGGAAGCCATTTGGAGACAAGAATGCTGGTTCAGAAACCATTCCAGTGAGACAGATGAAAAATCATTTTAATGAGAATTTTAATGTCATCACACAAGGTGGGATCTTGCATATGCTTTGTTGGCTGGGAGATTACCAGGCAGGAGAATTTTCTAGTTCTTTCCACCAAGGTATATGTTAGAAATGCCTTAGCTACTCATTTCCCCCTGTCCCTCATTTCCTTAATGAATGTTTACGAGGCACTTAGACAAACCAAAGGTTAGACCAGAGGAATGATTTTCTACTGATAAAATATCAGGCATCTTGGCAGGTTGGTAGGAGAGATATTTCTGAGTAAGAAAGACAACTACCTCTTTATTCCAGAACCACCCCATATAATTAAATGTAAGGACTGCTGCTTTTCCCACCTTTTCCGTCTCATCTTCCCAGCACTTAATAGCTACGCTTTCCTACAGGAGCACCGAGGGCTTGGCTCTCCGAGTATGACCATCCGCTTCTGCACAGGGTTCAACACCAGGCACAGGCTTGCAGAGCCCGGCCAGATACCAACGCCAATACCAACGACAGCAAGAATAGCGATTTCAACAGTTCCAGCCACTGTTCCAAGTGTTCTATACAAATGATCTCACTCGATTCTAACAACAGGTCTGAAAGGTATTATCACTTTGTCATTTTGCAGCTGAAAAAACTGAGGCTCAAAGAAGCTGAGTTAATTGCTCACAGGCACCTGCCAGAAAGTGGTGGTTTTGAACCCAGGTCATGTGATTACAACTGCACCACTCTCTCCACTCTGCTGTGCTGACTCTGGTAACACATCACCGTGTAAGCCAAGAGCATGAAACTCTGGGTGGAAACTCACTAATGTGGGCCGCATGTGGCATCTCCATGTATGCTATGGGCCTAGCAGATGGGTACTGTTGTGAACTGCCTACCTTTCCCCACCCCCCAGGAACAATGTGTTCTCTGTGAATCTCCACAGAGGTCAGGATTTCAATCACTGTCACTCCCTGGGAAATGCCTTACAAGAAACAGCAAAGAAAAGCTTGGCAAAAAATATACAACATATTAGAGCAGGAGAATATAGGATAACAGCATGCATTCTCTCTGCATCTTCAAACAGGTGCCTGTGCATTGCAAAGGAGCTCTGAAAATGCCCTTGAGCAGAATCCTGAAACAGTCCCATTGAATTATCATCATTAGGAATATAGTTCTCCAGTATTTCTGGTTGTCCTCTTTCTGGGGCATAGGAAGGTTGCATGCTCCTGCCCTTTTGAGGTCAGGTGTGGCCATGTGACTTGTGTCGGTCAGTGTAATGTGAGTGCAAGAGACGTGTCTCACTTCTGGGTGGAGGCCATGCTCCCTGCCTCGGCTGCGGGGCCCAGCAAGGCTGCTGATGGCTCTGCCAGCTCGGGTGTCAGAGCAGCAGAGCCCCAGCCAACCTGCGATAGGCCTACAGTGAGAGTGACACTCTTCTTAAGCCATTGATTTTGGGATTGTCAGTTACTAGATCATAATCTGTCATGTCATGACTGATCGGTCAAACCTCCCTTCAACCAAAAGATCCCTGTGTCCCCCCTCTGGAGGGATTACCCTGGGTCTCTAGTTGAAGTCGATCTCAGGGATGGATAATGCTTTGGGGCCCACTGCAGCTGGATTTGGAATGGGGCTATGGCTTACCTCAAAGTCACACTCACCAGAGTAGATTAAAAATGGGAAATTGCATGAAAATTATAATGGCACTTGTTAGATGCATGGAGGTTTGCGTTTTCAAAGACTTTCTATATCTATTACAATTTTTGCCCAGAATAACAATAAAAACAACTTGCGACAGATTCTGTTTTCCAGTATCTACCATCCCATCTGCTCTTCTGCAATGTGGACTTGCCATTCCTTCATCAAGAGACGCTGTTTTCTCAACCCTCGATCCCACGCTGGACTTTGACTGCTTTGGCCAACAGGATAAAGCCGGTGGAAGTTCTGCTGTGCCAGTTCTGGGAGGAGCTCTTAACTGACCAGCAGCTCTGCTTCCAGCTCACCACGTTTAGGCTCTGGGATGAGATACCATGTGGGGTGTGCACGGGGGTTGGGGGTGGGGAAATCAAGAAGTATCACTGTGTTAGACAGATGAGTGAAGAAGCGAGTGGAACTGAATCCTCAGGCCCCAGGGGCCCCGTGTGATGCCACAAAGGGCTGAGATGAACCAGCCAGGTAGGTCTTTTCCCAAACCCTCAGCCCACATACTCATGAGCAAAATAGATGGTTGTTTTCAGCCACTGTGTTTTGTGGTGGTATGCAGCACCTAGATAACCCAAACGTTATGTTAACAATGATACCTGGCTGGTTGGTAAAGCATGACTTATTTTAAGGCTAAGGAAACTGATGCTCACTGACATGGATTCTTTGCTTGTGGTCATAGTGCTCCTTGGTGGAACAGAAGGACTAGAATACTCGTGTTTGATTATCAACTTAGTGCAGGGATTTCCCACAACAAAGGACATCCTGGCACATCTTGCAGAGGATCTACACGAGAGGCAAGTGAAGGCCAGAAAGCCTAAGGGACTTGCTTAAGGTCACACGGAGAGTCTGGGCCACTGACCAGACAAGAATCCCCATCTTCAGACCCTGGGGTCTAGTTCTCTGTCCTACTGGTTCTGATTTCCCCTTATTTGAAAGAAGGGCCAAATTGCTTGGGGGTAAAAGGAGCCTTTGCTTCTTGGTACTACCTTATAAAAACAAATGGTAGTTCTCAGGGGGGTGTTAAAGAAAAAGCTATAAGAATATCTCATTGCCACAAGCTGAATATTTGAAGGGAAATTTGCTGAGGACTGAGCCATATTGTTAGGGGCCGGGGAGCTAAGGAGAGGAGAAGGCTGTTGTCTGTTTCCACTGCAGGGGCCCCACCCAGCAGACACCAGGTCTCAAACCCAGGCCTGGGCATTTGTTTTCTCAGAAATCAAAACACAAGTATCTTGCCATGCTAAATATATGTATTATATGTAACATGTATAATATATAATAATGTATATAATATAGTAACAAGTATATATAATATATAATATTGTAACCATTTGGTCAAATGGTTTAATCCCATCATTGTCTTCCCATATGTTCTGTCAGATCTCTTTCTCCCCCCGTAATGTTGCTTCTAGAAGATCTCATAGCTTTCTGGTTTCTTCTCAGTTACAAGAACCCTGTTTTCACATTTTCAAAGGTCTAGTCAAATCTAGATAAAAACTAGAATCTCACATTTCACTCGTCTCCTCCTTCCAGGTTAGAATGACCCAAGCTTAGGGACCCACCTTGGGAAAGGAGAACTTGCAGGCTTCTTGCCTCTTCCTTGCTGTCCTGCTCCCTCTACTTCTGCCCCAAAAGTCCACCACAGCCTCTTACTCATGGATTTCCCCATCTGGCAGACAGTACTTTTGAATAAGACTCCATCAGGATGGCTCAAACCCACTAACTCCTGCGCCTGCTCAGCATATGGGAATCCATACTCCTTGCCCTATTAAATGGCGACACTGAGGCCTGCCCAACTCCGTCCCATTTCTCTTATCCCGACATGATGGGCAGCTTATGTGGGCTCTGCCCTCATAATTTTCCTGGCATGACTCTTGAGGATCACTGTGTCATAAACTGATCAAGTAAATTATCAAGGTGTCTGAAGACTCTCACCATCTTATCGGTTAGTTATTAGAGCAGTAATGCTGTGTAACAAATCACCCCAAACTCAGTGACATGTAAGAATAAGCACTTATTGTCACCACCATGGGGCTGCAGTTCGACTGATACAAATTTATTTGTTTGGGCAGCTCAGCTTCAGGTGATGGTCCTGGGTGGTCTTAGCTCCTCGCTGCTGGTTAGGTTCAGGTTTGTTTCATGTGTGTTCCACCTGGGCCCAAACTAAAGGTGAAGCAGCTACTCTGTGTCCATGAGGCTTTCTTTTTTTTTTTTTTGTTTGATCCCTTTACCCATCTCACCCAGCCCTCACCCACCTACCCTACTATTTCATCTTTTTCTGTAACTTTCATTTCTGTGGCTTTAAGAAAAGAAATGGAAGGGAGGAAGGAAGGAAGGAAGGAAGGAAGGAAGGAAGGAAGGAAGGAAGGAAGGAAGGAAGGAAGGAAGGAAGGAAGGAAAGAAAGAAAGAAAGAAAGAAAGAAAGAAAGAAAGAAAGAAAGAAAGAAAGAAAGAAAGAAAAAAAGAAAAGACAATCTAACCCAGCTCAAATCTTTCTCTTTGTGTATGAAATTCTAGGTACACAGAACTGGAAAAGTGGCTGTGAGCAGAGTCTGTGACTCAGGGAACCTGGAAATGGGAGTTATTTGCAGGAGCTAAAAAAGGGGCCCTTGGATGTGACACAATTTTATTCTGTTTAAACTGTGCTCTAAAAGGTTTCCACTTTAATTATATTAGTTGCCATGGGAGGCCAACTGCTCAGGCATTGCCTAGGCAACCACGTCATGGATGCCCACACTGGGCTGGGCGTCCAGAAAGACAGCTAGACCACAGCAGGGATTTCTGACCTTGTCAAGTTTGAGGGTCTCCCTAAATGTCAAAATACTTCTGGTACCTCCACAGGTTGGTGCTTATGCTTTTAGAAACTTTATTTTGTGTTTGTTGCCAGAGCAGTTTCCTGTGTTTGAAAAATGTGAGCTTGTGCATGGCGTGGGTGCTATGATTTCTTCACACGGTGCCTGGTGGGCACAGTTCCTGCAGCTCTTGGTTGCTCTGTGGCCCAGTGTGGGCCTCTCTGGGCCAGGAGGTCTGTGCAAGCCCTTCATGGTGGGATGGTGACCGGCCTCCTGAACACAGGGCCCTGAACTTGGAGCGCCCGCCTGGGCTCTTGCAAGGTGGGGCGTGGAGGTGGATCAGGGACTCATGACTCCGCTGAAATCCTGTGCGAAATCTTGGGTGTATATGCCTTTTGCAGGGTCTGTTACTTTTTCAGATTCTTAGAGGGTCAGTAACTTGGACTCCTCTAAATGGAAGGGTGGCAATGGAGTGGATTATCCTTATAATTGTAGCAACAACTCTCAGTTACTGAGCATCTGCCCCAGGCCAGGCACTATGTGGGTGGGAATACCCTCCTTCTATACTCCTATTGTCATCATGACTGCCCTTCCCAGTGGATGTTTCTGTCCCTTTTACGGAGTCAAGTCCAGAGGCCCAGAAATGTAAACACCCCAACAGGGTCCTCAGGAGACACAGTGGCAGGGACAGGATGTGGGCCCTAGTCTGTGTGCCTTGAGGTTGGTGTTCTATCTGGGGCATCACCCAGGGGAGGCATCCTCCTGGGAATCCCCACAAATGTGTCAGGGATGGCACCCTCCCATCCTGGCTGCTCCTGGAGAGCTTGGAGAGACCACCTGGTTTTTGTAGTTCTGGACAATCGAGTGAAGAAATCCAGTTTTCTCAGGTGGGTCCTGAGTGAGGTCCCTCCAACCTGACAGGTGGATTCTCACCTTTAAACCCACAGAGGTGCTGGGCTGGTCCCGAAAGTTGATTTTCATTTTGATTAACCATAGCCACTCACTTTTGTCCATAAAAGACCTGCAGCTTCTTTTAAACGGGGAAACAAATGCTAGTTCGGGACACTGACTATCTGACCCTTAGGCCCCAGTGGCTCTCCTTTATGGGGGGATGGGCCCCTAAAGTCTCTACTGACATGAGGAAACAATGCTGGGGGATCTTCTGTCTGGACCTTGTCACAGGATCTTGGTGGACCTAGGTGAAGATGAATGTCCCTCTTCCAATGTCTCTGTGCCCCGTGCCACCTGGCAGACTCCATTCACCATCCGTCTGCCACTCAGGTGTTGTCCCTGAGAAACTTCCTTGACTCCAGAGCACCCTGGGCCCTCCTGCTCCCACCACAAGCTGCCCTGCCCTGTGTGCTGTGGCCCTTTCCACACAGTTCCCCGCATCTCGCTGCCCCTACATCAGCACAGTGCTTGGCACTTAGTACTTAGTGAAGCGCTGCTGAGGCCCACAAAGGAGGGTTTGAGGGGCAGGCGTGATTCCTGATCCAGACCCTGGACATCACAGGTCCCTCTTCTTCCCACCTCAGCTGCTCCTTCCTTTCAGTTTCCTTCTCAGACTCCTCCTCTTGGGACAGGAGACAGGGCAGCTGAGACAGGACAGGAGACAGGACCCTAAGGCTGTGGCTGGCAGGGGGGCAGGCCCCTCACCCATCCCAGCCTCCGAGGGCACGGACTGCGTTCTACCTCAGCCTCTCTGCGCCACTGATGAGCTGTGTGACCTCAGGCAAGTTACTCAACCTCTCTGCCCCTCAGTTTCCTCATCAGTAAAATGGAGATGACAGTGCCTACCTCACTGGGATTTTGTGAGAATTAAATGAGCTAATACATGGAAAATGTTTGGTAAAGTGCCTGGAAGATGGTTATGTTAGCTATTACTATTATAATTACTACTATTATTCATTTCCAGCTCAACAACCTTTATATGCTCCTTATTAGGATAAACTCAAAGTCTGTTTTTCATTGACCCCTACAATCTGACCACAAATCCCCATCCAGGCTTATCACTCATTGAAGAGCAAAAACACATCTGCTGTGTATTTCCCCTCTGCTCTCACACGACAGCCACACTCCACTCCTGACACTCTGGTCACCATATGGGGGTGGGGTTCCCACACCAAGCAGTTCTCCATAGCACCAGCTGGGGGCGCTATAATTCACTCCAGTCTTGACTTTACCACCTGGAGTTAGCATCGGATCCCACAGGTTAAGGGCTCAGCCCCATAAGACTGCCCGCATTTCAGAACCCACTCACAAGTCACAGGGTGTCACCTACATCTCTGACAGACAGACTGGCCATAAATCAGGGTTCCTATACCTCTTCCTTGGGTTTGATCATTTGCTAGCATAGCCCACAGAACCCAAGGAAACACGTTCGCCAGTTTATTCAAAGATGTTATAAAGGATACAAATGAACAGCCAGATGAAGGAATACATAGGGCAATTTCTGGGCAGGTCTGAGTGCCCGAGCTTCTGTTCCCATGGGGTTGGGGGGGCATCACTCTCCAAGGACATGGGTCTGTTTACCAACTGGGAAGCACCTTGACCCCAGTACATGATGGAGGCTTCATCATGTAGGCATGATCGGTTATTAACTCCATCCCCAGCCCCTCTCCCCTCTCTGGAGAACGGGGGGTGCAGCTGAAAATTCCAAGCTTCTAATCATGGTTTGGTCTTTCTGGGGACCAGCCCTCATCCAGGAGCCAGCCCAGGGCTGCCTATCAGGACAAAAGATGCTCCTAGTGCTCTTATCACTTAGAAATTTACCAGGTTTTAAGAGCCCTGTGCCAGGAACTGGGGCCGAGACTAATATATATTTTAGACTCATGCATCTGACATGCGAGTCCAGCCTCTATACCTTTCTCTGTGCTGTTCCCCACCTAGTACGCCTACTTCTCGCTTCTCTATTTAGATCTCTTCCATTTTCATGATCCCCAGGGATATTCCGCGCCTTCCATGAAACCTGGCCTGGAACCAGAGCCTCCATAGCGGTGGGACTTGTTTTTTCTTTGTTTCACCTGTGGAAGCCCATGGGCAGGGCCTGCTTGGTTTGCTCCATGTGCCCAGGATCAGGCTGGAGCAGCACTTGGTCAGTTTTTACTGAGTGACTCTGTTGTCTGCTTTGGTGCTCAGAGAGAAACTTCTCATGTCTGGCTTTATTAAGATGAAAGACTCCTTTTATTTTGATTTTCTCAGAAAGAAGAAAAAAATCAAAGAAATAAACCCTGAAACAGCCACAATTTTATATAGAAAGCACTATTTCTGAGCTAAATGATTTTTTTTTTTTTCCTGAAGGAAAATTTAGAAATTGTAGCTCCTAGTGGAATTAGAGAGATGGAAATAAAGTCATGCCTAGATTCACAACATCTGAAGAACTCTGTTTTGGACCCTTATTTTTCTAACTTCTACAACTTGCTATAAAAATTTCATGCTTCTGGGCCCAGTTCAGCTCTGCAGGAACTCATGTCCCTTGGGCTTCTCTCCAAATTGCACTTTTTCTCAGATTCAGTCAATTATTTGCCTAGGAATGCATTAGCTTTTCCGAGAACTCCTACGCCACCTGATTCTTCTGGTCACTTGCTGGCAAAGAGACCCTTTGATTCCAAACCAAAATGGCCTCACAGATCATTTGGAAACTGGGGTGACCGGGAAGTGCCTCCCTTCACCTTCTTCCATTGTGTGAAACTCCTGCCCCCCCATCCTATCTCCTGTGGCAGGTATTTAAATATTCTCTCAGAACGGCACCTCTTTCATCTTCTAGTCCTTCCAGCCTCGGGGCAGGTCCCTATTGGTTCAGGGACTCTTCACCGAGGCAGCGTGTGGCCTGCATGCACGTGCACGTGTGTGTGTATATGAGTGTATGTGTATGTGTGCGCTTGTGTGTGTACAGGTATGTGTCTGTGTATTTGAGGTGCTGTGTGAGTCTAAGTGCGTGTGTGTGTGTGTGCGTGGCATAGCTGGGTTCAGGCTGGGTGCTGGTGGTGGCTTTAACCAGGGAGACACGGCGGTGAGCAGATATAGGGACGCTTGTGTGTAGGAGTAACCCTACCACCGTGGTGTCCATTATCTCTTTGTGCCCTGTGTATACCCCTTATTTATTTGGGAGTGGGGCAACTGTTGAAAGGATAATAGTTTAAATATCAACATGTCCCCACATAACTTGTTTCTCATGCACCGTGTCTCCCTCTCCATGTTTTGAGAGCTATGGGCCCCAACTCAAATCAATGAGCGTTTTTTCAATACCTATTGCTCCCAGTTCTCCATTCATTCCTGTCTCCCTGCTCGTGGCAGCCTTTCCTCTGCCCCCTCTTCAAAAGCTAACTCCGGTCGTCCTACAGCCGGGAACCATCTTCCAACAATCTGGCCACCATCTCGTGGGTCCCAAATGCTTGTTGGCCTGGGAAAGGGCTGTTCCTCAGAATCACTCGAAGGCTTTTAGAAAACACAAAGGTCTTGCTTGGCCCCTGCACTGCATAATCTGATCAGTGTGTCTGGGGTGGGACCTGGGCATCTGCATTTTTAAAAAGCTCCCTAGAGGTGATTTCAATGCTCACGTGGGGTCAGGGCCCATAGCTCCAGAGGCAAAGTGACTTATTCAAATGCCTGATTGCTTTCCAGTTGGCCCTGTGATTGTCTTATGTTTAGGAAGCAACCTAAAGACAGAGCTAGCTTCATGTCTCTGGTTTGCCCTGCAGAGCCCAGCTGAGTTCAAGGCACTTGATGTCATTCGTGTTCTAGAACGTCGCTGAGTCACCCCCACGGACGACTCCCAAGTTTGTGCCCCAGCCAGCCTATCCTTTGAGTTCTAGCCCTGCGTAACTGTTGATTATTAAACTGTTGTCTCAGCCCTAAACTCCCTTTCTGCTCTCGGTCTGTGATACGGGGCTGGGGCTCTGCAGATGGCACGTCCCCTCACCTGCTGGCTCCAGGAGCTCTGCTACTAGGGGACGCCAGAGGCCGCCTGGAGGGGCAGAAGGAAAGTGCTAGTTTCTGTCTTGCTCACTCTTTTGGGCGGCATCACTGCAGCAAGTCCTGGGCAGCTTAGCTGTTGCTGTTTCCAGATTTTCCCCACACCCCTAGAGTTGGCCTCCTGGAGCTCCCTCAGCTCCATCTGTGCCAGCCTGGCAGTGGCCCTGCTCAGAGATCTGGGTCCCGGCTCAGGGCTCAGCAGGGCTCCTCTTCTGAGCCTCCGGTTGTTCTAACCCCTCCCCCTCCCCTTCATTGCCCCAGTCCCTGGGCTGACCTCAGCTCCCTAAAGTTGCCACCTCTGTGTTATCCCGGTACCCCTTTTCTGCCCTTAGTCCTGCAATGTCTGTTCCACCAATCCTCACATTCCATTCTCTGTTAAAAGGACTGATGTGGTTTCTGTTTTCCTCACCAGATCAGATTGACACAATACCCAGCTGCCTCTGTTTGATTCTACTCGCTTGTTCCTCAAGTATCTTCATATGTTTAAAAGGTATTTTCTACTGTGTAACACTCTTTCACTTATATTATTCATTCGAATCTGACAACAATCCTGAGAGGCAGGGCTAGGAGCACCATTTTCATTTTCTTAAAGATCATTTGTAAAATATCTAATCAAACCACATCATTGTATAGATGAAGATGCTGACACCAGCATGAGAGAGGGACGTGCTCAAGGTCACCCAGCAAGTCAGTGTTAAGTGAAGAGATGGTGTTAATACCAAATCCTTGCCTCCCTTTTTAAACCTCAGGAAGGGTCCTGGGAGGGTGGACTCCATGTGATTCATAACCTCAGGGACCAAATGATGTGCAGGGGTTTCTGTCCCATTAAGAAACATCTTGGCAGGGGTGGGAGGTGGGCAAATAGGGGAAAGGGGTCAAAAGATACAGGTACAGATTTCCAGTTATAAGATAAATAAGTCCAGGGATGTAATGTGTAATGTACAGCATGGGCACTACTGCTAATAATACTGTGTTGTGTATTTGAAAGTTGCTAAGAGGAGATCTGAAAAGTTCTCATCACAAGAAAAAAATTGTAACTATGTATGGTGATGGATGTTAGCTGAACTTATCATGGTGATCTTTTCACAATACAAACATAAATCATGAGGTTGCACATGTAAAATTAATACAATGTTATATATCAGTTATAAAGCAATTAAAAAAAAAAGAAATTCCATGTTGCATTTGGTAGATGGCTCATCTGCTGGTTAAGTGGACCCCTCAGAGAGTCCAGCGAACTGTTGAGAGTTTACATGTTCCCTAGAGAGGCAGGATCCCTGTGCTGTGGCTTGTTTGATCCTTGCCCTCCTGGTCGGCTCTGTGAGTAGGTGTGATCATCGCAATGCAATATTCATACCATTCTATTTTTTTAGTTTAATTTCATTTTGGTTTATCAGTAGTAAAATCCCTGCTGGCATGTCATTTAATTTGTTCCCTGTGCTAATGATAATTCTGAAGCTTTTAACAGAAATGATTATATGGTAATATCAAAGCTGATGGTGGATTCCAGCCATCATTTACAGTAATAGGATCATAACAAAGCTCCCGGGATAGTCCTTCTTTTAATACTGTGGGGGACAGGGCAGGAATCTGTTTGGCTTCATCCTCTATTATTAGAAGGTCCTTACTAGGGACCTCCCTCAAGAAAAAGGTCTTTTCTGACTTTGACACTGAGCCTCTGAGCAAAATAAAGGGTTGCAAAGCAGCGGCCCTGTGGGTGAAGGTAGATAGGCCGCTGGGAGGCTCATGAACAGGATGGGACTAGAGGAGGTGGGGACCGGCGACTGCGATGCTTTCCACATTCACTCCCACGTCTATGCAAATTGACACGTGGCAGGGTGGGGGTGTTCAGAGAGGGGTCATTGTGTGTCTGCCTTCCAACACTAGTGCCTTTCTCCTGGTACTAACATGCAATGTGAGCCTCATCAAGCCTGGCACTGGGACTGAATAAATGAGACCATCTTTGCCCTAGAGACTGGGGACAAGGAGAGCTCCTGAATACCATGAGATGGACTAGGTGCCTACTTGAGGGAGGGGGTGGGAGAGGAATGGTCTGTGTTTAGTGAGAACCGAGGGGAGGAGGGATGTGTCATCCCCATCTGGAGAATCTGCAAAGGCTTCCTGGAAGAAGTGGTTGAGCTGGGTCAGAAATGGGGTGGAGTTTAGGAGAGGGTCACTCCAGGCAGATGGGGTCTTGTCGGGCAACAAATGCTGGGGGCTTCAAATGTCCGAAGGGCCAGGACAAGCCCAGGGAGACTGTAGCTGGTGCATGACTCTGCCGTTCTTTTGGTGTCTTGCTTTAAAACCCACAGGGAGCCTTGGACTAGGCATCCTCCTGCTCCCCCTTTGCTTTAGGGGCCAGAGGGTTACTGTGGGAAAAGAGGGGTGCTTTCAATCTTTATGGCTCAGAGGCAGACCTCAGACCATGGCGTTAAAGTTATGGGAAGGCAAGTTCAGGCCCAATATTTGGAAAAACATTCTAACAATGGGGGCTGCTTAATATTGAAATAGACTGCAGGTTAAGGCAATGAGCTCCCTGTCCATCAGTGGCTTGTGCAAACCCTGAAAGCTGGTGCGACTAGGATTAGACTGCACATCTGGCGGCCTGACTCACAGAGCACCCTTTTCATCAGCTTTCCGGGTGTGCTCTTGCAGGGTCATGGTCTCCACCGATTGGCTGGTGCCAAGGTAGGGGGTCATTAGTCAATGTAGCTGGTCCTGAGGCAGCCACGGTGTCATTTGTCTGGTTTTGCTGCTTTTCTGGGCCTGGAGCTGAAATACAACTGAGGCCTAGATGTTATCTTTAGGGAGGAAAGGTCAGGGTGTCTAAACTGCAGAGCCAGTGATATGTTACTGGAGGATAGGTTACCCTGGGAGTGAGGTTCTTGTTTTCCCAGCTTTGCCCCTTGCAGGGCTCTCTGCCCTGGTGAGTTCCTGTACCTGCCCCATCGTCCTTGCTCTGCTCACGCCTGTCTGCCTGTAACAGTGCTGCGTACAAAACACCACAGAATTCTGAGCCCATGGCTAGACCTGAGCTAATGGAGACACAGAGACTTGCTGAGCATTTTGTATCTTAGTTTCATAGTAATGAGCAAACAGCAAGCCATGGCATCAGGCATTCCTTTTATTAGCTCTTAGAAGACTCCTGCTGAAACACTCAGAGGTCCTAGGAATATCTGCAACCTCATCGGAGAATGTGGTGAGAAAATACATATACGTATGTGTGTGTGTATATCTGTATGTCTACTTTGTGGTGTGTCTCTGAGGTTGCTGCCCACTCTGTGGGGGGCTCAGAAGCGCTTCTGGAGGGCAGACTGGATATTCTTCAGCAGGCCCCACTTAGCTCGGTTCTTCCCATGCCCATCTGGTGTTTGCACCTGCAAGCAGAAGCAGAGCCCATGACACCAGCCCCCGGGAAACAGCAGCTCCCGGAGCCGGGCCCCTGCTGTGTGCCAGGTACTACACACGTCATCTCATTAACAACTCAGGACAACCACATGAGGCGGGTGCCACCAACCCCATTTTATAGATGAAGAAACTGAGGCTCAGGAGGATCGGGTAGCTTTTCTAAAGTCCTGCAGCTAATATGTGGTGGGATTGCGATTTCACAGACCAGGTTACACTTTCTTTAAGACACTGAATGCGAATGAAAGCTGATGACAGTGTCGGTGCTGCCACCCCAGATGGGTTTTACCATAGAGCAGCCCTCTGGGTCCTCTGTGGCCCCTGGAAATTGCTTCTGTCACAGCTCTTGTCATTTGTAAATGTCAGCAAACGTGTATGACTCTCTTACCAGACTGTGAGCACCTGGACTGGAGTGTGTGGAACTGACAGCCCTCCATCTCTGTAATTCCAACACTGGTTATGGTAAAGAGACGGTTCTTAGAAAAGTAGATGGAAGATTAATAGAACGATAATTTGTAAATCTGCCAGTTGTTTCTCTCTGATGTTTCTTATTATCTTTGATCGCAGTGATTGGTCAGTGCTACTAGGAAAGGCAGACTGCACTGGGCACCAGGACCCTCCCAGAGTCCCGGCAGCTCAGCGTAGATGTGGGTGGGTCTCAGGTCTCACCTTGAAGGTGGTGGTTTCCTCAGATCTCTGGTCTGGCCGCACTCCGCTCCCTTCCCAACACACACTTACTGAAGAAGAGGCATTTAGGGAGTGAGGCTGAACTCTCAGGATGAGACAGCCCACTGTCTAGGTGGATCAGGGTGGGGGTGGGCTTGGATGACCAAGAGCAATGTTTGTACAAAGTATAAAGTATCTGTATACAATGCTTCTAACTTTTTATGTCTGTATTCCAAGGGAAAGGGGGGGAAAAAAGAGACACTTATTATCATTATGTTCTCTAGTTTTACACAATTTATTTTCAGTTTTAGAGAAAGCAGGGTTTCATGCAAGGTAATATCATATACATGACATTGGATTACCCATTGCCAGATAAAAATGGAAATAACACACAGAGGTAACCCTGATAAAGGTTATATAAATGATGCAAGATGTCCCCACAGAGCTCTCAGGGGATGGTGAGGAAGGGAGAGCAGTGTTGTGAGTGACTGGGAATTGGCTCATAAAGAAGAAGGGATTTGAGTTCTGCCCTAAAGTGAGTCAGGATCTCCAGAGATAATGACTGTGTGAGGCCTGTGAATGGGGCAGTGGGGACTGAGGTGTGTCTGTGAACAAGGGGGTCAGATGAAACAGTACAGAAGAAACAGAGAACAGAGCTTGAGATACTAAAGAAGTTGACATCATAGCTGAAATCTCCTTCCCCACCTCAAATGCTCAGAAGCTTTTCCAAATGAATTTCACCAAACTTTGAAGAAAGCTTTGTTCTAGAAAATATAAAAAGAGCAAAAGCTTCCCAGCTCATTTTATCAAGCTAGTAAAATATTGATTCCAGAACCAGATGAAAACAATACAAACAAAACATTATAGGTCCAGTTCACTTAAGACCATAGATGCAATAAAACAAAATAAATATGAGTTAACTAAAGCCAAATATATTTAAAAATGATATATCATACACATAGAAGATGATTTAATATATGTCCAGACTTATTTCAGAAATATCTGTTGTCTTCAGATTGAGAGACTCAATGTCTTACCAATCAAATTTTTTCTGCAATTTTCTTTTTTGAGTAATTCAATTTACTTCCAAATTTATATAAAGGAATACAATTTTATGATTAGCTAAATGGACCTTAAAAAAAATAAGAAAGATAATGTATAGACTTACCTTAGCAGATCATCAAGACATCCTAAATTTGAAAGGTAAAACTGTACAGTTACTAAAAGAATATATGAAAGATTATCTTTGTGATCTGAGCCCATGGAAGGACTTTTTAAACAAAACTTTAAAAGGTCAAACCATAATTGAGGACTTTGATCACATCAAAATTGAAGATTTTTGTTGTTTCATGAAGTATGCTATGAACAAAGTTAACAGACATCAGAATGGAGAAGCTATTAGCAAAATCTAAAACCATTACCTAGACTATATAAGGACATCTTGCAAATCATCTAGAAAAAGGAAAGAGCAACCGAAAAATGGGCAAAGGATATTAGCAGTTTAATTACAGAAGAAGAAATCCTGAAAACTAACAAGCACATAAAATGAAATGTAAAGCACTAAGAAGATAGCGCTTTATACCTATTGTGTTAGCAAAACAGTGGAAAGTTGGATCATGCCAAATGTAGGTGGGGTTAGAAAATAGGGGCCCTCATTCATTCCTTGTGGAAGTGTGCATACATGTAGTCAGATCATACTCCAAGACCCAGCCATTTCACTCATGGTGTGTATCTGGTGAGGGCTGAGTGTGTCCTCCCAATACCCATGTGTGGAAGTCCTGCCCCGGGTACAGCAAACTGTGACTGTATTTGGAGATAGGGCCTTTAAAGAGGTGATTAAGTTAAAATGAGCTTGTTATGGTGGGCCCTAATCTACTCTGACTGGTATCCTAATAAGAAGAGAAAATTTGGACACACAGAGACACATCAGAGAGGCATGTGCATTGAGAAATGTCTCTCCGAGGATGCAGTGAGACGGCAGATATCTGCAAGCCAAGGAGAGAGGTCTCAGAAGAAACCAGACCTGCCTTGATCCTGGACGTCTAGCTTCCAGAACTGTGAGAAAATTAATTTCTGTTGTTTAAGCCACTCAGTCTGGAGCATCTTGCTATGGAGCCCCAGCAAACTCACACCCCGATCCCACCCACTAGGTGTCATGAGAGAGGCTGTTCCCTGCGGCATTGCTGGAAGCCACCTGGTGTCCGTCTTGGCCGAGCAGACAGGTGAAATGTGGCGAACAAATGCACACTGTGGAGGGTAAGGCAGCATTTGAGTAAGAGCGATTTTCAACCTTTTTCATCTCAGAGCACACATAAGCTAATTACTAAAATTCTGTGGCAAGTGAAGAAATATATTTTTTGCCAATCTGACCCCCACCTTCCCAAATTTTGATTCATTCACAGCAGATGGCTATTGTTGTGTTGGGACCCAGGTAAGATGCCCAGGAGGCCAGGCAACCCTGACCCATGGCCAGGAACCCCCCTGAAGTCAGCATGAGCAGGAAGGGAGCAGCCCTGCAGACTCAGGGGTGTTGGCAAGGCTGCTTCCTGAGCCCATGCCAGGCATGGGTGGGGGTGGGGACTCCAGTACAGACTGAGAAGGAATTTGAGAGGATGGGTGGGGGCGGGGGTGGCTCATTTCCTGAGGAGCTACAGGGAAAGACCCAGAAGAGCACCAGTTTGTGACTATCGTTGGACCTGAATTTTTACCTCCAAATCTGATGCATCCTGGGTCATCCCACTGACAGGTTGTGGTAGACAGAATAATGTCCCCTAAAGATGTCCATGTCCCAATCCTGGGAACAGGTGAATATATGTTACATGGCAAAGGGGAATCCAGTTGCTGGTCAGTTGGCCTTAAGATGGGGAGATTATCCTGAACCATCAGGCGGGTCTAAGGTGATCATGAGTCTTTCAAAGTGGAAGGGGGAGCAGAAGAGAACCAGAGGGATGGCCGTGTAAGACTTAGCCTGATGGAGCTGGGTTTGAAAACGGAAGCAGGGGCCATGAACCAAGGAATGCGGGAGGTTGCTAGAAGCTGGAAAGGGCAAGGAAATGAATTTTCTCTTAGAGCCTCCAGAAGGAATGCAGCCCTGCTGACACCTTGATTTTATCTGATAAAACTCATTTTGGATTTTTGATTTCCAGGATTGTCAGATGAGTGCATTTTTGTTGTTTAAGCCACTAATTTGTTACAGCAGCAACAGGAAACCAGTGCACAGATGGAAAGGCTTTGTCATGGGACGAGCTCTTGGAAGTTAGCTGAGATTTGAAGCCAGAGGGAGACAGTCAAAGTAAGGAGACTATTTTCAGAAATGGGTGGTCAGCAGGTACATTGAGCGTGAGAGGAAGAGCAGGAGGAGAAACTGAAGCCAGAGGGTAGAGGGCTACAAACGAATTTCTCCATTCCTTCAAAAATATCAACTAGGGTCTTGGCTGTTAAAGGCTTTCAGCTTGGGACCGTGGACAAGGCCAATGGTCTTGAGTAAGGCCAACACAGTGTCTGTCCTCATAGAACTTGCAGCCTGGTGGGTTTGGGGCTTGGACCCAGGTACACCAGCCCAAGTCCAATGTCCTTTCCAATGCATGATCTTGCTTTTCAAAGAAATAAAAGTCTGGCTCTGACTGCTGCTTTCTTCGATGATATTCCCCTAGAGTGAAGTGCCAGGTCCCCAGGGCTGAGCCTGCCCTGCATCTGGTTATGGTGCAGGGAGACAAAGAGCTCCCACCTTGAATGAGACCTAGCTTCCCACTCAACTCCTTTGAGCTACATGAGGTCAGACACTTTGTCTCTATGAGCCTGGTTTCTTCATCTGTAAAGTGGAGGCTGTACTCCCCGCCTGCCAAGTGGTTGAGAAGATCAGTGATAAAGAATATACAGTGTCGGACACAGAGCTGCCTTCAATAAATGGCATGTTTAAAAAGTGTTCAAGTTAATTTCCATGCTTCATGGACTATACCTCAAATAAAATCCCTTAAAAAAATCAACAAGCCCCAGACTATGAAAATCAAATACAAAAGGTGCTATTTCACTTCCTTTACAAAAGTACATATGATAGAAATATTGTGTTTTGGAGAAGAAATGATTCTGCTGCCTCATTACATCATTTTAAATGAAACCTTTCAGGAATACCTGCCCAGAGCTGATGCCAAAGGAAAAATATTTCGATTTTATAGGAAAGAGCCGAAGTCATTACTTTTATGAAGCTTTATAAATGTCATTCAAACACCGTCTTATTTTCATTTGCTATTGAAGCCTTTACTTATGCAAATCATGACAAATGTTAAGGAAGCCAGTGTTTCCCCTGGAATGCTAATATAATCACAGAGAGGGAGGAAGAATTGCTTCTGAAGGAAAAATCTATATTGCAGCTCTGTGACTCTGATAAAAATGAAGCTTCCAGAAAACCTCATTAATTAGTGCTCTGCTCATTTAGAAATTGTGTTAAAAAGCAAAGGGACCGCAATGAGTTTCCTTCCCAGACACGGAGTGCAGATTAATCGCATAAACACCGTTTCAGGGGGAATGTTATTCTTGACTGATTGTATAAGACACTTAGGAGCTTTCAGGCAGCTTTTGCTACTTTGTAATTATTAATTTTGTCTATCAATTTATTTCTTCAGTCTTTAATTTAGACATTCATTCACATATTTATTTGTGTGCTCACATTCCACTCATGTATTCACTCAATAACCATTAAGAACCTGCTCTGCGCACAGTGCTGTTAGCATTGGGGGAGAAAGAAAGACGAATTAGACGTGGATTTTGTTCTCAAGGAGTCAGAGTTTAAGAAGGATGAATAAACATCTACATCAGTCTTCCAGCCCCATCCCTGTCCCTAGCACCTAAAAATGACATTGATAACATTGAAAAAAAATTAGTAACAGCACTGAGTGCTCTTTGTGGGCAAGACATTTTTGAGGAAATTTTTTTTTTTTTTTAATGAGAAGGCAGCTGACATTAGATTGAAGGAAAAATCCATGGTCAGAAGGACATGCTACAAAACATGGTAGCTGCTGTGGGTGTGCCAGGCTCTGGAGAGAAGAGCAGCAACAGGAAGGGCTCTGGGGCAGCTAACTGACAGGGAGACTGGCTGGGGTATAGCAGGGGGAGCAGCCAGCCTGTCTTTCTCACCCCACTTCCTTCCCATGTGAGTGTCTGACCTGGGGGGGGGGAGAGGAGGGAATGCATGTGGGTCCTGGGCTCCAGATGCAGAGCATCACCCCAGGAGCTGCAATCAGGAGGGAGTAGAGAGCCCCACCCCCAGGAGGCTTGCTGAGCAACAGCAAAATCCTGTCCTCACTTTACCTCCTGCTTCCCTTTATCACTAGAAGTAGCAACAAATCTGATTCTCTTCTGCAAGCATTTGGCTAGAGATGAAGGGGTGTCACTAGTCAGAGAAAGGGGGAGGAGAGAGACAAAGAGACTAAGTGAAATGATGACTTTCCAGTTCCCTTGGGTGTCAGATGCATGTTCTGGCTGGAAGTGGTATCATGAGACTTCTCTTTCTCTGTACGATAAATTGCCCTTCAAAAGATTTTATTTTTCAATTACAGTTGATATTCAATATTATATTAGGTCCATGTGTACAGTATAGTGGTTAGACAATTATATAATTTACAAAGTGATTCCCCTGATTAATTCAAGTACCCACCTGGCACTGTACATCGTTATAACAATATTATTGACTGTATTCCCTATGCTGTATTTTACATCCCCATGACTATTTGTAATTACCAATTGGTACTTCTCAATCCTTTCCCCTTTTCACCCAGCCCCCCAAACTCCCCTCCCTTCTGGCAAACATCAGTTTGTTCTATGTATCTATGTAAATTTTCCTTTTCAAAAGCTGAAATGGATGGACATATTCTCTTTTTTGCTAAAGAATTCCTGATTTAAAACATAATCTACTCTGACTCCAAAGAATACCGTCATTGTTGTATAGTAAGATAGCTCGGCACAATCTTGGTATTTTTCTCCCTGTTTTCCTTTGAATATCAATAAAATTAGATTCGTGAATGTATGTCCCTTGGGGATATAGAGAAGAACCAGCCTTGCATCACAAAGAAGACTGGAATAATCTTGCACCTTGTTTTTTGGAGTCCATCCTGACCTCTTTGGCGGTTCTTCCTTGACTTTTAGGTAGGCAGCAAGTGAATTTTTTTTAGCATAACCATATCCCAAATATTACAAGGGACATACTTATACTAAAAAATACTTGATGCTTTCCTGAGTTTCTAATTTAATTGGGCGTCCTGTATTTGTATTTAAATCTGGCACCCAGTCCTCCCTTTGAGTCCCCACAGGGTGAACACGTAACTCTTCTGTTCTCACACCACAGTTATTTGTTTACCAGACCCTGAGCTCCCTGAAGGCAAGGATTATGTCTTATTTTCCTCTGAATCCCTACATCGTAACACAGTGCCACGCACAAATGTTTTTTGAATCAAACTAAATTAATAATTCTTAGGCTGTGTCTGCAGAGTTGGCTGAGGCCAGCAGCCCTCCCTTTGGCCCTGAGCGAACAAGATTTTTGGAATTAGAGGGGGCCGTCACATACATGGTGGGTTCTGTGGTTTCATGATCATCCTAACAGGCTTACACCCAGAGCTTACAGAGAAAAATCTGTCTGAAATGAACGTGCACAGTACCTTGCAGATGTCACTCCATTGCCCAGGACCACTATCATTGATGGCTCTGACTTTAAACAGGTATTCAGTGTTGGGGGTCAGGTTGTGCAGCTCCAGACTCTGCTGCATTATGTCCCGAATTTGTCCACAGAGCTCTGTCCTCACGTTGTTGGGAGGGCAGTTAATGAGTTCATAGAATTCCATCTCAAAAGAGTCCACGTCTTCTGTTGGGCATGTCCAGTAAACCTATGAAGACAGGAACATGTGGGTGAGGTCCTAGTACACACCTCTCAGCTTCCTTTCCCATAAAGATTTGTGTCGCTGACTATCTGTGGGGTGAATTTAAGCTGACCCCAGCCCCTCTAGCTGCTGAAGACTTTGAATGAGACCTTGTGAGACAGTATTAAAAGGCTGCGTGATGAGGCCTCACATGATGCTTGTAATGTGTTTCAAGAACAGAAAGACGCTCCTCTGATTCCTGTTACTGTCAGTCATCATGGAGATGACCATTGTCTCCTAACATCGCTAATCAGAGTAACTACCATTTATTAAACACCTATTATGCATCAGATGGTGTGTCAGACATTCTTAATTCAGTCCTCACAACCCCCTGGAAGGGAGATTTTATTATCCCATTTTACAGTTAAGGTTCAGAAACAATCCTTTCAGCAAATTCCAATGAACCACAGAATCCTAGAAGGTGAAAAGTGTGTATCTTCCAACCCTGTATTTTATACACAAGAAAATAGAGTCCCAGAGAGGCGAACTGACTTATTCAGGAAATGGAGAATGTATGTTCATACTCAAAGCATAAATATTAGCCCTTGGGAAGAGATATATTATTAACAAGTGTCAATTAGCAGATGGTACCTGGCATATAAATATTTTATAATAATTATATTTTTAAGTAGATTTTGCATGCTTTATTTAAATTTTAATAAATTTAAATTTTATAATGTTTATAAAATTAATTTATAACTACTCTTTAAAAAAACCCCAACAAAACAGACATTTATTTCTCACAGTTTTGGAAGCTAAAAGTCCAAGATCAAGGCACCTACAGATGTGTCTGGTGAGGGCCTATTTCCAGGTCCATAGACATCCTTTCTCTCACTGTGCCTCACATGGCAGAGGGGGTAAGAGAGTTCTCCAGAGTCTCTTCTTTTTTTAAATAAATTTTTATTAAATTTATTGGGGGGGCATTGGTTAATAAAATTATATAGTTTTCAGGTATACAATTCTATAACAAATCATCTGTATATTGTATTGTGTTTCAAGAACAGAAAGATATCAAAGTGAAGTTTCCACCCATCACCACTTATCCCCCCTTTGCCCTCTTCTTTCCCCCACCCCCTTTCCCTCTGCTAATCACCATACTATTGTCTCTGTCTATAAGGTTTTTTTTTTCCTTTAAAACTTATTATTAATTTATATAACAATAAAAATTAAGTTATTTTTTTCTGCTTATCAAAACAAACATACTCACTATGAAGTACTTGGAAAATACAGAAAAAGTATAAGGGAAGAAAACAGACATTACTTATAATCCCACAATTCAGTTAATAATTGATTGCTATTTCTTTCCAATTTTGAAATACATAAAAACACATAAATTTATATAATTTGGATTATATTGCTTTGATTCCTGCTTTATATCACTTATTATATATTGTATGTTTCCCTACATCATTAATAATTCAGTAAAGCACCATTTTAATCACTGCCCCACGAATAATTTAATCCTTCTATAGTTGAACATTTAGGTTGTTTCTAAGTTTATCTTTTAATAAGTAATGGTGCCACGAACACTTTTGGGCATGAATCTTCACCT
This sequence comes from Miniopterus natalensis, assembly GCF_054644295.1. Taxonomy (NCBI): domain Eukaryota; kingdom Metazoa; phylum Chordata; class Mammalia; order Chiroptera; family Miniopteridae; genus Miniopterus; species Miniopterus natalensis. Next base: position 28,242,373 of record NC_142095.1, on the reverse strand, counting down.
GAGTTTTTAATCATTTCCTTGGGAGGGATTTCTAGAAATAAAACTGAGTTTTTATAAAAACTCTTTAGGATTTTTAAGATATATATTGAAAAGTTATAATTCTAATTTTAAGAATATTTTTTATGCCAAAAACCTAAAGGGGACTGTTAGTCAACCATCACTTGAGAGATATCAACATGGATTTTGTCTTCTGCAGTACTGAGCACATGATTTCTGTGTGAATTCCATTCCATGATCCTAACATACGGATCAAGAATATTTTTATATCAAATACTACTGCCTGGAACTAAGTCTAAGTGTCCTCACCTGACGACCTATGACTTGACTAGGTTTTCCTATGTAGGCTTCTTTCTTGAGCTCATTCAGGGACCACTAACAGCTAGCATGGGGAGATTGTATCCAAGTCCAAGTAGAGAGCAGATATCACCAGTCCCTCCCTTTTGGAGTCAGATCCTGCCAACGTCCCAAGAAGCCTGAGTTGCATGGAGATGAGACCTAATGTCCCTGAGCTAATGTCACATACACTGCAGGCTTTGCTGTTCTAGTATCATTTGGAAATGTAGCTTCAGCTGCTCAGTTGTGGGCATGTCTTATGTGAAGGGCATAGACACTTTGCTTTTTCTGATGGCTCATGGGAGAGTTATGTTCCATGTTGCAACATAAGAACATTCTTAGTGTAAATTATCAACTCCAAAGCATAGATTATGATGTCTCAGGAGAATGGAAAAGGAAGGTTTGGCTTGTGTCTGGCTTTCATTTTCTTGTTTTAAGACCCTTGGTACAAAGTGTGGCCTGCATGCTGGCAGCAATGGCAACACCTGGAAGTTTGTTAGAAATGAGGGATCTCAGGCCCCACTGAGACCCACTGAAATGGAACCTGCATTTTAACAAGATCCACAGGTGCACATTCATATTTGAGCACTCCCACTTTAGACTTCAAGGATGCTAAAAGTGTTTGGAAGTGTTCTCAGATAATGGGGGCAAAAGATGGGCTCTGCCACAGGGAAGCAGGCCGAGGGCTGGCCTTGGAGAGGTACCTGTAGGAAATCCTAAGACAAGAGAAGACAGATGTCCCTGTAGGTGCCGGAAGCCGTTCCATCCTTGCTGCTTGACACAGTCCTTCAAGGAGGAGACATCTGCACAGCCAGTGCTCCATGGGGCTTGGCGAATGGCATACCCCTCTTCCCATGCTTGTTCCCCTCTCTAACGCTCTGTCTCCTTACCTGAGTCACTGCACCAGAAAAGGGCATTGCCCTAGCTGGAAACTTTTCCCTAGCGGGGGAGTCGGATGGGACTGGAAAAGACAATGATTCAGTAAAAGCCCCAAGGAGTACAGGAAAATCTTGTGCCACTTATGAGAAACTCACACTGTCAGCAGAAAGTTTAGGACTTGTGAGGCCACTACCACAGGGGGAAAGGCCTGGGTCCTGGCCCCTGCTGATTTGCCACCTCAGGGCCATCCACAGGGAGCCCACCAGCGAGTTCCCACAAGGAATGTATTACTGGGATGTTTATATGAATGGAAAACTCTGGGAATCCCCACAAGGAAAGAGCAGTCTAGGAAAGAGATTATTTCAATCTACACCTGAACCCTTACATACACAGGATATTACAATGAGGACGGACACCGCATAGTTAATTATAAAGGCAAACATGCACAGGTACAAACACCCCAAGCTTCTTAGAAAGGCTAGGGGGAACAGGACCCCCTTGGTACCTGTTAGATGAGAAGGTGAAAAAGGCTTTGTGCGAACAACTTTAAAAATGCCATTGTAAATTAAGCAGGCAGTTCCCTTATCTGACGGACAGCTGCAGGGAATGCAAGTGGGGAGACTGAGGCTGGGTGCCAGACAGGCGGTCAGTCACCACAGCTAAGAACAATCACACGCAAGCTACAGAGCCCTTACTTAGGACTTGCATAACCTTCACATAAGAAAAGCTGGCTGAGTTATTCTCCTTTTAGCTATGTAGTAGAGCAATAAAATAGTAACTTCAAAATATAAATAAAACAGTAGGTAAGACAAAAATTAACATACCTAAACAGATGTAAATTCTTTAAAAGGTCAGATAAGAAGGTACATTCATTAACTGTGAAAGGCCAAAACAGAAAGCGGAACATAGCATGATGTCTTGTTGTTTAACCAGCAACAAAATCAAATAGTATAAATACAGTTGTAGGAAGGCAATAAAAAAGAAGCTGATTGTCCTCATGCTCTGAACGCTGTCTCCGTGTGCTTCCGTCATTCTTCTCTGAGGCCGTCCACACCTTTGGGGACCCCTGGACCGCGGGGGCTGGACCCCGGCATGTAGGGAACCGTAAGATGACAGAAAATATCTCTAATAGAATATCTAGTTGCACATTAACCTTTTTTTCTTCCCTGAACTTTAACAGAGTATTCGACACACAGTTCACTTTAGGTTCAGCTAGACTTGAAAGGAATGTTAAGGGAAAGGCTATTCGTCTATGTTAGGCCAAGAGCGTCGAGTAGAGGTTATGATCCTGAGGAGCCAGGTGATGGCAGTTGTAGAGGTTTATGACAGACCCCCCCCCCCCCGCCCCGTTCCCCTCAAAAAGTTGAATCTTAGGAGATAAGAATTGGAATGCCATTGGGGATTATCCTTCCAATCTTTCCAAATCGTGGAGAGTCTGGATATTTTCTTTAGGAGCTGTAGCAATTTAGAGGAATCATAGCCAATAGATAATAAAACCTGCATTTCTAATCCCAATTTCTGGATCTCTCCACTATTACAGGCCTTCCATACTTCCCAAGCAGTGTGTTCAAATTATTTTGCTATTATTATTGGGCTCTCTTTCAATAGAGAAGCTGCCTTTGAATTGGGGTGGGGCTTTCAGAAGTACTTCTGACTATGAGTTAACATTGTTTGCTTTAAGCCAATCTTGGGCTGCTTGGATTTCAGAAACATATCCCTTTTAAATGGGCTTACCACAAAGAGCCCAGAGGAGCAGATCTGAGTGACCAGACCCTAGACTTCAAAGCACTAGGTACAATCTTTCTTGACTACCTGCCTCCATTCCATACCCTGCACCTCATGTTTCCCACAGGGCCCAGAGCCCCAGAGCCTTTTTCTTACCTTGGCAGCTCTTGGATACACCAGAGTCTGGTAGATAACAATTGGGCCTGGGGTTTGCACAGAGCTCTCGTTGAATGAGTACCAGTTGTGGAAGCTGCTGCAGTTCTGCAAAGACTGGTTTTCGGCCCCTGCGCTCCAGTAGGTGTAGAGGCCATCTGTGGTTTTGGCAGGTGTGGTGGACTGCGTTCGCCCATAGGTCTCTAGACCTATCTTGACCTTCTCTCCTCCACTGGTGTTGAAGGACAATAAGGAGGAGCTTCGCTGGTATATCTGCTGGTTGCCCAAGCTGTGAGTGCTGAAGGTGACCTTCCTGGCAATCATTATTTCTGAGCGCGCGGGATAGGGGGAGGGCAGGGAGTCCCCTGAAGAGCATGCCTTCTTGGGCCCCATGGGGAAGAGCTCATGGATGGCACTGGAGAGCTCAATGAAGTCCAAGGGGATGCAGTTCAAGGCGTGGAGCCGGAGCTGTGGGTCAGGCCTGTAGGTGGTCTGGATGCCGTCCTCAATCTGATCCACCAGAATCTTGGCAGACTGCAGGAACGCCACTTGGCCCGTCTCCTTGAGCGCTTCCTTGGAGTAGGCGATCAGGCCATCCATTTCGTTCACTTTCACGGTTGTGACCCTCACATATCTTTCAATCTCCTTCTGCCTGGAGACTTCCAGATTCTCTACCTGCTCCATGATCAGTTTCTCTTTTTCCTGGAGAATGCCGCGCAGCTTGAGAAATCCATTTCTGATCTCTTTTCGCTTTGCCTCCTTGTCGGCTTTAAAGCTGCCCTTTAAAATGTTGAATTCCATTAGGTCGTTATCAATTTCGTATCGGACTGCAAAAAAACACAAGTTAGTTACTTCAGCTAAAGCTCTCATCTCCCCAAATGCCAAAGCCAGTAGAAAATGGGAGCAAATTACTTTGGACTCAAGGAAGTGGGTGGAGAGGGAGGGAAGGCACTTGTAGCTGGGCTGAAACATGCTGGAATGCATTTCATAAAATGATTTATAAAATGCACTTGGCTTCCCTCAGTGCGCTCTTCCCTTCCTCCTTCTCTGATACTCCCCTCAGGTGTCACGGTCGTCCTTCCCTGGCACACTTCTATCTTATAACGGTAATCCCTGCGGCCTTGGGTCTGAAGTTGGAAGTTCAAGGCCACCCTTGATACTAATTTTCACCAGACTTCACTGGTCAGCAAATTGGACTTGAGAAGATGTGATGTCACAAAGTGACTGCGTTCCCTGTGTGAGGGCTAAGCTTTTGCAGGGGGGAAAAAGGACTAAACTTCTGATGATGCTTCTAAACGTTTCCTGCCTCATCCATGGGAAACCTAGGCCTAGACAACAGGGCTGCTCTCTCCCACGCCTTCTTTTCTCTGCTGGGGGAGTCTGTGCTCTCGGGTTCAGCTGGACTCCCTCTCTTGACTCTCCCTTACTTCCTTTCAATAAAGGGTCTGCTGTTACACTCCAAGGAGAACCTTGCATTCCTCTCACATGGTATTTGGATTTTAAGTTCACTTAGTCATTCAACAAACACCGACTGGACACCTGTTCCATGACACATGCCTTTCTAGGCACTAGGATTACAGATACGAGTATGAGAGGGCACCGATGCTCAGGGCACTGATAAATCCAATGATACTACAACCCAGAGGACACTATCATAGGGGACCACATATCTTGTCTCTATCTGTGAAATGGGCACCTTTGTTGGCTTTACAGGGACTTAGGCATTAGGTAGAGATTTGAAGACATGTAGCCTATCCCAAAGGAAGGTTCTTCCATGAAAGGCCAACTCTGCAGGGAGTTGGTGAGCTACAATCCTCACCAAACTGTACTCAAGAGTGGGGGTGACTGAGTCTTTTGTACACTTGGTTCTTAACATAGTCCTGGGTCCACAGTAAGCCACACCTTTGTGGGTGGTGGCCATTGTCACAAAGATATGCATTTGAGTAAGAGAAACCCTGGAGCTTTGTCAGACCATGAAAACAGGGCCCAAGGCTGTCTTGTTTACCACTATGTGCAGGGTATGGAGAGGTGCCTGAAAGGTGTTTGGTGAGTGAAAGCCATTCCATCCCATTTTTTGACATCTCTGGGGTGGGTATCAGCATGGTTACTCTCCTGCCTACTTTCTGAAATCCCCGTTTTCTTTGCCCACTTGCCTCCCTCACGCTGGACTGGAAGGAGTGAGGGGTGATGCAGAGGGGGCTGGGCAGGAAGCTAGCAGGGTGTGGTTTCAGGGGTGCTGAGAAGCGCCCCCTGCCCTCCCCAAATGAAGCCCTACTGTGACGTATGGTAGCTGAAATTCCACTTCATGCATTAATTTCTTTGACTATTCAATAGTTAGTTACTCACTCTCAAAGATTCCTGGATAGGAAATTTCATGCTTTGTTAGGGATTAGTTAAGCTTAAATAGAGCAAAGTCCTGAGAGGCAGGATAAAAATTTCTCAGGAGGGGAAAGAGGCAGCACCAAGAGAGGAGGGAGGCGGCCAGAAGCACCCCTCCTCCTTACAAATATGACAGCTTTGCAAGAGCTGGTGTTAGAGCAAAGTCAAATCAAGGTCTCTTTCAGGCAATATAGTTAAATGCAGCTATTATTTATTAAACATGTATATGGATGAAATCCACATATTGCACATATTATGGATCATATCCATATCTTATGATATATGATAAGATATTACACATATCTTTCTACAGGGAAGATATTGTTCCTATTTATAGATGAGGAAACTAAGGCTCAGAGAGGTTAAGTGACTGTCCAGTGTTACACAGCAAGTAAATGGGAGAAACCAGGGCCCTGTCCCTAAGTTTTGTCTAACTCCAAAGCCTATATTTTTAATTGCTACAGCTGTGGTTCTCAGCCCTCTGTGAGCACCAGAATCACCTGGGGAACTTTAAAAACCATTCTTCTCTTGGCCTCACCTGCTGAGATTCTGAACTGGCCTGAGTTGGGGCTCAAGAATTCACGTGAGGAAGTTTGCAGCTAGGTTTCGAACTAATCCAGGGACTCTTCTGGGTCTCCTGTTAAAAATGCAGATTCACACCCAGTTGGGAAGGGGTGAGGCCTGAGGTTCTGCATGTCTCAAAAGCTCCCAGGGGATGCTACTGCTGCTGGTCCTAGTTAGTAAAGCTCCCAGGCAGTGTCAATGTGTAGCTGGGGTTGAAACTACAGCTTTAAACACTCAACTTCTCTCCAGGGCTCAGAGTTCCTCAAATAGTGTTCTCAGATCACTTGCTTTTGAATTACCTGGAGATCTATTTAAAATGCATATTTATGGCACCTCCCTAGAAAGTGAATTGAGTCCTTAAGAACAAGTTTGAACCCTGGTTTAAAATAACATTTTTTTGTTCCCTTAATGAGGATAGACTAGCTAAATTCTTTGCCTGTATGGATATGCCATGAAGGTGGTCCCTGCCTCCTTTCTAGTCACTGGGCTCTCTGGAATTTTTACTGGTGTCCCCTTACCCTGACTTGAATTTCACTGTCTGACTTTTAGATGCTGTGGACTCTGAGAAAACTATCCTAGGTTTCTCCTTTGTTAAATACTCAGGCTTTCGATGGTTGTTATAGCAGGCTACAGGCAGCAGCCCCTTCCCCATGCTGAGGCTCCAGGCAGTAAGAACCTCCTTGAGAAAACCCTCCAGGAACCATAGGGGCTACCCGTTTGCTTGGCACCATGGTTTCTTTAATATAAAGGTTTTCCTGGTGGTGGTTCTGAAACTGAATAAATGTCAATAGATGAACAATGTTCTCAGATATGGGGCAATTGAGAAGTCAAGGTATTCCTGAAATATTCAGGAAAAGTGAAAAGTCCTGGGTGACACAATTAGCAAAGCCAGACCCACCTCTATGTCTAATGGGACTTTTCTATGCAGCTTAGAGAAAAATTCCCTCCCTCTCCTATGTCCAGGCATGTTTACACCATGACACTGAAAATCCGACAGGGAAAGGACTGGGTTGACCTGGGCACTATGGTCACTTGACTGGAGGCTGATCCTTAGGGAAATAGACCATAGGTGTGGTGGCTGTTGCTGGTGTTTTTTCAATATCTCTGTCTTTAGATTCTGGTCACTGTTTAGCACAGAGTAGATGGTCAAATGAACATTGTGAAATTAAGATGGGTGTTGAGGTCAGATCGACTGGGTCTGCCATTTACTGACTGCGTTTGCCAATTACTTCTTGGAACCCTACTTGTCTTATCCATGGAGGAGATTCTAATGCCTGAACTGTAATGTTATTTAGAAGAGTAGACATAATTCTTCTAAAAGGACTGGGAAACATAGGTCTCTGACAATGGAGATATTCCCAGGGGCAAAGGGCCCTAAAAGGATTCCTGAGACCCTCATGTCTCATCAGGTGAATGTCCACCCAGAAATTACAGGGCTATTTGCTGAACCCTGTAAATATTATTGTTCTGGGTTCCATCATGGACACTAGGGTCAGTTTCCCTTATAGAAACATTATATGTAGCCAATATAAAATAATCATGAGCAGGCATGCAGATGAAAAACAAGCTGTTGACCAGAATGTTTTTGATGATTTCTGCATTTTCCTGTTTTGTGTTTACTACCAGTGCATTTACTTTGCTGTTTGCAAGTTTTGGGAAAAATCCATAAGGGGAAATTTTAAACTGAGGTAATTCTAAACACCGACTTAATTCTTTACCCCCTGCCAGGCCGGGCGTGGCTCAATGGCTGAGCATTGACCTAGGATCCAGGCGATTGGGGTTCGATTCCCGGTCGGGGTACATGCCCGGGTTGTGGGCTCGATCAATGACTTGCTCATCATTGATGTTTCTATCTCTCTCTCTGCCTCTCCTTTCCTCTCTCTGAAATCAATGCAGATATATTTAAAAAAAAAAAAAAATTCTTCACCCCCTGCCAACTGGGAAAGCACTGCGGAAATCCAACTTTAGGGGTGAAACACCTTAGGAAGGCTAGCAGAACTTCAGGACACCATAGGATCAAACTCTTCATTTTCCAAAGGGGGAACTAGAGCCCAAGGTCATGAAGGTTATAACTAGGATTATAGAATCTTTATGGACTTGTGTGCCAGATGGTGGGTTTTTGTTGCTGTTGTTATTGTTTTTTCCCATGCTTCTCATAGAATAACTCATTTAATCCTCACAATCGCGCAATGAGGGGGTTACTGCTATTTATCCCCGTTGTATAGATGAGAAAACCAAGGCACAGGGAGGTTAACTGGCCGGTGGTAGTTGCCAGGTACGAGCAGCAGGCCAACCGCGCAGCCAGGCTCCGAGCGACTGCGGAGGGGAGAGAAGGGGGCCAGAACCTGCTTTGAACTTGGCGATGGCGCTGAAGAGGGCGGCGGACCGCTCGGAGCAGGCGTCGATGAGGCTGACGGTGTCGTGGCCGTTGTGCAAGGAGGTCTTGCAGAAGGTGCAGAGCAGCTGGTCGTCGTCGCGGCAGTACTCCACGATGCGGCTGGACGGGTGGTGGATGCAGATCTTCTCGTCCTGGTCCTCGGTGCTGGTGTCCACGAAGACGTGGTCCTGCATGGTCACGTCCGAGTGGAAGGTCTTGAGGCAGTCGTTGCACAGGTTGAGGCGGCAGGTGACGCAGCGCTTGTAGGCGATGCGGCGGCTGCGGCAGACCTGGCAGAGGATGGGCCCGCTGGAGCGGTCGAAGCGCCACTTGAGGTAGCCGTGCTCCTGCATGTAGCGCTTGGTGAGGCGCCCGCGCAGGTAGTTCTCGGGCAGCTGCATCTTGTGGCTGTAGGGCATGCAGTGCGAGCGGTGGCACACGGGGCACATGAGGATGAAGAAGTTCTCGGTGACCTCGGCGCGCTTCTGCAGCTGCCGCAGGCACTTCTCGCACAGGCTGTGGTTGCAGGGCAGCATGAACGAGTGCAGGCGCAGCCGGTTGCACATGGGGCACGAGAGGTGGTCCACCAGGTGGCTGTTGGCGGGGACCGGCCGAATCTCATCCAGCTGGGGGTCGCTGCTGCCGATGCGCAGGGCGGTCTTGGAGCTGAAAGGAGAAACACGGGGAGGGCTGCAGGACCTGGGCTCCCGAGCTCCCTGCATTCCCCCCCTCCGAGAGGCCGGGGGGCACCGGGAGGCAGGCCCGAGGAGCACTGGCGGGGGGCGGGCTGTCTGGGCCCCAAACCTGCCTCCACTATTTTTGCCCTGGGTGACCTCAGAAAAGTTGATGAACCTTCCTCTGCCGGTTTCCTCATTATAAAATGAGGGCCCGCATTAGGGGGTTTCTTGCAAGGATGACAGTAGAATTTAATACCTGCAAGGCCTTCGAGAATAGAATCCCTGGCACTCAGTAAGCGCTTGTTGAGCAAGAGAAAAGCCTTGGAGGATGGCCTGGCACTACCAGCCCGCCCTGGTGTTCTGTTGGCCGTAACAATTTCCCAGAACACCTACCCCAGGCAAGGCCATTCTGGGGCTCTGACGGAGCAAAGCAGAAACGAGACCCCCTTCATCACCTTTGAACTCGGACAAGAGCAAGAACATTGTCCAAACCACACAAATGGCCCAACACCCCTTCATCTGGGTAATGGGAGTGACTGCTGCTCTCTCGCTGATTGCAGCCTTCGGCTCCCTCTGTTCTCCCACTTTCTAGGCAAGATTTATTAAGATACCCAAGAGCAGATTCATACCTGCACCCTCACTTAAAGAGCCTAAATCCTGTAACTTATTGATGCCTTCTTACTGAGACACCGCACACTTAACCATGGTGCGTGTTCTCACTTGTTGCCATGAGGCAATGAATCCAGTCTCGTCCAACTACAGGTGCATTCTTGGTGGGTTTTGCCTGGAGGGCATTGGCATCATTATTATTAGTGTAGGATGGGACACAGAAGAGGATGGGTAAAGTGTCCTCCCCAGGACACCAGGAGGTCAGTCCTTAAGCCAAGCCGAAAACCCCGGTGTCTCATCACTACACAAGTGAGGGTTAGGGTCTAGGCAGATTGCACAAGGTGGAATGCACCTCTGTAGAGGTGCATCCTTGAGATGAGTTTCTTAACCTCTCTCATTCTCAGTTTCCTCATCTGTAAGTCAAGGCTCACAATAGTACTTCTTTCATGAGAATTTTATAAAGCCTGCATGAGATAATCCATGACAAGTGCTTAACGGCTGGGACCTACTAAGCATTCCATAGATGTGGCTGCTGCAATTATTACCCTCTACTACTAGCCAGCTGATGTCCACAGTAGAGGAAAGCAATGGTTAAGACCACAAAAAGTGTGTGCTTGTACTATTTGTGTGTGTGTGTTTTATTTGTCTAAAACCTGAGGCTGATTTCATGTATCGTAAGAACTACGGACAAAGTGAAAACATACTTGCAAAATTCAAGTATAACTTGGGGCAAAAGCACTTTATGAAAATAAAGGAACTAGCTGTGGGGATGGAGGTATCGCCAGATTCACAATTGGTGACTGTTTCTATTTCTTTTCCTCTGTTTCCAATAGTGATGTTTGGGTGTTGATCCTGACATGGCTGCTGTCCTCTTCTGCTTCTGCCTTCTTGCCACCCCTATATGCCCCTGTCTCCTTCCCCATTCCCCTGGCCAGAGACCTATGTCTCAGAGCCCAGACAACCAAAGGTGCTACCTGAGTATTCTGGAATGAGTGGCCCTGTGATGAAAGAGAACGCCCCTTGTGGAGGCTCAGGCTCCTGGAAAGCTCATCTCTTAGGACTTGGACGCTGGGCTCCAGGCCTGCTGGCCTCAGTGTTCTCAGCCCTGTTTCCTCTCTGCCTTCCCAGCCTCCTGCCTACGTCCTGAAGGGGTCCCCTGGAGGAACAGTTCCACTGGCACATGTTAGCTGGATGGACCTCTCTAGTTTGATAAGGTGGCTCTGAGAATCAAGGTGTAATATAGTGAGACAGTGTGAGAAATCAGAAAGAAGGGAGGGAAGGTGGTGTTGGGGGAAGAGAAAGAAAGAGAGGGCAGAGCTAAGAAACAGGTGTTAATGGCCCAGGGAGCTAGTAGAGATGAAAAAGGAACTGAGAAAAAGAGATGAGTAAGGCAGAGAGGGATGAATGAACCAGAGTGGGGCAGGATGAGCGAGATGCTGAGCAGCAAGTGGTGGCGAGAAACGGGGGAGATAGTGGTTCAGAAACCAGGAGAGAGGCCAGATGGAAGATAAACCTTCGTGCACCCAGAGCCAACCTCCTGACACTTATAATAGCATCTCTGACCATCTTCTGAAAGCCTCAGGCTTAGACCGGGGCATTCAGGGACTGTGGTCCCATGACAACACCATCATCTAGCAGCCTCGCCTTCTTGCCCAGACAACTAGCCTCTGCTCTTCTGCATGGCTTTCTCCCTCTCCCAGTTCAGGCCTGTTCTCCTTGCACCTGGGTTCTCATCGTATCACGTGGCAAGTCCCCTGATTCCCCTCCTTGTACCTTCCAGGCCATCTGCGGGGGTAGGGTGAGAGCTTTTACAATTCTGATGCCCAGGTGGTACTCCAGACCAATAAAATCAGCATATCTGGGGATGGGGGGCCAGATATCACTATTTTTTAAAGATTCCCAAGTGATTCCAATGCAGAGCAAAGTTCAGGAGCTATTGGCCTAAGGCATCTTCCCAAAGCACAGTGTCATCCCTCCTCTGTTGAAATGGGCTCAGGGACTCTCCTGGCTGATGCACAGAAAATGGGGCCGTCGAGAGGAGAGAGAAGTGTGGACACTACACTTTAGAACTTCTGCACCCAGGACCTCTGGATTCTTTGTTCATGCAAAGACCACGAGAGGTCCATGAGCAGAGGCTAACATTTATTAAGCATCTACTGAGTGCTTAACTGCAAGATGGATCATATTTGCCCCCCCAAATTCACTTGCTCAAAGGTTCATTTGCTCACACACGTGCTTTTCTGACCCTTTGAGGCTTCAAACCTGGCTCTCTACATCCTGTCATAATGTCGAACTTGGATCTTTACGCCTCTGAGAAGTCTGTTTCCCCTCATGCGTGACATAAAAAGACCAGTTTAGTCATAGCAAGAGGAAAATATTCCATGCTAGATACAGAGGCCTAATGCGCCCAAAGGTTGTTAGAACCCTCAGTGCCATGCCCTCCGGATGGGAACAAAGAGAAGGCTGGCAGGGATACACAGCTGCCCGGGGCCCTTATATGGGCCATGGGGTCAACAGAGACCTGTTGAAGGGGTGACCTTTTCAATGGGTGTTGCAGATGCCAAGAGTTCAGAGGAGGAAGAGGAAGGGCAATTTATATTTGTATGTCACATAACAGATTACAAAGCACATACATTAATCCTCTCGCCCACCGAATCATGGCAGGTTTTACTCCCTCTGCGTTGCAGGAGAGCATTTTAAAATTAAGAGCACACAGACTCTGGGTTCAGATCCTGAGTGCATCTGACTGGCTGTATGATCCTGGGCAACTTAACCTCTCAGAGGCTGGGTTTCCTCAGTGGCAGGGTGGCATGGGGCGAGGGTTATGTGGGGCCACGCAGGCAGTGCCCGGCAGGCTGCTTAAGCCCCGGGTCCTGGTTCTTGCTGTTGCACAGGTGGGAGAGAGACACCCAGGAGAGGACACCGCTCAGCCACACGATCGCGGAGCTTGGATTTGAAACTCAGGTCTATACGTGGTCAAGAGCTGTTTAGGACGCACTTAATTGCTACAGAATTCCTGGCCTCCTTTCAGATAGGGAAACGGACTCCGGGCAGGGGCGCCGGCCTGCCCTGTGGATCCCCCGGGCAGCAGGGCCCCCGGTTGTCTGAGGCAGTGCGGCCCCCACGAGGCGCCCAGCGCTTACGAGATGCGGATGCTCCGGAGGCGGCCCTTGCGGAAGGTGATGGTGACGTTGCGGCAGCAGCGGCTCTCGTGGTAGTAGCACTTGACGTTGCTGCTGGCCGTGCAGCAGCACTTGCAGTTGGGGTCGTTGGCCCAGGAGCAGCAGCACCAGTGGCAGTTGGGGTTCTCGGCGCAGGTGCAGTGGCAGAACTGGCAGTTCCGCTCGTCCTTGTAGGGGCAGGGGAAGCAGGTGCAGTTCCGCTCGGAGGTGAAGAGGAACTTGCAGCACAGGCAGGAGCACAGGCGCGGGCAGCACCGCTGCCACGTGCAGCACGGGGAGCAGACGCACATGGCCGTCTCCATGGCCCCGCCGGCGCTCACCTGGCCTCCGCCGGCCCTGCTGTCAGCTCCCCCGGGGCGGCTCCCGCCTCTTCCCTGGAGGCCGCGAGAGGGTGGCTGTTACGAGGCCTCCACAGGCCATGTCCCTACCAGCAGGCTCAGGGGCTGGGCCGGCAGCCTGGGGCCGTCTGCTTATGTCACAATCCCTGCCTCCCCCCATAGCTCACTATGCTGGGTGGGTGCGAGGGTGAGACCCGGGGGGGGGGGCAGGTGGGCCGATGGCCAGACGCTCCAGGCTTCCATGGGACCGGCTCCGGGCGAGTTAAAGCAACGGGCAGCCTGGAGAGTTAGCTGTCGCCCGTCGTCTTCGGAGTTACGAGGGGGATTTCAGAAGCGATTTCTCTCTGCTTGGTGCTTTCCCTGCAACGCGGGCAAGTTGACTTTAGGATGTATCTTTATAGGCTGAAAGGCCTGGGTATGATTAATTGGAAAAGTAGACTGGCTTGATGTTCCTCTCCTTGGGTCTTTTCTGCTTGGATAGAACTCTTTACTGGATGAACAAAGCACGGTGTTTACAAATAATAGCACTGCCACATTCAAAGGGAATCGCCAGCTGGGGAAAGAATTAAAGGGGAAAAGATATGGGTTCGCTTAGGCATTTCTTTCAGGAGTCACTGGGTTTGTCAGTGGCTGTATAGTCACTGCTGATTTTCATGAGGCTTCATGCATAAATCACTCAGAATGTTTCTTGGCCTTTTTGCAGCTTCATGGGATCTGGCTGAGGCTCAAGCTGCTTCCTTTCCCCCACTCCACACCCACCCCACTGTGTCTCTTCTACAGGGGGCTGGAACTCTACGTGAGAATCTTCAGCTCTTCTGTTAGTACATGCTCAGTGTCTCTAGAAATGACCTTATGTGTTAGGGGAGAACTTTCTTTCCATTTTATGAAGCTTGCAAAGATTAAAGGAGCAGGGATTTCATGGTCATACCATCCTATGGTATAAACACTGACTTATTATTTTTCTAAAAAGAAGCAGAAGTGAGAACTGAATTGGCTGCAGGAGTTGATTGCATAATTTATTGTTTCTCCCTATGATTGTCACCTTTATAATAGGAAGAACATTCACTGGGTGCTAACCGTGCCAGCCACACAGTGATGTTACCTTCCTAAAAATGATAATTCTGGATCATGGGCTGGGTCCTTCCTTCCTTCCTTCCTTCCTTCCTTCCTTCCTTCCTTCCTTCCTTCCTTCCTTCCTTCCTTCCTTCCTTCCTTCCTCCCTCCCTCCCTCCCTCCCTCCCTCCCTCCCTCCCTTCCTTCCTTCCATTACTAAATTGCTTACTTCAATGAATGTGACGGTTTACACTGACACCAACAATGCATGAGACACCTTCCCCCTCGTGCTTTCCCAAACTCATTTTAACCTATTCTCTATTCTCCAGGTCAGGGTTTGAGTTTCACTCCTGAATTTATAGTACATTTGCATCATTGATCTGTGCAAGTCTCCCTCTTGTTTTTTGTTTTTAAACTTTTATTGAGATATAATTTATTTACCATTAAATTCACCACTTTAAATTGAACAATTCAATGGTTTAAAGTATATTTACAAGATTGCGCAACTGTCTCCACTATCGAATTCCAGAATGTTTTCATTGCTCCTGAAAGACACCCTGTACCCATCAGCCGTCACTCCCTGCAGCCCCTGGCAACCATCAAACTACTTTCTACACCTATGGATTTGCTTATTCGAGATTTTTTTATATAAACAGAATCCACTAGCAATTAACAGACATTTGGGTTGTTTCCACTTTTGGGCTGTGAACATTTGTAAACGAGGTTTCGTGGAACATATATTTTCAATTCTCTTGAGTATTTATCTAGGAGTAAAATTGCTGGGTCACATGGTAACTTTATGTTTAACTTTTTGAGAAAATGTCAAGCTGTTTCCAAAACAGCTGCACTATTTTATATTTTTACATTCCCACCAGCAGCGTATGACAGTTATAATTTCTCCAACACCCTCACCAAAACTTGTTATTTTTCTCTCAAAGTTTTTATTGGTGTCGCCATCACAGTGGGTATGAGGTGGGATCTCATGGTTTAGATTTGAATTTCCCTGATGGCTAATGACAATTGAGAACCTTTTCATGTGTTTATTGGCCATTGGTATATTGTCTTTGGGGAAATGTCTATTCAGCTCCTTTGTCCACTTTATAATTGAGTGATTTGTGTTCTTTATTGTTGAGTTGTGAGAGTTTTTTGTAAAACATAGATGCTATACCTTATCAAATATATAATTTGCAAATATTTTTTCCCATTCTGTGGTTTGTATTTTTACTTTTTAGATAGTACCCTTTGAAGCCCACAAGTTTTAATTTTGATGAAGTCTAATTTATCTATATTTTTGTTGCTGTTGCTTGCTCTTTTGGTGTCATTTAAGAAATCTTTGCCTAACTCAAAATCATTTGTACCTATGCTCTTTCCTAATAGATTTATAGTTTGAGCTCCTACGCTTAGGTCTTTGATCCATTTTGAATTAATTTTTTTATTTGATGTGAGAAAATCAATTGACCGTAAGTGTATGGTTTCTTACTGGACTCTCTATTTCTTTGATCTTTAAGTCTATCCTTATGCCAATCACACTGTTTTGATTACTGCAGCTTTGTAGTACATTTTGAAATTGAAAGTGTGTTTTCCACTTTTTTCTTCTTTTAAAGATTGTCTTGAATATTCTGAGTCCCTTGTATTTTAATATAAATTTTAGGGTCAGCTCTTCATTTGTGCACAAAGTCCATTAGAATATTGGTAGGGACTGCATTTAATTTGTAGACCAATTTGGGAAACATTATTGTCCTAATTAACAATATTAAGTTTTTCAATCCATGAACACAAGCCGTCCTTACCTATTTAAGTCTTTTAAAACTTCTGTCAATAATGTTTTTTGTTTTCGGTGTATAAGTCTTACACTTCTATCGTTAAATTTATTCCTAAGTATACTTTCTTTTGATACCACTGTAAATGGTATTGTTTTCTGAATTTTATGTTTCAATTGTTCATTGTTGATGTGTAGAAATATAACAGGTTTTTTTGTTTTATGGGTTTTTTTTTTTGGGGGGGGGTCTTTATTCCACAGCTTTGATGAACTCATTGTTAGCTCTGATCTTTTTTGTTAATTTTAAAGGATTTTTTTTATATCTAACTTTATATTGTCTGTGAATAGAGATACTTTTACATGATTTTTTGGATATGACACCAAACAAAAACAAAAAACAAAGAAAATGCCTAAGTTTACACTGGATCATAGAGTAGTCTAATTATGACAAAATGCAAAAGAGATAATGAAAATGATTGATAAATTTGATTACATGAATACAACTATTTTAAAGGCCTGAACATACAAAATAAAAACAAAAAATGAAACAAAAAAACCCCACAAAAATACTAAACCCACCAACCATTAATAAAGTGGAAAGGCAAATGACAAATTGGAAAAAATGTATAACCTATATCATAGGCAAAGATTTGCTATACTTAACATCTAAGAGCTTCTAAAAATTTTAGATGGAAAAGATCAAGTTTTCTGCAGAAAAATGAGCTAAAATATGAAGTTTACTGAAAAAATGTTAATAGCCTTTAATCACATATAAAGTTGCTTACCTTTGTTTATAATAAGTGAAATACAAAATGAAGGTCCACTGAGATACCCTGTTTTACCCACCAGCTTACCAAAACTTCCCCAAATTGAGCACAGTTTGTTGGCAAAGCTCTAGGGGAACAGCAGTTCTCATACATTGCTGGTGAGAATATTACGAATGGCACAAATACGGTGGAGGGGAATTTGGCATAACTCTCAAAATTACATCTACCCGTTGATTCGACAATTCCAATTCTAAGAATCTCTCCCAAAGATACACTGACAAAAATACAAAGATTCATTTATGGTGTTGTTTTGTTTTGTTTTTTAAATCACTACACTATTTGTAATCACACAAAACTAGAGCCAGTCCAAATCTTCATCAATAGGGAACTGATTAAATAAACTTAAGAACCCACACAATGATGCCTAATGCAATTTATAAGAGAATAATAAGGACCTCTGTTGACTGTTTCAAAATGATTTCTAAAATATGTTATTGAGTGCAAAAAGCAAGGTGTAGAAATGTGTGAGTAATATTCTACCATTCATCTCAGAAGAGGTCTTAAGTGGTTGGTTTATCACTTCATATGATATGTTAAGATAAACCACAAACTGAGATCTATGAGGGAGCAGAGAAATAAGGCTGAGGGGACTATATATCTTAATTGATAGAATTGATTTTGAAGCCATGGAAACTATTTTACATAATTATAAAACAAAATTAAACTAAAAAGAGTAATTCTAAAAATTAGAGCAAAATAAAACAAGTGAACCTGTAAATTGAGTTGATGGCAAAGCCATACAGAGAGGAATTACTCTGTTAGCTGAAAACTCGGGAGTATGATTGCGCGTCTCCGGGGGTAGGGCCTGTGTTGTTGTTCTGAAAGCGTTGTGTGTGTTGTGCCACAAAGCGCATGAGGAATTATGTTGGTATCAATGAGAATCACAGTTTTTGGCGGTGGAGAAAGGACATACATGGATGACTACTGAAGTTAAGAAAATCTTTAGTCTTGAATTTGAATTGAAAATATTAATATCAACTCATGATGTATATTATCTGAAAAATGTATCCTTATCTCTGGCCACTGAAAAGGCTGAGAAACCACGACTCACCCAATAGTAAGTAATGAGCTCCCTTGTCTCCCAGACTGCGGTCTCTGAATGTCACTAAAGGAACCGAGGCTCTTTGGTACAGCATAGAAAATATAGTCAACAATATTGTAATTACTATGTACGGTGCCAGGTGGGTACTGGACATTTGGGGGGGAATCACTTTGTAAAGTATATGATTGTCTAACCACTATGTTGTACACCTGAAACTAATACAAAATAATATTGAATGTAAACTATGTAAGCTGTAATTTAAAAAAATTAAAATATATACATTTAAAAATTTTAAAAAAAGAACTCATGATGGAAAAAAAAATGGAACCACGGCCTTTTGGAGAAATGGGTGATTTCAAGTCAGGAGCAGGAAATGTAGAAGATAACTGTGGGTTTAGACGTACATTTTGCAAAACTGAACAGATCCCCTCTGGCACCAGTTTACTTAGCTTTGCTCGAGGATATAGGGTGGAAAGCGCAGCATCCAGAGGGCAGGGCAGGGCAGGTGCGCTGGCTCAGGTGTGGAGGAATGAGACCACAAGGGTGGCACAGTGATGCTGTGGTGCACCGGCCAGGTGTCCTTGTGAGGCTGAGATAGTCATTTTCCAGTTGCCCGGAGTGTTAGCTGCTCCCAGTTCACACCCGAACCTTCCTCCGGGACTTGCCTGCAGTGTGGGGGAGCAGCTTCGCCCAAGATCATGCGCCTTTTCAGGGATCCGCTCTGCCTAGATTGGGACAACTTTAAAGGGCCATTCCGGCTATGGAGGAAGTCCTGGGGATCGGGGGAGGTTCACAGTTGCAAGTGTATTGTAGTTTAGCTTTTCCCTCTGCACAACCCTGTTTCCTTCACTTTCTAAGAGCTCTTCTCATTAAACCTCCTGTGCTTAAGCCTGTTTCTTGGGGAACCCTGCCCAAGAGAATGGGTATGGGAACCATTCTAGTTTATAAGCCCCATTCCCCCTGTGAGCCAATATGTTTTATTTCATCCCATGGGAATAGCCTTCAGGGGTCCCAGCAAAAACAGCCCAGCTACAAGGATGCACTGCATTTAGAAAAGCCCATCTAAACTGTGGATTCCTCCTAGGTGTTTACATTTAATTCACAGTTCTCCCAGGCCAGGTGCAGTTTTCTAATTAGAGGTCATTTTTATCATAAGCAATGTTGCCTTATAACATACACAACATTCCACTTTTATTAGGTTTCCAGGGGAACAGAGCTAGAGAGTTAACCCCAGGTCATTTTTCCATCGAGAAGGAGAATGAGTTTATTAACCCTTAATTCACGTTTAAAAACCTACGAATTCATAAAGAAAACACAGCAAACATCCCAATAACTCTCATTTCGAGAGGATACTAGGAAACTAACTTTGAAACCTGGTAATTAAAGGGAAAGAATAATTTATCTAGACTTTGTTCTATGAACAGGGCCTCAGGGTAATCAATGAGTTGGTAAAGGAATTTTCCTCTTTATAGAAGTATCCTAGCTCATAAATGAAGAGTGATGGGATTAAGATATCACCCATTTGCAACTCCTGCGGAAAAGATGAATCTAGGCAAGATCATCAGTGGCTGCTAACAGTACAAAAGAGAAACAAGTGGACACTGTATGCCCCCTACCGGAAGCACATGACACTACCCGTAAGTATTGCACAAAGTCTAACCTTAGTCTGATCCAACTTCTGGATCCAAGTACCAGTTGTAGGGAACAGGCGATATTGTGGTGAGGCAATTTGCAAAATGCAGGTTGTGGAAGCTGTGCAGGACAAATGACCTGGTTTCTTCAAAAGAAATATTGCAAGGGAGACACACACATACACACACAGGGGGGAACTTATCAATGATAAGAGACCTAAGAGATAAGAGACGTATTAACCAATTGTAATTCTTGAGCGTTATTAAGGTCCTGATTTGAACAAACTGTGAAAATATTCATTTATGATTCAGCTGAGGGAATTTGAACACTGAAGACTGGATGATATAGGAAGAAATGATGATCATTTTCTAGGTTTGATAACAGTATTGTAGTTATGTTATTTAAAAGAGTCCTCAATGTTTAGAGGTACAGACAGAAATATTTATAGATTAATAGTAAAGTATCTGTTTTTCCCCCAAAATAATCTAGACTGTGGGGAAGTGGGGAAGGGGTGAGATGAAACCAGACTGGCCATGATCTGATGACTGCTGAAGCTGGGCTGCAGGGTTATGGAGTTTGTTACACTATTTCCTTTACTTAGATATCTTTGAAAATTTCCATTATAACAAGTAGAAGCATATATACATTTTCTCTTTAATATAATGATCTCACTCCTGGGGCTCTACCTATACATATTACCCCTGTAAGGATGGTTAGTGTAGTGACATTAAGAAAAAGAAAAGAAAATACTGGAAGTAACTTGAATACCCAACAGTGACATATGGTGAGTGAATGATGATGACAGACGGTCGTGGAAAGAATAACTTAGGGGCAACCAGCTATCTGGAGGAGTTTCCAGGAATGCTGCTGGAAGAGAAAAGCAAGATGCACGCATGAATGTATCAGGCCTCATTTAAACAAAATAAAGTGCCCTGGCCAGGCGGCTCAGTGGTTGGAGAGTCATCCGATGCCCCAAAAGTGGTGGGTTTGATTCCTGGTCAGGGCACATACCTAGGTTTTGGGTTCAACGCCCGGTCCGGGCACGTACGGGAGGCAACCAGTGGGTGTTTCTCTCACATCGATGTTTCTCTCTCTAAAAATCAATGAAAACACATCCTCGAGTGAGGATGTGCAGGTCTCTAGATGAAGGGGCTAATGTGCTGAGATGTAAGTGTTCTATGGTCAAATAAATTCAATAAGTTCAAAAAAATAAAAATAAAGACCAGAACTGCACATGTGCACGTGTGCCTATGGGAGGGTGTCCAAGGGGCGTTAACATGGGTTAACTGGGGCCTGGGCAGGGGAGTGAGAAAGTGTTTTGGGTGCATGGTGGGGCGATGAGGCTGCCGAAAAGCTCTGGTGAAGGCAAGAGGAGGCCAGGATGCATCCCATGCTCTGCTGGCCGGTGGGCTCTGTGGCCAGAGCATGGGCTTCGGGTCAGGCTGCGTTGCAGTCCAGCTTTGCCGCTTACTGTGGTGGTGTCACAGTGGAGAGCTGGGCAGTACTCGGGAGCACCTACTGTGTGACTGGCCTGGCCTGCGAGCTTTCAATACAGAGGCGAGGAAGCACTCTACCCTGGGAAGCTGCCATGGTAATGAGGGGAGGAGAGAGGTCAACCTGCATAATTATTTTATGCACAGGAGGCTATGGGCACGTTGCTTCTTTTGTGAACCTCGGTTTCTTCATCCATAAAATGGGATTACAATGTCTGCTTCAGAGGGCTGCTATGAGGATTAAAAATGTGCAATATGAATGTAATGCTTGGGCCTCTCACTATGAGGCCCACACCAGCGCGCTGCTGTAGTCTGTCGGTGGGTAAGGCGGGAGGGGGCATCAGTTAAGGAAAACAAATCTGAGAGTTAAGGCATAAAAAGGGGAAGGTAGAATTTTATTATGTTTTCTTGAGAACACAGAAGAAAGGAGGTAAACTGATTCGTTCATTTGAAAGCATTCACTTAATACTCACAATGTTAAACATCAGTGAACAAAATAGACCAAGATCTGTGCCCTTTCAGAGGTTATAATCTAGAAGGGGGAGATAGACAATAGACACTAAAAGGAACAAGTAAGTAAATTATGTGTTACATTAGAAAGTTCCACGGAAAAAAGGAAAAGCAGAGCAGGGGAAGTATATGGGTTTCCTAGGGCTGCTATAACAAAGTACCACCAACTGGGTGGCATAAACAACATTGGCACAGGGCTGGAGGCCAGAGGTTCAAGATCAGGATGCCAGCAAGGTCATGCTCCCTCTGAAGACCCCAGGGAAGGACCTTTTCCAGGCCTCTCTCCTGGTTTCTGGTGGTTCCTTGGCTTGCGGCAGCATAATTTCAGTCTTCACATGACATTCTCCTGTGTATGTCTGTCTCGGTGTCCAAATTTCCCCTTTTTATATGGACACCAGTTATATTGGATTAGGGGCCCACCCTACTCCAGTGTGACCTCATCTTAACTAATAACATTGGAAATGACCTTATTTCCAAATAAGGTCACATTTGGAGCTACTGGAGGTTTCCAGTTCAATGTATGAATTTACATAACAAGAAGGGAGATGGAAGTGCCCAAGCCAGTGAGTGGGCTGCAGTGTTAAATAGGGAAACTTGTTCAGAAGAAGACATTGGAGAGAAGGCTTGAAGGCTTGAAGGCTCTAGGGAGTCGGCCATGTGGACACTGCAGAAGAGTGTCCCAGGTAGAAGGGACAGTCAGTGCAAAAGTACAGTGGTAGGACTGCGCTTGGATTTCCCCAGTGTGGCTGTGGCAGAGACAGGGACAGAGTGAACCAGGAGAGGGGGTGAGGTGGGATCTGGCTCAGATTATGCAGGGGCTCATTGAAGAGTTTTATTTTTTAAAAAAGATGTCTGCTTCTTAAAAACAGAAGCTTGTCTTAAAGCATTTCTCCTGTCAGAGATATTTTACAACCCTCTAAAACCAAAGAAATGAATCTCTAATGGTAGAATATTAGATCCTGGTTCTGCTTGAAGTTGGAAAATCTCCATATAGACTTTCCAACTTCATTAAATAATAATGATGGTGACAATGATAACTAATACTTACTTGAGGCTGAAACTTGCCTAGGAAATTTCCTGCCTAGGATATTGTAAAGAATGAAGCTATGTATAGTCAAAGCCATAGGTTCATGAAGCCATGGAATGTTTAAGCTTGGGGAGCTTTTAACAATATTCTAGTTTCAACCCTCTCATTTTATTAACAATTAACAGATAGAAATGTTGACTTGGTCAAGGTCACCTGAGGACAGCTGGGTCTAGAATCCAAGTGACCTATGTCCCAGTTCCCCAATTTCCCCCTCACATCCTGCTGGAAGGAAGGTGACCTTAAACTAGGTCATATGAGGACTGTCATGTTACAGCTGTTGAAACAAAGGGGAGACAGGAAGTGTGTACTGAAGACATTTGCTATGACATTTACTGTCCCTGGGAGTTCAGGTTTACAAGCTCCCACCACATTTAAGAGCTTTTTAAAGTCTCTTAATTGCTTGTTTACCTGATGTTACAAAAACAGTCTCCACAGATACAGATTGACAGGTAAATAGCTTGTTGAGAATTTACTTAAAATGATAAACTAACATGATGTACCTTCTCTTGAGAGATTTATCAAAAGCACAGGATCACACCATCTGTAGTGACATTTCTTTTGAAGTCATTATTGGCTGTGGCATCCTCATTTTCTTGGGGAATATTTTGCTTCTTCACCCATGAACTACTGCCCTGTAAGCGCACCTGGCAGTTCCTAGGAGGACAAATAGATCAGAGCAAACGTGAAAGGCAAGAAAACAGTTTGGGGGTTGGTCAGATGTGGGTGTGAATCCTGTCTCTGCCTCTTAGATCTGTCTGTCTTTGGGTAACACTTTAGCTCCCTAACACAATTTTCCCATTAGTAAAATGGGAATTAAAGCTTTATCTAGCTCACAGATGCGAGGTAAACGAGCAAAGTCTATAGAGCACCTTGCACAATGCCTGACTTGGAGTAGGTGTTAAGTAGTAGCGACCCTCTCTGCCGGGAGGCAGGAGAGCGCAGTGCCTGGCGCTCCAAGTGCAGTCCTTGGTCACCCAGAGTCGGCGCTCTCCATTTGGGGGCACAGTGGTGTGGCTTTTGAGTCGGCCTGGTTGGGCCCAAGTTTCAGTTTGGTTACTAATGAGCTATGTTGCTGTTTGTTCATCGGTGAAATTTGAAGGATGAGGAGAGGGGTGCCTACTGTACGGGTCATTTTTACATATTAGAGAGATTCTGCAGAGTCTCACACAAGGACTGGCCTGTGGTTAGGAAAACAAATTCATGTGACATTCTGGGATAAGGGAAGGTTTCTGGGCACTTGCCTCAGTAGTAAATGGATCTTTGGTTTCCAGACTACAACCTACCACCTGCTTGTTACAGTATTAAGTCTCATTAGTGATCGGGCACTTGGGGAGCAGTTGGGGAAGAGATGAGGAGAAGAGAGGCTCACAGTTGATTTCAGCACCCCCCCTGATAAGTGACTAGCACCAGCAGGATTGGGGTGAACCTCAGGGTTCACCTGCTCCAGCCCTTTTGGGTACAGGAACACTCCCCCAACACCCTGAACTCACGCTCCTTCAGCTTCTCCTTGTTCTTCCCTGGTGTTGGGGAGCTTCTTCCTTCTGCCCGAGGAAGCCCATTTCAGTTCACTTTGGGAGATCTGTAGTTGTTGGAAGTTCTTAAGTTAATACGTAGTAAAGCTCAAGGAAACATAGAGTCACTTAAACACTGCTATAGACTGAACGTTGTGTCCCTCCAAATTCCTGTGTTGAAACCTAATTCCTAATGTGATGGTATTAGGAGATGGGGCCTCGGGGAGATGCCCAGGACATGAGGGTGGAGCCTTCCTGAATGGGATTAGTGCCCTTATAAAAGAGACCCCAGAGAGCTCCCTCACCCCTTCTGCCAGGTGAGGACTTGGCAAAGAGATGGCTGCTGATGAAACTGGAGAGGGGCCTCACCAGACACCAAATCTGAGCCTTAACCTTGGACTTCTCAACCTCAAGAACTAAGTAAATTGTTGAGAAATAAATGTTTATTGTTTAAACCACTCAGTCTACGGTATTTTTGTTACAGCAGTGTGGGTGGACTAAGACATAAACTATACCCCAGGGTTGGGAACCAGGGTCTTCACAAAGTATTGCTTTCCTTTTATTAAATCACTTTGGTTCATATTTTTACTCACTAATGGCTTTGGGGGACATTTGTACTCCCAAATGGTGAGCCACATTTGTTTCTATGACATATGCACATGTTTAATTGGCAATAAGAGGTTTTTTTAATTCCACAAGAAAACGCATTTCTTGATTGAACAAGTAAACCAACCATTTACCTTATATTGGCTCCCAGCTATAGTCAGAACCTGGGGCCTCTCTTGTGCTGATTAGAGGAAAAGGGGCATCAGCCTTTCTATTCAGAACCCTTGTTCTGTGACAGTCCTGAATTTGTTTAATGAAAGCTGGCCAATGTTATTTACTTCAACAGTCTGAAATAGGCCTCCTGCTGAACAAGTCCTGTAGGACCTATTTCTATTGGGTGAAAGGGGTTCACTACTTGAGTTCCAGGCACAGACACTCTGTAGCAACCCGATTTCCCCTCAATAGTTAGGATTAACCATCCAGGCAGAAAAGTAACCCACTGTTTCACTTGCTGGATCACTAGCATGCAGAGTCCAACTTGACCAGGTCTCAAACTCAACTTCCAATTCAAATAAACCAGGGTCGTGTCACCCAGTGAAAAGATTTGCCTCTTGGGATCTAAGACTTTTTAAACTAGTAGAGCCCAAAGATATAGAGGCAGGAAATAAAAATTCTTTATTCACTAACCAGCATTGGGGGACATTTGTACTCCCAAATGGCGAGCCACATTTGTTTATGAATTATTAGGTGTAATAATGACAGGGGCTACTCCACCTTCCACCTTTTGATTCTCAGGCCCATGTACACTGGCTATGGGGGAAACTACCATGTGTTGGATGTAGATTCAAACCCATCCTTTGATCACACCTCAAACTTACAAGGTATTGCTTCCCACCTGGCTCTGTAATGGGTCTTCAGCAGGCCATGCTCTCATTCTGTGAGTCCAGCTGCATCTAGGTGATGGGCTATGTGGTTACACCAGTTGGAATTCCATGAGCACAAGCCACTGTTGTATTTTTTACTGTGAAATGAGTTATTCGGTCAGAAGCATGTTTCGGGGTTGAATAAGACAGTGAATTAACATTTCCCGCATGGCTGTGGACACAGGAGGCTGATCCATCTTCAGCAGAAGGCCTGTTTGGTGAGGTCAAACTGTTGCCCTTTGTGCTGGAAGGGCAACACTGTCATCACTCTGACACCAGGTGACTGGGTGGCTCCCGAGGGCATGGTGCCACACTGGGATTCCACCTTTGATCTTTGCTGCAGGCAAGTCATCACCCAGCAGGGACGCAGGCAGGTTAGGCTTGGTGGGGGGAGGTTCATTTAGAGCTCATGGATAGCCTCCATCCTTGTCACTATATTTAGGGGTTCACTGAGCAACCATTGCTCTGGCTGGGGAAAGAGGTTGACTGATACCAATAGATTCTATTTTGTCCATCTGATTGTAAACCTCTTCTGAGTGATCAGTCACACAGGACACAAATACCCGCATTTTGTGCCCATTTTGAGAGGTCCATCCACACTATTCCCTCAGACCTTCTGGTCACCAATCATTTTCTTTCCAAACACTGACCTTATAGCCAAATCAATAGCCACCGACTATGAACCAATGTAGACTCTAACTTTCTACAAGGCGATTTATCAGGCTTCTTCCTGCCAGATCTAGAGTATTTCCAGCTGTATGGATACATGAATTCTTTAGTGGGCTGTCAACCCGTTTCCTAGGGATGCTGTGATCAGCCATTGCCAAAATTCCCAGAGTCAGAAAATTTGATAGCCACTTTGTCTCAGTTTCCCAGTTTAGTGATTACACCAACCCTGTTTCTGGTGATTGAGTCTACCACATGGCCTCTGCTGTTTCCAGATCCCACTATTTTTACTAAAATAATGGTGCCATTACAAAGGAAGTTGTATTGCACATCCTATGTTAAATTTATCCCTAAAGTACCATTTGCTGACTGTATCTTAATTGAAATTTTTATATTTCATTTTCCAATTGTTTGCTGCTGTACTTGACTTTTTTTTTTTTTTAAATCCTCACCAGAGAATATTTTTTCCATTGCTTTTTCAGAGAGTGGATGGGGGCGCGAGAGAGAGTGAGAGAGAGGAACATCAATGTTAAAGAGACACATTGATTGGTTACTGCCCACATGCTCCCCGACCTGGGCCAGGGATTGAGCCTGAAACCGAGGTACGTGCCCTTGGCCAGAATCGAACCTGGGACCCTTCAGTCTATAGGCTGATGCTCTAACCCCTGAGCCAAATCAGCTAGGGTGACTTTTTTTTTTTTTTAAATCCTCACCCAAGGATATGTTTTTATTAATTTTGAGACAGAGAGGAAAGGAGAAAGATAAACATTGATAGGTTGCCTCCCACATGCACCCTGACCAGGGATTGAACCCAAACCCTAGGTATGTGCCCTGAATGGAATCAAACTTGCAACCTTTTCGTGTATGGGACTATGCTCCAGCTGAGTCACCCAGCCAGGGCTGTACTTGACTTTTATATATTGAACTTGTATGCTACTTTTGGCTTTCAGTGGTTTGATCACGGCCTCCCTAGCTCTGATTTTCTTAGTATTTATTTTGGCTTGGTTTCTTTGAACTCTTTGAATCTATAATTTGGTGTTGATCAAATCTGAAGCTATTTCAGCCATCATTTCTTCAAATATATTTTTCTTCCCCTTTGTCTGTCTCCTCTCCTTCTGGGACTCAAGTTACATATATGTTAGACTGCTTAATATTGTCCCATAGGTCACCATGGCTGATCCTTTAAAACAAATTCCTCATTTTTCCTGCTTTTCACATTGAAAAATCGATATTGCCTCATTTCAAGTTTAATGACTTTCTTCTAACGTTCCTAGTGTGCTGTTAAGCTTATCCAGCAAATCATCATGTTACATATTATTCTTTTAATTTTTTATTTGATTATTTACATGGGTTCCATTTCTCCGAAGAAGATCCTCCTCTATTCACCCATTTTAATCATATTTTATTTAAGTGCTTGAAAAATGTAATAGCTGCTTTAAAGTTCTTATCTGGTAATTCCAATGTCTGAGTCATCTAAGACTCACTTGATATTGATAATTTTTTTTTCTTGACTGTGGCTCACATTTTCCTTTCTTCATATGGATCACACATGATTGAAACTCTGAACCCTCTTATCTTCCTCTGAAGATTGTTGATTTTTATTTTACAGAGTAATTTCCTTGGTTGGACACAAACTCTAAACTCTGTCTCTCCTATGGAGGACAACAGCTGAAGTATGCATTCATCTTTCCTGTCTTCCAGCTATTGCTTTCTGCCAGGCTTCCTGGCGTAATGCTTGTGCAATGCTCTCCCATGCTTGTGTAATTTGTGGGTCAACTGTAGACTTACATGCAGATTATAGGGCTTTATCTCTGTAGTTCCCTTCCTTTCCAGCCATCCTGGCAGTCCTGAACTCCATCTTTTGAGTCCTCAGGCTGTTTATGAATATTTGCTAGTTTTCCAGTCCTATCTTGTATGGATTAAGGAAAACCCTACAGGTGAAAATCTGCATAAACCAATATCCAGGGTTGTCTCCTCTTATCAAGCTCCTCCAGTCTCTGCCTACTTTTGATCGCTTATTAATGCTTTCTGGTAGATTAAGTTTTTCCCTAAGTTTGTCCAAGGTTTATAACTGTTATCTGCAGGAGAGTTTATCTGATAGAAGCTACTTTTCTCACAGAAGCAAAATTCCAATACCTTAAACTTTTAATTTCAATTTTACCATAAAATATACACTTGCATACCAATTCACCAAATTTTTGATACAGGACCACAGTTTCCAATTTGGGTGTTTTTCAAAAGTAGAGCAAGAACTTAAAGACACTTGTGAGGACAATGCCCATTTTAGTGGTTTTAGGCTCAACCTGACAGTTATACTCACCTGACTTCAACAGGCCACAGCTGGTTTCAGCATCAAACAGAAAGATACAGGATAGTAAATACAGCAGGACAGCATAGACATACTTCTTTCATGGTGTTGTCATAATAGTCAGTCTATTTTTTAGTGCTTCGAATGACAGCACAAGTGCTAATGAAGGAGACCACCATAGTGAGTTTGAGAGTGAGACTAAATTTTCTAGTTAAGGGACAATCTCTCCCATCTTACATGCTCTTCTTAAAATGTAAACCTGTGACTTATTTCATCTAGTGGTAGAAACTTTGTCCCTTTATTTTTGGCCTAATTAAGGACAATTAAAAATATGAGTGGTCTCTGCCTCTCGAATATTTGCTAGAATTGATTTGAAAAGTCATCTGGGTAAAGTATTTTGGGCAGATGGGAGATGTTGAGAGGCTAGCTCTTTGACATATTTCTTAGTTTCTGTCATGGTTTTCTCCCTCTTAACTTGGCCGTTTGGGTAATTTATGTTTTCTTTTGAAAATCATACATCACATATATTTTCAAAATTACTAACAGTGCTGGGTGAAATGTTCTCCTATGTATCTCTGGATTTTTCTCTGCATTTGTGTTTTCTCCTTTATTCATTTTTAATTTTATAATTTTGTGCTTTCTCTCTTTCGTTCTTAATTAGGCTGCCTAATGATGTATTAGTTGTATTGATTTTTTTCTGCAAAGAACCTACTCTTAAAATGTTTAATTCTACTATTTGTTGATTACAAACTCATTGGTTTTTGAGTTTATGTTTTCCTTGAACTTTTTTATTTCTTTTCCTTTCTAAATTTCTATGTTGAATGCTTATTTAATTTATTTTTATTCTTGTTTGTTTAGTAATGTAAGTATTTGAGGTTATGATTTTCCTTGTGAGTATAATTTTGAATGTATTGTGGTTCTAATTTTTAATGTTATTATTTTATATTTTAGATATTTGACCATTGTAATGGATATATTATCTTTGACCCAATAGTTAATTAGGAGAGATGTTTTCCCCCTAATTCTAAGTGTTTGGCCTTTCTATGCTTATTTATTGTTTTATTGTATTGCAATCTTAGAATGTAGTTTGCATTATAAGAACTTCCTGGAATCTATGCCTAAAAGATGGTACTTTTTATAAATGCACCATAACATCCTATGAAGGCACCATTTTAATTACATTGCTCACATCTTTTATACACTTACCTATTTTCATGTAGTTGATGTGTCAGGGATCTAAAGAGGTATATTAAAACCTAATTACTTTTATACTTTTGTCAGTTTCTCTTTATATTTCCTGTGGTTTTACTTTACAAATGTTGACGCTTTGGTATTTGATTTCTAATGGTTCATGACAGTATTATATCTCCACTGTGGGTGGCAACCTTCATCACTATGAAGTGACTTCTTCTGCCCCTGTGCAATACTTTTGACTTCGACTTTGTCTAATAACAGTGTCATAATCAGGCTTCTGCACCAGGTTTGGAAGCTGGTCTGAGGAGTGGAGTGGCGTTGCTGCCCATCTCTCTCTCAGCCCTGCCTGCATTGTTTCCCCACGTGGTGGGGGAACAGCCTCCTGCAGGGGGTCCCGCTTCTCCCAGCCCCCCTAAGTGTAATGCTTCCATCTCTCCTGGGCGAGAGCTCTCAGCCAGCCACCTGATGCTTTCACGTTTCCTAAGCACTGGGGATTCCCTGGAGAATAACACACAGACCCTGGATCTTAAGACCCTTTCATTTTAGTGGAGACAGAGGGAAAGGTCACAGGACAGGAGAGCGAGAGTTACAACTGACGCAGCCTCTGGTCTATGCAGTTGGGCGCCGCGGGACCCTGACCAGGGACACTGCCCCATCCAGTCTTCCTGAGGAGGTGACACAGGTGACATATAGCCCGAATAGGAGTTAGCCAGGCACTTGGCAAGGAATATGTGGACATTCAAGACCGAGAGGATGCAACGATCAAAGCCCTGGAGATAGGTATTTAGATATTTACTTCAAAAAGAAGGTAGTTAAGTTCCAAAGAAGCGAAGTAATTAGCCCAAGGCAACAGTCAGTAGGTAATAGAATCAAGATTTGAATTCAGGTCTTTCTGACTCCAGAGTCTGTGCTCTGCCCAGTCCAGGGTGCCCCCTGCCCAAATACCATTCCCCCTCAGTGGTGTCCCATTTTCTCATCCTGGTCAGGTATTTATGTTCCTAGTTCCACGCTTTTCCTCTCTCGTGACAAAGCTTTCACACAGAAGAGCAGAAGACTGCCAACGGGTTAATGTCTGAGCTATTGTCTTTTTAAGGAAGTCTGTAGGTATGTGAGTGAGATGAAAGCCAGAAGGTAAAAGAACACCACCTAGCAGCGGAATTCCATTCCTTGTAGCCTTGCTCGTGCCTGGGAAGTTTCCACCCTTGAGAGGAATCGAAGGTTGGCCTCACTCTGTTTCTTTGGTTTTCTCTTCTTGGTGTCCCTTTGCTCACGCTAATTCCCAATTCTTTGTACAAAGAAATCTCTGGCCCATCTCCTCTGTGACTGAAGAGCCCTGTACCTCTGGGCGGAAGATGTCCATAGGGAACACAGGCTGAGAGCAAAACTTTGCTCAATTTACACGTTGCAGTTTCTAAAGCCATTCCTGCCCGTGTCTAGATCCTTCATTTCCAGGCTTTGTGAGGACTCCTGTTTCTTGGAGTCCTGGGTCTGATATGAAAAGAGTTCTGAGTTGCCCAGGATGCTTGAGTTGCCGGTGTCAGGAGGGAGCCAGCTGCCTCCTGCCTGGGCCCCGGGCTGTGCCTGAGATGACTCTGTAAGTTCACCTGCCCCTTTGGGTCCTCACCCTCAGTCCCCTCCCAGGTGAGTCATCCTGAAGGCCTGCACCTGGCCGGTCACTGCGTCGGGGACCTCTGCCGTAGGAGGGCCTTCCCTTGGTTTTCTTCTGCTCCCTGCTTCAGGGAGCCAGGGGGCTCTTCCTGGGGCCTGGCCGCGGGGAGCCTTCTTGCTCAGGCATTTCAGTCGCGGCTCAGCTCACTCAGGACGCACAGGCAGCTGCATCTTTACCCCGAAGACCCCAGATTCCAATGACGGCCGCTCTGCGCCAGGGATCCTCTGCCCCTTGATATGCATTATTCGTGGCCTTCCTCGCGTGCGCGGCCGTTCACTCAGTCCAGCCCCCACACACGGCTTAGGGAAGCCGCGCCAGCCCCTTGCGGAAACGTAGACACGCAGGCGCAGTGTCCCTTAGTTCACACTTTCGCCCTCACGGCATGCATTCTTTGAACCTAAAATCAGGGTACATGGTGGGGCATTCAGAGCTTTTCGCTGAGTTTAGTTTTGAAGTAAAAGAACACCCGGTTAAAGCCCGCGTGAGGCTGGGCGCCGGCCCCCTGCACCGCGTCGGCTCCAGCCCCGCTCGGGGCACGTCCCCGCTGCGGGTTCGGCGCCCGGGTGGGGAGGCAGGAGGGGCAGCTGGTCCGCGTTTCTCTCTCACATGGAGGGGTCTCTCTCTCTCTCTCTCCCTCCCTTCCTCTCTCTCTAGAATCAATAATAATAATAAAAAACCTGCTTAAGCATAAAAAGGGGAATTTTTGGCTCCTCTAACTACACCAGCTGGCGTTATAGATGGTCTCAGGCACAGATGAAGGACTCAAGCAGCGCTGTATCAGGACTCAGTTTCTGTCCACAGCTCAGCCTGTCTCCTTCTGTCTTGGCAGCAAGACAGGCGGTGGCGACTAGTCTCAAACGGCTTCCTTCCTGCAGTTTATATCCGGAAAGGAAGACCCCTGTCTCTCTCCCAGAGCGTCTTATCGCCTCTTATTGGCTCGGGTCGAGTCATGTGACCACCCCTAAGCCAATCACGGAGGCCAGAGAAATGCAGTGTGCTGATTGGCTTAGACTCGAATATATGTTCTCGCCTGTCGCTGCGCAGTAGCTGAGCCCCACCGGAGCCCCTGGACTGGGCGTGGGGGGGGGGGTCCTCAGTTACCGGCACGGTCCAATTGGATGGCCGGAGGCAAAAACTGCACACAGTCACCAAGAATTTTTTAACTTGTAGACATAAAACCAGATTGAGAGAAGTAATATGATTCCAGTGTATTGTCATTTTGGGGACATATTTTTTGTGCAATGACAAACCTGTCACAAAATATTAGTGATTTATGGTCACTGAACTGCTGTCTCAATCCCTATGGTCTTTATAATTATTTGGTAATATGTCTCTGGGGAAACCAACAGGAAAAAAGTGTCTTACCCAGTCTGGATATTGTTGGCAATTTTAAGAGAGCATGTTTTGAAAACCTATTTATTATATGTGCTGAGAACCTACAAATTGCTTTCAACATTTTCCAGGGACGTGTGAAGTGTTTTGAAGGCTGCCAACAAAATGTTAAGTCAGTCCACTGACAGACAAAGGAAGAGAAACCTTTGGAAAAGATGTTGTTGTTTCCCCCGAGCTTGCATCCAGCGGGATCTGAGCAGCTGACCTGCGGAAGGAGGTGAACGGGGCTCAAGGAGTGAAATGCTGAGTAAGCTCTTTACTAATGGTTTCGGCGGGAGAGATGCCACCTTCATCACTGTAACTCCAAGGGAAATACGCATAGCTTCAAAGACAGTAAAATGCCTCTGTTTGCAGAGGAAAACTTACAGTTTGATAAAGAGCCCTCAGCACAAATTTATTTGGGTGTCTTTTATTAACAGACTCAGGCTAACCAAGGGATTCCCCGAAAGCTCATCAAATTTCTAAGATGGCAAGCACAATTATTAATCATGAAATATTCATTATTATTATTGTACATATTTTAGAGTGAACACAGAACAGTGAAATTATGCCAGGACAGTGGTCTAATAGTGTTGGGGAGAGAGAACCATGCGGCATAGACCAGAAAGGAAGGCAGTGGAGAAATGGATACTTGTAAGTAGAAGTCACTCATCCAAGAGCTTCCAACGGTCATTCCTAGGGTCCTGCGGTCTTCTAAGGGACAAGCTTAGGGATTTAGATGGCCAAGGAGGAAATTAGAAGTGGAAGAGGCTAGTGGCCTTATCTGACCCAGAGCTGTAAGGCCCGATGTATGAGTTAAATTTCATCTCTCTCCCCTTCACCCATGTCCCATGGAAACGTCAGGGAGTCTTCTGCCTGGAAATGGCCTCACCCAGAAAAGGCTTGGGTGGAGGCCTGAGAAGAGCAGCTCTACTTTTGGTGTTAAAATTTTTTCCTCCTACTTTTGGGGTGCCTTTCCTTGAGAATACCTTTCCTTGCCCCTGGAGAAGTGAGAACCAGAAAGGAAGCATCCTGGATGGCTTTGGTTACAGCTGCCTCTCACTCAGGTAAAGCCCTCCAGGTGGTTCAGGTTACTAGGGGGCTCATGGCAGCACATAAGGTGTCTCTGGAGGAGATTGCTCCTGGGATATGACTTCTATGAGGGAAGAAGGGAAAGCTGGGGCAGGTGGCCATGAAGAAGTGGATCGTGAATTTTTGGTGCCCCTATTCCAGAAAAATTCAGCCTCTTTGCATAGTTCATAACTGCCTTAGGTGGAGTTTAAACCCAGGGCAGGCTGATGTCAAAGCTTATGCCATTTCTCTGAACTTCTGCTTCTCAGGAGCAGGGCCATGAAATACAGGAAAGACAGAAGGGTAGGGAAAGAGGATTCTGGAGAAGATAGATGGACAAGAAAAGGCTGGATAAACAAACAAGCAGGAGGATTTCTAAGAAATGAATCGCCTCCACTCATCACCACTTATTTTTAGCTCTTTGGGGCCATATGGGAAGGATGCATTAGCTTTCCAAATAATGGGGGGGGGCGGGGTGTGTGGCTAAAACAATGACTTGCACGACTAAAATGTGGAGGTAGAGAGTGCAGCCTTCAGGCATAGTCTGACCGGGGCTCTGGCTCCATTTCCCTGGCTTGCTTTCTGCTCTGCAGTCTGGTGGTTCAGCTGCGGTCCCAGGCGGGCTTGCCTTGGAGTTCAAGGGGCTGCAGCAGTTTTACGCTTCACACTCGCACACCGCTCCACCCAGAACAAGAGAGCTTCTCTTTTCCAAGTCATCAAAAGTCTTGAGTTTTATTCTAATTGGACCCATTACAATAAGTGGGCGTGAAGAGCAGGGGGCGCTGATTGACTTAGGACTTTCGAAGCCAATGTCAGGATTGGGGATGGTAGGCCAGTGTCACTCAGACCCCGTGCCTGCTGCACCATGGGAGAGGGGAGGGATCCATGCTGGTGGGCAGCGGGAGTGTGTGCGGCCACCAGGGTCCTCTCCAGGGCCGGTCGCTTTCTCACCGGGGACGTGGACAAGTGCGTCCCTGCTGTGGTAAGTGCGTGGAGGAAAACGCATGCTCACCCCAGCGGTTCCGGTGCAGGCCCACAGCCGGAATGGGTGTTGCACCGCAGTGCACAGCCCATTGTTCCCTTCTGAAGTTAATGAATTGCCTTATAAACATAGGACTAGGCATTCATATTAAATAGTTGTTCCAAATGGAGCATTTACAAATGCGCTGCTTGCTCAAGGCAGGCTGTTACTGGAGTATGTAATAGTGTTTTCCAAGTAACTGAGCACTTCATGTGAAAAATAAGAATTTACTATGAAAATGAGGTATTTAAATAAATAACACTTTCTTTTCTCCTCCCATACAAATACACCATTTGCAGCAAAGGCAACGATGACAGAGCCATGGGCTCTATGATGTTTTCATAGACTGGTCACAGAGATAGTTGGGTAGGTGGATGTTAGACAGTAGCTGATCAATAGACAGATGATTGACAGGTAAGGTGAATCCTCTGCCTTTACCATGTTTTCCACAGAGATCTTGGTAGACACAGGCTTCTGGTTGTTTCCTTTTCGGTGGGACACAAATAAGTTGACGCCAGCTACTTGCCCACTCAAATGAGAGCACAGCATCTCTGTGTAAAATTAATTTGAAAGCCAGCATGTTTTCTTTGCTCTCTTTCTGTCTCTATGGCGATTGGACTCGGGGAGGGTAACTCAACTGCAGCAGCTCCCGCAGAAGCAGCGGAGGACACGGCTCCCTCCTTCCCTCCTTCCGGGGATAAAACCTCAGGATGGGCCTTTCCTCTTGTAGATGCAGGTGCAGAGGGGCTTCCTTTATGTGTTCCAGGTCATCAGAACAAGAAAAGTTTGAGGCGATGCTGGATTTTTAAGCCTCTTTGGAACGTGCAAATGGTTCATGGTTCACAATATTGGGATATAATCACCAATATCAGCAAATTAACACATCTGTGGAGACATGATTGAGTCACATGCTGGGGCCAGAATAGTGCACCTTATCGCCTGGACTGTATAGTTGGAAAGTTTGTCGCTTTGGGTCTAGTCAAGGACACGGCTGCTTTTTTTCTGGTCTGCAGAAGGGCTTCAAGGAGGCACAGATCCCACATCTGTCCCCCAGGGGTCTGTCCAAGGGCT
This sequence comes from Miniopterus natalensis, assembly GCF_054644295.1. NCBI lineage: Eukaryota > Metazoa > Chordata > Mammalia > Chiroptera > Miniopteridae > Miniopterus > Miniopterus natalensis. Next base: position 28,206,403 of record NC_142095.1, on the reverse strand, counting down.
GAGATTTCATTTAAAATGGATTTTTTTTATATGACACATGTACCTAGACTTAGCTGATTGCTTCAGCTCAGGCACATTTTCACCCCCTGTTTAGTGCAAGGACCCGCTTTCATTTATTTTATTTCCATTTTTTTCACTTTATCCTACAGGCCCACTCCAGTTTCCTTATTCCATAGAAGCTCATTCTAGAATTTTATGTGCATCCTTCCAATCCACTTTCCATGTGTTTATTCAGATAAGTCTAGTCTTAAAAACATAAATTTGGTGTGTGTTTTAATTTATGAAAATGACTCTGTGTGAAGGACCTCATTTTGTTCCTTTTTCTACTCAATATGTTTTTTAGATTTATCTATGTTGCTGTATTAAAATAAAATCCATTACTTCCTTCTCCTGAAAAGCATTCTATCATGGGCAAATGCCACAATTATTTATCCAGAGGGACAACTAGGTTGTTCCCTTCTCTTTGCTATCACAAACAGCACAGTGATAAACATACTTGCGTGTTTGTCCTTGTTGTGGACTTGTGTAAGAGTTTCTCGCAGATAACTTGTGTAAGGGTTTCTTGCAGATACGTACTAGGGTGTGAGGCCCCTTCTCGTCACTCATACCTGCTGGATCTGCAGTGTTTCTGTTGAGAAGTCAGCTGACCGCCTATGGGAACTCCCTTAGGTAACCCCTGACTCTCTCTTGCTGCCGTTAAGATTCTCTCTGTCTTTAACATTTGCCACAGAAACACCAGTTTCTCCTCTGAGCCAGGCACTAGGTAGTAACTCTTTAATTTATGTCAGTAATTAGGTGTTTTATCATGGCATCAATTCTTATGTCCCACTGCTAGGGAAGCAACCAGAAGTCTGTGACTATTGAGATCACTGGGTAAAACATGGGGTTTTCTTATTTTAATGTACAATTCTCTGATTACCAGTGAGGTTGAGAATTTTTTCATATATTCACAAGCAACCAGGGGTTCCCTTTCTGTGATTTGCCATATGATTTATCTATATATTTTTAGGTATTAAAAATTGCTGATATGATAAAAAATAAAGGAGAAGGGTATGTGTAAACCACCATTTCTTTAACCAATGTCCTATTGACATAGGGGTCATTTCAAGTTTGGGATAAAGCAGCAGGTTAGTTTATTATTTTAAAGTCTCTCAATATAATTTACTATAATAACAGACTAACACAGAAAGAAATTTATTCATCTCAATAGATAAGAAAAAACATTTGACAGAGTATGACACATGATGAAAACTCTCAGAAAAACTAGGGATAAATGGAATGTCCTCAACCTGAAAGAGTATTTATGAAAAACCTACAGTTAACACCATACTCAATGGTAAAAGATTGAATGATTTCTCCCTAAATTTGGGAAACAGGGAAGCATGGCCATTCTCAAGGCATCTATTTAACATTGTACTGGAAATCATAGCCAGTGAAATAGAACAGGAAAAAGAAATAAGAGGCACATACAAATTGTAGAATCAGCTTCTGAAAGAAGCTGTGAAGAGCCTAAGATTTTGATTGGGACTGCTTTGGATTTACAGGTCAATTTAGAAAATTGACATAACAATATTGAGCCTTCAAATTCATAAAAATGTCTATATATACACTCTTATGTATGCTTAAAAAAGACTTAAGAAATGGAGTAATATACTATGGTGCAAGGAACCTAGAATAGAAAAGCTATTTTTATAGAGAAGACTAATAGGGGAGGGCTCACAGTACCTAATTTCCAGACTTACTCCATAAGGCTACAGTAATAGAGGTAGTGTGCATTTGGCATAGGATAGACATACAACTCAATGGAATAGAATTGGGAGTCCAGAAATGAACCCATGCATATATGGTTAATTGGTTTTCTTTCTTCTTCTTCTTTTTAAAAAAATATATCTTTATTGATCTCAGAGAGAGGAAAGGACAGGGGGAGAGAGAGAGAGAGAGAGAGAGAGAGAGAGAGAAACATCAATGATGAGAGTCATTGATCGGCTGCCTCCTGCATGCCCCCGACTGGGGATCGAGCCCGCAACCCAGGCATGTGCCCTGACCGGGAATTGAAGCGCAATCTCCTGGATCCTAGGTCAATGTTCAGCTGTTGAGCCATGCCTTGCCGGGTGGTTAATTGATTTTCAACAAAGGTGCCATGATAATTCAATGGGAAAAGGCTAGTCTTTTAAAAAATGGAGTGGAACAAATTGGATAGTCAGTCATATGGAGAAAAAAATGAACCTTAATCTTGACCTCATATCATATACCAAAATTAATCCAAAAACAGATGAAGTATAATATAAAAGCTAAAACTATTGGATTTTTAAATGACATGCTACTTAAAATCATTTTGGCTGGTATATTAGAATTTTCCAGAGAAATAGAACCAATAGAATGTATGTTTATATATGTATATATGCACATATCTATATCTTTATGTATATGTCTGTATATATATCTATAGAGAAATTTATTTCAAAGAACTTGCTCATGCGATTATGGAGACCCAGGAAAGAGCCAATGTTCAAGGAGAAAGACTGTCTGCTGCAGAATTCCTTTTTGCTCCAGGAGAGATCAGTCTTTTGTTCTAGTCAGACCTTCAACTGATTAGATGAGGCCCACCCACTTTATGAAGGATGTTGTTTTACTTACAATCTACTGATTTAAATGTTAATGTCATCCAAAATCACTCTTACAGTTACATCCAGAATGTTTGAACAGATATCTGGGTTCCCTGGATGAGCTTGTCTCTCTGTTTTTGGCTGCACACTCTTTGATTGCCTTTTTGTATCAGTAATTCTGTAGTATCATTGTTTACAGATAGAATTGACTGGTAACTGAGTCTTTCCTCCAGCATGGCTGATCCAAATTTGCTTTTTATTAATGAAAGGTTTAGAAATATTTCCTTCAATTTAACAATTTATTTTTGGAAATATCATGTCAGTTTTTAGGGTTGTTGTCACATTTGGGAAATGCTCAAACATATTTTTTCTTATATGTCTCATCTAATGACATATGTGCTTAAATATTTGTGCATAACCATGAAATTGGACAGTTCGGTCCTTTATGTAATTTCTACATTCTCTGAGGCATCTTCGTCTTCTTTAATATTTCAAAGATCTTTACCAAATCAAATTGATATGCTCTTAGAGGAACTGGATAAACCATCCTTAAAATGTTTAAAAATAGGCAAGAGAGAAAAGTTAATGAAGATGAAAAAAATGCTTTAAAGGAGCTAGACAGACTGTATTGACTATGAAGAACTGGACACGTAATATGTACGTATTTCCCAAAGATGCTCATTCAGGGGAATTGCCTACCTTGGTCAGCTGCTGCTCTTGTTTGATGGGAAAAGCCACTGAGCCAGATTGTGCTCTGTTCCAGTGTGAGCCCTTCGGAGGCTTCCATAGGCCACTAAAGAATTGAGATCTGTGACTTAGTGCCTGCCCACCCTGCTCTGGCAGAGAAAGACAAACACTATATGGTTTCACTTCTATGTGGAATCTAAAACCAAAACAAACAAACAAACCAAAACAAAACAAAAACAGACTCATAAAAACAGAGACCAAAGAGATGGCTACCAGAAGGGAAGAAGGGGGATAGCTGAAAAACAGAAGGGCACGATAGCCAATAATATTGTAATAAGTTTACATGGTGACAGATGATTACTAGAATTAATGGGGTAATCACATTGTAAGGTATAAAAATGTTGAATAACTATATTGTACACCTGAAGTTAATAGAACCAATATAAGATTGTATACAAGTTATCCTTAAATTATAAATAAATAAATAAATAAATTAATTAATTAAATAAATGGTACTGAGGGCCCTGACTTCTGTATGGAAATGCTTCTCCTTACCAACTGGTACATGTCTGTTCTATGGAACTGTAAATACTGCACTGAATGTATTCCTTTTTTTGCTTTGGACACTTGGAAGCTCCTATCAAACCACGTGTCCTTAGTAATTGTGAAGGACTGTGTGATGTTGATTTTTAGGAATTCGGGCTTCAATGCCGTATTCTAATGGTTGCTAATAAATTTCTCCATCTCTCTTTTTGTTTGTTGTATTCAGATTTGAAAAGCACCATAAAGCTTATTTGGAAAAATAATAGAGATATAAATAAAAGAGAGATAATGTTTTGGAGGAAGAATGGCTGAGATTGAATTGAGCAAGGGGAGCTATGGATTTAAAAAGCTGAGATGGGGCCCTGGCTGGAGTGCCTCAGTAGGGTGGGTGTCGCCCTGGGCACCGAAAGGTTGCTGTTTCCGTTCCGAGTCAGGGCACACGCTCCGTTGCGGGGTTGGATCCCTGGTGAGGGGTGTGCAGGAGGCAGCCAATCAGTGCTTTCCTCTCACACCCATCTTTTTCTCTCTTCCTCTCCCTACCTCTCTCTCCAAAAAGCAATAAAAATATATTTTAAAAATTTAAATAAAAAGCTGAGATGGGGAGGGGAATGGGATGGGGGCAGGAATAGGAAATTATGGATGGGATCACAATTTAAGCGGCTGAAAAAAGAGCATGAGGTCAGCTCAGGAAGGGAGAGGAGGGCTCCCAGTCACACCCAGGGCGATCTAATTGCCTCTCCTTGTTTAGTTAGACATCTTTTTTTTTGGTCTAGGTATTTTAAAGATTTTCCTCTTATATCTTTTCATTGTGACATGTCTACTTTTGGATTAATCTGTGTTAATCCTGCTTTGTGGTCAGGGCACATTTTTAATTTGAGAACCTATGTCTCTTTTCGATCTTGGAAATGTTCCACTTTTATCTCTGAAACATTGGTTGTTCACTATCGTCCACGTCTCTTAATTGCTCTTTCTGATAACTCTCTCCATTACAGCTATTCTCTGGGTCATTTCCTCTGAGTCAGTTCTTACATTGTGTCCAGTCCAGAGTACACTTTACCTATTGGGTTTATTTCAATAACTACATATTTCATTTTCAAGATTTCTGGTTTTTTATTAGTTTATTGTTATTTTAATTTCTGCCTGATTTTTTTTTCTCATAATTTCTGCCCCTTTTATTGATGCTATTTCTTCTCACTGAGGATCCTGGGCATTTATTTAAAATCATTGTCAGACTGTCTATAATTTTACTTTCGTTTTGAGCGCATTCATGTTTAATTATTTATTAGTAAATTTTGTGTCCTGTCTTTTGTGGCATTTGATTTCCTAATGTGTTTTGAAATGTTTGCAGGTTCCTCTGAAGAGGAAAGTCTTGCACCACCTCCCTACCCAAACACACAGACTCTATTTCAGATAGGATGCATTTGACTTCACGTAAGAAGAAATCCAACCAACACCAATTAAATCACATGAAATGCATTATTTACTTCAGACGTACAGAGGCTTGGTGGCCCAGAGTTCACTGAGTGGTCCAACAGTTTCAGGAACCCAGGCCAGTTTCCCTTCTTTTCCTCAACAGTTGCAAGAGACGTCTCAGCTTCGGGTATCCTATCATCGCACAATAACATACCAGGTGAGATGGGAGATGCAGGCAGAAAACAGCAGCTTTTTTCCCTATGAGTGCTTTATTTGTAAGAAAATCTTTCCTAGAAGCCTTAAGCAGTGAGCCTGACTTGGGTCCCTCACTGGGTATTTAACACACATACTTGCTACCTACCCTGCAGGAATAAAACTCTCAGACATCCCAGACTAACTGAGAGCTTCGCAAGGCAGCAGTTTCAGCTTCCACTCACCACTTTGGATTTCTCTTCCATCTCACAGCCATGGTCATCTTGATTTTGAACTTGGCTATGATGTTAGCAGCTTCTTTTTATATTTCTTGTGTTATTACTATGTGCTTCGATTGGAGGAAAGGAAAGAGCCTTCGAATGATATGTTTACAATACTGTCTTGATCCAAATCCCACTCTTTTCTCTTTTTTAAGTTAAGGAATGTGAGTCATGTGCTGGGTAAGTGATCAAGCTCACACCACTAATGGGGATGCAGTCTACTTGGCTTGAAGGGTGTGAGCCAGAGCGGGAAGGAGCGAACCACCTGTAATAACCCTTCTGGGTGTGTGAGGCCCAGGGGCAGCTCAAAACAAGAAACAAGTAAATACCCTCATGATGCATATTCAACCTGAAAGGATACACCTGCATATTCAGCTTACTAACACTTGAAGGCAGAGTTTTAGCCCAGATATACTTTCCATATGAACTTGAACTCCAAAATCAACCTCCAAAGCCTTGAATTAGCTGCACTGTGGCAGTTGTGGGGAGCCTCAATATTTAGTCTTGGTTAATTTTCACATTGATTAACTGGAATGTGATATGCCATTTGGAAATCATAGGGGTAGGATATCAACACCTCGACCCATAAATCCTTTTTGCCTGCCCAATGTGCATTCTCCAGGAGGCAGGGGCTGGAGGGTGGAGGGACTAGGAGGGTCTTTTCTATATTTCTCCCCTGGGAACCCATGTTTTATAGACAAGTTATAACAGCAACCAAACAACACATTTCGTTTTACCTGCGCTGATTTGTATCTTCTTGTCCAGTGTTGAAGCAGAGGTGGGGTTGTTTCAAAGACTTTCCAATGTTTCCTTTTCAGGACTCATTTTTTCCCTTTTTTGTTCAAAGGCAAAGGAAAGTTACTTCTGTGCAGTTTATTTACTAGCAGCTGTTCCAAGGGAATTGGAGTCAGCATTTCAAAGGCCTTGTTTTCAGAATCATTTTATTTCCACTTTTTTTTTTTTTTTTAAGAGAAAAAGTTAGTTCCATACCGTTCACTAAAGAAGTTTTTCTAAGGGTATTCGAGGACAGCTTCTGAGAGGGCTGCCTGAAGCCTGCATGGCTCGTTTTTCCAGCTCCTGGTCTGCGGCTGTTCAGGGGGAAAGAGGCTTTGGCCTGGGACTTCTGCCTGCAGCTGCTGTCTCCTTTCCCTCCTTACACTCTGGGGTCCAGCTTTACAGCCACTCAGCTTCTAGATGCTGCTCAGGCCCCAACTCGGCCTCTGACCACTTCCACCTTCATGGTCATGTCCGTGTGGGCCGCTGGCGGAGGACTGCTTCAACCCCCCGGCTCCCCCTGAGTGCGATGCCCCCCTCTACACCCCATCGGCTGAGGCAGCGGCCTTTGGAGCAACTCGTTGGGTTCCATCTCCTCCTGGTGAGTTGAGCTATAACCCGAGCTGCTAAGGCTCCATTTTACAGCAACACATTGTCTCTCAGCCTTCACCTTTCCCTTGCTCACTTTTATGGAGCTATTGTGTGTAGCTCTCAGCTGCCCTGGGGAGGGGAGGGTTGTGCTAACTGCATATAATGGTAGAGTTGACAGACAGTGGGAAATGCACATCAACAGTTGCTTCCCTGGAAGGGTAGCCGTCCAGGAGTGTAGGAAGCCAGCATCAAGGCTCTTCAACCACGGGAGGGGTCTTGGTCGTGTGGATTTAGGGAGGCTGCTATAGTCCACATCAGGGTTGGCAAAAGATGGCCCATGGGCCAAATTTAGCTTGCCACCTGTTCTGGTAAATTATTCGGACATACTGCCCAGCTGGAGTGGCTCTGTTAGTTGGAGCGTCATCCTGTGCACTGAAAAGTTGCCCGTTTGATTCCCGGTCAGGGCACATACCTGGGCTGCAGGTTCCATCCCTGGTCAGGATGCATATGGTAGGCAGTGGATCGATGTTTCTCTCTCTCCCTTCCTCTCTCTAAGCCTGTGCTCAGGCCTACACTCATTTGCTCGCCTTTTGTTTTATCACCACCTTCATGCAAGGGTTGGGTGGGTGCAGCAGAGATCATACGGCTCCAGAGCCCAAAGTATTTACTAACTGACACTTTGCAGCAAGAAGTGGCCAACCCCGGCTTTGGTCTGTAGAGGAGAAGAACCTTGGGACTTCTGGCAAAGCCCTAGGACATTCTGGAAGTCTTCCTGCAGTCTGCTCGGCACCCTTATATCTGCTCTGGGTGTTGAGGTCTGGGCGATGCTCACCCACGTACCAAGGTAAATCTCCGTGCCTTTAACTTTGCCTGTGTGAGGCAGCCTGAGCAGGGGCCACAGTCTACGTGTGCCCCATTGATCCCCTCCAAGGGACATTATGTTAAAAGGAAAGGACAGAGCTAAGGAAGGTATTGTACTACTAGGAGCAATAAAATATTTGTGATTATTCGCATCTCAGTGAAAGGTTTGGGGTGTTACATTATTTGCTTTGGTGACATCCCACTAGATATAATGAGCAGTAAAATCCTTTGACCACTCATCCCAGTCTATTCATATGGGCTCAACCCCCCTTGCTGGCCCCAAGGTCAAGGAACCAGCAGAGCTATGGGCTGCCACAGCCGTCAGTCTAAGAATCAAAAAAACCACCACATGGGGAGAATGAGGGGTGCCTTCCCCGTCTTGGGGTTTCTGTCCGTTTATCCCCTGTCCCTGGTGGAACTGCTGGGGCAACACAGTGTCCAAAACATGTGACCACATCAGTGGGAGCGTCACCAGGTCTGCTGTATGAAAGGAGCTCTGAGCACGTAGATCCAGGACATCGTTTTTTCTTCACAAAGCAAGGCTGTTCTCCATGACTGTGGTGAATCCCTCACCATGGTAAAGAAAATAGGCTTAGAGCTTGAAATAAGGCAGATGCCCTTTGAATGGTTAATAGGCTGGACCAAAGGTTATTTAATTCTTTATGAGAATGTGCCTGTGTTTGACCTTATATTTACCATTTATTAAGAGCCCCAATATTGCAAAATTACATGCTAACTGGTAGTTCTGTTTGACAGAGGAAAAACCAGACCCAAATTATGGTAGTATTGCTGTGTAGGACAGTAACTAGTTTGACATCACCCTAGCAATCTTTCTTAAGACATTTTTGTCTTTTTCCCCAGCAATCTTATTCAAGCATTCTTTTTAAAAGCACCCTTTATTGAAGGGCTTATAAACCCTGTTCCTCATGTACTCTAGGAAGCAGCTTTACCATCTTTCTGGCTTGTAATTATGGTGAAAGGAACGCCCGACCCTGTAATTTCAAGCCTCTCCTCCTCTAATGTACTCTAATGTCTCATTGGACAAAGCAAAACCCATCAAACTCAAAGGCAAGCAACTTCTCAAAGGAGATGGGAATAAATGTCAACAGAACAAGCAACTAACCTACAGTTATGGGGAATTTCATGAGTCAATTTGACTGGGCCCTGGGGATGCGCAGATAGCTGGTTAAACATTGTTTCTGGGTGTGTCTGTGAAGGTGTTTCTGGAAGAGTTTAGCAATTCAATTGGTGGACTGAGTAACAATAATGTTCTCTTCACTGTGGACAGGCATCATCTAATCTGCCCAGGCCTTGAGCTACCCCAGGGCCTGGCTTCCCCAGGGTGCAGACAGCGGATTGTGGGACTTCTCAGCCTCCATAATCATGTGAGCCAATACCTCTGTCTATCTTCTATTTATCATCTATCATCTATCTATCACCTATCTGTCTATCTATCTATCTATCTATCTATCTATCTATCTATCTATCTATCTATCTATCTATCTACCTACCTACTTACCTACCTACCTGTCTATCATCTATCACCTATCTGTTTATTTATCTATCATCTATCTATCACCTGCCTATCTGTCTATCATCTATCTATCTATCTATCTATCTATCTATCTATCTATCTATCCATCTATCTATCTATCATCATCACCTATCTTCTATTGGCTGTTTCCCTGGGAACTCTAATACACCTACCACTGTGGATAAACTGGGGCATCTGATTTGCAGAACTCATTGCAGTGCACTCATTGTCAGATGCTTAGAACAAATAAGATGATCATGTGCTATATAAAATATAAAAGAGTACAAACTGACTTCTCAGCACAAGTCCTGATTGCAAATTGTATGTGTGTCACATAAAGTGTATCACAGACTTGGCTGAACATAATGAAGATAATAAGGGAGAGTTTCAATATTTAGTCTTGGTTAATTTTCGCATTAACTGGAATGTGATGTGCCATTTGGAAATGATAGGAGTAGGATAACAACACCTTGACCTGTAAATCCTTTTTACCTGCCCAATGTGCATTCTCCACAGGGCACGAGATGGGAGGGGAGTTGGAAGGTAGACTAGGAGGGTCTTTTCTGTATTCAGCCAATCCAAACATGGTAATGCCGTAATCCTGCGCTGGTATCACATAGAGAGCTTCAAAAGGAAAGAATGTAAGTTGTCAGAACTTTGTAGTTAAACAGATATAGGTGACATAAGCATGTTCATAAAAGACTAAAGTTACACCCATTGCAAAACCATCTAAGATGGAACGGAAAATTTGAATTAGAGGTGGGCACTCTATTGCTTGGGGGCCAAATCTGGCTCACCCCCAGTTTTGTCAATAAAGTTTTATTGGAACACTGTCACGCACATTCCTTTCCGGAGAGCAAAGGCTGTCTTTGTGCTACAGTGACAGGGTTGAATAGTTGCAACAGAGATCACAGGGCCCACAGAGTCTGAGATATTTACTTTCTGGCTCTTTACAGGAAATGTTGCTGACCCTTGATCTAGAAGAATGCAGCAGCTATGATGTCGCCTATTCTCGAGCTTCCTCTGCATAAAACCAGCCAGGTTACAGCCGGGGCCGCATGGGCAGTGTTGCGAGCCCCCCACACTGGGGGGAACCGGAGCCCCCACAGAGGTGGGGGATGTGGGGCAGGCGTCTGCGGGGGACCTGCTGGGAGCTTCTCCCTTCCTGTTCCTCCCCAAGTTTTCTAGAAAAAAGCTTTCAGAAAGGAAGAATATTCTGGCTATCACCATCCCTCAAGGATTAGAAAGGCTTACCTCTGTCACACACCTCGCGCAGCAAACAAGAGATATTTATTAGAAAATGTGAAATTTGCAGCAGTGGCGACAGGCACATGCAGCGTCGGCTGCTCCCTCCCTGGTGACATTGCCAGGATTAAAAATAGCCGCTCTGCTTGTCCTTCAGCCGTATTGAACTGAAGCCTCTGAGCCCAGTTTTCCGAGCCAAGTTCTCAGCTTCATGCTTAATGAAGCATAATTTGTATTAATAGCAGCTATTAAATCTAGAGTGCTTAACAGGAATTTAGAGTGGAGGCCTGAGCCACTGAGCTCCTCGAACTCGGTCCCCAGAGAGCTGAGCTCAGGACGAGCAGCGGCGATGGGTCGTGGGCCTGGCGATTGGAGGCAGCGGCGGGGGCAGGGGAGAAGCGCAGGGAAGCGGCGCTCAGGGCCTCCCCCTGGCCTGAGCAGTTCTCGGCCCCGGGCCCGAGTGTGGGCCCTCCCGAGTGCCGGCTGCGCTCCCCGAAGGCAGGGCTGGGGCTCGAGAGCAGTGGACTGGCCGTTTTACACTCCCGGTCAGATCTGGGTTCTGCTGTGTGACCTGGCTTGGGGCTTTTTTTTTCCAGACCTATAAAAATTATTTTTATTTTTCAATTACAGTTGACATTCACTATTATTTTGTATTAGTGTCTGCTACAGCAGAGGGGCCAGGCAATCATGTAGTTTACGAAGTGTTCTCTGAGCCTTGTGGTTTGTTTTTACTTGAGAAACAGATGTAATTGAAGGGGGGAAGCAACATAACGGGGCTTTCCCCACCCTTCTTTAAAACCAGCTTTTTAAAAGATAAACATGGAAGGGTTTCTGCAGGAAATTACCTTGGGAAGCAAATTAGCTGCTTTTTAAACCTGCGTTAGCAAATATTTTCCTTACTTGCCCAGGCTCCCCTCCGCGAACACACATTGTGTTTGTATTTGCACCGAGCTGTGCGTGCCCTGCTCGAACCACTGTCTGCACAAACGTGCCTCGGCGCTCGCGTGGGCACCAGCCCAGGAGCCGGCAGTGGGAGGAGACAGCGCCTCCCATCTCGGACTCTGTTGCCTGGCACAGGGTCGGGCACCAGGTGGGTGTGCGATCACGAGGTTGCTGTGATCGCGGTTATTTTACAATTAAGAAAACAGTGCTAAACACAGGGTCTCATTGTCTGGGCCAGTCAGTTCATCTGGGCCTCAATTTCCACATCTGCAAATGGGATCAATAATAATACACAATCTCATAGATTGTCAAGAAGATTAACTAGCAAAATAAAGCACTTAGGCCGTGCTTGTGCTCGAGGGTTGCTTTTCCTCGCAGTGCCGCCAAGTTATTTCTATCACAGCGGAAAAGGCTGGGGCGCCTTCAGGGCGCGGCCGGGCACTCCCGGCCCTTGCCCGCTGGCCCGGAGTGAACGCCCTTCTCTGCCCTGCGCCGGGGGCTGGGGGCTCCGTGGGGCCTGGCTCCTCGCCGGCTGCTGCTCAGACGTGGGCGGGTGGGAGACGGCAGCAGAAAGCGAAGCTGCCAAGAATTTATTAAGCCGGCAGCCTCTTTGGTGACGCTTGAGACAAGCCATTCTGACAATGCTCAGGTCGTTTTAAACGTGCCCAGGAGAAAAATGCCATTAACATTCTACTAAAGCCCTGAAGCAGGATTAATAACAGCTCTGATCTTAGACTCAGGCCGCCAATAGGAAAACGGAGAGCAAAGGCCTGGCCATGCGCGAGCCGCAGCACCCTCGCTGAGCAATCCTGTCCAAGGAACTGTGGTGGGAGAGGAGGGGGGAGTTTTCTTCTGCTTTGTGAACACGGAGATGCCCTCAGTTACAAGAACAAGCTAAGGAGCCTCTAGGCTGTCCGCAGAGTGGGCCATGCTCCGGGCCACCCCATTCTAGGTGAGTCTCCGCGTTGGCTTCATGGCCATGGCCCAGTCACAGAGGTGGGCTCCTTGCTGGGCTGCGTTCATCGAAACCAGAGTTCCCCGGGCATTTGCTTATCTGCGAAGTGCCAGCTGCTTTGGCAGGATTGGCGGCCAGGCCGAGGCTGAGGCGTGTCCAGGTATTAGCCTTTGGGCCAAGAAGGGACTCCACGTGGGCAGAGGAATAGCTGTGGAGGGACTTGGGGAGTCACAGGGGCCAGACAGCAATAACTCAAACTCACCCCTCTTTCATTTACTGAGTGAGTCTGAGGTGCCAGGCCCCAGGCTGAGACTGGATAGAATCACGGAAGCACTGGGAGTGGGCCCAGGTTTTGTGTGCCCTTTACTGAAAATGATATAAGATTATGCATATGAAAGTAGAGGGGACGTGGATATTTATTTAGAACAAGAAATAAATGGCGTCAGATGTCATATTTTTAAAAGCTGACACTACCAGAAAAATAATATTGTGCTTGAATGAACACACAGCCCTGTAATATTTTTTACTAACATGTTTGATAGCACATCCTCTGATCTTCGTCTGGTAACCATTTCGTCATGTTATTATCCAAGGAGGGCAGAAAGATGACTCACTCTTTCCTTTTGCACAGTTATCAAAAATTGCTGCATATTATGGGTAGTTGAGGCAGGTTTCTTTCATCCTCAGGTATCATTATAGTCATTTAAATGTGAGGTTTGCGGTAAATTTGGAAGAAAGTTCGATCTAAGTATGTGAATCATAGACCCCACTCCTTCTGCTCTTTTGCACCTTGTGTGGTGGGGCTCTGACCCTCATAGTCTTTCTCTTCGGTTATGTCATTACCTCTACTTGGATGTCACAGCTCCTTCCTTATGTTCATCTGGACCATCAGCGCTTTAGTCCAGTGTGATGGGAGAGATTTTGACACACTGAAGCCTCTTCTAGACTGTTTTTCAGTTGATAATTTAGGCTTTCACTGGGATAATTCCTTTCTGTCATATTTGAGTTTTGGAGTGATCGTTAATTCTGAAAAAATATACAAAATTGACCTGTAAATAAGGAAGGACTACACAAAGGAAATTCAAGTACACTTATAACGTGTCAGTACTTCGTATCTGACTGCATAATTGTGAAATCAACTCATTTCTGCATTTTCTATATGGACTGTGGAGGAGTTTTGTCAGGCAGGTTTCCTGAAGTCATTTTCCTGCATCCGTGGTGATTTTGTATGCAGTGTTATCTGAAACTTCCCGCTGCCTTTGAGGACAAATTGTGTTGGACACACTAAGATGTGCCCTGGTACCTGGGGATGTTTAAGACATGCTATTTCCCACATAGACCGGCTCTGTTTGTAGTATTGCTTCAGGTTTGTGCCTACAGCACAGGATTATGATAAAAACTTATTTTGCCACATTCCATGAAAAAGAATTTTAAAATGTGTGCCAAATGTATAATTGTGTACACAACATTATTGAATAGGCCCCTGAAGAGAGGCATTCGCATCTAGGCGTGGATGAGCGCTGAAGCTGTCGCTGGACTTGGATTGGCCTGTGAGTGTTAGGGGTGTTGCAGACGAGCTTTGTCCATGATGCTGGAGGCATCCTCAGCTTCCTGGAGGATCCGCCTCTGCCCGCCGGCAGAAAGCTCGCACCGGAGGGAGAGAGGGAGGGGAGGTGGGCTAGTAGACAGGCCATGGAAGCACGATTGATCGATCAGTTCACGTCAGAGGGAAGCACAGGGACATGGAGAGTCAGAGAAAAGGGGACCTGGGTCAGCTTGGAGGGCAGGAGAGGCATCCTTGGGGAGATGGTGTTCACGCTGAAACCTGGGTGAAGACTAGCACTCTGCCAGACAAACCGGATGAGAGAGGCATTTCAGGAGAAGGGCACCCTGTGAGCGAGGGCCCAGAGTATGGATGTGCACAGAGTCCAGGGAGAGGAGTGGGGAGAAAAGGGGCTCATTACAAAAGCAGGGGTGAGGTGATGAAAGCCTGGAGTGCCATGTTAAGGGGGCTCTACCCTGGGTGATGGGGAGGTATTGAAAGATGTAGTTTCGATTGACATTTAGAAAGCTCACTGGAAGCGGTGTTGAATCGGATAGGAGTGGGGCAGGCAGGCTGCTGGTGCAATCGTATGAGTAAGAGTAGCTGTGAGTGAGAAGAAAAGGCCCAACTATTGGGAAAAAATAAGGAATGTGGGGGAAAAACTTCGGATGAGTGGGGATTTCCAAGGATAATCATCCCGGTGCCTGGACTGATGGGATGTTGAGAGAGGGGGCAGGGGAAGTGAAGCAGGCTTGTTGGGGGAGGAGGGAGGTGGGCAGCTGCTTGAGGGTCTTACAGGACATCTCAGTAAAGATGCTGTGAGAGGGGACGCCAGATGCACCCAGTGCTGGGGAGGCGTCTGCAGTAGCGTCGACTTTGGAAGTCAGTGAGCTACAGCGCACACGAGCTCTTCTCAGGCATCAAAGAGTCAAAGGCATAGTGCTAACCCCCAAACAGTGACATTGAAGGCAAAGAAGAGGAGACACATGTGTAGGAGGCTGGGAAGAAATGGTCAGAGTGTCGGAGGAAGATCTGGGTCCAGGGAAGTTTTCCTGAATTTGGGCATGACCCTGGAACAGGGTAGGGTCAGACAGAGCTTCCAAGGAACGCTTGGTGGTTGGGCAAGCTCAAATAACGGCAAGCGTGTTTTCCATTTTAGTCCCAGGTAAGTCTCCATGTTGGCATCATCTGCCTATTGTACCAGTGATTTGAAGGGGAAAGCCACTTTTATGTTTCCCCAGAGGGAGTTGGGGAAGTAGAAAATCACAGGACTCTCATTATCTGAGGCAGACATTCTATGCAATTAGTAGAGAACACAGACAAATATAAGATATGTGAGTTTCCCCCTAAAATTATCTTATAACCATTTATCTCCATGGCCTAAAATGTAAACCGAGCTTTTGCATATATGTGAATATTTACTGATGACATTATTTAACTCTTATTAAAGTTTTGTGTTGCATTCTATTTAGATGGAAACTAATATCTATTACCTCAGTTAATTAGCCAGAATACTATGTAGCTTAAACACAAAAGTTTTTTTCTCACTTGTAGTTCATATCTCTAACGGGTCAGTGGGAGTTCTGTTCCACATGGTTACTCTGGATCCAGGCTGACGAAAAGACCACTGTCTTGAAGCTACACCATCTGGAACACTTGGCTTCCTCAGTCACCTTAGCGGGGAAACCAAGACATGTGGTGCCATGTCCTGGCTCTACAGTGCTTGTCCCAGAAGGGATATGAACCACTTTGATTCATAGCCCTTTGGCCAGGACTGAGCTATGCAGAACCATCGAGCCGCATGGGGGTTGGGAAGCATGCAGGGGCCCATCCATATACGGTGGTGGGTGCTACATGTCCCTGTCACACTCAATACTGTATAAACCCAAAGTCCCCAAGCCACTTTAGATCAGAAAATGTAAATAAAACAATTATAAAATATGTTATTAATAATATTAAGAAGCAGCCTTGGCCGGTGTGGCTCGGTCGGGCACTGTCTGGTGCTCTGGAAGGTCCCCGGTTCTGTCCCGCCCAGGGCACGTGCCGGGGTGTCGGGCTCAGTCCCTGGTGGGGGGCATGCGCAGGAGGCAGCTGATCAATGTTTTGCTCTCACAGTGATGTTTCGCTCTCTCTCCCTCTCCCTTCCTCTCTGTCTAAAAATCAATTTAAAAAATCTTAAAAAAATTAACAAGTAATAGTAAAATACTTTTATTGAAAAGTATCTAAACAAATATAAATGGAAATATATCAATGTCTGATTTCATTGGAAGCAATTTATTTTTTTTAAACCTAGTTATTTAGATTTTGACATACTTGTAATACCAATTGTAATACCACATTGCCATTACATGAATATATTTTCTAATATTCATTTAATTAAGATTAACTAAAGTAAGTTTTACTCTTGATGTTTTTATAAGAAAATAAGTACAGGAAATGCAGAAAATTGCAGTCATACAAAGTTTTAGCTATTTGCCTTTGCTGTAAAACCCAATCTTGGCAGAATTTAAATATGTCATGATATGTTTCTATTTTTTATTTTCTTAGTAAGTGCACAAATACTGCAGAGATAAAACACACAGTCACTTACAAGGAATTGAGTTTCAACAATAACTTAATTCACCAATAGACATTTTTTCTCCTTCCAATTTATGAGGAAATCACTAGACTATGAAATGTTAAATTTCCCGGTTTCATTATGCAGTATGTTTTTATTGGTAACTAAAAGCATTCGATACGAAGTTCTCAAGTTTGGAATTCCCAATTATTTGGAGAAAGTAAAGCTCATATGTAAGATTTTTTAAAAAATAAAGTCAGGAGATAGTTTTATTTCCTTTTCTTGGCTCGGAGCCCACCATTTCATAGGCCAAGATTGAAAGTGACACTTTTTCTTCATCTTTAAAAAGAATTTTTAGCTTTATGTAAAGAAATCACTCCTCTTGTGTTTCTCCTTTACTCTCACACTCACGAAACTTCTGACACCAGCTGTGTGGGTTTCTCACATAATCGAGTAGTTCCTCGTGACACCAGCGGGCGTCCTGTAATTCTCTTTTATACTTTCATTCCCATCTACCTGGAATTAGCATCTGATCCCACTAGACTGCCCACTTCACACACCAGTCCAAAGTCTCAGGTTGTGACCTGTACTTCTGACTAGTCTAGTCCTTCAGAGCATATTGATCAGTTATAAATTGGGGTTCCCACAACCCCTTCCTTGGGCTTGATAATTTATCAGAATGGCTCCCAAAGCTCAGGGGAACATTGTGTTTAGCAGTTTATTATTAAAAAATATAATAAAGGTTATCAGATGAAAAGATATGAGTCTGAAAGAGTCCTGAGCCTAGGAGCTGGTGTTCCTGAGGAGCTAGGGTGCGCCACCCCCCTGGCCTGTAGCTGTGTTCGCCCACCCAGAAGCTCCCCAAACCCCATACTATTGGGATTTTTATGGAAGCTTCTTCATGTGGGCATGATTCATCATTAACTCAATCTCCAGCCCTTGTCTCCTTCCCAGAGGATGGGGGAGGGTGGGGTTGAAAGTTTTAAGCTTCTAATTCTGGCTTGGTCTTTCTGGTGATGACCCCCCATCCAGGAGCCCACCAGCAGTCACCCCATTAGAACAAAAGACACTCCCATCACCCAGGAAATTCCAAGGGATTTAGGAGCCTTGAGTCAGGAACTGGAGTTAAAGACCAAATAGTAGAACAAATATTAGTGCTCTTATCACTTAGGAAATTATGAGGGTTTTAGAAGCTCTGTGCCAGGAACCAAGGGCAGAGAATAACACATATATTTTTTTTATTATTTCACACCTTGGAAGAAAATTTTATGCTATTTTATGTTTCTCTTAAGCTCATATTATTATACCTCAGTATAATCTTAAAACATTACCAGTTTCCACAGCATATGTTACTTTCTTATTGAAAGGTTATACTTAAAACTAAAATTAGTAATTAAGTCACAGTTTAATCATTATGGCATCTTATTTT
Source organism: Miniopterus natalensis (assembly GCF_054644295.1). Lineage (NCBI taxonomy): Eukaryota > Metazoa > Chordata > Mammalia > Chiroptera > Miniopteridae > Miniopterus > Miniopterus natalensis. The sequence goes on along the minus strand of NC_142095.1, from coordinate 28,188,250 downwards.
TGATTTTTGAACTTATCTTGAAGTTGATAACAGTTATAACTTGTAGCTCTTTATAAACACTTGTATATATTTCATTTTTTCCCAGATCAGAACATGTTTGTTTGTCAAAAAGACTTTTTAAAAGAAGGTTTTACAAAACATTTTTACAAGTGGGGTTTTAGATTTTTAATTACATATTTTATATTAGATACTTAGGACATACCCTTATTTATCAGGACAATTTCTCTTTCTCTCTTTGTGACTTACAATCTCTGAATATCACTTTGAAACTATATATTACTTTATGGGACATTTGTATAAATTACAGAGCACTAAGTTGACAGCTTATTTTATTTTTTAACAGACGTCTTTGTACTTGAAAATGAGCAGAGAGATCATGTATGCTATCAGAAATCCATTTATCTGCAAATATCAAAAGTCCAATCAACATCACTTAACAGGTGATTGGGGTGAGGAGGGGAGGCGCAGGGACCCAGGCTGCTCTGCACCTTCCCTCTCTGTCACCCTCAGCATGCCCACCTTCTGTCTTACGGTTGCAAGGTGGCTGCGGCCCTGCAAATCCTCTCATCTGTGTTCCAGTTAGGAGTAAGAGAGAGGGGGCAGGGCAAAGGCGACCTCCTAGCAAAACCTTGCCTTTTAACCCAGGCTAGGGCATCCTCCTCAGGGGCTTCCACCTACATCTGATTGGCTAGAACTGAGTTAAGAGCCTTGCCTAGCAGCCAAGGCATTGGGAGATCGTATAGTTTTAACATTTCTGTTCATAAGCAAGAAGGTGGGGATGGATACTGAACAGGCCATTAGCAGGATTTGCTAAACTTACCTGAATTAAAATAAAGTTACTTGTATAACTAAAACTTTAACATATACATTCTTGACCAGTCTATGAATAACATTCAATTTTATTTATAATTGGCCCCTTTTTATGATTTCCCTCTTGACAGAGAGCTATCTTAGAGCACCTCTCAGCTCCATTCTTATCACTTTCGGTATCTGACACCTGGGGATCATTTTTCCTTTTTAAAATAAAAAGATCTTTGTTTATTTTTAAAATAAAATGAGGGGGAATCTTCCTTAAGTTGTGGGATAACCAGGCAGATATAAACAGACCTAATTAAGAACTTGCTAGAAGCCTTTTAACACAGGAACCCAAGTGTGCAGAACGATTGCTAGACGATGAAATCTCATTTCCCAGCTTTGTTCTGTAATGTGTTTTAATTCCCAATGAACCTGCTCTTAAAAAGTCCAGAGCAAGTGCTCCTGATTAGCGGGCAGCTCTCCCTAGGTGGCCCATCCGGTGGATCCGCCCTCCTTGGCCGTGGCTTCTGAGGACACATGTTAACCTGCATCCAGCAGCAGAAGGGACAGAGCCCAGGGGACTGTGCACAGCCGGTTTCTACGGGCCCGGCTGGGAGTGGCTGGCATCTCGTCCGTGCACGTGCCTGTCGCTAGGACTTCATCACAGGACCACAGGTAGGCGGTGGCAGGGTGGGGACTGGAAACTGCTCTCAGGGCAGCAGGGGAAGGGCTGGGAGTGAGCCAGCCGCTGTTCCCCAGCTGATTGGGGTGCTCAGCAAACAATTCCAAGGTTCTTCTGGCAAATCCCGGCCGAGCCTGGCGATGAGCGGCTGGCGGGGCCGCATTTCTCTCCTGCACAGTCCCCGCTGGAGTATCACAGCAAAGGCAAGCTTCCAGGGGGAACCTGGGGGACAAAGCGAGCGGACAGACAAAAGAGAAGCAGGCTCCTGGACACTGAGACCCAACTGACGGTTGTCAGAGGGGAGGGCTTGGGGGGCGGGTGGAAAAGGCAGAGGGGCTGAGAAATACAAATTACAGAAATACAAGTTACAGAACAGTCACGGGATGTGAAGCACAGCACAGGAAATAGCCAATATACCGTAATAACTATGTGTGGTGCCAGGTGGGTGCTAGACTTATGGGGGGATCGCTTCGGGGGGATCACTTCGTAAATTATGTAAATGTCTAACTGCTAGTCTGTACACCTGAAACTAATACAAAATAATACTGAACGTCAACTGTCATTGAAAAAAAAAAAGGACCCATTTTGGGCTTCTGATCTCCAAAACAAATAAAAAACAACAACCCTCCCAACCCACCCCCCAAGCCTCCCCCCAAAACAAGCCCTAAACTCAATTGTGATCAGAGTACAGGGAACTGCAAAGCAGGCCTGAGTTACGCTTGCAGGCAAGGAAGCCTCCGCTCTCTTTAGTGGCTGCTGTCAGTGCCCTGATGGAAGACTCACTCCCACACGGGCCCAGAATATTCAAGACATTCTGAGGGCAGGACCAGCCAGCCATCAAGTTGGGTGGCTGATGGAGTGAGTGCGTGGGGACGTGGGGGCTCACAGGGCCAATGTCACTCTGGACCTCAGTGCTGTCCCAGGGAAGCCGGCTGCTGCGTTCGCTTTCTTGCCTGTTGTTAATAAAGGGCCATGGAGACCAAGCCATCCCTGTAGGCAGCTTACACCCCAGAGCACCCCTCACTCCATCAATTCAAGTGACTTTATTATTGTTATTATTAGTAGTAGTAATAGTATTAATTTGGGCCTCGGGTACAAAGGGGTTGACACCTCTTCCACTCATGCCATGCTGTCATCACTGGTCTCTGTGCCAGGCTCCATCCCCACTTCGGTGCCCTCCCCTCCCATAGGCAACCCTAATGTGTGGATGCATGTTCTTTTATCTGTATGTGTTCTTGAAAACATGTATAGTTTTGTGCATCTATTGTTAATTTTTATCGATTATTGGGTTAGAGATCGCATTCTGTTACTTATTACTATTCTTACACGATCTACCCAGGTTATTATGTGTGTCAGATTGGGTTTCCCAGGAAACAGACTCAGACAGAGATGAGCATGAAGGAAGTTTACCGGGAAGTTCTGTTCTCAGCATCAACCCCTTGGAGAGAGGGGGCGAGAGGGGAGCAGGGCTGGGTAGGGGAGGAACAGACATCATGGGGGGCTCCAGCCCTGGGATGGCCCGGCTGAGCTGCAAGGACTTAAGGTCAGGGGCCCGGCCTCACCCAGTTATTGGCTGTGAGCTGCTCTGGAAGTGTGGCCCGGGAGGTGAGGGGCTTGGTTTCGCTGAGAGCAATTTTCAGAGAGGGGTGCAGGTAAGGGCATCAGTGGCCAGTGGGTGCAGGGTTTGGAAGAATGACGGCTTCGGTTCTGACAGAGGCTGGGGAGCAGGCTCCGCTACCTGCTGCCCTGTGCAGACGTCCAGGAGGTTATTTCTCACCCCTGCCTCGCAGCCCACCTTGTTTACTTATCCAAGTCTTCAGGTGGCCGCAACCCCTGGTACCACAGATGATGTTGCAACAAACATCACCATTTACCAGGAGGATCCGAGAGCCTCTCTGGGGATTGTCAGGGTAGAATCCTGGGTCCTGGGTGCTGATGGGGGGCTGCTCCGAGTGCTCGTCTCGGATCTTTATTGACTTCAGAGAGGGGAAGGGAGAGGGAGAGAGAGAGAAACATCAATGATGAGAGTCATTGATCGGCTGCCTCCTGCTCGCCCCCTGCTGGGGATCGAGCCCGCAACCCGGGCATGTGCTCTGACTGGGAATCGAACCCTGATCTCCTGGATCTTAGGTCGATGCTCAACCGCTGAGCCACACCAGCCAGGCTACAACTACTTTTGACGCTTTTCCAGCTCTTTAATTTTTGCAAATCTGATGGGTCTATGATGTCTGATTTGTGTTTAAATCGTATTTTGATCATTGCTAATGGGTTTGAGGATATCTTTATATGCCTTTTAGTCCCTTGAGTTTTCTTCTATGAATTGTTTTCACATTCTTTGCCCAATTTTCTTTAGGTTCTAAAAAACATATTTCTGAATTTTTTTTAGTTGGTAAACAAACCTTCTGTATAGATTTAAATAATGGTATCCTAAGAGGGAAAACAACCCTGTCTGGAGTGTGGATTCCTGTTCAGAATATTTAAAATGTTAACTATTCCCCCCATCTCCCTCCCTCCCTCCCTCCCTCCCTCCCTCCCTCTCTCTCTCTCTCTCTCTCTCTCTCACATACACACAATGCTGTTTATTATGAAGTATTTTTGAATAAATTATTATTTTGATTACATAACAATTGTTTTACCTGAGGATTTCTTTGGAGTGGCTGATTTTTTAAAAATTTCTTGCTGCTTTTTTTGTGCCGACCCTTAAGCTTTTTACATCTAAATCTCCAAAAGCTTACAATATTTTCTTAGCATTTCGGGGTTAGAACTCCCATCTTCTAATCAATTGAATCTATAAAGGAGCTGAAGAAGGTAGATAGGCTGTTTTTTCTCATTCCCCCCCCCCTCCCCTTTTCTCTCTGTTTCTCTCTGGTGTTAGTTGAAATAAGAGTCCTGGGTGCCATGACTGCTGTGACTTTGGGGATGTTTTTAAAGTGCATGATTTTGTCTAAAAATGAAGACCCCATTTGAGGGAAATGGTTTTCATCCTAGAAAATGTTAAGCCTTTTCTTACCTAAGTGAGAAAACCAGGCAGCAAAGCTGGCCGGGGCACCTGGGCACACAGGTTGAAAGCCCTCGCCAGCGTTTCCTGGTGGTGAGCGGTCTGTCCTGCTGTCCCTCTGTCGCACACACCCTCTGAGTCAGAGGCACCTTGTGGTGGGAGAAACATGCTTCAGGTTGTGTTTGGGGCAAAATCTGCGAGGAACAGGCTTTCATGATAATCTTCTGGCTACTGTTAGGAGACAGAGTTGACCTGAGGAAATCTAAAACCAAAGTGCCAAGTGACAGGGTTGACATACTTTAATAAGGTGAAGTTATTTTATCATTTATTAACAGAAGGAAATGACACAATGCAGTTTTTCGATTTTTTAACCAGGTCTTGTCAGAGAAGGCTGTGGCTGCCCGTCACCAGCCTGCTGCTTGGGATCACTTCTCACTGGCGGCAGCCTTCCCCAAGCTGAATGAGGTCTGATGGACAGATGGACGGCGTCTGGAAGGCACAGTCCCACACAGGAAGGCGTGGTGGGTGCGTGCCTCTTACATGCAGGTTGTGAACAGCTCATTAGCCGTGTCATGAGCCATGCAGTGGGCTTCATTGATCTTGAGGTCATGAAGCCCTCTTGGGGGATTTTGAATAGGGGAGTAGCATAATCTTGATTGACAAAAATTGGAGCCTATTTGGAAATATCCCCATGTCCATGCTATTCTCCATCTGGTGGCTCATCCTGGCTGAGACATGCTGATGTGTCAGGAGGCGGGATCACAGGAAGATCTGGGAGTAAAAGTTTTAGAGGAGGAAACAGAGAGAGGAGAGCAAGGTGGCGATCCTTCCAGATGTGCAGCCCACATCTGCACTCAGGCTTCGACTCCTTTTTGCTAGAGAAGGCACTGCTGGGCGGTGTTTCTGGAAGCTCAGATTGGCACAGCAGCTCATCCTATTACAGATGCTCAGAGTTCCAGGGGTGCCACCTGGGCAGTGCTCATAGTAAGTACAACCGTACACTTATCTATGGGATTATCTAAGAGTTATTTCTCTCCTACCCTGGACGGGGAGCTGGTGCTGCCGCTGTCCCGGTGCCTCCACAGTGTGTGGGTCACAGGAGGCACCGAGGAAGGACCTCGGCAACACCTTTGGGCAAAGAACAGACGCATGAATGAATGAGGACTTCAAGTTGCCCTGAGTCTCAGGATCATCACAGATTCCAGGACACAGGGGTCAACAGAGACCCTGGGAACGGCCTACCAATGCTACTGCTCTGGGAGGGGAGACACATTTGCCCTTGTTTCTAGGGGTGTAGTTCCACATATTTTGCTCTCCTGCTGGTTTTTAGGCTCTGTCTGGTTTACATTTTTTTCAGACTTATTTTTGCAATTGTAGTTGTCCAGCCAGGGCTTCTCGGTCCCTGACTGGTGTGCGTGGGGTGCTGGTTGTAGCCCCACGTGCTAAAACGGAAAACAGCGTCACCGCTGGCTCTGACACCCACACACCCTGCCATTTCAAAGGCAACACTTCGCTTCTCGGGGCTGGTTGTCCCCGAGCAGTGTGGGCCGATGTTGGGCTCAGCAACAAGCATGGTGTTTGGGAAACCACTGCTGTGAAGGGCTCTGGGCTCTGCCACCAGCTGTGTGGCCCCGACAGGAGACCTAGTCTGTCTGGAACTCAGTTCCTTCATTCATGAAATGGGATGAAGATGCTTTCTTCATGCGGTTGAAGGAAGGATTAAAGGCCCAAAGTCAATGCTCAGCAAATCTTTGTGCCACTCCCTGCTCTTTCCCTTACCCCTCTTTCCGAAAACGTGCACACTGAGGAGGAGAGGAAGAGCCCACCCGGGAGAGTGCAGTCGAGGCTGGACCTCAGACCCACTGGGTGAGCGAGTGACGAGCGGACCAAGCGAGGGCTGATGACTGGAGGTGAGACCCAAGGTTCCCATTCCCGGGCGCGTTGGAAGAGGACTGGTCATAGTTGTGGTGACGGTAATTATTTAGTAAATGCCTAAAGGGCTAGACATTGTGGCAAACGTTTTATGGAAATTACCTCATTTAACGATAAGAGTCCTTTAAGGAAGGTACCATTCATACTGTTTCATAAATGAGGAAATGAAAGCTCAGAGAGGCTGTCACACAGTGGGGCTATGACTAGTTAGTGGTTTTACTTGAAGTATCATGAAAATAGAAGACCACAGGTGTGCATAGGAGTGTTTACAGGGGTGTGTGTGTGTGTGTGTGCGTGAGGTGTTTATCTTAGCCCCGAGAAAACAGTAGGCACTCAGAACGTGACTGCGCAATTATTGAATGAGTGTAAGTGTTGGTGGTAATTAGAGGGTAAAGTTAGGTAAGTGAAGGGTAGAACAGAAATGATGATTTGACAACGTGGCCTTGAGGAAGGGAACTCAAGGTCAATTCGCAGAGAGCTTCTGGGGCTACTTTCCTGTCATTTAGGGAAGAGAGAAGTGGGTGAGGGCTGTGAGCAAGCCAGAGTGCTGTGCTCCTGCCTCCTGGGAGTCAAGGCTGCGGGGCCTGGGTCCATCGAGGGTGCTGGTGAACTTTGCAGGCACACACAGAATTCTCTACAGTGTGACCAAGGTGTGCTAGCATCAGCGCTTTCCTCTTAAAGGTTTCCAAGTAGCCCCGCAGTTCTCATAATCCCAGACTCACAGACTACAGACCTTTGCTGTCTAGAGTGGCTACATGGGTTGCATTTAAGCCCGAGTGACCCTGGGCTCTGGCACCCTGTAGCCTAGGATTATTTACTTAGCCTCTCTGTGCTTTATGCTCTTAATTGCAAATGGAGATATCAATCTAATAAGACTTTTGTGAGGTTAAAATAAAATAGTGCGCATAAAGCACAGCATAGTTCCAGGCACCTAGTCAGTGCTAAGTAAAGTGCATATATTAATAATGATTCACATGGCAAAGGAAGGGTCAGCCAGAGGAGCAGGGAGAAATGGGCTGGGTGGAGACAGCTGCTCAGCCCACCTGCCCTCCACCATGCCCCCAGCTCCTCTGGGTCTCACCTTCTTCATGTTTAATACTAAGAACTACCTGCTTCAAGGATTAGTTAAGATCACACACATAGAGCTCCAGCCCTTTGTAGGTGCACAAAAAGCACATCAAGGATTGCTCGTATAGGTCTCCATAAACAATGCTGCAGAGTTCAGCTCTGGGAGTAACACGGTGCCCTGATGGACACCCCACGTTACCCCTCAGCCCCAAACCCCAGAGAATATTGACAGTTCTCGTCATCTCACCTCATCAAATGCGTCGAAGAATAAAGACTCTCAGAGGCCACCTTTACTGTGAAACTCTAAAATCATATTTATTCACCAATTCACAGGGAGTGTCGTAATGACCACCAACATGAATCAGTTTGTAGGCATTTACACGCCAAGGCTGAAAATAAATATCTGTCTGTGTTGAATAGCATTTAACAAATTACTTGGAAACAGCAAGAATCTTAATTGTTAGAAATTTAAAGTTTGTGATTCCAACATGGGTGAGATCACAGTCATGGGAAGAAGCCCAACAGATTCCCACGAGGGTGGTTATTTCTTCCTATGTCTTTTATATACACACGATTCTCAGCGCCCCTCACACTGCGGCCTGAATCGGATGGCGCAGCCCATTGGGCAGGGAGGGTGCTGAGAGTGGGGAGGGGAGGGGGTGTTTCTCTGCTCTGCTGCAACTGGGCAACCTCATTCACAGAGCAGGCGACAGTGTTCTCCTGAAATTAGAGTCAACATTCCATAAATGCATATAGTCCTGCTAATGACATAGTCCCGAGTTGGCACTGCATCACACTCACACACAATAGTATAGTTAGCCAATAAACACACTTTCTAGACTAAAATGATTCGCTCTTTGAGGTCGTTGCAAGAGCTCAGAAATTTGACATGTGTCAGGTACGCACTGGCCCACCCTCCGAGACACAGCCAGTCGCCTTGGGAGACACTCTGGCCAGACTGGCAGGAACTGCCTAGATAGTAACAGTGATTGAAGGGGATCCTGTAAAAGGAGGCTGCTGGTCCTTCCTCTCCGTGGTGTCAACACCCCAGGGGCCTCATCTAGAACTTTCTCACACACATTGTGGCTGCCCCACACTTCTGAATGGTTGGGGCCTCCCAGACGGGAGGAGGAGGGGCTGAGAGAAGAAGCCACCGGACCCTTTAGACTGGCGGAGCCCAGGATCTTTGCTTTAGTTGCAGAATTGTGCCTGAAGTTGGCAAAATGCAACAGCATTTCACCAAGAGTTTAGGGAATGGCAGAGGCGTTGGAAGGGAAGCCCTCAACCCCGTTCCCTGTGGAAATAGCTTGTTGCAGGTGTGGTTTAGGTGGTGTGAACCCACTATGTGCAATGTCCCGTCACTGTTCGCTAACAGAGAGCCAGCCGGACCCAGTGCCTGCAGCTGGCTGAACACTGCACTGAATATGTGAGTCACAGAGGCTGTCCTCAGCCAGGCGGTGATAACTGGGGAAGGGGAGCTCTCTGTGGCTCACTTAATTTGGGGTAAAATGAGACTACTGAGTATCTACCAAGTGGTGACAAGCTGGACCTTCAATTTCCAAATGCTTACCGAACTCCTACTATGTGCCAGGCACTGTTCCCAGAGCTTTGAGAGCTAAAAGTAAACAATAATAAGACAAAGTATCACATCTAAACCAGTGCTTCTAAGGAATTTAAAATTTGTTGGGACCATTGACATCTTCATTTTATGGCTTACTTATTTCTCCATTATAGATAGGTATACACCTATGACATATATTTCTCTGTCCTTAGCCTACCTGTCTCTGATCATTTATATTTAATACATTAACTAATATTCCAAACAAAAGCGCCACCAAGTCATTCGAAATCTTACCTTACTGATGACATAATGTCCGTGCCAATAACATACACCCAACTCTAATACCTACACATTCCTTAGAAAACAACCAACTCTACTTGCACTTTCTTTTCTAAAGTCACTAACTGTTTTTCCTCAATCTCTTCCCAAGTCTGTCCAGCTCAGGGAACCAGAAACCTGTTTCGGAAGCCACCAAGGTCAGGTTGGAAGCAGTCAGCTGGGTTGATCCATCACAACTACTTCCATTAAGAACAGAAACCACCTTCCGACAGCTCCGACTTTGGAAGCAATTGATTTGGCCGCCTCTGTGGTCACACCAGCAGATGTACCCAGGTTTGCTGAAGCTTGGACTCAGCTTCCAAGACGGAGCTGTGCTCTGGAGTCCTGGGTGAAGGGTGTTCTGGTTACTGTCCCTCCCATCCAGCCTCACCTGTTCCTGCTCCAACTCTGAGTCACTTCCATCTCTCTTTTCTTGCTTTTTGAGTGATCAGCCCGGGATATCAAGTCTAACTTCCTGACCTCCACATATTTCTATCATTTGAAGTTTACTAGTGACAATGAACATGACCTCTTCTGAATCTGCAGTCGGGTAAGGGAGCTGGTGGGGGGTGGGGTGGGGGAGGGTGTTTCCATGTGGACCAGGATGGGTATACTTTTGTGTCCAGGGGTTATGTGCACAATATATTCACATCTGTGACCCACAGGCACAAGCAGAGCCACTCACCTCCCAAAGGCAGATGCCTCCTTGCCCCTTCCCCTCCCTTGTCCACACAGGGACTGCAGCCTGTAGCTGAGGCTTGTGGTTGGTTCTCTGCTTCTACACATAGATACAACCTATGGGCTCATGTCTGACAGCTCTTTCTGTTGGGGAAAGGGACCCTCGACGTGTGTGTGTGTGTGTATGTGTGTGTCCCGTTTCTGCTCTGAAATGCTCAGGAAAAAAAGGGCATCTAGGCAGCAGAGATGCATTTTCATTTCAAGATAAAAGCAAACAGACATTAAAGCTGACATGTTTCTGTGGCCTGTGATTAATACACACCGTCTGCATTTTGGCTCTTTGCATGTCTGTTGTCCTCTTTTCATTAGTCCGTGGGGAACTGACCTTCACCTTGATGAATCTCCTCTGCAGAGAATCTGATAAAAGGGACTGGAGAGCAGCACAGGGCTGGGGTCATTAATGGATGAAGGCTTTCTCTCAGCTGGGACGCTTCCCATGGCCAATAGGGCAGAGCAAGTGCGCCCATCCCAGCCTATCCACCCCTGTTCCTTGCTTGGGGGCTCCTTTGGCTGGTTGCAGCTGGGAGGGGTCACTCCCCCAGCACCCCCACTCCTGTTCTTTTCCCACTCGTTCAGCAGGAACGCTACCTTCCACCACCACATCCCCCCTCATCCTCTGTCTGATTTATAAAGGACCTCAACTTATGCACCAAGAGAAGAGATGAAGAGATTCCCCATTGGAGCATCTTAATTTTTCAAACCCTGTCCATTTACTGAGGTCAAATGATCCTGGCCTTCCAGGTACTTCAGAGTTTATTGAGCACATGCTGTGGGCCAGGTGCTATGCCAGACCCCAGGGTGCTATGATTGATAAGTCAGTCTTCTCGCCTTCAGGAAGGGGCTTGTGCAGAAGAGGGGGCAGGAGTTGGGGAGCCACACTTGCCTCACACAACCATGAGTCCCAGGGCCCTCCTCAGACCACCCCTCAGGTGCCTGGGAAGTTAGGACGGCTGTGGTTCCATCTCATTCAACTGAACATTTTCATGGACTAGGTCCCTGACTCTGGAGATGCCACCTCCATGGTGCAGAAGTACCTGCTCCTCTCTGCTCCTTAGAACGAGAAGAACTAGCTGGTGTTGGGACATGGTTCTCTGCATACTCCTGACAAATGTAAATGGTTGGTATGGTCTGTCAATGACCCACAATGTATGTCTCACCTGTGCCTAGTCTTCCCTGTGGCAGTCCTCACTCACCTCACTTGGTGTCCTGGCTGGATCTGGGCTCCTGATGCTCCCTCCATACACCTCCCTGCTTTACTTGGCGACACAGGTCCAGGGTGCTGGCCAGAACAGAGCCTGTCCTACATCCCATTTCTCCTCCATAATCCCGCAGCAGGCTTTCTGCAATAAATGACTAATCTCCGGGAAACATGTAAAATTGCCTTAAGGTCTTGGGGAAAAAAATATTCCTTTAGAGAATTCACAGAAAGGCCAGGCTGTGAAGAAACTCCCTCTGGATGTAAGTGGCAGGAAGCAGCACTCCACCTTCCCCTCTTGGTTTTCCCAGGCTCTCTCGCCAGCAAGCACCAGGCAAGTGCTATTTGTTCCTGTCAGCATACTCTAACCTGTGAGGGACGAATTACTCTCAGATGGCCTCTGTGGTCTTAGGAGGCTGGCTGGGCATTGAATCAGAAGGTGTTTTCCACCCTGGGCTGGACAAATGGGGGTGACCTTTAGGGGATTTGAAAGGACTCAGCAAGGAGACTGCTGAGAGGACGAGGAATGTGTCTCTGACCTGCAGGGAACTGGGGTTCTTAGAAAGTAAGCACAGCAGGGCTAGCTCTCCGAGGCCATGTGTCTGGGCTCTTTCCCAGCCCATTTTTTTTTCGGTTCTTTTGCCCCAAGGCCCCGTGCCCCAGTCCTCTGACTCTCAGTCTCAGAGATCCTCACATGAGGACGGATTCTATGCCATAGTTAGTTGTGAATGACTGATAGACTGCCAACTAGACCCCCCAAAGGTCTGTGGAGCTTTATAGTTTAAGCCATAAATCAAAAAACTAAATTAGTAATCAGTGGGCCTCAGGCATCTGGTGGGGTAAAAGGGCGTTGATCTTAGACACTCAAGGGCCAAGACAAATTGTCTGTAGGGGAGGCTGCAGGTTTGTTTTTGGTTTTCTACTTTCAGTAACTTCCAGAAAGAGTTACTGCCTTTCCAAGAAAAGCCATTCTTTCCCATCTGATTCAGTGAGGGGATTGTGCCCCCGTGTGCCCCAGTCCCCTTATGCATGGAGCAGCGCTGCAGCAACCAGCAGTGACCTTAGGTGACAAGCCCACTGTCTGCCAGGCCCGGGGGCTCCACCAGCACAGAGGCCGTGTGGAGGCCAGTTCTCCTGGTGATGCAGGGTCACTGCTGCAGTTTAATTGTTTCTCCCTAAAGTATAGCCCTTGAGCAGGGACCTGGATGGAGGCTCCCTAGGGATGGGAGGCTCCAGTCCAGCCTCCCAAAGATGAAAGGGGCCAGGCCAGCAGGAAGTGGGTCCTGTCCGAGGGGAGGAGTGGAGTTGGGATTAGGACCAGGGCTCTCTGAAAACACCACTGCAGGGAGTGTGCATGGGAGCCGGGGGGCCCCTCTCCTCACTGTACTAGTTGTGGATCATTTCATCTTGCTAACTGTCCTCTCCTCTCAGACAGCTTTGGTTTGTGGACATCAGTGGTTTTCACACTTAGTGGGCACCAGAATTGAAGGGCTCATTAAAACATTGATCACTGGGCCCTACCCTCTGAGTTTCTGGCTCCGTAGGTCTTGGGTAGGGCCTGAGGATTTGCATCTCATACCTCAGGCGATGCTGAGGCTGCCAGTCCAGGCACGCACCCTGAGAACCTCTGCTTCACAGGACCACACGTGAACCCTCAGCAGATCCCTGGGAGCCAGGGCCTTGTTCCCTCTTCAGCTATGACATGGGGTCCTCAGAGGTGCTCCCTCACATCAGGGAGGTTCATGGCCTTGGCCCTCAATCTGGGTCACCCTCCTCTCAAGGTCTGGTTGCCTGCTGTTCACCTGCAGAACTTCCTTTGACCTAGTGTCACTGCATCTTAGCCAGGTTGTTTCGGCCCAGTGGGCAGGATGACTGGAATTTACCTATATGTGAACTGAGTCCCACCGGGTAGAACTGAGAAACACTGAGGGAAGCATGGCTGGCTTCCCTGGAGAACGCCTCAGCTGGCCCAGCGACGTGCGTCAGGGCTCCCAGAATTATCCGACCACCTGACTTAGGGGGAAGAATGGCCGAAGCAAGTGATCCCACCTCACCGAACCCCAAACTTCTGTCCCCGGCAGTTCTGACTACTCATAGACAGCCTCTAACACTGCGAAGGAAACACCCCAGCAGCTCACAGGACCAGCAGCTCCTCAGGGGGAAGGCCACGCCTTGCTCTTCCCCAATTCCCCTGTTCCTGGCACAGAGCCTGGCACACCACGGGCGCTCAGTGAGGATCTTCTGAATTACATGGAACATAGCCACAAACACAGAATCCAATCTGTTCACCAATGGCACACAGAAAATTTCGGAGAGCTTTCTGGGGTGCTGGTGGAGGTAACTTCTTCCGTCTCTTTTTGTCTCCTTGAGCTAGTCAAGCCTGACCTTCGAATCCACAGCCTTTGTAAAGCCAATTCTCCTTTTCAGCTGGTACCAAAAGGAAAACTAGAGCAAGTTCTTTAAAGCAGGTGCAGAATAAATTTATAAAGGAAAGCAAATAAAGACGGAACTGAAGGTGCTAGAGCAGACTTCAAAACTTCCATTGCTCATTTCCTTTGCCCACAGCTGGATAAGGGAAAGTGGTTACATGAAAATTAAATTGTACCAAGGGCTTTGGCTTGTCAGCCCCGGTGAATGTCTGATGCAGACAGAGAACCGTGTACCAGCAGTAAGCCCACCAGAGTACATTGCAGGAGGCTTTGAGGATCTCCCAGAGGCCTGAGAACTATCTTACCTGGAAAGCATCTACTTTGTACTGGCAAATTCCCTCAAAGAATTAGGCCCACTCCCTCACTTTTTTGAAAAAGTGATGCGATTAATTTAAATAAGGGTGGTTAAGAAAAAGTCCGTCTTTTCTTCCTCTGGCTAATGTTGAACCACAGAGCAGAGAGACTGTTATTTTGAAGTGCGCTGGGTCGGGCTCTCTACTGATTACATAGCTATTGATTCGAACAGTCACAAGTCTTTAGAATCATTTTTAGAGCGATGGCATGAGCTGGGCTGAAATGGAAATCAGTCTGAGATAATGAACACTTCTGCTTGGAAATCAGGATGGGCTGAGTCCTGCAGAGAAGGCCTTGCACCTGGGAGGTAGCCCTCAGCTCAGTGGGGTGAGCGCTCAGCGGTCAGCCAGTGCCTGGACCCAGGGCCTTCACCTAAAATGCTTGCCTGCAGTTGAGCCAATTCAACAAGTAACAAGTGTTCTTTGCTTTTATTTTCCTCTGAACACGGACTTTTAAAGCAGTTTAATTCAAGACTGCGGCGTTGTTCATTTTGGAGACAAAGACCTCTGGGTAGTTTAAGGGAGGGTCTAAGTTAGCAATTGCCATACGTGCAGGGTAGAGGTTTGCAAACTATGAACCAAGGGCCACATCTGGCTGGTTGACGGTTTTTATATGGCCCGTGGGCTCAGGAAGGTTTCCCCATTTTTAAATGGTTGAAAGTCAAAATGGAAAGAGTAATAAAATTCCCTGACATGTGAAAACAATCTGAGTGCAGTCTTCCTGATCTTTGAGGGCTCATAAATAAAGCTGTTTTGGGACGCAGCCATATTCATTTGCCAACCACTGTCTGCGGCTGGTTTCATGCTACGACAGAGCGGAATACTTGCAACGGAGACCACGTGGCTTGCAAAGCCCCAGGTATTTACTGTCTAGCTCTTTACAGGTTAAGTTTGCCAGTCCTGCCGTATGTGCAGGAATGGAGAGCATTGCTCCCACCAGGATCCCTTTCTCCAGGGGGTCCATGTCCGCAAGGTACAGCCCTTGCTACACACGGAGGTACGTGGCCTGAGCCCTGCCCGACAGGACTGAGTATGTTCAGGAAACTGATAGTGAAAAGAGGTCTCGCTGAAATCACATTTTTGTATCTAGATGAATCTGGGCTTTGGTCAGCTTCATAGCATTTGAAGACACCTACTGGAATATATTTTAGCATGCCTTAAGACAGGTGGCCAGCTCATTGATTGCTCTGCTCCACCAGGGAACTCATCCTGTGCTGGCCTTTTCTGTCTCAACCCCTTCCCCCTCCTCCCTGTTGTCCGAGTCACTGGAGAGGTGTCAGCCTATCTATTTTCAAGCTCCAGGAAGCAGAATCTGACCATGCACTTGGAAAGACAAGCAACAGGTTGGCCTCTGGTCAAACCAGTCAGCTGTTCCTCCTGGGTTCAGGCCTGCATCTGCCACTGCTGACATGGGATGAGAGGTCACAGCATGTTCGGGTCATCTGGGAGCTTGGTTCCCGGATGCCAGCATATGGAGCCTGGAAATGATGGGCTGATTCATGACCTTTTTCATGTGTGGCTAGGATATCTGGTGAAGGGCAAGGGACATTACTCACCACTCACTGCGACACTCCCTGATGCTTCCATTCCTTTTACATCACAGCCCCTTCTGAACTGGCACACAGAGTGTGACCTTTCATAACAAGAGGTGACAGAAAGGGCTCTGATGACCCTGTTGTTTCTATGCATGTAAGTCCAGTCCATGACTCTGCTACTCTAGCCAAGTGCCACTTCCACTTGCTCCGTCCTCCAAACCATAGTAAGATTTGCAGTGCCCCAGACTGCTCACCCAGCCGTGAACGAGTGACGCAGCCCTGGGGAGACCCGGGGACCCTGAGGACCATGCAGTCCTGTTGATTTTCTCCTTGTGGATGTGCGGACTTAGCCAGGGAGAAAAGGGCTATTTGGCTGGGAGAATTCACAGAAGTGTCTATTCCCATTCAATGAATATAAAGCCCCAAACCCCTACCAGTGTTCTTCCCCAAGAAGGGAAAAATAAGAACACTGGCCAAGTTTGTGGGTGTGCCCCTCTTCTTCCTGTGACTTCTCCCCTCCCTCTGTGTCTGTCTCTTGTATAATTTCTGTGCCCCTTTGTTTTACTCTGAGGGAAGGGGCTCATCTAATTCAGCTTCACCCCCCTCCCACAGCTGCTGGGCGAGTGCTCGGCACACAGTAGGTCCTCAGTAAAGCCTGTTAGTTGCGTGAATATGAACATAAGTAGACCCCGGGTGGCGGGCGCTGGACCAGGAGTGGGAAGTGGGGAGTCTAGCCTCGTCTATATCTCCAAATGGCTCTGAGCAAGATGCTTGACTCTCCGAACCTCAGTTTACTCACAGTGAAAATGAGCCTGACGACAGATGTCCCAGCTCCCTCACGGAATTACCGCGAGGCTCCAAGGAAGGAGCAGATGCCAAAAACACTTTAGGCGACAGAAAAAGCTGCATAAGGAAGTCTTCTGGAATCAGAGGCTGCAAAGGCTTATCGTGGGTCCTCCCTGGGTGAAGGTCAGACTAGGGGACACTGACATACGATTCATGAGCTTCATTTTGGGGACCCGGGGCATAGAATGAACAGATTCTGAACTTCCTTCTGAATCTGAATGCCCGGTGACTAGGGACCAGCACCGTGCCTGTGCCAAGCCGCATGGAGGGGGCTGGAGGAAACTGGGAGGATGGGGACAGATCGCACACGCCAAGGACAAAGCCTGAGGTGTCGGAGCCTCGTGGACGGCCTATAATGGCCCTAATTTTTGCCAGCTATTCTCTTGGCCACAAAAGATCACAGACCAGTTACCATAGCAACAATTCCCCCCATGAAGTGCCCACGTTAGGAAGGAGATGGAAGAGGTTTCCTTATTAAAAGAAGAAGAAATAAATAAATAACTTAGGTTTTCAGATATATTTGCCCTCCACCCAAAGGGTTGGCTCCTTTTTTTTTTTTTTTTTTTAATGAGAAGAAAGAAGCAGCTGTTATCGCAAATGTTTCTAATTCCTAGCAGTTAAATTTTCAAACTTTCATTTTAGACTTGATGCAGTTGACGCCTGTTCTAATGCATCCAAGAGGAATGTATTTTCTTAGGAGGCAACCAGCGTGGAATAGGGTCAAGGATCATAAGACTCGGCGGCCAGAGCCTCGTCCACGTGGCGCTGCTGGCCCCTGGCCTGGCTCGGCCCAGCCGCCCTGTCTCCCAGGCCTGCGTCCACCGTGAAGACCAGTGGTGTCGCTCCATCAGCCCTCCCTCCTGACCCCTGCTGCAGGCTTTTCACAGCTGTCGCCTGCGGCAGTGCCTCTGTGGAATGCCTCCTGGACCTGGTGGTTTCAGGGGGTGGGGACCCCCAGCAGGGAAACCATGTGGGTTTCAGTGGCTGCCCAGGCAGGCAGACTCAGAGAGCTTTGGCTGGGGACCAGGCCCTGCTGTGGCCCAGGTTTTGGACTTTTCATATATGCTTATATGGCCTCAGAAAGGTCAAAGGGAAAGGCTCTCAACTGGGGGGAGTGTGCGCGCGTGTGCATGAGCGTGTGAACCCTTCCCTATGAACCTAAATCCCTCCAACAAGGACTTCCCTTTAGTGCTGAGGACCAAGATCTCAGGCGTGTGAAGTCCGACCACCCTGCCAGAATGAAGTCACCTGGAAAGCAGGTAAGGAGAACCTGCTGGTCTGTGCGGAGAGACAACTGAGTTAGGTGCGCACACAGTGAGTGGGAACCCGAGGGCCTTGGGAACACGGAAACGGGGGAGGCGACTGACATAAAGCCCGACATTCTGCCCCACAGAGAAGGGCAAGGCAGGACTCTGCAGACTGGCTGGCAGGATGCCGGGGGAGCCCAATGTAGGGACAGTGGGAGCTGCAGGACAAAGCCCACCCCGAAGTCCCCGCTGAGGATGACGCTGGGCTTCTCAGAACCGCCCCAGGGCTGGGGCCCAGGGAGTGCCCAGGGCATGAAGGGTGGGCTCGGGGAGGCTGGGGAAGGCCTGCCCGGAGTGTCACTGAAATCAGAGGCGACGGTGATAGACTCACATAATCAGGTGTGGCTTACAAAAGGGACGGGTGGGCGACGCGGACGGCGGGCACTAGTAGGGGAGGGCGGAGTCGTCCCACTCCAGCTGGGCTTGCCTGGCGCCGCCCTGCCCGTGCCTGCCCCTGCCCGCGCCTTCCTCCGCCTCCTCCTCATCGCTGCCCGAGTCGCTGCTGCTGGAGCCGGTGTCTTCTTCCATCTCCTCCTCTTCCTCGGGCTCGTCCGCCCCGCCGCCTGGTGCTTCGTGTTTCTGGATGGCAGGAGGGGAAGGGAGGTGCTCGTCAGGGGCTGCGAGAGGCCACTTGGGAGCTTCTGTTTCTCCCTCCACTAAGGAAACGTTTAGGGCCCTTGGGCTTCCTTCCCCTTGGTGCTCACCCCTGGGCCTGGAAGGGAGGTCCCCTGGTGAGAGGTGAATCCAAGGGCCAAGGACAGAGACAAGATAGAGCAGCAGTTTCCAAGACACGAATTCAAGGTGACAGGTGCTTTAGGCCCTGGACATTTAAGCCGGTTCCACACGTCACTGAGCGAGCCGTTCAGGCCCAGGTTTGTTTTCTGGCATTACTGGGGCCTGTTGATACGAGCTAGCCGAGCCTTCAGTGTTTGCTTCTCACTGAGAGGACGGCATTTCAGCGTGTGCCCCTTTTCCAGGTAGGAATGTAGTGTTTCTGGGAGCAGAAGGTGTCTAAGCCAGGACTCGGGTGCGCTGCCCTCAAAAGCCTTCCCCTGGGAAGTTCATGGTCTTCATTTTCCACGTCTGCCTCTCACTCTCTGACTCTACCGCACTTTTTTCTAGTCCATCTCTGCTCCCCCTGGTTTTTGTGATTCCAGCCAAATCTTTCTGGATTTATGTTTTGATGAACCAGCCATAGAAGACATGTGCCCTTACTTGGCCGTGTCCCATCTCTGGAGTATCTTTGTTTCTACCGTTGCATCGCCCAAATCCTACCCATTCTTCAAGGCCTTCCTTAAGCTAACCTCCTCCAAGAAGTCTTCCCTGAACACTCCAGCCCCAAAGGCTCTCCCTGCTCAGGCTTCGCTGACTGCCGGCATCACCAGGTTAGCCCTCGGCAGGCACACTCTTGCCTGGTACTCAGATGGCCCCAAGACTGGTGGTTGTTTCCCACACCCAAGGCTCAGGTCTTCAGGAGTGGAGATGCTGGCAACTCTACAGTGTTGGCTCATCACTACCCGCTGCACGTGCTGAGCCACATTGGCACGCTGGCTTTGAAATCAGAGGCCAGCTGAGCAGGAAACTGGGGATGAGGCTGGATAATCTTCTTTTCATTTCTCAGTGGCTCCTTCTCATCTCCCTTGCTTTGTTACTCTTGGCTCTACCTCCACTCAGTACCCACGGGCAGACTAAAGGGCATAATGCCGTGGTTTCCCTTGATATTTATATGCCCAGAGCAGAGGCTTTGGGCATTCCTGAGTGATGCTGGGGGCTGCTGGCTAACTGGCAAGATCTGAACGTTAGAATCAGGCAGCCTGGAGTTTGAATGATGGCACTGCCATTGCCAGCTCTGAGTCTGAGCACTTTTCTTTCCTCTCTGAGTTAGTGTCCACCTTGGTAAGTGAGGATGATGACTCTTACTTCACAGGTTGCTGGAAGATTAAATGAGATGCACGTATAGAGCATGCTGTGCAGTGTCTGGCATAATGGCGGGGGGCTTAATAAATGGCAGCTATTAATGTTGTATTTCTGTTTTAACCTATTCGGAGCCTTTAAATGAGCTCTGCAGGCAGTGTGGAGCAAAGCCATCTAATTTGCACTGTTAATTAATCAAAAATTCAATTCTGAGTCCCTAAGTGTTAGCTCCTAGCTAAATATAATGGGGGTGGCAATGAATAGACACCACATGGCTGCTTGCCTTAAGAAATGTCTGGTTCGGCTTGTAGGGTGACAACAATTCACATTTTTAAACAGTGAGTGCAGTTGGTGGGGAAGGATGGTTCACTTGGGTTGAGAGGGCTGGAGGAACTTAGAGGGAGGGATCAGTGGGGCTGGGCTAGATGCACCAGGGCTTCTGGCACAAGAAAGATAGATGTGGGTGGAGGGGAGGCATTCCATCTTAGCTCCCGCCCCTGTGTGAGGATCACCTCCATGGGGTTGACTGTGATTGTGAGCGCAGAGTCGTCCCAATCCATCTCGGCCTCCTTGGCAGCCTCGGTCTCCTGGGTGAAGTGCTGGTGGGCGATCCGAACCCGGTACACACCCATGGCCACCACGAACACTAGCATGCACACGGAGATGATGATGACCACGGTGGCAATGCTTGGGACCACTGGAACGAGGAAGGAATCTTCATGACATGGTGAACCTAGCTCACTCTAGGTCACCGTGAAACAAGAGTGAAATATCTGTGCATAGGTTAAAATCTGCCCTACCACCTTCCAGCTGTAGAACTCTGGGCCATCCCCTTACTCTTCCTGGGCTTCACATTTGTCATCTGTACGAGGACTTAATAATTCCTATCCCATGGGTAGTTGTGAGGAGCAAATGAAATAATCTATGTGAGCTTCCACATGGGCACAGAGTAGGCACTCAATAAATGCAAGTTCTTTTCTATCTCTTGCTTTTCCCCTCAAATTATAGGGCAGCTCCCACTGAAAGCCAGACATTGTGGAGGTTAGCAGAAACAGACACAGTGCCCAGCAGACAGTAATACCATATGGTAAGTTCTGGGACAGAAGTATGGGTAGGGGACTTTGCAATGTGATGTACGTGTGTGTGTGTGTGTGAGTGTATGTAAGGGGTTCAAGGAAAACTTCATACAGGATGTGGCTTTGAGTTGGAACTAAAAGGACTTGCAAAATTTTACCCCAGCCCTTTGTACTAACCTCTGTTACTATGAATTGTCTGTAACTTCTTGTTTACTGTCCAGTTCCCTACCAGGCTGTGCGAGTGCCTCAGAGCCAGGGTCCATAGCTTCATTGTCAGGCCCCTCCCTCAGTTCTAGGCACCTATGGCTGCTGCACCTCAAATGTCTGTTCAATGGATGGTCTTGAGTCACAAGGATCGCCTCGTGTCCCGAGGTCCCTCCTGCCAGGTGGCCTACCTGAACTGCGCTGGACGCTGGTCTGGGACTTGGGTTGGTGGGCAGGCTGGAGGAAGGGAGGCTGCATGACCAGGTGGTTGACGTGCTCCTTGTCTGAGACTCTGACCTCATGGAGGACGCTGACCTGGGAGGAGCAGGGAGACGTGCTGGTGACAGGAGTGGCAGGTGGGCCAGTGGCCGCAGTCCTCCCGAATAAACGAGGGAAAGAATGGGTGGGCCCGGGCTTCCCTTACAACGGCAGGACTCTCTCACCTCCAAGTTGAACTCGTTGCTGGTGTAGCGCCCGTTGAGTTCCGAGCACTTGATCCTGAACCTCCGGGCCTCGAGGGAAGCCGGGCGCCAGTTGCGGTAGCGGATGTGACGAAGCACCTGCTCATAGCGGCTCATGGAGCCCACACCTGTGCCAAGGGACCATACTTGTCATAAGAAGGCAGAAAAGGAGACAGGGAGATGGGCTGCAGCTGCTGGGCTTGTGAGTCTCCTGAATTAGGCCAGGCTGAGAGCTTGAGGTGTTTAGGGGCAGACAATGTGCTGAAGCAAAAGTCGCAAGGAGCTCATTAAACTGATCCATGGGATTTCCACATACAGTGGGCTCTGACCAGAATGGTTGGCCACAATTTGCCAAATGTTGCTAGAATATTTATTTCTATAGGAGATTTCTCCAGGAGTGGGGATGCGGTCCAGGTTCTCAAGATGCCAGATTAGCTCAACAAAGGAGGGGCCAGAGTCCATGCTCTGAGGTCAAGGGTCCCCACCTGATACTACCTTCATAGGTGATGGAGTGCCATCACATTCATGACACCCTGGACAAGGCGACTCTAAGAGACCACTAAGAGAAGGGGCTGAGCGTGGCTTACCGTAGATGGAGTAGCCTGCAGTAGAGTTGGTGGCATCAAGGTGTCGCTGGTGGAGCTCACTGTGGTTAAGCTCCAAACACTCCTGTCTTGGATCCAAGTCCCCTCCCAGCACCAAAATGTCACAGAAATCTAAGTTGTGAAGCATTTCTTCTAAGACAGCTGGTTTGGGGGCTGCGGGAAGACCAACACATGGGAAACATAGGCGTGAGGACCATGCAGACAATGGAGGAAGATTGCGTATCATCTTTCTCCTCTGTGACACCCCTGGTTAAGGCTGGGTCAAGAGGAGAGGCAGAGTGGCGCTCAGTACCACCTCCACTGCTTGGATGATGTCCAGGCAGCCCCTGAGGTTGGGCAGCATGAATCTGTGTGAAGACATGAGCACCGTAGTCAAAAAATGTGAATTTGACTGCCAGCACTGCTACTGAGAAGCTGTGCAATGTTGGAGAAACTACCTACCCATCAGCTTCAAGTGCCCCTCCACCCTGCTGGTGTAGCTTTCTCCATGTGCTCCTGGTGTGTATCTGTTGCCCCCTGTAGACTCTGAGAGTCTCAGGGACAGAAGCACTTTTTATGACCAAGTCCTCAGTATCCAACTCAGGCCTGGCATGGAGCAGTATTACTATATATGGCTCAAATGGAGCAAAACTGTTAATATAGTTAAATACTTAAGTAAATTGGTCCCTGACTGATTCTGGGGTGGGGCTAAATTTCCCAAAAGGGTGTCTGAGCATTTGAAGGCTGGTTAGATCAGCAGTACTAACTTATAACTTTGCCTTAAAATAAGTATTAGTATATGGAGTGGTTGCTACATACCAGGCACTGTGCAAACAAAATCCTGACAGACAAGATTTTGTTCTCAGAGGGGGTATTACTATTATCCCAATTCACTGTTGGGGAAATGGAAGGTCCAAGAGGTGGATTGCTCAGAATCACACAGATAGTAGGGGAGGAGCTAGACTGAAACCATGACTTTCCAATTCCACAGTTTGTAAAATCTTCACCTCTAGACCAGTAGTCTCCAAATGTTTTTGATCTTGGAGTTTGTTCTTGGAAAATGTGTGAACCAAGATCATTCAAATAAGTAAATTTATTTATTTATGAAGAAGACAAATATATTTTGTGCATAATAAAACATTTATAAAATAGAAATTAAAAAGGATTCACCAAAGATGAATTTTATATTTTAATTTTTTAGTGATACAAAAAATATTTTTGCTCTCAGTCGGTATATATTATTATAAACACTTTCATATGCTTAATTTTTAAATGCTTGCCAATCTAAATGGCTTCATGTGTTATTGGCATAATCTAAAAGCACATTAATATAGACTTAAGATAAGGTCTATCATTAACAATGGTGTATGTGTATTGCTATTTCAAATGATCTTCCCATCGTTTCTGGGCTTTTTTGCCAGATTCTAGCCAGGTCCGGTTAGGGCATCCTTGCTCCTGCCTCCGGATGTGGCTGATTGGTGGCTCGTCCTAGGTAGGGGACCATTTTTTCATTGTTCCCTTGTGCTTGCATTGTGGGTAGTGTGTTCCATCTGCGCCTTCCTTGATTCCCATTGCGCTGAAGGAACTGTGCTGGGCTCAGGGGCTTAGAGATGAATCAGTCCTGGCTGAGCCCTCGTGGAGCTTCTGGTCACATTTAGTAAACAGCCTGAAGAAGTTGTGTGCTGGAGGGCAGCACTTGTGGTTTGGGTGTACAGAGCAGACACCCGGGGTCAGGGGGGCTGGTGGGAACCTGCCGGAGGAGGTGTGGAAGGCAGAGATGTTTGCCAGCCATAACGAGGCGAGAGCAAGAGGAACCTTCCAGGCAGCGGGAAGAGTCAGAGCAAACGTGTGAACAGAGACTGTGTGTGTGAGAGAGAGAGGGGCATGCGTGGGGGACTCGCCTGTCCTTTGTGCTGAAACAGCACAAAGAGTGGGTCAATGGGGCAGAAGGCGATGTCGGAGTGGGTCCTTCAGGCCTGGTGGCAAATGCCATTAGCCCGCTTGTTTGAGGCACTCAGAATAATGATTATTCTAACAACAATAAGAGTAAAATTTAAAAAGTACTAATATTAGGTCTTAGGCAGTGGTCCTGAGCTCTGCATGCATCTCTCATAAACAGGAGGTAAGATAGGACCCAGATAATTGCTTTTCCCTGCATTTCCTGTGTGCTGTTACCAGGCACGGCAAACCCAGCCGCTCTCAGTTATGGCTTGCTACCACCGAGGCCAGAGGCCCTTTTCCCCGCCTGATTTTAGCTACAAAGGAGGGAACAGGGAAGATCACTTGACCTAATGCACCTTGGAGTGTAACTAGGAAACTGCCCTGCCCTGACAGGTGGTAAAACACCACCTATTTTCTAAGCTAAGAAGGGCTGCTTTGTGACACCCTCCCCTCCCACTCCCCACCCACCAGCTAGGGTCCAGGGCGGTTTAAGGCAATGGGTAATTAGGATTACTATAGAAGCAGCCCCTCGGGACTCAGGCCCACTGGCACCAGCGCACCATTAGCAGCTGCTGCTGGAGAGGGAGAGGGGCAGAGGAAAGGATTCTCTTGGAGGAGGCAGCAAAGGACCGTTCTTAAAGGTGTTTCCTGTAGATCTGGGCCCCAGGTTTTCTTCTCTCCCTCCGTCCCCCTCTCCCTCCCTCCCTCCCTCCCTCCCTCCATCCCTCCCTCCTTTCCTTCTTTTCCCTGCCTCCTTCGCCTCCCTCAAGCCAGCAGCATACACTGTAGCTTTCATGCAACCAAGTGTTTCTCCCTGGCAGATAATTCCAATTACTCTACTTTCACGGAACAGCCCTCCCAATAATGAAACTGTTGGAAAGAACAACTGGAAAGCTCCCTCAGAGCCTAGAGCAATATTGCCAAACAGGCCTTTCACCGTGCACGTATTAGGATGCAGTTATGTTTTTTCCTTTGTGATTCTTTAACTTTTCTCCTGATTATCAAAATAACACTCCCTACAGAACACTTTGCAGCTGCAGAAAATTGAAGGGGAGCAGAAACCAATGGGCTCCTAGGCTTCTCAGAGCGGGCGCTGCTAGTATAAGGCGTGCTTTCCTTTTGGCATTTTCCTGTGTGCTTTTTCCTTTATGTGGTTGAGATCAGTCTATGGGTAGATACTCTGTAATTTGCATCTCGCTTTTTGTCACTTACCATTTAGCATGAATGCCTTTCCTCCAACAACACAGCACTTACGTGGGGCACCATGACTTGCTGGGCCATTCACTCCTCTCCTCTTATTTATCTGTGTTGTTTCCAGGTTGGTTTGCTTGTTTTGCTACTGTAAATACCTTGCTATGGAGAACCCACCATGCTGTTGTCCTGGAGTGTGATTTGACGTGGCTGTGAGAACTTAAGGCCCACCGCCCACAACCCAGGATGCACCTGCACCTGCGGCCTTCAAGTCACCTGGGGCCTCGGCTTTGGTGAACGTGCTGACGATCTTGATGTCAGGGAAGAGGGTCACCCCTCTGGCACTTTCAAATTGGGCGGCAGGTCTCCAGACGCGGTCGGTGCCGTGGAGGGTGATCTGAGGCTCGATGGCCTGCAGCACCATCACGTAGGCGTCCACGTCGGGGATGCTGATGCACACGTCTTCTCCAAAGCACCTGGAGAGAGCGCAAGACGAAGCCATCCATCAAGCGGCCATGGACAAGTGTGCATACAGCCACCCCCAGTCCTTGACAAGGCATCCTGATTGCCTGAGAGGCTCCAGGATGTCAACAGGCATTTAGGCTTAAAGACACATTATAGCCAAAACGACTAGCAATCTAGGGACGTAAAAAGGTTGGCTCCTGGGGGAAATGGGAATTTTCTATATCAGCAACAAGTAACCATTAAACCTTTCATGATCCTTTAACAAAGTATTCAATGACAGCGTTAATTAGCAACTGACTGCCTGGTTTGTGCATTAGGATCTGGTAAGGAAATTGCTGGTTACAGCCATCTTACTGAGACTGCAGCTGAAGTCTCCTGCCACCGCCTGTCTGTGATCTCTTTACGGGGATATGACACAGGTGCACCTGTTCCAGGTGTGCCAGCGGGGAGCTACTGTGACCACGATCCTTTTCGGGATACACTGCCACTGTGATACCAGGAAGCAGAGGGTGTAATGACAAGAGCTAAGCCCGGCAGGTTAGACAGACAAGGGCCCCTGGCTGGCTCGGCCACCCCTGGCTGTGTGACCCTGGGCAAGGTGCTCGCCCCTGTGAACCTCGGCTTCTTCATCTACGGAATAGGAATGACAACAATGAATTGCCTTACAATAGTAAGGATTAAATGCGACAACATTTAGAAAAGAAGCTGGCCCGAAGCCTGCATCATGGTTGGAGCTCAGTGATGTTGACACTTGATCTGCTCATGAGACCTCATCAGGTGTGCGTGTCATTGGCACTCTCTGCTGGACATCTAGGCCAAGACCGAGGCTACAGTGGAGAGCCCCTGGGTCCAGATGGATGGTCTGGGAATACTGGGTGGGCTCTAGCTGGTGGCAGACATCACCCTTGGGAAAGTTCCCGAGGAAAGGGTAGGCTGGGTGGACCCCATGCTGAGCTATTCTCTCTTCTTCTCTGGGTGGGTAAGGTGTGAGAATGGTGCTGGGTTCCTGTTCCCAGTTTTCTTTGGCCTTTGATGCATCAATCCCACAGTTGACAGGGGACATTCCTCCTCTCACCTGTTCCTGGAAACCTGGTCCCAGAGCTGGAGACTGGCCAGGGTGGTCCCTGTTCTTCATTGCAATGTGAAGCTGACCTGGAGGTGCCTGCTCCCTACCCAGGCCTCTGGGTGGGGGGCTTCAAAGTGGATGGGGGAGTAGCTCCTATGTCAATAGAACTATTGAATGAATTGCTATCTGTGGGCTTTATCCCGACACCTGTCCCAGACCTCAGCTACAGGCAGTCAGTAAACCCATATCTCCCACCCTTGTTCTTGTCTTTCTGGGTCCTTCTCCTGGCTCCAGGTGTTTTCCTGGGGTCCCCTTTCTAGCCACCTGTAGCAGCTGCTGTGGATGAGGAATGATCTGATAGGTGGGTAATGGAGTTATCCATGGGCTTCAGTAACAGTCTCATCCACTTAAATGAACTCTGCTCCCTGGGGATAAGAGTGAGCCTGCTCTTTCTCTTGAACATTCATGCTATTTAGGAGCTCTACAAGGCTGGATTGGTTAATTTAATTAATCAGCATTGGTAAAGCACTTACTATGTACCAGGCACTGTACCCTTAAATCACACCACTTAAAAAACAGCTCTCTGAGAATTTACAGAGAACAGTGCCTTCTAGGCATTAAATCAGATACAGAAGAAAGCAGAGAGCTGGATTTGAGTTGGCAAAACAACAGAATATTTTCTTTAAGAAGAAAACAGGAGACTAAAGATCTATTGGGCGTCCTCATGGGGATCACAGAGAAGCTGGGAACAGAGGATGAGAAGTGAAGCCTGTGTGGCAAGGGGACCACCCCACTGCCCCAGCGCAGCCCAGGTGCCTGCCATCCACTCACTGGACTTTGGAAGAGACTTTGAGGCGCCGCACGCCCGCGGTCGGGAACTGCCTGGAGTTGATGTAGGAGACCTTCTGCAGGGCGCGGTTGATGTTCCCGATGTCGTCACCTTCCATCACCAGGACGGACTGCGAGGGGTTGAAGTGATACTGGAAAACAGCAGGAGGTATCACAGGAGAGAATGGCCAACAAGGAACCCAGTCCCTGGGGACCCTCCATCGCCATGGGAAGGCCATGGAGGCCAGCACAGGCATCTCCCGCAGCAGCAGCTGTGTGCACAGAAGGCTGTTTTAACGCCCCCTGGTGGCCTTCAGGACCCTCCCCTTTGAGGTCCCCAAGGATTATAAACATCCCTAGGATGGAATTCTGAAATTCCAGTCACGGTGCTCCTGCAGCTCAGTCCTCCGTGGGTGGCCCATGCTCTGTGCTTCTGTGGGGTCCTGACCAGAAACCTTCAGCCCTTGGATTGTCCATCCCTCAGCCAACAACCCAGAAACTCGGGGCTTCAACTCCTTTCGCTGTTCTTGTCTTTGCCTTGGACTGCTCTTCAGTTCGCCCTGCACTCACTCCCTGGCCCATGCCCCACCATCTTAGCTTCCGATCTTAAAGCTCTTTTTTTTAGTTAATGGCTTTCCTTCTCTCAGATTTGGTTCTCGGTCTTGCTTGCTTGGTGCTAAACTCTGGTTTCCCATGAACTTTACTCACGTGCTGTTAATACACCTGACTATTGCCCGAGGTTTCTTATCTATTCGTTCCCTTCTGAGTCCCTGGTATCCCATACTTGGTGAGGGCCCAGGGGCACCATGTTCCTCACTGAGTCATGTGGGTCCTCAACTTCTGCTGCTCTACGAAACCCCTACCAGTTACTCTTCTTTGAATGGAACATGGAGAACCGCTTTAGTACTGGCCCGAGTTAGTGATCTTGACATACTTCTGAGCAAGAATTATTAGGAACTGCTATTAATAAGATGTCAGGAACATACCTGTGGATTTGGCTTATGTATCCAATGCTCATGTGATAGGAAAGAGGGGCATGAATCTATTTTTATGTACCTACTTAGCAACAATTATTTATTTTTCGACTAGATAGTATATCCACATGGTTCAAATGTATATGTGTGCTAAGTGAATGTGTCCATCTCATTTTTATCTCCTACCCTTCTTATCCTATAGGCAACCCAATCTTATCCTATAGGCAACCATGGTTATATTAATTTCTTAGTGACAACTCCATTATTCATAATTAGTTGCTTCCACTCCCAGTGAGAGGCTTATACATGCCTGTCCTATTGTCACAGGCTTGATCATGTGACTTAGGGCACCCTTCCCTGCTGGATATACATTTTTGCCCTGTTGCACTCAGTAGTGGTCACATGATCACTTGCTTGGCCACCAAAATGTGGGCAGAGTATTGTTTGCTTGGTATCCATGTGGAAGATTTAGCAACCAGTTCATGGTTTGGCTGTCACTTTCCCTCTGCCATGAAACCTGAAAGGTTCCTTAGGGTCTGGTCCATCAGCCTGGGTCTCACAGTGAGGGTGCTATGAATCAGAGCTGCAACCCATCTATAATAGACATGCAGTATGAACAATAAAAAATAGTTGTCATATAAACCACTGAAAATTGTTAAGTCATTTGTTACTGCAGCATAACTTAGCTGACTTAGTGTGAGAGAAAAATAAACTTTTAAGCCTTAAGCCATAGAGATTTTGGAGTCATTTTCTACTGCAATCACATAGCCCATTGGAGGAATCCGGCCCTTCCCGGGCATGATTCTCACTTCCCCAGGGCTATGTGGCATCCCTGGAAGATAACAGGCTGTGTGGACGGCCATCCCCCAGTTCCCGCACACACTACAGACGGAGTACAACTCTGGACAATGTACTTCTCCTTTCTGGATTTTATTTCCTCATTTAAAATAATGAGGATATTAATATCTACCTGCCTGGGGCTTAAATGAGATAACGCATATAAAGTGTCAATTTATGGTAGATTTTGTCATAATTCTTAGTGTTGTAATTATTTCTGCACTGAGTCTTTGCCTGTGCTGGTTCCCTTGCCTTCGCTGCTCATCTTTCCCCACGATCCAGTTCCCTCCTGTACCGAAAGCCCTGAGCAGGGTCTCTCTGAGCCGTGACATCTGTCACAAGCAGCACTCCCTGTGCTGGATGCAGGGGCCCCTGGCCTCGTGCAGGTGACGCTGCAGTCAGCTCCGGCCGGCTTCTCTCTTGCCCCGGATGGCTCACTAGCTGCCCTGCACTGGCGAGTCATTCTACAGCAGCTCTGAGTGCTCGCAAATCACCAGATTCAGACTTGAGCAGATTCAAGGTCATTCTTCTAAAAACACTACCATGTTCCCTCAGGTTTTTCTGCCCCTTCACCATCCCTGCTATGGTATAGTAGAGTTGCCATTTGTCTGTCTGTCTGCTGCCCCCAGCATCTGTGAGTACCTCGAGGGTAGGGTCTACTGACTTTTTCAGCATCAGCACAGGGTCTAGCACATGACAGGCATGAAGCAAGCTGATGACCCTGCAAAGAAGGCCAATGTCTGAGCCTTGCATCAGGGCTGAACAGGAAAATCAAGCAGTTCTTCCAGAGGGATGGGTAGCCAGTAACCCGGGCAATCAGCAGCGGGCACATTCCCACTGTGACCACCTCAGGAGAGGATGGGTTAGGGGATGTGCTGGATCTCCAGGTAATACCTTAGCCTGGTTGCCAGAGCATCCCAAGGATGGCTACAGGGTCTAGCCATCAACATAGTTCTTGCAGGATCAATACAGCCTTCTATTAAACAGGTGTTTTTTGGTTTGTTTGTTTTTAAACTGCAATGTTCACAGCCCTGTGGCATGGCTGAGGTTGGTCTCTAGTTGTGTGGGATATAAGGTGATATTGGCATCATCATAGGGGCAGGAGATTGCTTCCTGGGGACCCAGCAAAGGGTGACAGCATTTTCACTGTGCCCTGGGAAGCTGTGCTGTAACCACAGTGATTCCTTTCTTTAAGCCAAGAAGCTGCTACACAGATGGCCTTTGCAGAGTGGTCAGCTCCGAGGGTTGGCTTGTGTCATCAGCCACTCAGCAGGATGGGACATGGGTGAAATTCTTGCTCAAAGTCTTGGCCTGTTCTTCGATGAAAGGGCTTGGCAATCTAGGCACCTTGTCAGTCCCTTGGACACCTGCCAGCCTCTCTGGGCTGGGCCAGATTTGCCATGTTAGAGACTCCTCTGTGACAACTGTCAGCCAGGCTTACTTTTCAAAAGAAGTTGGGGAAGCAGCAACACCAAGTGCAAGGCCAGCCCAGGTGGAGAAGGAAACTGTGATTTTTGTGAGCCTATTTATTAGGTTTGCTAGGGGAATCTATATCTGTATCTATGTCTATATCTATATCTATATCTATATCTATATCTATATCTATATCTATGTCTATGTCTATGTCTATGTCTATGTCTATGTCTATGTCTATGTCTATGTCTATGTCTATGTCTATGATGTCTATGTCTATATCTATATCTATCATCTATATCTATCATCTATATCTACATCTAATATCATCTATATATATAACATCTATATTTATACCTATATCTATATCTCATCTATATCTATGTCTATATCCATATCTGTATATCTATTTCTCATCTATATGTATATCTCTGCTTTATCTAATATATAAATATGTATAAAAAGATATACATAAAATTCAGTTATTACAACATCTTTGCAAAATGTTAAGTCCATTTTCACATGAGGGAAGTGGGGCTTAAAGGATAGAGCACCTTGCCCGAGGTCAGGCAGCTAGGAAATATCCACACTATGATTTGAACCAAGGATTGTCTTGTTCCAAAGTTCCTGCTCAGTCCCACTCCTCCACACTGTGCAAATGACAAACTGCAGCACTTATGCTATAGAAATCAGAGCGGGGCATTCTTCAGGAAGGTGGCTATTCCACAGGGTCTTGAATGGGTACAAGACAGCAGCCACCCAACCATTTAAGGACTCTGGACAAGCTGGAAAGATACTCAGAAATGCGCATGATCCAGGGGAAAACAAGCAAAAAAGAGAAAGTGAGCGGGGCTCTGTGAGCTCACAGGAAGCCTCCTTGATCCCTGGAGGACTTCGCTTCTTTCAAGTAACCAGAGAGGAGGGAGGGGACCAGGATTTGCTAAAGAAAATGATAGTCACTATTCAGAAACAAACTGAGGGATAAATGGAGGGAGGTCAGGCAGGCAGGGTGTTTTAATAATTTTAAGAATGCATTTTAATCTGAGTTTGGACAAGTCCCTGAGCCCCAATCTCCTTATTTCTGAAATGGGGTCATACTATTTAATTTGTTGTGAGGAGTAGGGATAATGAACTTAAAAGAGTCCCAGTGGGTGCACTGTAAATTGTGTGCCTCATGATTAGCTTCTCACGCAGTGCTCCAGTTCTCGATAGCTGCGTCCTGAGGGTGTAAAAGGATCCTCTGCACCGACTGGTTATGAGCAGACGGTATCCTGGAAAGTCGGATTAGCCGCCCCCATCTCCACAGCTTTCTGTGCCACTTAGCTCAGCGCCTCCTCTTTTCATGGGCTCTGAGCTATAGAGAAGTTGTAAGGTTCTCAATGTGTAAGCCTAAGGTGTGTGGCTTTCAGGTTCAACATCTTTGGTGCATTTGTCCTGTAGTGCTTGGAATTGGGAAACTGCGCCCCCACAGGGTGATCTGGGGCAAGGAAGACCCACTTGGGGCCAGGGAGCAAATCCAGAATCCAGCAGGGAGGGATTGCAGGACGGATTTCTGCATCACTGGCCTGACGAAACACCGAGGAAACAACACAAAGGGTAGGTCAAGGATCAAACCCCAGGCTCTGCACACTAGGATATGTGTGTGAAATGTGCCGTGAGGGGCTTGCCTGGACCAGCTGCCCTAAAACAGACTGACTTTCCACTAGAGGCAGTCCTGTGAGTTTCTTTCAGTGGCAGGCGATTATCTATTGAAGCACCTCTGTGTGTGTGTGTGGTGTTTAATGCACGTTAAACAATGTTCTGGAAAGCCATTCTTGCCTAACCGTGTGTGTTCTACCATCATCTCCCTCTGACCCAGTCTCCAGAATGAGCATCCTGAACCCCACACAGGCCCAGATCATGTTCCC
Organism: Miniopterus natalensis; assembly: GCF_054644295.1. NCBI lineage: Eukaryota > Metazoa > Chordata > Mammalia > Chiroptera > Miniopteridae > Miniopterus > Miniopterus natalensis. The sequence continues at coordinate 28,155,632 of NC_142095.1, read as the reverse complement.
TTGCCCAGAGTACTTCATGGCTGCCTGCTACCGACAGAAAAAAAAAGTGAACACCTAAACATAGTTAACAAGGCTCCATGACCTGGCCTCTGCCTACCTCTCTGGTTATACTTTCTACCTTTGGTCCTGCAATTCGGGCACTTATAACACTAGCCCTGGAGTCCTGTGTGCACTGCGGGGCTCCTCAGACCTCTGCCATCACTCAGGCCTTTGGCTCTGCCTAGAGTGACCGCCTGCCCTCTCCCCCTTCTGTACCCTGCCTTTTTCCTGGCTGGTTCCTACCCATCCCAAAACATTCTGCTCAGACTTTGCCTCCTCCAAGGAGCCTTCCCTAACTGCCATTCCCCCAGGTTCTGAGGCTCTGAAGCAGGATTGAGCTCCCTGAAGATGAAAAGCTTGGGACATTCATTTTTATGCCCCTCTAAGCCCGGAACTGAATACATGGATGTCCATGGACTGTTTTGTGACTCGACCTTGACTTAGAAAAGCAAGATGTGCTCAGGTCACTAACCCCTCCAGTCTGCAATGCATCAGAGCTGCACAAGCCCCATGCAGCTTCCATCAGAGGGCTCTCTGTTCCAGGGCTGCCTCCTCCCGGGGCAGGAGAAGCAGGCCAGGGAGGGAGGGCAGGGCAGAGCTCCCCAGGCAGCACTGGGTGGGATGGGAGCTGGGCTGGGAAACTTCTGCTCTGGTCACACCCTCCTTGGGAAATGACTAAGAAGGCAAACTGCAGAGTGTCGACGCCTCAGGAGGCTGTCTAATGCCCCCAGAGGCAGAGGGAAGCCCACCTGCCTTCCAGAGAGGAGGCTATGGGGCTGCCTGCTCCGACGAGTCCGTTGTGATTGAGTCATGGCTCCCATGATGTTTATCCTGCTCTTTGCTCAGGACCCCAGAGCCTTCGTGCTGGCAGGTGCTACTGAGGTCCAGGTGAGGCCAGACCACCCCTGCTCGTCGGGGAGACGCTTGCTGAGGCTCAGTGGACCACGCCCTGCCCTCCCCTCCCCTCAGGAGGAGCTTTCCTCAGAATGCAGCTTTGTCTCTCCTGGATTATTCAAATGTTTGTATTTTGCATGATCAAAATCCTGAATCTGTTTACACTCTCTTTGATGGCCAGAGATTGCTCAAGGCTCAATCTATGCGGCACCTAAACAAAGAAAGACCCAGCAACCTCCACATCTGCTTTTTAATTCTACCTCAAGGGGACTGACCTTCCTTTCTAATTTGTATCTTACATGGTCCAAATTTTTTAGTTGTCAAAATATCTTGGAGTGTATTCCTGCATGCTGCTTCAGTTCCTTTAGGGGAGTAAACAACAAAGCAGCTCACCAACCGACGAAGAGTTGAAATATAATGACTCCCTCCAGGTAGACATTGAACATGGGCCTGCTTTTGGGTAGGGAACTGATTATCCATCCACAGGGCTTCATCTAGGAATTTCAGGAGATGGAAGCAGGTGTCCTCATGGAGTCACAGTCACTAATCTTCCCCCTGTGGCAGCACCTTTGCCGTGACACCATCTCTGTGCAACTGGACAGGAAAGGCCTCCATTTCCCAGAGTGTGCTGGCCCCAGGCAGCCTCCTTCTCATAAATCTCATTGCAGGTGATGCTGGCCCCTTCCTTACCTTTATTCCTTGGCCGAGGCTTTCCAGGGAATTAATATCCAGCCCTTCCTTGCAGGCCTGCAGGCAGGAAATCACCTTCTGACTGTCCATTTTCCCGGGGCGGATGGTGAGACTGGCCAGGCTGCCGTGGAAGAACTGGGCAAACCGCGGCTTGGCGACTTCGCCTCCTGAAAGATGAAGAAGCGCGGCTGTTTGCCCTTGGAGGTGGGGTGTGAAACACCACTGCAAGGCACCACCTGGCTATGGAGCCAAGGACACAGGGACCGTGTCTCCTAAATCTGAACTTTCCCTTCCAGGTGGTGAGCTTGGTGGCCAGACTCTCAACAAGAGGATGTTATATGCCGGCCAAGACCTTGGCACTCCCAGCTGCACCTGCCTTAAGAATCCTGGAATTTCTGAATTTTTAAATAGTGACTTTCAGAGACACAAATGGTTTTAAAAGGCAGGAAGGCCCTACTGATTAAAAATAGGTGGAACGAGGAAGCTCCCATTGATTGAAAGCCTGCTCTGTGCAAGGCTGTGTGCTAGAGACTTCCCCTGAGTAAGTCTGCGAAGACTGTATCATTGTTTCCAACTGACATCTGAAGAATTTTGAGACTCAGAAGGCTGGGGGACTTGCCCCAGGACACACAGCTAAACTCTGGAGCTGGTACTCCAGTCCTGGCCTGTCTGACTCCAAAGCTGCCATTTCTCCCCTATGTTCCACTAAGGTTAGCAGGCACTGGAGGAATCCCAGGAACCCCACACCCATGGGCCCTCGCTCTCTCAAAATGAGTTGACTTCACATCAGCTCAAATCCAGGTTCTTTGGCTTATGAGGATGTCCTTGATTCTGCCTACCTCTGACTTTCTTCTCCTGTTTTCTGTTCCTTACTCACTGAGCTGAGTCCTATCTGAGCTGGGGTCCACTTCCCAGCACATGAAATTGTCCAATGTGGCTTGTGTTGCAAAGCCAGACTGGGAGTTGCCTCCTTGTATTTTCTCCGTGGTTTTCCAAATCAGCTCTCCCCGCTAACGTCCATGCGAATCCTCACCTCTCCTGGGGGGCCTTCCCCACTGGCTTCCCTGAACACAGACCCCTTCTGTCTCTGGGCAGCTTCTCCAACACACTTAGCCTTGATCTTGCACTTTCATTTGTTCAGAGAAGAAGCAGGACATATAGGTCAGACTTTAGCTGTGCAATTCCCTGAGGTTTTGTTGTGCTCTGAGCCTCTGCTTGCTGGGAGGGGTCATGTGTGTGTTGTGCCTCCTGGCTCTCCATTGCTCGCTCCGCAGGCTCTGCAGCCTCCCCAGTGCCCCTCAGCTCCTGCGATCCAGGGCCAGCACCCCCCAGTGTGCTCCAGTGAGATACCTCCTTGTGAACAACTCTCCCAACACCACAGAGGGTAGACCTCGAAGGGGTTCTGCTCAACTAACACCACAGCGACTTCTCTGCCCTTCGGTGAGCTGTGCTGTGTCAGAAGGATCTCCCTTGGGTGCCCTATCTCAGCCCTGTGGGAGTGTGTGCTCCTGACACCTGCATTCCTATATTCTTTAGTGTTCTCTCTACTTCTTAATAGCCAATCTTTCCTTTTTCCAATTCTATTCTACAGTTCATAATTCTTTCTGTTTTACTGTTCAAATTACTGTGTTGTTTCTCTCTACTGTTTGGGTCCAAACTGCTACACCCTCTATGTTTGCACACAGACTTTTGCTCACACCCATTCCTCCTCATACTGAGATACCACCTTCAAACTGTGTAGTTACAGATGAGCTTCAGGCTTAGAGAGAAGTAAGTGACCCAAGGCCACAAAAGTAGGAAGTGGTGAACTGTGTGCCTCAGAGTGTGAGTATATCCATCCAGGCAGGGGACCAGCAGGGGCATCCTGGTGGTACTGGCCAGCCCAGTCAGTGAGGCCTGGAGAGAGCCCCTAGGGCATGTCACCTAGCTCCACTCACCTGCTCACTCAGCAGCTCCATCCTTAAAGACCAAACTTTGCAACTCTTTTGGATGCTAAGACATTTTCCTACACCCTATTTTCTCTCAGCAAATCACTCACGTTTTATATTTTTGATTCAGAAATACCAGATCTGTGATGTACTCTATTTATCAGTGATGCAGCTCCAGGAAATCAATCCAATTAGCATTTTGCAATAGGAGGCCAGCATAAAATGTGAAATATATTTGCACTCAGGGGTTGTTATGATGCAGGGTTTTAAAATATAATGGATACATTGAAAATCTCTTTCTTTTATTATCTAGCCCAGAGTGTCTGCATATACCACATGGCTCCTCTGTTAACATTTAGATATAAACATGTTCATGAATTATTTTAAGAAAAAAATAACCTGATTTCTAATACAAAGAACCTTCTCTAAATCTTTGCGAAGATGATTTTGGATTCCTGAGGCTAGACCTGCACACATTTTAAAAGCATTTGCTGCATGCCTAGCCTTCTGTGAGATTCAGTTAATTATAAGATGTGGCCCATGCTCTCAGGAGCTTACATTTAGTTGGGTGAATAAAGTATAGAAAGTGGGAAAATGTAAAAGAGGAAATTGCCAATACAATAGCTATTCCAAGGCAGAGCGTGATTAATTTTCAAACAAGTGATACAGATAATGTGGCCAATAGATCACAGGGAAAAAAGTAACAGCCATCACTTATGAGGTCCTTCAAACAAGGTGAATTCTTTCATACGCTATTTTATTTAATCCTTAAGTGGTAAGATAGTACTTTGAGATCTTAGCCTCTACTCTTTTAATTTCTTCCCTCCAGCCTCCATATCTGGCAGTGCTCATTGCTACAGGGAGGACTGTAGTGGGGAGAAGAGCAGGCTGGGCTTGAAACTGAGTCTCTTCTCCAGTTTCATTTCCAGAAGCCTAAACTCTTAAGAGGGTGGGGGAGGTCTGGGTATGGGTCAACATTTGGGGGAAAATAGAGGAAGAAACTCTGGAATCCCCCAGACTAAGAAATGATTCCCCAGACTGGGTGTGTGTGGAGGAAAGTGAGACAACAGAGATGCAGAGTGAGGACACATGAGCCTGTCACCTGGGCTGTGCCCTGGCAGGGGTGTGTGATGTTGGGAGGGAATGCAGGCCTGAGCATCTGGATGGATGAACAGCTGGTCTTACAGAGAGAGCTTGAGGAGCAGGGGAGGTATTTCTATGCCCTAAGTAAGGTAAGGAGACACCGAGAGAGCTGCCAGTGCTGAAGGACCATTAGTGACTGAGGACCAGATAGGTGAGCACCATTTGGAGGTCTCCTCAACACCCTAACATCATGTAAATCCCCCTGAAATCAGCTGGCACCCTAAGGAAATTCCAAATCTGCTAAGGTTAAGTCTCCCCACTCAGATGGAATAGGGCCTTGAAATGAACCTAAGATGGATGTGAAAAAGCTAATCTTTTTCTTTGTGACCTCAGATTCTTCCTTGCTGCACTTACAACTCCTTTTACATATGATGTTTTCCAAGTTAGATTACTTGTCCAAGGCCATGCAGCCAGAACTTAGTGAAGTCTAGATTCAAACTCTGACCGTGTTTGCTCCCAAGCCTTTGACTTGCAGGCCACACAATGAGATGTGGCTGGGAGGGTTCCAGGGGGATTTCTTAGAGGCTGCTTGATGAAGATGGGGACAGGCTGGGACTGACACACTGCTGGGAGAGTGTCTAATTACACTGGGTTCTGTGGACACTGTATGAGTTCAACAGCAACTCCCAATGATTTGTGCCAAGTCTGCTGAGAAACATGGTTGTCTTGAAAAGTAGCAGCATTTGGCAAATGTGATTTAACACAGCCTGTGTTCTTCTGAGTCAGAGTATGCACTAGGAATGAATTTCCCTTCTGCTTTCTTTCAAGTGAGAGGTGGGGCCCACTCACCCTAAAAGGAGCTTCAGTAATGCCCACTTTCCTTTAAGTATGAGTAAAAGCTCAGTGCATACGAATGTACTAGGTTCTCCTTCTGCAAAATGTGTGCAGATGCTGCGGGCCTTTTCTTTCCTGCTGTCATTCCCATGGCTAGTTAGTTTGAGAAACACACGGAAAGGATGGGGGGCCACGTTCCCCCTTGCTTGAGTCAGATGCTGCTCTGTGCATGGCTGGCTGATGGGGATGCCTCTCAATGAACACAATTTCATGGATGGTTGGGTATCAATTTTGAGCAATGCAAATGGTGAGGCCATCTGAAATCTTGCTTTCTCTCATTTTCTCATTTCAGCAATAGAGACATCCACGGAAGGCAAGGACTAAGTGAAGTGTGTAATAGACCCCCATAAGCTGCAGCTTTAAAATTGCCCACATGACCCCAGAGGGTTGCAACTGTGGGTTGCAGGTGACTTGTGGATATCGATGATATGTCATCATGGACGGGCAAGACACATTCTCAGCAAGCTTTCGCAACTCCTCAATTTTTATGTATCCATCTCTCTAAGCTTTCCAGCAAATATTTATATAGCATGTTCTAAGTGTGCAAAACATACAGCTTATGGATGACCTCAACGTTAGCTCTCTGGGAACCTAAATTCATGGAGTTGGAAGGGCCCTCAAATATCACCAGTATATCTCCTTCATCTTCCAGATAAAGAACTGAGGAGCATGGAAGCAAGACACAGTTTTCAAAGACCCAGAGTGGATAAAGCACCAGCAGTGAGGGTCTGGAATGTTCCTCTTCTGACACCAAACTTCTCTTTCCACACTCAACCGTGGGACCTGATGGGCCTGTGTTTACCTTTAGCCCTCAGCGTGACTTTGTATGATCTGTGGGAAAAATGCCCAGAAAGTTTGGGCAAATGATTTGACCTCAGATTCCAGAATCCTCTGGCCTTCCTTACTTGGCTGTGGAACACCTAGGAACAGAGGTGATGTAGCAGCATAAGTAAAGGTGGGGACTCTGGTGGCACAGATGTGGGTGCAAATCTGAGTTCTCTGTGCCCTTACCAAGGTACTGGTCTTCCCTAAGCTTCAGTTTTCTCATCAGCAAAATGGGAATTGTAATCATACCCACACTGTTTTAGGGATGTTTAAGGAAAAGCTGCAAAGAGGTCAGCACAGAGCAGGTGCTCAAAGGCGGCTGCTAGTTTGAGTGGCGTCAAGAGCCAAGGAACTCCAAGAAAGGACTGTGACACGCCAGTCTCTCTGTCGCTCTTTCCAGGGGCCTCTTTCTCTCCCTCTCTTTGTTTTTCCTCTCTGGTGCGTCTTTCAGAGAAGCTAAAATGACACTGTTTTTGCTCTGAGACCCTTGCCAAATTTCCTAATTGATATAGTCTTCAGAATAAGACACAAAGCTAGACTTATAGCCCAGCTCTATTGTGTTTCCAGGCACGAATCACTGAATTTTAAAGCTGATTTAATCTGTGCTGCCTTTAAACCAGTGCCCAATCATGTCGAATTAACTCCGGAGCTTAGAACAATTTTTCCCAGATTTTTAAAATACAGACAATGCTAAGAACACCCTGTTAATCATTCCTGTGTGTCGGACCACGCGCCATACACTTTCTGAAAGCAGCCTGGAAAATGGGATGTAAGTAAACAAATATTAATTATTGACCTTCTCTATGTCCTGGACCAGGGGGAAAGGTGAAGAGGAGAGAATCCATGAGAGCAGACGGCCCTTGCCTTCTGCACACTCATGACCTAGTAGGGGATGGAGACCTGCACTAATAACTCCATGATATGCTTTCCAAAGAGTGTTCCAGGAACACTATTTCACAAAGAGCGAGTTCAACAGTGAGATAAGATTAAGAAATTTAGCTTAAGTAATGCCAAACAGATGGCTTTATTGGTGGGCTTTTGAGGGCTTTTAATAAGCTAACATGCATCGTGACTCTCCACAGTGCTGGTGTGGGGACGGTTTATGCAGTTTCCCAAACTAGACTTTGGCCTCCTTGTGGAAGGGGCCTCCGGTGGCACTGGAGCCTCATAAAGCTGTCTTTGGGAAATGCCACCTGAACGTGAGGCAGACTATGCTAGCACGTGCCCTCTTCTTCCAGAGCACAGACCCTCAGGAGGCAGAATGATTTCAACACAGACTTTATTAAGAGAATTTGTACTAAATTAGACCAAGCTTATTAAATAAAGGCATGCACTTTACTGTCTGCACTCATTGTAGTCTGGCAGAAAATGACCTGGAGATTTATACCAGCTCTCAGGGCCACATGTGGCTCCAGTTCTCCTCTGGCTGTGGATCACATGCTATCGGCTACTGCAACTCTGGAGGTTATTTCTGCCTTTTTACCCCTTTTTGGACCTTCCCAAAGCCACAGTGGGGGTGCTGTAGCTGTCCCTCAACAGATTCTAATCTATAGAAGCACCCCTTCTCTATCTCCTGCGACTCTATGTGTTAAGTGGGGGTAGGACTCAGGGAGGCGAGGAGCCAGGGTAGAGAGCCTGCCCTATCCGAGACCACGGGGCTATCATGGCCAGGCAAGGGCAAAGCTGGGCTCTCCAGGAACACGGTGGCTCAGGATGCAGGAGAGTCCCCAGGAGAGGCAGGAATGATTTGGTCACTAGGGACAGAGCATGAGTAGGGGCGCCCGTGATGAGATGGAGCTACCAAGAATAGGTGAGGGTCAGGCAGGAAGCAGGGTAGTGGCTTCTGGAGGGGGTGCCATGTGTCATCGTTTTTTAAAAAGCACTCTTGCCCAGGTGCCATATACAATAGATAAAACAGAGCTGCTCTGGCTGTAGTGGGAGAGGTGCCCTGAAGTGTCGCCTGCCGGGGCATCTCTCTCAAACCCTGGGGGCCCTGGTCCGGCACAGTCAGCAGCCTTCCTGAGTCACCCCCATGGATGGCTGGGTTAGAGGACCCGGTGACTGGGCCCAGTTAACAGGTCCTGGGGCAAAGCAGAAGTGAGGGTACAATTGTTATTATTTATGAGTAGAACTTGAATTGTTGTTAGAAATGGATGAGTAGGAGACCTCAGGGAAAGAATAAATCAGTTGGTCTTCTACAGAGTCTTCTCTCATGGCATGGCCCAGAAAGAGACAAGGAAGCTGGCATTTGCTTAACGGCAGCAGTTTCTGAGTCATTGCAGACCGTGTGGCCACGGAGGAGGGTCTGATTCCTGAGAACCTGTGGCACTGAGCGCAGAGGGGGTGCAAGGCGGTGTGCATTGGTCACACAGAGAAAGGAGGACTCTTGTGATGTGAGATCCATCCTGACTGCAATTTATCTACAATTAAGGCACACTACATGCTCTAGGCTGTACTGGTGACATTTCTTAAGTGTAAATGAGCTTTCAATTTGTTTTAATTACTAGAGAAATATCAATGAAAATGAAGGTCCACTGATTACTTTGGCTTTTAAATTCACTAGAAGGACACAGTAGGCTAATTGGGCTGCAGAGCACTGCCCAGCAACAGGGCTAGAGCCAGTTTTCAGGAACACCCAACAAGCAGCTGCTATCCAATTATTTTCCATCCCCATTGTTAAACCCCAACTGGACATTTCACAAATGGGAGCTAGTTCCCTTGTCAACCTCAAAAGCACCTGAAAAACTCCCCACAATTGCAGGCCTAATTGGAGGTCCACACAGAGGACTTATAGTATGTATATAAGTGGACTTTGGAAGCTTTAGAAACATGCTGAGATAAGGGGCTACACTGTAGGCCATTAACTTCACAGCACCATGTCCTATTGAAAGAGCTTTTGATGTGTCCTTCCAAGACAAAATGTGGCTCCAAGGAGGATGTAAGTATTCATGCGAATCCAAGCTCCTTAACAAGGCAGCATGGCGTCCTATGGTCTGGTCTCAACTCCTTTCCCCAGCTTCTTCTCCGCTCATTCTGATCCATGTACTTTCCAGGGAAAAGGCACCCTGAGCATGACTGCATCAAGCTTCCCTGCCATGGCATACACTGTTGCTTTCCTTATCTCTCTAGTGAACTCCTGTTCATCCTACAAAGCCCAATTTTAAAGATACAAAGGATTTTCTCCCATGCTGAAAATATATTAACCCATATCGTCTCCAAGGCACAAAATATGCTTGATCATGTTCTTGCTTATACCGCAAAATCTTATCTTCCAACAGTTGACTTCTGACTATTCTTGAGCCTCAATGACCTTCTTTCTGATCTATAGATGGAGCTGAGAGGGCAGGTCTGTGTGTGAGTTTTAGTCTGGGGGAAGGGGATAAAAGTCATTGCATGCAAGGAGTCACTGGAGGCTGCAGTCACAGAAGCCATAGTGTACCAAGATCTTGAAAAGTGTCTGCCGTGTTGGGTTTAAGTGCAAGGAGCATAGAGTGGAAGGAGGCCACAGATGTTTTCAAATTTATACTTGCATTTGACTCAAACATGTCAAGCACACTCCATGTGCCCAGCACCTAACTCATAACAAGCTTGTGAATTAGATATCACTCTAGTTTTATGGGTAAAAAAATAAAAGCTCAAGGAAGTTAGAATTCTGCTGGGTCCACACAGCTGGTAAATGGCAGAGCTGGGATTTGGATTTGACTCAAACTCAAATTTTTCTATCTCCAAAGCCTAAACTGTGTTTCGTTTTGTTCTGTTTTGTCTTGTTTTATTTTGTGGAGGGCCACTTAAGGTAGTATATGGCAGGGGATTAGCAAAGGGCATGCAAAGATCCTGTGGCTTTTTGGTTTCAGAGTTGTCAGATGTGTCAGAAAGTAAAGGGTTTATAGTGTTTGTTTCAATATACACCAGCTCCTGCATTTTCCTAAACATGCAGTTACATCAACTCAATGATCAACTAGCCACAGGGGCAATGGGCCACAGTGAAAGGAGGACATGCTTTGAAGACACAGGGCCAGGCTGATTTTACTGGGTGACTTTGGATAAGCTACTTCACCTCTCAGAGCCTCAGTTTCTTCATCTACAAGCTGTGACTAACAGCACTTTCTGACATGACTGTAGACATCCCATGTATGTAAAGAGTCTCTTTGCAACATTGGCTTTTCAAGTATCCACCAAGAAATGACATTAAGGCACTTCCACTCACACTTAATTGGCCAAAGCACGTCACCTGTCACCTGACTACACCTAACTCCAACAAAAAGTGGGCCTAGCGTCTATCTGGGAAGAGCAAAGAAATACTCAGTGAATAGCCTACTAGTCATTCTTCCTCTCACATTCTTGTAAGATAAACATATACTTTGGTTTAATGTTTGAAAACATTTTTGCAGAATAGCTTTTAAATAAATTGTAATCAGATATAATATGAGAGCTGCTATTTCTGAAGTGACAATTTTATCTTCAGATGTGGCCTAAGGTACTGCAGAAGGAAACACCTCACAGAGAATGGATTCCAGGTCCGCAGACAACCCTCCCCACCTTAGGGCAGGGGCCTGTACAGCATCTGCTCAAAGGGATTTCGGAATTGCGATGGACCAAGGACTGCCGCATGTCTCAAATTCTCCCTCTTTCTTAGTGGAAGTATATTTTAGTTGTTCTGTCTCATTCCACTGTTGCATTGTGTGTGTGTGTGTGTGTGTGTGTGGCGAGTGTGTGTGTATTCTTTCTACCAGTGTATATCTAGATCAAGGGAAGCCACATCTACATTGGGTGTAGAGCCTCCTATGTAACTCACTGGGAATTACTCAGAAAACCTGGGCATTGAGCTGGGAGCCAGTAAGAGGTGGGATTTTTGGGTTGCCTCATTTAGGAGAGGATGGTTGTATATATTTTTTTATGTGGGAAGGACAGTTAAACAAATACCTGTTGACTAGATGAATAGTCTGGGATGTTCATTAGTGTTATTCAAAAAATATGTTTAATTTTTCTTCCAGCCAAGTTACAAATTTCACTTCCCTGTCATTAGGTGTGGTCATATGACTTGTTTTGGCCAATATAATGTGAGTAAAAATGATTTTGTCACTTGTAGGTGAAAACTTTAAGAGCTTGCACACCATTTATCATGCTTTCTTTTTCTTCTTTCTCAGTATCCAGCAACGCGGCTGCTATGTCTGCTTGGGATCAATGGAGAGCCTCTACTGATTTACAGTGGACATGAGGCAAGAATTATTTTAAGCAACTGAGAATTGGGGCTTGCTTGTCACTGCAGTACAACTTAGCCTATTTTGATTCAAAGAGATCATATTAATTCTCTATGAAATCACTTTTTATCTCTGTGGGGTTGTTTCCCTACCCAGTGAGCATGAAAATAGGCAGAATTGGTTGTAACGGGCCTTGTAGAATTGGGGGCAGATTTCCGGTGCAGGCTAGGGTGACAGGAATCAAGATGTGGTCTCTGAGGGCCTCTAAGGAAAGTCATGGTTAGGTTCATGGTGAGGACATGAATTAGGACCCTCTTTTATTATGGGAAGTATCCAGACTATGTTCCAAAATATCCACTGGCTGGCTGTGGTGCTGGTTGGGGCACTGAGCCACACCAGAGGGCCACTGCTCTTGCACTGCTGAGTTCAGTGACTAATAATTCCTGTGAAACCTCTGAATTAGTGCCTTGCTATACTAATTAGTTTCATGGACTCTTGCCAGATGACACAGTCTTTCTCGATATCCCAGGGAATTCTGCCGAACTGAGGAAACTCTTATCAAGTTCTATTGAAATGTTTATTGAACTTCTTACTATCATGTGACACATGTCAGACATCAAGGAGGTGACCTCAGCTCAAAAACACATTTTCTTCCCTTGCCTCATTTGTGCTTTATTTCCTTCCTGGGTTTTGTATTCTTGCTGCTCCCAGGGCTGCACTATGGCACTTATTCCATCTTCTCTTGCATGGGCCTTCGGAACTCACTCTCTGTCCCAGATAGGCCTATATCTCCTCTAGTTCACCCTATGGTTGGCTGGTCCTCTGAAAGCATATTCTTATACCATAACCCACCTCTCCCTTCAGTCCTCTCTGGTAAATGGTCAAAGTCACAAACCTTAGTAACTTTCACAGAGTCCATCAACATGAGGTTGGATCATCTCAAAGGACTAATTTGCTTATTTGGGGAGTATGTTCCTTCCCCTCTGCTCTCTCATTGGTACTTCAAAGAACCACAGCCCTTAAGGGAGCAAAAACAGAGTCCAATGGATCTGAGTAAGAGAAAGATGATTGGATTTTCAGGCATTCCTGCTCCTTGGAGAGCTGGTTTTCCTGATTCCAAACAGAAGATTAGCCTGGGTTTGTGCATTGAAGGAAAGGAAGTGAGGAGGGAGCAGAGAGCTTTGAGTGGGAAGACTACAAGGAGTCTCTGTCCTTAGTGATCAGGGAAGGGGCTTAGAGCTGAGCTGAACTTGAGAGTGGCCTCATGCCTGTGGGAAATTCATCGCCCACAGCCCTGCATATTTGTGAGTTCCCAGAGGGTTGGGGGCTTGGACAACTTGTGTGGGGATAAAGGAAAATCTTTGGCTTCTGACCAGTGTGGCGCTTAACAGAACCAACTGACTATTTTGATACAGGAATCTGTACTCAGCCTTTTCTTATTCATAGCCCCAGTCTGAAACTGGACAAGGTTCCAGAACAATAAAATGCATTAGCAAGTCAGAGGCAACCATGGAACTGCTTCTGTTGATCTAAAATCAAAATCTGGTTTCAAGCCAAGTGTTTTATTCCTACACAAGCTTAGTGTCTGGACAGACACTTCTTTTATCAGTACCCTTCAAGGGCTGCATGCAGATGGGCCAGGGAGAAGGGCTTGAGTTAGGGTTACCTTGCCAACACGCGCCGACCGTCAGTTGCATGGCTATGTGAGACGGATGAATGGGCCAATCGTTGGTCACCAGGTATGGTTCATATGTTGCTCCATCCATGTATAAGGTAACCACGGGGAACTCCACGTTGATGACATAGTAATGCCACTCTTTGTCACAGATCTAGAGAAAAGAAAGAGAAGCAACACTTAAAATTGAATATGCAATGAAACATCAAACAGGCTTTTATCCTAATTACGAAAGGTGGAGAAGGCATTTTTGGGTCAACAGTTTTTATTGCAATGAACATAGTGATTGACACACTTAGGGCTGGGAACCAAAACTGAGCCCCAAAGGATGGGTAGAAACATTGGGGGCTAGGAGGGAGTCACAGTTCCTGACCTCAAGGGACTGAACTCCCACAGCATGATCCAAAATATTAAATCAAGACTGGGTGTCTTGGGAAGAGAGATGGGAAGCATAAAAGAAAGCCTGAGGCATGGCGCTCCCCTCCCGTCAATCCCCAAGTGAGCGCCTTGGGAGTGACGTTAGACTCCCTTCCACACTCCCTCTCCCTGTAACCCCTCTGCGCCCTGTGGAGTCCATCTCCGAATGTCTCTCATCTGTAGCCTCTTGTCTCCATGGCCCCTGCCATCTGTGGCGGCAGAGACAGATGAGTTCTGCGTGAAGGTGACCCCAAGGTGAGGGCATCAAAGCCCTCCCTACATCCCACAATGGATTAAACGCGCTGTTTCTCATGAATAGATAACACCAACAGGGATGCTAAATGATCTTTTCCCTTTCATTTTGCAGTAAGAATTTTTTCCTTAATGTTCTTTTTATATTGTCCTATCTCATGTCTCAGAAAATTGCTCCTTTTGAAGCCCATTAGCCTGATAAAGCCTGATGAATATTTTAGGGGTCCACAGAAGATAAGCAGAAGGGGCCCAGGCAGATGTCTCTAAAGTCCTGTTTCACTCTACTGACTGTGAGCTCAGTGCCTGCGACAGCTCACTTAGAGGTCCTGACCCAATTGACTCTGTCCTCCTGCTCGATGCCCCCCATCCTGGCCACTGCCACCACCTTCCTGGGACCATCCTCTGGAGCATGACTTCCCTGTTGAATCCCTGTGCCAGCTGCCCCTACAGCACCCCAAATCTGCTTAAGCTGGTTGGAGGATGGTGCTCTGGCTCCCTTTCTTTCATAACACCTGAAACATTTTTGTAAGACAGTACAAAATATTCCAAGGAAGAAATAAAATAATTCCATAGCTCAAGAAGAGCAGTGGCCCCTCTCATATCATAACTTTCCAGGGCACCCCGCCCCAGCTTTTCTGAATTGTGAACAGCAGTCCCGTGGCGGCCTGCATAAAAACAGTGACCTTGGACTCTGAGGCCCGTGTTTTTGGATTTCCCATTTCATTAGCATACCCAAGACTCCCAGTATCCCCACGGTATCCACCTGTAATAACTTTCCAACTTTGCTGGAAAATGGACCTTTTCTATTTATAGCATTCCTGTAAACGCCCCAAGAAACAACAGCTGGGAAAGGTCTGTTTGCATCACACTGCATATACAGTTTGAAAGTTTGCTAGTTTTACTTAACATCAGCATTAAAATGCCTTCACCACCTTCATTTTAGGTGGCTGTATAATATGAATATACTATAATATATTTAAATATTCTCCGATTATCAGGTATTCATATGTACCTGCAATTATAAATGATGCTGTAATGAATTTCTTTGTGCATAAATATTTGTCTGCATTTCTGATTATATCCACAGGAAAGATTCCTGGGAGTGAAATTACTGGGTTGGAGGTATTTTGAAGGCTCTTGACAGGTACTGTCAAACTTTTTTTTCTGCCAAGGGTTGTGCCTATTTAGACTCCTGCCCTCAGAGAGCTCATGCATTGAACCCTTACAAGCAGTAAAAAATATAAAATCCTGGCAATCTGGAAGGGAATACATTTTATCTTATTTTATGTAGGTCACAAAAGATGACAAGAATGATTGTATCCAAGGTCAAAAGGGAAGGGCCTCTGGGAATCCGAAGCAGCCTGAGTTAAGACTCTGAGGTGTGAATGATTAGAAACGTCCCAGTCAGCTTCTAATTGGGCATCCAAACAGGCTTTTAGCCCAGCCGAGGTTTATGCCTGCAGACTTCTCGCACCAAGTAATCTATGAAGGCAGCTAAAGGAACCGCCTAATTAGGGTTTCATAAATGTGCATCTATGATCAAGAAGAAACCTGCATTGACTCTCGGCTAGAACTGCAGGGACAAACTGCAGCTGAAAAATGACCAAGCCGGGAACAGGCAAAAATAAATGTCAATGCAGAGCTCAGTCCGGAAAGAAGGGGATTCGGCAAAGTGAGCTTCCCGGGCGGAGAGAACTTTAACTCCCGCTGTTCGTGAATCACTGGAGAATGCAGCCACACCGAGCATGTCCAGAGTCACCCCGATGCCCAGAGCCTCAGCGCTTGGGACACCTGCGGGTGTGCTTCTAGGTGGGCGGCGGCTGCTGCCTGGCGGGCGAGTGGGTCAGACACCGGAGGCCCAGGGACAGATGGGGAGGAGTCTCAGCAGGGACACTGTCAAAGGAGGGCTGGGCTGGGAGTAGGCTGGTGCTCTAAGGTGAGTCAGGGCCAGGGAAGCCTCCCTCCAGAGGGAAGGAGCAGGCTAGGTGACAGAGGGGTTGGCCCAAATGTCCTCTAAGTGCCACATTGGAAGTTCTGAGTTGGTTTCCCCAGTAAACCAGGTACTTCAGTCGTCAAGCCAGGACACTGGGCATTGCTTTGGACTCCCTGACCCTTTCTCTCCCTCCAGTTAATTTACTGCCAAGTTCTGATGGTGCTTCTCTGGTCCATTTTCACCTCTCCATCCTCACTCTTACTCAGGACTGACAGTGAGGACCAGAGAGGGGTAAGGCTGAGGGTGTGCCTGGGACAAGCTATTGCAAAGTGGAAAGCATTTGGTCAGGGGCAGGGGACTGCTTGTAGCAGGGGGACGGATGGTGAGAAAGCTTTGGGATGAGTGTGGGTGGAACAGCGTGGGCAGCCTGCTCGTGACTGGCTGCCGTGGGCTGGAGGGAGCCACAGAATGAGGTGGGCGGGGCAGCAAAGGAGGGTCTGGAGGGTGTCCATGCAGGTCAGGCCTGTGTGATGGGCTGGGTGTCACACCTACTTTAGAGATTTCTGGGGAATAATGCTCTGGACTTTGGGGAATTAACAGAAACTTCCTCATTCGTGGTTCCTTCACCTGTAAAGTGACGATATTAATCATATCTATATTATAGGCTGATGTGTCAATCAAGCTAAAATAAACCACACACAATACTTAGCACATATTTTCAGCCTGAGCAGAAATGGAAACTCCTTTCTTTTTCCAAATACATTTAGATGCTAGATAAAATGTAACAACAATAAAACAAAATAAGATAAAAATAAGAGAACTAGGAAAAGAAATCCTTAGATATAAAAAACAAACAAAAGAAAAAACTGAAGCTACATCTGAGAGTTGAAAGAGTGGCCACTTGAGGAGCTGTGGCCCACCCTATACAGCAAGGGTTTCAAAGCCCATGGGGATGAGGAGTGGGACTCAGGTCCTCTGTGCAAGAAAAGCCAGAGTGGGCGTGTATGTCTGCACAAAGCCCACAGCTGAAGCCAGGTCCGGGGACAGCCACCGAGGAATTCAGGAAGTAAGCCAGCCAGCCAGCCTGGAACGCGTGTCCGTGCATTGGGTCCGAAGGCACCAGCCCACATGGTGCGGAAATCCAGAATGCAGAAATAGTGTAAAAATGTGTCCCTGAGGTCCTTAGGGAGTCCAGCAAAAACATACCCCAAACCTCTCCCTAGAGATGTCCCCCAAACCCAGGGCCTGAGCAGGATAATTCCTGTTGGAGATGAGCTCAGAGTAAAAACTGACGAAACAAAGAGGAAATGGCTCTTTGCGTGTGTGAGAATGAACAGATAGGACAAGTGATCGAAGTCACACTCCAGGACTGACAGAAAATGGAGCAATTCAAAAGGGAGTGGGGGAGGGCGGGTTTGAAAGGAACCAATACAAATTCTGGAAATAAAAGGCCATTGTTGAAATAGAAACAGATCGATAGGTTAAATATAGACTGGAAAGCTGAAAGCAGAATTAGGAAACTGGAAGATAAATGAGATTATAACAAAATGAACAATTTGATAAAGTAGTTAAGAGAGAGGGGTCTTATGGAAGGACACATTCCAGCAAACACCCTGTGGGATGTGTGAGGTGGAGGTGAGCTGGTAGAGAGTATGGGCTGGGACCCCGAGGACGTTGTGTGCCTGCTAAGGAGTGTATGACTATTTTAGTGCCTTGTGTTCTAGAAAGACATTCTTTACTTCAACAGCCTTATCAGGTGTGAAATTCAGGTGACAGTGCACACAGAGAGTTATGTAAGCCCCTGTCCCATGGGGTATATTTGAAGGTTAGGCCCAAAGTGAACTTTGTTTCCAGAAATGGAGAGCTATTGAACCAGGAGATTGAAACCATGCAAATCGGGTTCTTGCAGCAGACCTGCAAGGCTGTTTGGCCTCAGGCCACTGTTTTGGAACATTAGAAAGATGCGGTTTTTGTTAATGCCAAGATCAACTTCATGCCAAAGCAAAGATGCCAGTCTTATTTGCAAATCTATTTAAGATCTTCCCAGGAGGTCGACTGTACTTCCGAACTGGCAGGGAGAAGTACAGTGCATTTTCAGCGGAAGGTGGTGATGACAGCTCAGAAAGCACCCGCTGGGCCTTCTGTCAAAAAGCAATTGCTGACTCTGAGCGGCGGAGCAGGAAACATGAAAGGTAGACTGTATCAGAGAGACCACCCTATTTGCAGTTTGGTTGAGCAATGTTTGGGCAAATCCCCAAAACAATCCTGGAAAGCTGGCCTTGAAATTTGTGCAGTTTGCACAAGAATTGCTAGCACCCGGGATTTAAACTCACCCATGGGGAGAGAAAACACACCTGTATCACATGCACTGAGGATACGCCTGGTACCTTGGCACCGTGCTGATTTTTGCCTTTGCTGTCAGCTTACTGCACCAGCTGGTTTATCCTTCCCACCACTGCCTTTAAACGACAGCCAGCTCTTCCATCTCCACCCTTGGATGACACCCTGGGACGACTTCTCAACTTCCAGCTCTTCTGATGGTCTAATTTTCATATATTAAAAAGTGTACTTCAGCCCAGCCGGGTGTGGCTCGGTGGTTGAGCATCGACCTGGGATCCAGGAGGTTGCTGTTCGATTCCCAGTCAGGGCACGTGCCCAGGTTGTGGGCTCGATCCCCAGCATGAGGTGTGCAGGAGGCAGCTGATCAATGACTCTCTCATCATTGATGTTTTTATCTCTCTCTCTCCCTCTCCCTTCCTCTCTCCGAAATCAATACAGGTATATTTAAAAAAATGTACTTCAATTAGTCTTTCATTCAAGTCAAAGCTTCTCTTGTTCAGCCTGGAGCTGATCTGCAAAGTCTGCAAAGCCCCATGGAGGTAGGTAGATGGGGTTGACATGGGAGGCAGAAGTTAGGGCAGAAAGTCTGCTCTCAGTGGAGTGGGGGTGGTCCCTGTCTCCCTGGGGAGACGAGGTCCCTCACCAGTTATCACTTTGGAAAGTATTCTCTTCAGACCCTTTCAGGCTTCTTTCCCAACTGGAGTTTTGTCACACATTTCCTGCAAGCTGTACCGTGAACAAAGGTGTCCAGGGTCAAAATGCTTGGAAAAAGCTCACTTAACAGAATTAAATAGGTTTACATCAGCTAGACATCTTGGAGCAGTTGTTCTCAACGTGTGATTTCTGAACCCGGAACGGCAGTGTCAGAGAGTGCCAGATTCTTCATCTGTAAAACTGTCAGCACACTTATGTTGCAGGAAGATTTGTTTATCCAATGGATAGTTACTGGTAGCAATTATAGGTCAGGAGTTATTGTAGGTGTTGAGTGTATAAAGTGAGCAAAAATAGGTGCAGTTCCTTCACTAAGGGAATATAGACAGAAAATCAAAAGCTCACATAAGCAAATGTAACTTTATATTCGAAAGAAATACTGTGAAGGGGAGGTAGGCAGGAGCCCATCCTTGGGAGATCTGACCTGCTTCTGGAGATCAGGAAGTGATGGGGAAGGAAAGGCGGCAGGTGAAGGGGCCAGTGTGGGTAAGAACATTCGAGACAGAGGATCTGTGCAGGCAATGGCCCTGCGGCTGGAACACTGAGGGCTAAGGCAGGGTTTGGGATATGGTGGGCAGAGGATCTGGCACAGCAGGTGCCAGGGAAGCATCAGCCTCTGTCTTTTTCCCAGCCCTGCTGCTGCCAGCATGCTCTCAGGTGCACCCCAAACTTCCTGCCCCCAGATTAGTCTTCCTATCTACTCAGACTGGGCTCTGTGCTGCTCCAAATTTGTGGGGATCCCCATTCCCCACATACAAAGTGCTCACTCCTCGGCTCAACCCTAGAGAGGGGCTATAGTTCAACACCAAGGCTCTGGAGCCAGGCCTCCCAGGTTCAAGTTCTGATTTGACCACTTCCTGGCTGTGTGATCTTAGGCAAGTCACATGCCCTTTCTGTGCCTCAGTTCCTTCCTCTACAAAATGGAAGTGATAACAGTAATTATCTCATAGAGTTGTGGGGATTAAATGAGTTAGTACATGTACAACACTTAGAATAGTGCCTGATACAGTGAGTGTTCATAAAATGTAGATGCTGCTAATGGTATTGTGCCTGCCCCTTATTAGCCTCAATTACTTACGTTGCTCTTGGCATGAGCTTTCTGTTTTCCCCCCATTCAGCCAGGACCTGCCCAAACAACGTGTCTGTGTCTCTCCCTACCACGTCATCTGGGCTACTTCGGCTGTGCCAGCTGGCACCATCCTCTGTCCACCCCACCCTCCTCAGCCCCTCACAACGCTCAAGACACAAATGGAATTTCACACTTTCTGGTAGCCATGTTAAACAACTAAAAACAATAACCCAGGTGAAGTTAACTTTAATAATATACATTATTTATCTAATATATTAATTTATCATCCTGATATGTACAGGCAACCTCGGAATACTGCGGATTCTGTTGCAGACCACCGCAATAAAGAGAATATTGTAATAAAAAAAAGTCACATGTATTTTTTGGTTTCTTAGGACACATAGAAGTTATGTTTACACTACACTATACCCTTAAGTGTACAATAACATTATGTCTAAAAAATGTGCATATCTTATTAAAAAATATTTTGTTGCTAAAAAATGCTAACTATCATCTGAGCTTTCAGGGAGTCATAATTTTTTTGCTGGGGGAGGGTCTTACCTCAATGTTGATGGCTGCTGACTAATCAGGGTGGTGGCTGAAGAATGGGGTGGCTGTGGCAATTTCTTAAAATAAGATGACAATGAGGTTTGCTGCATTGATTGACGTTTCCTTTCATGAATGATTTCTCTATAGCATATGATGCTGTTTGATAGCATTTTATCCACAGTAGAGCTTCTTGCAAAGTAGGAGTCAATCCTCCTAAACCCTGCTGCTGCTTTATCAACTAAGTTTATGTGATATTCTAAATCTTTTGTTGTCATTTCAACAATCTTCAGAGTATTTTCATGAGGAGTAGATCCCATCTCAAAAAAACACACACATTTTCTTTGCTCATCCCTGAGAAGCAGTTTCCCTTCCACTGAAGTTTTATCAGAAGATGGCAGAAATTCAGTCACATCTTCAGGCTGTACTTCTAATTCTAGTTCTCTTGCTATTTCCAAGACATCTGCAGTTATGTCCTTCGCCAAAGTCTTACACTCCTCCAAAGTCATCTATAAAGGTTGGAATCAACTTCTTCCCAAATCCTGTTAATGTTGATATTTTGACCCCTTCCCATGAATCGTGAATGTTCTAAATGGCATCTAGAATGGTGAATCCTTTCCAGAAGGTTTTTAATGTACTTTGCCCAGATCCATCAAAGGAATCACTATCTATGGCATCTGTAGCCTTCAAAATGTAGTTCTTAAATAATATGACTTGAAAATAAAAATTATTCCTTGATCCATAGGCTGCAGAATAGATGTTGTGTTATCAGGTATGAAAACATTAATCTCATTGTACATCTCCATCAGAGCTCTTGGGTGACAAGGTGCATTGTCAATGAGCAGTAATATTTTGAAAGGGATATTTTTTCTGGGTGTTAAGTCTCAATATTGGGCTTAAATATTCAGTAAACCATGTTATAAACAGATTGCTGTCATTTAGCTTTGTTGCTCAATTTATAAAGCATAGGAAGAATAAATTTAGCATAATTCTTAAGGTTCCTATAATTTTCAGAGTGATAAATGAGCATTGGCTTCAACTTTAAGTCACCAGTTGCATTAGCCCCTGACAAGAGAGTCAGCCTGACCTTTGAAGCTCTGAAGCCGGGCATTGACTTCTCCTTCTTAGCTGTGAAAGTCCTACTTGGCATATTCTTCCAATATAATGATGTTTCATCTACATTGAAAGCCTGTTGCTTAGTGTAGTTACTTTCATTAATTATCTTTGCTAGAACCTTCTGGATAACTTGCTGCAGCTTCTACACCAGCACTTGCTTCACTTTGCACTTTGATGTTACGAAGACTGTTTCTTTCCTTAATCTTCATAAACCAACCTCTGCTAGCTTCAAGCTTTCCTTCTGCAGCT
The DNA here is from genome assembly GCF_054644295.1 of Miniopterus natalensis. Classification (NCBI taxonomy): domain Eukaryota; kingdom Metazoa; phylum Chordata; class Mammalia; order Chiroptera; family Miniopteridae; genus Miniopterus; species Miniopterus natalensis. Next base: position 28,133,770 of record NC_142095.1, on the reverse strand, counting down.
TCCTCACCTCTTTCAGCCTTCATAGAATTGATGAGAGTTTGGCTTAAGGGAATGCTGTAGCTGGTTTGATCTTCTTTCCAGAGCACTAAAACTTTCTCCATATTAGTAATAAGGCTGTTAACGTTTTCTTATCATTAGTGTGTTTCCTGAAGTAGCACTTTTAATTTCCTCAATAACTTTTCCTTTGTATTCACAACTTGGTTAACTGGTGCAAGAGGCCTAGCTTTTGGTCTGTCTCAGCTTTCAACATGCTTTACTCACTAAGCTTAATCATTTCTAGCTTTTGATTTAAGTGAGAGACATGTGCCTCCTCCTTTCACTTGAACACTTAGAGGCCATTGTAGGGTTACTAATCTGCCTAATTTCAATACTGTTGTGTTTCAAGAAATAGGGAGGCCCAAGGAGAGGGAGAGAAGTGGGGTGGGGGGTCAGTGGAGCAGTCAGAACACATACATTTATCCATTAGGTTTGCCATTCTATATAGGCATGGTTTGTGGCTCCCCAAAACAATAATAATAACATCAAAGATCACTGATCACAAATTATCATAAGAGTATAATAATAATGAGAAAGTTTGCAATATTGTGAGAATTACCGAAATGTGACACAGAGACATGAAGTGAGCAAATGCTACTAGAAGAATGGACAGACATGCTTGATGCGGGGTTGCCACAAATTTTCAATTTATAAAAAGCCGCAATATCTGCAAAGTGCAATAAAAAGAAGCACAAAAAATTTAGGTACACCTGTAATCAGTATTAAAACTCATTAAGATATTTTACATTCTGTTTTTCTTACCAAGTCTTTGCAATCCATTGTGTATGTTACACTCACAGTGCATCTCTGTTCAGACTCAGCACATTTCAAGTGCTTGACAGACACCACGGCTAGTGGCTCTCCCATTGGGCAGGCCAGTCCTTGACTCTGGGATCCAAGAGGGCAAAAACCACACCTCTATCTGCAGGTACGCAGTAGGTTCTTGATGAACGCTGATTGCATGAATGAACAACAGCCATGCTCTGCAAAGACCCGGTCTGCTCTCTCCTGAGCCCACTTTATCTGGTACCGGGCACACAGCCTTTCAACTACAATGGGCATCAAACCCTGGGTACCAAGTGCCAAACGACCTTTCTGCAGAGAAAGGGAAGGGAGTGCTTGAAGAACCCAGAGGCCCAGGCAGGAGCATAAGGAGGGACATGTGAGGAAAGAGAGGCAGGGTGGTAAAGATTTATGTTGGGTCAAGGAGGAGCTTCTAGGGAACTCTCAGCCTCCATGCCTTTAGGCAAAGAGGGAACTGAGCGGAAGGGGGAGGCGTCTCCCAACAGAGCTCTCTCAGCTCCCTGGGGCTTGGCAGGGGAAGCAAGGATCGGCAGGAGGAATAGAGGGAGAGACTACTTTGGTGCAAAAACATTTCTTTCCATGTTTGATTTCTCTTATCATTCCTTATGACGCAGATGAGCAGCAGTGAACAGTCACACGTTGCCCTCTTCACCCTCAGAGAGGCCGACATCTGCGGGCAGCTGCAGAAGAGTAGGTGGGAGGGTCCCTTGGAGCTTCACCAGCCTGCCTGGCCCAGAGAGTAGTGGGGACTCGCTCAAGTGAAACAGCTTGTTAGTGGTGGGGCTGGAGCCCAGAACTCCTGTTTCCAGTCCATAGGCCTGTGCTTTTATCTCTTGGCAAAGATAAGAATAAATTATAGGCTCTTTGAAGAGGACCCAAGTATATTAAACAAATAGCTTACTGAGATGTAGTTAACTATTCAGTAATGTATTTGAAGAAAATTAATTTTTTATTCTGCCACTCAGAATACTGAGGCTGGCTCTCCATAAATACACAGTCTGACTTCCTCTTGCAAGTTAAAAAAAAGGATTTGCAGTGGATATCTTTAGAGAAACATAATTATAATTTAGTTGACATATCTCTTGTCTTGGTGCCGGTAAGTAAACCTCTGCTAAACAATTCAAATAACACATTCTGCCCCTTTGGAAACAGAGCTGATCTGGAATGGAATTGGCTAAGTGTTCCCATCTCCAAAGACACAGCACGTGCCAGCCAGCAAGTGTGTCCCGCATTTCAGATCTCACAAGGACTTCCTCAGGCGTTGGCTCCTTAAACCAGCCCCCGGGAGGAGCAGCTGAACCAGTGAGCATTGGGTCGGAGCTGTTGGAGCTCCAGCTCAGACCCCCTGCCACGCGGCTTCCCACACTGATCCTGCTCCGGTGGAATCTGGATTGTAATTAAAGGCTGACAGCGGGCCAGGGCTGTGGGCATCACCTCACTGCTCCTGAAAGATCCACTGTGGCCTCTTGTGGATCATCTGCTCCCCTTGCAGAGCCATTTCTGTGGCGAGGCCGATGATTTGCATTTCACAGGGGCCTCCAGGGAAGGCCTGTGAAAGGGCTGCCTCTGCTTGGAATTCTCCAGCAGAGAAATTGGGTACTCTCCTTGAATGACAAGTTAGTCCATTAAGTTTGGGAGAATTTGTAGAAATCTTTAGGGAACAGTTGCAGTTTTGAATCCATTAAAACTATCCAAGATCTTAAGACCAAGCTATTGTGGGTATCTGCCAAGTGGAATTTTCACACTTGGGTTTGGGTCTCATACGAAGCTTGGGGACCTGTTTAAAATCTGGCAAAATCCCTTCCTCTCCCCCCCTCGGCACCAGCCTTCCCTTGCTTTGGAGAGGTGAGGGTAGTCCAGTCAGCTCTATGCCCAGATTAATCACTCAGCATGGATTTCCTAGGTGCTGATTAGGTACAAGACATGTGCTGCTTCCAAGTTCAGTCTGATTGCAGATGTCAGAAAATATAAATGTCCCTCCACCTTCGCCGAGATAAGTGGGACTCGTGCATCCCGGCTTCCTCCGAGCCACACCAGTCAGGGACCAGGTTTCACAAAGCCTGTCCACAATGCTGAAAACGCTCATGGCCTTGACTCTATCTTGGTCTCTGCATTAGTTTGTTAGGGTTGCTACAGCAAAGTACCATCCACTGGGTGGCTGAAAACAAGAACTTATTGGTCTTAGAGTTTTGCAAGCTAGAAGTCTGAGATCAAGGTATTGGCAGGGTGGCCCTTCTGGATGAACATTTGTTCCATGGGTCTCTCCCAGCCTCTGGTAGCCGTGTCGTTCCTTGACTTGTAGCTGCATCACTCCATTCCCCCGTCTTCACATGGCCTTCTCCCTGTGTGCCTGTGTCTTCACATGGCCATCTTCTTATAAGGACACCAGTCATAATGGATTAGGGGCCCATCCCACTCCAGTATGACCTCGTCTTAACTAATTCCATTTGAAACAACCTTATTTGCAAATAAGGTCACTTTCTGAGGTATTGGAGGTTAGGGCTTTAACATTTTTTTTGGAGGGACACAACTCAACCCATAACAGCCTGCTTTCGTTCCTGCCATGTTCCCAAAGTGTGGGGCTAGGGACATAGAAAGTGTTCAAAGAAGGTGCACAGCATTCAGTCCTATACTCACCACAACAGAAAGGGACAGTGGCTATCCAGTGGGTCAGCATCTTTTTTTTTTTTTGGCATAAGGAAGGAAAATTCTTTGACTCCCATATGATGGAAGAAAACTCTGAGATGTTATATGTATTCAGGAAGTGCAACCTTTAAAAGGAGAATCCCTTGTTAAATAATAAAAAAAGGGCTCCCATTAAAGGGTCCGTAAACCATAGTCATTCATTCATTTATTCACTTATTCATTCATCAATTAATATGCATGGAGCCTGCCATGCGCCAGGCACCCTGCTCTGTGAGGGGAAAGCTGAGGTCCTGCCTGGGGAGCCTGGAGTCTCAGCTCTGCTGAGCCAGGCCTCTCTCTCCAGTCATCTGGCAGAAGTAGAGGATTGTGGGGACATCTGATTTGTAGCTAAGTGAGACAAAAGTTGTGGGTAACCTGGGGACCTACTACAGTTGACCTTTGAACAATATGGGTTTGAACTATGTAAGTCCACCTGTATGCAAATATTTTTCAATAAATATATTCCATTAAAGAAATGTCCTGGTGTAATGCTGTGTGGGGAAATGAGGTGGTATTTATGTCCAGAATCTCCAGGATCACAAGCTGGCTCTGAATTCCCAAATCCCCACTTTGGGGCCCCTAACCTGAGCCTCCTTGACTCCCCATGAAATGCCTTGATTTCACACCAGGCCCTCCCCTCATGGAGAACCTTTGCATTTCAACTGTGGTTTTTGTTATCTGTTCCCATGAATGGCAAGGGGTAGAGCTTTAGGCACCTGGCAGGCTAATCAAAGACACTCAGTGAGAAGTATTCATAGATGAATATACCACCCATGACACTGTGGGCAATTCTGCCAATGAGCAGAGCTGCTATGCACAAATATCAGCCTCTATATCTCTAAATGCTGCCCCAGCTTCCCAGGCCATTAGGGCAACTCAGCACCAACAAGGGTCTTTGCTTCCCCAGTTGCAGTTTTAGGCCCTCAGTGCAGAAAAAGAAAGAAAAGAGTGCCCAAGCCTAAGGCATCCTCCCTGCCATGTGCCTGGCTGACCATTTAATTACAAGGTCCAATCAAACTAATCACACTTTGGGGACCTTGAACACATTAGGCAATTAAAGGCCGCCTGGCTGCTGAGTTCTAGAAAGGTAGGTTGTTTTTGCTGCAATCTACTGATGGGGCTGCGAGTCACGCAGTGAAAAGGCAAACCTTGAGACCGAGGGGGTCAGGGAAAAGAGAGGCATCTGGAGACAGCACACTCTCTAAGGGTTCAATATTGGGTGGACGGGGCCTCTGTGCTTTTTCAGAGTCAGTGAGGAATGTGAATATTTTAAAGCAAAATCCTTTATCAGAGAAATCAGGTTTCTTCATCAGATTACATGACTGAGTCACAGCTGGCAAGAGCTGAGTTATTTGATGATTAAATAAGGTGAACCAGCCAGGGAAGTGCTGGGCATATAGTAAATGCTCAATAAATAGTTATTATCACATAATCATGGTTAATTTATTGGGTCAGAGCAAAAAAATTCACCAAGTGCCCACCATGCCAAACAGAATCTCAGTTTTGGGAATTCCAAGGTCATGCTGTCCTTGCAAATTTCCAGACACCTGTAACCAAGGCAGAGAAAAAACACTTCAGGAAACAAAAGCCTTATACTTGGCATGAAATGTGGGTTCAGGGCTACCTTGTTGTATAAAGAGCGGTGGTGACAACAGGTCCTGGCTGTGGCAATTCATCCTCAAGCATCCACTTTAGCCACTCTTAGGGATAAAAGAGAAGGGCCCCTCGATAATATGACTCTTAGTGGAGAGAACAGATTAGCACATAGCAAGTAACTATTGATTTTATTTATACTCCTGCCCATCTAAAACAGCTTAAATGTGGTTTTTGAGGATAAAATCAATACATGATTTTTAAAAAAATTCAGGAACTAAAAGAAGCCATGGATGGAAAGGAAAATGTGGGTAGGGAAGTCTGTCAGACACGTCTCTGGGCCACCTCAGATCTCGGCACCATCCCTTTGGGAGAGGAGATGGGGAGGGGGCACAGCCACTCACTGATTCCAGCTGGCATCACGGCGAATGCCTCTGCATGGCCAGCCCAGCGGCTGCCCAGTGGTGGACTTCCCAAGGGCACAGCCCGCCAGCTGTAGGCCTCCCCGGTCACCTCTGAGGCAGGAGGCGCAGCAGGGGCCCCGCCACCCAGATGTACAGGGGCCTGAATGCTTCTGAAATATTGGGCCCATGGGGGACAGGCGCCAGGACACAAATTCTTTTCCTTTTCTCTCCTCACATTCCACACGGTAGTTAATTATGAACAGTTAATAGCTGCTTTGGAAGAGCAATCAGCTGAACTTGATCACAAGCGGTGTCCAACTTGATTAAGTACCTTTTTATTTATCTCCCGGGTCCCCTGCCTCCCGCCCTCCCTCCAGCATCTCCCGGGCCTTGCAGCGTACCTTACTCAGAGGGGAGGCCCAGAAGCTCCTGCCTCAGGCTTTGCTTTCTCAGGGCTCGGGCTAAATCAGGACGCTAAGGGGAAGCCTTGGAGTGAGTGTGCCTGGTCTGTCCCTTCAGTGGATGCTGAAAGGGTCTACATTGTTCAGCAGAGGCTGCAGCCAGTGGCCCCAAGCTTTGCAGAAGCCAAGGAAAAGAGGAAGCTTGGTGAGTCCTCCTGTGTCACCATGCCCACAACACCGAAAGCCACCTTGTGTGGAACAGAAGGAGGGAGGGCTCTTTCTTATACTGAGTCCAGGCAGTGGGTTCTCAAAAGAAGACATGGTGTGATGTAGAGACCATTGTCCTCGACACTACCCTTTATTGATCTAAGAATGAGTTTGGGGGCTGGTTCTTTTTTTTTTTTTTTAATATATCTTTATTGATTTCAGAGAGAGAGAGGGAGATAGAAACATCAATGATGAGAGAGTCATCGATCGGCTGCAGCCCACAACCCGGGCATGTGCCCTGACCAGGAATCGAACCCCGATCGCCTGGGTCTTAGGTCGATGCTCAACCGCTGAGCCACGCCCGGCCGGGCTGGGGGCTGCTTCTTCTAATACCCTTCAACGTGATGTGAGAGTTGAACATCAGTGTGTATTCCAGTAAGATCATGCAGCTAATGAGGGATTCCCGTGCAGTGGTTGGCACCAAAGGCTTTGGAGGAGCATGGGTTAGCCATGATTGCCACTTCTGCCACCGACTATCTGTGCCACCTCAGGTGAATGAAATGCCCCAAGTCTCGGCCTTCTTCATTTGTGACAGAGATCGTGGTAAGGATAAACAACGCAATGAGCGAAAGGTGCTCAACATGACGCTCAGCACACAGTGAGTGTTCAGTAGAGACTGCTGTTGAGGGAACTATTCTGAGAGGAGCCCTGGGATGAAGTCCAAGTACCATGTGGTTCTTAGATGGTCTATTCTAATTCAGGATTAAGTGTAGAGTAAGTGTATTTTGAGCCGTAGCTCCCAATTTTTTCATCAATGAGGGCTGCTTTTGGATTTCAAACACTTCAGGTTTTACACAGAGTTGTTTTACTGCCTACAGTCTGAGAGAATGAAACAGTGACCTGAAGCCACCCTTTACATGTATACGAATATATTATTAATGACGATGCATTTGAAACCCAGAAGTACACACAGGCTGTGTGGGTGACATAGTTAGCAGGGCTCCGTGGTTTGGGGATCCTGGGGGCTGAGATACTCTAATTTTTTCCATATTTCAGTCATTTTGGAGAATAAACTCTAGGCTGCTATGTTTGTTTTTACTGGCTACAAATGCTAGAGCAGTACAGAGAAAAGAATATTGCAAAGGGATAGAGCAATCCTGAGGAGCAAATTTCTCGTTTCCTCCCTCCCTTCCTTCCCTCCTTCCTTTTTTCATGTTTTATTCTACAAAGTCTCTGTGACAGTTACTGCACTAATGTTTGAGATTCAGTGGTGACCACAACAGAGGAGGTTTTTGCCCTTGTGAAGCTCACAGTCTATAGGAGAGACAAATACTAAGCAAATAATCATATAAACAATATATATTTCAAATTGTGACAAGTGCTTTGAAGGAAGAGCACAGAAAGTGACAGAGTTTTAATGGGAGGTCCTCTAGCCTGGGGCCCAGAGAACAGCTTGCTGAGTGGGGCAGGGACTCCGGGCAGAGAGTGAGCCTACGGACATGCCTCCCTCCTCTGACTGGTGGGGTGGGCAATGAGATTCGCTGCCGTGGGTGGGGCCCCCTTCACAGTAGTGGACACAAGCCCCTCAGCCTCTCCAGGGAGCGGTGCATTGTGGTGGGAAGAGCACAGGCTTTTAGAAAGACCAGTTGAGGAGCTGTGTGGCTTAGGCTAAGCCACTTCAGCTCTCTGAGCCTCAGGTCTCCCATCTGTGAAATGGGGATAATGAGTCTTTTTTGCAGACTGTTGTGAAGATTACAAGAATAAAATCAGGCAAAGCACCTAGAGCAGATTAGTTTATGCCTCTCCTCGCAGACAAAGGCTCGCAATGTTTATTCCTTTGACCCTCTCCTTCCCCTTCTGCTTTATTGCAACCTGACATTGTCGTTCAGCTCCTGATGATGTGACAGGGAGGGGACTTTGCCAAGGATTTCTTTATGACCCCCACAGAACCAAGCTTAATGTTAGTATAAAGAAGGTCTACACAGCTGGTGCTGCTCACAAAGTATGTGACAGAAGAAGCAAACTTGTCATATTGCCCTTAGGTTCCTTAACTAATGCCACAGTTATAAGAACAGCATGGCCGAGATTCCACACAAACCCCATAATGCATGTAAATGATTCTCCACCATCCTAAATAATAACACAGATTTAATTAAAAACACTTTAAAGACATCCTTTCAAAGCCTCTCCCTAACCCTCTGTTCCTTTATTAGACTCTCAATTTGCTGACTGGAGTGTGATTTTTGCTGAAACCTCTGAATAGCAAATCACATTTTCATCCCAAAGTGTCAGAGATAAAGCCATGTCAGAGACTGGAATAATTAAAGGCCAAGGAGGCAAGCCCAGCCAGGAGTGCAGCAGAGAGAGGCGAGCGAGCCCATGGTGCTCGCAGGCTTCTTTTTTCCTTTCCCTTTGCTGATTAAACCAAAGGCCTTGGCTGTAAATTAGAACCACATTCTCCTGAAATATTAATCTATGTCTTAAATATAAGAGTAAAAAAAAAACCCATCCTGGGTTGATTGTAACAATTTAAGCTGCTGGTGAGTACCTTTGGCAGTGATAAGTAGGGTTTATTAAACTCTGAAATATTCCTTACATGGTGGGAGGCCCCTGCCTCCAGTGGAGGCAGAGTTTACCTACAGGCTCCTGAGCTCTTCCCATCTACGTTAATTTTCACCCATGTCCCTATCCATCCATTCATCCATCCATCCATCCATCCATCCATCCATCCATCCATCCATCCATCCATCCATCCATCATATACTCATTGAGTCCCTACTCTAAGCCAGATGCTGCTTTAGTTCTGGGAGACACAGCTAGAAATAGGACACAAGGTTCCTGCTCTCCTGGAGAGGGACTGCATAACTACCTAACCAAAGAGTTATAGAATGTAAACCAGGGTTGTGCATTCATAGTGACATGCATTCAACCAAATACCCTTGAGCAAAGTGCAAAAGACCAAGATCTCCTGGTTGTTAAGGCAAGTGACGGCTTTCCTGGGAGGTGAGGGCCATCTCATTCAGCCCTGTATTCCTAGTGCCTAGCACAAAACCCAGAACACAGCAAACACTCAGGAAGCAGGTAGTCAATGATGAGAATCTGTTCTGGGGTTACTCAAGGACAGGGTCAATGTCTTAGAGTGCTCTAGAATAGCTTTTAATCCCCCCAACTAGCATTTTCTGAGGCTGATTTGTTTCCCAAGCATTGTTTATGCCTTTTAGTGAATGTACAGACATGTTTCTGCTGGGTAGAAAACTAGGGGTAAAACTTCTGGGTCTACTTTGGAGGTAACTGCCAGTTTTCCAATGTGGTTGTACATTTATATTCCCACCAACAAGAGTTCAGTGGTTCTGCCAAATCTTTTTTCTTTTCTTTTTTTGACTTTATTAAAATACTGACTTTATTTCACATGTATCCAGACCTCTTCTCTTTTCTTAGCCATTCCAGTGAATGTTTAGGCTGACTCACTGTGAATTTAATTTGCACTTTATATGTCTAATGAAGTTGAGCACTTTTCATGTGTTTACTGGACATTTGTATAATTTCTGTAAAGTGCTTGTTGGGGTCTTTCAAAGGTCCAAGATTTTGTCTGCTCTGTTCACAGTGTGTCCTCTGGGTCCAGAACAATGCCTGCCATTTAATAGGCGCTCAAAGGAAGTATTTCTTAAATAAACGTGCAAATTCACACATTTCTTCTACTATCATTTCTTACTATCCTCTTTATGGCAACTCGCCTTTACTTAAATAAACTGACTTAAAGATTATATCATCTCACAGCTCTGAAATCATGGTTGTAAAGTGAAGGTTACACTTCTTTTGTACATTAAAATAAATGGGTGATGATGAAATTTAAAAACAAAATCCATTCAAGTACACCTACTCTCTCCCCCTTAATGTCATTGGTGATGTACTAATATCTCCCAAATTAAGTGAACTGAGTTGGAGAAACATTTAAGTGCTCATTGTAGGTTGGCTACTGTTAGCTTTCCTGTGCCAGTGGTGTGTGAACCACACCAGCAGGCCTGGGGCCAGGGTGAAACAGGCCCTCAGGAAACGTGTGTGGGTCGGGCAGTGGTGCTGTGGCCCTGGTGACGCTCTTACAAAGATCACCAAGGCAGCTAAGTGGGCAGAAGGCTGGTGGGACACACAAAGACGTGGAGACAAATTAACACGACTCTGGCTATGGTGTAAAGGATGTTTTCCCTGATTTTAAGTGACTAGTTGTGCTTTATTCCACAGATAAAAGGTGTAAGTGTATTAGGGACAAATGACCTGCAGGGGTTAAGACTGTGCTAAAATCTTATGACCTGAACAGGCTTTAAAGTGTTCTCTCTCCCTACATAAGCTGTTAGATGAAATACAGGAATGAGGCCCCCTCAAGTAGTAACGTGTAATGAGGAAGCTTCCCTGGCTTCTTTAACCAGCAGTTAATACGAATGCTCACAGCCACATGTGAGCCTGCATCACAGCCAGACAGGCTGGGCTGGGGGACCCCTGTGAGGTGCAGGCTCTGCCCCATGGTGACTGAGCCCAGGACAGTGTTGATGTTCAGCCCATGATGCTGCTTGCTGAGCAGGCCGCCCATAGCGAAAGATGGGAAGGCACAGAATCCTGCTCTGGAAAACCAACGGCCTGTTCAGAACATGGTCCCAGGGGATGTGACACATTCTGAACTGGTTTTGGGTGGTTCCGGCAGCGAGGATGAGTCTCTGTGGCTCAGCCTCAGGGTTCTGGAATGAAAGTCAGTGAGAAGTCCTTGGCCTGGGTGGCAAATTGTTTTATAGCATTGCTCCCATGAACTGCTTCCTGTGGGGATGAGTCTAACACACAGGCGCCGAGGGGTGATCATGTACAGCCCTAAATCTAGTAGGAGAATCCTTCGTTTATAAGGAGATTTAAGGGCCCCCCTCCTGCCTCCATGGGGATGGGATGTGCACAGAGAAGTGACTGGTGTGGAGTGCACATGGGCCACAGAGCAGAGTCAGGAGCTGCCACCCCGTCTCTCCCCCTCCCCCGGACACACACACTGCCCTGGGCTGAGCGGTAGAAGGGAGCAAAGCCTTGGAAGATAGACCTAGACCTTCAACATCTTTAGACTGCACTGAATTAGGGTTTATGCAAAGGTCAGAATCTCTGCATTGGAAACTAAGGTCTTAGGGCAGGAACTGCGAAGGCCCAGAGCAGCCTGGGATGCCCAGGCAAGGCTCTAGTCAGACTGGCAGGGTCCACTGCGCTGGGCACTTGAGGAAGGCTTCTCGTTAGCTCCTTAGTGCAGAAGCTGCAGGAGGTGCAATGTGCTGTATTGTCACAGTTAATCCTCCCAACCCTATGAGGTTAAGTGTTATTCTATCCCATTTTACTGATGGGGAAACTGAGGCACAGAGGCCTTAGTTAGCTTTCCTGAAGTACTCACAGCCAGGAGTGGCAGAGCTGGGAGTCAAACCTAGGAAGTCAGGTTCAAAAGTCTATGCACTTAGCCACTCAGCCAGGCTGCCTTCACAGAAAAGTGTGCCGGGGGCATGGCCTCTTGTTTGCATAAAGTCCAGAATTCCAGAACCCTCCAGGAGATGAGGACTGGTTAAGCCAAGACTGATCTCCAGTATGGGCAAAACACAGGAAAAATAATGACAATGATAAAGTGATGCAATTTATCACCATCTAGTGTTCATATAGCCCATTTTATGCAAGAAGACAGGGAGTTTGGAGGGGTTGGGCGATATCCTGAAGTTCCCACATTGAGAGTCACCGCAGTGAGAGGGGAACTTGAGGTTTTCTGCTTAAAACCCTGCTCTCATTTCCACACACTTTCTTCTGCCCTCATGAGGCTTTATGCTTCCTCAGGTATGTCCTTCCTTTTCTATGGGCACCTGGGACAGGGACTGCACGCCTCAGGATGCCCCTGCCAGCCTGTGACAATTACACTGCCCCTAATAGCATGCGTGTAACGCACCTTGCCATACATGGTATTCTCATGAGAACAGTCAACTTTTCTATTCTACTTGGTAAAAATTAGTTTTTAAAATCTTATTTGTGTTTTTCTGTTGCTAACCCCTTTAACTCCTCGCCTGGGTTGCCCACTCTTACAGACTGACCGCCTGTACCTGTCAGGGAGCCTAGACCCTCTACTTCCCTGGCTAAAGAGAGTAGGTTTGGTTCAATGCTCAGCTCCTCTCTGTGCTGGCAGGTTGACCTAGGTTGAGTTGTTTTATACCCTCTCTAAGCCACAGTCGCCTGACATCTGAGTGAGAGAGTGATAATGCCTGGCGAGAATGAACTGAGAAACTGGGGTGAAGTTGTGTAAAGTGTGTGGCAAGGGGCCCAGCCTATGAGAGTTATCTGCCTGCATCCCCCACTGAGCCTATATTGGAGCTCTAGAATCAAGACAGTGTCATTGTCACCCTGGTATCCTCAGCATGGGCCATCCACCCCCGGCTGGTAGGTGACCTTTTCCCACCGGCTTCTTTCTGTACTTCCCCTCTCTTAAGCCTCATCATGGTATTCTAATGGCCTTCTCTCCACTCAGCTCTAAGCTCCTTCAGGGCTAGGACTGAGCCATAACACCCAGCAACACCTGCCGCACACAATAGCCCTCAATACAGGCTTCTTTCTTTGTCAGTCACTTTTTAAAAATTGTAACGTAAGACGGGATGTAGAGGGCTGCTACCATAAGTATAGAACTTGATGAAATATTATAGAGCAAACATCCTTCCAGCCACTACTCAGGCCAAGAAACAAGTTTACCAGCTGCCCAGAAGCCCACCCTTTGCCCCAGCCCAGTGACAGCCAGCCGCCTCCTAAGAGGGACCACTCTCCTGACCTTTACAGTCTTCATTTCTCTAGTTTGTCACTCAAATCTGTATCCATGGGCACTATAGTTCAGTTTTTTCCATTAAAAAAACTAATTTGTTAAGTTTTTAAGCCTTTTTTAACCTACAGAACCCTCCTCCATCCTTTCTTTTCCTTACAATATGTCTGTTGAAGAACCCTGGACATTTGACCTACAGAGTTTTTGTCTGGATTTTGTTAATTGCACACACACATGCAGTTTAAAATGTTGCTTTGTACTAGATTTCTTGCAAAGAGGCAACCAGATCCAGGCTCATCTTGTTCAGTTTCTGCCTCAAACCTGAAATCAGCTATTTCTTTTAGTGCAAATAATACTTTAAGATGACAGTCTGGAGAATGAGATCAGAGACCTATCGCAGTTCTGTTCACCACTATGTGCCCAGCTCCCACCAGATCAGTGCCTGGGATGGAGTAGCTGCTAAAAAATAAAATAAAAATAAAAAAGCACATGTTAAATAAATCCAGCAATTATTCTACCTATAGTCTGTCTATCTATCTATCTATCTATCTATCTATCTATCTATCTATCTATCTATCTATCATCTATCTATCTATCTATCTATCTATCTATCTATCTATCTAATCAATTATCTATCTAATCTACTTTCCCATCTATGCATGTGTGGCACTGGCCCAATAAAACACTGCCATGGGTCGCATGTTCTGCTGTTACTCCTTTACATTCATTATATCATTTAATCTTCATAACACCCCCTAGGTGTTTACAATTATTCTCACATCACAGATGAGGGAAGTAGAGGCTCAGAGAGGTGAATTGACTCACTACAGCTCACACAGGATAATATGTGGGAGAGCTGCAAACTCAGGTCTAAGAGACTCCAAAGCCTGCATGCCCCTCACTGCTCCTTGATGAAATGTTTGTTCATTTTAAATTTAATCTCTTAATTAAAAAATTATAAATTTAATCTTGATCAAGATTTGTCAATAAATGAGTGAGTGAATAAATGTCTGACTTTCGGGGAAGAGTGTAGACACAGCCTGGCTCTGTGCTCTGCCCACTAAAGAATGTTTTATTTCATTATTATTATTATTATTATTGGTTTCCAATGTGACATATTTTTGCTAGGTATGGCAGAGGGATATTTTTAGTATTCTGGAATAAACCTAAAGGTATATTTTTCCTCTTGGCTTGTAAGGTTCATTTTATTCATATGTTTAAAGATGAAAAATATAAGTAGATGGTATCAGATAATTCTTCAAGTAATTCAAGTCTCAATTCACATTTATACCTCAATTATGGGCTCACTTTTTGTGTGAGTCTAGGTAAGAGTCTCTGTGCTTTGTGCTCACATAGGTAAAGCCTCTTTGTCCCCTGCATTTCTGACTGGAATGACACCTTCTGACAAGGTTGTGTTTGATGGAAAGACATGTGGCTCTTTTCACAGAAGCAGACCACATTGCAAGCTCATACCAAGCTCTGTTCCAGGCAGTCTAAACAAGACACAAGGACTACTTGGTATCTAACTTTTCATACCATGTCAAGAAGGCGGGCTTTAGATTTTCCTGTTGAAGAGGAGTCCTGTCTCTCCCCTGAGCACGTGGGAAGTTAGCACCTACCCATCAAAGAGAAGAAGGCATGTGGAGCCATGGGGTCAAACACAGGGATGGCCCTTGCACTGCCCTGTCTTGATCTTGGACATTGGAGTCAGGACTTGCCTGCCCATGGCACATTCTCTTTTGTCCTTCAGAGCGATCCAGGTAGGTGCATACACAGTATTGTCCAGTCTGTCTGGGTCTAGGAATTGTATGGAAGCAAACTATTCCTTCGAGTTTCTGCTGAGATCAACAGATGGAGAAATATGGTGAAGATGTGGAGGACGCCCAGTTCTGCCAAGCTATGTAAACACTTTTGAATAAGATAAACATAGTGGAAAGAATGTGGAGCCTTGGAGAATGGTGGACTTGGTCCAACACTTTAGGCAAATTACTTAATCTTTCAGAGCCTCAGTTTCAATATCTATAAAATAGAATTAAGAAATAACTTTAAAAGTAACTGTGCAGCTTAGGCGTAATGTATGTAAATCAATGAGTTTAGGGATTGGTACACAACAGCCTCTCAAAAAATTCTAGTTTCCCTTCCTTCCTTCACATGTAATATATCACTGGCTAACTGTTTGCCATTCTTGTGCCTATAGCTACGAGGACTTAATGCAACCACAAGGTTTGTTTGTCTTTAGACTTCCATTTCTGTTGCCTCAAGAAAGCTACCATCTTCTAAATAACCAAGGGCTGCAGTAGCTGTTTCATAATGAGGCCTTGCTTCCTCCTAAATATGCACTGATTGTCAAGGTGATGGAGGAGGTTCATTATTTAAAGGCATAATTAAAGGGCACTTCCTTTAACTAAACTAATGAGCAGTAAGTGCAGCAATATTTGCATGTTTAGACATTAAGGATGCAAACAGATGACTCATAGAAGATTGGGAGTAAGCTGGGGCAAATTAATCTTATACCAAGGGCCTCCAGGGTTATTGCTTAGCAAGACTTCCTCAAAGGAGTGGTCTTCCATGGGAAGTCAACTTCACAGTCTTCTCTCTTGCTTTTTTTTTTTTTAAAAATATGTTTTTATTGATTTCAGAGAGAGGAAGGGAGAGGGAGAGAGATAGAAACATCAATGATAAGAGTCACTGACCATTGATCAGCTACCTCCTGCATGCCCCCCACTGGGGATCAAGGTTGAAAGCCCGGCATGTACCCTGACCGGGAATGGAACCTCGATCTCCTGATCCATGGGTCAATGCTCACCTTCTGAGCCACACTGGTTGAGCTTCACGGTCTTTTCTTGTTTTATGGGATGAACTGCCCTCTCATCACTGTGCCTCAGGAGTAAGCTGATTTTTTCTTCAAAAGAGGCTAAAACGTGATTCCTGAAAATCTGAACTTGAACTCTGTTTCTGAATGGACATCCATGCCCTGTTCTAAACACTTAGGCATCAGTATGGATATTGGTTCATTGTTGTCATCCCGTGTAGTCCCTAAAGTTGTAAATTCTCCCAAGTCAACAATGGTTCTTTTTACTCTTTGGGAGCCTGTGATTCGAGGTCCTATTCAAGGTTCCTCCTTTATTATATAAGAGATATGGAGTGCATCCTGCTATGTCTCCCATTCTTCTTCCCTAACTCAGGAATTAGGCATAAAATGCAAGATTTTTGCTAGAATGAAAAGGAAGTGGCTGGCACAGATTAAGAACGGAAGTAACGCTGGTTCCAGTTCTCCTCACTGCATAGGGACTTCATGGCAATCAGTGTCTTTGCCTCATGTCTCCTAAATGACGGGATGAGGATTAGAATTTTCCATTTTATATTAGGATTCAACTTCATCAATTTCTTGTCTTTCCATAGTGTGGAAGTGACAGGGAAAAATATCTTCCATATAACAAAGGCAGAGATTTGGTTTGATGCCAAGGAGGAGCCTCCTTCCCCTCCCACGGGCACCCAACCCCTGAAGGAGTCTAGAAAGACAGGAGCAAGGCTCAGTGTCTTGACAGAATTAACACTGCTTCCAAGGGGACCACCCCAAGGCTCGAGCATCTTAATTTATTAGTGAAAAGGTAAGGTTTGATTTACTATTTTTAATTGTGTTGACATTATTTCCTTTTTCTCAATAGTAAAATGAGAGACATTGATTTTAAATATGTATTACAGGATGTCTACTGAAAATAAAATGCATTCATTGCCTCGGGGCAGATGTACAGGCTGAAACACAAATAATGATTTCACGGGAGCAAAAGAAACTGCTGAGCAGGTGCTCGTCAGGGGAAGAGCAACCAGAAAGAAGCCAGATCTGCCAGAAAAGGGAGGAAGGTGTGGGGTAATTAGTGCCTTTGATTTGTTTGAATGTAGCAGTTGTTTAGTCTCCTGCTTGAAGTCAGGATGAGAAAGTGGGAGAAGCCGGTGAAACTGCAGCAGGGAGGAGTGGCCTTCCTGCAGCTCTGAATTCACTGAGAGCACAGGCCCTCTGGAGCATTAAAGGCCGTCCTTTGTGGAACCTGGGCACCCAGGAGAGCCTGGAGATCAGCTCCGAGCAGACGGCTCGAGGCCTGCTGATGAGGAAGGCTGGGGAAGCCCTCACTGGGCTGTGGAGACTATGTCCTCAATATGACAGAGTTCCCCACTTGTCATCAGATCCTGCTGTTGGTTAGGACTACAACCAGCTCCACGAACATTTGGCTACACTGAATTGCACTTGGCTAAACTTCCCTTCCTTCCCTTTACTTGCTGTGCTCTGGAGTCTTGATAACTTCGTCCTTTCAGCCACGGCCCTGCCTCTGGAACCCTGCAGAATGCTATTATTTCTCCCCAATAATAATAGCAGTCGCTGTTTCTTAACCGCCCTCTGTAGATCGGGAACTTTCCTGTGCTGCAGGGCAAACCAGGGCGGAGGGTTCCTTCGGGAGGTGGTTCCAGGGAAGATAAAAGCTGAAGTGGGAGCGTGAGTCAGGGAGGCAGGAGGAGCCACTAGGGCGGCGCTGTCCAGGTCACCGCTGTGGCTGGGGGCTTGCTTGCCTTGGGATTCCTGAGAAGAGAGCAGGAGGCCACCCAGAAGCGCTCCCACCTCCAAGCCCAGCTGCTCCTTGTCCTTCTGGGACAAGGGTGCTCCCAAGGTGACAGTCCTGCTCCGTTCTGGACTATGCTCACTGCAGCCGAGAGGCTCCTCTTGCCTTAGATCAAGCCCCGAGGCAGAAAACTGAAAGGCACACAGAGGTGTGAGCTTGAGAGGGCACCTTCCAGTGAAGCAGGTTTCTGCGATTCAGGGGAAGGGCAGGTATTAACTAGAGAATCTCATCTGTGTACCAACTCTGTCAACTTTCAGCTTCCAGGTAAGTCTCTGTCAAGAGAAAGAGGATTTTCTAAGTTTGCTTTAGCATTTCCAGAAACAAGCCTAGAGGACAGTGTTTCTTCCCTGAAGGCAGAGGAGGTACCTTTTCTATTAATAGTGGCTGGCAAGGAGGCTGATACCTTAGGCTAGAAGGAGAATATTGGCTTAGAGGGGAAGAAAAGGCTAAATCTGTCCCTTGGGCCTCCTTGGAAGCAGGCCTGGTAAAAAGCAAGGAGCAAGCAGTGAATGGGGGGTGTTAGGAGGTGTGCCCCTTTCTCTCTCCCTCTTAGGGCCACACTTCCAACCTGTAGCACCTGCAGCAGAGGCAACCACACACGGGGGTGAGTCAGGGGGCCTGCCTAACCTAGGTCTTCTCAATAAGCTGCTTGGAGTTGGGATGTGGCTGGATCTACAAGCCTGAGGCAGCTCCAGGCCTCCTCAAGTCTCATGAGTTATGTATGAGTTTCCGATGGCTGCTGTAACAAGTTACCTGAAACTCTGTGGCTTAAAACAACACACACTTACTATCTTACAATTCTGGAAGTCATAAATCTGACATGAGTTTCACTGGGCTAAAATCAAGGTATCGAATCTGTTTCTTTGTCTTTTATTCCAGCTCATAGAGACTGTCACAGTCCTTGGCTCATGGCTCTATATCAACCTGCTTCCATTGCCATATCTCTAACTCCAGCTCTTCTGCCTCCCTCCTATAAGTACCCTTGTGATTTCATTGGGTCCACCTGGATAATCCTGGAGGATCCTTATCTCAGGATCTTTAATTCAGTCACGTCTGTAAAGACCCTTTGGTCATGTAAGGTAACATATTGCCAGGTTTCAGAGATTAGGATGTAGATATTTTTGGGAGTCATTATTTTGTCTATCACAATAGCTAACAGAGGACCCTGGGGAGCCCAGGAGAGGAGTCATGGCATAGAGGTGATCAGCAGATATGGGCATGATAAAAGGCTGCCGAGAAAGGGACTTCGAGGTGGAGAGGACATGGCTAAGGCAATGGGTTGGCACCCTCTATAAAGAAAATGGAACCAATGAGCTAACCATGTGAGCAGTCTCCTTCCCAGGCAGCAGAAGGTCCAGTCACTGCACAGTCCTGAGCCCAGAGGACTAAGTGTCCTGTATGGGTCTGAGACCCTCCTCTGCCAACACCATGAAGCCATGGAAGCCACCTGCCCCCAAATGTCTGGAAGCTCATGGAGATGGAAAGAGGAGGGAGAGGGACTCTGATAGATGTGAGGGCTTGTCATGTCAGGGGCCCTTACTTATGTATTGTAGAGAAATCAAGAAGTGAGAGTCACTGTATCGGTGACTCTCCACATCCATTATTCATTTAGAACCATCCTGCAAGTTGGCATCTTTAAAAAAGCAGGTGTTCTGCCTAAAGGAGAGAAAAAAGAGATTGTGGACAGTCTTCTCCTCTGTTTAGGACACAGGTTCCTAGAGGAAAGCAGTCTCCCTGAAGGCTAGTGTGCAGGGCAGGCCAGTGAGCAGGGTGGTGTCACTGCATTGGAGGAAACATGGCAACGTTATCCAAGAGTTAGTCTTTAACAGCAGAATTAGAGTGCTGACAATGCCCAATTATTTTGCTCATTAAGATGACTGGTCTGGACTGGACTGACCATTTTCCAATTAACTCCTTGGCACTTCACTTGGCTATAATAATGATTGAACTAACCCATTTGACTCCCGGTGTGGCTGAAAGAGCAGATGCGAGTAAACTGACTGCATCATCCTAACACTCTTTCCTCACCAAGAATAAAGGATTTATTCACTTGCAGCCTTTTCCAGGAGCTTTCAAATCGCAGGCAAGTAGAATGGACTTGATGGCCCAAGACAAGTGTGAGCATGTGGCTCAAATCCTAGCTGTCATTTGTTCCTGGGGGAACTGATCCTGTGACTTACTCTCTTATTTCCCTAAGGGGAAGGAAGACCACCATCAACACCAGAGCCCTAGGTCTAGGGGACTCTGCCCTACTTGTACCTGCCTCTTCCAACTGGGTGTGGTGAGGGGATGGTGGGGACTGACATGCCCCACCCCTGGCGTCACCACTGGAAAGCCAGCATTCCTTATTGGGGGGTGGGACAGGGGCTAGGGGAACAGGAGGTATTTACAAAGCACAAGTGGGCCTCCTTAAGAAGATCCAAACTTCTCATATAGACCTGTTAGGGCGTAGTTTTCCCTGTGTCAAAATAACAGTGGTTTTATTTTATCTGTTTTTTATCAGTTGTCTCAAACTTGTGACCAGAGTATTAAGGTATACTGTAGACATTTGTTTGGTCTGATGATATATGTTTTTAAATGAGAAAAATATCAAAAATTGAGAGATATCACATAAAAATCTGATTTCCAATTTCTGAAGAACTGGAGGTGCAGCACCAGGCCTGGATTCCTGTGTGGCTGGAGCCCTGTGGTGGCTTCATCCGCAGTGGGGACCAGCCTTCACCCAGTGAGGCCTCTTCACTCCGTTTGGCTGCTTCTCCCTGCCCGTAATTACTATAGTCTGCACTCTCGCAGGAGGATGTTCTGCTGGTCCATAACCTGGCTGGGGCTGGGTTGTGTGCTTCCCAGGGCAGGGGCTTGTCTTCTTCCCTCTCCCTGGTGCCTGTTACAAATCCTGGCAAGAAGAAGGTAATGGCCACCTGAATGAACCCCACTTCTGCATCGTGTATTCACTGCAATTTTTCATAGATGTATATTTTTTTCCTCATATGAGCTGGGAGCACCTGCCTCGTGCTGGTCACTTGAAGCTGTTACTCAAGCTGTGCATCCCAATAACTGAAACACACTGTAAAACTCCAGCAGGTTTCCCTCTAAGCACCAGCAAGTCCAAAGGGAAGATCATTAGAATTCGCAACACTGAGTCAACCGTATCCAAATAATATTAAAGCTGGGAGGGACTGCAAATTAATAAACCTTTTCTGCGTGAGCCGGCAGCTGGGCATTCTCCTCTGCTCTCATCTGGGTTTGTACATGATTAACAGCCGGCTCCAGGGATTTGCATTAGCAGATCATAAGTAAAAATCCCATTAAAATGACATTCTCCTCATCATTAGGATCCCTTTAGTGAGGTGCACTGTATTGTCAGGGGCATTTCCAGGAGCTGCCTGCTGATGGATTGACCTGGCAGTCCACCCACCCTGGCGAAGGCTCTCTGAGGTGTGGGGCTAAGGGGCTGGGCGCTGGAAGCATGCAGCTTCTCTGTGCCAACTGCCTTACTCCGTGGGCAACTCCTAAAGAGCTATGTGGAAACCACCCTGCATTTCATGCTCTGGTTTCATTGCCCACGAACAGCATCTGTTAAGTGCTTGCTCCCCCAGTAAGCAGCTGCCCCTCCTGGGGGCTTTTCCAGGCCCTTGTCTCCAGGCCCATGTCAGAAGCCCCAGAATGGGCTCCCACAGACTCCCCCAACCTGGCCCCCTGCCTTCTGGCCCAGCACATACTGTGTAAGATTGAAAACTGTCTGTGTATGTATTGTTTGCCCCATTATCCTGGAAACTTCTAGAGAGAAGAGGTTCCTGATTTAGCTGCTGATCCCTGGATGAGCTCACACGCACAGCATGTCTGGCAATAGTTTGGAGCGTTTCAGTGGATCTCAGGCCTCCTTCAATTCACCACTTTGGGAACAGATTTCAGAATTCCTGGATTCACCATATCTCTATCTGTAGAACCAGAATTCCTTCCTCACTTAGTTTTATTTTCAAACCCTGTGACTTCATTTGCCTATATCAGGGCATCTCAATCCCATCTTAGAAAACGCTGCAGGGCATCCTTAAATATCTCAGGCAGTATAGCAGTGTTCTTATTAAAACCCCTCACAATATGGAATTTATTTTAATTCACCTCAGTTCATATTATGTATTTAAAAATATCTCACATAAGCCACATGGCACTTTAGAAGGTAACTAAGAGGTTGCTGGGACATCAAATAAATGTCAGGATTTGATAACTTCTGCAAGACCCTGAATTTCCAGTTCAGAGAAGGGTACACTAATCAGATGCCTTATTTCCAAAACCCCAGCATCCAGCAAAATGGAATTCATTGGGAATGGATCAGTCAGTTGACACTGGGCTCCCTTAAGCAACTTTCCCAACAGCTTGGCATCCTGGACCTTGTCATGTTATCTGATGTTCCACCACTGAGAGGTTCCCCGAGGTTAATGAATCTTTCTTTTAAAGAGCGTATGTCTATACTTCTGTGTAGGTAAAAGGGGGCAGCAATCGTTCTCATCTCAAAGTAAATGGATTCCTCCTGGAATGCTTCCCAGTAACACCCTCTGCGGTCAGCCCCACTGGGGGCCTGGGAGCTACAGTGGTACCCGGAGAGGGTGGGAAAGATGCGGGGAACAAAGAGAGAGAAGGGAACAGGTTATGGAACATTCAGCCCTAGACAAGGTGAGGCAGGATGCACACACGACGGATTTTGGAGGGAGAAAAGGAGACTGAGGTCCCCAGAGCACTCAGGATGTGGGTGGGGCAGAAAAAAAGCCAAAGGAGTTGCTGGGGCCCAGGCAGGAAGGCCATAGAGTGAGCATCCTTTTGCCTGCTTCCTTAAGCAGACCCATTCTGCACTCTCCTTCCCTGCCTGTGGGCACTCTCCTTCTTGATCATTTAAAATCACCTTTAAAAACTCACACCCCACACTTCAAGTCTCACTGAAGGCCAACTCCAAGCTCGCGGCACAGACTACCTCTTCAGTGGAACAGCCACCAGAGAAGTGAGTGCCGCCTCCACAGTCTCAGCTCGGCAAATGTCGGAAACAGACACTTCACAGCTTTTGATTCAAATGAGACACTTCATTTGTCATTGACAAGTGTGCCACAGTGGTCCTTGTGATCACAAGTCATGAGGCTCTGGAGTGAGTCATAGATTTTTGCACTTCAGACAAGAGCATGCATTGCTTACAGTGCAGTGTCACTGCCTACTTCAAAGGCCTCGGGTCCCTTTTCTCAACCTGAGCCACCAAAAGCAAAGCTGCACCGTCATCCAAAGGAGCCAGCAGAGCACCAAAGAGGAGACACAGAGCATTTATGACACACAGATGTGCTAACAAAGATGATAAACTGAGCCTGGGATCAAGAGAACCAGCTACCCATGAGCTCAATGCAGAGCAGATGGATAAGGTGAGTGTTGGCAGGTCCACTGATCCTGTGGGGTCCCAGCTGAGAGTGTGGCCCTCCCCACCTCCAACTGGTCTGTAAGGTGGCAGTTTCCATCCTGACTTTAAGATGCTCTTTGTCTCCCTGAGCTAATTCTTCCAAAAATCATCAAGTGACCAGAACCCTGAGGTGCCTACCCTCTGCCATCATCACTGGAGCACAACACCCACCCCTGCAAAGGGGTGACCGGGGTGACATGCCAGATGCATGCTTACCTGGTCCAGCTTCCAGTGGAACTCGGCTGGGCGGAAGGTGTCCGCCTGGTCGAAGTCCTTCCTCAAGAGGAAGACCAGGCGGCAGTTGTGCACATACAGGGCGTAGTGATGCCGGTTCATTTCTGGAAACAGGAAGGGGGTTTGGGGGTGAGAGAATTCCTGTGTCAGTGTCAGTCTCAGCAAAAGAGTATTCCCACTACATCACTTAGCACACCTCAAAGGACACTGGCATTCCAGCCCCTCTTTTACCATTGGTTCTGAGGAATGTTTTAGAACATACATGGTGAAGCTCACTGAAATGCAAGAAGATTCAAGAAAGCCCAGAGCAACACTTCTGCTAAGATACCATTTGGGCCTTAAATACCAACCTAACCCATGCTCAGATGCTGTGTCAGACCCCAGATAAAAATTATTTAGGTTAACAGGCTTTTATTTGTTTGTTTATTTTGATACAAATGCTTCTGGGAGAGTTCAGGGAGCTCTCTGACAATCACATCATTCACTCTGGGATCCTATAACATAGTTGGTTTCTCCTTAAGTTCCGGGCTTTTATTTTATCAGGCTTGACAAGGGGGACCACAGAGCATATTTCCTTCTCAGATCTCTGTGCAGCGAGGGGGAGTTGCTGCACTTTTAGTTGCTGGTAGGAGGGGACAGATTGATTTTCCAACATTACATGGAGTTCTCACTTTCTGAACCTCTCTCTTCCATGCACAGACAATGGATGGGACTTTTCCCATTTGTGATATAGAAATTTCCTTTCCTACTTAGGAAATTTCATGTCCTGGATCCCAGCCATGACATCCTGTAGCTGCCAGATAACACCCATTGGGTGGGGAGGAGGAGTCTTCTGACCAATACTCAGAGAACTCACATTTACGATATAGAAGCCCACACAGAAATCTTCCACAAGGCACATGCTCCCCCAACAATGATGGGTGAGTGAGCAGGTGACCAGGGGAAACAAGCTCAGAGAGATTAGCAGCTCATCAAAGGTCACACCTTAGGAACTTTGTCCATCGGCAGAGTCTGAGCTGTCAGTCATTCTTCTATACTGTCTTCTCATTGCTGTGGTTATTTATTTTGGGTAATTTAACAAAAGTAGCATTTGAAATAGGAAATTGTGAAATTACAGTTTAAGATGGAGTTGCAAACTTTACATAAGATATCAGAGTGTGTCTGTGTGTGTGTGTGTGTGTTGCAAGTGGGGTGTAACAACAAGCACAGGATTGGAATTAGCCAGCTCTAAGCTCACATTCCAGTTCTGATCGTTACTGGGACAAGTTACTTAACCTGCCAGGGATGTTTCCTTAACTTTAAAATGGGAACCACCGCAATGCTTTTATGAAATTGTTGCTGGGGATGTGAGACACTGGGTAGAAGAGTTACAGTTAACACAGATTGCACTCCTATATGCCAGGCACTGTTCTAAAGCACTATATATACGCTAAGTCATTTAACCCTCACAAAACCTTACAAGGTAGATAATACTATAATGCCCATTTTATAGACAGGAAAGTGAGGCACAGAGGGGTTAAACAGCTTAGGCCACATAGCCAATAAGCGGTGGGGAGCTTTGAACCACCAAGCTGTGAGGTGCCTCGCACAGGGGCATGTTGAAAATGCCTAACACATGTTAACCATCACTGTTACGATGGCACTGATATTCAAACTGCTCATTTAAACCGGCAGGGCCCTTTCATTGAAGATAAACTTTTAAAAGTCTTACTACACAACGGTGGGCAAAAGTAGGTTTACAGTTGTGAGTACACGAAACAGTTAAAGAAGAAGCTATTGTTATAATCACAACCTACCTGTCTTTTTTCATACAAATCACTGTAAACCTACTTTTGTCCACCCTTGTATATAATGTAATGAAGGTGGAGCTGCTTTGTTTGAAGTAAGGGTGCACCTCCACCCATTTCACGAATAGCAGCCTCGAGTTACTCCTGGGAGGCTGGGGTTCTGAAGCACCCAGTTGAAAACCACCAATCCTAGAGCCGGCCTCTGCATTCTGTGTCTGCCCGTCCACTTTTCCCCTCTCCCTGGTCCTGCTCTGCCTGAGCCCAGGAATCCGCAGCCAGAAAACCAGAGACCAGAATCTTTTCGCAGGGCCCCTCTCACAGCGTCGGTGGCTGTGCCTCTGCCTAACCTGCTGGGACATCACAGGCAGTGGCCGAAGGGCCGGGCTGGAGACTCACCGGTTTTATCTGAGTTGCAGAGGACGGTTTCCTTCTCGGCCCTCACGCCCGGGCTGGGGCCGTGTTTCATCCACATGGTGATGGTGAACTGGTCCGTCAAGTTCTTGGGCACGATCCCATCAGGGATCTTGGCACCCTGTCTGCCGTCAAACTTGAAGATCATCTCACTGCTGTCCACCAGCAGCCCCGCGGTCCAGTTGGTGGCAGTGCTGGGGGACGGCAAGAGGTCGATGATGCCAGAGGAGGCTCCTGCAGGGACACGCAACAGAGACACACAGGGTCATTCCTCAGGGGCTGCGTGGCCTCGCCTGCTGTTTTCTACTCCTAGGTCAGGATAAACTACAGGCGACCCTTAAAGGACACCGATTTGAGCTGCATGGGTCCACTTTTATATGGATTTTTTTTCAATAAATACAGTAAATGTATCTTCTCTTCCTTAAGGTTTTCTTAATAACATTTTCTTTTTGCTAGCTTACTTTATTGTAAGAACACAATATTAATACATATAATGTACAAATTATGTGTCAATCAGCTGTTTATATTATTGGTAAGGTTTCCAGTCATCCGTAGTTAGGTTTTTGGGGAGTCAAAAATTACACACAAATTTTTGAGTGCACTGGGGGTCAGCACCCCTAACCCCCACATTGTTCAAGGGTCAGCAGTACTCAGTGTACTTACTCAGAGGTCTGTCCCAGCCCTGAGCTAGGTGACTTGGAAAAATAAAGGCCAAATACCTTTCCTGTTCCTGCAATGCTACGGTCAGCTTGGGAGGCATCAGTAGTTACACAGAAAAGTGTTGCATGTGGCAAGACAAAGTGCAATAAGCTATTATGCAAAGAAAATGTGCTGGAGGAATTTAGGGAAATGGGGTCACCCTGGGGACTTCCATTAGCAGGCAAGGTTCCTGGGGAAAGCCAGGGTTTGACTGGGATCAATGGATTCATTCATGCACTCATCCATCCATTAACCTGTCGGCCATTCTCTGAGCACGGACAAGATGCCAAGCCCCCTGGCAGGTGCTGGTGATGTAAAGGAGAATCAGCACCGTCCCTGACCTGGAGGAGCCCAGGACCAACAAGTCAACAGACAACTGTGACACAGTGTGATCAGGGCTGTGATGAAGGAAAGTTCTAGGTCCTGATCCCATGAGGAGTGGAAGCCACTTTGTACTCACCACACTTTCTTCCCCCTTTTAACAACCATTTGTTTAGGCCAAATGGTACAGTGGTTGAGTCCTGAAGCAGGCCGAACTTGAATTTGACACCTGGCAGCATGACTTGTAGCCTTGTCACTGTGTGCAAGTCACTTAACCTTTCTGACGTTCCACCTCCTTTTATAGCATCTCCCTTCCCACGGTGCTGTGAGGACTGAATAAGAAACGCAGCAGCATGCTCACCATGAGGGGAATGTTCGCTCCACGGTAGCTATAACAGTGTTATTATTATCACTATTTCTCTTACCACTGCGAGTCCAGCCTAATGCTTGGGGACTTCACCTGGAGCAGTAGGAGCGTCATGGGCAGATTTGCGTCTTAGGAGAATCACACCTGCAACTTTGTGGAGGGTGGAGCTGAGGTGAGTGGGAAGGGCTGGCCCTGCAGAGAAGACCGGATGCCCCAGCTGGGAGCATCCTTGGGCCTCCACTGACTTGCCACTGAATTCTAGTGCTGCCACACGGTTATGTTCTCCACATCCTTACCTTCCACAAGGAGCAAAGTTCAGCTACTCAGGGAAGGAGAGGGCTAGGGGTTTCCCGATACTGTCAGGAAATAAGAGCCAGGGAGTCTAAGGTGAGCTCGGTGCTGGGGCCACGGGTGTGGGGCTGTCTCCTGGCTCAGGACTGACCAGGTAGTTGTGAATGCTGATGGGTTTAATGGACAGTAGTTGGGTGTATTACCCGCCATTTGTCAAGGATCACTGGCCTTCTGAATTCTGTATATCAGAGCCTCATCTCAGCTAGGGATCGGATTCCAAAGCCCGCCACCACAAACATCTCCTACAGTTAAAATGGCCCTTGAAAGTCCCCCAGGAAAGTGCAGTATTGGAAACCAATACGCCTCTTTGAAAATGTTCAACTCAACCAGTTTTGCCTCCAGCCCTGGAACAGATCAGCGGGTCTAAGGCTGAGCACCCCTTGGCATGCAATGGAAGGTTATGCTCTGTGAAAAATATGCTCTGTTTAGCACTGTAAGGGGCTCACCTCGGAGAGGTCTCTAGGAACTGCAGGATCTGAGAGAGTGGAAGGGTTTGGTCTCCCAGTTCATGATCACCTTGTAGCTAATGAATATCAAGGGCAAATGTGGGCAGAATTGACTGCATTACTTACGTGCATATTTCCAAGAGTTTTTGGTTGGTACCCTGTCGGATACACACCAGACACTCCACTAATGTGTATAACTGCCTTTTCTCCTATCTAGTGCCAGGCCTGAATTAAGAACTTCAGTGCTTTTTCTTAGTCACTCAGCTATGTGGTGAATACTATTATGGTTCCAGTTTGCAGATAAGAAACCTGAAGCTCAGTGAGCCCAGGATCACAACCAGCTAGGGAGTGGGCCCATCATTAGGACTTTCCAGTTTTTTCCTCTCCCCTGAGAGCTCCTCACTGCATCACCCCAATGAACCTGGAGGGAAATCTTGGAACCTCCTGCACATTTTACAAACTGAGGTCCCGGGAGGGGAAAGAACCAAGATCACACAGCCACACAGCTGGTTAGTGCAGGCTCAGCTCTCAGTCTCCTAGCTAATGTTCTTTCTACCACACAGTAGAGTGTCCTGCCAAGCACAGCCCAGTCCGGGGACCCGGCTAGAGGCTGCTGTCTACAGAAAGGCAGGTTGAAGACAGCATGTGACCTCGCAAAGCCATCAAAGCAAAGCCCCCTTGTTTTCCCTGGTGAGGGGAGCAGCCGGCCACCCTGCAGCATCCACAGATGTTGCCACAGGGAAGCATCAAGCTGCATTTAACCAGATGGTTCAGATTTCCATGAACTCAACAGCTTGTATTTCATTTCTCAGTGTGTTTAAACAAATAAAGAGATTTGCCTTCTCCAAAAGTTGTCCTCTCTCTTCTCCCCAAGGGATTCCATGGAGAGCAGTGAGTAAACAGATACATCACTTGCAAAGATGGTGTGGCATTGTCTCCACATTAGGGTGTGGTTAAGATGCTCCTTGGGACTTCTTCACAAAGTCTCTGAGACCCAGCTGAGAGGTCACACTGGCCTGGGGCACAGCAGCTGCAGCTGGAAAGTGGTGGTGGTGGGATGGGAGTGGGGTGGGAACCAGAGGTGAGGTCTGGTTCAAGGTCCCTGAGCCCTCTCAGGGTGGGGAAGTCTCTCTGAGCCAGCCATTAGGTAAAAATGGGGATGAATGAGGGTACACTGTGGTGTGAGAACCCAAATGAGCCTGGGGGCAGTTGTCACTGTCTGGACTTCCTAACTGAAGGGTTTGCATTCTGCTCTGGATGGTTTTGGTGACGGGGAAGTGTCCTTAGCACTTCCAGGTGGGACTGTGCCAATGGTGATTGACATGACTCCTCATGGCCCACCACATCATGGGAAGGGATGGGACAAGCAAGAAGGTCTCAGGGGAGAAGAACCATTGTCAAGGACAGAGGCCTCGTCCTACAGAGTATTCTCACAACTGGCAGTATCATCTCCATATTATTTCAATAAACATTTGTGCGATATCTAAGTTATTCCAGTACTGCAGTGAGAATGCAGCAATAAACTAGACAGAAATGGACCCTACCTTTAGGGACCCAGGAGAAAGTCTTTCATTTTTGGTGGGTGGAGCAGTCTAGTGGTAGAGAGTCTCAGAGGAAGCAGGGAGGCTCTCTTCACAAACATCCTATTAGTAGTAGAGTGCATTCTGTCCTCAACATGCTTCTCTGAGCCCTGCAGTCCCCCGGCAGTCCTGCAGGGTGGCAGTTTCCATCTTGACTTTAAGATGCTCTTTGTCTCCTTGAGCTAATTCCTCCAAAAATCAGCTGATATCACTTGGTCATGTGACCTGCTCTGACCAATGAAATGTGAATGCAAGTGACATGTATCATATCAAGGCAGAAGCTTTGAGAGCCAGTCCATGGTTCACCATGTGTGTCTTCTATGTGCCATGAGAGAAACAATGTTCTAGTAAAGGCTGTTCTTTTAGCCTGATCCCAGTGGGAAGTCAACATGGAACAGAGCCATGGTCAACCCAAGAAGGACAAGTGGGAAGAATGATAAACAGACCTTTGTTATTTTAAGACAATGAGATTTTGGGGGGTTATCTGTTACTACAGCATAACCTGCTACCCGGACCCATGATCCAAGTAAGTGACTGACATTAGCAGCTGTAATTCCTATTTCTCCATCTGCACACCTCCAGCATGGACATGGAGGAATTTCTGACGTCCTTTCAGGAGCCCAAACCCTATTGTTTCTATAATCAGACTATCATTCTACTTCAGGACTCCTGGACAAGAGGGTTCCTCCAACGCCTTAAAATCAGAAACTTGAATCTCGGGTAAAGCAAGCTGGGCTTTGGATGAGGGGTGGTCAGCCAGGTTCCTGGGGCAGGACCGTAGATACCTAGTAGCTGACCAGCCTGGGCAAGGTCACTGTAGGCCAAAACTTTCTCCCCAGGGCAGTAGGACATGCCATATGGCCACTGAATAAAAAAATAACTCAAAGAAATAGGCATACCCGGAGAGGAGCTCACTGCTCACTGTCACCCATGAGTCAGTGTGTGCAGCTTTTTGCTGGTGTATGATTAATGATTTAATCTGATTCCCAACAGGCATGCACCAATTTTCTTCAAAGTAAGAGGCCCATGTCAGTTCTCTGGGAATGGAAGCACTGGCTATGACTAGGGGACTAATACTAGTCCCCTGAAGCTCCAGCTTTTTAGGAGTCTGCTGGAGAAACTGACCATAGCTTCCTGTCGCTGGGCTATTCTGAGGGTATAAAATCTCTATCCGTGATCCTTGGTGAGGACAGCTCTGTCAGGCTGCACAGTGTAGCAAAAACCAAGGACTTAAACTTTTTCGATGTGTCTGTCTTCCCCTGGAGACTGAACTGTTAAGTGGTCTTACCTTCTGTAGAGTCTCAAGAGACACAGCATTCTGACACTCCACAAATATTTGTTAAATTAATAAATACTTGAATGAATGAATCTCTATGAAAATCTCCTGGCTCACAAGTGTATAAATTCTGAGGACAACTTAATGTCTAGTGATCTGAGCTGCTCTGACAGATCCATCACTTGATTTAATAGCATGCTCTTATTCTGTGGCCTTTCCTTCAACAAGACCTGTCCTCGCGGTTCACGACTCCACATACCAAACAGCTGATGGGGTGACCTATGCCAGAGGGGCAGCTAGCTGCCGGCAGCCTGTGGTCCTGAGGAGGATCAGCCTCTGGTCTGGGGCTATGAAGGCATTTGCGTCACAACTACTTTTCTGTTTACTGTAATATGTAGTGACTTAAGGTCATCGAAGCAGGCCTTTTCTTGGGCTGCTGTTAATGGCAAATTTAATTTGGCCAAGAGGTCTGACCGAGGGTCTCGCCATGCATTTCATACCCAAGGCAGTTCTGTGACACGTCACCTCTGGAAAGCCAGGTACTGAGACGGCAGAGGCCTTCATCTTAAATTTCTGAATTAAGAGGAAAGGATAAGCAGTTTGCCCAACTTCTCCAAGACCCCTGGCTTTATGTAAAGCAAGGGCAGAAGGGGGTCCTTCTTTGGCTATGTCCAGCCCCAGGAGCTGAAGGGGACATGCGTTCAGGGCCCTGATTGGTTTTATTCCAAGGCCGAGTGGAAGTGTCTCAGTGTACACACCTCAGGCAGCAGTGTGCCTGCCGTCCAGCAAGTCACTGGAATCAGAGGCCGTTTCAAGTGCTGCTGCACCTGTCAGGTGCTTCCCGACAGCAGAATTTGTGCCAGTTATTGCCCGACTCCCCCTTGAATGGGAGTCTACCGCTGCTCCTCATGGAGCTAATGCTTCAGGGGGAGCAAGCAGGTGGCATTGACCAGACATGCACAAGCCCCTGGGAGGAGACACCCCTGCCTGGGTCGCTGCACGACTCCAGCATCACAGAAGAGATGCAGGCATTCAAAGGCACCCAGGAAGCACCCCAGGGCTGCAGCCCCAGTGAGCACCGAGGGCAGGAGGACACTGGCTAACGGGAAGGGCTTAGAATGATGAGGGGGGAGAGCATCCTCGCAGGAAGAAACACGGACGAAGGCTTAGGGGTGGGCACAAGCCAGGCGTGGGGATAAGGGCGGTCTTCTGGCCGAAAGAGGCAGAACATCGGGAGGAAATGGGCTATGACGACGGATGGGCAGGGCGGAGGCAGGTCTGCAGGAGGGTCGGGGGTAAGGCTAGAGCTGGGCATGTGCACCTGGGTGCTCCGCAGGTGACTGTGATCGTTGCCCCCGAGCCTGGCGCTCGCCCTGGATTCCTCGCTCTCACAGGAGGCATCCTCGCCCAGCTAGGTGCTCATCCCAGAGCCAGCTGAGGTTCCTTCTGCCTCACTCCTGACAGCTAATGAATCATTACATCTTGCCAACTTTGCATCCTAACTCTGTCTTAAATTCATCCCCACTGCCACTCCCCTGGGTCAGAACTCATTATTTCTCCCTTAGACTATGGCGATAACATCCTAATTGGTCTCCCTGTTTCCACCCAAAGTCAATAAAGATTTGTAGAATAAAAAATGCATGAACGCTGAGGCTTAAGTTGTCATGGCAGTTCCCTGGTTGAGAAACCCCGCAAGAAATTTGCCTACCGGCCACTGAAAACACACAGAGGCTTGCCTGCAGAACCTCGGATCCCCCAGGAGGGAGGCATTACCCCGAGGCTCCCGGTGCGAGGAGGTGCGGCCCCACACCAGCTGCGTATCTGAGTCACTCTCAGTGGCTTCTGCCCTTTTTCCCTGAGCTCTGCCTCAGTGGAGTTCAAGATTCAGACCCGGAATATTCAGGCTCGGAGGCTGGGGTGGCCCTGCCCATCAGGGCTCCTCAGGCAGAATTCCCATCAGTGCGGAGGGTGGCACTATGGGGAAGGTCACCAGAAAGGCACACAGATGTCTCTCGACAAAGAGTCTCTCCGAGCACCAGGTAATCTTGCCTGCACCTTGGGGGAAACTGCTTTCCTGACTGAATTAACCTGCCCTCCTGCAAGGCGAGCTGGCAGCCCAGAGGAATGAGCCATGTTAACACCAGATGCAATTTTGTTCTAAAGTTTCTTCCCGCAGAAAATCCTTCTCACTCTCCATATCTCCTCATTTCTCCCAGCAACATTCAAAATCAAATCACAAGTGTGTGCCCTTGGGCCCATCTGATCTTTAACAAGCTGATTCCATCATCTCCTGGCAACCTGGAGGAGTTTAGAAAATGGCTGTAACCCACAGGGTGGTGTGGGGGTCTAGTGGACTCATAATTTAGGAGTATGGGAAGCGAGATGGGATATTCATTCAAGTAAGATGTCGTGTGGGATGGCTTCTCTCACACAGAGTGGGGGAGAGGGCTGGAGGCAGTTTTCTGAATATTGCGGGCCCCTTCTATCCATTTTTGCAAGAGCTGTTTGGGATGTTGGCGGTGTGGTGATTTCCCTGCTCAGCTGCATCATTCTGGAGAAGTCTGCGTTCCCACAGGCCTTCCTTGCTGGCCCGGTGACATAATGAATGGAACATGGTGACACCCAAGCAGGGCCTATTTCACATTCAGTTCTAAAAGTTTCACTTTGTTCTTTGGGCAGCCAGCAGTGTGGATGAAGGTGTGTGGGGGGTACAATGTTGAGGGGGGGAAATTTCCAAAGACGGTGGCGGAGGGACCACCAGGAGGGGACGGCAGGCTAGACTGTGTGTTCAGGAGCCCCTTTCCCTTTTGGAAATGTAGTTACCCCCAAACACAGGCCCAGTGCAAGACTAAGTTCCCCACAGCACTGCTGCAGTCAAGCATGAGTTCCTGAGTATTTCTGAAGAGAGCAAAGAAGAAATAAAATATATTCCATGGGGATGAAGGAGGCCCATCCACACAGCTGCGGTCACGTTTACCACGTCTATGGGACCATTGTCGCCATGCTGAGCGCCCTCCCATTCTACAGGCTGACGTGACCGATTCACATTCTAGCTCCCAAGGCCTGGCCTGGCATCACAGATTCCAAGCTAAAGAGACTTTCCTTCTGATAGGCCCACCTTCGAGTTCTGGCTCGGTCACTTTCTTTCTGTGTGACCTTGAACAAGTCCTGTTCCTTCTAAGCTTCCAATGTTTCATCTTTAAAGCTGGATGAATAACACCCTTCCCACAGTGGAGAGGATTAAATAAAGTAATGATGTGAAAATCTGGCAGGCTGCACTAAGTAGGTGCTCAATAAAGCTAAGTTTCCTCATGCAGCACCCCCACTTGGACACCTTCACTTTGCCCACCTCCCCCCTCGCCCCCAGTCCCTTCTTCCTTGACGTGGGCAGCCAGGCCGGGCTTTACCGGCATGTGACCCAAGCAGTTGCACAGAGCCCCCAGCTTGGTTTAATGCTTTGTGGGCTTATTATTAAAATTCTTCATGATTTTTTGAACAAGGGTTCCACATTTTCATTTGCACCAGGCCCTGCAAACTATGTAGCTGGTCCCATAGGGAGGAGACCAACCTTTCCTCAAGTGCCTGATAGCACCCTTCATATGAGCCCTGGTCAGGTGTCTCTATAAACCAACACAGTGGAAGGAAACCGGCATTTCCTCAGGCCCTGTGCCAGGTGCTCATAAACACACTGCGCCATCAATCCCTATTTTACCCCGAGGGAGAATAGAGGCTTTTCCAGCTCCCTTGCCCACAGCCACACAATGGGTAAATGGTGGGGTCTGACCTGACCAGGTGTGCCTGATGCCTACGGCTGTGCCCTCTGACCCTTTCACCATACTAAATAAACTTAACATTCATCCAGGAGTTACATAGATCAATGCGGTGGAAAGGGCTGATTCTCTCATAATATAATAAAATATGCTTTGTATATCTTTTAAGAGCAATTAATTAAAGAAAATCCCCACAGGGGAAAAACCTACCACATAATTTCTGAAGGGATTTCTCCGAGTAGGTCTCCCGGTCACATCCCTTCCCGATGTAATTGGTCTGCAGCTCTGTGGTGATCTGGATGGAGGACACGGCCCCATCGCACGTCTCCAGGTGGATGCCGGGGAACAGGGGCACACTCCCCGAGCCAGGCTGGTACTCGATCCGCTTGGTCCAGTCTGAAGAACCAAGGAAAGGATTCAGGTAGATCAGGTGCAGCCAGTTCTGCGATGACACTTGTTTCGAATATGTGAATTTGTTCCAACACAACTGATAGATGAGGGAATCACTTGAGGGCCACAGGAATTTCACATTTGCTTATGCAAAACTGCCTCCCCGAGAAATACTAGGTGAATGCAGGGAGCTGCGCCCAGCTGAAGTGAGCCATTAGGAATGCACAGCATGTGCACACGTACACATCTCAAACATCTGCCAGCTACCCGGCTCACCTTGTGTTAGGAGCCTGTGGTGACAGCTTTCCACCCCACTCAGACCACCAGTCTTCCACCTGGTCACAGTGACACACTAGCCACAACCCTTCCCATGTCCGCTTCCACGAGCAAAGGCCAGGCCTTTCAAGGTAAAGTGCCATATTTATTGTAGCTCCTATATGTTTCTTCCCCGTTTAACCATGTAAAACTGTGCTGATGTTTTTTCCTTTCACTCTTTTTTATGTGTCACCTGTGCTCCTTGCCCCACTTTCCCCATTTTGGCTAGTGTGGTGATTTTTAGGAATGCACATGTCTTGTTATAAAACAGAACACAGAATGGTGGTTTAAGGATTATATGAGATCACGAGGCAGGGTGCAAGGGTTCTTTCCCAAACATTCAGGACTGTGGCCCACTTATGCAAGGCCAATGGTCCTCACTGTTTTTTAACAGAAAAATAATTTGGGGACAAGAAAGCACTGGAGAGGAATAAAATTACAATTAAAATGGGGCCTCAGCGTGAACCCTACAGCTCCAGTTCTTGAGGCTCCTGCTTCTTCTAGCCAGAGGTGCCTCACAGCGCCTCCTTCTGGAAGCCTCTTCCGTTGTAGAAGCCCAAGACATCCTTGGTATCTATTCCCTTGATTCTGCCGGCACTGCAGGCATTTCTTTCTCATCTAGATATTTTGGTGGTTATCTTTGATGAGAAATTCTACTTGAAATCTTTTTTTAGAAGAGGTGCAAATAAAGAAACAAATAAATAATGAAGGAAAGTCAGTGGAGGCAGCCTTAGCAGAGTTTTCATTCCTCTAGTCACCCTGTGGCTAGAGGAGCAAGGCCCTCCCTGGGGAGAAATCAGGCACAAAAAGAGTTTTTAGGAACATCACATCTGCCACTTGCTTTGGTGACCTCATGAGGTTTGCTTTTGAGGGTTTATGAGGAGCAGGCAAAATTGCAAACATACTGTAAAAGAAATCGATGAAGCTTTCTGAGTGTAGTGTCCTTAAGAGAGTGGGAAACTCATACAGACATCGTTCATTTTCCAAGAAGGACTTGGGGTGAGGATTAAGAGAGCAAAAGCAAGTCATCAAGTTCAGCCTTTGCCACATGAAATGTCTATTCATTCTTATTTCCTGGAGGGTAGGATAGTGTGCTAGTTAAAAGTATGCCCTCTAAATTCAGCATGTGTGGATTCAAATCCCAATCCTCCCACTTCTTGTGTAACTTTGGGCAAATCATTCACCTTCCTGGAGCCTTAGTTTCCTCTTCTATAAAAGTAATACCTACCACCCAGGGTGTGGGGAGATTAAATGCAGAGTTATTTCAGCACCAAACACAAGGGGCATATTCAACAGATACATTATTGTTAAAATACCATTTATTCAATGCTATTTATTGCAGAAAATTAGAGGACCTCCAATTATTAAGCACTGACAAGGTGCTAAGCTCTTTTACATCTTTTTTTTTCCTTCACTTAATTCTCCCGGCAACCAGTGGATGGGTGTTATTATCTTAATTGCACAGATGACAAACCATGGCTGAGAGTTGGCATGACTTTGCCCAAGGCCACACAGCTCTTTCAAAATAACTCCACCGTAATTCTGAGGATTTGCCAGAACTGAGAACAATGGCAATTTTTACACATCCATTTTTGAACATTCAGTTTATACTGATATAAAAAAGGAAATGGTGATACTCTCCGGTGTTGGCAAAGGATCAGGAAATATTGCCTGTTTCATCACTGCTTGACCCTCAGGGCAGTTGGTGGGGGCCAGAGGCTGCTTTGACATGAAGACTGGAGAGATCTGGCCTTGAACCTCGACTCCCCCAAATGCAGACCACGTGACCTTTGCAAAGCAGGTGTCATCTCTAGGCCTCTGTTGCCTCATCTGTAGATATGAGATAATTACACCTCTTTATGGGCTTGTGAGCATTTAAGGCTAGGGGCCCAGCACAGAGATCTTCCTCTTGAAGCCTCATGATGGGAACACTCCATTCCTTGGTTCACAAGCTCCCCAAACTTCTCCAAGCTGTCCTGATTGGAAACAAAATCTTTTCCATCTATAAAGGACCTAGAGAATAGTTTATAAATTGTGGCTCAATTTTTTTCTGCAGTGAGGAAAAAGGAAGCAGACCGCCTATTGTTTTAATAATCAGGCTCAATCGCACTGCAAGTGTCCCTGAGAAGGCTCACATTGGAATGCCTCCAGGAATCAAAATCCTTCTCTGTGGATTAAGGACTAAGAGTCATGATGATTTTATTATAACTACCATTAAATTTGGCGAGCATATGTTTTCTTATCAGAAGACTATTAACCACTTGGAATTCTCCTATTATATGCCTGGAGGTGGAAAAAAGCTAATCTGAGACTTCTGGAAAGCACAGGTTTCGGGGGCTCTTGTAATCCAAGACATTCAGGTACATTGTTCCAATTCTGCTTGAAAGGACACGGGTGTGTCAGAATATTCTCTCTTTAACTGTGCATGTCCAAGGGCCTCCAGCTCTTCCTGATCTCAGCCTTCAGCAGCTGAAGAAATATCAGGTTTTGAGGAAATTGTTGGATTCCTAAAAGGTGAGTGGCTGAATGTGGGGTGCTGGGGAGTAGGAGGGATGGAAAGGGTGCCTCCCTGAATACAGATTGTTCTGGCAGCTGACATTCTAACTAATCTCTGCAGGAATCAACCATCTGGCATCCTTCAAGACTTTCTTCAAGAGATTTGTGGCTTTGACTTGGGTATCAAGAGACTTCCTTTCCTACCAGGAGAGGCAAGGAAGCTACGTTTGCTCAGCAGTAAGCACTTTTATCTCCACTGGCCACCCAGTGCATCTGCACTGGAGGTGGGTGAGAAAGTAGAGATGGGCTGGAAGGGTAAGCGGAGGTCAGATGATGAATGCTGGCTGAGAGGTTTGGATTTCATCTTAGGGCCTGTAAAGAGCCTAAATGGGTTTTCAGTGAGAGCATGGAATATCCAGACTGTGCTTTGGGAAGGTCACTTGGCAGCTGGGTTAGGCCTGATATTCATTTTCAGAACATCAGAACACTCCTGATAGCCACCTCATGATAAATCCATCCAGAGGGTCACCTCTGATAGAGTCTCACGATGGGAAATTACTTTCAATTTAATTACACTGAAGAGTGTTAACTCTGCAGCTGGACAGACTCAGGTTTGAACCCTGGCTCTGCTTTTCCTTGGCTGTGTGGCCTTGAGTAAATCACTAAGCCTCTCCAGTCTCATTTTCTCATCTGTGGAATGAACATAATACAAATCTACCTTGCAGAGTTGCTTTGAGAATTGGAGGAAAAGTATGCAAAGCACCAGGAACAGGGACCTGCTGTAACTACTGCTATGATTATTTTAGTATCATTCTTATCATTATTCCAGGTTTTCTTTTCACATTTCCAAAACTGCTGTCTTGAGTCTGCAACCTAGGTGGGGCTTTCAACTGGAAGGAGGTAGGAGGAGGTGAAGATTCAGAGAGGCTGGGCATCCAATCCTGGCTCCAAGACTAGCTTCATGCTCAGAAGTGCCCCATGGTTGGTCTAATGCTCTGCTGTCACTGCCTTAAAATTCTTAATAACTTTAAAACAAGGAGCTTTCCCTCTTCGTTTTCCACTGGGACTCACAAATAGCTTGTCCTGCCTTCCCAGCTGAGTACCCTTGGGCATGTTCCATAACCTTTCTGAGCTTTGGTTTCTTCATCTGTAGAATGGGGCTATTAATTAGCTACCCCAAAGGGAGGAACTCAGGCTTTGGGGCCAGGCCCAGCTGTGAATCCAGCTCTGCCACTTGTTACCATGGACTGTGAGCAAGTCATTTCCTTCCCCATCTGAGTTTACTCAGGCGGATGCTGGTGATATTGTCACCTATTTCAGAGTTGTGGGTAGGGTTTATGTCAGATAAAAAATGTAAACCACTTAACCCTGTGCCCAACACATAATGGGCACATATATTTTTGAGGAATAAATTATGTGGTTTTCTCTTCTCCAATTAAAAACAATTACGCAAGGGCACAATTTAAAAAGAAACAAAACACAAACTCTCTGAACTCAATTTACAAACGTAAGGAATTTTCTCTTCCTTTATTACTGACCCCTTTCCATTTACTGTATTTTATTTTCACAAGAGCATTTTACTACCTTTTAATTCCTACTGAAAAGAGCTGTCTTTATTAACTGCAAAAGAGAAGGCGGGAGGGGCAAACATGCCCAGGCGTTAAGCCTCAAGGCAGTCCCTCCCCTGGGTGCTCGGTCCCTGCCCTCCCTGGGCTGGGAGGTCAGGATCCTAACAGAGGCTGGGTCTGAATCAAGGTGGCCCCAAATTCTCACCCTTTCCTTAAAGAGGCACTTTGGGAAGTTTATAGGAGTAGCACTTAAGATGACCATAGAAAGTGTCTGTGCTTACCTAGTATATAGTAAACTGTGTCTCTGTGTGGTGCCCTGAGGTGGGCTTAGTCACCCCTCGCTCCTCCTGTGGCTGTTCTTCCTTGAACCGGAGGAAACGTTCCCTTCAGGGGTCACGGAGGGGAGGACAGTGCTCAGCTTGTGGGGCCACATCTCCCGACCTGACCACCGTAGAGTCCTGGGGCTCCAAGTAGTGAGAGAGGTGGGGAGCCCCCTCAGGACCTTCTCCTGAGCTTTATTCCTTCCTCCCCGGCTGTGCTCTGTGCCTCCCACACATTGATGATTCTCGGTTCATCATATAAATAAAATTGATGCAGACTTCGAGTCAGTCTAGGTCACTTACCGCCTCCCACCTTCTCTTAGCATCATCTGATGTCATTCCTGGAACCATGCTGGATTCTAACGATTCGTTTATTTCTGTGCTTGTTTGTTTGTCTACAACTCTCAACCAACCCCGCTTCCTGGCCCCATCAGAAGTTCCGCAAGAACAGGGGCTGTGTCTGTTTTATTTGGTTTTAAATTTCCAGTGCCTGGTACAAGTCCTGGAACATAGTGGGTTCTCACTCAGTGTCTGGAGAATGAGTGACAAGGGTGCTTTATGAAAGGTGCCTGTGTGCAGGTTCTGGGGCTCAGGGAAGTCCCCTGGCACCCTGGCTCTGGTTGGACTTGCTTCTTGTTGCATTTCTCGTGACTTCTCCAGCTCAGTCCAGCCCCTGTGACTTGAAGGCATCGCTGCCATTATGCTGGGCTGGGTTTGAGGTTCACTGCACACTGCTTCTCTGGGGCCCTTGGATCTGGGGACCAGAGATCCAAGGTCTGCCCTGCCCACATGCCTGGGCACTGCACCTAATCCTGGCCGCCCACGTGAGGGATCATTCCTCTTCTTCAGGGTGCCTTGGCACCCGTATGAGTGCCTTAGCTCCCCTAAAAACCTCTAGTGTTGGTACCATTTCTTTAAACCTGTCACCTCCCTTTTCTCTCTAGCTTTAAGCTCTCGCACCGGCAGTTGGGCAGCAGCCAACGCTGCCTTGAGGTGAACCCCATGGTGCTCAGGAGCCAGGGCCCCTGCCCAAAGCTTGGCTGCTGCTCTCCCCACCCCTTTCCTCCTTTCACCTCTCAGCTCACGTGCTATTCAGTTCCCAGACAGGAGCATATCTGGCAGAATTGTGCAGGGAGGTACAGAAACCAGGTAATCTAAGAGCAGCCCTTCTGAAAGATAATTGTCCCAAAGGGGAAATCATCAACTCAACCAGCCAGGGTACTTTCTCTTGGATTTATAGAAACTTTTCTCTCCTATGTCCAATAAACACCAGCATTTTCCAGGCAATTTTCTTATCTTGGGACAAATGTGTGATTAGCGAAAGATAAAATAGCTATTCTTGAAGAATCTTTACTTTTATGGCTTTGAAAAGCATTTACAATGCAAGAGTATAGTTTTTCATGCACATGTTTTCAGTCTTTTCTTAAAAATGGCTAAGGGTGCTTTTCAGACTCCAATAATGTAAATCTCTTTAATCTATAGATCAGTTGTACATGATTGCAAAATTCACCTTTTTTTTTTTTAATAGAAGGACCGTGACTCTAGGTGATAATGCCTCATTACTGAAACCAAACACCCCACTCATTTTAAACTGTGGCTGAAAATGAGGTCACATTTACTCTAAATGCAGACCTGCACCAACCAGGTTATCAGAAACAAGCCCTCTCAAGGGAAGGCTCTTCTATCCTGAATGAAAGCAGATCTTAGTGGTGGGCTTGTGTGGCAGGGGTGACACCCCCAGCCCCGTCGTTGTCTTGGGGCTGTCTTATCGCGCAATGACACATTTTCTTTAAAACAAGAGGGAAGGATTATAACTGCAGAATTTTCCTCAAAATCGCTTTCCTTCAATGGTCTCAAAAGGTGGCCAGTGCGATCTCCTTCGCTGTGAGACGCACTGCAGTGAAAGGGCAGGAGCTCCGTGTCTGCAGACAGACAAGACTGGGGTTGGCGCTGGTCCTGCATATTACTAGCTGTGGGGCAAGAGTCTTGACCTTATTGCTCTCATCTGCAAAATGGGAAAATAACAGCTTCCAGGTTTGGCGAAGGGTGTGTGAGAGTGCGCATAGAGCACCCATACACAGGACTTGGCAGAGAGTAAATGCTGTCAGTGGTGACTACCATAATGATAGAGCACTGTTTGGGATGAGTGGTCCACCTACGCCCCCTCCCCCTCAGGGCTGAGGATTGGATCCAGAAACTCTGAGGCCCATTTTCCAGAGCTCACACCGGAGCCACAGAGGGGCAGGAGGAAGCAGGCTTGAGCCTGGGAGCTTGCATCCAACAAGTCTTTAAGCACATTAAGACGCCACTGAGTGGGTAAATCAGCGCCGTGTACAGAGCTATTTGTTGCACCTTAATGATCGGTGATGTTAGTGATGTGAAACAGGTCGTTCTTCACGGGGGATGCCCCACGAGGCCTCTGCCAGGAGCATATGCTCGCCTGGCAGGTCTGAGCAAACCCAGGAGCACCTGCCGGGTTCACATTGCCCGAGTCAGTGGAGTTCAGGACTCCGAGATGGCTTTTCCAATTATTTGCAGGAAAAGTGCTCCATTGTGATTTTAAACATTGAAATCAAGGGAATAAAAAGGGCTGCCGTTCCCTGAATCCCTGGGCAGCTCTGTGCATGGTGCTCCACTGGCAGCCTTTCATCTTGTCCTCACAAGAAGCCCCGTTGTCCTGTTTACAGTTGGGGACACCCAGCCAGTCAGGGGGGACTTTCCCAAGGCTGGCGGCTGGGCCAGAGCTGAGCTGGGCCTGGGGCCTGGGGCCTGGGGCCTGGGGCCTGGGGCCTGGGGCCTGGGGCCTGGGGCCTGGGGCCTGGGTTTCCAGCCCTGGACTGCGTTCCTCCCATCCACCCCACTGTCTCCTTTTAGTCTCAGTCTTAAGCTCCAAAACCAATGACATGATGGTGAAGCCACACCGCCTTACCCAAGCCTATGATTTCAGTGTGTGTGTGTGTGCGTGTGTGTGTGTGTATACAGTGATTTAAATTTTGCAAAGCACTTCTGTACCTAGAACATCACGTGGCCTTCTTAACAATCCTACACAATGACATGGCCAAAGATTATGATTCTTCCCTTACAGTTGAGGTAACCTAGGCTCAGCCAGGGAAGTGGCTTCAGCAAAGCCTGCGGAGGATCATGATGGAGCTAAGGGCTGACTCGAGCCCTTACTCCCACCCAGCTCCATTTTCACTGCTTTGCATCGACTCCCACACCCCCACACCCCATTGCCTTCTCCAGTGTTGGGTTCAAGGCTATGGTTGGGGTAAGGGAGGGGGGGAAAGCAGAGCAAGAATGGGGAGGGAAAGAAAGGGGAGGGAAAGGAAAGGTAGGAAATGGGGACACAGGGACAGGAGAGAACATGGGTGAAAAGGAGAGTCAAGAAGAGAGGAGCCTGAAGGTGGGCCCCCAGGGGGTGAAGGAGCTAACCCCCCCTGGGATGAACCCCAAATAAAGCCAGGTCCTGTTGAACAGGGTGGATGGTGGATACTTCTCATTCCCAATTCTCCTACAGGACAAATCTTCCTGCTCTGGCGTGAGCAGCTGCACTTGGGTCCAGCATCTTTGGGTTTGAAGCTTAACACCCAAGTCTCAGGCTCATGCTTTGTTTCTCTGGCCCAGGAGATCACCAGAGGCAACTCTAGATTCAAGCAATTAGTATCTGAGCGACAGACAGTCTGTAAGAGTGAGCTTAGTTTTGAATGAGTTGAAATTTCAAGGGAATAGTGCACTAGACCAAGCTCAATCAAGGAAATGTGAGTTGGGTGGGCAGGGAGGGGAACGGGAATGAAAGTTAGGGCACCTCTTAGGTGCTACTTATTTCATTTAACTCTTGCTACCCTTTCAAGGTAAGTTTCATCACCATTTTATAGATAAGGTGTCTGAAAGGTTAAATATGTTGCCCAAGGGCACACAGGCTGTGTCTCTTCTGAGTAGTTTTCTGAGATGCCCTGTTGAAACAGGTTACAAGCTTTTTGGGGGGTTCCCAACCTCGTCGTTCAATCTTCCTTCTCTCTCCTGACACCTTGGTGCCCTCTGGGATAGACTGGCATGAATTTG
Organism: Miniopterus natalensis; assembly: GCF_054644295.1. NCBI lineage: Eukaryota > Metazoa > Chordata > Mammalia > Chiroptera > Miniopteridae > Miniopterus > Miniopterus natalensis. The sequence continues at coordinate 28,090,392 of NC_142095.1, read as the reverse complement.
AATTCCATCTCTGCCATTTAGCAGCTATGAGATTTGGGGCAAGTCACTCAATCACTCTAAGCCTCGGTTTTAGTAATCTGTAAAATGGGCTAGAATTGCTCTGGACTCTATATTCCCTTGCCTCTGTCTACAGATATCCACCTGCTGTCCCATTCTTTCTAGGCTGAGCAAGGTACTCCAATAAACTACTCACTAGCATCAATGGACAACAATAGCTTCGTGCAGTTGTCAGCAAACATTTTCTGTTAAGGGCTAAATAGTAAATATCTAGCCCTTTATAGAAATAAAGGGCTAAATAGTAAATATCTAGCCCTTTATAGAAATAAAGGGCTAAATATCTAGCCCTTTGAGACCCATCTGGTCTCTGTCAAAACTATTCAGCTCTACTGCTGTAGTGCATTAGCAGTCATGAGCTAATATGTAAATGAATGAGTGTGGTTGTGTACCAATAAAACTTTATTTGTGACCACTAAAATTTGAATTTCATATACTTTTCATGTGCCACAAAATATGTATTCTCCTTTTGATTTTTAGAAAGCACTTAAACTGTAAAAACCTTTTGTTTTGCTTTTTAGCTCACAGTTGTATAAAAACAAGTGGTCAACTAGATTTGACTTGTGGCTATCCTTTGCTCACCCTTGGCTTAATAGTGGCTCCTACAGGAGGCTTTTGCATTTTAGGTGGGGATCATTCTATAGAACAAAAAGTCAGTACCCCAATGGTGGAATCTTGGCCACCCTGGCAAGGCAGTGAAGGAGAGAACTGAGGGCAAGAAGCCGTCCTTTCCTCAGTCTTTCTGTCCAAGTCCTGTGCATCAGCTTAAGGTAAGGATAACGTCGTCATGAAACCCGATGGACACAGCTCCGCCTTTGAGCCCTGCTCAGTTGTTACTCTAGGCAAATCTGGGCACTTTCTGGGGCTTATCACCCTATGATTCAAAATCAATGCCTCTCCTGTAGTAAAATCTAAGCCAGCTCTTCAGTGCACTCGATCAATAATTGATCTGACTTTTGGAAAGGGCAGGGTGCAACTGGCTGACCCTGAGGGCCTGGGCTTTTTCTCCCTGGCAGGGAGGTGGACAGGTGGACAGCTGTAGAGGAGACTGGGAAATGCACTTGACAAGGCTTAGCAGGGGTCTTTCTACTCGAGGCACGACTGACTGCTGACCTGCCCCCTTGTCTATGGAGTCTCAGGAAATTAGCCTGAAACTCTAATCTCCTTCACTGACCAGCACTTTGAGTTGGATTTGGAATAAACACATCATTTTAGATACGTCTCCAAAAGTGCTCTCCTTAAGAGTGCCCTCAGGGCAATCACCCTTTTAGCTGGCCTCCCAGTGCCCCTGCCTGCACCCCCGCGGCCATCGCGTGGTTGGCCGGGGAGCGCTTTTCCTCAAGAGCAGCCCCAGGGCGTCCCACTGTCCTTGGGGCACCACAGCCTCAGGGTGCTTATGAGCACACTTAGGGCTGAGACCGTCTGATGCGCCTGGAGAATTGCTCAGACCCAAGGAACGGAGAGGAAATGGTTCAGCCGTGGGACTGCATCTCCTTTTCTTTCTCTTTGAAATGAGACACCTGACCATGAAGGTAAAGAGAACAGGACTTGGGCCTGTGGGAGGGTCTCTGGGAGATGGTGTTGTGGGGTGACTTCCATGGGCCAGGTATAATTATTGCCACGGGGTCGTGCCCAGAGATGAGGTGGGCGAGCAGAAATGGGGTTCTGCAGGGGTTCGAGTCTGGGAGTGGATTTTTGACATGGGAACCTTGAGTCCAGTATGACTGGATGTCAGTCAGCAATGTGTCTGGGGAAGAAATGGTGAAGGGCAACCAGGAAAGCCTGCAGTGACTCTCTTTTTTGTTTTTTTAAAAATATATCTCTGTTGATTTCAGAGAGGGGGAGAGAGAGATAGAAACATCAGTGACGAGAGAGTCATTGATCGGCTGCCTCCTGCACGCCCCTGACTGGAGATCAAGTCTGCAACCCCGGCATGTGCCCTGACCGGGAATCGAACAGAGATCTCCTGGGTCATAAATAGGTCAATGCTCAACCACTGAGCCACGCCTGGTTGGGATGCAGTGACTCTCTTTACAGGGGAATCATTTTTGCATAAAGGGACAGTGAAATAGTGAATTTTGGGTCAGGGACAGGTAATAAATACAAAATCTGACTTGCAACAATAAAAGATGAAATATACTTAGTAAATTTGTGAAGACAGTGTTTTCAGTTTAAGACATAAAAAGAGATGGGCTAAGGGACAGTAAGGAACAATAAAGAAGGCCTAAAGGAGGGATGTGTGCCCCATAACACAACACAACACAACCACATAAATAAGCAACCCAAACTAGCAACTGAATTACAAACGATCCTCAGGGACACAGTGTGTGGCCCCAGAAGGAGGGGTCAGCAGGCGTCTCCACCTGGTTCCGCTGCTGTTATTGCCACAATCACCTGGGTAGACTCCGAGGGCACTGCGTCCTGGAGCTTCCTGAAGGATGGTCCTCAGAGGATACACAGGCCCAGGCTTGCGTATTTATTACGGCTCGGCAAAAGGAAAACAGGCACCAAGAAGACTGCAACTCCAGGCGCCTGGCCAGAGGCAGGGCACAAGCTTGTGTTTAGGGTGTGGCCTGCTCCAGGTGCACCTCTTTCCTGGCTCCTACTAAAATCTTTCATCTCTGCGAATGCGAGGTGCCCACAGGGATACCATGAATTCTCAAAGCTCAGGACAGAACAAAGATTCAGTTTCCCTCCCACTCACACAGGTCTAATTGATACTTTGAGGACTCTGGGCAACTGAGAAGGGGAGTGACGTCCCCTTAGCAAAACTCTACCCGGCCCTGCAGAGTGAGCTGACCTTACCACCTACTCAGAATTACAATCGCAGAATATAGAGAAGACAAAACTCACAGAAGAGCAAGACAGCACATGTGTGGCACCCTGGGGTCATTTTCTGGGTACAAAGCTTTCCTTTCTCCCAGTAAGCCCCACTCAGTCACTGGTGAGTGATGCTGGTAAGTAAGCTTTTAGTTTAAGACTCTGTGATGGGTGGAAAGTTCGGCAAGTGCCAGAGGCTATGAGAAGTATAGTTCTGCCCTTAGGAAACCCACATTGTTTCTGGGAAGACAAGACCAATCCACAAAAGGAGACAGAGAATGGAAAGCCACAGCCTGAGCAGGGATGATTTGGCCAAGGTCTAAAAGGCAGGTGGCAGCAGAGCCAGGGTCTGGGATGCCCATCTGTGAACAGTGCAGGGAAGGCCAGCAGCATGCTGGGAAAGGCTGGGCTGGAAAATGGGGCCATTGCCCTGGGCATTACTGGACTCTGAGAGCAGTCCCTTATCCAGTCCTGGAGGGCTCTCGCTGTGGGCAGGATCCCTTGCTCCTCCGAGGCAGCTGGCTGGGAGAGGCTGACTGCAGCAGGGCTGGTAAGGGTGCTGACCGGGAGTGCTCAGGGGAGACAGGAGGCTCCTGAACATGATGGACTGCTTTCACTAGGCTGCAATCCCCTCCTGCCTGCAGGGAAATGACTTGGAACAGGAACAAGAATTTGAACTGCCAAACTGTATTTGCTTGGTGACTCTGGTTGCTTGTGAGAAGTCAGCTCAGGGAGGAACCTCTGTTCCAGACAATTATGCCTGGCACATGCCCGCAGACCTGTCACTCACAGCTGGGGCTGAGGAGTTTGGGGACTATTGCAGCTCCTCACCCTGGCATTCAAAATCTTGACTACTGACCCTACCTTGCCCCTGACCTCCCCAATCTTGCTCCCCACTTCTCTCCAGTACCAACCCAGGCCGGACTGGCTTCCTTATATTGTTCACTGGTGCCCCGAATGGCCTCCCCTCTCTGTGCTCCTCTCCAATTCTGCACTGTGCAGGCTTCACCCCACACCTGCTTTAGGGAGAGCCAATCCTTTCCCTCAGGATCAGACAGTCTCTCACAGCGAGGGGCAGCCTACCTCATCTGCAGTTAGCAAAGAACACTAGTAAAACATGGCTCACTCATTTGCCCTACAAAGCTGGGAGAGGGGGCTGGACAAGAAACACGTATCTGGGACCAGTGGTGGTTTGCTCACCCCTGGAGAAAGGTGTACTCTCAGCTACAAGGCTGCAGCCCTGGCCAAGGGTAGAAGAGAGAACAGGACCCAAGATGCATTAGTCAGAGATGAGGGTTGCCCAAGTGGAGGAATAAAGTGGACCCGCATCCTGGAAGGACAGAACATGCCTCTGCAGACCTGGAGGCTGGAAGAGGAATGGCAGGAAGGCGCTTTGACCATGGCTGCCCACGTCTGAGAACCTGGAGGGCTTGTGATCTGGAAGCCTGCTGGGACAATGGCCGGGAGAGGGTCTAAGTGGCTGTCTACAGGGGGAAAGCTGGGGCGAGGAGGGGCATGATGCAGAATCCAATGCCACCAAAGGCTGGCTAACGTAGGCAGGGAAGCCTACGGAACAGGCAGATCCTGACGTTACACGTGCTTCAATCACTTTGCCGGACACGGTGAACTGACACACGGAGCTGCTGCTTCCTTCTTTTCTCTGTTCCACAGAAAGTTATATTTTTTTACCAAGGCCTCACTCACCATTCATTCATCCATTCACTTGCCAGTCACCTGTGCTGCGCCTGGCCCTGTGCTGGGCACTGGAGATGCAACAACGAATGGGCACAATCTTGCCTTCAGGAGATCACCGTCTAGAGCTGGAAAGAGCATCATGCCCCGGAGGGCAGGCGCCCCACAGCCTTCACACACGGAACTGAACATTATGAAAATGTTTTTCTTTGCATACATTTAACACTGAAACAAGCACCAACTCTGTTAGAAAATTACATTTAAATATAGTAATCCCAAATCACAGGTGTCTCATTTATCAAAGACAAAAACCATTGGGACCATTCTCCAGATAAGGTTTTGTTTTACTTTTCCTGCTTAAAATCCCATTGTGAGCTTATTTCATGCTCAGAAAGATTTTACATTCTTTCCAGGCTTTCTCTTCAAAAGCCAGACCTTCACTGGGGCCAGTCCTTACAAGTTAAAATATAACAAGGTGGTTCTTTTTTACTCCACTAACTCATTCATTCATTCATTCATTCATTCATTCATTCATTCACGACTATTCCTTGAGCACCCACCATTGGAGCCAGACATGTGCTAAGCCCGAGGAATTCAGTGGACAGAGAGACAGAATCCTGCCTTCAGGCTCCTTAGGGTCTAGTGAATTATCCCCAACCAGACCTTGGGTTCCTGAAGGCTGGGAACATGGTTTCCTTCTCTGGCTGGTCCCTCTTTCTCTGCTTCTTGCTTCATCTTAAATAGACGGGCACAGAAGTGTCTCTATTTTGTTCTTTATGTCTCATATGTCTTACTGAGCTCATGAGAGTAACCTGAACTTCTGTTCTGGCCCTGCATCCTAAAATATTTAAATGAGCACAAAAATCCACCTCCATCTAAGGCCATTGTTTCGTCATTCCCAGAGCCAATGCTTTAGAGACCCCCTAACCCAGAGGCTGGATTCTGGATCTCCAGCCTCGACCTGGATGCCTTCTGTGCAAGCCCACCCTTCCCCGGGTGGTGAGTGATGCAACATTTGAAATGCACCGGCTTGACTCAGCACTCCGAGATAAAGTGAACAGGCTTGCTTGCCATTCTGAGCACCGTGGGTAATTGCTATTGATTCAAGATGTCATGAGATTTGAGAAAGAGCACACTGCACAAACTGGGCACATGACGTTTGACAAGTTACCTCAGACATTCTCACCTGTAAAATGGAGATAATATACCCCATAGGGGTTGTGAGAGTAAACAAGCTACTCTATTTCTTGTAGCAGAGGGAGTGCACTTTAAAATTCCCTCTAGTTATGTGTTATGACGATTTGAGAATAGGTCTAGCAGCTTCCATGCACCAGGTCAAGCTGCCTTTACTCCACAAGACTGACCAAAGCAGACCCACCTTGCCAGCCAGGCTTGCAAACTGGCTTCACGTCCACCTGCACCAGGGTGTCCTGAGCAGCAGGCTTCTGCCCACAGTCATAGGCGGTCACCAGGATCTCATACTGGTGTTGCTTGTCATAGCTCAGCTTCTCAGTGTTCCTGATGTTGCCTGAGGACACAGAAATATTCAAAATTGTTTCAGATCAAGTTAAGCATACTGCAGTTCTCCAAAATCCCTTCCTCAGTCCTCCAACCTTCACCAGAATGAAATGACCCCCTTTCCTATCCCTTTGTAAAAACAAGGGCGCACGGAGCCATGGCTTCCACAGGTGTCCTGCTTGTACCTATGTGGCAGATTCCAGGATCCTTGGCTGGAGCCACCCCAGCTATGAGACGGTGTTGCTTCGAAATTCCAAGCACGCACTTGAAATCCAACTGGTTTGTGTTTGTAAGTAATGGGTTGCTGGAAAACTCTCTCTTAAAGTGCCCCATGCGGCTGCGTCCCTGATGTAAGGCCCAGAGCTCATCTGCCATGAAACCTCTGGGAAAAAGATGGAATTCAGAAATGTCCTGACACATATTTTTTAACATCTGGGTTCATTGCCAGGAATGTTCCCTGCCTCTTCTCACATTATTTTGCTACCAAATAGGAAGTAAAATCAATAAGAAGACGTGTGACCTCTCTTCCAAAGCTACACAGAATAAAGATTCCTTGCCCTGGTGGCAAAGGCATTTTTCTTCCCCAAGACAGACCAAACCATTTTTATGAGCCATTTGCGTGTTTTTATCCCTGTGGGTTTGATATTATGATTCAGAAATGAATATTTGATAATTAATGAGTAAAACTTTAATTGACAATTTTTGCTAAAATACGGTTTTGGTTCCAAGAAACTAATATAGGCCAGATGTGCACTGAATAATTTTTAGTTTTTGATTCCCAGAGATTGTAGTCCTCCCTCGTTGAGAGTGATTTCATTCTTGCATTTTCTTCCGATGGTGGCGCTGATAGCAAATTCGAACCCAAATGTCATCACCATCCTCTACCAGAAGCGAAATGAAGGCAATTGAAATGAAAGGCACAACAACAACAAGGCGACAAGCAAGTAAACAAACATGCGACGGCTGACTCGGCATATTTTTAGATTTCACCCAAGCTAAGGGAAACTCCCTAACGAGCTTTCTTCCATTCCGACTGATGGATATTTCTCACGTGCACGGAGACAACAGGCACTAAGCCAAGAAAGCCTGGGAAACGAGGCAAGTCACAGAACGTTTTAAAGACGGGAAAGTCCATCCACCAATCGCCCGAAATTAAACATTACTCAGCACTGGGCCGCGAGCAGGTGCCACACATGTGAGTGTGTGTGAGCAGGAGGAGGGAGGGTGGGCGAGCGGTGGGCGACGAGGGCTGAAGTTGCCCAGGACATTGGACCAAGGATTAGGATAATTTGTTCTGCTATCTGCTCTGGACTGTTTCTAAAAATGCAACTGCCACCATGGATTTGGAGTAAAATTTACTTTAACAAAGCCAGTCAAAAATCTTTGAATAAAAATGGGTTAGAGGTATTTTTGGCCTTGTGGCTGATGTTCAGAATCCGCTTCTTTCCCCCCAAATGTTTGTTTCAGCCTCAGCTTGGGGCTCGCACAGGCCTGGACGGCTCAGCTTCAGGCTGGCAGCGCTCCCTGCGGGCTCTGTTAACTAACTCGTTTGTGGCTACTGTTATCACAGGGGAGGAATTCTGTCAGGTGGAGGCCCCGTACTATACCCACGAGAAGCAGGTTTCAGCAACATCAAACTGAATTTTCAACAAAAAGTTTGTACTTTCTCTTTCTTTAAAGTTAAATGGCTCTCAAAAGATATGCCTCTTAGAGGAGGAAGGCTTAGGGTTTACAATCCGTGTGACATTAAGCAGACCAAACACTATTGATTGTGCTAGAAAAATAAACACACGCCGGCAATCCTTGCCTCAATTTGTTGCAGCTCCTCTCCGGTACCTGTCTTAATGAAACTGTCTGAGAAACTAATTTCCTTTCTCTGCCACCTTTCATGCATGTGAGGATAAGATTCTGAGCACAGGATGTGCAGCATCAGGTCAAAATCAGAGAGCAGTATTGGGAACCACCGTTGTGTGAGGGAGGGTAATATCTGGATGAGACGCCCATTTAAAATTTTGGTAGCTCAGAAGAAGCCACCCATTTTGCCTGTTACAATTCTATTTCCCCCCCTTGCAATTGGGTAATTTCTCCTAGTGGTGCCTACTCAGGGAGACCCGAGTCCACAGTTAACCCTGGTGAAGGATAGCTGCCCCTGGGCCTATTCCCCTGTCCAAATGAACCTGCGGACCTAACTCGAAGAACAATCAGTACCTACCTTGCATGTGGATGAAGGTAATTTTTTAAAACTCAGGTGGGGAGCGGGGTGCAATGAGGCAAGCACAGTGACCTGCACACTCCTTCCGATGGAGTTTAGATTGGAACAAGCCTTTAGGAAAGAACGGGCCAGTCACTGTGCAATTATTCACAGCTTTTGGGCATGCAATTCCACACCTAAAAATTGATTTCAGAAAAATGACAAAAATTTCAGATATTTATTGTGAAAAATTGCAAATACAGGTGAAACTATGTCCATCTCAGCATTATTTATTACATTGACAAAATAATAAAGAGACTGCATGTCTGATAGGAAGGGAGGAGCTACGTGTAAGAGTCTGTGCATGAGATGGAGAGTTGTCAGCACTGAAAGTGGTAATTATGAAGCATTTCTAAGGTGCAAAAATCCACATAATTGAATGTTAAGTAAAAATGGGAAGATAAAGAAAAGCAAGAAACATGTGGCCATACTTTTGTTTAAAAAAGCCATTAAAAAAAAACACCAATACTGGTAAATGTCCATAGTGGTTACTTTAAGAAAAATATTTTAATAGTGGTTATCTTTGGTGGGATTACAAGTGCCTTATTTTCTTTATACTTTACTATGCTTTCCAAATTTCCCACAAAGGGCACTTGTCACTCTTCTGTTCAGGTGGAAGAGAAGCATTTTCATTCACTTTAAGAATAAACAGAGCCTAGGATGCACTTCACTCAAAGGCTTCAGTCTTGTTTGTTACTCAGCAGGGCAGCTGGCTGACAGAGCAAGCTCGGCTGAAACCAAACAAGCCTGAGAAGTGGGAAAAGCAGCCCAGTGGTGAGTGGGTGTCATCAAGACCCCCGCTGCTCCCTCTGTGGTCATTCTCAAATCTGGCTGAGCGTTTGGCTTGCGTCAAGGCTCTGGTGAGTGCCTTGATTGTAGTTTACCCACCCCTTACACAGGCAAGATATTTAATTCCCATTTTACGGATGAGGATCTGGGGCTAGGTTTAAGTAACTCTCTCTCTCTCTCTCTCTTTCTCTCTCTCTCTCTCTCACATACACACACACACACACTGATGAATGTAGGATTAAGACACAACTTTGAGCTTTTGAACATTGTCGTGCATTCCTGTCAAATATCATTAAGGAGAGATAATATCACTGGTGGGAAGGCCTTGGGGCCAACACTCAGGGGACCTGGGCTCCAGTCCCAACTCTGCCACCCACGTGACAGGTGCTATTAGACAAGCTCTTTATGCTTTAGGACTCAGTTTTTCCATCTGTTCAATGGAAATGAGCATCTAGGCTCCACCGATCTCTGAAAGACTGGCCAAGTGCCAGAAGTTGGGGACCTGGCTGTCATCTGAAATTGATATAGAACTTCCCAAGGAAGAGTGATGTCACCAGCTCAGAGTTACTTGCTCATAATTTCAGCCTGGAAATCCATGGGGAGTGAGTGAATAACCTTCATGTCCCAGTCATCCAGGTAAATATCTAATAATCATGGCACCATGAATTGAGCACTCCCTATATACCACATACCCTGCAAGTATTATTTCTGGGCACTGCCTCTCCCTGAGACCTCACAACCCCACAGTGAGGCAGGAACTATTACTGCCATGATTTCACAGGAGACAGAGGCTGAGGACCTCTGTTGGAAGAGGTCGAGTCTTCAGTTAAAACAGGCCATTCTGACTCCATGTTATCTTCTATCCTTCCTGCTGCCCTGCTCTCCTTCCTTCCCCCCAAAACAAAGAGCCTGGCAGGTTGGAAGGGCCAGGAGCCATCTACTTGAAGCCATGCTGCCTCAATGAGGGAGCCCCAACTCAGCAGTACTTTTTCTGATATGCATGCAAAGAACTTCTTGAAGGAGCCTGTAAGGTCGCTGGAGGAGTGATGGATAAGGGCCAGTTGGGAAGCTCATTAGGATGGGAGCTGTTTCTGTGCCTGCCCCTAGGTCCTACCTTCATTACTTGGAGAACTGCTTTTGTAAACCTCACTGTCAGGGGCCCACCCTCCCTGGGAGTGCCCACTCTCCTCTTCATCTTATGTTGTAAACCAACGTTGGAGGCAGAGGCCTGGCAAAGAACCATTAGTCACTTTTAATGAGACAGCTAGGGAAATAAATTGGCATATGTTAGTGAAATGGCTCATCAAGGTGAGTAATTATCTTCATGACTGGGGCAGTTTACCCTCTGCTGAAAGAATTTGCATCTCATCTCTCACTGGCCTGTGGCTCTCCAGGACCAAGGCAGGAGGTCAAGGGGAGCTTGACAACTCACCATAGACACCTCTCTCTCTAGTTCTGCTCTTCAGCAGGGACTTGTCACTCCCCAAATTCCAGTTTTTGTGGACATAGACCAAACAGTTGATCATAGGGGAACAGAAAAATACAAAAGAACTGTTTTACACTTTATGAAGTGGTGTGTGTGTGTGTGTGTGTGTGTGTGGTGAGATGTGTGTTTGTGTGGTAGGGATGGGCCACCTGTCTGTAGGAAAAGCTATCAGAGGGAAGCTCTGACATGCTCTACTAGTTAAAATTACTATTTCTTAGTCCTGAACCAAACTTTAATTGAAGTCTAGTATTTTCTATATTACTATCTTAGGCACTGATCTTGTGTCCTTCACAATTAGCATCTAGTGTTGTCAAAGTGTGTGTCATTTTCATGTGTTTTAGCATTTCATAAGGAAACTTGACTTAGTACTATTTTGTCTATGTTAGGAATATTGATTTCTTCTTATGAAACACCTCACTAACTACTGGAGGTAAGGGAGGAGGATTTCTCCTAGGCTTCTATCCCTTCTGGAATTTTTTGCAGGTCTAAAGATGCAGAAGTCAATATCATAAGTTAAGTTTCTCCCTGGTCTCAATATCAGGAATCACTGGAAGCACTGAAGACTTGCAAGCAGGTGACTGGTGGTATTTCCCTTTAGGTATTGGCTACCAGGAAGCTCAGAGCTAACTTACTGCCCAACCCTGGTTCATGGCATTCTTTGCATACCAAACTCTACCTTGATGCCACCTGACTTTGTATATTTTATTTTGATTTTTCCCCCACCACACAGACACACATCTCACCACACACACACACACACACACACACGCCACTTCATAAAGTAAAAAACAATTCTTTTGTATTTTTCTGTTCCCCTATGATCAACTATTTGTCCACTAGATGATAAGCTCCATGTGGGCAGGCCGATGTCTGCTTTAGGTTCTACTCTATCTCCATTCCAGTTCCCAGCACCGTGTTTGGCATTCAATAAATACAATATTTACAGAGTAGATGAACTTCAGGTTTTGCAACTCTCGAATCTTTGTGCAGCACTTAAGTCTATTTGAAACAAAGTGGGATAATATACATGCACCCACACACTCATGCTAATAATTAAACAATATACTTGGCAAATAATTATCATTCGATCGATATCAAGTTATTGAAAATTGCAGTTAAAGTGGGCTGAGTTGACAGCCTCTGGCTGTCGTATTTACACTACAATGAGTTTTTAATTAATGGTGACAGAGAAATGTCCAGATGGTTTTATTAGGACTGTTTTTAGTTCAATAAGTTCAGTTTAAGATTGGAGTGGCCTGGGAGGGTTCTTCCATCCTTCATTCTCACTAGGGTGAAAATTCTCAAAGAGCATTGGCAAGACCTTTAAAGATTCCTGAATAGATCTGCAGCTTAGAAGGTTTTTTTCATAAGTCTTTACCTCTTCTTCTGGCAACTCTTTGTTTAGGAGCAGGAAGCAGGTTATTGTGGTGGGGTAATGTTATAATTGCTTATGTAAGGAAGGGACTCAGACATAGCCGAGTTGATGACGTGACTCATGTCTGATGACAACTGAAAAACCTACCAGAAAATCAACCTGTCTGCAGCATCCGGGTGAGTGGCATTGTGAGTTCTATAGACTGTATTCGATGAGTAGATGTCTTAGGGGGGATGCTCTATACCTAGCTGGGCTGCTAGGAATGTCAGGCCACCGCTCTAGTCCAGGACTAAGTTCTGACTACAGAGCCTAGATCAGGGATGGGCAGGGAGGCATCACCTGCTAAGTACATTCAGGCCCCCACTTGGCCTTCAGAATGAGGGTGAGGATTGTTTCCCTGCCCCCACTGAGGTCCTCTCAGGACACTCACCATTTCTGTCGATGGCAAAAGGTACATCGGTTGTGACAATTTCGTAGTTGCAGATCTGGCTGTACTGGGGGGAGCAGTCTTCGTCGATGGCCTCTACTTGCAGGATGCTGTCGTAGATCTTGCCCTCGGTCACAACAGCCTTGTAGGCTGGCTCTTTGAAGGTGGGAGCAAACTCATTGACGTCTTTCACCTGGATATGGACCACAGCCCTGGAACCACACACAGAAAAGAAGAGATGGTGGTAAAGAAAGAATCACACCACCTTCCCCACCTCCCCTGGGAGGAAAAGGCCCAAGTGGTCACAGTCTTTGGTGAACCAAGAAAACAGAAACCACGAGCCAATCAGTTGGTGGTTGTCTTCCCAGGTGAGTGTTCTGTCTTCCCTCTCATTGGAGACCCTTCTACCTGCCCTCGCCCTGATCCCCAGGGATGAATCCACCCCAGAGCCACTCCTGCCCTTTGACCTTTCTTGTGGCTCAGTTTTATTTCGGCAACTGCATTCCTCTGGATTGTCTCTCCTTTCCCCCATTCATTCCTTCTTCTGTTCACTCACTCCTCCATTGAGTAAGAAGTTAACCACTCTTACTCCGTGTTAGTCTCTGAGTCAGAGACCATAAGGGAGAGAGTTACAACCCAAAATGAAAAGTGCTGGAACAGAGAGAAGCACGTGGCATGGAGGAAACCCAGGGAGAGGTCCCAGCCAGGCCGGCTGGCTGGCTCAGGGAAGGCTTCCCAGACGAAGTGACACCTGAACTCAAGTCTGACGGTGGAACTGGTCTATCCCTCTGTGAAGCAGGGGTAGAGAGTTTCAGATGTCGGAAGCAGCCAGTGCCAATGCCTGCAGTGGCCTGGGGGACTGGCAGGAGAGGAGCAGGCTGGAGCGCCATGGTGTGACCCCTGGGTAGACATATGGGAAGAGCCGTGTGTGACAGAGATGCGTGGGTGAGTGGGAGGCAGTCCAGGGAGCTGTGCCAGGTGACTCACTTGTGTGACTTCTTCCAGGCGGTCTCCCGGGGCCCCGCCCCACAGTCGTAGGCCTGGATGATGAACGTGTACTCCTTCTGCAGCTCGCAGTCGATGGCGCTCTTGGCACGGAGCCGGCCCTCTCCCGATGTCTTGTTGAGCACCACGGCCTCGAAGGGCAGCTCCTGGCCGTGGATCTTGAAAGCACAAATTTCCCCTGCAGAAGGATGAGAGACAGTGAGCAGGAATCCTGAGAACCGCCAGACTGAAGACAGAGCTTCTGTTGCACCAGATTTTGCAAAGCTAACGCCTCCAGGCCATTTCCTCCACACAGAGCTGTCAGACCAGAAGGGGCCTCCAGAGGCCCAGCCCAACACGTTCATTTCATGGACGGTAAGACTGAAGTGTTTCGAGCATGGAAATGTCACTCATTAAGTGTATCTGGGAGAAGAAGAGGGGAGAGTCACGTGCTGGGAGCTGGCTGATGATCCTGGTTTCCCACGTTTCTGAGCAGGTTTCCAGCTTGCCCTCTGCCCAGTCTGAGATTAAAAATTTGCCCACAGTCAAAAGACAAATGACTGCAGAGGAAAGGAGGAAAAGGCCCAAGAGTTCACAATCTTTGGTCCTGTGACCACATCCTTTCTACTTGAACGTGAGCCCTGTGAATCAGCTTGTTAGAAATACAGAGGCCCAGGTCCCACCCAGACCTCCTGAGTGGAGTCAGAACCTGCATTTTAACAGGGTCCACAGGTGATTTGTTTGCTTGCTAAACATGGGCTGCACTGTTCTGATCTGTCCTTTGTTCCTGATTTAAACACCCCACGTTGCTGCAGCCACATTCCCCCTGTCCCCTCCATGTCTCTCCACCTACCACTTCCCTGTGGGGAGAGGGACTCCACTATGAGTCACAATTTTTCTCTCAAAACAGTGGGGGTGAGTCTGTGTGAGTTTCAGAATCCCAGTGGAGCCTGAGAAACTAACTTCTTAAAGGGTCGCACATGTTGTGAAATTAATGTATTTCTCCCCCTCAGGTGGCTTAATGTGTATTAAAACGATTCCTCTGCATTAAAATGACAAGGCCATGAAAATATCTTCCCTGTCCCCATGAATAGATATTTGTTTCTGGAACTCCGACTGCAAATAAGCCCTGTACTGCGTGCCTTGGGAGGTGCTGAAAATTTGAAATATGTTTTTTTCCTGCATTGAGGGAGTTTATAGATCTGTTGGGGAGACAATGTCTAGATGTCCAGTAAGACCATTCAGGGTGCAAAGGAGTGTGTGAGTGTCACATGGCCTGGGCACCGAGTGGCCTGGGAGCAAAATGCAGGCTTAGAACCCAGAGGTCTGGATTCACATCCCAGGCTTGCCGATTACTCACTGATTTAGTCAAGTTATATTGATTCTTTGGCTCTCAATTGTGTGACTTGTAAAATGGTCCATGAGGAAGTGTTGGAAGGAGGGCACCTATCTCGAGGTAGCCTAACCTTGGTCTGACATTGCCCCAGCTGCACTGCTGGAACCATGGTGAGGCACCTAGGGTGCACAGTCTAGGGGCCCCTCACCTCAGGGTGACCAGGCACCTGCCTCGCTGTTGCAAAGTGACACTGTGAGAAGAAAGGAAACATGACTGCGTGCCTGTTCTGTGCCAGGTACTGAGCTTTGTACCCGGGCCTGGGTGACCTCCTTTAATCTTCATAACAAACCTGTAAGGCAGAGGTTTTATACCAGTTTGTGCAAATTAAAAAAAAAGAAAAAAAAAAATCAGAAAGGTCATTACTTGGTGAAGGTCACAGAGGTCAAGGTGGTATAAAACCCAGATATGGCTGACTTCTAAACCCATGCCCTTTCTCCACTGCACTGTCTCCAAGCAGCCCCATAACTTCGTTTTTATTTATTTTTTATTTTTAAAATATATTTTATTGATTTCAGAGAGAGGAAAGGAGAAGGGGAGAGAGAAAGAAACATCAATGATGAGAGAGTCATTGATTGACTGCTTCCTGCATGATCCCAGGGAAACAAGCCCTCAACCTGGGCATGTGGCCTGACCAGGAATCGAACTGGGATCTCCTGGATCATAAGTCGATGCTCAACCACTGAGCCACTCTGGCCGTACTTCTTTTTTATTTTAATCTTCACCTGAGGATATGTTTTTATTGATTTTAGAGAAAGGAAAAAGAGAGAGAGAGGGAGAGACAAACATTGATGTGAGAGAGAAACATCAACTGGTTGCCCTCCTCATGCTCCTCAACCAGGAATTGAACCTACAACCTAGGTATGTGCCCTGACTGGGACTCGAACCCATGCCCTTTTGGTGTATAGGACGATGCTCCACCAACTGAGCCACTTGGCCAGGGCAGCCCCATAACTTTTGAGGGACTTGCTTCCTATCACACTCCATATCCCCATTCAAGCCTCACTCAGAGATAAATCCCCCATTTCACATATAGGAAGCATGCCCTGCTCTCTTATTAACAATGTTTTCTGAGATGGTCAATTGATAACAATCTTACCTTTAGGCTTTTGATTTTTATTATTTTATTGATCCTCAGTTTCGTTATGAACTCTCCATTTCCACTACATCGCCTCCTGGCCATTTCTCAGATGCAGCTGTGGACTAACCGGCAGGAGAGACAGATTGTGGGCCAGGCTCTAACAAGAAGGCTGGTCCCATTATACTGCTGTTGCTCAGGATCACCCGGCACCTCCGCACTGCCTCAGACAAAGCTCCTCTGCAGCCCTCAGGGTGGAAGAACAGGCTTCATTCCATCTCCTGTTATTTCTGCTCTGAATTATCTGGGGCTTAAATGGATGAACTTCTAAAGTGCCTGCCTTGTGATTCTATCCAAAGATCAATGCCAACACAGGAATATTACCACCGAATATGTCCAGACTGCTTCTCTGGCATTCTCTGAAGTGCCCAGCCACTGCTATGATTATAAGACGAATCTGACCATTTCTCTTTGAAGAGTCCAGTTAACCCAAAAATAAAAGAGGGTAATTTTCTGTTGGAAACACTTGATTGCAATTAAAGTAGTTCTCAAGCCTTAGAAATCCTTCACAAGAGGAAAGGACAGGAAGGAAGGACCAGAGAAGCAGGAGGGGGAGGAAGAGACATGGGGTAGGGGGAGATGAAGGAAACCTCAGGGCGACATACTTTCATCTCACTCAATTCAGCTCAGTTCGGTTCAACAGACCCTGTAGTTTTTGAGAACTGACTAAGTGCCAGGCACTATGCTGGGCCTGGACATACAAAGAAAATGACTTGGACATCTGGAAACATAAGGACACCCCATCCTAAGCACTCATCACTTAGTAGAAGAGACAGTCAACAAGGGCAATGCAGTGCTCACTTAGTTTTCACTGGCTTAGACTGAGATAGGGCTTAGTGCCCTTAAAAAAAACCCTGGAATTCACGTCACCCTCATTTATCCCACCTCTTCATCAGACACTTATGTTCTGGCTGCAAAGACTTTCATTCATTTGTTCGTCCATTCATTCCCCCTCTAAATATGTGTTTGGTGCCCAGCACTGGTGAAACAGTGAGCAAGGAAACCAGGCCAGTCCTGGCCTACCAGCTGTGGAGTCCCGTAGGGGAGGGAAATAAGCAACCAGAGGGTCGCAGACCTTAACGGAGAATGGTGACTGTGACGCATGGCTGGGGCTGGGAGAGTTGGGACTTGGTCCGGCAGACAGGGCTGACCTAAGGATGTGCCCTGAGGATGTGATGGCTGAGCTAAGGCCACAGGACGAGAGAGGGACACTGCCGTAGGGCCCTTCACCAGGAAGGACCATATCAGGCCAGTGTGACTTGGGCACACTGAGGCGATAGGGCAGGGCCGGCTGCATTGCTTTGTGACCTGAGAACCATGCAGGGCTCGTGCTCAAGCAGGTCCCGAGCTTGATTTAAACCTGTGCTGTTGCCATCTTGAAATTCTTAATAACTTTATCTTTGAACTTTTGTAAGTGAAGCCAGATGGACGGCAGAGCACATTATGAGCAGGGAGATGGGCGCGATGGGCGTGCTCACTGTCCCTGTCGCCCACGCACACGTAGAACTCAGACTGCCCCGCGAGCACAGGCTTCGAGAGGACCAGGATGCCTGGCAGTTCAGGGGACTCAGGGACGACAAGGTAAGCCTGTGACGCTGAGGACTGAGCAAGCAGACAGCTGACAGCCCCGACAGGCCATCCCTTCTGTTCGAACCAAAATTGTTTAGACCACAGAAGGAAGGCAGGGGCATTTTAAGAAACACGATCGACCAGAGAGCCCTGTTGTGTTGTTTCTTACTCCTGTTACTTCTCGGTAGTAGCCAACAACTCATGCTGACAGTTTTGACAGACAAGAAAAGAAAAGCTAAGACGATCCACAGCTCCTTTTCTTTTTGGACTGTCTTTTCGATCTGTAAGCCAAAGGTAGAGAGTGTTAGTAGGATGTGTACATATCAAGAAGGGAAGTAAAAATAGTCGTGTTCCGTCTGCGTGGCATTTACACTGCTCTGGTAAAGCCCAAATGCATATGCTCATGTGAGCTACAGAATGCAAGTTCTGTAATTCTCAGAGATTCTGCCCTGCAGTTAACCGCCCTTGTATTTATATTTAAAACTGGCATTGTACAGTACAGAGATAACTGGTAAAACTCATGCTAATAAATTACCATTTTAACTTTTCTTTACTGAGAAGGGCACCAAATAGCACATTTACAAGGCCACAAGTAGAGAGAGACTGGAAGAAAGGCCCCAGGACGGAGACCTGAGAAGGAAGAGTATTTAAAGCCGCAGCTCCCAGTGTCGGTGTGCGACACGTTGGGCTGCCTTGATCTCTCGGGAGGCCTGTCAGTAGAATTTGTTATTATTAATAAAGCACTGCAGTGGGAGGAGGATGTGCTTAAAAAGGAAAAGATCAGATTTAATGGTTTCCATATAAAAATGTCGCTTTTAAGTCTTGCTTTCCAACGTACTTTCTTGGGCGGGAGAGCCGGAGGGCAACACGCAGATGACCGTGCACTTGGACCCGCAGTGGGGAAATGAGGCCAGCAGCTGCCCCACCTCTGGGTGCCATCCAACACCTGCTGTGGCCTAAGGTGGCTGAACTCGGCTTCACCAAGAGCCCCCGTGAGGGGCCAGGTCAGAGGGCGAGCCCCTGCGGTGCCTGACGGAGCACAGTGGCTCAGCCCTCCAGTCACCTCTCTGTCTCACAATTACCTCTTCCTCTGCAGGAACACACCTCTCAACACACCAGCAGAAACTGGTGTAGTTGTCTGAATGTCTCCCATAAGATTCTGGGGGGAATTTATGAATTAATGAATTCATTGATGAATGAATGAAGGACTGAAATGGATTTTTAGAATATAGTTTATTCCTACCTTTGAACAACAGATTCTATTGATTCCATTTTTCCGACGAGGAAACTGAGTCTCAGAGAGATTAAGTGGTTTACCCAAGGTCAATGTGATGGTAAGGAGCAGATCATGGACTGATACCTAGATGCTTTGGATCTCAATTCAATGCTCTCTGTCCTTTCATGTGTTTGTCACTGGGCAGTTGTGACGTTCTAGGGCAGAGCTTCTCAAAGCGCCATCTATGTATCACTGGGATCCCCAAGACCCTTTCTGCAGGGTCCACAAAGTCAAACTTGTCATCCTATGCACATGAAGACATTATTTGATTTTTCCACTGTGGTGATATTTGCATGAATGGTATAAAAACAATGGTGAATGAAAGTGTTGGTGTCTTAGTAGCACCTAACTGCATTCTTTGCCACATATAGTCACAGAAACAAACAAACAGATAGATAAATAAATAAGGTCAATTTCACTTAAGAATGGCTTTAATGATGCAGTCAATATTAACAATTTTATTAAATCTTAATCCTTGGGTACACGTATTTTAATATTCTGGGTGACAAAGTGGAAAGTATACATAGAGCACCTTTGCACTGAAGTGTGCTGGTTTGTCTCTAGGAACAGGATTTGTGTGATTTAAGATGAGTTGGGAGCTGAACTAGGGCCTTTCTTCATGAAATGCCAATTTTACTTACCAGAATGACTGACAGACAAACTATGTTTATTCAAACTTGAGTGTGTGGCAGGCATTTTCTTTTTTTAGGTAAGCCTGTTACTTCAAGGAAAAGAACTAATGGTATTTGTCTCCAAAAATAAAATCCAGGCTTTCAGTTTTGGAAAACTTGAGTCTTCCACTGTGACAATATACCAATACTTTAATACTTCTCTGATGAGATGGCCGGTGATATTAATGAGTGAAATTCTTTGATATCATATAATGAATTATGTCAACTTTTGAAAGATCTGCTTAACAATGAATCGATCAATACCTTCCAAACAACCAACGCATAATGTTATGCCGTCACCTATGGGAAAACGATGCAGTCAAAGTGCGGAATCGACCAGTGGATTTTAATGTAAAAGTGTATAATAAGTTCATTAATGTGATTTCAGATTATTTATTATAACTAACCTTTAAGAAACTAGTACTTATGGAGCTCTGGTATAGTATCAGAGAAGAATATTTATAATTATCTTAAAAGATTATGAAATACTCCTCCCTTTTCCAACTACATACCAGGGTAAGACCCTATTTTTTTTCTTCACCTGCTTTGACCTATACAACACATGACTGAAGGCAGAATGAGATGGGAGGACCTACCGGTCTTCTCTTATGGTGGACGCGGAAGAGATTGTAAAAATGTACACATCTGCCACGTTAACTTTATTTTGGAAAATGTATTCTTTTGGTCAAATTATGTTCTATATGTTAACTTGTAATGAGTTTATTATTATTACTTTAAAGTAAATTAAGAAATGAGCATTTGAAAGTTTCTCAGTTTTAATTTCTAACACAGTAAATATTGACAAATATAACCCACATAGACAAAGGCTCTTGAGGGTCATTAATAACTTTTAAGAGTATGAAGAGGTCATGAGATCAAAAAGCTTGTAATTTACCGATGATAGTTTCCACCCAGATGATTCCATATCCTGTTCCTGATGCTTATAACAGGACCCATCACCTCTCGGGGAACTCCCAATCGCAGAGGAACCCAATTTGCTATGTATCTCACAGCTTTGGCATTGTATGAGAGAAATTACGCAGACCTTGGTATCTGCAGACTGCTGAGGGTGGAGAACTTCATTTTTAGATTTTCATCCAAGCACGGATGGTTATAATCTGGCCCTGGAGCTGGACAGGCTGAGCTCAAATCCTACCCCTGTGGTTAGCTACCTGTGGGACCTTGGGCAAGTCACTTACCTCTCTGTGCCTGTTTCCTCATCTGTACAACAGGAATATATTAGTAATAGTTGCCTCATAGGGTTGTTGATTATTGAACTAATATATGAAAAGAATAATAAATGAACTAATACAAATAAAGCACTTAACAGCGCATGGTACGAAGTCAGTACTATAGGTGTTAGCTCTCATCACTGTCACTACAGTGAAGAAAAGTAAGTCTCACGCTGCTGGCAAACTCTATATTTGAGAACCGAAGAGGCTGAATGTAGAGATCATTTTATCACCAGAAATGTTTTGAATGTATGGCACATGTATCATTAATGAAACCATCTGGTTCCTTGAACTATCTTGTACCTATCAGCCACAGCTTACACATATTTATTTTCCTGAATATCAGTGGCCAATGACTGCATCCTGTGCATTTGCAAAATCTCATCCAGGACCAGTACTGCCTCATGGGGAGGGTTTACTAGGGGCGGATGGGTTGTTTGTCTGTTTGATTTTGCTCCTCATAGTGACTAGAAGTTGCTAATGGCCTTGACTAGGCAAGAGTCAAGGATGCTAAATATCCTGTCCTAGGCCAGTCGGTCATATCGCCAAGGACCATTTCACCTATGATCGATACAGTCCCCCTTGAGAAACACTGTACCTCAAGCATGCAGCTGGTCCTCAAGGAGCAAACACCAGCCCAGTTTCATCCCCCCAGGTCTGAAGACATTGATAGATCTTGTAAAGGCTTCTCCAGATTGGTGAGGTCTCCCGGATGGAGGATGACACCACCTGCTTTCAACTGCACACTCTGTGCTCCTCGGTGCACACACCTGGCAGGCAGTGGACACCGACCGCGCTGCCGGAGGGCGGGTCCGATGAGTTTGTTAAGGTGTACTCTGCGCCTCTACATAGAGTCACCTACAATCACTTACGGTAGGATAAAATGGGAGAGGACAAATGGTAATCACATCAAGAGGTAATCATGCTCAGCATAGCAAATTAGGGCTGAATTTAGAAATAAACCTGTACTTAAGCCCTGGCCGGTGCGCCCCAGTTGGTTAAGCGTCATCCTGTGCAACCGATGCCTGTTAGGTTCCCGGTCAGGGCACCTGCCCAGGTTGCAGGCTTGATCTCCAGTAGGGGGTGTGCGGGAGGCAGCCAATCAATGTCTGTCTGTCTGTCTGTCTCTCCCCAATTCCTTTCTCTCTAAAATCAATAAAAAACATTTAAAAAAAAAAAAAAGCAAAAAAAGCCTATACTTAAAAAGGAAAAATTGATTTTAAGCCCTCTCACTGCAGAAAAAAACTTAAAATTTCCGAAAATAGAAAGCTAAAGAAAAAGACTCAATGGATTGTCACTTTGGCCGGTCCCTCCGGTGTCTGGGTGGCAGGGAGCTCTCGGACAGGCCTCGGTTTGGCAAGCAGATGGCCTTAATCTCAGTCCCAGCTCCTCTTTTTTGGGCTGTGTGACCTTCTGTGGTTCATTATAACTGAGAATGTATTGTGCTTGATCACAAAAGTGCCATGAGGTTGCAATGACACACTAAATGAGAAAGAGCTCTGGGAAGTATAAAGGTCTATCTACTTTTTATTATTATAATATGTCCGCCTTCAAGCCTGAAATAGCTAGGTGCATATTGGCAGCTTAGCTTGTTTCTATTAGAAACCAAAGGGGGGTGATGTCACTATTTGTAGCTTTCTACTTAGTTTTGAGCTAAATAAAAATAACTCTGTTGTTTAAGAAGTCATTTTCCTAAAGCTTTATGCTGAAATCAAAATTTCCCTCTCTTTGGAAGATGAACACAGCACAGTTATTATGTTGCTGAAGAACCAATGAAGACAATGCATTTTTCATTCTTTGGCAATATTTGTCAAATGAATAAATGATGTAACAGCTAATCTATATGCTCAGAGACCTGAAGAGGTCCCCATGACTCAGCTAGTCACAGCTGGGTCAGGTAGAGCTTAAAGGCATGTTGGGCGGTCATTTGGTCAAGACGGTGCCCAACAGTCTGCAGTTTAAAGACTTCAGGTACAAAACCATGCTGTGTTTATCATTCACTCAGCAAACCTTCCCTGGGCATAAATAATATGGTGAAAAAAATAAATGAATAATAAACATTTATAAAATCAACTGCAGTTCACATTTACTGAGCATTTATGATGAACCAGGCACTTCTTTAAACCTACAATAAAACCACCTGCATGTCTGCATGTGCTGACCTGCCGGCCAGGGGGTGCAGATTTGGAGAATCAGGGAGAGACCAGGTCTGTCTTCCCAGACAGGAGGAGGAGGCAGATGAACAAAGACTTAAGCACAATAAAATACTGCAGAGGCTGCCATAGGGATCTGTGCTGGGTGCTGTGAGAACACAGATGATGGCGGGTGAGTCAGTCTCACCCCTAAATAGTTGCAGAATCAGTGGCTTGCTGTCATGTAGCCACCAGAGGAAGGCTGTGGCTGC
This sequence comes from Miniopterus natalensis, assembly GCF_054644295.1. Lineage (NCBI taxonomy): Eukaryota > Metazoa > Chordata > Mammalia > Chiroptera > Miniopteridae > Miniopterus > Miniopterus natalensis. Next base: position 28,067,313 of record NC_142095.1, on the reverse strand, counting down.
AAGAAGGCAGTTCCAGCCTAAATAACCCTGCTGAGCCCAGACCCTGCCCCAGACAGGCGAGTCTTGTACCACCTACGAGCACTGTCACGTCTTTCTCTTTACAGTGGTGTTGCAGGGCTTCTCTTCCTAGTCGAGGGTAGTGCAGGTCGGTGCCCGAGAGTCAGGCAAACCCAGATCCAGACCTGACTTTACTTGTCATCTCTGTAACCTCAGAAAGTTAATGTTTCTATACCTCCACGTCCGCATTTGTGAAATGGGAAGAGAGCCATCTCCCTTCAATGGTAAGCATATTATAATGAGAATAGTATTCTTTTTAAAACAGAATTTACTATGGCATAAACTGGGTTGACTGATCTGTGTAAACTTCTATAATTTAATTCTCACCACAGCTGTATGAGAAGGTCAGCAGAAAGTGATGTCCGACCAGGTCAGACGGATACGTTCCTGGTCCACCACGGTGCCCTCGCCTTGCTGGCAACTCCCAGGCCCCCTGCTGACCCCCCAGGCTGATCATGAGGTGCCCGCCACTCTGGTCAGATATCAGATGGGAGGAAAAGCAAGGGAGCAAGGAAACCACACTGAATAGAACAGTGACTGTGTTTATAGTGGCCTTGCTTCTAATTTTTATTTTATTTTATTTATTTTTTAAATATATCTTTATTGATTTCAGAGAGACGAAAGGAGGGGGAGAGAGAGAGATAGAAACATCAATGATGAGAGAGTCATTGATCAGCTGCAGCCCGCAACCCAGGCGTGTGCCCTGGCCGAGAATCAAACCCCGATCGCCTGGATCCTAGGTCGATGCTCAACCGCTGAGCCACGCCCGGCTGGGCCATATTTCTAATATTTTTGAAGAGACTTTTAAAACCTTCTCTCAAAAATTACTAGCCTGGATACAATTACCAGATGGGACTAAATAGCTTTCTCACTGCCAAGCAGAAGTGGGGATCTTGTTTGCCTGCAGCTCTTGGGTGGAGTTCAGTCAGGCCCAGCCCACCATCGCTACCTGAAACCTCCCTGCTAACTCTTACTTGTCCTTTAGGGAAAATAGTGCAGCTGAAGTGCCCCAGAGAGTGAAAAGTCCCATCCAAATACAACGGCCATTTACTGCTGTTCAACTGTCTCCATCAGCAATTTTCTGTGTGAACATCCAAGTCCTACAAGGAGGGTGTCTGAGTATGTGCCAAGGTTCCCAGAAGTCTGAAACTCTGTCCTTACTCTCCAGGGGCTTACAACGGGGTTTCACAAGCAGACGCTGTACAGCTCTACACAGCTCCAAATAATTAAAGGTGTTTGAAGTTAATGAGTGCTAATGAGTCCTCGAAATACAGGGACTATCACAGCCTCCTCAGTTTACCACAGGAAGACCTAAGAGTCAAATTTGGTGCAAATCATGCTCACAGGCAGAACCTTTGGAACCTTTTTCTGTCCCCCTTTCCTGATGTCCAAACAGGGGTCTCAAATATGACCTGGAGGTTGGACCGGTCAGAAGTTCAAATCCAAGCGAACCTGAAGGCTTTGCTGGCCCTCATGCCCATCCTGAAGCCTATTTATTTGTCTCGCCTTCGTTCCGAGTTTTCTCACCCACGGTGTCTGGGAACCCGGGGAGGCGCAGGCTGAGTTTCCCTTCAAAGGTTGACGTGTTCAGTGCTGTACTCTTGCACTTTTCAGAGTGGAAGCCGCTAGCCAAAATGTGCCCCTTGAACACTTGAAATGTGGCTTAGTGTGACCAAGGAAGTGGATTTTAAAATTTTATTTCATTTTACCATTTTAAATGTAAATTTAAGAACAGATAATTAAGTTACTGGAAAGCTTTTAAATATGCTTGGGCATGTGAATTAATTTTTTTCAGCCATAAATTATGTGAAATATAAATATAGATCAAGTTTTTCGATGAAAATTTAGAGCCTAAATTGAAATGTCTTGTAAGTATAAAATACACACCAGATTTAAAAGATCTCCTTATATAAAATAAAATGTAAAACTTTTTATTAATAATTTTCTATTTGATAAGATATTGAATGACATTATTGGATATTCTGGGTTATATATTATACACTATTAAAATCAATTTCACCTGTTTCATTTTATCGATTTACTATAGCTACTAGAAAATATATAATTATGTATGTGGCTCTAATTATATTTCTGTTAGACAGTGCTGCTCAGCATAATTAATAGTGTACATCTCTAGAGGCTAATTTTCCCAGATAAATAAATGTAGAGAGAATGCATTATACAATAACTGTAGAATTGTCTTGCTTTTTGCTGATTTTTATTTCTCAGCATTACTCCTAATACTTAGGATAATGTTTCCTCTTAAAACAGCAGCCCATTTGGCCTTCAGATGATTAAGCCAAATTTAGCTCAAGTTCCCAAAGTACTGATTGTCAGGCCTTGAATTAGCACTGCCTCTTAATGACAGCATCCTTAGAAACAAAAACTATCTTGAAATTTTAATGCCATTGAGTATTTAAATTATTGCACATTGGTTACGTATAGAAATTCAGGTGTATGAATTAACAAATGGCTTTTATTAATTATCAGCTAACATGGAAGTCTTTTGGCAATAGGACTCTAGTTTGTAATCCACTTAGTCATCAGAATTGAAAATGTGTAATTGTTTATAAAGAAGAAATTATTTTTATAAAATACATTTAAAGCACTACATTAGTATTATATTAATAATAAAGTAATAATTTTATAAAATAATAATGATATCTTCCATATCAAGTCATTATGTCAGTATTCTTATTGCACTTTTTCTAATTAGGATAATTCAAACTCACACAAAATGTAATGCACTGTGCTTATTTCTCCACAAATGGTAGGAGAGAAAATGTGGGTTGTAAAACGTAGAAGTATAGGAGCTTAAGGAGCTGTGCTTCTGGTGTGGATAAGTTCCTAACGCAGTGACTCTCACAATAATACCCATAACCCCTGACAATACCCGCACCCTCCACCACCAAACACACACATGAAAAACCTAAGAAGGGAATGGAAAACTGGAGAACGCTACGAGCAATGAATGACTTTTCTGTTTTTTAATTATTAAAAAAATTGTAAAATACACGTAACATAAAATTTACCATCTTAACTATTTTCAATTGTACAGCCCAGTATTACTAAGTACATTCACAAGTTTTCTGTCGTGAGCTTTTGCCCAGGGCAGCTGCAGCCCCTGGGGGAGCAGGGAGGGGCCAACCTCTGATAGAAAGCCTGTTGTCTTTCCGGCCCGGTGAGCAGGACTTGCTGGCATGTGAGACAGAAATCTGGGAGAGGAGCGAGCCAGGGAAGGGGAAGCCCCAATTCTGTGTTTAAACTCCACCCAAGTCTCTGGCTGGCTCCAGAATTCTGCATGTGGGGGACAGACTGAGAGTGCCTGCAGTGAGATCTGAGCTGCTGCCCACAGCAGGCAAGAGAGGGTTTACAGCCTGACTTGCACTAAGGTAATTGTCTATTAAAACAAACATCAACAATTTTTGAAGGAATATGACAATCCAAAGTCGTCTCAACATAACATGCAGAGTGTCCAGAATGTAATTCAAACTATTTGACATAGGAAGAGCCAGGAAAATGGGACTCTTTCTTAAGGGAAAACACAGCAGGGGCCAACCCCCAAATAACTCAGAGAGCTGTATTCTCAAACACATACTTTGAATAAGTGTGCTCAAGGCCATAAAAGAAAATATTCTTGTTATGAATGAAAAGATATAAATCTCACCGACAGATATAACACAGAAAAAAGAATCAAGTACAAATTCTATAACTGAAAGACATAATATTTATTAGCAATAAAATACTGGATGGACTTAACGGCCGAATGGAGATGACAGAAAAACAGATGATTATAAAAGTATCCAAATTGAAGATAAAAGTATAAAGATCAAAAGGAAATAAACAGAGTCTTGGTGACCAGTGAGAAAGCTGAAATAGAAAGGGGAAAAATAGTGAAAAAAAGTCTAAACTCAGGGACCTGTGGGTTGATATTAAAAAGTTTTACATAACTGGTAATTGGAATCCCAGAAAGAAAGAAAAAAGGAGAGGAAGAATGTGGCAAAAATATTTAAAGAAATAATGGCTGAAAACTCTCCTAATTTTGGTAAAAGACATATATTTATACTTTCAAGAAGCCAGTAAAGGGGAATAAATGAGTGTGAAAGCTCATCTCTCACATCAAAGCCAGAGCTGAAGAGGGAGCGGCCGGTTACACACGGGAGAGGTACCGGGATGGCTGTGGACGGATCACAGCCACGGGGGCTGGGAGGCAGTGGGACACCTCTCAAGGACTAAAAGGAAAAGGGAAAACTATCAGTCCCCAAATTCTATACAGAGAAAAAGTAGCCTTCAAGAAAGAAGGCGAAGGGAAGACATTTTTGTTCGTCTCTATTAGACTGGGCCTGCAAGATACCTTAAAGGATTTTTTTTTTTTTTTTTTTTTGTGAAAGAGAAGCGATACTGGGAAATATGGCCTTCAGGGATGAAGGAAGATCATCAGAAATTCTAAGTATCTGGATAAATCTAAAAGGTCATTTTCCCTCTTTTTTTAAAAAACTATATATGACTGTTTAAAGTAAGAGTATAACGCTATCTGTGGGGCTTAGAATATGTGCAGCTACAATACTCATGACCAGTATGGCATAAGGATGGCAGGAGAGGGGTGCTAGATGGACCTATATGGTTGGAAGGTTTCTGCAGTTTGCACAAAGTAGGAAATAGCAATTCTAGGAAGACTGAACATTTGTAGTTAAACAGAAAGTACAAGTAACCATTTAAAAAAATGAAAAAAAGATAAAGCTAAAAGCTCTATATATAAAGTGAAATTCTAAAGAATATTCAAATAATCCCAAAGAAGGCAGGAATGGAGCAAGAGAGAAACATCAGAGGTTAAACAGAAAACAATAAAACGGTAGATCTAAATCAATCATATCAATAATTACATTAAACATGCCAATAAAAATGCAGAGATTATCAGAATGGATAAAAACGCAAGACCCAGCTACAGTGATGCGTCGCTTAATGATAGGAATATATTCTGAGAAATGCTTCGTTAGGTGATCTCATCGTTACGTGAACATCATAGACGATACTTCTACAACCCAGCTGGTATAGCTACTACACACCTAGGTCATACGTGCACACCTATTGCTCTTAGGCTACAGACTTGGACAGCATGTTGCTGTACTGAATACTGTAGGCCATTGGAACACAATGGTATTTGTGCTTTTAAACATTATCAAGTATTAGGTATTGTATATATTGTATGTGCTATACTTTCATACTCCTGGCAGCCCAGTAGGTGTGTTTATACCAGCATCACCACAAACATGTGAGTAATGTGTTGCCCTATCATATCACCACTGTGTGACATCACCGGGCAACAGGAATTTTCAGCTCCATTATATTCTTATGGGACCACCTTGGTATATGTGCTCCGCTGTTGACCAAAACATCGTTATTTGGATAATGGCTATATATAAGTGCTGTCTACAAGAGATGCGTTCCTAATATAAAAACATAAATACTTCCAAAGGAATAAGTGAGAACGATATCTGATACAAACTGTAAGCACAAGAGGTCTGGAGCAGCTAAATTAGTATCAGATGAAACTGATGTCAAAATAAAGAGTATTACTAAAAAAGGGCATTTCATAATTAAATGGGGAAGAGAGAGCAATCATAAAAGAACATGCACCTAACTTTAAAGCCTCAAAACACATGAAGCAACAATGGACAGAATTAAAGGGCAAAATAGACAATCGTAGTAGAAGAATTTAATAATTAATAGAACAAGACAAAACACAATCAATAAAGTCATAGGTAATCTAAAAAAACACCATAAGCTGCTTTGTCTTAACTGATATTTATAGAACAGAATACATATCACTTCAACCTCACATGTCCTGGTCACAAAGACAATATGCCAGGTCATGAAATGAATCCTAATCAATTTAAAAGGCTGAAATCCTAGAGTATGTTCTCTGACCTCCATGGGATTAAATTGGAAATCAATAACACTTAACAATTGGAGGTCTAGAGAAACCCCAGATATTTAGAAATTAAACAATGCACATTTAAACAATACGTGAATCAGAAGAAATTGCAAGGGAAATTAGTAAATAATTGGAACTGAAGAAGATAAGACAACATGAAAACTTGTGGGATGCAGATAAATCAGTGCTTAAAAATTTATAGCTTTAAATGCATATATTATAAAAGAAAAAAGATCTAAAATCAAGAAGCTAGGAAAAGAAGAGCAAAGTAAATCCAAAGTAAGTAGATTAAAAAATCCTACTGATTATTATCAAATTTAAATCATACATTAAAGAATTTGAATTTTTTATTTAAAAATCTCCCCACAAAGAAAACTCCAGGACCAGATTGTTTCATTGGTGAATTCTCTCATACATCCAAAGAAGACATAACACCAATCAGACATAATTTGTTTTCTAAAAATGGAGAAGGGCCTTTTTAAGAGGCTGTGTTGCCCTAATAGCAAAACCTGACAGAGGTATTATAAGTAAAGAAAATTAGAGACCTCCATCTGTGACGAATAGACACAAAAATTCTTAATAACACACTAGCAAGTTTAATCCAACTTTATGAAAAGGATTATGACTAAGTAGACTTTATCCCAGAAATGCAAGGTTCAGTCAATGTAATTCACCATATTAACACGATAAAGAAGAAAAACCATACGGTCATTCCAATAGATGTAAAAAGAATTTGCCAAAATTCAACACCCATACATAATAAAATCTTCCAGCAAACTAGAAACAGAAAGCAACTTGTTAAAACTGATAAGGAGCTTCTGTGATAAACATACAACTATCATACTAACAGTGAAATATTAAAACCTTTGTTCTTAAAATCAGGAGCAAGGTAGGAGGACTGCTCTCACCATTTAATAGTGTTTATTTTGCACTCACCTTTTGTGTTTATTTTGTGCCAGGTTAGGTGCCAATGGCTTTAGAGCAACTCTTTATGCAAGTACCAAGTTTTCTCCCATTATACAGATGAGCACAGAGAGGTAAAGAAACTTGCCCAGTGTCACAGAGTAATCACAAGCCAACACTGAAATTCAGGTCTCCCTGAATTCAGAGTTCACCTCTTACCACAACTGTCTTCTCAGTAGTATACTAGTAACTATTACTAGAGGAACCTAAAGGCAGGAGGGAAACCTGCGTGTCTGGCTTCTTCACATTTCCCCTTCCCACGGGCCACGGGGCAAAAACGATGCCGACACAGGCCACCGGGACAAAGCAGACAGGCTAAAAGGTGCAGTTTCTGGGAGACACAGAGCCACCGGCTGATTTACACGTCTCCATCAAAGGCGCCAGGCTATCCCTCAGCAGGAATACTTAAAGCACGACGGTCTTTTGCTGCTAAAAGTGAGTCTTATTTGCTCATTTTCATTATTTAGAGGCAGTTAATTAAAAACCCAGCTGATATTTATTTTGCTCCCCTCACATCGCCAGTGATTTCTTGCCGCTGTACTTTCACAGCATTACAGTTTTATTACTTGATGCGGCCTGTAGTGGGGTTCTTATGCTTGAGACTCCCATTATTTTGATCTCAAGGAAGACATTAAACCGCTGTAAGAATCCGGCCGTTGCTGGTGAAGCGTGAGAAGCAATCGTGGTGCTCTGCGGTCTTTATGAAAGAGCAGACACTAAAGGATTGCACCCCGGGGAACGCACCCTTCACAGGGAGATGCGGGGGGGCAGCGTTGGCAAAGGCGAAGGATAACCCGCGAGGGTTATTCTGGCCAGAAGCTGGCAGCCTCAACCCGAGGCCCATTTGGCCATTTCGTTGTCACCTAATGACGGAGGACGCGCTACGCCAAAAAAGGGCCCCTGTCAACTCTGACCCTTCTAAGAAACTAATGTTTTATTTCTTAAGAGTCATGTTAATTTTCAATGCACCCTATAAAATATCTAGTATCTTTTTAAAAAATATATCTTTATTGACTTTAGAGAGAGAAAGGGAGAGGGAGAGACAGAAACATCAATGATGAGAGTCATTGATCGGCTGCCTCCTGCATGTCCCCTACTGGGGACGGACCCCGAGACCCCAGCATGTGCCCTGATGGGGAATGAACCCCGATCTCTGGATCATAGGTCGATGCTCAACTGCTGAGCCACGGCTGGCCGAGCTCTAAATGTTTTTTAATATGTAACCAATGTTGTTTACCCTTGCATCTGTGAGTAGAAGTAGCATTCTAAGAAAATGTGTCTTGTTTTTCTGGCAACTCCATACCTTCTTGGTGAGGGCACCTCAGGCAGAGAGAACCATGCTCTGAAATTGCTGGCTGAAGGTTAGAATACCAGGGAGCCAACTGGCAATTAATGCACAAGGTTTTTAAATCTGGAATTAAGGAGGAGAAGGAAAACACCTTAATAAGTAGGCTTTTGCAGTTTAGTTGCAAACAGGAACCTGTGGAAACAGAAAGTCTTACCACCTGTCCAGTTGAGAGGTTGGTAAACAGCTTTACTGCCATAAGCAGCCTTTGTTGCCAAGAAAGTGAGCGATCCTACTTGTTCTTGATCAGCTAACGAAGAGCTCTCCCTTATCCGCTAGAACTCCTACACAAGCTTCAAAACCCAGTTTAACATAATCTCCTTTGAGAAGCCTGTTCTGGCTTCTCAAGCTGAGATGGGCACCACCTCCTTGGTGCTCCCCCTTGCCCTATGCTTTCCTACCTCCCTGCACTTTTCTTCCCTAATTGCCAGTTGTGTCCACACATCTTTTTTTCCTGTAGAGCTCCCAGAGGCAAAAATCTGTACTTACTCACCCCCCTGACTTGATTGCCTCTCTTAAGGTCTGACTTAATATAGGTGCTCAGGGACTGTTTGTTGGATATCAATGAAATAGAGATTTAATCGATTCAAGGGGACTATGGCATAACAGTTAAGACCAGAGTCTTTGGAATCAGAATGCCTCAGCTTCAGGTTCCAGCTCTGACGTTCCTGCCTCTGACCAGGGCCAAAATGCATTAACTTCTCTAAACCTTAACCTCCTCATTCGCAAAATTGGAGTAATAACAAATCCTACTATATTGAGCTACTGTGAAATTTTAAAATCAACAAGGCAAAGTGCATAAAGTACTTCGTATAGTGCTGCATGGAGAAAGTGCACAGTAAACCATGGCAATTGTTAACATCAGTGGTACCATCTTCACACGGAAGCTCCAGCTCATTTTCTTCTGATTTTGACCTCCCAGGAGAGAAAGAGTCTCAGACAAGGTCACCATCTGGTGTCAAAAAGACCCCAACAAGGGCCATCACTAGGACCTCACCTCCAGGTTTCTCTTAGCTAGTTGTCAAGCTCGACTTCTTTCAACCAGTCTCATTTCAAGGCCTGTTTAGCACCCCCACCCCCCGACCCCAGCTTGCTCTGGGACCCTGTCTAGTGAGCCATCTCTGGTGAGCTGTCATTCCAGGTGCCAGGGCTTTTATCTCTGATGCCATCCCTGAGCTCATCCCATGGCTCACTTCTCCTGAGCTGAACACACTGCTCTGTCCTTCCCAAATTCACTGCGGAGCACCAGGCACACCACCTGCACCATCTCTCACCTTACCAACAATCCCACTACCTGGGGTTACTCATTCCATTTGACAGATGCACCAGCTGAGGAACAGAGCAGCTGAATGACTTGTTCATGGTCATGCGGGGACCTGGCCCTGCTTTCCTGGCTCTGGTGCTCACACTCCACACTGATCTGCCTCCTCGGACGGCAAGGAGGAAATCACTGGCCAGCTGCAGATACACCAGACCGTGTATTTCCTTCCACTCCCTGACAAATTTTGCCCATAATCCATATGTTGTACTGAAGTTCCCAGATGTTCGGGTGGGGAACCCCAAAGGGGCAGAGGCATATTTTAAATGTTTAATTCAAGTTAAGGCAAGTGTCAGGAAAATCCATATTTTGAGCTGCAGAAGAAAGAGAAATGGCAGCCCAATCAATATTACAGAAGTATATGGACTCTTTTACTGTTCTATCAATTCCTGGAGCTAATAAGTCAGCATCTCAGGGGACAGCTTCATAGCTTAAAACAAAAGTTCAGGGGCCGCTGCCTGTCAGGCGTGACTCCAGATTTCATTCTGATCAAGGTGAAGGGAGATGAAGGGCCTTCTCACACACGGCCCAGACCCCCCAGGCACTCTCATTACCGCCAGGGCTGCTCGGCTGATAACAAGCCCCTCCGATGTGGCGGCCAATTCTTCATTTCCTTGTCACCAGCCCTGCCAGCAAAAGCCCCCACAGAAGGCATGCAGATTAAAATGTTAAATCAAACTCCGAAGAGAAATTTGAAAATCAATTTTAAGTTCCTGAAGAAAAGGCCAAGGAGGATAATTAAGACTTGTAACTCCCAGCTTCAGCTGCTTCATTTTCTAATTCTGGGGCAAAATGAAAGCATTATTTTCTAAGGAATTGGCTGGAGCAGGAACGCAGTGGTAGAACCGAGCGTGCTCCCAGGGCTGAGAGCCACAAAGGCCAAGGCATTCCCAGTTCAGGGACACGCACTCCTAGAAGCCGGCCTATGAACAAACTGACTCCCATCAACTCTCTCATTTTCTTTTCATGTCCCATTTTTTTCCTTCTGGCAACAGAAAGCCAATGCAAATGTGAAAGGTTGGCTGCTTCCAACTTTACAGTAAATAATCTGAAAGAGCCGTAGATTACCCGGGCCCTGGGTGTCAGGAGCTAATGCATTCTAAGTGTAACCCATTTCCAGCAAAGCTAGACGCTGCTTTGACATTTTCCTTCACCAAGCACGGATATCTGTATTATCACTGCCTTGCTCCAGCTCTAATTTGCCTATTGTGATTCACACCGACCAGCAATGCTAATAGGATGCTTCGTTTCCCCCTTGGGCCAATGCGAGATGAATTACAGCCTCAAGATCCATCTCACTGTACGGTAAATACCCTTGTGCTGCTTCTCACTTTCCATGCAAAACATACTTGGGTGACGTTCACTTTTTAAGCTGCCTAGAAATGTGAAGATAGATGGAATTCCAGCCTCTCTATGTAGGGAGTATTTGTAGAAGACCCCGGAGAATTTAATTCCCCTGCTTCCAGCAGCGAGGGTCAGGTAATTATATTATCCCCAGTGAGATCCAAAGTTGGGCATTCCTCAGAAAAATGAAATCGACAGGAGTCATTTCTGCAGCTCCCCAGAACTGCCTGTTTTTATTGGCTGGGAAGTCATTGCATGTTTCTGCACAAATTTATCAGCAGCAGTTTTTCATCCGGCTCCTGACTGGTAAATGGTATTTGGCCTAGAATGCTCATGATAAGCTTAGAATTTAACCACTTATATCTTTTGTCACTTGTTACTCCCCCAGCCAGCCACATTCATACTTAGGATATTAGGAATAATTCGTGAGCATCTGTTCCATACCAGACACTGCAGAGGAAGCAAAAGAAGAGGGACTCCATTGCTGTCTTCCAAGCTGACATTTCCTTAGAAAGGGGAGTAGGAGGCACACAGCACCCGGGGTTTTAGATCAGAGAAAACTTTCAAGTTTTTATTCTAACGTTTCTCAACCTTCATTTTTTTTAAGGATCACTTTTATGATCTTGGCTATAATTGAGGAAGACTTGTAATATTTTTACTTAGTTTTAACGAGATTTGCTTGGTTTTATTTAAAATTACTTGTCAAGAAGACTTTAACTGTCACTATAGTTTGAAAAATAACATAGTCCGCCACAAGGGGAAGGCAGTGTTTGTGTACTGTTCCTAGTGTGACAAGGTTACCCTCATAGTGAAGAGTAGAGATGTGTTTATCTAATTAAAGCAGAGTATAAAAAGTATAACAGGCAGAAGAGAGGAGGGAACAATTAATCGACTCAGAGAAGGCTTCCTGGAGGAGGAGACATCTAAGTTGGGCTGGAAGGATGCTTAAGAGTTCATCAGGAAGACAAGAAGACCTTCCGTATTTCCTGTGGTCTTCGTTGTGTCTATGGAACCAGCCAGAGTGTCACAGTGTTAATTTACCTGCTGTCCTCTCTGAACAACGCAGAGATGGTAAATTACTGATTATCCAACCTGGACATCAAAATAGATTTCTTTCTTTCAAACTTTCAAACGGGATATGCAGTTGCAGTGACATGACCTGATCATTCATTTTGTGGAAGAGCTTGAAAATGTCTGCTCTCGCATTTAGCATCTCCCATTTGTTTTGATGGCTGGGATTTATTTTAAAGACCACATTGTGGCTACTCTCACTTTTTTGGGATTGTGAGTCTCTGGTGGGGTCAAAAGCCCAGTCTCTCTAGCTTGCCCTGAATGTCACAGCTCTCAAAGTGCACTGAGCTCAGTGATGCCTGGGGATTTGGCTGTGGTGACGTCTCTGAGCTGTTGAATCCATTTCTTGGTCATGTGATGGTCATATAGGAGATAATCCCCTAAACCTCTGAGTTGAAGTTCCTTCCCTTCTCCTCCACAGGGAATAGAATACTCTCACAGAGCACTTGCTTGAAGGCTTGGGATTTATGCAAAGAATAGCAGCCTCTGGTGTTTCCTCTTTGGTGATATCACTTCTTTCAGGAGGGCCAGTTTTAGCAGGGTTACCCCATCAACCTGAGTCCCAAAAGGCATGAAGTAGAGCACAGCCCATGGGCACAAACAAATGTGCTGCTGGCTGCAGGGAGCTTGTCAACTTCCATAAAATGAACTGACTTCCTTGACAAGTCACATTGATTAAATGTTACTCAACTGAAAGTAAAGACTCTGAATCACTCATTTTCCCTGGATGATCGGTCTCCTTTGGCTTTATAGAACCACACATTGTAGGGGAAGATAGTGACCGTTTCCATCTATTAGATACTCGCAAAGTAGTCCCTAGCACCTGCTGTACAAGATCTGAGTTAGGGTGGGGATAGCCCATGGAGAATAAAACTGACAGGGACCCTGTCATCTGGACCTGGTCTCATTAGAGGCAAATATCAAATGAGTAAGTACAAGACTGAAGCTGTGGTCACACACTGGGCTAAATGTTGGGAAGGGAAATGAACAGGACAATAACTGGGAGAAAGGACAGTGGGCAAGTAAGGAATGAAAATAAATTAGACAAACTGGGGAACTGGAAAGGAGGGAGGAGGTTAGCTCCCTAGTGCATTTGGGGTAGAAGAAAGAGCAATGCAAAGGCCCTGAGGTAGGAGGGTGCGGGCCTCTTTTTATGGAACAGAAAGGGAGTCTGAACACTGAGGCAATGTTAGTGGCATGAAAAGAGCCCGAGAGGCAGGTATGGACACACCGTGTTTTCCAATTCAAAGCTTTCTAATCTGACCCCAAATGTATTCTCTGAAGACCTCTTGCTTTTTTTGTATCCAGCAGGTCTCATGGCAAAGGCGGCCTCTGTGAAGATTGTTTTAAAATGGCAAGCTTCAATTATTCAACTCAGCAAACTCTGACACATCACCAGCATTGTGTCTAGCAGTGTGCTCTTGCTGGGGACACGTAGCTGGTCAGCCTGGGAGGACCCTGCTGGCGTGACACCCTTGGACCCTCAGTGTGAAGCCAGAGCCACAGTGTCAGCCTTGTTTGACTCAGGCCAGGACTCTCTCCTGAATGAAGCAACTGTGTGGCCAGTAACTGCTGGCTTGGTAAAAATGACGAGAAGTCACACTTAGGATGAACCGGGCAACATGTCATGAGTTCCACACACATTACCTCACTTAGACCTCATAGCGACCTTCAAGTTAGGTACTTTTACTCTCATTTTACAGAGTAGGATGTGGCTGAAGTGCAGAGAAGTTGTGTGATTTCCAAGGCCCCACACTCAGTGGTGGCAGAGTCAATCTTCGAATCCACTGTAGATTGAATTGTGTCCCTTCAAAATGACATGCTGAAGTCCTAATTTCAGAATGTGACCTTATTTTGAGGTAGGGTCTTTACAGAGGTCACCAGCTTGAAATGGGTAAGCTCTAATCCAATATGATGGTGTATTTTTAGAAAGGGGAAATGTGGACACAAGGACAGACATGCAAAGAGGGAAGACACTGTAACACAGGAAAAAGATGGCCATGTGACTAGAGTGAGGCACCCACAGCCAAGCAATGCCAGGAACTGCCAGCAAACACCAGAGCTGGGAAAGACAAAGAGGAATCCTCCCCTAGTGCATCAGAGAGAGCGTGCCCTGCAGACACCCAATTTTGGGCTTCTAGCTTTCAGAGCCATGAAACAATACATTTGTATTGTTTTTAAGCCACCTAGTTTGTGGCACTTTGTGATGGCAGCCCTAGGAAACTAATAGAAAAACCAAACCTGAGGTAGACACACCCTGCCTTCTGAGCTGCAAATCCCACAACTACACTTTTCCTCAGCTGCCCTTCAAGTCTACCTGGGTCCTTTGTGGAGCTATGGGAATGAAGAAGGAGAGAAGATCCTGGAAGGAACGTCCAGTCCAGCCAGAGATGGTCTCATATCTGTGTCCTGCTCAGATAGGTTCCAGCACACAGTGGAGCTCAGAGTGTGCTTGTTAAAATAAATGAAGAATTATGCACCAGAGTCAGCCACAGAGGCCTGGTTGGTGGGGCACAGACAGGGGGTGGGTTTTTTGTAGGGAGGGCAGTTGGGGTCACTAGGAAAGGTCCTAGAGTTTGTTAAAGGTGCTTAATTTAACTAAACTTTATGCCTCTGAACAGATTTTCTTGAGGAAACAAAAATCTTGTCAACGTTTCCAAGTCTTGGAGGAATTACAGAATTTAAAAAAAAGAACACTAAAGTATTTTAACAAAAGGGCTATAAATAAACCTGGTATTATTTCATTGCCCTCTGAGGGAGCCTCTCTGATAAGCATTCCAGTTTGCACCTGGCTGGATAAGTCTCAGGACACACATGGGTGCAGTACTGGGCCTTCTCGGGAACCAGGGCCAGGCCACAGGAGGGCCCTGCTCCCTCTCCCCAGGGCCTCACAAGGGCTGATTCTGATGGGTCGCCTGGCTCTGGCAGGCACGCACTCCCACATGCCCCTCGCACACATTTCTGGCTGTTCCCAGAGCCCAGCACTGTCAGGGTGGACTCAGCAGTCAGTTACATAGACCACTGTCCAGGTGGGCTCATTCAGTAGGCACAAGACAGCTCCTCCAACAGAAGTTCCCCGCTGGTGCCTGAAATTCCACTACTAGAGTCCATTTCTGTAGCTTTGGTATCACTCATACTGGTATCTCTTGGCTTTATTGTTTCATTTTCCATTTTTATCTTTATGCTCAGTAGATAAAATTTAGAAATATAAAAAGGTAAAAAAGAATGGTAGCCCTACTTCTGGGAAACAACCAACAGTAATGTTTAGACATATTTACGTTCAATCTTCTTTTAGTGAAGATTTTCAAACAGCAGAGATTATGCTTTATGTACAATGCTCTGTCCTGTTTCATATTATAAGAGCATTTTCCTAACTTATTAAAGACTTCTTCCAAGAATTGTTTTCAATGGCTGCATGATGTTCCATCCTATGGATATGGCAAACATACTTAACCTGTATCCAACATAAAATAGCACTGAGATAAACAATTTTGTATGTTTTTAAAGATATCATTGGCAGCCCAGCCGGGCGTGGCTCAGTGGTTGAGCGTCTACCTAGGATCCAGGCGATCGTGGCACGTGCTTGGGTTGCTGGCTCGATCCTCAGTCGGGGGCGTGCAGGAGGCAGCCGATCAATGACTCTCTCATCATTGATGTTTCTATCTCTCGCTCTCTCCCTCTCCTTTCCTCTCTCTGATTTCAATAAAGATATATTTAAAAAATAAATAAAGATATCATTGGAAAAATTATGATGAATTCCTGGAAGTGGAAATACTGAGTCAAACAGTATGAATATTTTAAAGTTCTTATTATGTTTTGCTATTTTACTTAACAATGCAGCCTCCCCTTTCCCTCTCTCTAGCAGGAGAAAATTTCATCACCAACACTCCACTCCTCTAATGCCAGCCTCCATGGAAATGGACCCAGCCTTTCCTTTTGTGGGGTGGACTAATACATGATTGTTCTATGACCCTCAGCAGGGCTCGGCCAATGAGCTACTCTGAAGAGACACCTTCTCCTTTCCCCTCTTAGTAACTCCCACAGTGACCGTGACCTTCCGGGGATCAGTCCCCTTTGACACCCTGGGAACACGGCGCTCTCAATATGATCCAGAGATCATCTGCTTGTTTTGGGGCCAGGCTGATACCTGAGACTGGCAGCAAGCTCCTGCCTGCTAAATGAGATGGTCTCAGCTCCTGCTGGCAGACACCCAGCAGCAAGGAAAGGGGAGAGTGGCTCATCTCTGCCTCTTCCTTGCTCCAGAATATGGAGGCCCTTTGGGGATTTTCAATTAGCACCTCTCCCTCCAGACAGCAGGGTGGAAATAGAGCAGAATGTGCTATCGCAGGGGAAGCCCAGCTGCTAATCTAATGCTGACAGTCAACAGTGACCCCTGAAGACTCTAGGCCTCAAGTACAGTTCAGCAGGTAGCAGCCAGGCCCAGACTATGATTTAAGTATCACTGATTGGATGGTTCCCGGAAGGGTAAAGCCATCTATAATCAAGCACTAGATGTGGTATTCACACATATTAGCACACTTAATCCTCTCTACACTCCTGAGAGTGAGTTATTTTACCAAATTTTAGAGAAAAATAAACCAGAGCTCAGAGAGGTTATGAGACTCACTCAAGGCCACATAGCCAGCAAGTGACCCTCAGGCTACAGACACAATCTGTCTGATCCCCACACTCATGCTCCTTCCCCACTCTCTAAAGAAGCCCTTCATCATGGATCCTCAAGCTCCGCTCCCAACCCCCCCTGCTTTCCCAGACTTACTTTCAAACGGCCGTAGAGTCCTGGTGCCAGTGAGAAAGTCTAGGTCTCAGGTCTCTGGCAAACAGTATAGGTTCAATGACAGATAAACAGGTTACGGTTACTGCATTTCAAGGCCCACCTTTCTCTTTCCTAGTTTCAGCAGAGAACTCTTTGTCTTTGTCTTTTCCACTAAGTCTGGAAGGTTGTAGGCACTGGCTTTGTGCATCCTAAGTTTGTAAAATGCCTGTAACATAATAGATATGTGTTCCATTTCTCCATTAGGGTCAGATGGCTTTGCAGTTCATTCATCAAATATTTAATGAGCATCTACTATGTGCCACCCAGAGTAATTCTTATATGGACCTGTTACCAGGAGAAAGGAATAAAGGAGCCCTCACAGCAAGAGATGCTCCTTTCCTGAAGTCCAACTGGCAGAATATGGGTCTTTCAGACCTCATCAAGTTATGTTGATAGAAGAATGATCTCAAGCCCAGCTTTATGGACCGTTCATTATGCCTCCTTCCAAGGAGTCTTATGGGAATGCTGCAAATAACACCGTGGTTTATTTCAGTGAAACCGAGACGCTGCTCTCCAGCTGGCAAATCTTGCCACATGTCCTGGGATTGTCTAGTCAAATAAGACACTGGCTTTATAGCACAACTGCTCACAGGGACTGTGTGACAAACAACGTTGTTCCAGCATTTAAAAGCAAAATCCATGAAAGGTTTACCCCTTGGGAAGAGAAAGAAGGATGCTGCAGAAGGGAGGGGCATCTTTGAGAGGAGGTTATGATGCTGCTGCAGGATCATTTGGAACTAAGAAAGCATTCATCCTCCCTTCCTTCCCTGTCCATCACTGGCCTTGGTTAGGAAGCATGCCTGCCACAGCCTAGAAAGAGCAGTTGTTAGTAATCCTTGGAGGTGGGATGGGGGTTGGAAATTGAAAACTGAGCCAAGCTGAACTGCCCAATGCAATCTTCTCTCCCTGGTAGTTGGAACTGGTCAACAGTGACGGAGTCAATTAAATGGTAGCAGGATCTGGACTACAGGCTTGCACACTTGAGCTTGGTGGGTAGGCTGGGCCTTGAGAAAGCACACTTCCACTGCTTGGGGAGGGTGCATGAAACAGAAAAGCAGACAGGAAGAAACAAGGGACCTGAGAGTGAGAGACACAAGGAGAAGGGAGCTGCTGATGATAATTTTCAATTTCTAATGGGGCTTTAATATCCTTATTGGACTTCATTTCTTTGCTATGTGCCTCTATCCTTCCAACAAGCCTTCACTATATGGAGTTAACAGGAGTGGCCTCCTGTTTCTGGCGACTTAATATGTTCTTCCTACAACACTGGACTATCCTCCCAGCTGCTTCTTTCCCCACCCCACCTCAAACTTGCTGGTTTGTAATTAAGGAGCATAAAAGACAATAGAGTAACAGTAAGCCATCAACAATGAGATAAATCAAGGCGAAAGTCATTTAAAACAGCATAAAAGGCAAATAACAAGGCTACAATAAAAAGGAACGACATAAAAATAAAGCTCAAAATAAAAGTTGAATATGAGAGAACCAGATAAAATATAAGCCATGGATAAAAGTAAATGTGAAATAAAGGAAAGTCATTAAATTATACATCAGCTGAGAACAATTAAAATACAAGAAACAAAAGAGCAAAGTGAATACTGAAAGAATATAATCTACAAACTATAAAACTAGGGTAATCAGACAATAAAGCAAACTGTATAAGACAGAGCTCATTTGTGCCCCGGGCATATGCCGAAAGCTTGAGTCTCTGTGAACAAAGACAGTCAGGGAGTTCCAGGCAAGACAGTCACCACAGTCACCATGGGGCCCAGCCTTCCACAGTCGTCTTCCCATGGCAAGGAGTCTCCAGCACGTGTTCTCTGGATAGAGAGCCCACCGACTGGAGGGAGGACATGGGTCCTTTCCTCCCCATGCCAGCTTCTGTAATGCACCAGAATGAAAACTGGACCAGACCAGCGGCTCGCCTTCGGTGCCTCAGCTACACTTGTGAGCAGCCCAGGGCAGCGCCCGTGCATACAGTCCACTAGAGAGCGTGAGCATCGAGATTCAGAGCCGCCTCCCTGGCTCCTGGAGGGGGGAAAGGAGGCAGAAGGCCTCGTCCATCTCCAATTCTGCAAAATGCACAGAGGCTTTGGGTTGGGCTGGACTGGCCAGAGGACATCACTGGGACAACAGAGTTGTCTGTGAGCAGCTGGCCTCCTGCTCCCAGCCCTCACCAGCCCTGAAAAGGGTCTGGCAGCCAACATCATCCAGGCAATATTGAGATATATTATGATGCCCTCAAGGAGCTCCTAGCATGGTCAAAGAGAACAGGTATCTGACCATGAAAAATTACTGGTTCTGTTTATTGAAAAATTACAGGATCTTTTAGGTTTTTCATTTCTTTCTGCATCAATTTGAAACATATTTTTAGAAATGTGTTTACATCAGTTACATTTTCAAATTTATTGCCCTAGTCATTTATAATACCATTTATCATCACGTAACATTTGATGCCCTCTCTTTTCATTCTTGCTGTAGGTTATATCTTCTTTTTAACTTGATCATCCTTAGCAGAAGTTTATCAATCCTATTAGTATTTTCAAAGAACCTGCAAACCCCCAAAATAGAAATTAATGAAATAACAAACAAACATACAACAGATATGCTCATTTGGGCAAAAATAGGTACCTATAAAAATTAGCTAATAAAGCACGAAAGGAAGGCTAATGTTACAAGCATATTTACTAGTATGTCCCAGCAGAGATCCTCTTGAAGACGCCCCAGGCAGGATGTGGGGCGTCAGTTGGGTTGTAAAGAATGGCAGTGTTTGGACAGTCTGAGAGGAGGAGGGGAAGGGGGGGGAGGGAGGGAAAGTGATAGCCGGGAGGGGAAGAGTTGGGAAAGGCCTGAGCAAAGGCATACAACAGGCAGGTGAATCAGCCTAGCTTTGCCATAGGATTTAAGGTCACAGAGTTAAATAGTAAGTATTTAAGGGCCAGCTCACAAAAGGCTGTGATGTGAAAGCCAGTGGGAAGGAGTTTGGGCCGCACCCTGAAGCTGGAGGAGCCTCACGGATAAAGGACTCTGCCTTGTAGGGGAGGGAGCCCTCTCTGCAGAGGAGCAGAGGGGAGGCAGCTGGGCAGGAGGACCAGCAGCAGGCACTGGGGGCCATCCCGGCCCAGTGGTGAGGGCCTGCGGAGAACTTGCAGAGAAGGGCCTGGAGCCTGAGCGATTAGGAAGAGAAAAGAGCCAACAGCATGTGGGATGTCCAGTCCATGCGGGGGCCTCCAGAAAGTTCTGAATGCAGGGATGAGCGGCCCATTTTTGTACTTCAGTGCTGTCAGGGAGCCTCCGGGCAGTGTGCTCTGTCCTGTTTCCCTCCTCCTGCCTTGGAAGGCAGACTCTAGCTCACTCTTGAAAGAGCTCATTGCGTTTCCCTGACTTTCTCACAGTTACAGCCTCCCATGTGATGGTGTATGTAGGTCAGAATGACTGTTCCTTCGCCCTAAAATAGAGTTCTCTCCCTCCTGAGCCAACAGCACTGATTGCCCTTGGCATGCACACTTAGAGAGCTCTTTCCCCTACGGATGTGTCCCCCCCACCGCCCTCAACCAGGGGAGGAGGGGAGGTTTCTTCTCGCTCTTGGTCTCGATTCTCCTGTTCACGTGACAGACAGCACATAAGGGAGCAGCACTCAGGTGGACCTTTAGTGGGAGTGCAGTGAAGCAGAAAGCTGATCATTTTCCATCCGAAAGTGTCCTTGTTAACACTGGCCATGTCTTCATGCCCGGAACTCACTCAAGAAGCGTAGGGGGAAGAGGTCATATTTCCCTGAGGGCTGAGCTGAGCTCTCCCAAAAACAGGGAACAACAGGCCTGAGTTCCAATGAGATCACCGCACATTGGCAATGCTGAAATAGTATGAGCGCCAGCTTTGCTAGAGTCTGTTTTGCCATTTCTCAATAGATATCATACACACGGTTCCCTTTATGGCTACTTATATTTGGAAAATGCTGAGTTAAAAACAGGTTTCTGAACTGCAAGACTTCTCAGAGCCTTTAATGTACTAATTTGTATAGTGAATTTCCGAGAGAACCATTGCCCCAAAGACCACACATTCTTGGAACCATCTTCTTTAATCTCGTGTAACTAGAGCTTCACAGAGTACTTTTTGGGAAGACCATCTCGCTTGCATGTTGATGGAGCCGCCTGTGTTCTGAGGGTTGTGTTCAGACTCACTTCCCCCTCACTTGCCTTTAGAACAGAAGACTCTCTCGAGTTCAGGGGGATTTTATTGCATGACAGTTGGTGACGCCAAATGGCCTAACATTATTAAGTCAGAAAAATGTGTTGGCAAGGGCTTCCCCACCTTTCCCCACTTTCCCTTTCTTTTTTTTCTACCAAGTGCCCTCATGTTCACTCTTGACACAGCTATCACAGTTTTCTTGCATAAAAAGGGGGGTGTAAATAATTCACACTAACTCTGCTCACTGGGTTACCCACCTACACAGGCTTCCCTTTCTCCACGCCTCAGTCCACTGGCCTGAGGTACTTGATTTACTCAGCGTTCCCTCTGAGCATCTTAGAGTAGACACAGCGCCTTATTGCACTTGACTTGATTGTACATCACAGGTATTGCATTTTTTACAATTTGAAGGCAAGACCTTCCACCAACAAAACAATTACAACTTATTGACATACTCGCTTTATTGCAGTGGTCTGAAGCTAAGCCTGCAATATCTCCAAGGTAAGCTCATACACATTTCAAGGATGAGTTAACTTCTGGGAGCTGAGTGACTTTTTGAATGTCCGTCTCCCAGCAGGGGCCATGCTGGACCAAGGGGCACATGATATTTCCTCCCCCTCTCACCCCCAACCAAACACACACTCCACAGCCACCTCCAGCCACTCAGCTGGGAAAGCCAAGTGACTCTAGATATCAGATACTACCTGAAAGTCTGCAATTACCACAAGTTCGAGTTCATGTCTCATAAAAATTTAAACACCTGCTAAGTGAAAACAACACCTTTTGCTGTCTTTCCGGCAAACACCTTCTTCGGGAATTTTCTCACTTCTCAGAGGCGACATATTTCACTGGCAATTCCCCTGGCACTGAAGCTGCTTAAAGATAAAGGGAGTCAGGTACTGTGTGCCCTCCAGGAGCCCCAGCAGGTTCCTCTGCAGCAGGGATCTGAGAGGCCTTTGGGAAGCAGAGGGGTTCAGGACCACCAGCAGCATGCAGGTTAATCTTTGAAGATAAGGGGTGGCTGGGCCTGGAAGACATGGCCCTGGAACGTGCAGATATGAAGTTCATAAAGGCTTTGTGACGTGAAAATATCTTTCACTGCCTCAGTATCGACTTATAATGGCTGCTGCTGAGTTTCACACAAGACAAGTAAATACTAACCTAGAATCAAGTGCCTAGAATTCAGTTGTTGAATTTACTAACTACTCTTCCTCACCTAAACGCTTGATCTGAGGTGTTGCAAGGTAACAGAGCAGCCACAATCTAGCCAGAAATACACCCACTTACTTAAAAACTGCTACTGAATCTCTATTTGAGGTGGGCACTGTGACCCAGAGGGATCGCAAGTCCTCGCCCTCAAGGTCGTGCTCTCCTACAGAAGAGTAAGTTGTCAGTTAAAATGCCTCAATTATGTGCTGGCTGAGAGGGAGGCAAGCCACCCTTGCTTATGGCACAGGAAGGTGTCCCCCACCTCTCCTTCTAACTGCTTTCCAGATTGTTCTCACTTAAAGCTCTCACAGGACACTAAGAAAATCAATGAACGGTGAGGTTATAAAATACAGTTCTGAAATTTCCACAGTAAATTAATAGCATGCGGTGGGCACGCTGAGAGAGAGGGCAACTTCTCTGCTTTCTTGCTTTCTTACTATAGGCAAGACAGGTGCAGGGAGGGTGCAGGGAGAGACCTGGGTCTGTGCTGGGTGCTGGTGCAGCTTTGCGAGGACTCCCAGGGATCACTTAGGGGGCCTTCACGTGTAAGTTGAGACGAGGACTGGTTCAGAATTAATGTCCACTTGGAGCCAGCAAGAAAGATGAGACTACCTGGCTCTGACACACTGAGGAGGGGGCTGCATTCAGGCTAAAGACCGTGTCCTCCAACGGGGCCTGGATGACCCTGTGTCCCATCCTTCCTGCCCTCAAACACTGTTTCCTCCATCCAGGATGGCTCCTCTTCTCCTCCTGGGCTACTCCCACCTTTGTGCTTTTCCCCGTGGAGTCTCAGAGGCCCTACCTCCTCTGCACATCTCCCTCTGAGGCTACCTTCAGTCCCACGGAGTCTTCTCCTCCAGGAAGCCCTTGCTGTCCACCTCCACGTCCTTCGGATGCTCCCACACAGCAGCATTTGTTGTGTGTCAATCACACGGCGGGTGTTTAATCTATGAATCAGCCTCTTTAATTCTCACCACAACCCAGCATAGGTCTCCTTTACAGCTGAGACTACAGGGGGTCCGAGAAGTTCAGCGAGAGGTACTGGACCACCCGGCTGCTAAGGGGTAGGCCTGGAATCTGACCCCATGGCACTGTCCCTCTCTGCTCCTTTCAGACAATCCCCATGCCGCTGGGAGGTGATGAGGGCCGTGTGTCAGGGACCTGCTAGGGGAGGTAGCAGGCGAGCGGCCCTGGGAGGAAGCATGTGAGTGAGCCAGACAAAGGGGGTGCTGGTGGCCATGGGGGAGGAGCCAGCTCATTTTCTACATGGCATTTCTTTCAGCACTTCCTCCAGGAAGAACTGTTCTGTAGCATTTTTGAATATTCATTCTCTCAAACCTTCTGCCTTTATTTTTAATATCTTGATAAATGGAATTACCACTCACCAGGTCTTTTGATCCAGAAATACGGGAAGTTTCCTAGATTTCTCCCTTTCCCTCTCACTTTATATGTAATTAATCCCTAGGATCCTGCCTCTCTTTATCTCACAATGCACCTTTTGCCTGTCCTCATAAGCCCTTGCCTGAAGTATTGCAGTAGCCTCCTGACTGGTGTCCCTGCTCCACTCTGGCTCCCCTCCAACCCATCCTCCAGAACACAGACAGAAAGTTCTTTCTACAGAGCTGAGCTGATCATAGCACTTGGCCTTTGTAATCCTTTAGTGGTTAGCATTTACTTTCAAATAAATTCCTTTTTTTTTTTTTTTTTTTTTAGCTTAGCACAAAAGCCCCTCTGCCATGGGGTCCTTGCCTTTTTCTCTAGTGTTCCCACCCACCAGCTGTCTGTGTAGAAGGCCAAGCAGGGCCCACGTCCACTTCTGGTCTTTTTGTATGTGGTGGGTTCTTCTTACCTCCCTTTTTGTCTCATCTCTACCTGTAACCAGTCCCAGTCTTAGGAGGAAACAGGAGAGGTGGGTAAAGAGACTGTTCACATAGGTGAGGTTCAGGGGTAGAGAAACCAAGGGGTGAGGCAGGAGCCAGGGACGCAGATACCGCCCCTGGGTCTGGGTGAGGGTGAGAAGCAGTTTCAGAGGCTGTGATGATGGGGCCGCCTGACAGCACCTCTGACCCTTGGTCAAGGGCACACCAGCCTGCAGTGGCCAAGCAGGGAGGGTGCCAGGGCAATGACTAACTCACCCTTACTCTCCTTCCTTCCCCTGAGCTCCTCCCAGGCCCCATTGGCGAATCAGCTGGAAGCCAGAGGGCAGGGCAGAGTGAGGCAGGAAAGAAAGGCTTTGGAAGGCAAACAGAGTCCCTTGAACCTAACACAGTCCTCCTTCCTTAAAACCCAGCCAGGCAACCTCGTCTGAGAGGCCTCCTCGGTCAAGGACCATCTCACCCTCGGGCTAACTCAGGTGTCCCCGCTCCCAGCACTCTCGAATGGCCCATTTAGGCACTCAGTGAGCATGCCTTGAACATTCCCATGAATGCATCGTTTTACGTTTCACTGGTGGCCCATCTCCCCTCAAACTTGGGTAACGAGCTTCACATATTCATAGTTTTCTACCTTAATTAGGCTCTCCCTGATTTGTTTTCCCAAAATTAATGACCTGGAGGCTCCCAAGGCTCTCCATGGTTTAGGCTGCAGGGTCTGAAGGGCAAGACTGTCCTTCCTTCACCCCAGCCATGCCCCGTGCACCCCCCTGCCTCCTCCTCTGCCTTGAGCACTCACTCGGCCCCAGGCCCTCACTCAGAACCTGCAGGCTCACCTGATTGAATCAAACACCCTAGGAGGTAGTTACTACCCTTCCAGCTTCACTAGTGAAGGCGACAAGACTCAGAGAGGTTTCTGACTATACCCAGTGCCACAACTTTACTAAGCAATAGAGCCAGGACTGGGATTAAAACTTTAGGAGCTCCGTGTGTTAAAAATGCTAAGGAGCCATAACCTTCCCAATTCAATATATAAACAACAGAAAACACTGACACAAAACTACTGCAGATGGAAGTAACATAGCTTCTAAGTTTTATAATTCTAAAGTTCTGGATGCATTTTTCTGAAGCTGAACTTCTTTCCTTTTTGTGTGTCTCCCTCCTTTGCTGGTGCCTAAAGCACCCCTCAGTGTACCTGCCTCTTGAGTCACTGGGCCCTGGGGTGAGAGGGCTGGAATCGGGGCTCAGCACCCACTTTTTTGACCACCAAGCCCACTGCCCAGCTGCCACAACAAGCACTCTTTGGCCAGTGGAGTGACCACAGCGTCCCTCTACCCAGCTGCAGGTGGCCAGGCAGGTCCATGAAACTCTGGCTTTGCTTTCCCGCTGCCCAGGCCTCCCAAGGGCTGCTTCTGCTCTGTGGCCAGTGAGAACACCCTGCTCACCCCCAGCACCCAGACCATTGCATCTTTCACCCTTCCCGCCACCAGCTGGTCCTAGAGGTTGAAAGGGAAAAGGGAAAGTATCCAAGAAAGATCCCAATTGCTAGGAAAACTCTCAAATAGGAATGACCTTGGTTAGAGTTTGAGAGGGAGGTGATTACCGCCAGTGGCGGGCTCTGCAGGCTCTGGGAAGAGGCAGTGTCTGAGCTGGTGGACAAAGTGGAGGAGATTCCAGAGGAAATAAAGCGAGGGTCAAGGCCCCGGGCTAGAGGGACTCGCAGGGGCGTGAAGAGAGGAAAGAGGAGGGGAGCTAATGACAAGGCATGCGGCCCTAGCCGCACGGGGGCCTCTGCAGTCTGCCTGAGATTGGACCTCTGCCCCAGCATGTTAAGTGTCTTGATTTTAACGTATATATTTTTCTTTCTAAATATTTGATGCCTGCTTTCTTAAATGCTCTCTTAAGGCAGAATAAATCCTGTCTCCTGGCCTCCTGCTGCTCACAGTTGATTTCAGGACAAAGTAATTAGGCTGATTGCTCCAGAGCGGGGCTGCTGCCCACACCAAGTGGTCAGGTTCTCCATCACCTGGCAAAGCTTCTCCAGTGTGGATCACAACCAGTGTCTTCTGGGCAGCTGGGGCAGAGGGTGTGATTGGGACGCTGTGTCCCATCTATCCCATGGTCAATCCTATCAGGGAACATATGCGCAGGGCCTCTGTGACACGTGGCAGACGAGCATGTCAGGCTGTCACAGTGAGGGCACCGTGTTTTCCTTTCCTGGGTCAGCCTGTCTTTGGCCAGCTAGGAGATGAGCAGCCATTCTGGCTCCGCAAGTGTCAGCCTGCTTCTGAGAATCAGGGCGAGGAGGTGGCCTGGGGCGTGGTCCTCTAGGAGGCAGCACGCAAGCTCCTGAGGAGACCCTCTCTCCAGGGTCAGGTGTGGGGTTGCACTGCATTTTCTCTCTAGATGTTCCCGCAGGCCCTTCTGGCTGGTTGTGAATCATTAAAAAATAAATGAAAGGAGAAAGGTTTTTTTCAAAAGTGCCATTTTGGTTTCCATCTATTTTCCATTTTTAAAATCAGGTTGTTTGTCCTCTTAGAGAGTTGTAAGAGTTCTTAATATATTCTGCATTCAAATCCTTTATTAGATATATGATTTGTAAATATTTTCTCCAAGTCTATGGCTTACCTTTTCATATTCTTAATGGTGCCTTTTGAAACACAAAAGTTTTCAGTTTTGATGATGTCCAATTTATCCATTTTTTTTATGGGTCACACTTTTGGTGTTATATCTAAGAATTCCTTGCCTAATCCAAGGTCATGAAGATTTTCTCCTATGTTTTAATCTATTGGCTTAGTTTTGCTTCTTATGCTGAAGTTAATTAATGATTCAGTTTGAGTTGGTTTTTATGTATGTTGTGAGGTAAGAGTCTATATTCAGCGTTTTGCATTTGGATATCCAGTTATCCTAGCACCATTTGTTGAAAAGAGTACCCTTTCCCCCTGCGTTAAAAAAAAAAAAAATCACTTGATCAGGAATGATGTAAGAGGCTGATTTCTACACTCTCAGTTCTGTTCCACTGATCTGTATTTTCATTCTCCCACCAATACCCCGCTGTTTTGATTATTGTAGATTTATAGTAAGTTTTCAAATCACTACGTCTGTCCTCCAACCGTAGTCTTCCTTTTCAAAATGGTTTTGGCTATTCTGAGTTCTTTGCATTTCCAGGATCTGCTTGTCAATAGCTGCAGAAAAGCCTGCTGACACGTTGATAGGGACTGTATTGAATATGCGGATCCATTTGTGGGAAATTGTCATTGTAATAATATTGAATCTCCCAACCCATGAACTTGGAATATCTCTCCATTGATTTAGATCAGCAATTTTCAACCGGTGCGCTGCAAGAATTGTTAAAACATACAGTACCCAACTATTTAGTCAGGGACACTGACCTCTTTGCCCTTAGATTGTCAGATAAAAAAATCACAACAGCCAACACAACAATAGCCATCCGGTAGGAATGAATCAAAATTATACTTATTTTTTGGTCATATCAGCAAAAATATATTTTTTGGTGTGCTGCAGAATTTTAGTAATTAGCTTATGTGTGCCATGAGATGAAAAAGGTTGAAAATTGCTGATTTAGCTATTTCTTATATTTTCTCGGTAATTTTAAAAAATAATTTTCCATGTACAAGCTTTGCACTTCTTTTGTTAAATTTGTTCCTAGGAATTTTATTATTTTTGATGCTATTTTGAATGGAATTGTTTTCTTAATTTCATTTTGGATTGTTCATTGCTAGTGTATGAAAATACAATTGATTTTTTTATATTAATCTTGTACCTGCAAACTTGCTGAACTTGTTCATTAGTTCTAGTAAAATTTTGTTGATTTTGGAAGATTTTTCCATATCTAGGATCATGTTGTCTGTGAATAAAGACCAATTTTACCTCTTACCTTCCAATCTGAATGTCATATATATGTATTTAATTTGTTTTATATATTAAAATATACATTATAAATATATATATTTAATTTGTTTTATTTCAATGGCTGAGAAGCTTCAGTTGAATGTTGAATAAAAGTGTTGAGAGTGGACATGCTTACCTTGTTTTCATTTTATGGGGAAAGGTTCCAGTCTTTTATCATTAGATATAATATTAACTATAGGTATTTAAAAATAAGTTTATTAGGTTGAAGAGTTTCTCTATTTTTAGTTCAAATGGATGTTGAATTTTTTTCACATGCTTTTTCTGTGTCTACTGAGATGATTACGTGTTTTTTGTCATTGCTAATTTTGTCCGTTCTAATAAGGTGGTATTTTACATTAATTGATATTTGGATGTTAAACCAACCTTTGATTCCTGAGATAAATATCTGGCTTGATCATGGTGTATAATATTATTTATGTATTGTGGATTTGATTGGTCAATATTTTGAAAAATTTTATATCTATTTTCATGAGAGATATTGCTCTGTAGTTTGCTTACAGATATTGCTTTGTAGATATTGCTCTGATGTTTGCCTGATTTGGAATTACGATAATACTGGCCACTCATTCTCCTCTATTTTCTGAAGAATTTGTAAAGAATTGGCATTATTTCTTCTTTAAATACATGATAAAATTCACCAGTGAGGTCATCTGGTCCTGGGCTCTCTTTGTGGAGAGAGTTTTAATTACTAATTCAGTTTGTTTGCTTGTTGTAAGTCTATTCAGATTTCCTATTTACTTTTGACTTACTTTTCAATTATTTGTGTTTTTAAAGGGATTTTTCCACTTCATTTAAGCTGTCTAATTTATTGGCACAAAATTGTGCATAACAATCCCCAGTTTGTTTGTCTTAGCCAATTTCCAGAGTCCTAAAATGATTGCTTTTGATGAATATTTTTTAGTTTTATTGTCTTTTTGCTGAGCTCTTCCCTCCACCAGTGCAGAAGTCACACCCTTCTCTTCTGGTTGTGATACCATGTCCCCATTTCTCAGGGAAGGAGACTTTGTATGCGTAACGATTTCAGATATTCAAGTTTCCATTCAAATGACGCTCCTGGGAGAGGCCTTTCTTGGTCGCTCTCCTCTCGAAGGCCTCTCCGCCTCCTCTCCACGTACTTAACACCAGTCAGTTTTCTTTTATCACAGCGCTCACGATCTGAATTTATTCTGTGTCTTCAGTCATTTTGTCACTTAGGTAGGTGTTATGTGTTTCTTACTCCATGCCCGCCCCAAGCATCCCTGCCAGCTGTTAGTGCCATGGAAGCGGATGCTGCCCTCAACCAAACCTGCATTTCTTGTTCCACAGAGGAGCCTGGCAAACACGTGCTGATGAGTGAGCCAATGAAGGGACAAAGAAAGGGGCACTACAGGAGGAGGGAAGGCCTCAGACTGGGACACTTGATTTCCAGAGCCATGGTTTTCCAGTCCCCGGCTCTCCCTTCCTAAAGTACACAAGCGTGCAGTTGGAGGGAAAACCGACACACACGGAGCTTCGTTGCCCTTAGAGGGGAAGCAGATATTTCCTGCCCATTTCCAAGTCCCCCTTGCAGCAAGGTCAGGGTCAAGTCACCACTTCTGGCCAATAGAATGTAACTGGAAGCGAGTCCCTTATGTCTCCACCGCCGTAACTCAGCAAGACAGACATTACTGTCCCTTCTTAAAGACGGGGCTGCTGAGCTCAGGGGTTAAGCGACATGGCCAACCTCACCCAGCCGACGAGAGGTGGAGCCAGCCTTCCTTTTAAACCTGCTTCAAAGGATTCGAGGTCCTCCTGTGTTTTCACTATTCCAGGCAACCTACATGGAAGTAATTATGTCATTAAGTGATTATAAAAAATTAACACCACCAATGGGTTATTGTGAGTTAGGCACAGAATCAAAAGCCCCATCTCTGGTCCCTTTTCCTTTCCTGGTATGAGTAGACATTATGTTCAGAGCATCCGTGCAGCCCTGGCTAACTATCAAAATGATTTTTATGCTGACAATTAAAATTTAGGACAGAAGAGAGAGTTGAGTGCGGAAATGATTTCACTGTATACGTTCACGGTCTAAGCTGAAGCCTGTACTGGAGCCCTTCAAATGCTTTTGTTCGCTTACTCGCCACCAAACCTTTTTCCTAGTTTGGAGGCAAAGACGAGAAGACCCAGGCCCTGCCCTGAAGAGCTCAGAGGCCAGAGGGAGAGCCAGAATAAAACGCTGTGTTCCCCTCAAGCACCAGCAAACGAACTGCCACCTCCTGCTTCTGCACTAATTCCCGGGGCAGCTTTGGTGGCAGGTGCTGTGGGTGGGTCATGGGGTGATCACAGACTCAGAGGTGACACCTTTAAATGACAGGACCTTTGTTCTTGGCATAGATGCCTGGATGTCAGAAGGAGGTTTGGTTGCCAGCCCTGCCTGGGAGGACAATTTGGCTGTGGCTTCTGCTCTCAGGTTTATTTTGCCTCCTGGTGGCTGTCTTGGTGTGTACCTGTGCGGGAAGCCCCACCATGCCCTGGCCTCACTGCATTGGCACCTACAAAAAGTAGGTCTGGGTCAAATCAGCCCTTCCATCCCCAGGTGCACATCAACTGTGGCTTTTAAAATAACCCCATGCTGTTATCCCAGTGCCAGACAAACAAGATGAAATATGAAAGTTGGGGAAGGGGTGGGAGTGATGGGGCGGTGGTGGTGGTAAAAAATTGATATTTCTGAAAAAGCTCCCAGGTGACAATAATGGGATGTCAGGGCTGAGAACTAGAATAATATTAATCTACCATCATCTCTTGGGTAACTTCCAGCTTTGTGCAGAGATCCCAATGTGCAAGATGTGACCCAAGAAAGGGTCACGTTTCCATGGCTGAAAGACATTCTTAATGCCTTGCCCGTTGCCTTATGTTTTTTCTAAGTGCGTTCATATTTGTTAAGGGAATGATCTTTAAATATTAACACTACAGCAAGATAAGTATTTCAGGCATTTTATACATGAAAAGTGTATCCCCATCCACCAATAAGTCACTTGCTATTTAGCCACATACTGGAACCAGAATCCAGACAGCCTAGGGATCCCAGCCCAGAGCCACCTCCAAGAGTTCTACCTGCTCCCAAAGGCCAGAAAGTTTTTCCAAGGGAAGTGGAAGGGGGTTGGCCATGTCTCCCTTGCACTCAGAGACTGGAGGGCCAGGTTCCACAGAATTCTTCTGAGTGGAGAAGACCCATGGCTGGAGGAGACCTTCTGACACACAGTGTGGGGAGCCCAGCCTGCCCCGCAGGCATTCCTCCAGCATCAGCTCTGATGGAGGGTCAAAGACAACTTAACCATGTGGATGTGAAGGGAGCAGCCTCCCTCAGCTTCAGCCTGGCTCAGCTGAGAAAGAGAGGTTCTCGCTGGGCCTCTTTATACTTAACCCCCTACTATTGGTTAATGGGCTGTCAGAATCCATAAAAGAGTCTGCATTTCTGCCATGCAATCCAGAAATAAATCATATCCTCCTCAGTATTAAGTCACTGAGGCTGGTTAGTTCAGCAGCAGATTTAATGGCTCAGGTGGAGAAGTTGGAGCCCATGGGAAGTCCTGGTGACCCTTGGCCAACCTGGAAATGACAGCACCCAGATGCCCTCAAATCAGAGTCCTCTGTGCTCTGCATGAGACGGTCTGGGTTCCAAACAGCCCCCTCCCTGAACTTCATTCTAAAGGCACATGGAGAAAGTATGCAATGAAGTAGACAACAGAGTCTCCATGCAGCTCTGACCCCTGCAAACAGTGACTTTTGCAGTCTCTTCTCTGCACAGGCTCAGTGTACCTGTCCATGCTGCCTCCCTCCCATAAAGAGGCCATCCTGGGTCACAAAGCAGGTGCTAAAGAGACAGCAATAATAAAAATATCTATGCTGGAGGGGACACATACCCAAGGCACCACCCAGTCCAGTGTAAGGCCAGGAAGGCTTCCTGGAGAAGATGTCCGAGCAGCAAGAGGAATGCACAATAGGTGCTCCCTGGATGTCGACAGGGATAGGAAGGGTCACACAGCTGTACAGAAACCTTCTGATGAGGCCCATGAGGTGTCCATGAACTTTCTGTCCTTAGAAACTGCATGCAGATGGAGTCATCTCACAGCACAGCCAGTGTCTGGGGTGGGGTGACATGCAGCAGGCCCAAGTAGGAACTGTAATTCTCTTACTTATGGGAGGAAGAATGATTTTGTGCATGGTGTCTTCTAGGCCTCCCCCAAGACTGGGCTTCATGAGTTGTTGGGGCGCTGTGCTTGAACCAGACCCTGCTCTCTATTAGGAAATTCAGGTTTTTTGCCAGGCCTGCTGAGTGCTGAGCGTATACGCCTGTGTGTTGGAGGGCTGGCAAGGCCCTTTCTGGCAACACTTATCCTCTGCCAAGGCCTGTCCTGATTGTGAACAGCAGGCTGCCCGGCCAGCAGCCATCTGGTTCCCCTGGGAGGTTGGGGCCATGGTAACTAAGACACCAGACCACCACAGTCCAAAGAGGGTTTGTCAGCTTTCCATCAACAGCTGGACTTCGGGAGAGTTTCTCTGTAGGGAAGGAGGAGAGGGTAACAGTCCAGGTCCAACCTCTCCCATAGGCCTCTGTGAGTCTGCTCACATCTGTGCCTCTGGCTGTGAATGGGTAACTGGTGAGACCGTGTGTGTTCATGGGGTAGGGTGACTGGAGTGTGTGCCCATAAAGGTGGCTCTGATGTTGCTGGTCCAGGGCCAGCATTCAGAAATGTGGGGTCAGTTAATTTTTCTGGCCCCTTCTAGCAGGGCAGTCTTTATCCATCTGATAAAATATCCCTTGGATATAACATCAGATGGTTATCTGATATTAATGGGAGATAATATATGATATAGTATCAGATAGTTATCTGATAATGAGACATAATATTCCATTACTTAGAAAGCAACCTCTGTTCTACTTTAGAAAATCCATGGCATCAGGTGAATTTAATTGGTGACATTTTGGACAATTTAACAAAAACTAAGATATCTACTTCATCCCTGATCTTTGGTTAGGAAATTTAACCCAAAATATCTCGTTTCATCTTCATTGTCCAGATTGCGGTCCAGGGAGGTGATTTATCCAAAACCTTATTATGTGGTTGAGCTAAATTCCAATTTAGGATCTGCTTTGCTTTTTTACTAACCATGTGGCTTGGGGCTGTGTTCCTCTGTGAGCCTCAGTTTCCTCACCTGTAAAATGGCCATGCCAACTACACATCTGGTACATTGTCAGGACTAACCACCTGGCTGTCACAGTAACTGGTACCTGGTGTTAATTCTCACTTCCCTTTCTCCTTTTTATTGTCTGAAATGATAATACAAATGTAGTGCAATGTATTTTTAAGTTTTCTTTTTAATTGAGGACAATTACTTTTGTAGGTGTCACCCAGCTCAGGTCCCTGTAGGGAAAAGCCCTCAATTTTGCCTTAGCTCGCAGTGAGTTCTGTCAGTCTTAGGATCTTTGGCTCAAGAACACCTCGAGGGGAAATCTCCACTGCAGCCTGCTTCGTGAATCCACTAGGGAGCTGTCCACAGGGGCCATCTCTAGCTTTGCTGACTCCCAAGGCACTGTCTGCTTTCTGCTCTCCCTAAAGATGATCTACATCATGTTTGTCTTCCCTTTAAGTTCCTATATTTACTGAGCTGTGGTCCAAGGCTCTGTGCACTGCTGACCGTAGTCTCTTCCCTGAAGGAGCTCACAGTCAGTGGGAGAAACAGGTAATCAGAATTCAGTGTGGCAAGTGCTGCTTGATAGAGGTTGGGTCCAGAGAGATGAATTCCTCTGCTCTTAAGGAGATAACTGGTCCCAATTAGAAAAAAAAAAATCCCAATAATAGGTATAATTTTAAAGAGTGACTTTGAGTAAGCACAGGACATTATTGACAGGGCCTTAAGTGAGAAGGGCTGCTATATTTCTTAAAGAATCTCTTAAGGCTTTAATGACTAGGTAGGAATCATTGTTAATTAGCACATCCATTGTTGGAATGCAAATGTGGCTGTTAACCCAGCAGCTTTGCTCTAAATACACTAGCTGTGTCCTTGTTTACAAGGTAATTGTCCCCAGAGCGCTTGTTGTTTGTAAATTACTATGGAGGGTAGGGGGTGAGGAGATTCCTAATAAGAATTCCAGGAAACCCTGGGCTTCTGAACCTTGCTGGGTATTGAAGGGAAAGACTCAGTTGGTTTTAGGACAGTCTCAAGGACCAAAGACCTTAAACGAGAAGGAAGTGAGCAATAGGACTTTCCACTACCCCTTCATGATCGCAGTACCTACCCTTTCCAACAAATGACTGTGGATTCATCAGCAGCTCTAGGACCCCCTTTTGGCTTTGATTAATAAAGAATATTAATGATAATTTTATAATTAAAAACTATCATTTATTGAGTACTGGGAAATGCATCGTCTCTTTTAACTGTCATAGCAACCCTCTGGCTAGGTCTGATATTATCCTTATTTTTGAAGCAGGAAAAACAAGGTTTAGTAAAATTAGCTCAATCCTCTCAGGTCAGACGTTGGGATTAGAGTTGGGATTACAACCAAGTCTATCTCACTTTCTTACTTAGGTGTATTACTCAGGTGTACAGGTAAAAAGGACGGGTAATTTACTCCCTAATTATCCAGCTTCACCCCTCTTTGTATCACTAAGACACCCATATCAGTGTTCCAGGAATTTTTACTTGCTTATAGCTCCCCAAATACAATGTGTGAGTTTATGCCCCAGTGCCTTTGCACTTACTGTTTTTGTTACTTTAAACCTATTAAGAAAAAAAAAAACTTGGAAAAAAGTTAAAAAGATGATTCTATGACTCTTTAAGGTTGTCTTAAACAAGGGTCAGCTATAGCCTGTAGGCCAAATCCAGCTAACCACTTGCTTTTATAAATAAAGTTTTATTGAAACCAGCCACAATCATTCATTTAAATATTGTCTAAGGCAGACCTTGTGCTGCAGGGGCAGAACAGAGACCTTATGGCCCACAAAGTCTAAAATACTTACTATGTGGGCCTTTATGAAAGAGTTTGCTGACCTACTCGAAGGGGACTGGACTATGTTTCTCTTATTGTTTACTACTGATTAGGAGCTAGATTTTTTGCATTCTATAAAGGTTAGAGGTTAATTTATAGAAAACTGATAAAGGGGAGATGCTGCTAGAAAAGAATCTCAAAAGTTATAGTTTGATTGCCCTGCAGGGTTTACTAATTTACCTATCAATTCTCATCATTCCTTTTTATTTCACAGACTATATAAAACTCTAGTTTTTATACTTCTTTTGTACTGATTTTTGTACCTTGCTGGTTCCCTCATTAAAAAGTTAAATGAAACTCTGATACATATTCTCTCTCTCTCTCTCTCTTTCTCTCTCTCTCATGTATGTGTGTGCCTTCATTTTGAGAAATTTATTTTTGACAAGCTCTTCCATCCACTTCTAATTATACTTCGGTACTTATCTGGATTGTTGCACCTTCTCTGGGAAGTCTGCTGTCATCCTGCCTTGATACAGGCCCCTTTCTCTGCACCTGAAGCATCCTGAATGCACTTTCCCCAGCACCAAACAAGAAATGCCGAGCAAATGAGGAAGACACCTTTTGTGGGGTTTGAGAGAAGAAACTGCTCAGGTATGGACAGAAAAAGCTGGTGTTGGTGTTGAGCGGTCCAGGGATTTGTAAAACACTTAATCAGCCTTTTGATAACTTTACTCAATGACTCTCTCCATCTCCAGCATTTAATCGGGAACGCTCCAGAACTACCAAGAGCCCCAGGCTTCAGTAACCTGTAGTCAAAGGCAGAAAATCATAGCCACACCCATTTCCTGGATGAAGGAAGAGACCAAACTAAGTGCCTCCCATCTGTAAAATCCTAACATGAACTTAGAAGCATATGTCAAAACATCTGGGAAGGGAGAACCCAAGAAGTTTCTAGCAAATGGGTAAATGGAACATAATCCCAGGCAGCACCCACCATTCCCACTTTGAGATGGTAATATGTCATTGGTACCCTCATTATTTACTGTATTCTTCAGTGTCCTACTTTTGGAAACAGCAAACATGTAGAGGGGCTTCCACAACCTCCCCCAACCCTCCTGCCCCAACTCATTTCCCCTCTTAGATCTAGTTCTTCACCCGGGACTTTCAGAACCCAGCAGCCAGCAAAGCTTTGTGCTGAACATGGAAATCAGTAGCGGGCTTTTTAGTTTCCACGTAATACCTGCATTTTCAAGTTCATTTTGCATGAGTGAAACTCCTCTAGCTGTTATTACCTTCTGAGATTAGCTTGGATTTCTGGCAGTTAGTGTTCTTGGCCTCATTAAAGAAAGATTTGGTTTTCTGGGATGTGTTCTTTCAGCTCTCCAAAGCGATTATCTTTCTTTCTCTTCACCCCACCCTAAGCTGCCACCAAGCCAAGAAGCAGAGCCACACTGGCGGTTGCAGCCAGCCCGTTTCCCCTGGGGACTGCAGGGCATGTGTGTGTGTGTGTGTGTGTGTGTGTGTGTGTGTGTGTGTGTGTGTTTGAACAGGTTCATTAGCCCTTAGCCTTTGCCTGACAGTTGGCTCTCCTTCCTGGACAACCAAATGACCCTCTCAGTCTTATGGGAGATGTCAATAAGGAGAGAGGCGGGAAGGGTCAGAGAAGGCTTTGCAGGGAGATACTGTGATGCAAAAGGCTCGTCCAGGCCACTCGCCTTGGCTCCTTCTCTGTTTAGGGCCTCGGGAAAATGACTGGAGCTCGCTCACACGGTGCCTCTGGGTCACCAGCCTGTAAATGCCATTCAACAGAACCGCAGTGGGCTCCGGCCTCAGCAGCCCTGCAACCGCCTTCACATCATCTTCGACTCCCAGGTTCTGGCCACCGAAGTGATTCCACCTCTCCCTTTCAGCAAGGAAAAGCTCAGTAGCAAAGTGTTCTTTCTTTCTTTCTTCTTGGACTATGAGGAGATGCCAAAGAACACATTTTACTCAATGTTTTAGTCAATGATATTTTGTGATAAAAAATCATTAAGAAAACTGCTCTATTCAAAATGTGTGTATGATTCACAGGAGAAAACAGAACCTGGGTCCCTTTGAAGAAAATAAAATGAAACTTTGGTAAAGCTATGAAATCCCTCCCAGGAGAGAAAAGTTATTGAAAAAGTGAAGGTTAGGTAAGATATTTGTTCAGGGCTTGCTATGTATTTATTAGAAGGAAAGAGAAACATGGTAGACTAAGGTGTGGTGTAGGCAAGTCTATGGTCCCAGCTCAGGCAGGCTGAGTGGACTGCTAGGTGCAGGGTCTCAGTGATAACCGTTATTCCAGCTTCTGGAGCATCCACCACAAACCACATGCATTTCACTCTCTACCCATTGCCCATAATTCTCACAGCCACCTTCAAGGTTGCCGTTACCTCATTTTTGTGGGTGACCACCATGAGACTCTGAGGGATAAAGTCATTGGTGGAGAGTCATTGGGGAAAAGGGGAGCCAAAGAAAGCTTTCAGCCTCAATTTTGGATAAGTAGGGATTGAAAATAGCTCAGTTCAGAGTTTCTGCATGTTTACCTCTTTTTCCCAAACTGACTTAATTCTCAGAACTCAATCTTACAAGCTCATCGAATAACTCCTGTGTGCAAAGCATTTGCGTCAGCGAAGCACACTGCTCGGATCTGAAGGGCCAGAACTGGGAGCATGAGGAGGCGAAGGCCAGCACAGGGCTGTGGATACACAGAGAGGATCGAAAGGGAGCAACGAGCAGAGTGGGTCACTGCAAACATGACGGAGGCGCCAGACACACACACTAAGTGAGAATGCCCCAAAGAACCTGTCTGGGCTGTTATATGCAGGATGGCTACAGGGACTTGGCTACCATGAAATTCTAAATTTGAATAAACAGTGTGACATCTTGTCTGATGCATTTTACAGCCAATTCAACTGGCACAGAATAAATACCTTCTAGATGGTAAGGCTCATCTGAATGTTTGCACGCCTATGGGAATTAGAAATGGCACACAAAGAGATGGTGGGGTTTGGGGCTCTGCCATACCCTGCCATCTCTCATACTCTGTGTATTGATTTGGAAGAGGCTTCTGAATGTCTCCACTCACTTCTTTGGATGAAGACCCAGCCTGGGAAGCCATGTGTGGT
Source organism: Miniopterus natalensis (assembly GCF_054644295.1). Taxonomy (NCBI): domain Eukaryota; kingdom Metazoa; phylum Chordata; class Mammalia; order Chiroptera; family Miniopteridae; genus Miniopterus; species Miniopterus natalensis. The sequence continues at coordinate 28,029,147 of NC_142095.1, read as the reverse complement.
TGCAGTAAGCTGAGATGATGGGCTATTATATCTTAGAGTACCATATTGAACCAGCAAACACAGATAATTGAGTTATCTTCAAAATGATCACTCCCAGTGAAAAGCTTTGGATTTCTTTAAATGAGAAGCAGCTGTGACTTTAAAGTACCACCCAGTACACATATAAATTCCCATTTCCAGCCCCATTCTGAGAATCTGAAGTCTGGAGTGGGTTGAAAACAGCCCGCAAGTCTGTCCCCTCCACCCTCTCCACCGCCTCTGGAAAAATCCAAACAGAGCTGAGTGGCAGCCGCACATGCTATTGCCTTTAACCACATGCACAGCCTTCTGTTTCACACCCCCAGCCTCACCCTTTCACCAGGAAATCAACCCAGGAACACCAATGGCAAACCAATGACAAATCCTGCAGAAAAGAGCCTGCATTCACCCGATGCCTCCCTGTCTCAACCCCCCCAAAACTACTACGTGAGGAAAAACTAGCAGATAGTCACACCTACCTTTCATCTAAGGTAAGATAAGAACAAAAGGCGAAAAGGGTACAACGCCATCCAGACAGAACCTAAGCCACATGGTCTACACTGATTTCCCCATCTCCACAAGCCTCGAAAGCAGATGGCATTTGTTGGACACAGTCAGATACGACCAGACGGCTCAGACGGCTCAGATGGCTCATTACAAATGGCACTCCCACTTGGAAATGCCAAAGCCTCAGTTCTTTCTGTGCTGCCCCAGCGCGGTCAGTGTAGAGGGGTCACAGCCCCCTCTTCCAGCGCCATAAACACAGAATGCATTTGCCCTTCAACACCTTTGAGCCTGTGCCGCCTGCTGGGGAAAATGGTGAATGAGACGTGGTTCAACATCATGGCATGGTGAGGGGATAGAGACAAGGATAACAGAGGGGATCCCCCTGTGCAGAATGGCACGCAAACCCAGGGGAGAGTCCAGGAGCCTAACCTGTGTTATCAGGAGGTGGCTCCAGGCTGGAGTCTCAACAGAGGAGCAGGAGTGAGTCAGAGAGCAGTTGGGTTGACCCCCAACGGGAGGGTGTTTCCGGCAGAGGGATGGCATCCCCAAGGCCCGGAGGCCAGAAAGAGCACAGCACTTGTAGTGGAAGTACTGGGCATGGGAGATTAAATCTCTGTTTGGAAAATATTCACATACTTTCCCCCTGCTTCCTGGAGAACTCTACTGGCATGAAACTTGACTGTGGGCTGAGTTTATGGCTTGTGGTGGCCATTGCTATGTTTGTAGACATGATGTGAGGCTTGAGATGTGGGGTCAGGTTCGCTGGCTTGTGCTCTTGCCATTTGCCAGCAGAGCATGTCCTGGATAGCTTCAGGCCCAGCAATGGGATGTGTGTCGAGCAGACCTGAACCTTATCTCAACTGAGCTCAGCCTAAATCAACCAAACTCCAGATGATGAATAATTAAGCAGTAAATAGATGTTTATTTGTTGTGTACCAAAGAGATTGAGGTGTTTTTGTGTGCAGCATTACTGAAAATAAAGCTGGCAGATACACTAGAAAAGGCACCAGCATGAGAAGCGAGGAGGCTGGCGAAGGAAGTATACAACCAACTGGAAGTAAACACAGCAGAGAGCCAAAGCAAGTGAGAACTGGCCCTGAGCCTTGAGGACGGAGATTACCTTCTTTGGGATGGTCACCCACGCTGACACTTAGCATAAGTCTGAGCACACAGCAGTTACTCAGTAAAGACAGTTCAATGAGCAAACCAATGAGTCCTCAGCCATGAGCAAGCAATGGACTGTACATATATCAGAAACAACAGACTATTCACAGCACTGACTCAAAACTATCACAGGCAAAACTTGGCTGTGGCCACAACCTAGAAACATATTCAAATTAACAGAGTAATCACATGGACTTACTCAACGTCACCAGAATCTGCAAAAGGATTAAAGAGGAGCAACACTTCACGTTCTAATTATATTTTGTCTAGTACTTCCAGGCCTTAGCAAACTCTCACAGTCCTCTAAGACAGATAATATTGGGTGCAATGAAATGCCCAGTCACTGAGGTCAGAAACATTTATTCAGTGAGCACTTACTAAGAACCCAGTATATGGGCTGCACATTGGTAAACTCTGGAAGACACAAGTTCACTCTTTAAAGCAGTCTCTGAAAAGCAACGATTTATGTACAATTTTATTTCAAGCACCCAGCACCATAATTCTTTATTGAGCTACCCTCATAGTCACCAACGTTGTGGTTTTGCCTTAAAATGAGCTTTCTCAAGGTGAAAGTGAGTTATCTATTCTTAGGATCTCTAGAATTGAGAATCAAAAGGTTCTCAGAGCCAGTGGGAATAATTAGAGGGGATAAATGAAACAAAGCCTCCTCTTCTAGCAGACCTGGAGGGTAATTTCACTTCAATCTCTTTCATATGGGAGATGGGGCTCTGTGGTGAATGAAAGGAGAGCAGAGAGTCTGAGAGCAGAAAGTCAGAGCCAGGGCCCTGAGAAGGGGTGAAGAAAACATACGACAGAAAGATAAAGTTAGGGAGGAAACTGGGGCAGACGGACACAACAACATATCCCAACCATGTGCTGTTCATGCACGGTGTCACTTTTGACACTCCTCCCTTCTGGGAGGGCTTCCTACCACAGCAGAAGTGACACCAGGTGAGTTCCGAGGCTTGGTCTTAAAAGGCAATATAGTTTCCACTTGGTTCTCTTGTGTTGTTCGCCTTTGGAGTCCTAAGACACCATGTAAGCATATAGTGCCCAGACCACCATGTTGTGAGGAAGCCCAGACCACACAGAAGGACCACAAGTAGGTTTTCTGGCTACAGCCTCAGCTTAGTTCCAGATGGCAGCCAGCATCAACTGCCAGAAATGTGAGTGAAGAAAGTTTTGGATGATTTCAGATCCTGGGTATAAGTCACTCCCACTCTTCAAGCCTTCCTACTGAGGGTCCCAGACATCAGGAGCATGGACAAGCCATCCCAGCTGTGCCCCTTCTAAAGTCCACAGAATCCAGAAATGTCTCCTACTTTATCTTACTAAGCTTTGGGTGCTTTGCTCACAGCGATAAATAACTGTAACAGGAACCACGATGGGGACTGTCTCCCTAGTTTCCCCTTGGACCCTCTGCAGTTAATGTTTAACAATTCATCAGCCCTACACAGGCAGAAACACAAGCATATCCAAGGGGTGCAAATGTGTTCCACTGCACAGGACCTAGAGAGATACCTACCCCTTTAGAATAGTTCTCAACCGAGGGAAATTTTCCCCCCAGGGGACATTTGGCAATGTCTGAAAACCTTTTTGATTGTCACAGCTTGGGGGAGTGGTGCTACTGTCATCTAGCCATGGGATGTTGCTAAACATCTTACAATGCCCAGGAAGCCCTCCACAACACAGAGTATTCAGTCTACAATGTTGATAGTACTGAGGTTGAAACCTGTACTTTAGAAGATAGCAACCACTCAGAGCTACGCAATTTGCTAAGAATGTCCCATTTTCACAGATAATGCTACCTGGGCCACGAAGACAAGGCTGTGACAGGGTATGATTGATGGGAGACTCTTTCCTTCTCTTTCAGGTGTTAAATGGAGCAGTGTCTGCAGGCTGTCTACCCCAGGGCACCCAGCCCCCACAATGTCCTCTCAGAACCTTGCCTTCTGCACCAGGCTCCCTTCAAAGCAGAGCAATTAGCCACCTGCTCTCAGACACACTCTAGAGAACCGTTTCATTTGAAAAAAAAAAAAAACACCTCACTAAGGACAGTAAATTTTAGGATAGCCGTGTCTGCCGCAGGTGGCCAGGAAACTATTGCCGTAATTAAAGCTGTCTAATTTCAATGCGTCACTCTCACTGGCTTCTTTGACAAAAAGCCATGGGTGAGAGGAGAGAGGAAACCACTACAATTCACGCATTTATCCCACTGATAATTGAACAGCATGTGCCCATTCCTGGGTGCTGGGTATTTTGAATGGAAGGAGGTTTGGAGCAGATTGTCCTCCAAACTGCTGGGGTGTTTTCAGGTGGCTGCCTAAGAACCTCCACCTTCAGCAAGATTTACGCCCTGTTTACCTTCAGAAAGTGGCTGAAAGTCCCCTTCACTTGAGAGCGAGGGCAAGGCTCCCCGGCTGATTTATAGGCCTGCTCATGCGGCACCGTCGTAAGTTACTCTGCACATACACCCCCTCCGCGTGGGGAGCAGCATGGGCGGAGGGCAGCCACTCTCAGAAGGAGCTGGGGTTAGTGACCAGCCAAATTCCCAACAGACACTACTGGAGGAGCGTGTGCAACAGTGTGAAAACCAAGCCAGGGCAAAATGTAAAGAAAGGATGAATGTCTTGTGAAACTTTATCAAATTTTTTCTAACATAAAAATATTTCCCCCCCTCTGATTATCAAAGTAATTATGCTTCTTAGGAAAAAAAACAAAACCTCAGAATATGGAACAATAAATAGGAAATAAAAAATATAGTGCAGAAAAGGGGGTGGGAGAGTAACCTGACATTTACAGGCGACCAAGGTCCACATCAACAGTGGTAAGTCAGGTTGGTAGGAGATCCATTGATATGATCTGATGAAAATGGCACTTTACCTCTGTGGTCCTCCTCACGAAAGCTCAGAACCCTAGTCTGATCATGTGAAAAACAGGAGACCAATCCCAACTGAGGGTCGTTCTTCAAAATACCTGATAAATACACCTCAATATTGTCAAGGTCATCAAAAAAAGGAGAGCCTAAGAAGCTGTCTCAGCCAAGAGGGGCCTAAGGAGACATATGACTAAAGGGCATGTAGGGTCCTAGACGGGGTACTAAACACAAAAGGACATTAGGTTAAACATTAAGAAAACTTGAATCAAGCTTGGAATTTAGTTAATAATAATCAATATTGGTTCATCAGTTTTAACAAATGTACCATATTAAGGTAAGATGTTAATAAGTGTGAACAGAGTAGGTTGATGAGAATTCTCTGTATTATCATTTGAAATTTTTCTGTAAATTTAAAACTGCTCTAAAAAATTTAGTTTATTAAAACACAAAAAGAAAATGAAAATCATCTATAATTATACCCTCCAGATAAAACTGCTATTAATACGGTTCATAGCCTTCTCTTTGCATATACACACAATCATTCTACATGTATACATATCTGTATTATTTTCATTTAAATTTTTTAAATGAAAAAAACATGGTTATTCTATAAATTTTTTTAACCCTTTTGATTCACTCACTGGCCCTCATTTGGAAATCTAGTCAGTGTATATTACTGGGGTGTTTCATATCCTGGGGCAGGTAGAATACTTGGAAGAAGTACATTAGAACTTCTTAAAGTTAGGTCTACTTCACAAATTAGCCTGGGCCAAGATTAAATGCAAGTTTTAGGAAGACATGTGCTAGGCAAGTACGACTTTCAGTAAGATTAAACAGGGATACATTCAAGCTATAGGAGAGGGACATATTCCACATCACTCACTTCATAACCATCATCTCTTCTAATTCTCCCCAAAATCCTATAAGGTCAACTTATTTATCATCATTTTCAGTAAAGAAAACTGGGGTCCCGAGGGACACTTGTTGCTTGCCCAAGGTCATACAATTAGTAACTGGTGCCAGTGTCCGAACCAAGTCCAATTCCACAATTTGAGCTTCTTGTGCATATGTGGTGTTATTGCTGGGATCAGGTCTAACTCTGAGAAGTAAGGAAACTAAGGCCAGATGGGTGTATGGGCAACCACAGTGCAGCTGCTAGAATAATGTCCACTAAACCTGTGACATGTGTCCCAAGTAGTTGTTTTTGTATAGTTTGAGCACCTAAGTGCTTTGGCATTTTTATGTGTTCCTTGGGAAACCGCAGGGCAAAGGCTGAAATTCAGCTAAGGATGAAAACTTCTAAGCCCCCATTTCAAGCCTCCCACAGTTCCAAGCTGGATGCAAAGATTCATGGCCCTGAGCCCCCGGGATCTCATTTAAGAGGTCTAGTTTATGGCCTGGGGATTGGTATCCTGTTAAAGTTCCCCAGGTGATGCTGATGAGATGTGGGAACCCCTGAGATGGATGGTCCCTTCTTAGTTTTAAGATTCAAAGGGCAATTGAGTAGCAATCTAAATCCCTGTAATTACTCTTCACAGATCTCATTGTAATTCCAAAGCATCTCTGCTAGTTTTCTTAATAACTTTCCCTTAGAGAAGGGGAGAGAGGGAGAAAGAGAGAGACAGATTGTGAGCACTTTTCTGTCTTCTACATTTGTCATGGAGCAGGGGTTCCTCTCAGAATTTCAAAAAAGCACAAACAGTCCAAACGGGAAAAACATACTTGGAGATCCTTAATCCAACCTCTTATGGTACAGACAAGGTGCCAAAGTTCTTAGGACCACATTCAAACTTGGACTGTCCACCTCTGACCGGCACTCAGAGAAGCAGGTGGTGTGCTGATCACACTCGCGGACACGGGGAAGCTTCCCCGAGCAGAACCAGGGCACAGCCTGACACAGTGCCCTTCCTTCCTAACGGAGTGGCATATGCGGGGCTGCGGCAGGCTGTCTCTGCCCCACTTCATTAGCTAGGAGCCCATAAAGCCTGCCCCACTGCCTGTTTGGAAAAAGCAGACAAGCACAGTGCGCTTGGGCTCAGAGCGCAGCTGGCCAGGCCATGAGGGAATGGGGAGAGTGCGGTATTCGTACAGCGAGAACCTTCAGGCCTGGGACAGTCCCCACTCCCCACTTCTGCTCTACCAGATGTGTGTTCCCTTGGGTTCCAGGCAGGAAAAGTCCCTCAGGGACTAGTACCTGGCCTGTGAAGTAAAGGGTGCTAGTCTTTGTGCAGTTACTAAACACTCTCCTAGGGCCTCCAAATAAGAGCCCTCTGAAAGGTTCAGTGTCACACAGCGCTTGACAGTCCTGAAGGTGCTCTCACTGTGAAAGCCTGAGCGCCCCCCAGGGTCCAGGAGTAGAACTGGACCTGTTGTGTGCATTGCCATATTTCATTCTTTGTGGAAGAGATATCATTCCTGCTTTATAGATGAGGCTCAGAGGGATTAAAATACTTGCTCCATTGGTAGAGCTGGGCCTTGAGCCCAGCATGAGCAGGAGTGGCTCACAGAAGGCCTGTGGCAGTATTTTGGATTCAGGTTTCATTTTAAGGGCTATGGGGGTAGTCACACACTGCTCTGTGACTCCAGGTTTGCATTTCAAACAGATTCCTCTGACTGAGGTGAGAAGAGAATAAAGTGAGTGCATATGGAGGCCCATCACTGAGTGCCTGAAAGAAGAGAGGTAGCTGTCAGAGGAGCAGGAGGAAAATTAGGGTGCTTCTCTTACCCGGGGCCTGCAGATCAAAGACCCTACCTGACAAGCCATTTCCATGGAAACAGCAGGACACTATACATCAAAGTGTGGTCCATGGGCCATCTGTATCAGTCACTACACGTGCTCTTAAAATTCAGGTGCCTGGGCTCCATCTCAGATTTGCCAAATCAGAAGCTCTAGGACAAAAGCCTAGAAATCTTCATTTTTTCAAGAATTTAGGATTAAGACAGATATTTAGGACCTGCCACTTCAGTGAGTCCAGGTAAGTTACCTGCTGTCTATAAAACAGGCATCATTTAGTATCTGCCTCATGTAGAAGGGATGACAGTTAAATCAGTAAACACATATAAGCCCCTTAACTAGTTTCAGGGCAAGAGTGAGAACTGTGTCCTCAGGCCTCTGAAGGGGCTAATGCAAACTAAACATCAATTAATGGAGGCTCAGGCTCTATTCCACTCCAACAGAGATGCTTTCCTAGGGGCTCCTTCCCGGGCTCAAGAACTCAGACTGAAGGTGATTACATCCTCCTCTTCAGGAAGATATAACCTGGGTGCATCTCCATGAGCTCCGGCAGCCAACACACCCTCTTCTTCCCTGCAGATTCGGGCATAAAGGCAGCTTCCCAGCTGCTGTGAGTTGGACTATGTCCCCCAAAAGATATTGAAATCCCAATCCCTAGTACCTGTGAATGTGACCTATTTGGAAAATAGGGGCATTGCAGATGATCATGTTAAAATGAGGTCAGCAGGATGGGCTCTTATCAAATATGACTATGTACTTAATAAAAGGGAAGTTTGGATACAGAGACAGACACATAGAGGGAAAATGATATGAGGACACAAGGAGAACATCTACAAGCCAAGGAAAACTCGAGGCCACCAAAGTTAGGGGAGAGCTTAGAACCTTAACACCTTGATTTCAAAATTCTAGCCTCCAGAACTAGGAGACAATCCATTTCTGTTGTTTGAGTCACTTGGTTTGTGTTTGCGATTGCAGCCCTAGGAGATTAGTGTATCTGCCAGCCAGGAACTGGCAGTAACTGAAGATAGAGGGCTGAATGACAGCTCCCAAGAAATAGGCCCCAAATTCCTGAAATTTGGATCCTGAATCCAGCCTACATAGCACCAATGGGAGCAACGGGCCTTCAGGAGACAGTTACACCAACATGGATCTGGAAGAGGCAGCTGCTCAGCTCTTCTCTGAACCATTCATCTTCTGGGGGGAGGATAGGGGTGTAGTGTGAGGACCACTAGTCCCTTCCTTGCCTATGAAGCTGTGTAATCAGGTTGGTGATGAGTGAGAGGCACCCGGCAGCCCCACTGTCCACTGAATGCTGACAATTGAAGCCTTGGGCAGCCGATTCTCTGCAGTACAGTTCACACAGAGCAGCAGCAAATGGTTCCATGAAAGGAAACACAAAAGCCCTCCCCCTCCAGGACTTTGGCTTTTGATACATTGAAAGCAGTTGGCTTTCAACAAAATCCTGGCAAGTTTATGCTGGCTCTGACAGGCTGATGAAAGCTGGGGTGTCTGTGCACTTGGCAGAAGGTCAGTTCCCAACCCCACCTTGCTTAGGTGGGGGGTAGGGGTAGGGGCTGAGCCACACACAATCCCAGAATCGGGTGCTGAGCAGCGGGAGAGCTCTGCCATTCCACGGGGCTTGTCCACACTTCAGGGGATGCCCCGAGAGAGGCAGTCCACCAAGGGCAGAGTCTGAAACACTAGAAACAGGAAGACTGAGCCTCTAGAATGGCACTCAAGACCCATCATGATTTATCTTCAGGCACAGTCTATCTTCTTCCTTCCTCACAAGCCAGGCTCCAGAAATGCTGAGCAATTGGCTGTTCCTGAGTTCAAATCCTACCTCCATATGTATACTTGCTTTGTGACTTTGCTTATGGCAGAGTCTCGGTTTCCACTCTGTAAGGTAGGGAGATAAATATGTGTTCTTTCTGGTTATTATAAGGGTTACATGAGATAACATGTTCAATGTGCCTCCACCATACCCAGCACAGTCAGCACTGGGTGGCAGCTATACTGACCATCATTAACTTATTCATCAATAACCTAATTCAACAGTGTCCAATCTACAAATAACTCTGCTGACTGACAACAGAATCACCAAAATAAAAAAAGCAGTATTTGACTCATTCCAGTTCTCCAGTTGCTTCCCAAGTCTCAACAGTGGCACTGTAAGGGACTAACAAGCAGTTTTTTGGTATCTAGTTTAACTTGGACTCTGGTGTGGCCTGGAGCCTTGGTTCTGAGGGAGGGGTATGGGTTCTCACAGCAGCGAAGGTCAGAGGAGAGATGGCCATTCAGGGCCTCCCAGCCCCTCGATCACCTCTTTCCACACGCACACCCAGAGTCATATTCAAGTATTTGCAAGTTCATTTCCCCCCTCCTCTTGGAAGAATTGACTTCCTGAAGTTCACGGCCCCCAATTATAGGTGTAAGACTGAATGAATCTCAGTATTGTGGGAACCAGCAGGCATCTGGAAAGCCATAAGTAACCACATTCTCCCGTCGTCTCTATCACAGACACACAGTCTCTCAGGCCTCCAGTCTGATTTACCCTGTCTTTAACGATCTTTGAGACTCTGGTTGTCTGAATCCAGGGACAACCAGACTGCAGACTTCTGTCCCAGAACACTGGGAATTGGGGCCTGGGAGGAAGGTGGCCCTTAGGACTGGGGTGCACTAAGCTCTTTGACTCATGTCAGGAGCAAGCCACTTTGAGTCTCAGTAGGGCTTTGTTTGCTTCCACATCTTCTGAGCAAGTGCACACAGCCCTGACTTCCCTTGATGGCTGCTCCCCACCTGATGGCTACCATAACTGATCTTTTTTATGAATTGAAGGTTGTACTGAAGTGTGTATTTCTTTAGCTACTATATCCTAATAGTACATGATCCTTGAAGGTGAGTACTCCTTGTGCCTCGGCGCCATTTCCTGCTACAGCCACCAAAAGGGTCACCAAAGCCAAGGTCTGTCTCATGCTTGGATTTTAATCAAGAAAGGGATGAAACTTCCTACCCAGTCAGGAACCTCGGCAGCATTTTCCCACCTAGAGGGTAAAGGTTACCTTACCTGTGAGTCCCCACGAGGCAACCTTCAAGCCAAAGTAATCTGGTCAAAACAAAGAGCCTGTCATTCCTTCAAGAAGGCCCTGGCCACTCCTCTGTTGGCATCTACACCCTCCTGGACATAACCTGTTCCCCTGAAGACTCAGGTCTTGTGCCTGCAACAAGTGGTAGTAATGATGGCACCTTCCTGAAGCTCTGGAGTAAAAAAAAGAAAAAAGCTTGGTTTCCAGGGTCAGCTTCCCAGATTGTTGGCTTTGCTTTATGCTTGCTTGCTGGTTGATGTCACACTTTCCTCCCAACTTCTGCCCTTTGACATTCAGCCCAAACTCCAAAGCTCATCTCACCCGCCACGTTATGGCTCTCCCTTCTTCAGCAATCGCCCTACCCACCTTGCAAGGTTCCTCTTAAATGCTACCTCATCTGTGAAGCTTTCTGGATTCCTCTGGATGATTTTGTCTCACACAGAATGTCTCTTCATTTTGTCGTTGATCAGAACATATTGCAATTGCTTTTCCTCATGGGCCTCCCCATGTGGCTCTGAGGTGCTGTCACTCAAGGATTCTGTCCTTCCATTAGTGCCTCCACAGCCTAGCCCAGGGCCTGGCATGGAGCGGCATTTAGCAAATGTTGTGTGCTCACTGAATGGGCACCGAACAGTAAATGCACAAGTAACACATGGAGCAGAAACTTCCAGCTGGGCAGTGACAGATGAGGCCACCAGGTTGCTCTCGCATTTTAATACTTCAGAGCTGCCACATTTCCTCTGTGTATTCAGGTCACATCCACGAGAATGAGTCATTTCTCAGCAGCTGGAGTGGGTGACTGGTTTGGTTCATTCTAGAAAGCTTTTTTGTATGGATGACAAACAATGACTTCATGATAATGCTTCCTCCCCTTTGGGGTCACATTTGGATATTTTTCCCAATGCATCTTTATATGCAATGTCTCCATCAGGGTGTACACCACTCCAGGGGTAAGAGCATCTTAATTTTGTAGACAAGGAAACTGAAGCCTGAGAAACTGACCAGCTGCACTCAGGGTCACATTGTGAGCTGAGATAAAGCTGAAATGAAGCTTCTACCCCTGCTTTCTTCTCTTGCACTTTCTACAACACCAGTCTGCCTCTCCTCGATCAAAACGACTATCACCTGCACATAACACCCATCTGTAATTTTTAACATTCTTCTAACCTTTATTTGATCTTCTCAAAACAGTCTCCAGGCCAGGTTGGATGTGGAGCTGCAAGCACTTCTGGAGCCAGTGTTTCTGCCCTAACGATCGTTTATATGGCCTGGTCTAGTGAGTGCATCAACTAGACCTCTAATTATAAGCTCAGGCTTTCTTTGCCTTACCCTCAGCAATGCCCATTCATAATAAAATTTCAAATTAACTCAGCAAACACATTTTCTGTATGTCTCTTCTCTGCCCAATACTGTGAGTTGTGATGAAACTGAGGCTGAGTGAGGATGAGATGCATAGTGTGGCAGGGGTCCAGGTGGCAGAGGTAATTCCACTGGGTGAGAAGACAAGGGACTGAGTAACTAGAAAAACACCGGATACAATCAAAGTAAAGTTGTAGTTAGACCAGGGGGATAGGGACCTTGGGGAGAGCTTGCACACTATGCTAAGGCATTTGGGCTTTATTTTATAGACAGTGGGGCCCATGGAGTCATAGGATTGTAATCATTTAAGGAATGTATATAGAATCATATAATGTCAGAGTTTGGAGAACTCTCAGAAATTATCTGACCTACCATCCAATTTACAGATGAGTATACGGAGGCTAGAAAGAGGATGTGACTTGCTAAAAGTCACATGATAAATTATTGGCAAAGGAAGCATATAATCAAAACTCTGATTTAGAAAGTATTTACTGGTGTTGGCATGAAATTAGATTAACCTGCGGAGATATGGGTAAGGTGGAAGATGCTAACACACCGTGGCAGAGTACGTGCATTTACAGAAAGGGAGGCAGAGAAAAGTAGAAAGAGACCCCTGAAGGGGGGACAGGTAGAGAGGAATGAGCCAACATCCAACGAGCCCCATATGAGGTACCTGAGGTCACCATGAGAGTGAGGCTCTGTGCCAAGCACTCCATAGAGTCTCCTTTAATTGTCCCAACAGCCCAATGAGGGAAGGAACATGAATCCCCTTGAAAGAAGATTTGAGGTTCAGCGAAGTTTGATAACTTGCCTGAATCTGAGCCTGGCTTTGAAGAGAGGTCAGTAAGACACAAGAACATCCTGTTCTTTTCGCCCAGCTGAACCTCCTTAAATTTTGCAAGGTCCTGCTAAGAACTTGAGCTAATGAACAGGGATTGAACCCCTCCACCTAGCCCACTGCCTGTTTCTCCTGTCCTTGCTCCTGTCTGTCCCATGTCTGTATCCAGAGGAAAGGCAAAGTGATCCTTCCTGTTGACTTTTTCGCCAGAATAGACAGCAGGATTTCCCTAATGTTGTTTAGACCAGAAAACCCAGTGCTCACTGTGTGAAAAGGAAGGGGGGTTCATAGAAATAATACCGACTTCACTTCTTCATTGACTCAACACCTTCTATGTTATGAAGATCAAGTCCACAACCATGACATTGCTCATCCATTCATCACAGCCAAGTGTTCATCCCAGCCAATGAACCCCCACTCAAGTGGCTCTCCATCCAGAAACACAGGTAGAGTTTGAAAAAAATACATTTCCACTATTTGTAAAATATAAGCAAGAGTGAAGCCTTTGTGAGCACTTGGAGTGTCACCCTGTTCCCTACAGGGTTGAGTATAATCTCCTAATGGGCTTATCCTGTAGGAAAGGAACTTGCTTACCCCCACCGTTCCCAGCCCGTCCTCTTTCTGTGTCCTGCCTTCAGGTTTATACTCCAATAACTCTAAACAGCATAGAGTCCCCTGTGGACACTTCTTGTCTCCTTGAACTCGGCGTTCTCTCTTGGAATGTCCTTCATATCTTCTACTCCCGTCTAGTATTAAGATAGCTCAGGTTGTCTGTCACCACCTCTATCCCTAGATAAGAACTTGAGCCAGGTAGTTAACTTGAGAGGTGTCTTGGGAAGGCCAGAGTGGGTAGTGCAAGGAAAACAATGTAGGGCACCCTGGAAAAAATGTAGGATCAGGCTAGTTACTGCTATGGGCAATCTGGGGCTCGATCTTTCTGGGAATCTTTGGAAGAAACATGTAGAATGTACATCAAGATTGTCCCTCTAAAGGATGAGCAGCTGGAATAATTAATGACCACCCCCCAACTTCCTGCCTCCCATTAGTTGAGAGTTGTCATTGAGAACATTACCTTCCCCACACTTCTGGCAAGTATATGAACGCGAGTGAGTGGATGTGGAGATGCACTAAATTGTCCACATCACTACACCAAAATCATATGGACTGAGGGGGCAGGGTGTAGGGCACAAAAAGTACCTGCCATGGTCAAACCAGACACTGGAAATGCTCTCTTTACTTGAAGAGGTCAAAAGAGGAGCAGCCATCTCTGGCCCTTCTCTCCCAAGAAAAGCCAAAGTGTTGGGTAAAGGCCTGGCTCTCTGCCATTCATCCTTGCAGCAACCAGCATCATGGGACTTTAAGAAAGGCAGCCTCCAATCATGAGCAATAAAGGTGCAGGCATACTGGGGGGGGGAGGGGGAAGGGGGACTTGGAGGGGTCAGGCTGGGCACTCAGGGCCATTCCTCCCTGAATAGGGGAAGGAAAAGGCACCAGCTTGGCTCTGGCTCTTGGGTTACATTGAATTACTTACATTTAATATTTTATGGCAGGCATAATGATATAAGCTGTATTCTTCAGCATCCATTAGAAATGAAGGAACGTTTATATTTTAGTGGCACTGAGCCATAGATTTCCCCATGCCTGCTTGCTGGGGCCATGCCACAAATACAGGAAGCAGATAGAGGCCATTGATCAGAGCGTGGATCTTAAGCCCATAAATATGACCCGAAGTGCTTATGCTCATAAAATCAAAGGAAAGAGGTTGAATTTTTATGAGGTTGGGCAGATTTAAAAAAAAATTCAAGATGTGACCTGGCCAGTGTGGTTCAATTGGTTGGGCAACATCTTGAGCACCAAAAGGTTGAGGGTTCAATTCCTGGTCAGGGCATATACACAGGTTGTGGGTTTGATACCCTTTTGGGGTGCCTACAGGAGGCAGCCAGTCGATGTTTCTCACATTGATGTTTCTCTCTCTCTCTGAAATAAAAAAAAAAAAATTTTAAAAATAAAAATAAATAAAAATTTGAGATATATCATATTTATTTATAAGCAAAATTACAATCCTTTCAGGAAAGGGTTGGAGCTTCTTCTATGAATATTAGGTGCCTCACACAGGACACAGACATGGGAAAGAGGACCAAGCAGGGGGCTGGGCAGCAGACCCCAGGACCAGCCATTTCTGCCACATCAAACACAAAGTCATAAAATCAAAACATATAGATGACACCTCACACCCATTAAGATGGCTACTATAAAAAACAAACAAACAAACAAACAAAAACAAACCCAACCCATAATATAATAAATGCTGTGAGCATGTGGAGAAATTGGAACCCTTGTACACTCTTCTTGAGAATGTAAATGGTGCAGTTAGTAATAAAAACAGTATGGTGGTTCCTTAAAAATTAAAAATAGAGTTGGCATAAGATCTAGCAATTGTACTTCTGGTTATATATCAAAAATAACCAAAGACAGGAATTCAAAGAGATATTTGTATGTTCATGTTCATTGCAGCATTATTCACAGTAGTCAAAAGGTGGAAGTACCCCATATGTCCATCAGTGAAGGAATGGATAAACAAAATGTGGTATATCCATAGAATGGAATATTATTCAGCTTTGAAAAAGAAGAAAATTTTGACATGTTCTACAACATGGATAAACCCTGGGGACATTATGCTAAGTGAAATGAGCCAGTCACAAAACTACAAATTTTGTATTATTCTACTTATATAAGGTACTTAGAGTAATCAAATTCAGAGACACAAAAAGTACAGTGGTTGCCAGGGATAGGGGGAGAAGGAATGGGGAGATAGTGTTTAATGGGTACAGAGTTTCAATTTTGCGAGATGAAAAAAGTTTTGGAGATGGATGGTGGTGATGTTGCACAACAGTATGGGTGTACTTAATGCCATGGAACTGTACACTTAAAATGGTTAAGATGATATGTTATGTATCTTTTACCATAGTTAAAAAAAGATATAGAAGATAGGTGGCCTTAGAGATGATCTATTCCAACCCACTGATGATACAGATGGGGGAAATTGAGGCCCAAAAAGCAAAGGTAACTTAGTTAAAGTCACACATCAAATTGATAGAGGAATCAAGATGAGAATTTAGATCCTGACTCTCAATCCAGTGTTCTTTTGACAATCCCATATTAACTCACTTCATTACAAAATACGAGGTAAAGGGTCAATGAGACATTTATAAAATGCTACATGCTAGGCACTGTTCTAAGGCCTTTACATGTACTAGCTTATTGAGTGTTCACAATGATGTAGTGAAGACAAAACTACTATTTTAATTTTACACATGAGGAAACTGAGGCAAGGAGAGGTTAGATAACCTTCCCAAAGTTATCCAGTGACAGAGCTGGGGTTTGAACCTAGACTATTTGACTCCAGAGTCCACTGTCTTAACTCTACCATACTGTTGCTCATCAGGACTCTCCATATTCCATGTTTCAAGGGGCATTCTTGCTTACAAATAATATAAAGATTGTACTGAAAGAAAATGTCTCGGTTCTGTTCTATCCATAATGTATATGCTAAGCTCTGTAGAGTTTCTCTAGCTCAGGCAAAATTGGGAAAAACAGAGTGAAAACCATGGGAAGATAGCGAACACATATGATCCCAAAGATCCCAGACATTTTATAACCCAATGAGAAGGTCCCTGAAAGAAGAGGTCTGTGTAGATTGGAAAGCTCAGCAAAACCTCTGTAGAGGTGGGTCTTCCCTGAGTTTTGAAGAATTACTAGGACATAGCTAAAGAGGATGGTATATGTGCTGATAGTCTGGTGTGTAGCCCCATCTTGAGAACTGTGGGGAAGGTCAAAACTCAGATGCCCTTTATCTACTCTCCAGAATGCCAGGAAATGTCTGTTGCACTGGTTAGGGTGGGAACAGGGTCTAGCTCCTAGAACTTTCTAGTTTAGGGCTAGAAAAGTCACCTAGTTTCTTTCTGAAGAAGTTAAAACAGTAGCAAGCCCAGTGTCAGTGGAAAGAAGGCACAGTGAGTACCCACAGCAATAGATACGTCATCCTCCTGCAATTCCCACAGTCTTCTGGGGCCCTCTCAGAGTATGGGATTGAAGTACAATTGGCCTGACGCCCTGGGATTCCAGTCTCCCATATCCACAGCTCAGCTTCTAACTAGTTTACATGTTGTGTTTCTAAGTACAATCTCATTAAACAAATACATTTTTTCGTTATAGTAAGAAATTAACATGTTACGCTGAATGCTTCAGATCCCACAGCATTCTTAAGGATTGGCAAGTAAACTAACATTTATTGAGTGCATGGTGCTAATTTCAATTAATCCTCCCCAAAACACTAGGAGGTCGGTTTTACAGTTATGCCCACATTATATATTAGGAATTTGAGGTTCATGAGGTGAAATGACTTGCCTGAGATTGCACAGCTGTTTGTGAGTGGAGCCAGTACATGAACAGAGTGTCTGACCCCAAACTCCATGTGCTCTTGAGTATACCAGACAGCACGTCCAGAGCTTTCCCCTGACTCCATTTCCTAAAGTTTGAGGCGAGGTGTGAGGAAGGTCTGGCCAGCAGAACTCATGAGACCTACACCCCAACCTTGAGGCCAGCAGCACATGGACTCTATGTGCGTACAAGGAGGTTTTGCAGTCCCTCTCCTACATACAAGCACTTCATAAACTACACCTGTTGCTGGGGCATGTTGTGAGTGTTTGGGGCTATTTTCCTTGTTAACGTCCCTTCAGAGGGCAGGATGATGGGATGGTTATGCTGTGAAGAGCAATAAAAGCGCTTGTTGCCATAGTGCACAATAAAGCATTGGATTTTGATTGGGTATCAGTCAGCCAATTCTAATGATTCCCAGCTTTCCCCATAAGAATGAAACCAGGCTCATTCAGGGATGAGACGAGATGGACTCGTCCTCTTTGTCTTCTGAGTGCTTTCTGGCACTGCTTTAATGATGCTGACCTGTTTGCCAAGCGCTACATACACAATCACTTTAATGAGGGGTTATTTTTTCTATGCAAGAGATATTCTTATTTGATTGCATTTTAGTTATTCTCAGGGCAGTTTGTATTAATCTTAGCAACGACAGATAAAAGGTCACGTGTAAAATATTTCATATCCAGAAAGTCGACCTTTCACTCTTAAAATTGATGTCTAAAGCAAGCATGGTTGTAGAGGGCACTGTGGGAAAATGTCATACCAAATTGCACAGGTCAATTAGAGAGTTTTGTTTGGGGGTCCAGAGGCAAAAAGAAAGCTGTAGTAGATTCTAACAAGGCCCTAAGCTTTCATTCCTGTGGTCTCGCGTACCTGGCATAATGTAACGGTATTCAGAACCGCGGACAGCACCAAGACAAGTCCTGCCTGGATGAAGGGGGAAGCAGGGCAGAAACGGTGGTGATTTTTGGAAAATTCTGTCTCCCAGGTTCTTGAGCCCTTGAGAGGAATCTGGGTTGGTGGTATAAGCCATGACCTTGACTCTCTTATCTGCCGTGTATTAACATGCAGACTTCCAAATTCTTAACTAATCAGAGCTGATTTTCTTTTGAATATGAGGCAAAGCTAGGAGAATGAAATGATACCATACGTTGAACTGGAAATGCTATGAGCCTGTTTCTACTTTTTTGTTAGTTTATTTTGTTCATTAGATTTCACATATAACTGAAGTCATATAGTACTTGTCTTTCTCTAATTGGCTTATTTAACTTAGCATAATACCCTCCAGGTCCATCCATGTTGTTGTAAAAGGTAAGATGCCCTTCCTTTTTTAGAGCTGAGTAGTATTCCATTGTGTAGAAGTACTAGAGCTTCCAAATGCTGGCTATTATAAATAGCACTGCAATGAACATAGGGGTGCATATATTCTTTTGAATCAGTGTTTCACATTTCTTTGGATAAATTCCCAGAAGTGGAATTGCTGGGTCATAAGGCAATTCCATTTTTATTTTTTTCAGGTGACTGCTTTCCACAGTGGCTTCAACAGTCTGCATTCCCACCAACAGTGCACGAGGGTTCCCTTTTCTCCACACCCTCATCAACACTTGTTGTTTGTTGACTTATTGATGCTAGCCATTCTGACAGGTGTGAGGTGATAGCTCATTGTGGTTTTAATTTGCATTTCTCTGATGATTAGGGACATTGCACATATTTTCATACGTCTATTGGCCATCTCTATGTCCTCTTTGGAGAAGTGCCTATTCAGACCCTTTTCCCATTTTTTTAATTGGATCATTTGGTGTTTTTCTGTTTGTTTGTTTTGGTTTGGTTTTGAGTTGTGTAAATTCTTTATAAACTTTGGATATTATCCCTTATCAGATGTATCATTGGTGAATATGTTCTCCCATTCAGTGGATTGTCTTTTCATTTTGTTGATGGTTTCCTTCGTTCTGCAAAAATATTTTAGTTTGCTGCACTCCCATTTGTTTATTTTTTTCTTTTGTTTCCCCTGCCCAAGGAGATATATCAGGAAAAAAAATATACATTGCTATGAGGAATGTCTGAGATTTTACTGCCTATGTTTTCTTCTAAGATTTTTAATGGTTTCAAGCCTAACATTAAGTCTTTAATCCATTTTGAGTTTATTCTTCTGTATGGTGCAATAAGGCAATCTAATTTCATTTGTTGCATGTACCTGTCCAATGTTCCCAACACCATTTATTGAATAGACTCTCTTTACCCCACCGTATGTTCTTGCCTCCTCTGTCAAATATTAACTGATCAAAAAGGCATAGATTAATTTCTGGCCTCTCTAGTCTATTCTATTGATCTATATGTCTATTTTTATGCCAGTACCATGCTGTTTTGATTATTATGGCCTTGTAGTATAGTTTAATATCAGGTAGCATGATTCCTCCAGCTTCATTCTTCTTTCTCAAGAGTGCTGTGGCTATTCAGGGTCTTTTGTCCTTCCATATAAATTTTTGTAATATTTTTTAATAAGGATATATACCAGTCCTCTTTAATTTGTTGTAGATATTAACTGTGCTTTCTCAAGTTTTCAGTGTTTTCTTAACACATTTTCAGTCCCAGAAGGGTCCCCTAACCCACATTTCCACAGACACTGTCACCACAGTATCACTTCTAGTTTATATAACTTGTTCTTGGGGCAAAGAGGCCTCTCCCTAATCTCTCACTAGTTTCAATAAATCTGTTAAAAATGCATGAGATGCAGAGACTTTCACACACAGTCTGGGCTGCCTTTTCACATTGATTTGTATAGAATAGAAAGATATAAATATACATGCAGATCCATGCCAAGAAGGCATTCTCTGTGGTCAAGCTAAGCACCATTATTTTTTTTTAAATTGTTTTCCTCCCAGCTAAAAGAGCAAACATGTGAATTACATAAATTTTGGAACATTATAGAACTAATAAATCAAGTTTCCACACCCTAGAAAAATCACTGTCAACATTTTGGTCTAATTTCTTCTAACAGATTTTTTTCTACACATAATTTTATTTTGTCCATTTGTTTGCATTACTAGTGGAAATAATGTAGTGTATATGCATTTTTCTTTTACTCACTTTACATTATACAGTAGAATTTTCATGTCATCTAAAATCATTTTTAACACTGCAGAATTAGCAGTGTATATTGATTATTTAACCATGCCTCTAATGTTGAACAACTGTGTTGTTTCCTTTTCTTTTTGGCTTTTAGAAATTATGCCACATACCCGGCAGGGCGTGGCTCAGCGGTTGAGCATCAACCTAGGATCCAGGAGATTGAGGTTCGATTCCCGGTCAGGGCACATGCCCGGGTTGCGGGCTCCATCCCCACTGACTCTCTCATCATTGATGTTTCTGTCTGCCTCTCTCTCCTTCTCCTTTCCTCTCTCTGAAATCAATAAAGATATGTTTAAAAAGAAAAAGAAAAAAAAAAATTATGCCACAGCTGACAGCTTCCTACATAGAGGATAAGAGTTGTAAACATGATAATTTTTTAAATAACTGAGTGTTCCATTAATTATTAGTAACAACACTTTAGTGAAGGCCTAGTGTGGACACAGTACTTTTCAAGGTGGTATGGGAGAGATTTGATCGCATCCCTACTCTTGAGCATTACTTGAAGAGATGTGGCAGACACTTTCATCTGGATGCTCCTGAGAGTCCTTTCCATTTTCCCTACTGGTGTTTCCTATTCTATTGATATCAGGAACATATCTGCTTTGGGCATGGCCAGTGAGCACTACTGGGTGGGGATGTGACACTGGGAACTGCTACAGCCAGTTTTGAAGTAAAGTAAGAGTCCAGTCTTAGGACAAAAGCTGACACTGGAACTTGGATCTTTAGTGATATCACTGAGCTGTTATTCAACTCACCCTGGTGCTGTCCTGACCCCAGACTTCTTATTACATGAGAAATATACTTCCCTCCTTGTTTCTTTTGGTAGAATTGGACTTTCTACTTGCAGCTGAAAGCATCCTAACTCATAAAAGTAAAACCAACACATATCATAATCATGGCTACTGTTTACAAACTTATTTTACAGACTGTCTTTAATTGAACAGTAACTCCCCTGACTGAACAGATAAAGAAACTTGCCCCAAATCATGGAGCTGGGTGTTTCTTCACTTCTCTAATCGACCCACCACAAGACTCCACACTGACGTGAGTGAAGTGAAGACTTTCAAGCACACTGTCCACGAAGGTGGAGGGGCTGCAGGGAGCGCCCTTTTCTACTGTGCACTGTGTTGCAATGTGCATGTGTAGAGCTTACCGCTGTATGAAACCCCTGTGCAGTTATTAAATTTGTTTGATCCTTCCCCAGACATCCGGTGGAAGGGGAGACAGGTCCACAGAGCTTCACAGTGCTCTGTCCCTAAGCAAAACGCCAGCTAGCGTCTGAGGCTGAGAAGGAAGCCAAGTTCCTGAACAGTGGTCCAGGCCCCCTCCCCGGAGCCTGCTGCTGGGGAAGCCGGCTCAAGGGAGGCCCCCGGCCCTCCCTGCTTTTGTCTCTTTAGTCCCCACCAACCATGTTCTTATTGTCTGTAGCGCAGCCTCTACCCTGTGGCGCTGTTAACAAATGCAATACATCAGAGGAAGAATTACAAATATTTATGGATATAATAACTTCCCACCCCAATAAGGGGCACAGAACAGATCATTAGAGAAAATCAACCCAGCATGAGTGGTGCTTTTTATTTCTCCCTTAGATTTTAATTCAGATAATGTACGTGTTTTTCTGGGGGTGAGAAACTCCTGCTTAGGGAAACAAGTTTTTACATAAAAGGGATGCTGGTTTGCAAACTGGGGATTTATTTTTTGTTTCATTGGTTCTTTCAGAACCTTGTTACCCAGAAATCCCCTGGAGGCTTTGCAAATGAGACTGAGATTCCAGGAGTGATTGCGCTCCAGTGCACTGTGGGTCTAGGATAGGCCTTGCATTCTTTCACGCCCACTCTGTGTCTTTCACAACCAGTATTTGGACAAATCTTATCTGTTCATTTATTTCTAAGATTCAACAAGAAATAATAACAAGAGGGTTCATTCTAAAAGACTCAGTTTATTGCCATCTGCTCTAGAAAATGACCCTGACTCCCTTCACCCTCAGGTTGGCTTGGGTTCCTCCTCTATACTCCTGCGTCCCTGGAGATGACCCCAATTTGGCATCCATCACTCTGCATTGTTTCACTGTTTTCTTGTCCATCTCCCCCATTAGACTCTGAGGTCCTTTAAGCAGAAATTATGTCATGCTTATTCAGTATCCCAGCCCTTAGCCTGGAGCTTGCCATGGGGAAAGGTGTGCAACACATTATTTATTCAATCTCTCCTAAATGGCGTATGGGCAAAGGACTCAGTGTTGGTTCACAGCTCAGTGCTCAGGAGGGGAAGCTGTAGCCAGGCTATCTCAGCAATGCATAACGCAGTCCAGGGAAGCTCCACCTCTCCCCAACACTGTCATCTGTCTCTTTCCCTTCACTGACAAAGTCCTTGTACTGGGAACTTAGCTATGATTAAGGCTCTGCCCTGAGACAGTCCCCACGTCAGGGCTTCCTTTCTCCTGGGGGTCTGCAGCCTGGACACATGGAGCCACAGAGGGTGGTAGAAGGTAATAGTGAGTCTGGTATCTGCCCTAAAGTTAGATATTAGTTGAGTCACTCTGTTGCAAATACCAATTCTGTACTGGACAAGGCTGCAGCCCTCCTTCGCTTGGACCCTGAATTCCCCAGGAAGCTAAGAGCACCAGTCTGAATTCGACAGGAAAGTAGCAGAAATGGGAAAAAATGTATATCTCAGAACTCTTTTCAAGGAGAACAATCTGACCATCTCTGGGGTGGTGTGGGGTTGAGGGACCACCGGTGTCTTGTAACTGCCTTCTCGGAAGGTAGCTCTGGTTGACTTAGGGCTTTGATTTCTCAATGGAGTGTGCATGTCCCCAGCTCCGTCCCCTCCCTGCTCTCAGCCTCGCTTCTAAATAAATGTGCAGCAAGCAACATTTTAAGGATTATTAGCTTCTAGGAATCTCAACAGCCTTTCTGGCTCTGCTGAGGTCGCATGGCAGGTCTGACGGGAACCCACACTTGAGGACGTGGGAAGCAAGTGGAGGGGAGGTGGTGCAAAGACTGGACAATGTAGGCCACTGCCCGGAATTGCAAAGGTCCAAGGGAAGGAGGGCCACATGCTCAACAACTGGCTGGGCCCGGCCCCACCTAGCAGATAATTTTGTAGGAGACTGATTTCACTGGGTGGGGAGTGTTGAAGTTATTGTCAGAGAGGCTTGAGCATGATTCTGGACTTACTCTGGGCCCAAGGTTCTGGAGGGTCCTAGGGCAGATCTTTTCTAACATTGTCCTCAAGGTTCCAAGTCTCCCTTCCCAGGAACAAGCTGCACTCTGCCAAGCTTGTTCCCTTATAGCTTTACAGCCACCCTTTTCCAGAATAGTTCACCACATTCACTCACCATCAGCCACCCAGGGCACCCTTGCCCTCACCTTTGGTAACCAAGCCCATTGATTTAAGCTCCCAATTCCCCACAAGATAAGGGAACACTCTCCAATTCTCCCAGTATATCCTTTGTATGGGGCCATTTGATGGCATGTCCCTCCTGGCACCCAGTAAAAATGACTTTAGATCCTTTTGTCTGTTGCTTCTGTTCAACTCCCATCAACCTAACAAGCAAACCTAAGCCACCAGGGTTCTAAGTGACAACAGCATTTACCTTCTTGTCCTGCCTTCTCTCACTTCTGCCATCTATCCTTGTATTTCTGGAGCTGCTAAGGCTGCAACTGCATCCCCCAAAATGGCCTTTTCCTACTTGACATGGTTCAGAGCTCCACCTAATAATGAGAGGCTTCTGAATCTTCCAGAATCCAGAAGATCCATAAATTGAACCCCCTTCCCAAATAAAAAGGAAACATGGATGTCACCTGTCTGGAAGTGAGGCCTACATGGTGCCATTCAGTTCCCAAGGACACTGCTATCCTGACTTTGTGTGGCCAGGCCCCAGGTGGCCTCTCAATGCCAGCACTGTGCCCTGGAGCATGTGACACCTGCACCTGAAAATTGCCAAGCCTGGACCGAGTCTTCTATCACTCCATCATTTTCCTTATCAACGCTATCACACTCTCCTCTCTGCTGAGAGAAGGTGATAGGGCTGTTACTTTCATGTTTGGGCCTACTGCAGGGACTCCCTTCCCTGTGTCTCTTCTGACTTGGTTTCCCTACTCCCTTCCCGGGCACCACAAATGGGGGTGAATTCTGACAAGGCTCCCCAGTAATAGGTCTGTGATGTTCTCCAGGTAAGAAGTTGTCCTGGCAACCCTGTTCCTCTGCCAGTTTTCAGATCTCCAGGCTAGGCTGCACCCTGCAGGGCTCCTGCAAGGAACCCAATCACGAAGCCTGTCCGAGCGGCTGGGCTGAGGGACAACGGGACGCATGGTCACCTGTGGTCAGAGCCTAGACATACATCATGGTCTGAGATGACACTTCAGACTGGACATATCTCATGGTGGTACAAGGACGTTTGTTTAGGACACTAGAACACAGTGTGCAGAGTGCTGGGAGTGCACTTGCAATAAAATGTAAAAGACATCAAGCAGCAGCGAAGTATTTGCCACAAGACTTGGCCTTTTTTCTGAGGAGAAGCCGCTGAGTTGTCACTTCTCCAAAGCATCAGCATAGTGCTGTGCCTGGGGCAGGCTTCCAAAGAGCAAAGTGACTATTATTTGAAACACAGACAGACAGAAATTCCTAGAAGGGTTTGTACCTCTGCTTATTATTAACAAGACCTACAGTCAAGCTAAGTAAGGCACATGCTCAGAACTTTCCATGTGTCATCTCCTTATCTTTGTGGCAAACCTCTATCGTGGAATCTGTGGTGGACACTGTTGTTGGTTGCCTTCCCAATGTCCATGTCCTCACCCCCCTTCCATATTGGATTCTGGTTTGTTCTGCAGCCGGCTCCTCCCTCGCCCCGCAGGGCAACCTGATTCCTTAAGTGAATCAGTGTTTCTCTGGCCACTGTCACCCAACGGGGAGGGGACTCATGACCATGGCCCAGACTGAGAATAAGGACACATGTGTCATAGGTCATAGTTGGGGAGCTGATTCTCTCACTCTCCCAAGGGGTGAGAACAGAGTGGCACACAGACCCAGGTGCCACTGGTGGCCACCTTGTGACCTCAGGGAACCACCTTTAATATGGCCCCCAGGCTGAGCAGACAGATAGGGAGACCCTAAAGCCATCACTGAGCTGCTGGCTCTGTCCACCCTCCCTCTGGGCTTCTTGAAGTATGAAAGGAGACATTTTCTTAATTCCTGATTCAGGGTAAGGTGGCATTACTCTCGTCCTTAGAAAAGTTCTAATTGATCTAGGACTGTTCCCTAATGTTACTGATGAAGAAACTAAAGCTTAAGAGACTAATTAACTTTCCTAAGATTACATAGCTAGTAAAGAGAGTAAAATCCAAGGATGATTTGATTCCAAAGTCCAAACTCTTAATTACTGTTGTAAATAGATTGTTAATGTAATAAGATATGGAAATTTTGCAGTTTGCTTTCACTGAAGGGAAGAAAAATGCTTTAAATCAATATTGTCCTCCAAGAACTCAGAATACAGATTATTTTGCAGGGTGAAATGCTTTTAAAAATTATTTTAAAGTTAAAATCTTCCACTTTACTCTTTCTCCAGTTTCCTCCTCAGCTAGGTACACAACAGGCCCTAAATGTGTGCTTAGTCAGTGGCAAGCCTGAAGTCCCCAGCAGGGAACGGCGGCTCCCAGGAGGGCCTTGGGTCCCTGGACCCATTCTGTATCACAGTAATTCCCTGGAACCCCAATATGTGGAGACATTCATGCCAAGGTTTGTTTATTCAATAGTGTGAAGAAAATAATCAGCTTTCAGCAACAGCAAAATTTTCATAATTAATCATTAATATTTATGTCACCACCTGAGACCTGAGAGGCCCTGGATAACCTCTGAGGGATCAGCGTTCCAGGGGCTCTTCAATAAGAGCTCTGCTCTGCTCTGCTAGGTACTACCAGCAGTTTTTGCAGAAACCCATCATCCTGACACCATCCTTTGTGGGGAAACCTGAATTCTTAATCCACCTGCTCTGTCTCTGCTGAACCTGACCCTGCCCTCTGCTCTCTCCACAACCCTTGAATTCATCTCATCACTCAGCCTTCCCAGTCCCTTCCTTGTCCCTGCTCCCTGCCACATGGCCTTGGCAGGTCACTGAACTCAAAGTCTGTGTCTGCCCAAGGCGACCGGGATTCATCTTGGTAACGCCATTCCAGAAGGCTGCCTAAGAGCATGGCCTGTGATGCCAGTCCACAAGGCCCTGTCACAAGCTGAGTGACTATGGACAGGTCACCTCATTTCCCTGTTCATCACTGTCCTTGTCTAAGATGGGAGTCTTAGTCCCTGGCTCACATGACCAAACGCACTGCTCTAAGGTCACAATATAACGAGCCACGCAACTCTAGAGGGTGCTGCTGGTGTGGGGCACAGCCCGGGCACAGCCCGCACACAGCACGAGGTGGTCCTGACTTGCATGTAACGAGCAGTTAATGCATGTTTCATAATAGGTATTATTATTGTTTTATTATTACTGTCACTGGCTAAATTCCCTGGGACCCTCCCTGTCGTCCCAGCTATCCCCTACTTGCTATGCCCCTACAGAAGGGGACAGAGTGGGTAAGAGCCCCTCAGCGTTGTGTGCAGCATGGAGCTTATCATAACTGAGGAGATGCAGTCTCTCGAAGCCTTGATTTCAAGAGGTACAAAAATGAAAAGCTTCCTAAGGAACAAGCCGGGCACTAGATGTGGAAGACAGCCTGCATCTTTAACATGAATTCCCACATTACTCTTTCTCCAGCTTCCTCCTCAGCTAGGTACACAGCAGAGCAAAGTTTCATTTGCATTCACAGTGAGTTTAGCAGGCACTAAATATGTGTTTATTCAATGACACACCTAACGTCCCCCAGCAGGGAATGGTGGCTCCCAGGAGGGCCCTTGGGTCCTCGGACACGTTCCTGTATCACAGTAATTGCCTGGAACTCCAGTTGAATATTGAGTCAGATAAGAGTAATGAGCCCTTATAGTACTGGAGGGGAGGTTAAGCTCCCAAGTTTCACATACACTCTCTCTATTCAGCCTCAGTGGTCCCAAGAGAAAATCAAGGCAGATAGGTTTTCTATTTTGCATGGGAGGAAAAGAAAGGACAAGTGGTGACTCCTGGCGCGCTGGGCACTGGGGGTCTCGTACTGGGGTTGGGAGCCTGTGGCCTGGGGCTGAGCCAGACTCCCCAGGGCGGAGGCGACCTGGCTGGGAGGCTGCCCGCAGAGCGCTCCGGCCTCTGAAGCCCACCCTCCGCTCCAGCCCATCAGTCAGCTGTGGCTTCCAGTGTCTCAGGCAACTTATTAGATGTGCCCTCCCGAAGCTTCCCTGAACTTTACCACCTGCGCTCTCAAAAGATGATGCAAAGAACAGCAACCCTGTTCGCGATTGACTCCTCTGGTATAATTCATAGAGACTGTTTTCTTACATTCTTTGTTTGTTTTTTTAAAGGCTCAGCTTCGTTATAAAGAAGCGCTGTTCCCAGCGGATCCACGAATCGGGGCAATCACTGAAACTCTCAGATGGAAATGCCTCTAATAATTCACTTTATTATGACTCTGCCTAACACTAAGAACTTATTTTCTTCATTTTCTTCAATTGTCTCTAAAGTGAGACAATTTTCCTATCAGCATGCTGACAGTCTACCCTACATTATTTCATGACAAGCTTTATTTGCATTCCCAGTGAGTTTAAAACTTGGTATAGTTTGATGAGATTAATATGAGGTGTCTCTTCAAAAGTTGAAGGGTATAACAATTTAGCCATGCCTCCACTAACTATGTAAAATAAGATATTAACTTCACGAAAGTGGCGACAGGTTAGAATACCATTGACTTCCAAGGCAATTACAGTATCTGATCCCACATCACCGCCACCCCTGGGAAAGGTGTGAGCCCCTCTGTCAAACACCCCAACATGCATTCGCTGAGCACCTGCCGATGTCCCACAGGGCTCTGAGAGACCTGAGACACCCTCTCCAGCCCCAGGGAGCTGACACTAGCAGAACTAACTGATGATTAAAATTGGATGCAATCAAGAGGCACAAGGAGATGAAACCCCACGGGCACCAGGAGATGTCGAGGAAAGTAGATGGTGTGGGTTGAAGAGGGGGGATCCACAGAAAAGACATGATAGCACTGCGAGAGCACAGGCACTATTTAGCAAGCGCTACTTGCTCCTGCACCATGCTAGGCACCTGACATATGCCTCTGAATTCAGACTTGATCACAACTCTGTGAGAAAAATCTGAGCCCACCCAAGCTAGGACAACTGTCACTGTTGAAGTGGGCGTGGCCTTGGTCCCTCCTCCAGGGCTCCAGATTTGGGGTCACGAGTCAGGCCAGTTGAGAGCCTATCCCCTGCTCTGCCCCCCGAAGGGGCATCTCTCCTTCACCCCACTGTGCACAATGAACGGCAATCATGTGCCAATTTGCCCTCAGACCAGGTGGTGAAGTTCATAGTGGGGTTTCACTTGTCACCATGCCCCTGGCACCCTGAACAGATGCCCACAGCTGGCACTCACAGCTGGCACTCAGCAGATGCCCACAGAATCAGTGAGTGAGCCTAAAGACTTCCAGTTCCCCTGGGGCTGGGGTAGGTGCCCGCTTCTCTGCAAGCCCATCCTGACTCTCCTGCTGAAGCTCCCTCCTCCTTCGCCCACTGCCTCAGTGAGGCAGAGTCATCTTGGAGGCAGTGGCCGAACACTCTCCACTTTTCAATCCTCTCTACCCTCTGCCCAGACCCTGTACCATGCTGAACCCATAGCATAGGGTCCAGAAACTGGTTAAAATAGGCGGGTTGTGATGTTGGTACAAGACACCAGCTTCGACTTGGAATTTTTGTGCAGGCAGAAGCGGCAGCTGGGTCCCCCCTGAAAAGCAAGTTGCTAGGGGGAGCCCCCATAGGAAACAACCACTCCATGGGACCTCCTCAGGACACTTAACTTAATTGCCCTTTACTAATTCAAAACCAGTTTCTTAAGTACAGGACCTGAGCAAGGAAACAATGGAAGGGCTCATATTTGGCACACGTGAAAGGCGAAAAAGCCACGGCCGCGAGAGGATAACAGCATGCACATGAGCAAATAAACATTTTCATAATTTGCCTACTAATTAAAATAGCAATACAATGAAATCCAATTAGCATGGATTGGTCTGTGGGGCTTTAAATCAGAGGAACCTGGTTGATTGCTTCGGAGTTATTAATTAGGCCTGACGTGATTTCTTCCAAGCAAATCCTCTTGGCATACACCTTTCCCAATCACAGGGATTCATGATCAGCTGGGATGTCACAGGTGTTGTCCAGAACTGGACTTTTCCAAGAGCCAGTTTCAAAGGCTTCTACCATTTTACACATGCTTTTATTTACTTAGTTTGGGGAGGGTTTCCTGAGCTTCCCAGTCGGGTGCATGTGCTGGTTCCTGCTCTGAGGCAGGATCCAGGGATATTAGAGAAGGTGCCCTTCCTGGGTCTTCACCCTTTCCTGTATCAGCCCTGCTTCCTTCCTGTCCCTGGAATCCTGCCCTCACCAGGAAGCATCTACAACTTTCAGGCCAATCTACTATTTCCTTGGTATAGGCTGGAAAGTGATCTAACTCTCTCATCTAACTGAGATAAACAGAAACTTGTTTCAACCACAGGTTCCCTTGAGGATATTTCCAGGTGCTTGCTTTGTTTTAGAGGGTGGCTGTCAGCTAGGGCAGAGCCCCTGCCCTGAGGAGTATAGGTGTGTTTCCTTTAGGACCAGATCAGGCACAAAACTGAGAAATGAGCCTAATGTAAGAAAGACAGGGAAGGTTGGGATTATGGAAAATGGAAGATCACAGGCTCCTTCCTGAGGGAGTGGTCACTACTAACTCAAAATGATGGTTTCCTATCAGGAATATGTGCCCTTGTTCCTAGATGTTCTGGGTTTGCTCAAAGGTTAGAAATCCAGATCCTTTTGTAGAAACCTGTTTTTATTGCTGTTATTTCATTGTTCAGACTGGTTTGTTAAAAACAACAGCACTGGAACATGGAAACATGGGCCCCTGTGCATCAGAGGAGGTAAAGGGAAGGGAATCCAACTCTCCCCGGTGGGGAGTCCTATGCGGTCTCCAGGGCAGAAGCCATGTGGATTAGATTTTATTCTTTTATTTTTAAATTGTTTTTAAAACCTGATTCCCACCCCCTACCTCCCCTTGCTTTCCAGAGAGAGTGGAAGGGAGAGAAACATCAATGTGAGAGAGACATATTGGTTGGTTGCCTCCCGCATGCCAAGGTACACGCCCTTGGCCAGAATTGAACCCAGACCCTTCATCCCGAGGGCCAAAGCTCCAACTACTGAGCTAAACCAGCTAAGGCATGGGTCAGGTTTTAATAAGCTTCTCTTATCCAGATTAAGGAGGTGAGGACAAGTAGGAGGCATAAGAAAGAACACATGCAAAGTCAGATAGATGCCTTCTGCACCCCAGGGGTATTGGCGCAAGAACAGTAATGCCAGGGTAACTCCAGGGCAGAAGCTCCCTATCAGGAAGTCTAGTTCTCAAGGATCAGGAACGAGCATGTGGCTTTGAATTAAACGCATGAGATTTCATTTTTACCCAACTCTTTCCTGAGAGCTAGGCTTTGAGGATGGCTATTTAATTTCTTGAATGGAAGATGGAAACAAGAAAAAACCTTCTCATGGGATGGTTGTGGTGCTTCCATGAGGCCATACGTGGGGAATGTCCAGGACCTGTCACCGGCTGATGTGTGTGCCCTACAAGTGGCAGCGTTTACTGCTGTCAAAAGCCCCAGTGGTGCAAAGCACACCCTTTCCTTGAACCAGCTGTATTACCATTCTAGTTCCTTGGCCCGGTTGCCACCAAGGATTGGGACTGGAGTGGGCCAAGGGGCAAAGGGGGCAACCCCAGAATGTAGGGGTTTTGTTCTTCCCGCTTTGAGCTGCCCTCTATATTCCTAAATCATCAAATGCCAACTTCCCGAAGGCCCAAGGACCAACGGCCGGGAAAGCTGCTGAGGCATTTGCTGTAATTGGAGATTGGTGTGCTGAGCTTTGTTGTCACAAAACCATTATAACGTCTGGGCTCTTTATCAATGACACACTTCACTGTGTGTGTATAGAGATCGCCTCTGAGTGGCTGGTGCAGATTCACTTGAAAGCTGTAAAAAGCTTCCCTGTCAGTCTCTGAGTCGTCTCACTCCTGGAATCACTGCGCTCCTCTGGTACAACTTTATGACCCATGTGCTCCTTCCAAAGCGCTGGCCACAGCTGCCGCCTCCTCTAGACACCGTCAGCTCACTTCTGCTCTCAGCCTCTCTCAGTGGCAATTTGTCATATAATTTAAAATGACACTGTGCTCCCCTGAACTGTCATCTCTCCTGTGGAGACTTCCAGGAGGCCCCTCCCCAGGCAGAAAAGATTCCTCCCATTTTGACTTCCTGTTAGGGCCAGGAGGCTGCACTGGGGAGTGAAAGGAGCACTGGACTGGGAGTTAGAGAGCCCTGCATCCACCCCACCTTGCCTTGAATCCCTGTCCAACATCTCTGAGCCTCAGTTTCCTCATCTGTAAAAGGGGCTAACAGTCCCTAATTTGCAGGGTTATTATGAAGATTAAGCACCATGAAATGCTTGGAATCTGCCATGTAGAAGGATTTAATGATGAGCCATAAATGATTTGTTGCATTTACTTTTCTGTTTCTTCTGAGAATATGAGTTTCTGGATGGTGGTGACAGTGCCTGATCCATCCATCTTTATAACCCCGGTGTTTAGCACCAGGAACAGCACATTATTTGATTCACTGAATGTAATTGCCTGAACTTTTCCCCCTAGAGTCCTTGCATAGCTTCTTTAAAATATTTTCTTTATGTTCAAAATGAAATTAACAAACATACCAATAACACAAAATGGAAATTGCCCAAGATTCGGGTGGAGACCTTTGGAGACAAGCTAACAAATAATCCGATTGCTGAAAATGTCAACCCTTAAAAGGTTTTGCTCTCAATTTTCAAAACAAATGCAAATTCCCATCTCTATTTCTTCCTTATACCTGTTGTCAGACTCTAAAACCAAGGCAAAGCAAATTGTGCTCCTTTGAAAATCCCTAGTTTCTTCCTTGACCTCAATTAATGACCATTTCATGGTTGTTTTACAGAGTTCACGTCACTGCTGATCGCAACACACAGGCTTACCCTGGCTCATGACAGTGCTAACAATATGACAGAAGGACACCTCTACAAGGTGTTCAGCTTCCGCATTTCTCATTATTTTTAAAGAGGGCTTAGAATTTTCTTGCATGATCCTAACACAGAGTGATTACTTCCAACAAGCTCACAATTCAAACCCCATAGAAAGAGTTGTAGACTGAAGGTGATAAACATGCCTGTCACCACGGCTTATTTATTTCCCTGGGGGAAAACTACTTGAAAGAAAAATAAAGAGGAAGAAAGCCCAACTCCTCACTTGCGATGACGAGAGAGAAGGTCAAGGGCCCAGTGCTGAGAAGACAATCGCCAAGTGACAGCTCCTGACCCAGCCTCGCCAAGGGCGGTCACACTTCACAGAACACGTGCAAAGTGGAAAAAAAAGGAAATCGTTTATTTCTGTGTTAACTGGGATCCCGATTTGTAAAGTAATGCCCACCTACCGATCTGAAACCAATTACTTGTTAGAAAAACTAGCAGAGAGCAAACAGATACTGGGAAGAGATTGCAGATTTGCATCCTCATGAAACTCGGGGCCTTCTCATTAAACGTAAATGTCTACATCACTTCCACGCATTTGGGGGAACACAGCCACAGACTGCAAGGGAGAAAGGGAAATCGGGGCGAGCCCTGATAAACCACAGAAAGCAGATCCAGGTTTAATTAGATCACCTCTAATTCGGGGACTCGCTGAGAATTGAAGATACTGACGACAAGTGTGTTGTGAAGGGACTGGAATCACCTTCATAACTATAGATGCAGCTGAAGGTGAAGCTCTTTGTTCCTGGGTGATTAGTTAGTGCAAACTCTTTACTGCACCCTCCGGTCAACCAAGAGCCCAGGATCCGGGGCCCAGAGTCGGGGTGGAAATCCGGCCCACACTCACGAGCTGTGAGGCTTGAGCCAGTCACTTAACTCTCAGTGTCTCTTTTTCCTAGTTAGCTGGATGAAAATGATTAAAACAGCACTTACCTCATAGGGTTCTCATTGGTATTATACGAGTTATTTCCTATAAAACCCTTAGGATCGTGCCTAGAACGTAGTAAGTATGCATAAATTTTAGCTGTTATAAATTCACACACTCATCCACCATCTATTTACTCGAAAAGCATTTAATACATATTTTCAAAGCTCCCAATTCTGGGGTAGGCAAGTCTGATCATATTAGTTCCCAAATGAGTGGCTTCCCACTATGTTTAAAATGAGGACTCTGTTGACTCCCAGCCACAGCCATCCCTTCCTCTGTCTGCTCTGGCAGCACTGCTCTCCTACAGGCATTCTGCCCCGTCACCCTGCTGTCTTCTTGGGGCCTTGGCACAGGCTGTCCCATTCACCCTGCTGTCTTCTTGGGGCCTTGGCACAGGCTGTCCCATTGGCCTAAGAGGCTCCAGGAGGACAGAGTCTGTACCTGGTATATTTTGTTCCTCAACCCACAGCATCTAACACAGAAGCTGATTTGTACTAGGTGCTCAATTAACATTTACTGAACTAATGAATAAAAATTGAAGATTAAAATAATATATAATACAGTGCTAAAGCATAATACTAACAGCTAATATTTACTTAGTACTTGCTCTGTGACAGGCACTGTTCTAAGCACTTTTCTTGTATCATCTCATATCCATTCCATCTTCAATGGAATGAAATATAATATAACGGGGTGGAGGAAAGTTGGAGTGCAATGCATTGGACCAGGGCAGGACAGTATAGGAGATCCTAGCCTAAGTCTATAAGACAGGGAGACTTGCAAACAGATCACTGTAATTAGTGCATTAACAGCATGATGCGGGAGAGGAGAGGGCACAAGAGAAGCCAAGAAATATATCCCAGCTGTATTTGCAGACACTGAGGAAGGTCTCACACAGGTGACCAAATCCTGAAACGCGGGATGAAGGGCCAATAGGAATTGTCTACAGGAAGTGGATGGGGCTTTCAAGAAAGGACATTAGCAACTACAAAAGCATAAAGGCCCAGGGGAGCTGGAAACCGAACCAGTATATGGAACTAGGCAGAGGTAGCTGGTCAGGGAGCAGTGGGAAAGGTGCTGGGGACTTAGGGTGCAGCCAGACCAGGGAGGGCCTGAAGGCCAGCCTGAATGCTCACCGATGGCTTTAGAGTGGACAACCAGAGGTATGCTTCATGAATAAATCTCTGGCTACAGCACTGAGTCTAGATGGGATGAGACCAGGCAGGACACAGGAAGAAAAGTTGGGCGACTGCTCTAGTAGCTCAGGGAACCGACGTGTTCAGACCTAAACAGTAGCTCTAAGAAAAGGAAGGCCTAGTTAGAAGAAGGTGATGGAGATGGAGGAGGAAGAGCTGGAAGAGGAGGAGGAGGAAGAGGGGAAAACAGGGAAGGCAGAACCCCAAGACCAAACCTTTCTTAAAGGGGATATAGGGAGGTCAGGGCAGAGGGCCTTAGCAGGCTCACCATGCTACAAACAGCAATAGTCAGAAGTGTCAGTCCTGCCCAAACCCTGAGGCTTCTGTCCTGGAAGAAGTAGGTGTGTGTGTTTGTGTGTGCATGGGGAAGATGGGAAAGGGGACAGAACTCAGGCCTGAGAAGACAGGAGGACAGGGCCAAGGGTTAAAGCAAGATGCAGACATTCAAGACACTGAGCCCCACAATGTGGCGAAAGAGCAGAGGGGCTGAGGAAAGATTTAGTCATTGGAGGTTAATTCCTGATAGGAGGGGAATTCCTGGTAATTCCATGGCAATTTAGCCGTGTGGGGTGGCTCTTGTGGCTGCCTGGATCTTTTCGATGTGACCTGAAACCCTTGCCTGCATGCCTTGATCAAGGAGGGGTCCTAGTATGCCCAAGGGGTCTGCTGAAATCTCTAAGTCCTGTGTACTTTGGCCTACCTCCCTTGCCACCAGTTATGCCCTCCCTCGGGACAGGACCAGCCCTCTGAAATATTACGACACCTAGAGTAAGACTAATTCCCAGAGCTTCCCTTCACCCTACTCCACCCCTAGTGCCCTTTGGGGCATTTCCTTCTTGCCACCTGCAGATGCCCATGTGCAGGGCCTTTTCACCTTCTCTGTCTCAG
The DNA here is from genome assembly GCF_054644295.1 of Miniopterus natalensis. Classification (NCBI taxonomy): domain Eukaryota; kingdom Metazoa; phylum Chordata; class Mammalia; order Chiroptera; family Miniopteridae; genus Miniopterus; species Miniopterus natalensis. The sequence continues at coordinate 27,993,766 of NC_142095.1, read as the reverse complement.
GTAGCCCAGAGGCAGTTCACCGATGCAGATCACAGTCCTGGTCCCGGCCTGCCAGGTCTGCATAACCTGGTGCCACCTCTCACCAGCCTCACCTGGGATCACCCTGGGAGCAGCAGGTGGACCAGATATCCTCCTATTACACCGTATGTCCCACACATCTCGACACCTCAGTCCCTTCACAAGTGTATTCACTGCCCCTTTGCAGCGCCTCCTACTCAGTCTTTAGCTTTGGCCTAAGTGGGCCTTCCTTAAAGAAGCCTTCTCTTGGACTCCCAGTTACATGCTCCCAGTACCCTATACTTTGCTTTGTCTCACTTGTCAAGACTTTCATTCAAATAATTAGTTGCTTAATCATGTGCTTAGTGTCCTATTCTCCCACTTGACTGTAAGTTCCCTGAGGAAAGGGACCTGGCCAGCCATATTCACTGCTATATCCCTGGCACTGAAAATGGATCTAAGCATATAGCATGTGCTCAGTAAATATTTGTCAACTAGACCTATGAATGAATAGCTGTTGCGATCATGCTTCACAGATCACAGGGTTACTAAAACGTTGAATCGGGATTCAGGTCACCTATTCTGTCTTGGCTTCTGGACAGTCCGATTGGGAAATGATTTCTAGTGCAGAATTTGCCCTTGTCTCTACTTTAGGATGGCCCTTAGGGAAGCAGTGGGAAGGGGGAGGGAGAGAAGGGATCTAACATGCTCGTGAATGTCAGTTTTCTGAGGATACTGAAGGGCTTAGCATAAAACTGGAGTGAGGATGTGCCTCTGAAATGTTAAACATTGTTTAATACTTGGCGCTGTATGATGGGGGTTCCATGGGGGGTTTCTGTCAACAGTGAACGCACAGCACTCCAGCTGGCTGAGAAATAAGCAGGGTGGTTTTGAAAAATTCATCAGTTCTCTTGGGAGTGGCCAACTAATCTGATTTTAACACCTCACAAAATGCTTTGGAATTGTGTTCATTCACTTCAAAATGTGTTTGTTAGAATTAACCAGGTAGACTCTCCCAAAGGAGGTTCGGCTTCCTCCAAAAACACCACATTTAGTTATCAGAATGTAAAATGCATTCAAGGTGGGGCTGCAAAGGATTTATAACAACTGGGATCATTTTTAAGAATCTACTAGGTGCAGGTCCTTCACCCACATTTCCTTCCTCAGCGCTGAGCAGCACTCTGAATTGGTGAGCCTTACGCCTACACTGCAGTTAAGTGACTTGCCTGGGTCCCAATGTGTAACAGGAGTGGAGCAACCCTCTGGCCCCAAAGCCTACGCTCATTCTCCAGTTCCATTTTTTCTGACTGTCAATGTAACATATGCTCACTGCTAAAGTCCTTGGAAAGAGACATATAAGGAGGAAGCTGAAAAGTCACCCATCGGTTTTGCTGTCTATCCTGGCAGGCTTTGTTTTGTGGACTTAAAAAAAAAAATTAATTCATGATCAGGTGGTACATATAATCCTATGGCTTTATTTCTTTTACTTAACAAAATATTGAAAGTATTTTGTTCTCTTATAATATTTTTCAAGATCTAGGTTTCCATGGCAGCATAGTGCTCTGCTGGGGGCCTCCCTAGTTCTTTGGCCCTGCAAGCGTGTCATCCTGCACTGGCATATGAGGACGTGGCTCTCCTGGAGTGGAGAGGCCAGTTCACCAAGGCTTCCTGGGGCTCCTCCTGGGTGCTTCCAAAGGCCTGCTCACCTTCACATTGGGCCTGACCCTGCTCCCCACCCTCTTTCCTGCCATCATGTCTTGCCTTGCTAAGGGTAACCTAAAGGGAACAAAAGGAAGATTCTACTTTCCCTTCAGAGACAAGGGACCCAAAATGCCTCCTTGTACCCCCTCCTTTGCTCAGCCCCCCATAAACACAACAACTAAAGGATTTTAGAAGACATTATCTAGAGATAATGGAGTCTAAAGGAACTGGCTTCAGGTTTCTGGAAGTATTAAGAGATGCAATTTCTAATTCATCTCCTGGCTATTAATATACAAATGGAGCCCCTTCTGACCTATCCTGTGTGGTGACAGCTTGAATCCACTTGCAGGAGCCTGGGCTCAGCAGAGGCTTCCCGTGATGGTGATGAGTATTGCAGGTGGGGAGGGAGCAGACCCTGCACACACAGTGTATGTGTGTGTGTCCGTGTCCAACAGCCATCTGATTCTTTCCCCTAGAGAGAAGTGAACTGTCTGCACAGATGACTACTTACACACACGTAGGGCACTAGATTGATAGAGATTCTTTTTCTTTGGGTTTACAACAATAGGTAAGGGAAGGAAAATTGTCAGCCTTTCTTACCTGAAGAGACAAAGAAGTTAAGCATTTTGCCCAAGATGACACACCTATTAAGTGGTGGGCTTGGAGTTGGGACTCGGATCTGCCTGGAGCCACTGCACACCTCTGCCCCCTGCGCCGGTTCAGTGAGGTCAGATGCCCCCCTCCCGACACAGCCCGGGAGAGCCATCGGCAGTGTCCACACTTCAAACAGGGACCCAGAGCCCCACCATCAGCAAAGGGCTCCATTCGGACTGAACCCAGCATTTTGGAAGATTACCTGGGATGAAGACAGAAACATGAAGGGCTTTTAGGTTAGCCACAGTTGTCAGAAAATTCAAAGAAATACAGTTGCATGTAGTTCCAGTGCGGGGCCATTTCATCTTCCCACCGTCAGTTTCTGAGGTAACCGTCAGCTCACACATACCCTCTTCTGAGTGTTACATGTACCGTCCACTGAACCCACACAGTCCCCTAGTGAGCGGGGCTTTTGATCACGATTTCAAAGACAAAAGGAAGGAGACTCAGAGAAAAAAGCGACTTACTTAAAATTGTAGAGAAAAAGTGGCTCGGTACTGCTGCGGACTACATTTTCCCCAAGATTCCAGACTCTGAAAGTGACAAGGCCACAAGCCCAGACCTGTGAATGGTGACCCCAGACAAAGCCAGGACATGGTCCTTGATTGTGGCTGGTTGGTCTCCTCACATATCTGGCCAGAGCAGGTTGACACCTTCTAGGACACAGGGGTGGTGCTGTTTCCTTAGGGCCTCTGAGTTAGGAGAGCCAGGTTACAACGGCTGGGGGCCAGGATGGGAGCCTGAATTGTTCCTTCAGGCTCAAATTTGTCTGGCATTGTTTTCACCCACACCCGAAGATATGTTTATTGATGGGGGGGGGGGGAGAGAAGAACATCAATGTGAGAGAGAAACATCAATTGGCTGCCTCCTGTAATGAGCCCCATCCAGGGATCGAATCAGCAACATTTTGGTGTGTGGGACGACACTTCAACCAACTGAGCCACCCAGCCAGGGACTCACATTTTTTATATACATCTCTAGAAACCTATCTCCTTTGCCCCAGCTGACCTTCAGCCAGATGCATTTTAAATTTTGGAAGCAAAAGCGTTTTGTAAACTGCACGAAGTGCTATGTTTGGAGGATGTTATTATAATTACACTTGGAAAAATCCTGGAAGGATTATTTAGAGATTATCCCTCTTATATAAGTAAAAATTGCCCAAAGAAGCTAAATGACTTGTCAAAGATCACAAGATTAGTCAGTGGCAGAAATGAAACTAGAGCCTGATCTTTCTTTTGGATTCGAGTCAGTGACCCACTAATTGAGGACCTGCTGTGTATTTAACTTCTTCCTAGGCACATAGAGGAGAAGATATGAATCCCTGAATGGCAGGGACAACCTCTTGATCTCCTCTGGTTCCCCGAGCCCAGTGGTAAGTCTGGCACAGAATAAGCCTTTCTTAAATGTCTGAACTCATAGACGCTCTCTCTTGTTTCCTCCTGTGAACATTTAGAACCTAAACTGCCTACTTGAGGTCCGAATTCATCCACCAATGACTCGGCTTTTCCTGTCATCATTTCCCCTGTATTCATCTGCATTCCCAATAAGATTGCACACCCTTCAAGGGCTGTGTGGATTGCAGGGCTGGACAGAGCATGGGGACTAAGCAGTGGCTAAGGAATGGCAGCCCTACACCATCTCTGGGACTGACAGCCTCTCTAAGGTTGGCACACGGCTTGTGGCCCATACCAGAATGTGAAGGCCCTCATTTGGAACTCTGATCCCCTCCGCTGGCTCCACACTGGGCCCAGACCCCCCTTCCCCACCAGTCACCATTGGTTCCCACTCTACCCCCTGACTTACTAGAGCAAGTCTGCTCGCTACACCTGCCTGGCTCTTGAAGCTGGAGGGTGAGCCACAGGAAAGGCATTTTTTCCTACACCCCTAACCATCTTAACATCTGGATTAGGGCAGAGCTGACTGCAGATACTCAATCTACTTATGTTAAACACAGAAAACATTTTATCCACAAATGCTTGGCTTGTTTTCAGCCAAGGTTTGCTGGCCTTTGAGAGTAAATACTTTGAAGACCATATTTTTCAAAGAGCTCCTACACAAACCCAGAATTAATAAGCATCTAAATTACAAATCTCACCATGTAGAACAAATTGGATTTCTTTTCATTAATAGCAAGGAAGCAGAAAACAAGCCTAATCCCAAGGGAGCCAAATGAACACAGTTATTTACCATTTTCTCTTGCTTTTTTTCCCCCCCATCTGAAAACCCATCTTTATTCAATTATATAGCTCATAAATATGACCCCTGTATGTCGGCACAGCTAACAAACGGTGTCCAATGTCAGGGGCCTTCTGACAGCTCACCCAGCCTTGCAATGACAGAGTCATGGTTGTGGTTATGGGAATTTTTTCAGCTGGGGGTGAGAGGTGGGGAGACGACAAAACAATAAAAACTAGCAGAACCCAAGCAAGCCACTAATGATTACAATGTTCCAAATTTTAAGATGTGGGACTAGCGGCTTTTTAATCAAATAAATGTTAATGTTGTTCTATATAACCACATAGGAACCCTGTTATTGATGGAAAACAAAGGCCAGTCCTTGCACAGAATATTTTTATACATGCTTTCTTAATGAAATATTTGCTTTAAAAACAGGCCTGAAGCTTTTGCAAACATCCGAGCACCCTGGTACCAAAGACTCTTCTCCAACACGATGACTGTAAAAGCTGGAGGAAATTCCACCTTTGTGCTAGGCAGGGGGTGGGAGTGGGAGCTGTGGCCTAACAGACTCATAGCCTCTAGGAAAAGCACTTGGCCCCCTGCTTACACAGCAGAAGCCCAAAGCCTAGCAAGTGAGCCAATTATAAATCCTTGAGCTTCTTGTCTTCAAAATGGAAATTCTCAAAGACTGGTCCAGCGTCCCTGGGATTCCCTATGAACCCTTTTGGTGGAAGAGCCCACAAACTCTGAACTATTTTCATAATCTGATGAAGATGTTCTGTCTTTTTCATTTTTACTATCTCATGACTATACAGTGCAGTCTTACAAAAGACTGAATGAAAAAGGTGTGCTATAATGTAAAGCAAAGCCACTCTCCTCACTGGATTCACTTCGTTTTGGAAAATAGTTATTTTTCATGAAAGATGTTATCTATGTTAAAATGTAATAGGTTGATTATTGTCAAATTAATAAGTATTTCTAAAATATGTCCGTTTTAATTTTAATAAGGTAAGTATTACTAGGTAAAACCTACATAAATGAGTTCTTTGTGGTCCTCAATAATTTTTAAGAGTGTAAAGCAGTCCCGAGACTAAAGAACATGAGCGTTCCTGTCCGAGGGTCTTCCCAGTTGTTCAGGGGCTTACCCAGCATCTATGCATCCTTTAGACCCACCTCCAACACACCTTCTCTGGAAAGTCAGCTCAGAGCTCCCAGACCCCAAGTGAACCACCACGGGCCGCCCTCTATAATTGCACCAATTACCTGGTGTTGCATTCATAGATTTCCTTGTCAGTACTTCCCAATGCTAACTAGCTGAGGCCGAGCTGGGGGTTTTCATCCCTGTGTTCTCAATGCCAAAGAGAGGGCTTGGTACCCAGGAAGATTTTAATAAATGCTGAAGTAAGGGAGGCAGGTAAGGGAGCCAGGTAAGGGAGCAGGGCTTTGTAAGGATTTGGGTCTGAAGGGTGTTTATCGACATAAACATTTTAACAAGGCCCATAAAACTCTCAATAACAATTATTCCCCAAGTGCCTAATGTTGGCCCAGCCTGTGTCAAGGCCTGGATTCCTATACCTTATGCATACAGATACCTGGAGGTATTTACTAAGCTATAGATTTTGGGACCCTATCCCCAGAGATAGTGAATTCCATAGAGCTGGTAGGTGGGGGGTGGGTGGAGGGGAGAGGCTCCTTTCTAGACAGAAGCTCCCAGTGAAGAAACCAAGAACTGTAGTTTTCTGAGGAGCAAGATGAGCCATTTTCAGGTTGTTCACATTTTGGAAGTTGTTTTTTTCCATCAAAAGACAAGGCTGTACACAAGACCTTCATCCCATGTGGCACTTTGCCAACCACTAATGGAAACAATATCACAGGAAAAGGGAAAGAAAACTTTCACGGAAAGCTCCAGCATGCAAGTGTGCTCACACCAAGTTCTAGAGCTGTACAAATCCATGCAAACCAAATTAGGGGGAAATCGCTAGTGTGATGGAACACAGCAATGTTGTCAGACAGATGACTCTGCAAATCGCCTTTCCATCCTCATACAAGCAGCACCCTTCACGATGCAGCTAAGTGGGATGTAGCGCAGCTTGGGTCACAGGCAAAGATCAGTGGCCAACAGAAAGACAGTAAGAGATGACAAAGAAGGGGTCGGGAATGGATGTCGAATGACATACACTCTATGCCTGGCTAAGGGTTTCACCACTTCCCTGATGAGCAAGGACTGCGGGTAATACAAGTCTGGCCTGACAGTTGGATGGACTTAAACATGAATTCTCTCTGTGAATTTTTATGCAGATACATACACATAGTATAACGTTATAATTAAAATAGTAGTTTAGTAAACTGTATAGAATTTATTATATGATGTAGTTTCTTCTAAGCTAATCTTTAGGCAAACTTTTTGATTAAGAACTCCTGAAGGTTTGATTAAGGAGGCACAGGGATGGGAACCAGGGGTGCCCACATAATCACTCAAATGATTATGGCGAATGAGTGGTTGTCTAGGGACCCAGTCCCTTCCTGTGACATGGCTGCAAGGACAGGGCCTGTTCCCATTCAGCTGAGTCATATACTATAGTTATTGAAAACCATGTCCTGGAGTAATTTAAGAGGGCTTCCTGCCCAAGGGCATGGGCTGTTGGAAACCAGAAGTATTAGGCTGAGTGAAGGGGGAAAGCGGACACTGCAGAGTCCAGATGATAGTGAGGTGCTGAGGCCAAGAAGTGGAAGAAGGTCAGGGTCAAGCTGGTATTGGGCACTCACTTTGTGTCCACTACCAGGCGAGGCACTAGTTAGAGAGTCTATTGTAAATGGACTACAGATATTTCTGTCCAGCCCACGCCCAGATCTCAGGACCCCTATCGCAGCTTTTGCTCAGGCCTGACGTGCCTTCCTTGCCTCTTCCAATCCCTCTCCCCCTCTTAGCTCTGCTCCAACACCCCGCTCTCCCCATCCAGCCTAGTTGGGTTTCTGCTCTCCAGCCTCTTCACTCCCGATGCAGCTGATTCGCATTTCCCTTTAGCACATGCCTCATATTCTGGTTCCTTGTGTGTTTATCAGGCCCACCCACCCCACCTGCCACTCCACTGGACAGTGAACTTTCTGAAAAAGTACATTGCCTTTTGCCTGTCCAATAAAGGTTTTATGAATGAATGAATGAATGGCTGAGTGAGTCTCCTTGTGTGATCCTGGGCAAGTCACCTCCCCTCCCCAAGCTTCATCTTCCCCTTCTATGGAATCTCTCCAATGACCATGGGCTTCCCAGTGTGCAGTAGGTGGGCTCCCAGCCAGAGCTTCTTAATTGCTCAGTGCTTCCTGCTCGTTCCGGACAGTGTGTTCCCTGAAAAAGCCCTCCTCACCCCAGCAGACACATCACAGTGGCTTCTCCTCGCTGACCTCTTTGTAGCCCCTCTGTGTCCTCAGCATTTCTTATCACTGTGTACTGAGCCACATGTTTCTATGCTTGACTTTCTCTATAGGCAGTGTGCTCCTTGAAGTCTCATAGGCCAATCAACATAAATGACAGTTATTGTTATCATTACTATTGTTATTAGCTTCCATTTAATGGATACTATATTCTAGGCATTGTTTTAAATACTTTATATAAGTTATTTCCTTAAATATTTATAATAGTCCAATGAGCTTATTATATCTATTTTACAGGTGCTCATTTTACAGATGAGAACACTAAGGCTCAGAGACGCTAAGTGATTTGACTAAGGTCATACAACATGTATGTGGTAGGGCCAGGAATTGTGTGCAGGTCTGTCTAGAGCAAAGCCAGAGATTTAAATGACTATTCTTTACATAGTCCCATCTCCCAGCATGAGGCCTAGCACAGAGTAGATGCTTAGTAAATTATTGATAATGGATGAATGAATATTAGATTGAACATCATGAAACTTGAAAACCCCACAATTATGCTCTATGCTCAGAAAAAGATTATTCATGTAGAGTCACATGGCTTCTCTGAGACTCAGACTCACCTCTATTCACCAGTCATAATACTACATATATATATATATATATTGGACATCAGGAAACTATGGCTCCCAGGCCAAATCTAGCCCTTCACCCATTTTTGTATATCCTGTGAGCTAAGAATGATTTACAGATTTTTAAATATAAAATGTAAAGAGGATTCTAATTTTCTAAGAAAATGGTTGCTCAGTTTTGCCCGTTGGCCTGCAAAGACTAAAATATTTATTATCTGGCCCTTTACTGAAAAACATTAGCGGACCCTGATCCACGTAGTAATTAATTCACAAGTTTATTGTGAGAATCAAGTGCATGTTATTGGCAGAAATCTTCTAAAAAGGAATTAATATTAGTTATAATTTTGATTATAGTCCTCCGCAGCTGTTTAGAAAGAGTGGGCATGAGACTCTACCTCCTCCGGCCCTCGGAGTGGCTGTGTGATTTCTGTGCAGGATTGATTTCTCAGAGTCAATGCAGAGATCACTTCAAAGACTGAGGCTGGCTGACTAAATGCCAAACTGGCCAAAATACTTGGCAAACAAATAAAATTGAGTCCAAATGTTTCCTAATTAGTCAAAATATCAGTAAGAAGTTAATTACTCTAAGTAATGTCTGGGGAACTCCTCACAGAGGAGAAGCTAGAAGGTGTAAATTTCACCTAAAGGAAATGTGGCACACGCAGGAGATGACACCTGAAGTCCAGCCCTTGTTTGTCCTTCCATCTTTCTATCCAGCAGGGGAGGACACAGGCTGTTTTTGCTGGCGCCATCTCAGCTTGCTCCTGTTTCTCTTTTGAACCTCAGGTTCTAAATTTAAAAATTAACTCAAGTTTCTCCTTTCCTCTCTACCAAACAGAGTGGTTATGAGAGACTAATGGAAAATGAATGTGACAGGATAGCCTTTGCTATGATTAGAAATAATAAAACACCGTCCTCCCAGGAGAAACTGTCAGAGCCAGAAACAATAAAAAATATATTGGTAGATTTGATTTTATTAATTCAATGTCCAACTATCATTTATTAAGCTCTGGTTATGTCAGGCACAACATAAAAATTCAAAAACTTCTATAGGGAAAACAAAGTTAAATGTCAAATAAATTTTAAAAATGTTTGTGTTGTATATGACAAAGGCTTGGTATCATTAATTTATAAAGAGCTCTTATGGATCAGTCAGAAAATGATGAGCATCCCAATTAAAGTACGACAGGGTGTGCATTAGGCAACCCATAAACAATATAACCAGTGAGCCATAAACATATGAAAAGATGCTCAACCTGACTAGTAATCAAATAAACGCAAATTGAAAAGACAATGGATGTCATATCCCACTACAGCAATGAAAGCAAGAAGTGAACATGCCTGACGCGGGCAGAGGTGCGAGGAAAGGGTGAGAACCTAAATTAGGTCAGACTTCCCAGAGGTTAACTTGTCAGTGTGTTCAACATCTTAAATATACAAATCCTGTCTCTATCAGCTCTCTAACAGGATGGCTTTTAGGGAACTGACACAGTGATTCTAAAGATTCTAAAGATCGTCTTTAAGAATAAATATGTGAGGACTGCCAGGGACTTCCGAATGAGAGACAGCTAAAGGGAGGAAGCTGTGGGTTGTAAGTACACGAAAAGGCGAATGGACCGGGAGATCGGCATGGAGAATTCATAAATAAATCCAGGCGGAAAGACTGCTCTGGAAATCAGAGAGGGAGGGGCAGGGACAGCTGCTCAATAGACAAGAGCTGGTGCAGTTGTATAACTCCAGGGGGAAAATAAAGCTAGATCTTTATGTCACTTTTTAAACCCAAATAAATTATAGGTAGATCAAAGATTTATATGTAAATAATACAGATACATAAATATTGAACCAAAATGTGGGTAGATCCTTTTATGATTTTTTATAAGCCTTTCTGTGAGAAAAATACTCTGATAAATAAGATTAAAAGAGAACTTTAAAAACCAGGGGAAGTATTTTAACTATGTGATGGATAAATGGCCAACATCCCTAATATACAAACTGACTTCAAAGTCATAAGGTAACGTTTAATAGCTATTCCCCCACCCCAGTCCTGCCAAATGAACAAGGAAAACAAACAGGCAATTTACAGAAGAAATATCGTAAATAAACACATGAAAATATGGTCTTATGATCATGCTTGCATATAATAAAATGAATATTAAAAAAAACAGGCTTCATTTTTTCCTAGAAAACTGGCAAAACAATATGTATAGAAGTAAGTATTGCTAGAAAATATTGGGGAGAAGGGAGGGAAGAAGACAGAATATTTAATTAAACAAGGAAGGGATATGGTCTGGAAGTTGCATTAAAAAGGCCCCCCAGCTTTGAATGGAGAATGCACTGAAGACGCAGGAGCGGGAGCAGGGAGAGCTGTTGGGATTCTCATGAGGGCCTCCAGGAGGGACAGGCCGTGGAGTGGGGAGGGTCTACACGTTTTGAAGTTGCCACTGATAGGACCTGTCTCGTGTGGCTAGGCAGGGAGGAATCGAGAATGATTGTGAGTTTGAGTGGTCGGGAGCTCATCTTTAGATGCAGAGGACTGAGAGACAACTGTGTGAGGCGGGAGGAGGGGATAGGGTTCTGCTTTTGACACTGGATTCAACGTGCTTGAGAGAGTGGAGCAGGGATGTCAAGTAGGCCGGGGAATATGGGAGCTTCGAGCTCATGAGAGGCATCGCCCGGAGAGGGTGGGAAAGGTGAAAACGGGGAATAAAAACTCTGATATTTGGCTACCTGGTGGAAGAGGAAGCAGCAAAGGGACTGAGATGGAACTTGCCGTGGGACCATGGAGTCACAGAATCCAAGGGAGAATTGCTTCAGAAAGGAGAGGGCAGTCGGCATTGTTGAATGACGCGGGGCCCAGAAGGAGCAGGCAGGGAAGCTCTCATCTGACTGAGCTTCATGTCATGTACTGGTGACCTTGACAAGAACAATTTCAGCTGCACGTTAGGAAGGGAGGACCGATTGGGAGGGAGTGAGGAGAAGCCAAGTGAGGCCGCGGGGCAGGAGTGCGGGCCATTTGTTGTCGATTAATAACGGCTCCCATACAGAGGAAGCGCATCACGGGCGGCCCTTTCTGTGTGCTTCACGCACATTCGCGGATTTCAGTTTCAACAACTCTGTGGGGTCATTTAGAGAGGAGGAAGCTGGGGTTCAGAGAGATGAGCAGTGTTTTGCTGAGAAGGGCAGGAGAGACCTTTGGATATAGCTGAAGGTGAAGAAAAGAGAGGGATTAAAATTGTTGCTTTTAATGTCAGGTAGTTGAGCCGGCTTGCAAGGTGACGGGAATGATCACTTGGGAGGGGAGGGGAGGGGAGGGGAGGGGAGGGGAGGGGAGGGGAGGGGAGGGGAGGGGAGGGGAGGGGAGGGGAGGGGAGGGGAGGGGAGGGGAGGGGAGGGGAGGGAGCTGTCTTCTGAGGACTTCTGATGGATGGGGTGGGGTCATCAGCAAGAGGAGTAGAGTGAAGGTTTGAGAACAGAGGAGAACAAAGCGGGAGTCAGAATTCTTATGCCTACACACTGAATTGTCCATGCCACACTCCAAAGTGGAACGGGAGCCAGGACCCACTAGGACCTCAAGCAGGGAAGAGCCTTTCCTGTGTGACCTGCTGACTACACTATGACTGGGTGTGTTTGGGTCTGTTTCCCCCTATGGACTGTGAGCTTCTCAGAAGCAGATGTGGGGATGCCCCTTTCTTCTCCACCTGCTCCTCTTCATTTGCAGCTATCTCTTCACCGGTCCCACAACTGCACCTCAAAGGTTACCCTTCTGAGAGGCCTGAACTGTCTAAAAATGCAAAAAGATAATGAAAATCTTTTCTGATGCCAATTAGCAAAATTAGAGCACTAAAAAGACTTTTGATCTTTCTTTATCCACCTTTTACATAAAATCTTGTTTTAAAAGCCTTAAAAATGTCTGGTCAAAGGGGCTTCAGAGACTATTTTAATGCCTCACAAGCCCTGTTTCTAACCTAAACACACAATTTTGACTGACTCCATATGAAAATGTGTTACATTTACATATATGAGGATCCTGATGAAATGCTGTGTTTTGGGTTTTTAAATCTTGTTTGATGTGTAAGAAACATATATGAGACTATTGGTAGGGTTATATTTTTAATTCATGATCAAGTTGGCAGGGATGTGATTTTAGAAAGACAACAATTGCTAAACTTGGTCCATAGACAAGTGTATCTTTTAGTATATTTACTCATTCATCCATTCATTCAACAAATGTTACTTAAGTCACCTATGCTGTATCAGTCATTGTCTGTTATAGAAAGAAGGGAGTAAAGATTTTTCTCAAGTGTTTGGCCTTGACTCTGAAGGCAATGAGTAGACATGGAAGGGTCTGAAATAAGACAGAGGCCCAGCTGGCATTGTGCCACAGATGGGATTGTGCTTTGGAGTTAAGCTAGGGTCCCCATAGGTGCTATTCCTTCAGCTTAAGTGTTTGGCCAGTTGTAAATGGAGATTAGGTAACTGAGGAAAGACCTCAGTTTCTAAAAATACAACTCAATGAATGCCAACAAACTTCAAAATTGGACTCTGAACCAGGCTGTCTGGGTTGGAATCCCTATACCTCTGTGTGACCTTGGATAAGTAGCTAAACTATCTGTGCCTCAGTTTCCCCATCTATATAATGGGCATGATACCACAGCTCCTCTCATAGAGTTCTGAATATTAAAGGATTGAATACAAGTAAGGCCCTTGGGACCATGCCCGGCACACAGTAAATAATCCTATTGCCTATAGTGGGCATTGTAATGGGTCCTGTGGGCACAAAGAGAAATGACCATGGCGCCTCTCTTCATGGAGTGACCAGTGGAGATCCCAGAGGATTTCAGCACTGTGTGATCAGGGCAGTAATGCAATAGGAGCAGCATGACTCAAGTGAAAGGAAACAAGGCACAGGGGTGGGGGAGAAGTGGTGTCTGAAGAGGTTGCTGGGGACTAGGGAGGTAATATGAAGGATGGATAGAAAGAATCCAGCTCATTCAAGGGGCTGTGGGGAATGCCAAGGTCTGTTTGGAAGCAGCTGGATTTTCCCCATTTATATACTAATTCATTAGTGTCCAAGCCTGGTTCACAGTCATTTTCATATAAATCCCTCTGAGGGAGTTAAGGAGGCCTTCCATGGCATCAATGATGGCATCTCAAGAGATAATTAGCCAGTGGTGTTGGCGGGAAGCTAACCAGAGCGTGGAGAGAAAAAGGAAAATCAAAGCAATCGATTGGCATTACCTCAATTCAATATACAAAGCTTGGAAATTATGTCCTGGACTTGGGAGGCTGAAATCCACTAAAAAACTCAGGGGAATCAACGTGTGCCAGTCAGTTGTGCTTTTTCGTAGCCATCACTGAAGACTTCGCAAAACATTGGGAAATCGCAGTGTTCAGTGACTGCAATAGAATCTTTCTCGAAAGACCTGGGTGTCTGAGAGAATCTGAGGCAGTTGGTGCAATCATCTTACTGTCGTGGGTGGAGGAGGGAAGGGCCAGGAGAGTGAATTGGCTGCACCCTGATCTCCACATATGCCCAGAAGTACAGGCTTGTCTCCCCATCTCTTCCTTCCCTTCTCTCTCCCTCTTTCCTTCATTCTTTTCTTCCTTCCGTCTGCCTTTCTTTCCCCCCTCCTTTCTTACTCTTCTCAAAATTTACTTCTATTTTGTTTATGTGATATGTGTTAATAATTAAACATTCAAAGATTACAATAGGTATTATAAAAATTACTATAAATGGAGATACTTTAAAATGGAGTCAGAGCTGCCATCCCAGAGGAACTGTCTTGTACGTCTTACTCTTCAAACCTTTAGAGTGTTAAAACTGGGCAAATAACCTTTGGGCAGGGCCAAAACACCACGCATCCCAAACAACTGTTCTGAAAGAACAATAAAGCAGGTATGATGACTGCTGGACTGAAAATTAAAAACATTCTTTAGAATTAACATCACTGTTATTAGCTTATCTGCATCAATAGAAATGCCTTCCTTCTATGGCTGTAACTGTTCCCCTTCCCTTTCTCATAAACACCCCTCACCTCAGTCTCCTAATCAGAACGTTATTTGGGCTTCTGCCTGATTATTGCTTCCTGAACAGCTATATGTTTGGATCTCAAATAAACACTTGCTGCCTCTCATTTCGGTGCTATATTTTTGGGTTAACAGTATATATTCATAGTAAATAATAGTAAATATAAACATACTTAACAGTATATATATCTGAAATGTAAGTTGCTCTCATCCATCCCTGTTGCACCTATTTCCTGTTCTGATTACTTTCCAAACTAAGGTAACGCCTTGTCGATCGAGAAGAGAAAATGATTAGAGTTCAGCTGGTTGGGTTAAAAATTTGAGCTAAAATCACCTGAATAACTATAAGGTGGAATCCTCTCCCAATCCAAACCCATTATGGAAGGTGAGCAACCGAGTCACTGAGGCTTGGGAAGTGCTGTAGGTTCCTTGGTCCACCCCTCTCCTCCCGAGCACTGGGCATGCTCTGCAATGGAGAATCCAGTTTGAGAGGCAAATGCAGTCAATAGAGCACTGACTTGGGGATCAGACAGCCCTGTGTTTGAATTCTGGCTCACCACTCACAAGCTGTGTGACCCTGGGTAAGTCAGGGAGTATCTCTGAGTCTCAGTTCAGAATTTGTAAAATGGGAATTTAATGCCTACATCACTGGGTTGTAGGAGAGAATTATGTAAATTGACATATAAACTATCTCCTTTTCCTTAAGAAAAAAAATTATGTTCTCTCAACTTCCACTATCGTTATGGTTTCTCTTTACATTATTAACTAGACAGCCTTCATTTTTAACAGCTTCAGTGAGATAGAACTGAAGTACAAGAAGCTGCACACATTTAAAGTGCATGTTTTTATGTATATTTATTGTGAAACCATCACTAAAATTAAGATAAAAGGCACCCTGACCATTGTGGCTCAAGTGGTTAGAGCATCATCCTATCCACCAAAAGGTGGCAGGTTCGAAGTCTGGTCAGGGCACATACTTAAATTGCAGGTTCAATCCTTGGTTGTATGGGAGGCAACTGGTTGATGTATCTCTCTCTCTCCCTTCCTCTCTCTAAAATCAATAAAGTGCTTCTTTTAAAAAAAAGATAACAGGCATTTTCATCTCCCCCAACATTTCCTCCTGTCCCTTTATAATTCACCTCTCCCACTGCTCCCATCCCCAGACAACCACTGGTCTGCTTTCTGTCTTCAGAGATTATATTTCATTTCTTAGAATTTTACACAGGTTGTCTTTTTTTTTTTTTTTTTTGTCTAGCTTTTCTCACTCAGCGTAATGATTTTGAGATTCAGCCATGTTGTTGGATATATCAATAATTTACTGCTTTGTATTGCTGATTAATATTTCATAAACTGCATTTTTAAGCTGTAAAGACATGCTTAATAAATCACACAGCATCCTGGAAAATCAGGAATCCAGAAAGATCTCATTGTCTTTAATTCTCAGAAACCTTTGCTTACTATTATATTCTACTTTGATACATGATGCCTACCCCTCAGCTGGGCTGTTAAGACCCTTCATTATCTGCTCCTTAGATTGAGTCAACCTCTTTCCCCTCTACTGACCAGCCTGAATTCTCATTCCAGTCAGGCTGGGACCTCCCTGTCACCCACACTTTCCAAGATCTCTCCGGTGTCGGTGGCTAATGCTGTCTCATGGCTGGAAACACAGTCTCTCACCTCCTCGCCTCTAAAAAGTCTACCCATAAGGCCCAGTGCCTGCCTTACCTCCTCTAGAGCCTTGATGTTTCTCTGGCTGCCATTCAGCCCCTTCTTACTGGCATATATGTCTCACGACTCAGCATATACAGCCGAGCAGACTCTCCCTCCCTTTAGCAAAGGCCTCTAATTGCCAGCTCCCTGCCAGGCTCTGAGCTGAGCATGGGAATAGGGAGAGAGGCAAGACCTGGTCCCTGTCCTCAGGGCACTCATTCCCAGGTGGGCGGGGAGGCAGACAGGAGCACCACCGTGCACAGGGGTAGCCAGAAAGTAGAGTGAGAGTGAGGGGACATGCATACACCTGTCGGTCTGTGACTTGGAATTGGGGTGGACATTGTCAAATCCTTCTTTCCTCCCCAGTTTGTCAAGGGCATCATTGGAGCAGGGAATAAGCTTTATGTACTTCACATCTGTCTGTCCCTACCAAACATATCTGTACAGGGCTGAACAGAGGGCCACTAATAAATATTTCATTGATTTGTGAAGGAGAAATGGTTCAAAGAGTTTCCCAGCTCTCCTTGAAAATATCACATCTAACAACAAAAGAAACCCACAGCCAGGCATGACTCAAAGGCCTCAGGGACAGCTCAACCCTATCTGTGCCACAGGCTTCCAGCTCTGCCGCCCTTAAGTCAGGACCTGGACCAAGAGGCTGATTTCTTTGCTGGGGCTACAGTTCCTGGATGCTGCTCAGGGATTGGGGATAAAATCAAGCCCCTGTTGCTCCAGAGGCCACCAGGACCCTCTGCTGATGGAGAAACAACTCATCTGAAAGCTGACACTAAAATCTCCCAGGCACTGCAACCCCACCCCACCTCACAAGCACTCTGGGAGGCAAGCAGGACTGTGCCTAAACTTCCCTTTTGGCAGATAAAGACACTGAGGCGCAGGTGACCAAGTGCTAAGATGCCTGCATTTGAAGGTGATGGATTTTCCTTATGTTTTTTTCCCGGATTTTTCTGGTTTTAACTCTGAAGGTCTCCTGTTCCAGAACATTCCATTCCCACCCCATCCCCCCACAGTCCCAGGCAAACCCAGACAGCTGGTCACTTCAGCTCCAATTCATATTCTCTGGCCCACCTTTTACTTTAGCCCAGGGATTCAGGAAATATGATCACCGACCAGCAGTATGGGCATCCAAAACCTTAGTGGTGGCCATCAGCAATCTGTATTTTAACAAGCATTCCAGGAGCTCTTGGTGTTCACCAGGATTTGAAAAGCGTTGCTCTAACTCTGTATGTTGCATACAGTCTCATGCAGGACTGGCCCATCAGCTCCGGACTCAGCTACACTTCCCAGAGCTCCCACTTTGCAACTATGGCTAATCTGACACAGCATTGGGGTGAGGGGGGAACTGCAGGAACCTCCTGCACCCCCATAGGCTGATGAGAAGTGTCGGATATAATACCACCTGAGGCAACAGGAGGCACACCCAGCAGGTAAGTAATACTCCCTTCCATCCCTTGGATCAGCAACTTGAAAGCAGAATCTACACACAATTAATAATAAAAATTATTAAAATAAAATAAATGTATAAAATCAGTTCCTCAGTCTCACGAGCCACTTTTCTGTTGCCCACCAGTCACATGTGGCTAGTGGATACAATAGTGGACATTCTCGGCACCACAGAAAGTTCTATTAGACAGCTCTGTTCTACATGGCTCCTCAGAAAGGTCCAGAGAAACTGGCTCCAGCTGCCTACAGTGATGACCAACTGAAGAATATTCCTTTGGATCGGCTTTTATTCCTTTCCTGCTGCACTCCACCAGTCCCCCAATCTTGTCCCCTGGAATCACGCAAGCCTCTGTCTCAGACTCAGCTTTTTGGGGCAGAGGTGGCAGGCCAGGACGGGGAGCTATAAGGACAAAGCCTGTCCTGACTCCCAGCCTTGCCCCTGCTCCCTGGCTCTGTCCACCCTCCTGTCCCGGTGTCAGGCTGAGCAGGCTACACATGCGCAGGCTCTGCTGCCAGCCCAGCAAACACAAGCTGTTGACAGAGGGAGCCTTTACACTGAGAAGCGTAATGGGAAGATTACTGCGGAGCAAAGCCTTGGGATGGGCAAAGGTTTGCCTTGACTTTGAGGAGGATTTGTGCTGCTGGAGCTTTTCTTTCCACAGAACATAAGCACCTGAGGCAGGGCACATCCAGAAGCAGCAGCTCCTGAGCTAGGAAATGCACAGCCACTTGATTTGAGAACTTGATCCCCACAACGCCCTGCATTTTGTGAATAATGCAATTTCCTTAAAAAACAATCACTCTTACATCTTCTCTAGTACTCCATCAATAGTATATATGTGGAAGAGCCTAGCAGTTGGCTATTTTACCCTGAACACTGGGTAAGGGTGATGGTGTCTTGATGGCCTTTGAATTCTGTTCAATTTGACAAGCATTTATTGAGTAATTGTAGTGGGCCTAGTATGGTGCTTTTTAGCCCAGCAATAAATTAAAAGTTCAATTTATTCTTTCATTTAAAAAAAACAAATAGCATTTAGATTTTAACATATACGTAATTCTTCATTTTGACCTAAACCTACGCAGTTTTCATCTGTCATTACTGTATCTTTGAAGTAAAGGCTTGATTTCAATGATAAATATCTCACTGCTTTCTCTTTAAAAAAGAAAAAAGAGGGAGATGTTCTTTTGGATGACAATTTTATTTGATCAATAATTGCATCAATTCCTGCCAAAAGCACATACTAGCTGCCCAAGGTGAAATTTACCAGCTTCCAATTTTTAATTAGCCTGTATCTCCTTTACAGTTGGAACTTCTAATAGAAAATTAGAGCAAAGTAACTCACCGAAGAAAAGCAAGTCATGCAGAAAATGCCAATATCAATTTCCTAAACAAGTCACAACTTAAATGCCACCTATCCAGCTCCTGGCCCCAAGCTTTAAAGGGAGAAGCAATAAAATAAACTGATTGGGCAGAGGACATTATCAATTAATGAGAGAAGTTAAAAGGAAAAAAGAAAGCATTAAATAAATTGGAAAAACAAATTTCAACTGAGGTTTGCTATTTTTAGCCTGGGGAGGAATGGCTTTTCTGTTTGAACTCATCCCATCATCTTTGCCTATAACCGAGTGACTCAGAGCAAAGAGAAAACTCTGCTGTGGCTGGGAGGGGGATGTGCCCTGAGCCAGGCGGAGGAGGTCTGGGGTGCAAGTCTGGCTCAGCTAAGATCCGGGGGACGCATGCCCAGCTCCTAGCCCTTCTGGAAGTCCTTATTCTTCCTACAAAAATGAGGGTAATGTGACCAGTCCCAGCGTCCCTGCAGGCTCACTGGAGAGGCCAGACAAGACCTGGGGCCGAAAGTGCAGCATTAATCACCTGTAAGGAAAAGTGGAAACTATGTGTGTGGGTGTTGGTGCATGCACACATGTGTACACGTTCTGGGGCACATGTGTGATTGTGTGGGTGTACCATTATCTGTGTGTGCATGTGTGTAACCTAAAACATACCTAGGCTTTGTCTCTCAGAAAGGTGAGGGAATGCATGGCAATGAGAAATACCAACTTCCGGCTGATGAAATCTGGAAGACTGGGTTAGAGAGCGGCACATAGGGCTTCGCCTGAACTTGTGGTGTTTTATTTCATAACTGGGGTAGTAGGAAAACAATGTTTTGCTATATTAGCTTTTAGACCCCCTGTATTATGAAATATCTATCTATCAGACAAAGGGATGAACCTCTGCTTGCAATAAGAAAACAGGAGGTCTTGAACACCGTGGCTTCGGAATCGTACCTCATCCACAGCTCCGCTGAGCACCCCTTTAAGTCATTTCTGGAGGAGATGGCAGCTCAGTTTTAGGGGAGAAAGTCATTTTGAGGAGTGATCATCACTTTCCCTCCAGAAACAGCAGCTCAGGGGCTTTTTTTGCAATGGGATGGTCCCTTGCTCAGCTTGGCCAGGATGGGTTGCAAATGATAAAAGTCGGGATGCCTGAAATTCTACAGTAAGGCACACAGTGTACGACTGCATAGCAAGAGAAGTGTGTGTCTCTTTTGAATTCAGACCTAGTTGCAAAACTCTGTGTCTCTGACCAACAGCTCTGGAAACTTTGGCAAATCAGCACACCACTCAGTAAGCTGGTTTCCTTGCTATACACAGGATACTAATACCCTTTGAGCAGGTAGAGGTCACACATGTGGGAAGGGGAAAGGGAAGCAGAGGAAACCTTTAAACCAAAAAAAAAAGTCACAGACAAGTTTCTTTGGTCTATATATAGTGTGTTTTAAAAAGCTGCATTAGTGGAAGATTTCACAGGAAGCCCCGTTCCCCAGCTTCCTGAAGAATCCCAAGTTCTGCTCCACCGACCTTCGTTCCCATATGCTGCAGTAGGCCGCAGTTCCGTGGGCACCATGTGCTCTCCTGTCCCCCCAGGCCCACTGCAACCCCTGTGCCACCTGCCTGCACCTGCAGCACTTGAGGCTGCTCTTTGTGATGCTTGGGGAACTATGTGTGAAGGACCTAGCTCAGCAGTGCGTGTCCACCTTTCTTTGCCAATCAGAATATATAGTTTCTGGCTGGTGAGCTTAGTGTCACTACTGAACCAATTGCCTGCCTCCCCTAGGACGCATCCCTGTCCCCACATCCCTGTCCCCTATGGACCAGTTAGCTAATCTGATGCAGCAGCTGTGGCTGGAGGGTTGGTGGTGAACAGGGGTGGACAAGGACCCCTAAGGTGGGGCTTTAATTGGTTTCATGTCCACTTTCTTGCTTCTTGTGGTCTCCAGGCTCATCTCTTGTGGTCTCTGATAGATTCTTTGCTAATTTTTATCAGGGGCCCTCTCTAGGATTCTCCACTCCACACTCTCAGTCTCAATATTCACCACTTCCAATCAGCTGTGGGGTGAGGAAAGAGACTACCAAGTGTTTTAAGTGAAATATCTTTATTTTTCCCCTATAAAATCTCAATGACTGGACTATGAATGAGGGTCTGGGGGCATCTCTCAGAGCAAATTAATTAGGTAACTAGAAGTCCCTCCCTCGCCCCCATGTTTCTGTATTAACAGATACAAGCAAAACAGCTGTGATTACAGAACTCTGGACCCTGCTCCACCTGAAGTGAGATGCTACCTGGATACATGTCCTCAGGCATCAGCTGCCCTGAGGCTGGTGTAGTATCAGGGTGAGCTTAGCGGCTTTTGCTTGTTCATTTTGCATTTCTGAAAGTTCCTCAAAGTCCATGAGCTCACTGAGGGCAGGGGCACTCTCCTTCCTGGTACCTCTTGCTGCACCTGCCACATTTTTGGAGCTGAATCAATGTTTGTTGAAATGAAAAGAATTTGTTCTCATTATATTCCAGTAATCAAGGAACCCACATGAATTTATTCAAGAATTAACTCAAAAGCATTTATAGAAAAAAACAAAACAAATGAACAAACAAACCAGAATGAGTTTCATAGATAGAACAAAGAGATGGCTGCCAGGTGGGGGTGAGGGGATGGGTGGAAAAGGTAAAGGGAAATAAGAGGTACAAGCTTCCAGTTACAATTACGTAAGTCATCGGAAGGTCTTACACAACACAGAGAATACAGTCAATAATAGCATATAATTCTGTGCAGTGACTGGTAGTTACCAGACTTATCGTGGTGATGACACTGTAAGGTATATAAATGTTGAATGATTAATGTTGTACGCCTGAAACTAATATAATATTGTATGTCAACTATACTTTAATTAAAAATTAAAAGAAAACATTTACAGAGTTCCTACTCTATATGAAGTGCTCTTTCAATGAGAATTTAAATATTTAATGACGCCCCTCTCCCACCCTTGTGAGGCTATCTGCCACACACACGGATGCACAGGGACTCACACTCACACTTCTATCTTGAGTCCTGAAAGGTGCCTTAGAGAAAATCTAAACCATGACCACTGTGTTCTCCCTGGCATCCAGGACAAATATTGCTGGCCAATTATGCCAATCAGGTCACTCTTTCTACTGAGCCTGGATCCAATCTCAGAGTCCTTTTCAATACAGTCTCCTGGGAAAGCTCTATGAATTCATCAGAATTGGCTTTTAAGTGAATAAAAGTTATTTACCACTCCATATCAAGTTTAGTGTACTAAAGTCATTGTTTTGCAAAGGCTGACTGTCCCCAGCTATGCTAGGGCATCTGTACCAATACTCAAAGTTCCCCTGAAGCAGCTTTGGTTCTCCAGCTCCCAGTGCACAGTGCCCTTCACCTGCCATCCCCAGGTATGTCACTACACGTGAAGTCTACACCAGCCCATGCTGCATCATGGCACACTGGAAGATGCTCCAGTTCTACATGCAAAACCACTGAACAGAAGTGCAAGTCTCTGCTGAGCTGCCTCCGAATCTGTCCAAGGACAAGTTCATTTACAATGCACAGCACAACATCCTGAACATTCTCTTTATCTTTCTCAGTTCTTCACAGACTTGGGAGCTGCTTCCCAAGTACTCTACTTAATCTCTCACTGCAAAAGTTCTCCTCTCACTGGTCCTCCCTGCCTCCTGCAGCCCTTTCTCCTTGTACCATCAAGATATGTCCTACTCTCTTCCACCTGAAATTGTATTCCTTTTTCAATGTAAATAAATCCAGCCAGACTTTCTTCCCCTCATTACTCTGCTGTCCCATTACCATGATTCTGCATAAGACAGACCCAGGACCTGATATGACAGAGCCAGTGTCCCACTTATGGGGAAAGGGAAGGGAGAGGATGTGAATATTGAAATGGTAACATTTACTTCTTTTTGCACGCATATTATGTCAGATTCAGGAATCTCAGGATGTAGACTACTTTGGACATTTCTGCTTCCATGCTAAAACTTCCTTTTAGTTAAGAGAAGACACGTATATTTCAGTTTGATGCCACACGATTGACCCAGCTCCCTTCTCTGGCCCAGGCCCTATACTGGGTCAGGCACAGAATGAACAAAGCAGAGACCCTGGATCTGGGATCAAATGGACTGCAGGGGGCTGACAAGAAAGTGGAGGAAGCCTGGGGCTGGGTTAACCACCTTGTGATGGCCTGCTGTGCTCCTGCAAAGTCCCACTCACCTCTGGGACAGACCAGGGGGGCACTGATGGGTGTAGATCCCCCAGGACAGTGTGAAGAAAGAGGCCTGATGGCCATCTTAAGGGTATTTGAAACTAATGCCAGTTTTTCCCTTCCTTTGTTTATTTGGCAACAACGTTACTGAGCACATACTGTGCCCCTGGCATCTTCTAGATGCTGGGGACATGGGACAAATAAGGCAGATTGCTGCCTTGAGAGGCTCATGTCCACTGCAGTCAAGCAGATGTCACCTGCTTTCCTAAATTCGCCAAGTGAGGGCCTGAGCAGAGACAGGGCTGCATTGCTGCAATGACCAAGAAGGTGGGTCACTTCAAAGCGGTGACTAGGTAGAGCAAATCAGGGGTTTTCTGAGAGCACAGCCATCTGCCCACACCCATCACAGATAGTTCCTTCCTCTTCCACTTATCTCCTTGCTCACCTCCTGGAATACACTCTGGGCCACTGTTCCTCAATGAACCAAGGCTTGTGGCAGCTTCAACTCATGCAGCAGTGACCTGACCATTGTCCAAGTGCCCGGGGTCTGGTGCTGAGCCCACAGAAGCCAGTGGGAGCTCTGTCTTCAGCCCTTGGCTTGTCCTTGTCTTCCCCCATCCAGAGCTCCCCCAGGCATCTGAATAGGGGAGCTCTGCAGGGGACGAGTTTAGGGCACATAAAACACCATCAGAATGAATCTCAGAGACATAATGTTGAGGGGGAAAAAGCGAGACACAAGTGTCCCTGCTGCATGATTCTATTTATACAAAGGCCTGAGATAGGCAAAGCTGATCAATGGTGATAGAAATCAGAAGAGTGGTTACTGCAGGGGTGGGAGGCAGGAGGGCTGGAAGGAGCAAGAGGGAGCTTTCTAGAATGCTGGAGATGTCCCATGCCTTTATCTGTAGTGACAGGCTTGGGTATAAATATATACAAAATAATCCTGTGCTTGTAAGATTAGTGAACTTTACTAAATATAAATTGTACCTCAATTAAAAAAACAAACATCTTTGTGGGCAGCAGCAAAGAGCACAGGTAAGTTCGCCGAGGTCAGCTGCCAGTTCCTGGCGCTACTCTGTAGCACCCCGGGCTGGGGCCCAGGGGCAGAAATGATGAGGCCCAGTGCTCACCCTTGCAGCTCACGGTCTGCCCAGGAGACAGCTGAGCGCTCAGAGCTGGGGAAGGAGCAGCGGAGAGCTGGGGGATGGGGCGGCTGGTGCAGGAGGGCGTGTGAGCGAGGATTGCTGGGGACGAGGGCAGGCGAGGGGTGGGGGCGGCATCGGAATAGCACCCTGAGTACCTGGGGCCCCCACTTCTTCCACCTCATTATTCAGCCCAGGACTATCCAGGGATCCAGAGGATGACCTACCACGGCCGCATTTTCAGCCTCACTCCTGAATACCCAGTGGATGAAGGGGCCCAGAGGAGGGCCACCTCTGGCCGCCGATCACCCCTGCAAGCTGGGGACATGTGGCCTGTGCAGCGCAGTCTCCCAGTGCTCAGAGAGAACCACAGGCTGCCCGCTCGCGGGGCACGGCCATCCTCCCTCCCAAGCGCCGCTGCCCTGGCCAACAAAGAATCATCACTTGTCTCTGCGTATTGTTTATTTCCTCTCTCAACGAAGCCTCCGGATCACGGAGAGTCCTTCATTTCCGTTTCTACCCATTGCAGTGTCTTCGAGGTGAGTAACAAAGCTGTGCAATCAATAGTAATGACGGGCCGCTGAACATGAACAGTGCCTCCTCCACGTCCCTCCCCAGCATCTATCTGCTTTAGGGAGCGGCAAAGTATATTATTTTTTTAAAAAGTGCACCGGGAGGGGAAACTGATCTGCAAATAATTATTTTAAAAAATTAACCAGTGATATAATTCAATTATGCAGCATGCAATGTAGAAGAGCTTTCCTAATTACAACAGAACGTAATAGAATGTACTTCGGCCTTAACCGTGTCATTCTTCAAGGTGAGCTATTACTAAGTTCTAGAATGGCTTTCAGTAGCCTCTCCTTGCAGCAGTTGTCCTCAGAACTATTCAGGAGGAATCTGTCTCAGGCTGATAGAATTGGAGATGGCTGGAGGATACGTAGCTAGCTGGAGGCGGCAGGTGCAGGCAGGGAGCATGAGCTTTGAGGCTGGACATGCCTGGCTGCCAAAACGAAGCCAGTGACCTTGGGGGAAGCAACTTTACTTCCCAGAGGAGGCAGATCTGCAAACTGCCTCCTCACCCCTACCTTGTGGAGTTCCAGGGACAATGAAATGGTTTAACATAAACCAAGAACTGAGATCACAGGTCCTAGTAGCTCACCTTACTGACGCTTTAACCCATATCCCCCTGGCCCATGTCTGAGTTAACCTGCAGCTCCATGGGCTGTTCTGGGGCCTGTTGACAGCTTCTTACCTTAACCGCTGAGGAACTTGTGGGGACAAATACCCCAACTTCCCCATCCTTTGGTGCACATTCTACATGGTGTCAGTGAACATCCATCCTGGTCTGCAAGTGCAGAGGGGATTCCCAGAATGTGGGCCTTTCAGTGCTAACACTGGGTCAGTCTGATCAGATGGGGGTGTTTGGTCACCCTAATTATATCTCAGAGGGCCCTCAGTGGGCTAGAGTCCAGATGCCCACAGGTTACTACCTGTGCATCACTGCACCATTTATTGGCTTTTCTCCCTTCCCTGTCTAATGTTCTCCACTCTTGCACTTAAGTGTCCTGGGGTCACCCTCCAAATAAACTGCCTTCACCCAAGTCCTTGTCTAAGGAGAACCAGACTAAGATAGCACTGGGCTGCAAGATGGTCTCCTTCCCTCTGCTCTTGCTCTTTGCTGCACTTCAGACCTTTTCTCATAACTGGGCTAAGAGTGTGGGCTCCTAAGGTGAACAGGGAGGACATGCTAAAAAAAAACAATAAGGAAAAACTGCTTGCTGGAAGTTAAGGAGCGTCTCAGGGAATTCCAGAGGGACACACACCCCACTGCATCTTCAGCTGCCTATGAATGATTAAGGTGCTGCCACTGGCCCGTTCTACAGACACTAGGGCCAGCTTCTACCTTGGCCATTCCCCACTATTCTCATGCCTATGGAGCTATGCTGAGTGGGGAAAAGAAAGGCTCATTCTTTGCTTTCTTGGTGGAATATGAAAGGAAGGTCCCTAGTTTGTAACCAGGTTCTCTACCCAACCCATGTTAGAGTGCATGCCACCAGGCCTCTCGTGTCTCCGGTCTCCAGTCTCCTAGTGCTGGCCACTGGTGCTGCACCTTTGCTCATGTATCTCCCTGCTTACATTCTCCCTCAGCTTCTGCAATGCCTACCCTTCAAGACTAAGTGGAAGCCCACAATATCCAGGAAGCTCCTCTTGGATGGCCACAGCCCACACTGACCCCAATCTCTACAATTGTCTGCACCGTTTCTTACATACTCACTGTGGCTGGGTGCTGCTCTGCTGCTTCCCCAGCTGGAGGTGAGTGTCAAGGGATGGCATCTGAGCACGGTGCTGCACAGAGCACACAAGGAGAGCTCAGGACCTGCGTGCAAGGTGATGGGCCACCATGAGCATGAGTCAGTCTCTTAGACGGAGCTCCTGAGAAGCAGACTCTGAGATGCAGGTTGTTGTGTAAGTGATTCATTAACAAGTCCCCCAGGGGAAACCTGTAAGGAAGTGGGGTTGGCAGAACAGGGAAGGGAGGAAGTCAGGCAAGGATGCTATTTCAGGCAGAGTCCCATGGAGGGTGGCCTCACTTAAACTCTGAGGGGGAGAATTGGAGTGTAAGGTATAGCTCAGAGATGTTCTGACCTGAAGCAAGGAAGCTGGGCTTTCATACTTCACTACAGTCATCGATTCAGGGCTCCCTGAAGTGAATGCATGGATCCCCAGGCACTTCTCTCTCTCTGCCTACGGGCAAAACGCTTCCAGGAGCCCAAAGGCAGTCCTCCAAAGAAGACTCTGTGGCTGGCCACTGAGAGCAGAGCCAAGGAAACCCCCTGCTGCTCTCTGGCTACCTGGGCACAGCAAACCGCCACGCTCTACACAAGTTGCTGCCACATAAAGGCAAGAATCTGGAACTTCCCTAGCCTCAGGCCTAAATTCTGACCAACTTGCCCCAGCTCATTTTACTTTCTGCTTTGCCATCTGTGTCTGTCCTTTGCCCTCTGACCCTGACAACTTTACCATGCTCCTCAGATCTGATGAGACCAGTGTCTCAAAGGCCCAGGCCTCTGACTTCCCTCCTAAGCACACTCCTCCTCTGAATGCGTCATTTCCAATAGCTCTGAAAACTGCCCACCTTGAATCCCATCACAGGACCTGGTGCAGTTCATGCTGGCAGATTTGCCCTGTCTCCACTCTCCTGACACTCTGGACATCCAGGCTTCTCAGAACATGGGTTTCTGCCTTTCTGTCTTGTTCCTGTGTAACAATGCCAACCCAAAGTTGGCAGTTTTATAAATAAGTCCTAACAGGGCCAATTAACATAAAATGACCATCAAAACTGGCTGAACGGACAGAGTTGGGGAAGCATCAGTCCGACTTTGGGGAGCTGTCCCAGCCTCCCTCATAAGCAGCAGGGTCTGTGTCTAAGTCATCCCCAGAACTCTTCTCAGTGCTCAGGAGAAGCACTGCCAGGGCCCTCTGTCCCCTCAACATTCCTTATCTAGGAAGCAGAGCTTGTGTCAACCTGCATGGCCTTTCCTCCGTGCAGATGTGGCTCCTGTTCTGAGCCACCCAGGAAAGGCCTGCAGAAGGGGCTAAAAGGCTCCTAAGTCCTAGATGCTAAGCTCAATGTCAACTTGCAAGTGCCGTCAGGACAGATGTCTCTGAGATTAAGTGTGGCAGGCCGGCTCTTCCTGGCTTTTATGCTAGAGATGGTGTGTGTTTGGGGGTGCACTATAACCTTTGCTCAACACATATCACTGAGGGTACCAAGCAGCCTCACTCCCTGGGTCTCATGAATTCAACCATCGAACATGCGTGGAGATTTTGTGAGAGGCTCCAATCCTGCCCTTTTTTGGAAGGAATCCAGGTCCCCCAAAGTGTCGCACATGCTGACAAGGGAGAGTGCGGGTGAGGACACCGTTCCTAGTGATGGGGACTGATCACATGCATATACTTTCCTACAATTAAATAGTTAGGATTAAACTTGTTGAGGGTGTTTCCAGTGCTCTGACACCTACCACCATGAGCCAATCGAGTGGGTGAGTTAGCTTGAGGTATTGCTTCCCTAGGCTTTCCTCTAGGCCTGGCTCTGTGAGGAGAGAAAACCAAGCTGGCATCCTGACTTTGCGCCGGCCAGAGCTCTGGCATGGCAGCTCACTGAATCCTTACAACAGCTTGTATAGGTTTTTTTTCCTCTGCACCTAATATTATCCCTCTTCATATGAAATACAAAAAAAATAAAATAATGAATTTTGGAGCCATACATGTGAAGTTGGCTCCAACACT
The DNA here is from genome assembly GCF_054644295.1 of Miniopterus natalensis. NCBI lineage: Eukaryota > Metazoa > Chordata > Mammalia > Chiroptera > Miniopteridae > Miniopterus > Miniopterus natalensis. The sequence goes on along the minus strand of NC_142095.1, from coordinate 27,965,040 downwards.
GTTGGAAGGATTCTTTGAGTTAACATGAGTAATGTGTCTTCCAGCACTGTGGGTGGTAAATATTTTCAAGAAAAAGAGGAAAGCAAGTATATTTTCCAACCAGCAGGAATTCAAAGATGGTGAATCTGATTTCAAAGGCAAAGTCATTCTTTAGGAACATTGCCCTTGAAATGTGAGATCATCTCCTCATCTTGGGTGCTCTTTGCTTCATCTGAGTGTCACAAATGACAATGGAGTGAGAGAGCCAACGAGGACATGAGGATGTGGCTACAGACCCCCGAAGAACTGGGTCAGTGCAGGAGCGATTTCCTTTAAGGTTTTCAAAAGGGAGCCAAGATTAAAGAAACATTGCCAATCACAATCTTCCTGAAACATTTTTATGATTTTCCCATCTAGTAATCACAATGAAATGTAAAACACTGAACATTACATTTTAAATAGTCACTCTAATTATTATAACCTTATTGATTGGATATTGTGTTCTGAACATTGTACACACCCCTTCCCATAGAGAATTTTATTTTTCACACTTCATGCCCTATGCATATAGATTAAATAGTCTCTCTATCTCATATCAGAGAGGTAGAAAATGAAGCCAGGGACGTTAAAGAACTTTCCCAAGGTCATTTAGCCTGGAAGAGCTAGCATGTGGACCTAGATTTAACTTGTTCAAAACCTTGTTTTCTTTCCCCATATTACTCCAGAGGCTTTTATGAATCTAGGTGTGAGCAAAGCAAAAATAGGAAAGGTGGTCCTTTATCCAGCTTCTCCTTTGCCCCCGCCCCCATTCTAGAAGGTCAGAAAGTGAATGGCTTCACTTGGAAACAACCCTGGCAGCTGCTTTGAACTCTGGGCTATTATCATGATTAGCAAGAAATATGAAGGAAGAAAGCTGGAGAAAGCAGAGATGATTTCTGTTTGTACTTTTATTCTAGAAGCTACGTGTTCACTAGTTTAAGTCAACACATTTCGCCTGAGCTGGGAACCCACACACATTTGTGTGTCTGCATTACACAGACACACTTAGTTTAAATTTCACAAGCTTTCCTTCTTTTGAAACCAGTCAGAACTAGGGAGCAGCTTCAGGTGCTACTCAACAGGCAGGACTTTTGATGAAATAAACAATTAGCCTGGAGCAGAGGGGCACTGAGAGAAGCACCTCGAATAACCGGCCACTTGCCCTTTTCTGCTTGGACACGAGCTGGCATTCAGGCTTCAGCCTTCTCATGTGTCCGGGACCTCGGTGAGCAGAGGTGACCTCTGGGAGATTCGGGGATAAATGATCGCGGAATGCAATGGTGCTCTAAATCCATTCGATTGGGGGCAATGATGCACTGAGCCATCAGCTGTTTGGTGAGCCAGTGCAAGATGATTATGCTGCTCCCCAGGAAGGAGATCACTCAGAGACGCTGGTAAAGAATTATCTGGCATGAGGATGTTAGGGAGTAATTTCTCTTAAATTATTACTATGTGGAAAGACTATCCAATGGTGCTAAACTGTCCCCATGCTAGGCTGAGAGGTCAAATGCAGGCATCTCCCCAGGTTTGTTGAGGAGGAGTGATGATGGGGAGGGAGCTGCAAGTCCTCCCTCGGGACTGCTCTGGATTGCAGGCTCCTGGATGCTGCTATGAGCAGCCAGGTGGTAACACGTGCTTTTCTAGTAAAGTGAAGCTCCAACCCTTCTGTAGGCCGTAGTAAAATCAGTGTGCCTGTGGCACTTGCCACCTCCTGGGCCAGGGTTTCCAATCACAGATCCACAAACCCACAGGGTAAACCAGGGGATCCCTACAACAGCCTCGCACCCCCTCCTCCCATCCTGTACACACACAAGCTGGCTTTGCTGTAAAGGATCATGATCTTTCCTGACCCAATATATGAATGGTTCCGGGGGTGAGGGATGGGAGACACTGGGGTTAACAGACACTGGAGTTTATGGTGGGTCACATATGTTCTTCTGTTCTCTGCTTGTGAATTCTGTCTTCGCAGACACAGGTACATCCCAAACAAGGCCTTGTTTGGTTCTGTCATAAGCGGGGCTGACAGAGAATGTGGGTGACTGCCATCTCATGTTCATCCTTCCGCTTTCTGCAGACACCCCTGGCAGAGTGGGGCAAGCCTGGGCTCTGGAGCGGGGCACATCTGGGCATGAGTCCAGCTTTGGCATGGACTCTTACCCTTGACCTCTCTTAGCCTCCATCTTCTCACCGTGTCAGAAGTTTCTGAGTATTGCAGGTGAGTGAACGAAGCAATGAATGAGTAGCACATAGTAGAAGTTGTGCATAGTTAATCCTCTCAATAAATGATAGCCATCAAATCCTCACTCACCAGGATATTCATACAGTTCCAGTATTTGCTCTTTTCTAATTTCCTTGGCATGTTCATAGTAAGGATGGGCCTGATAACATGTGCCTCGTATGTTGGCTTTGAGCTCAAATGGACTTCTGTCTGCAAAAATAGGGACCCAGTAAGGAGCATTTGCTTAACAAACCATCCTGCATTTCCTCCCTCTGCTTTCTGTCTTTCTATCTTCACCACTTCAAATCCTCACAAAACGCCTCTGAGATACAGCAATTTTACAAATGAGGAAACTGAAACTCAGAGAGCTTAAGTAACTTTCCTGGGAACACACAGCTAGTGAGTGATGGGGCTGGGCTTTGAACCCAGAAGTAAGCCCCTTCTCTTAATCCTACTCCAAATTCCCATGGGGCCAGAAGCACCCAGGTCGAGAGCTACATTTCACACTGTCCCAATTTTCTGCAACACTTGGCTTGCTCCCCCATTGGTTAAAGAATTGGGCTATGCACACAGCGTTTAACTCAACAATAACAAAAACTTTTCTTTCCAGAAGGGTCCACTGTTTAATTACCTCCATTTCTGTGAATGCACCACAGGCTTGGGCCACTCTGCCCCACAGAGTGTTGACCATTAGATTTCCATTAATTAATACAGAGTTTAATCTTCTTTGATTACAAACATTGATTGTTGCTGATCTTTCAGCCATCCCTGCCAGCGGGTACGTATCTGAGTTCCAAAACACTCAGGCACCATCATGCCAGGAGAAAGGTGAAATGAAACATTAAGCTGGGTTTATGGTCAATTTAATTAATGCAAATGCTCAGCTCGGTTCATTTGGCCCAATAATGCTTTCCAATAAAGCTATTGGGGACAAACACTTCCTGTCTATTTATTTTCTATGTCCACTTAAAAAAAAATCCTTTCTGCAAGAAACTAAGCAAGGTATGGCCTAAAGGACACTATTAAGTTATAAGTTGTATCCAGTTCTACAATTCCATGGAAAAGCTGTCTCTTGACTAAAATCCTAAAAACAAAGGTAAGGGGTCTCTCAGAAAAGAGGAAGTGGGCATGTGAATCAGCAGGGCTTATGGTGGAAGGTAGGTGTGAGTGTGAGAGAGAGGCGGGGGGAGGGGAGAGAAAGAGAGAGAAAAAGAGAGGAAGCAAGAAGGAAAGAAGTTGTGGAAGGTAAGGATTACCCACTAGCAGATTTATTAAAGATATCCCCAAACAATTAATCAATAGAAAAATCTCTATGAATAGTTATATTTAACATCTGTGTAGAGTCTCCTAGGGTCCAGAACACTTCTACATACATTACATAATTTGACTGCTGGGCTCACAACAATCAAGGTAGCTGCATATTACGGTTTCCATCCTGCACATATGGAAAGGAAGCTCTGAGAGGTCAAGTGAGTTGCTTAAGATTACACAGCATCAAAGAGACAAGACATGGGCTGTAAGCTTCCAGCCCACTGCCACTGGGGCGCTGTGTAGAGTTATGCAGGCTGCACCTTGCATAGGGTCCCTGGGTGCTCCTGTGATTCACTGGCTAAGTCAACACCATCAACACCAATGCTGGGTACTGAGTCAGCCAGAAGAACGGAACTCTTCCCAATTTCTGCTTGCCAAACCACATGCTTGTGGGTGGCATCTGTCCAGAAGAGGTGTCTTTCTCTAATGAGCTTCCAAGTGCCACATGGAAGCCTGCAGGCCAGTCTATGCCTGTGCATCCCTTACCCACCAGCTCTGTCTCAGCACCCATAGCACTGTAATGTGCATGTGTTTCTCCATATGCACTCCCTGAACTTCCTTAGGGGAACAACTGAGCTTCAGTCCTCTCTATGTCCCCAGTGCCCAGCACTGGGTTTGTAAATACTGAATGGAAGGTTGGTCAAAGGCCTGAGTAATGCACACATGAATGCACATCCAGTGCTCCTTCGCTACACATCCGGGCCCCACCCTCTCCTGAATGATCCTCCCTCTGAGAACCCAGAGCACTCGGTCCCACCTTGTTGGGCCTCAGGTCACTATGTACCTACTAGACTAGGCACTCTTACTAAACATTAGGCTATCTGCAGGCAGCCACAGGGGTGTGCCGATGAAATTTTTGACCACCAAGTTTAGTATGAAGTATTATTTCCCTCTTTTTTTCCTTTGCCTCCAATTCACTCCCCATTTCTATGTAGCCTGTTTCTTAAGGACAAATGATATGCTAATGTGACAGGAGCTAACAGATATCAATGTGTGTATAATTTGATTTCACAGAATCAATCAGAATCCAAGAATAGCTGCACCTTCTCGGTATACAGTCTTCTGGGGTGTTCTCCTGAGGCCTTTATCCACACTGTTCTGTTCCAATGTTGGGGCTTCTGGGCCATACCGGAATTCTCACACCTGCAAAGCTCAGTGCAACTGTGGAGTTGAGGTAACAGAAAGATGGCAAAGCCCCTTCTCAGGCTCATTAAACTAAAAATCACTGAGGTTTTCCCTTGTACTTTAAAGGTTTGCCTGTCTGTTCTCCTGGGGCATGGCAAGCCACCTGGACTTCTGCCTGAAGGATGCACAGGGTAGTTTTAAGGAGCCTGTCCCTTGAGAATGTAGGTATGTGCCCATCATTTCACCCACCTTCACCTTCCTTAGATAACCATGACTGCTTGACTCTCTCTGCTTCGGCGAGGTTCAGCTCCTGCCCCCTCCCCGGCCTTCGTTTTTTCCTCAATACCAATAGGCTTTCATCTTGCTCTGAAATCCAGAAATGTGCAGCAGACCTAGAAATTGGAACCTGTGCCCTGAGAGGGTTAGGCCAGGGCAGAGGCATTCTACATCAAACAGAACTCACAGAGGAGCACCAAAGAGCTGGGTTTGGGCTGAAATTTTCTTCAGCTATATTTGCTCCTTAGGTTGCATTCTCCTCACCCTCCTTCTTCTGGAAGGATCTGAGGCTTCAAGACAGTGATAGGTGCTCAGAAAAGCCTTGGTGGGATGAAAGGAGATACTTAAGTGTTGTAACAGACAGGGATATACTCAACCTGATATACTCAACCCTTCTATGCACTCAACCTGATAGCCTAGAGGAACCTGGGCCATTCTCCATGCACCTAGGATTTCCAGGTACAGCTGGTTTCCAAATGTTGTAGCTCTAATCCAAGAATGAAAGACATGGGTCTCACTTGTCCCAATTCTCTCCACCTGCACTCATGGTAGACATTGCTAATTGATCATGATACTGTTCCATACTGAGACAGTTTCAGCCTTGGGACTCATTCTAACACAATGTTCCAGACAATAACTAACGATCAGAGTTGGCACATGAAATGTCCCCACTCTCTTCATGCTCTCCACGGAGCTAAAGACAAATCACTGGTTAACACCCACAGCCAAGTGGAACAGCCAGTGGGCCTATGAATTGGGTCTATTTGAACTTACTGTGAAGGATGATCACTTGTTAGACTAATCAGTGTTCAACACTACATTGTCAGAACTTCAGTGCTTGGAAGAGGAGCATCCTCTTGAAACCACATCTTCTCTGCATTCCCTCTGGCAATGAGGGACATCAAAAGACAGTGGGAAGGGAGGGTAAACTAGCATTAGGTGCAGGGAGCAGGACAGACAGTAGGATGACAGATTAAGTCACCCTCAGCAATCCAGTGCCTGTTTCTGGCATTAGGCTATTAAAGGGTGTCAGGTGCAGTACTGGAAGGTCTGTTAGGAGCTCCCATGAGTCACAGTGGGTCTCCTGTAGCTGGCTGAGCAGAGAGGGTGCAGTGTTGATGTCTGCACCAACTATATCCACCTAGCAAGGGGCCCAAGAACCCTAGAGCCTAATTTTCACAACGTGGAAATGCCTTCTGAATTTGTTGCTAGAGATCACAGGAGGGGGGACTCAGACTGGCACAGGTGTCTCTATCTGCCTAATTTTCCTGGGCCTCTAGCCCTGAAGATCCCTTTGATGTGTAACATTCTTGCTGACTTACAAACTTCCCTCTTCAGGAGCTGTGTGGGAGTGGGAAGAATGCAGAAAACCTAGCCATTACCTAAGAAAACTCAAAGCACTTTTAGATTTTATTGGTTTTATATGTCTTCAAGATAAAACCAACTTTTATTTCATATCTGCAACAGGAGAGCCACTTTTAAAAGTCAATGCCGGTGGAAAGTGCATTCAAACTGCACTTAATCACACTCAAAGGGGACAGGCTAGCCAGAGTGATTGCTTCTTTTGGAAAAAGCTTGGTTTCTTGAAGGCTGGTCTCAAGGGGCCTCGGATGGGCCATGCACAGCTGTGGTTTAGGATGCTGTCCCCACAAAGTCTGTGTAGTTCCCCTGCATCTCCCAGCTTTCTCTGCTCTGTTGAGAAGTTGCTAGTTCAGGTCTTCTCTCTCCTACTAGTGTCTGAGCTTCTGGAGGTGACACAGGCCTAGGGTTTCTCCTTTGGGCATCTTGTGAGCACCCCTCACCCCTGCAGAAAGCACCTGCAACCTGGAAATGGCTTTGTTTCTGAGTTTATCCACCTGCTAGGAAGGGCGGTGCAGACCCCTTGTTGAAGACCTGGGTGTCTGCAGCTCCACTGTTTCCATCCAATTCCTGGCTCTGCCATGCAATGAGTAAATTCAGGCAAGCTATCTGACCTCAGTTACCCCCTCTAAAAAGTGACAATTGTAATAGTACCTCTTCATAGAGCCATTGTAGAGATTAAATGGACTATGTGATGTATAATGCACTACAATTATGGCCAGCACATCTCTGTGGAGGTAGAGAGGGGCTGGGGAGAGAGGGATCAAAGACAATGAGCTCCTTGGGGGTAAGGCCTATCTGTCACCTTTGTAATCTCAGCCTCTGGTCTGACAAAGAGAAAGTGCTCAATGAATGCGTGTGTAAGCATGCCTGTACTCTTAGGTTCCTTCCCTACCGCTGGCCTAGTTCTCGATTAACAGCCATCGTTCAATGAGAACCACCAGTTTTTCAGCTGCTCTAAAAGCCACTGGCCCATTCTTACTCTCTTCTCTCTCCATCCCATGCTCCTGGGTTGCTTCCCTAACAGGCTAGAGCTCATCTCTTGTTGGCAAGTCAATGGAAGGCAGTGGAAGGGAATCATTCTCAAAGGGAATCATCATCAATCACAGTCAATTCTCATTATTCACAGTAGTCACCTTCTATAGAGTTGCTACAAACACTGAATTAGTGACTACTGAATCATTGCCCCTAGGGGAAATACAGGGTTAGGTTCCGCAGAGCCTCTGGTCATACATTTTCATTAACCAAGAAATATATAGCCTTGTTGTCTATGTGTTTCTGTTAAAAAAATACCTTATTTAATACATATTGTAGGTCTATTACCATTGAACTCATGGCCAAAGCTTATCTAACACAAGTACTTTCTCCATAAGGCACACACACCACAGCCTTCTTATCCTTGGGAACACCAGAGAGCATTTCCACACTATGCTTGGAGGCCATTTTAAACAGCAAAGTCACCAACAAAAGCACAAAAATGCAAAAAGCACAAAAATGCAAAAAGCACAGTACTAAACAGACTAAGAAGAGGACACTTGTGTACATAGGAGAGCTGATACGAGAAGGCAGAGTGTGGTCTTGTTTGACCTCGGCTGGAAACCTGTGTTTGGGCGACTCAAATTTCTGCCACTTTCATGTACCCACAAATGATCATGAAGTCACTGTGAGTACTGATATTGGGATTGCAAATAATTGCAAGTAGGTGAATTCAAAAATGCAATCTGTGAAAAACGAGGATCATGAACTATTGAAGGAAAATACTTAGCATGGCATTTTCAATGCATTTGTGTAGAACTACGGCTTCAAATGTTCTCATACAATCAGAGTTCAACTTTAAACTTTCTTTCAGGGATCGTTCTCCTTCTTGCAATTATCAATGAATAGCTAATCTGAGTGCTTTGTTGTTCTAATATGGAATGGAAAAAAGTGGCTTAATTCCTCACCACTTATATGCTGAATCTGATCGCCATCAGCTTCTCTTGCTTCCCAAATATATAGATATATATTTCCCCCCATATTCCACTGAATCATTTTCAATTGCAGATAAACATTCACATAAACATAATATATATAAACAATGATCCTGCAAGTTCTTACTATAATCACCACTTTATAAATCAAGAAACTGAGACTCAGAGAGGTTAAGAAATTTATTGAGGTCACATAGCTAATTGGGCAGAACAGGGTGACTCTAAAATCTGTAGTTTTTAGAGAATTATACTAATTAGTCTGGTTGTATGGCTGATGTAGAGATAACCCTCAATATCAATTATAACTAGCAAATCAAGCCCTAAAAGACATTCTGACAGCTAAGATAACCCATAAAAAATATGCAGGAGTCAATAGTATGGCACAAACAAATTTGTGAGGTTATCAGTTTACTGCCAAGGACATGTCAGTATGTTGCTTACTGCCGCATCTACATAAACAGTCATGTTATATGCATACCATGATTTTAATCAATGAAAAAGCCAATACTGTGAACAGGTTTTGAAAATAAAGATAATTACACAGAAGACCCTTCTTAAGTACTTTTTGTCATCAGACAGCTTCTAGTAATCATATGGCAAGTGTCAGAATAATGGAAATTTCCAACATGTCATTAAAGCCCAAAGAGGTTTTGCAGCCTGTAGAAAACAGTTCAAAAATATTAAGATGGAGGTTTCTACACAAAAAACATTACAGAGATTAAAAAATAAAAGTGAGCCCTCCCCAGTGTGGCTCAGTGGGTTGTGGGTTCGATTCCCTGTCAAGGGCACATAAGGGGGTTGAGGGTTCAATCCCCTGCCCAAGTTGGCGTATGTGCAGGAGGCAACCAATCGATGAGTCTCGCTCACATCAATGGCTCTCCCCCCCCCCCTTCCACTTTCTCTACAAATCAATGGAAAAAATATCCTGGTGAGGGCTAACAACAACAGAAAAACATGACTAAGGAGAAAGTAATGAATTTAACTGCAAGTAGCAAGTTCATCCTCTCGGGTTTGAAAAGAACACATATAACAGTAGCAAACGGGAAATGACAAACCTCCCATCAGAAATGTGACTTTTTATTCTTATTGTGGCGCATTTATAGCTTTTCCAAGGATTTGACTCAAGAGAGCCAGAAGAAGAAAAAAAGGAAAAGACAAATGAATTGGAAATGACCTCATCCATTATCTATGGCCACATGGAGGAAATGATGCCTTCCCAAAGCGAGGCCATGGATTAGCTGTCAAATAAAAAACCTATGCATAAATACTTGACCTAAGTACAAAGCATTAAAGGAATTTCAGCTACACGTGTCTATGAGGAAATCGCTGCCTATGTGGAACTAACAAATTGGTAGACAGAAGAGTCCACACAGGACCTTCTTTTCTTAATCTCACTGTCTGTTTAAATACTTTTATTAAAGGTAGCTTAACATAATAAAAAGAGGCTGAAAAGCTATGAACAGAAAATGTGAAAGAAAAAAAAAGAAATTAAAAATGCTATTAAGCACTGGGGGAAATGCTCAATCAATAATTAAAGAATAATAAATTAAAACAAAGATGAGATTATTTTTGCTACCAGAGTAAAAAAATATATACAAGGTAGCTCCCCCAAAAACGTATATACACTTTAACAGTTGATAACTCAATTTTGAAAATGAAATGTATTTTAATAAGCACTGCCTTTATAATTATTCCAAGCGTGTGTATACATTTTCGGTGACACCCTATATACAATAACATTCAATATTGGCAGGATTTGTGGAAGGGAGAGCATGTGGATAAGGTTAGTGGGACAGTAAAATGACAAATCTGGAAAGAGTATATGTGAAGAGTCAAAAATGTTTATATCCTTTGACCCAAGAATTTGTCTCCTGGAACTTCGTCTTAAGGAAAGAATATGAAATGCATAGTGATATTTCAGCACACAAGTGATCACTGTGATATTTTAAAAAATATTTATGTTTATATCTGCAAAGTTTGGAAACAACCTACATGCCCAGCCACAGAAGAATTGTTAATTAAGTTGTGACACATCAATATGTCAGAACAGTTTGCAGCCATCTAAAAACATATTTCAAGATGCTTTTAATGACATGGGAATATTTAATATTATACAAAAAAGTAATTTTATACATAGAATGTGATTTCAGAGCAGACACACACACACACGCACAAATGTGCACACATCCCTACACCAAACACTGGAAAGAAATCGGCTGGAATATTAACAATACTTGCCACTCCAGCCAGGGAGACTACTGTGATTTTAATTTTCTTCTTTATAAACAACTGAGCAATAATGAATTTAAAATAAAATAAGATACTATCATGACACATCTGATTGATAGTAAATCCTTTCCATCATTTCTCTAAGTGATACGAGACCTTCCTCATTGCACAGGCTGCCTGTGTTACTGTTGGTTAGGTCTTGTCCACTGACTGAATCATGGTTTTCTACTTTTAACCTAAACACTTTCTGTTATTAAATCATTTTAATCTAAGTGATCCATAGAGACTTTTCCACTTGTCGGGTGCACCCAAGGTTATTTATGGAGCATACACTTAATTATTATAGGGCTTTTCATTAGCTTGAAGCATATTTGCTTTAAAAATTAGAAACTGATCTTCTATACCCTCTTCAACCATTCCAGTGAACTGAATTCAGTTCCGTGGAAATGTTAATTTATTTTTAAAACATTTATTAAGCACGTAATCTATGCCTTTCTACACCACACAAGTTGCTCTCAAAAGCTTCCTGTGCATTCAGCTTGTCTCCCCAGACAGACTCGGGAATACGAAATCCAACCTCCAGCATGTAGCAGGGAGTTAGGCATAGAGCAAACACATGCCTAGTGTGTGCCTGCTTGGAAAGGCACCACTTCCTGAATCAGGTGTAAATTAAAAACAAAAAACGCATACAATGGCCTGATGCTATTTTAGTTAATGCTATTTATTTGACTGTTTTTCTGTTGGGCTGAACCCAATAGAAATCTCAAACAACCAGAAACATTTAACCTTGGGCCAGCCACATTCAAAAGGGAAGTCTGTAAAGACTTGAGGAACACTGCTTCCCTAGAGTGTCTGGTCTGGCATAGGCTCTTCTAGGCTGTAAAGCAGGAAGGATGGAGAATGGAAATACCAGCCTGAAACTCATTCTGAAGACGCCAAGGCGAATGACCACTTTTGTGCTCCTACCCTGGGTCAGGGCACCTCATGCCATTCAATCTGCACAAATAACCCAGTGAGGTTGATGCAGTGATTCCAATTTTACCAAGTTCAGAGAGGTGAAATACCAGACTTCCATTCATATGTTGGAACCAGATACAACCATTCCAATACATATTTTCCTTCAGGAATCTGTTTGATTGTGAATTGAAACACAGTGTTCTTAAGGTTGCTTTTTGGAGAAGTGTGGCTCAAAACAAAGTTTAAAGGTCCACCTTCATCAAAAAGGGGGTAGGCACCTATGTTTTAACAAGAGAGGCCCCAGTGCCCAGGAGAGCACTGAGGTAAAGAATGGGAGAGGGGGCACTTGATATTTTTGAGGAAAGTTCTCTCTTATCTTCAGCTGTCATATCTAGAACTAACTTTGACCTAGAAATAGCTTTGACATCTCACACTACCCATGACCCTCAAATCAGCAGAATGTGGGGAGAGGGAATATTTGAGTTGACAGAGATCTGGCTTGCACACTCAGAAATTAATTTTCCAGATTCAGGATGTAAGGACCTTAAATGTTTCCAAATGTCCTGGGTTATGTAGATGGAGCCAGTAATTTCTCTTCTTAAATCCTGTGCCAGAGTTGGAAGAACAGGAGTCAGAACCCTGGGTGTGTGTCCAGTTTCTGAGAATCAATAGGCATGTGGCCAATGAGCACTGAACATTTCTATGCCCTAGTTTTCTCCCTATAAACTGGAGATAATGTTCTCTACTTTGTCCCATTCACAAGGGTGACATGAGGACCACATGGAATACACCTGAAGGTCCCCCATAAATTTAAAGCCATTAAAAAATTCTTTAAGTTCTTAAGCTATTTGAAAGCACAGTCTTCGCAATTTTATGAATGGCATGGTTCTGCATCCTCTCAACGTGTATAAATGCACATACACAAAAATCGTAAACACAATTATTTTGAATAGTTCATGGAATCTTTGAAGGCACGGTGATTCTTAGATGGAGCACCTCCCTTGTAAGTTAGTTATAGGAAACTCTCATAAAAGTCCTCTCCATGGTGTCCAAGATTTCCTCATTCCTATATGTGATGATTTTTCCTTCTTGCAAGAAGCCTAGAAGGTTAGTAATTTGACTTTCTATCTCAAAATTTGCAAATATCTGCATCTCTTCCCAGATTTCTCATGTATTTGCAACAAGAGTTGAGAACATGGGAAGTCTGTAAGTCCCTTCTAAAGAGGCCCTCTTTGCTTATTTTAATGATTTTAGAAAAGAATGAAGAGGAATGTGTCCAGATTAAGGGACCCACAATATCTACCTGAAGGAAAGTTCCAAAAGAGGTGGAATATGGCCCCAACAACTGTTCAAAGCTACTCAACTGCCCCCAACAAAGGCCTGCCTGTGGCTCTGAGAAGAACCCTAACAGTCACCCCCATCATCAAGCATGGGAGCTCTGATTCCAGGAGTGTCATTCAATCAAAAAAAACCCACATCTGTCAGAGGGAAAAAATGTTGACAGTACTTTAATTGTGAGAGAAAAATGAAGGCTGAAACTTTTGGTGGGTCCTTGTCTCCTGTGATCCTGAACTTTTTATGTCCTTGTAATGAAAAGAATTCACCTGGGGTCTGTTTTAGACAAGGGAGCCATCCCTGATTCTGGCAGATCTGGAAACAGCTCTTCTATTTCATGTTTCTGGCTGTGCTCTCTCTCTGAACACACACTGTGCCCTGTGAGAAAAGGCTGGACTACCGACCTGTCAGGGGCCCCTACACGCACTCTCCCTGCCTGCACTGTGCTGTTTTGAATTTTTAAAGTGAGTTATAAAAAAGCAATTACACAAATTTGATTATGTAATGTCATAAACAAATGTAGCTGCTGCCAACACTAATTAGGGACATTAACTCCACGGGAGCCACGAGAACAGCACCCTTGAGCTCAGAGAGGCTGACAATAAGTTTCCTGGGTATGGAGACAGTTCCCGCAGGTACCCTGTGGAGATAACTCCCATGTTCCGCCCACCCAGACACTGAAGAATCTGGCAGTAACCACGATAGAGCTCAGGTGTTAACTTTGACTAGCTCCAGTCTTACTCCTACCTCTTGCCCATGACCAAGATTTGCTGACTCCGTCTTTGCAACCATAATTTTGTAACCTTGAATTTGTCTTCTGCTCTCCACCCCTCTGCCATGACCTTGGGTAGGAAAGGCTCCCACTTTTCCTTTCCTGGTGTGCCTGGACTATACAGGTAGGGAGACGGATCCCTTGTTTAAAATACTTGAATGTCTCTCCAATGCACTCAGAAAACAAATTTCTTAATATGGCATCTGCGGCTTGTTATAACCTAGGCCCTGTCTCCCCACTGCTGTCTTCTTATGCTGAGCTGCTGCCAAACCAAACACCCCGCAACCCTGGGGGTGACATGGCTGTGTGCCCTGAGGCTTTGAGCATGGTGCTCCACACTCTGAAACTGCCTGCGCCAGCCGACCCTTCCCTGCCAGAGTAACTCTTGCTCCTTCCATGCTCAACACTGGTTCTACTGCCTCAGGAACTAGGCCTATTTCTTTGCGTTGTCCATTTATTTCTTCATGACCCTCATTTGACAGAGACCCATGAAGGTGGGGGCTGCGTGTCCTTTCCATCACATGCACAGTGTACCATTGACAGGGACCAACCCAACAGCTGCCCTTCGTGACTTTCCTTTTCTCTTGCCACCCCAGTCAAGGAACCAGGTGCCCATCACCTAGAGTGAAGGCTAGAGCAAAGGTGTGGTCTCCAAAAGTCATGAAAATACTTTAGGTCTTCCTGCCAACATTTCGAAGAAAGCAAATTAGTTCTTCAGACCCTTTGTCACAAAATATTCATTTAATAACTAGGCAAACTACCAAAGTATAGAAACAGATGCTGAATAAGTCATACAGGCTAGAGCAAACTTTAACAGAAGATACTTATGATTATTCTTTGTAAAAAAATTTTATGAATGGCAAACTCAATAGCCTTGACTCAGAGGAGATGCCAAATTTTAGTACTGACAACGCTGAAGTTACTGCCGGCAATGTCACTCATTCATTCATTCTGTCCACAGACAGTGCCTGGATGCCAACCAGGCTGGACTCAGAAAACGCCAGCCAGAGGAGACGTGGTTCTGGAGCTCACAGACGGGACCCTCTCACACGTGCAGCCTGCAGAAGTCACAGCCCGCATATGCTTGGCACAAACGTCACAGCGTGGACTCATCCACCACACAGGAAACCAGTCAGTGGGGAAAGGGCTCTTCTCGGAATTCAGCTGCTTAAGAAATCCCTTATAATTCCATATTGTCAGTTCTGGATTTATTAAAGGTCACACAAAAAGCAATGAAAAATGCTTTCCCACTGAAAAATGAGGCTTTGAATTAAGGCCTGCCTAAAACCATATTTCATATTAATGGAGACTATATTATTAAAATGGATTTTAATTTTGGTGTTTTACTCTCAAGTTTGGGAAAAGAGTGATTAATTAAAGAGAATGCTTTCCTTTCTTTTCTCCCCATGGGTGGATTTTCACACCCATTTGGCTTAATTATCCCTGGCCAAGGGCCCATCCAGTTGCAGCTGAGTGCAGCTTGGCTCTCCCTGTGCAGGGAAATGCCTGGCTGCGACTCCAGGGCTGAGCCCTTGCAGGGACAGTGGCTCTAATGCCACTCCAGGGAAGCCCATAACGAACAGCATTACATCAAATGAGTATGTAAATTTGACTTCTAAAATGTAATTGAAATATATATTTCTCATTTTTTCCCTATGAAAACTCCATGAAGCATTAGCTCCAAACCTCCAAAGAGACATAGCCAAATAGCTGTGACTCTCAGCTGTAAACGTCTGACGTGAAAATATTCCTTAGCTCATTCTTAAATGATGCACTCCCATTCCACTATCAGAGTTCAGCGTGTGTTTTGAAGGACCTTAGAGGAGTGCAGGCTTCTGGAAGGCTCGCTCAGTGTTCCTGGATCCTGGTGTGGTGCTGGGCAGACTGGACACTGTGATACTTGTGCCCAGTCTGCCCAGCGAATGCATGATCCCTCAGACATGCTTGCTGTTGACACCAAATGTTTACTTGTCAAATGTCTATCTTCCTAATATTTTGTCTGTTAGTCTTGTTTTGATATATCCCTCCATAGCACAAATTGTTTCCTATAAAAAATTAAGCAGGTTCTCCCAGTAAGTGGCCTGAGGTGATCTCTGAAAACAAATCACTATTTACTTACCCCAGAAAATCTCACAAAGTCATGCAAATCAAGAGATTCGATTCTTTGTGCCTGCTTTAAGACCATCCATGAAATCCCCCAGACCATCAGGGTATGCATATACAAAAAGCCACCAAATACCCAAAAGACTTCACTTTGCAGAAGCAATGTGTGCCATTTTGTCCTTACAGTGGTAGAATTGGTAGGTGTGCCCAGGTGAGGGTGAACGCAGGGTTGGCGGCCCAAAAAGAGTGCTGACTTTTTGCTGCACATGCTTAAAAATGCAAAGGGCAATGCTAAACTTAAAAGTCTGGGTGTAGAATCTCTGGTCATTGAGCACATCCAGGTGAACAAAGCCTCCAAGCTGAGCCTATGATCAGATTAACCCCTACATAGCTCACCTGCCACACTGAGATGATCCTTACTAAAGAGGAACAGAATGATCCCAAACCACACAAGGAGATTATACCAGAGAAAAAGATATCTCAGAAGAAACTGAAGAACAAAAACTTATGGCCCAGGAATAAATTCAGCATAAAATTAATGCAAATAAAAGTTAAAAACATAATTAAGCAGGTACCTCTTGGGGGGAGGGGGGGGACTTGCAATTTCTTTTTCTTAAATATCTCTATATCTATTTTATTTTATTTCTGTTGTTTTTATTTTTAATTTGTATTATATTTATTAGGGTGACATTGGTTAGTAAAATTGTATAGGTTTCAAGTGCACACTTCTGTAATACATCATCTGTAGACTGCATTGTGTTTACCACCAAACATCAAATCTCCTTTCATCACCATATATTTGACTCCCTTTACCCTGTACTACCCAACCCTTTCCTTATGGTAACCATAAGGAAAAGTCAAAAGTCTATGGTTTTTTGTTTGTCTGTCTGTTGTTCATTTGTTTTCAGTTTTATATTTCTTAAATTGACATAATTTCTGCCTAGCACTGAGGTTACACTGCTGTCCTCCTGGGCTGTCCCTGCCACCCACAGGCCACAAGCCAGCAGGAACGGCTGTGCTGGTGTTGCTGCTATTGCCAGCCTGCTGCCCTGCTGGGCTGGGTTCTTTGGTGACTGTCCTAAGCCTTTGCAAACACCTTCCCGACATCTTTAACCTCCTATCCTCCCCAGTTCTCTTGGCTAGGATCCATGTGCCTTACTAGTTTCCAAAAATGATTGGTGAAAAGAGGATAATTAGAATTTAACATGTAATAGAGGAAAGAAAATAAGCCTTCATGTCAGACCGCTTGGAGCACAAACTACCTCTCCTCTTATGAACCCCTTAAGCCTTAATTTTCTCACCTATAAAATGGAGATAGTAATGCCCTAGGCTTTGGAAGACAATTAAATTAGATAAAATGGCCTTGGCTGGTGTGGCTAAGTTGGTTGAGCGTCACCCTATGCATGGAGAGGTTGAAGGCTCTATTCCCAGCCAGGGCACATGTCTGGGTTCCAGGCTCGATGCCCAGGAGGGGGTGTGCAGGAGGCAGCCGATCAATGACCCTCTCTCAGCATTGATGTTTCTATCTCTTTCTCTCTCTTTTAAATAAATAAAAACATATTTTAAAAAAAGAAATTAGATAAAATGTGCAAAGTACCTACACTGTGTACTGTAACTGGAAAGTGGTAGGTGCCCAGATATGGAAGCCATTTGCTTTTTCCCCTAGCCCAGGTCATGTCAGCTAGTTAGACCAGAATTTACAAGCCCCGACTCCTGACCATTTCCTCCAGAGAGTTCCAGCCCCTAAAGCAATATGGTGCCAGATAAGCCCCCTGCTGAGCCTCGGCTCACCCCCAGCCTTGTCACACTCCTTAGACCACAGGCTGGGTATGTTGACTAAACGTTCCTGTGTGAGCTGCAGGGCAATTACTCCGGCTAGAACATCTGTCTGTGTCGATTCGTCTTCATCTAGGCTCAGATTTTCGGCTGGACTTAGTTGAACAGGGAAATAACTTTAGGGGCAGGACAGTCTCTCTCGGAGCCATGTTTGTTGGAATGATACCTTAACAGAGGCAGAGCTTGACTTGCACCATCTACCTGGCATCTCTGGTGCTCTGCTGGAGGGAAGTGCTTGGGAGAAGCAGGGAGGGAGAGGGACTCTGACTGGGAGTGAGGAATCGAAGACCCCGCGCAAACCTTCCTCCAGGCCCCAGCTCTCTTCACATAGATGCTGGGGTGGGAAATTCATGTGTCACCTTGACTGGCCAGGGATGCCCAGATTAAACATTATTTTGGGAGGTGTCTGTAAGGGTGTTTCCAGATGAGATTAGCATTTGAAATGGCAGACTCAGTACAATAGATTCCTCTCCCCAAGGTGGGTGGACCTTCTCCAATCCTTTAGGACCTAAATAGACCAAAAAGCAGAAGGAATGTATCCCTTCTTTCCCTACCACACTGATTGAGCTGGGAGATCTCATCTCATCTCTGATCCTTGGGCTAGGATTTACACGATCTACACCATTGGCTCCCCAGGTTCTCAGGCCAAATGACTTGGGCTGGATTTCAGCACTGGCTTTCCTGAGTCTCCAGCTTGCAGGCAGCAGATGGTGCGACTTCTCAGAATCACATGAACCAATTCCTCACAATAAATCTCCACATATATGTACACACACACACACACACACACACACACACACGGGTTCTACTTCTCTGGAGAACCCTAATACAGATACTGAGCTTAAAAATCATGAATTCCTTGTCAGTGTTAAAAGGTCTCCTAAAGATCATCTTATCCACTTCTTTCATTTCAAAACTGGGCAAACGAAGGGCCAAGAAGAGAAAGTGACCTGTCTCGGGTCACACAGCTACTTAGTGAGAGAGCTGAGGTTGAAACCTGACCTCTACATCTGTAGAATGCAGTTCCTTCTATCTCTTGTATGTAAATATAACTTTTATAATAACTAATCTTCAAACTTATTATGGAAGCCCTCAAATGGAGGAATTCCATAAGGACCTTTTGTTCATGGGCTGATCTTGTGCAGTATGAACTATGCAATTGCTGTTGCCAGGCCTAGCCTCCAGGGATCTGCTATTAGCTAATCCCTGAATATCCCTAGTCCTTCAGCCCCACCTTCACATCCACAGCATAGCAGCTATCCCTCTTCTGACAACTGATGGATGTCTTTCCCAGGTACATATTGCTGAAAGTTCTCCGAGTGAATCTCACATGTGCTTAGGAGCAAGTCCACCTAATGCACGACAGCCCAGCTGAGGTCTGCTGCCGCATAGCATTTGAGGAAGATCCTTAGTTTCCTCCATCACTGCCCAAGGCTGCCGCCACCTCCTTCTCCGGGCTTGGGGCTGCTATCACTCTGCAGACAGACCGTGCTGCCTGCAGGAATCAGGACAAGGCACTTTGTCCCTGATGGGTGATACTCCCAAGAGGCTCCTAAGCAGCATGGCTTGTATCGCCACTTCGAAATGGCCCCTTTGGCTTAAGCTAACCCCATTGTTCTGTGGGATGCCTTATCTAATGCTTCGTTCCGCCCAGGGAATGAGCACCATCGCCTTTCATCTCTCTCCCCTCAAGTGCCCATAAACAGGTCTTTGAAGTTCCTTTCTCACATGCCCATGAATTTGTGCCCTTAGATGCTTGGGAAGTAGCAGGTTTGCAATGTGCTGGCATTCAGAACCACCTACTGCTCATACATACTGTTTGATTAGAAAAGTGATCTGTTTAGGCAGCATGCTAGAATCACCTCAGGGAGCTTGGAGGAATCCTGATGCCTGGCCCAATCCTGGGATCAATTAAATCAGAGTCTCTGGGTGTGGCCTATGTATCAGTCTGTTTGAAAATCTCAGGAAGGCAGAAAGAGTGGTTCCTGTGGGGAACTAACAGGGCAAGGCCAGGGGGAGCCTGGCAGGGTGCTGGGGCTGCTTTCTGTCTTCATCTCTTGCCACATAAGGGGAACAAAGGCTTTGTCTAGGGAGGGTTTGAGGGCAGATGTGTCTCACTGTC
This sequence comes from Miniopterus natalensis, assembly GCF_054644295.1. Classification (NCBI taxonomy): domain Eukaryota; kingdom Metazoa; phylum Chordata; class Mammalia; order Chiroptera; family Miniopteridae; genus Miniopterus; species Miniopterus natalensis. Next base: position 27,945,409 of record NC_142095.1, on the reverse strand, counting down.
CATGTGCTCCACACCCCTTCAGACACTGAAATGCCCCACATTTCCCACTCAAATGCTACCCATTAAAGAAACAAGCACCCAAGTACAACCAAAACCATTAGTGGGGGAGAACTACAGCAAAGTAATTTGTTTCACTTAATTACATCACATAATTTGTTTCACTTTAGAGACCCAGGTGTCCTGTGTTCTCCTGCTTGTTTTTTAAATGAAAGAAATATGTCCAATATGCCAATTTGAAGTTGAATTTTTTTTAAGCTTAGGGAAAAATTAGCTTAACACAAATGTAGTTCTCGAAACTGTAATGAGGCCAAGTCTTTCTGAAAGTCACCTCTCATCTTTAGGGTGACAAGTAGGGCCATGTACTCATCTAGTTTGCTTAGAATTAAAGAAGTTCTCAAGACACAGGACTTTTAATGCTAGAACTGAGACAATCCCAAGGAAACCTAACACGTTGGTCACAATTAGGTCCTAATTGCTGGGTGGCTGGGTCCTCCACATGGTCAGGAAGGAGACACGGATAAGAACTGGACCCTCTTGGGACAGATATCACTGATGGCCAAGTCAAGGCCCCAGTGAGGATGTCAAGGCCCGTTCATGATCTTTAGCTCACTTTTCTGAAAACCAATCAAAAGCTCAATGACATTTTCCCTAATTAGAAGAGGAGTCTTCATAAGCTTGTCAAGGTGAATGTGTTCCCCATTTTATGCTTTTTTGTGTCGGTTCATAACGATGGCCCCTGGTATTTGGCACCAAGAATATCGATGATGCTTTTGTCCTTTATAATCCTCACAACACTAAAAATAGCACTATTATTCCCATTTTAATAACCCTTGGATTCGATCCCAAGTCCGTCTGAATTCACAGCCCATGCCTTTTTTACTACATTACGCTGCCTCTCACAAGTAAGCGAGGGTGCCCCCGAACAGAAGAGCCCCAGAGATGGCTGCTAAGGGGACCAGCACCCTCTTCTGGAACTGCAGGCTCGCCTTCCTTCCTGCTCAGCTGTGCCCATGTTGCTCTCTGCCCAGCACTCTCATGGACTGATTTATTAGTTCTAGATTTCCTGTTTTTATTGAGACTTCAATAACAACAACACTGTTAAGCGCACTTACACTGCTATGCTGGGCATTTTGCTGTGCATTATACATGTTTCATGAAATCCTCATCTTGTGTGGTAGGTATCATGCCCATTGCACAGTCAAGGAAACTCAGGCTCTGAAGGATGAAACGACTAGTGCTGTGGCTGGGTTTCAAATCCACATGTGCCTGATTCTCACTCCTGGCTGACACAGGCAAGAAAGGGGAGAGGCATCCATAATGATTTTTTGAACGCATGGCAGTGAAAGATGCCCCTGTAGCAACTGCCCACGCAAAACCACAATTATTTTCCAAGCAGATCCTCTGATTGAAGGGGCAGGAGGTGCAGTCAATTAACATTTCATGCAGAGTCAAAATTCATGGCTCTCCTGGGGAAAATAATAAAACGTCACTTTCATCATAATTAAAAATGATACTCAGCTTCCATCTGATATGCATCTAAATCTATTTTAATGTTATTAGTGTGAAAACAGATTCTCCATCAGTGTCTTTCCTGGCTCATAAATAAAATAAAGTAAAAGCAAAATAAATTTTAAGTTGGAAATATCAACGTAAATGCATTTTTACAAGTTGTCTTATTTACAGTCACAGACTCACAGCTTATTGATTGCAAGCTTAAAAGAAAAGCTACACATATCTGTACTGCATAAGAAGACGACTAAGAAAATAAGACTATTTATGATATACATGCCCTCAGCAGATGCCAGCAACCTAGCTGGCTAGAGCAAGGGCCAGGTTCTGCGGCAGCCTCCCTAACTTATCAGGAGAACAGTAATGAAGTGGGAGTTCACAAAGAAGGAGGCCACTGCCCAAAGCTACCAGGGATCCCTGAGGTCAGGAAGTGTGGTGTCTTCTCAAACCAGAACAAGACACTGTCCCTGCAGAGCTGCACCTCTGGAGGAGGAGTCAAGAAATACACATCATGACCAAGGACATGTGTCTACTCCAACTGTTGTCAGTCACTGCATTTTCCTTTTGGAAGCTACTAGTCTCTGGCATGCGGCAATGTGTTTCCACCAAGGTTTGAAAGCCCCTGACTGTATTGGGCTCTCCCCCTGAATTGCCCTCCCCTATTTTTGTCAACCTGGTCAACTCATTGTTATCCTTCCAAAATGTGCTTTGGTCATCATATAGGTAAAAAAATTAAACATTTCTTCTCCTTTGCAACCTCTAATGCAATTAGCAAACACGTGCTTCTGAGAATCAGGAAAGGGAAAAAGTACAGGGGGTTGTAGTGGCTTGGCAAGGGTTCCAGAAGAATCAGAGATTAACAATAAGTCATGTAGAAGGGAAAGAAGTGGGTGTTGATTAAAAAAACATGCAAATAAAAAGTACAGGTAACCACAGCTCTGTGTGTGTACTCCTGTACTGAATCCAGAATGAGGGATGACAGGGGTCAGCTCAGGCTGTCATCAGGGAGGGAGTGGTGGGGGGGTCGTACTCTTGTGGGAGGGAATCACTTGGGGAATGAGCACTTTGCCTCCACGGGCTGTTGGGCAGTGAGGACTCCGTTAGGCCCCATCACCCCTGTGAATGCCAGATGTAATGGCCTGGGGAACTGGAGTCATGTCCTCTCATAAAACCCAGAGTCCCGTGAGCACTTGCTGCTTATTAGTTTCCCTGTGGGAAAGTGGTGGCTGAGTGTCAAAACTCTCAAGGTCGATAAAAACCCTGTAGTTCCCGGTCATGTGGGAAGGCACTGTGGTGGAAGCCCGTGTCTCTGCCTTATGTGGGGAAAAGTTAGCATCCCTGGTCTCTGGGAGGCTAGAGCACAGAGAATGTACCTTTAGGATAAGGTATGCTATGCTTCCAAAATGTAAAGTAAATTTAAGTAAATACTTTCAGAAGTTGGCCTATGGACGACACATGGTAACCTTTTATAATATTATATTTCAAATGTGCTTTCTTAATATTGCTGCTCATATGTCTCACAGACAGGTTTTCCTGGAAAATATTGAAGATACATTTTAAAATGACAACATGGTTTCTATGAGTCTTTTTCAAGGAAATCTTCACTGATTCCTGGAATAGGCCAGGTTTCCCCCATTTTTATGTTCATATTATGTATTCATAATATACTGTACAGGTCTTCTCCTATATAGCATGTAAGGCAACTGTATTAAATATCATACGTGCTTGTTGAAGGTCTATCTTCCTTCCTGACATCAGGTCTGCAGGGACTCCACTTGTCCTGCTCATTGATACACTTCTAGATTCTACCACAATTCCTGATACACAACAAGCACCCAATCAAAATTTGTTAAATGAATGAATAAATGACTGAATGAATTCATAGTCTACCCACTTCTTCCAGAAGAGTCTGGGACAGTAGGATCAGGGCAAGATGACTAGTAACAGTTATAGGATATTAATATCAACATTGGAACTAAGTGTTCTAACAAACATTTGGATGAGTAGCCTAGACCACAGGCTATGGTCAGTAGGTTAATGGAAAAGTGAGTACATTTTCCTCTCCCTCATCTATGGAAGATACTAATATTTAAGTCCTAACAGAATACTTACTTGCTGAACATGAATATGACCTGAGAATATATTCCAACAGAGCATTCCCAGCAGTCACCACCAATTGACTGGAGATGGCAGGAGATATGAAACTTATTAACCATCCTGACCATAAAAGACAGGGATGGGCAGGCACAATTTGACAAAAAGGGTATGTCACACCATGAAATGGCTCTCTCTCTGTTTTTAAAATATATCTTTATTGATTTCAGAGAGAGGAAAGGAGAGGGGGAGAGAGAGAAAGAGAAACATCAATGATGAGAGAGTCATTGATCAACTGCCTCTTGCACACCTACAACACGGGCATGTGCCCTCACCAGGAATCAAACTGTGATCTCCTGGATCATAAGTCGATGCTCAACAGCTGAGCCACACCAACCAGGCTGAGATGGCTCTCTTAATATTCCTTTTCTAAAACTATCTTGCTAAAAATATTGACAAACAGAACACATAAATTACAAATCATAATTTATACAGCTGATGTCATGTATTATTATTTTTCATGTTCTGTCACATTGTCGACAGTTACAAATCCTTTTCTCCTGGGATGTCAGTACATTAGAACCTGATGACAGGGGATGCATAACACTCTCCCTACTTTGAGCCTTCTATATGGTCAGCATGTCATCTGGGATGAGGAACTTTCTCATGGATAAGGTAAGTATAGAAACAGGGATTTTAGTAGAGCTACATGAAACATTTGCTTCCTCTTTTACCCCAGCTTCAGAACATCCTTTATCCCATGGTCAGTCTTCATTGCTTTAATCTTTCAAAGCTGGCTCACTTCCTTCCTAGATGTCTTTCTTCTCCTTTGTTAGGAGCAAGGTCAAGAATCATCTACCATAAACAAAGGCCCCACCTCTTAGCCCATAGGATATGTGTCAGGTCAGCACACTGACAGTATAAGTGAGAATTGTGTGTATCATTTTACATCTGTATAAATGTTATGTCATCTGCTCTCTCAACAAACCTATCAAGTTGATATTATTGCACTACTATTTTCAGATGAGGGAATGAGGCTCAGAGAGGGTATGTAACTTGACAAAGATCTCATAGCTGGTAAATTTTATAACTTGGAGGCTCAAATCTTTTCCCCTTTTCCCTTAAATCTCATTCTTTTTCCACAATGGCATGTGTTCTTCCATGCTTATTTTCTTTGTTCATGATAACTTTCTCAGTAAATGCTATGGTAAAAAAAAAAGCAAGATGTCTAGGTACAATTAAGGTAGAGCTCTATAACTCAGGCTGGGGTCAGGACTTAGAGAAATGCCAAAGACAGAGCTAAGTGCACAAGATGAAATCTGTACCCAGGAAAGGAAGAAAGATTTCCTACTATGTGGAATGAGATCTTACAAGATAGAATTTTCTTTTCTGTCTTTTAGAAATGTTTATATGTGTGTGTATGTTTATATACATACATATACATATATACATATATGCACACAAATACATATAAAATATATAAAATTTCATCTCTTCTAAAATGAATATTTTTTCTTCTTTTATCATCATCAAAATCAGAATGTTTCTTACAATCAGTGAATGGCACCTCACAATTTCTGGCCAGGTTATAGTCATGATGTAGTTGTCATTGACAGTGTATACACATCAAAATTTGCAGAATGGCTTTTAGCACTTGGAGAAAGTCCTGGATACAATAATGGAGCACTTTTAAGAATGCTGCATTTGCAATGCTCTAATGGCACAGAGGATGATATTGCATCAAAAATCTTGGGCTTGGATAACGCTGAATCACAGGTGATTAGAAAATGCACAACCTCTGAACACAAAGATAATTTAGGGACACCTCAATCATTTGTCTATATTATATTATCATTTTAAAGTATGCATAGAAGTGATAATATTCTTCAGTTTGTTCTAAAAACTCTTTTAATACATAGTATAAAATTTAAAAATTCAAGGTATTAAGAAAGCATCTGTCATAGTTTAGCTGGCAATGCTTTGCCTTTTTTATTGGTACATAAAATAAAGGTACATTTTACAATGGTGGCATCTTACCATCAATAAATAGAGTTCATATATGTATCATGTATGTATTCATTATATGTATGTCTATTCTATAACCCTAAACAAAAACTGAGTTGCGGGTCTGAACTGAATCAAAATTGTGGAGTTATCTCATTTTGTTTGTATTGCCACCAACCAGTCTGTCCCATCCTCACAACCAATATTTAGAAAGACTGACAGCAAAAACTGTGGTTATTGAGGCCTTTCTACAATCCAAATATGCAAAAGATTGCTGGGATAGATGATAAGATGCAAAGCACATCTAAGAAATGTACAGAAATATTTTTCCATGTGTCATTTTGATTTCTCCCAAAATAAATGTCTTCAATACAGCTGAGCAATCTAACTTCCCTTTCAGATCCACATCCTTTATACTTTACACCATAAATGCTGAACTAAAACTCTGAAATTTAAGTCCCTTTTTGCCTTAATAATTCTATTATTTCAATGCATTACAAATTTCTTTGTAGCTGAACCTAAGGCTCTGAGGCATTCTTGAAATAGTCCTTTTAAAGATATTTTTAAAACACCCCCATAACTCAAATTAAAATGATTTTGACATGGTGTTCAGAGAAGGCACAGTGTTTAATAGCAAACACTTCTTGTGTATTAAGCAGGATTAGTCAGCCTAATCCAAAAAGATGTCATAATGAGTACGCTGCAGATAGATGTTTTAAAATGTGGGCCAAATTTACTTCTATTTTTTGCTTTTAATGTCTTGAAACATAAAGGGAAAGTTTCACTTCTAAAAATGAAAAGAAGTCTCTGATGACCAATTACTAAACAAGATGCAAGGAAAATGGATAAGATTCAGGCTTATTCTTTCTTTTTCCAAGGAGAAGTAAAATATATCAAAAGTAGTTGCTTCTGGACAGTATAGATTTTTCCCCCCACTCTGTGCTGTAAATGTTCTTAAAATAGAAGGCAGAGAACTTTGCCTAGCTAAAATCCATGCATAATTCAGCATAGACAGTGAACCATAATCTCTTTACACTGGGTAAATGGTTTGTGCTCTGAAAACAGGAATTTTCCAGATAGCATTGAAAAGTCAGATTATATTTCTCTTCAATACAAGCATCTGTCACAACTGAAGGCTCTGGCAATCTATCCTGTAGCCCCAAAGGTTCTGGAGAAATGGCTTCTGTCCTTAGATCTGAGACACGGGATGCAAATGCAGCATTGGGGTTGACACTTGGAAAAGCATCCATGTTTAGCTCTGAGCACATGAATGAGCAGAATGGGCCTATCCCTTTGAATGCTGAATGGATTTGTGGGGGGGAAAAACACACACAACAAAACACATGTTGATTTCCTTTTTCTGTAATTGGGAAATACCAACTTAGCATTTGTAAAAATTCTCACTTGTTTTACAGAAATGCTTTAGAATTTCAGAACACGACTGCAGATCCCTGGCTACTCCAGCTGTTAACTACACACGCTTGGGTAAGTGACTCAAACTCTTTGTGCCTCAGTTTTACCATCTGTAAAGCAAAAATAAAAATAGTATCTAACTGCACTTCCACGTTCCAATGGAATAAAAGGACCTTCTGTTTTAAAAACAAGAATACTGGAAAAATGTATAAAATAATAGCTCTCAGATATTTAACAACAGGCAACACATTAGTGACCTCTGTGAGGAAACAAATGAGGTGAACCTTATGCCCCAGCTTACTGCCTGGCGCGAGTTTCCAGGCTGTAGCACAGGGAGTGTTCAGAGAGAGGGCTCAGACATTTCCATAAGTCAATAAGTCAGACTCTGAAGTTTGAGAAGGTTAAGGCAGCTAGAATTTGTGGGGAAGAGTATCAGAGAGGAAGGAAATGCGTATATATAGAGAGAAAGCTCTGGAGATGTCAGAGGATTTCCCTTAAGTCTTTGACTGGGTACCAACCAGAGCATGCATGTGAGAAAATCACCATGGCTGGGGGAAAAAACACTAAAAGGAGCAGGAAGAATAATCCCTGGAGATTACATGGTACTAGGAAGAGTCTGTATTGCCACTATCCAATGAGGAGAAACCTTGTACACATACACGAGGCATGAAGTATTGCCTTAGTAGTGGGGACAAATTATCCCCAGACTAACAGGTGATCTGGTCCCACCTAACAATACTTAAAAGCAAGCCTTGAAAAGCTCAGATGAATTCCAAGTAATTTAACTGCACTATAGAATAAAGCCCCAAATATTTAAAGGCATAAAAAAGTATCTTATGACTCAACAATCTAAAATTCACAATGTCCATCACCCAGTAAAGGTTTACCAGGCACACAAAGAAGCAAGAAAACATATGAGAACACCCAATTGAAAGAAACAGACCCAGAAGTAACACAGATGATAGAATTAGTAGCAGAAATTTAAAACTATTATAAATAGCTTTCATATGGAAAATTAAAAAGATAGATAGATAAAGGTATACTATTATATCTATCTATCATCTCTATCTCATGTCCATGTCTTTCCTTATCTGTTCATGCTTTCTTTTGTCTCTATCTCTATCTATGTATATATCCATTTATTTATAATACAACTTTTAGAGGTTAAAAAAAATATGAGGTTTAAAATATGCAGTATGGCATTAACAGCAGATTAAACATTGCAGAAGACAGAGTGGTAAACTTGAAGGCATAGCAATAGAAACTATCCAAAATGAAATAGAAAGGGGGAAAAAAGATAGAAAAATAAAATGAGCAGAGCACCAATGCATCAGTGAGCTATGGGACAATATCAAGAAAGCTAACATACATGTATTTGGAATATCAGAAAATACAAGTCAAGACAGAAAAAAATGTTTGAAGAAATAACGGCTATAATTTTAACAAATTTGATGAAAATCATAAACTACAGAAAATGCAAAAAACCTCAAGCAGAAAAAATGAAGAAAATGTACAGGACACATCTTAACTTGCTGAAATTGGTATTAAAATACAAAATCTTTAAATTAGACAGAAAAAAAAAGACATATTATACATACACATAAAGGTAAGACCGACATCATAACTTCTCAGACTTCTCGTTGGAAATATTATTGAGAAGATAGTGAAGCAATATCTTTAAAGTATAGTGTTTTAAAAATAGGAGTTAATTCTTAAGGCTGTGTTAAGGTTTAAAAGAAGCAACATTCTTATTTTAGAATTCTTAGACTAGCACAAAATAGTTGTTATTTAAGTATTTAATACATTAAAAACAACAGCAAAACAGTAGTAGTCTTCCTTTCCCAAGAGATCCCAGAATTTTAGGTGTGTAGAGAGACCCTTAGAAATGGTCAAATTCAAAGTAACGATACCTAAGGCTCAGAATAGGGATGGCCCTTGGTCAAGGACACACAATGGGGTGCAGACAGAAGCAGTTCTGGGGCCCTAGCAACTCGTGGGTCTTCTTGACACCGTATGCCATAGTCATCTTCCATGACCAACCAACCACTTGATTTTCTCCAGCCTCATTGCCATTATTGCTCTTCTCTGCTACCTCCTCTTCATTTCTGGTGTTTTGCTCTAGAAATTATGCTTCTAAGAATTTGGTTTGCTCAAGCAATTTCTTCTTCTAATTCTCTTCCTTTTAGCAAATCAAGTGTCCTCACCTTCTTTCTCAAAGCAGGGCTTAAACCTTGGATGAAGACAAGCTCCCTCTCACTGCCAGCTTGGAAAGACATTGGTCTGCTCACTAGGAGAGTGCTAGGAACCCCAGGAATGTTGTGGGGCTACCCTTAGGTCCCCCCACCTCTCCCAAGTCCACTGGTAAAACAGCTCTGGAGCCTGTTGGCACAGACAAGACAGACAGCAAGAGCTCCTCACCAGAGCATATATGGAATTTTAAGACTAGATACTATGTCAGTCACAGCAAATTTAAAAATTAATTAAAGCCACTCAGACCAACAGTTGGGTCCCCAGAGCTACATAGCACCAGACATATCACAAGCCCTGATTTGTCAGTTAACCCTGTTATCACTAAGTGTGCATTCAAATTTCTCCCCAGACAGACAGATCCACTTCCACCCCCAGCAGTACTTACACTCTCCTCTACCAGCACTGTTCTGCTTGGAGAACTACATGGCTGACTTGGAAAATCTTCAGGAAAAGGAGAGGGAATAAAGAGCCAGTGTGGGAGTGTCAGGGGCCCCCATCTGGCCCTAAGAGGCCAATCACTGGGAGCAACATCGCTGTCTGGGGCAATGCACATTAATCAGTCCATGTGCCCAGCTATGTGCAAAGAGCCTATGCTAAAGACAGAATGAATATATTTTGAAAGCATTATGTGCAGGAAACATTAATTATATTATAGTTCATTCTTATCACAGTCTTGAAAAATAAATATTATTATTCCTATTCTTGTTGAGGAAAGTGAGGCATAGAGAAGCTGAGTCATCCAACTAAATAAAGGTCGAGGGAACAAGTCTCCCATAGAGTGCAGCTGTCTCCCTGGGGTTGCATGAGTGCTGGCGAAGAGGAGAACACAATCATGGGTGGCTTCCCGCAGGAAGTGGGGTGGCTGCTGGACTTTGAGAGACAGGCTGAGAGAAGGGACGAAAGAATGCAAACTTAGGGGAACAGCACGAATGAAATAAAATAGCAGGAGTGTTCAGGGAAGTGTGCGGAACAATGGAAAGATGCACGGATGGGGAAAGAAGGCTGTATAACATCAGCGAGGGAAAAACGGGTGGAGTGCCAGTTTTGATCTTCTCACATAGACACTGAGAGGTGTAAACGATTTCATACAGAGCAACAGAATGGAGGAGAGAATGTTTTAGTAATCTGGCTATTCCTAGATAGCTAAGCTATTCCTTTTGGGGAGAGAACCTCGAAATCCAGGAGACCCCCTTGAAATTTCTTTTCATGGTACTAACACACAACTGAACAAGAGCATAACAGCTGGCACTGAGTGAGCCCTGGAAATAAACCAAACACTGTGATAAGCGCTTTCCACGTCCCATCCCCTTTCCACTTATAACCCTGGTAGTTGGAAGCTACTTCCATTGAGTACATTTCACAGAGGAGGAAACTGAGACCCAGAGGGTTAAGTACCTTAATTATTCAAAGTCACACCTCTAGTAAGTAGCAAGCCAGATTTAAGCAGTGAGACTCCATAGCCTATGCTCTAGGGCCTCACAGTTCAAAATGTGGTCTGCAGGGCAGCAAGCATGGGCCTCGCCTAGGGGACATAATATTTGTATTTGAAGATCTTTTCCTTAATCAATATGAAAGTGCTTAGAAAAACATAAAGAATTATCAAAGAGAAAGTATTAGAAATCCCTTTCAGCCATGGAAATTGAATATAAGACCGTGACCCTTTCTTGGGTTATGCCTTGCATATTTGAATCTCAGCACCAAGCTGAATGAATGGGCTCAGAAGCTCTCCAACAAGACTCTATAGCAGGAGTTGGCCAGCTTTTTATGTGAAGGGCTAGAGAGTAAATATTTTAGGCTTGGCAGGCCATATGCTTTCGTTATCACTATTCAACTCTACCACTGGAGCACAAAAATAGCCATAAATAATACATAAATGAATGAGCATGGCTATGTTCCAATAAAATTTTATTTACAACAACAGGTGGTGAGCTCAATTTGGCTTTCAGACTATAGTTTGCCATCCCTATTCTAGAGCACCAGAAATTACCCTCTGAAAGAGGGACTGTGGCAGGGGAGACTTTTGCCCCATCATATGAAACTCTTATTAGATGGACTCTATGGAGTAGAAGGAAGTGTCAACTAACATCCATCAACTCTCATTCATTCATTCACCTTTACTGATGCCAGGCAGGAAAAATAAAAGATAAATACAAGATAAATTATGCAGTGTCCCTGTTCTCAAAGAGTTCATAGCTCAATGGGGGGAAAAGCTGTAAACAGACAGCAAAGCCAATATGGCACATGCTAGAATGGAAATAGCCATGTGGTACTGCATGAGCTTGGAGGAGAGCACCTTACACAGACCAGGATATCATGCTCAGGATATTATACATATATGAGTTATCTATAGTAGTCAAACTCATAAAAACAGAAAGGGAAATGCTAGCTGCCAAGGGCAGGGGGAGGGCGATGTAAAGGGTCACTGTTCAGTGGGTATAGAGTTTCAGTCATGCAAGATGAAAAAGCTCTAGAAATCTGATGTACAGCAATGTGAGCATTGTTAACAATAATGTATTGTACACTTAAAAATTTGTTAAGGGGGAAGATTTCACATTATATGGTTTTTGCCACAGTGGAAGGAAGAAAGGAAGGGAGGGAGGAGGGAAGGAAGGAATAAGAGGACACTATGCAGGGAGATTGGGCCATATGATCCCTGGAATGTGAAGATATGACATCTCAGACCTTCAGGAGCTCCAACCTCTGAATGACTGGGTTGGAATAGAGTTACAGAGTAGGCCAGTGGACGGATCATTGCTGGATTTTATTACTTTGATTATGAAGCAACAGCATGACCATTGTTGAGAAACAGTTGGAACTTGACTGTGGCTGATTATTTTGCTTACACATTTGCAAATACACATTATCATGGTTTGTTCTTATACACACCCCTAGATGCTGGAAACCCTAGTGGAGAGATGGGCATCTAGGCTCCTGCAGTCCTGGCACTCACACCAGTGTGCATGGCTCTGCTCAGCAGAGCTCACTCAGCATAGTTCTGTGGTGGGGCTCAGGCTTTCCTCTCTGACTACTGGGAAGACCGAGAAGATGCCTGTACAATCTGCACCCAAATCTCTCACCTCAGAAACCTCCTTCCCCTTTATGTACAGAGTGGGCAGTGCTCTCCTTCTCTGCTCCATGCCAGGGGCCAGGCGGTCGCTCCGACCTGCAGCACTGCATAGTTGAGGTCTGTCCTGTGTCCGCTCTCCATTAGGCTATTGCTCACATTTCCAATATGTCTTTTCCAACATCTTATTATGAAAATTTCCAAACATGGAAAAATGTTTGGAAGAATTCATATTCATTTGTACAATACCCAATTACACAATGAATTCACCCTTATCACATATCTTTCCATTTATCTAATCATCAAGTCCCCCATTTTCAGTGCTTTTTAAAATAAACTTTTTCTTTTGAGATAATTATAGACTTACACTTTGCTGTAAAAAATAAAGGAAACAGAGAAATCCTGTGTACCCTTTACTCATTTCTCCCCAGGAATAACATCTCGCAAAATTATAGTATATTATCGCTATCAGGTTGTTGACATGGCTACAGTCAAGATACAAAACATTTCCATCACCACAAGGATCCCTCATGCGACCCTTTTACAGCCACTCCTACTATTCCCCTTTCCCACTCCGTCCTTAACCCCTGGCAACCACTAAGCTATTCTCCATTTCCATAATTTTGTATTTCAAAAATGTTATATAAATGGAATCATGCAGTTGTAGCCTTTTGGGATTTTTTTTCCACTCAGCATCATTCTCTAGAGATTCAGGTTGCTGCATATTATCAACAGTTCACTCCCATTGTGTCTTCAAAGGCATTTTCCCACCCATGGGAAGTTCTTCATGAGCTGTGCCAATATTACCCTACAAAACCCCTAGCAATGTTACAGAAGGAAACATTATTTAGAATGTTTCTTAAAAAAAAAAAAAAGAGCCCACACACAATCAACTTATTGAGGTTTTGACACTTTGTGGTATTGGTCACAAACACTTTGAAAAGTTTCCGGTGTGATTTGCGTGTGTGTGAATTGGAGAAGGAAATATTCATATGGAGTGGCCATATTCATCTTGCATAAAATATTTGAACTTTATGCTGCTCTAAAACAATAAATTGTCTCCGTAATAAGACATGGGCAATTAAACAAGCAGGAGAAACAATTCATGTAGCTTGAGTTGGAGAGAAGCAGTGCAATTGAAGTAATGTAATCACACCCTAGGAGCCGGGGGAGGGGGGCTGCCCAGGAGAAGGGACTGGTTTATACTTCTTTATATAATGTGTAAGAGAAGTGTAATTTAATTAGCAAACAACAATCTTTAGAAATCAATTAGGAGTTTATTCCAAAGAGGGCAAACATCACTGAAATTTATGGACTTCTCTGAATGCGGAGGGAAGTTTAGCATTTAGAGCTCAAGCCGGCCACCCACACATCCCCGGCAATGACTCCCCGGATGGAAGAATGTGGGGGGTCACCAGCAGAGGAGCCCTTCTTTGCAGCGGCTGCAGCAGAGATCTCGGGGGTGGAGGGGTGGTGAGCCTGTGCCCCAGGCCTGGGATCTGCTGGCCTGCATGGCTGGACTGGTGCCCCTCTCAGAGTTGATACCAAATCCACACAGGCTCGTCAGCCTGGGATGGGCCCTGAGGGCTGGCTGGCTCTTGCTAGCGGAGAGAGCCTCCCGCCCTATAGAGCAGAGAAAGCCCCTTGCTTGGGCTCTTTGGTGGAGGCAAAGACCTGGTATTTCCATTAGATTATGGCCTTGCTTTTTCAGTCATTTCTAGCTCAGAATTTTCCTCCACATGTCCCTTAGAACATAGATCCATGAGAGTCAACCTAATAGAAATGAGAAAAACCAAGATTTTGTGGTCATGTAAGTTTTGGAAATGCTATTAATCAAAGGTAATCAGGTATCTTCAATGCAGGACTGCTGGGAGCCTTTGATAGGAGACTGTATATAGGCAATCTACAGATTATTGTAAGTAAGATCGTACAATTATAATTACTAATTATATGATTATAATCAAGATTTTTTACAGTTTACCTGACCAGATACATTTTTATCATTTATCTCATTTTCTTGTGAAATTTCACCCAGAGGAAATAAAACTCTGGGTCATTCTCTGAGGAAGTCTGACTGCCGGATTCCTGAGTGTGACACCTGTGGACACAGGAACACAATGACCACGAGCAGGTAAGCTCCCTGCCACAGGGCTTCCCATCATGTCCCTGATGTATCTCCACTGCCCAGGACAGTGCTTGGCTCAGAGTAAGAGCCCAATGAATGCTGCTTAAATGATGAAAACTTATTATTTCTTGAGTTTGAGGAATTGTGCTAAACTTTTTTTTCCCCATGTACTATCTCACTTAACTCTCAAAACAACCCTGAGAGCTAGGTCCCATTGTTACTCCCTTTTATAGGGGAGAAAACTGAGGGTTCACTATTTGCCCAAAGTTACAGACAGGAGGGGGCAGGCTGGGGCTTCAGTCTGGATTATATGACTCCAAAGTTCACAGTGGCAACTGTTTCTCTACATTGCTCCTAGGAGGAAAAGGTATGTAGATAAATGAATCTGAAGCCTGTCCAGGGACTGGTCACAGGATGTGAACTAGACTAAGTGGCCTCAGCATAACACCCCATTTTCCCAAGCTAACTGATCCTTGGGGGAGGCCTTCCAGAGTGTTCAGAGATGGCGCACATGTCCAGAACCTTCCTGGCTGCAGAGGATGGCTCAAACCCAAGAAAAAGATTCACCTGAAGTACCTGACCTTCCTTTCATTATGTGTAGTTCTTTTTGAAAGTGTCAACACTGAACACTGAGGTATTTGGGAAGAAGTAGCCACAGGAACAGGGGTCAGGGGTTGCACAGATGAAGACCTGGGAAGCAATCAAATAATCACTGACACTTCCAAACAGGAGATTAGGAGAGTTTATTTTAGCCCAGTGTATGGAGGCCCAGGAGAGGCATTTCAGCCTCTCAGTGTTCCTAGTGTGTTTGAGACCCTTCTACCCAGCACCGTGCAGACAGGAAATAATGAACTCGCTTAGGAAAGCGAATGTTGATGTAAAAAGCCAGGTGCAGAAAGGCATTCTGAGGATCCCACTTAGGAAATGGAAAGTGCATCTCATCTCTCAGAAAGTGCTGAATTAGAGCCACGACACTCAAGAGTCCCCTTCATCTCCAACAGAGGGCTGGCAGAAGGCTCCAGGCTCTCCGGGTGGCTGCTTTGAGGGGCCCCTCTCAACCCAGATGTAGGCATGGACCTGTCTTGAGGAAAAGCAGCCCCTGCTAGTGTTCAGATGCCTGAACAGCAGAGATGAATTAAATTGCTGCTGTGATTCGGGAGTGTGCTGTAAGCACACTCTAAAGGGTAACTTCTGCTTCCTCAGGTTGATGATTTCTCCACGCAACTTGTGTCTGAGGCAAAGATGAAGACATGTTATTGACTCTAAGTAACATGTGAGCTCTGGCCCAGGGAGATAACGACATTTCGGTGAGTAGACTATTTCTTAATCAACATTATCACAACAAAGCATAGGACAGTGATTAAGAAGGCAGATTTTGAAGCCAGACTGCTTGTGTTTGATTCTTAACTCTGCCACTTACTAAGTGTGTTCCCTTTGAACAAATTATTTTATTTCTCTGGGCCTCAGTTTTCCCATCTCTCAGAAGAGATAAAAACGATAGCACCCATCTCTTAAGATAATGGCAAGTATTAAAAAATAGAATAGATGCAAGGCCTGGGATATGAGTGTTAGCTGCCATTATTGCTTTTTCTGGTCTACATTTCCATATTCCAAACCTTTGAGGCCAGATGGGTTGCAGAATTCAGAATTTTTTGGCATGCAGAAAGGTAACATGGTGCATGCAATTTTATTATGTAGCAAACCTTGCAAGATTGAGGGTAAATCCTTGAAATCAAGCATGTTACTATTTCTATAGCTAAATATAGAAACATTTACATTAAGTGAGATAAATAAGTATTATAAATACCTTTCTATCATTTCAGTTAGATTTTGTCCCCCAAGTGAGTTTTGGCATCAAACTTATAAGCAGACTTTCTGTTTTCAGAGCATTTTTTAAATTTTGTATAAGGAATTATTGACCTGTCTTACTGGTACCCCTGAAATGGGTCACTGTTTCTCCACTGGGGAAGATGCCCTCCCTACTCAGGTCCCTGGGCCTTGTTCCTGGCTCAGTGCCGTGGTTTGTTTCAGTGGCAGAAGATTCCGGCCTAGACCTTGTCCATGAGCCTCCAGGGAACATCTTGGCTGAGCCTGGGAATGGTGGGTGATTCACAGTAGTCAGGTTCTCCAGCTGTGAGCACCTACCTGGTGCTTGGCACTCAGTGCCTGGAGCCTGGCCAGGTCTGCTTACTGGCTCCCAGTACAGTGTGTACAGTGCCAAGTCCTGCTCCCAGCCTGGCCCGGTGATGGGTCCTGCTTAACAGCTGGTTCCCTGGACAGGGATCTTCCTCTCAGTTATGTGGGCAGCCTGATGTGGTCACGGGTCAACACAGGGAATATAGTGAAAAGTGGGTCAAAGCACAGCTTCTCTCTTGAGCTCTGAAGTCCAGAGACTTGCTGGCAGCTGAGGGAGGGCTTCGGGGGATTCAAGTCTGTCCACTCACTCAATAAACATTTACTGAGGACCTACTGTGTGTCAGGCCCCCAGCCAGTAAAAAGTGAAAGTCACTATAATATAGCTAATAAAGATGGAGTATTTGGATTACAGGCTAGGCCCTGTGCTCTGTACTTCACCCAATTGGCAGGCTGATTCCTCTTTCCCTCCCTCCTGAGACCCTGGAGGTGGCTGTCTGACCTTCTTCTCCAAGCCCTGGAAGTCTAGTTCTTAAAGTCTGAGAGTGACTCTTCATGCTCCATGAAAGAGCATTTATCTTTAGTCCATAAAAGTGGGTTTAGTTGCCACAGCAGCCCTAAAGTTAGCTGGGATGGGAAGCAGTGGCTCACCTGTCAATCTGCTCCAAACTACGTGAAAATGCCATCAAGATGTGGTCATTTATGCAGCAGAAGCCTGGAGGGACCAAGACCTGCCCTGTCCAGGATGGCCTGTTGGTTCTCCTGCCTAGGGAGGCCTACGGTGCCTGGATGTCACCACAGGCAACAGCTAGCCTTCAGCATAGTTCACTTTCTACCACCTGAAGGATGTGCATGTCACAGGAAGCCCCGGGGTCTGCTGAAATTGGAACCAGACTCTCCTGCCTCTTAAAATTTCATGTCTCAAGCATTTGCCCTATGTTCTGATGGGACATTTAGTTCTTAGCTGTTGACACATCCTGAGGGGCGGCTGGAGTCATAGTTGAGAATTAAAATCATAGGGAAAGAATTGAGGACAACAAACATGAGTTTACATTTATCCTTCTGAGTGTTCATCATGTTTCCTGTCCATAAGAACCCTTAAGTGGTATTATCAACTCATTCTCCAATAATCTAAAACAGTTTCCTCAGCAACTGGTAAAAGCCTTGTATTGTAGAGACACAAAGAAAGAAAAGGATTGGCCCATGGTTTCTGCTCTGATTGGTTTTACATTTGAAGTCAGACCTCATATGGGGCTGGGTTCATGTGTGTTCAGAGCCTGGCTAACTCCTCACCTGCACCCTGCTCTGCACCTGCTCTTAGCCCTGTCTCCTCCCAGTCTTAAACCCAAGGTCCCCAGAGCCAGTGCCTCAGTTTACTTTCTGTGCTTTTTGGCTCCAGTGGCCAAATCTATTAATGCAGATGATAATATTGAACTCACCAGCTGGTTGTGGGGATCCTAGGACATGGTGTGGGTGAAAGTGCTGGACACCTAGTCTTGGCACACATACAGAGACATCTGTAAATTTTGCTCCCTTTTCCTTCTCTGGATAGAAACTGCCTTATCTACACCACAAATCAGCACTAAATATTAGGTCTTGTTCTGTGTTTTTCTCTTCTCTTGGTTCATAATCTTTTGCTTTTGGACCTTCAGTTAGATGGAAATCATTATGGAAGCAGTCACCAATTCTGCTCATATATCTCCAGCACAGGGCACTGAAGGCATTCCTACTGAATTGAATGGAAACGGTTCTTAGCAAACTTGCCTCTAAATGCACCCAGAATCTTCTCCATGAGTTATAGAGTTAATGGTAATAGACATGTGAGGAGTGCTTCCTATGTTGCCCAGGCAAGGAGGCCTGGTTTCAAAGCTAACGACATCTGGACCAATTTAAGGCTAAAAATGGAAACTGTATGAAAACTAACCATGGGGCTCAGGTAGGAAGATGAGAAGCCAAGTTCCATAGAGTGGTCCTGATAGTATCTACAATTCTCTTCTCTTCTAGAGAGCTTGTGCTCCCTGCCCTCGCCAGTATGTCGGGCTAGTGACCAAATACATCATGCTGGCATATACAGCACTATGAGCATGAGACAGCAGCTGGGTGATGAGTGACCTCACCAGGGGGCGCTGTGGGCAGACACGCCTGCGGACCTCCAAGGAGCCCAGCAACAAGCACACAGCACACACAGTATGTGCTTGTGCTGATGCTTAAAACCAAATTGATGAACTTGATTGTTTTCATGTGGCAGGACAGCCCAGGGGGTGAGGACACAGCATTACAGATGCTGAGAATACAATCTAAGTCCTCTTCTCTCCCATTCCCCCATCTATAACATGAAGACAATACTAGCGCCCACTGTCCCTGGGGTTGGAGTGAGAAGGGATGAGTAGATATGGCCAAAGATTTTGAAACAGTGTGGAGCACAGAGAAAGTTCTAGGAAGGTGACAGATATGATAGTGACAATGCTATCCTTAGAAGGGATCTCTGTGTCCCACTATCTGGAAGAGCACATCCCAGTGAGGTGCTGAGGTCAACCAGAAAGTTTGAAAGAAGCCAGGCTGCCAAGAGATAACTTCTAGAAGACTCACTTTACAAGTGGATATGCGGAGGCCCTGCTGCCTGAGATGCCAGAGCTCAATCCACTGGACAGTCTGGGTGGGCTGGATGCTGTCCCTCCATGAAGGCATCACGAGAGCCCTTCCCACTGTATTTGGTTTCTAGGATGTCAAGATAGGGCTTTTCTCTGAACTAGGAGGGAGCAGCATCCAGAAAACATTAAAAAAATACATCAAGGAAAAGAACGCTGGAAACAAGATCTCTCCTAGATAAGAAGCCACCTTGTTTTCTTAAGGAGCGTTGAATTCTCTGAACCGAGGAACTGTGGTTTGAAAGGTTACTGAGGGAAATCTGGAGCTTTTGAAGTCTGAGCTTTAATTAAAACCCACTCATGCACAACTAACATGTGAGCCCAGAGGTCCCTGAGTGCTCTCCTGGAAGGTGGACGAGAGAAGGTCTTTGATAGCACCAGAAACTCCAAAGTACTCAGCCTGCACTCCAGGTCCCTTGACCCCCCTTCCCTCTCCCACTCATTAGGAAAGGCTGTACACCCTACTCTTCAGACACAAATCCACGTGGGGCCCCCAAAAGTCCACTGTTTCTGCAAATTATGTATAAGGCAGAGCATGGTTGGGGTTGATGCACTAGTGGAATTAAAACAAAATTCCAATTATTAAAATTAATTTTAAAAACAGGTCCACGCACCACCCACAACAATCCTGTGTGTGAACCAAACACTGCCAGGCGGGGTTGCCTGCTCCACCTCCATCCAGATTGGGCTCCCCTCGATTCCCACTCCACTGCCTCCTCTCAGTTGTTCACTGAGGTGGTTCAAATGGATACACATTTAATCCTGCCTCACATGATCATGTTTGTGAGAATGTTTCTATATTCTTCTTCCCCCAGGGATTCCACCTAATCTGTTATTAGAAACAAATTCAAATCATCATTTTCCTCAACTGAGCCTTTCCCAAACACTATCTTTGCTCCACATTTGATGAGGCTTTCTTTATTTTATAAAGCAGCCTCCTAAAGGCCTCTGGGGGAAAAGTACCTGTGAGCTAAATTTGGCCTAAAGACATGCTTGCTTTACCTACTCATTGTTTAAAAATGTGAATGAGTTGTTGATATGTAAAATTCAGGAGGTTTTTATGTATCAACTCAGGTTCCTCTTAAAAAAATCAGTATATCTAGCAATATGGGCCAACAACCCAGCAAGACAACAATTGGGTGGGTCTGTTAGCATAGGTAGCTAGATATTAATAAAGGGAGAAAGCAAAGGTAATCAGACATTGTTGAGCCTACTGTGCTGGTGAGCATGAGTTTCACCAGGAAGCTACAGCAGGGGATCCATAGCATTGTCCCTCCGAGGGGACTAGCACCCCTCCCTCCCCCACTCAAGTACCTGATGGATTGAGGGGGTGGGGGAGGTAAGTACATGCACAATAGAAGTCAAAATGGCATAGAGGGAGTTGCTTGACCATAGAGGCTTGTCAGTCTAGCCTGGGGAAATGATAGATTGGTCAAGGGGCAGACCCATCAGAGGCCCAGGAAAGCTTGGGAAGTTGATCGATTATTTTGAAAAAGCTCCTGGTTCTTCCAAAGCCTGAGAAAATATAATCCCAAGACAAACAGAAGTTCTCTCACTCTCTCTCCCACCCTCTCACCTGCACTCGTCTTGTTCCTTCTTGCATTCTCTCTTCGTAGTGAACATGTGGCCTTAGATCCCGTGGACTACTAACACAGGTTCCAGGTGGGAGCCTGGAAACAGCAGCACAGCAAAGGATCATGGCCAGGAACACAAGCTAAGCTAGCTGGATGGTGAGAAAGACTGGACTGAACTAGCCTTGGCATGGTGTAAGACCTCTGGACATTGGCCCTATTTCTGATCCTAATTTTCCATGGTGGGATGGACAGAGTTGGGACATTGGGAACTGAGGAGGGGCACTCTTTTGATTTTGCATTGAGCACTCAAATAAATCTTACTACCAAACCTCATCCCCACTTGTAGGTCCCTGAAAATATTTTTTCTCACAATACCACAAGAACTACACTTTCACCAGCAACAGGTCCTACTTTCAGGAGAGCAGCCCTCTCCAGCTCCCCATGATCCCAGCACCCCTCTGTCTTGTAGTCTGAACATCTTGCTCAATTTCACTTCCTACTTGGGCTGGGATGGGTCTTTCCAAGCCAAGAGGTAAGAATAAAATAAGTGAGCAAAGGCTCATGAGTTCCTGGATTGTGCTGAGAGTACCACCCCAGATCCCTAATGACTTTGCAACTAAGGGGATGTGATAGGTTGCATTTTTGTGGCATAGCATTAAGGTTAATCCTGGCTAAGCAGGAGCAAATGCAGGAACTCTGCAGAGTCTTGTTCCCAAACCCTAGAATCCCTCAGCTAATAAGGGTAGCCATCATTCTAGCAAAACCGAGGAAATTTTTGCTGACAGGAGCTTAATAACATAAAACATTGTTATAAAAAATGGTAACTATTATGTTTTCTTATCAACATTTTAGTTTTAAGAGGAGTGCTTAGAAAATGCCCATAGGTCCTATTCCTGGTCATCCTTCTGCTGGAGGATCTGGTTCATTCCAGGGCCACACAAGTTGCTGAAGTGCTTCTAGGTGAAGCAGAGCATGGTTTGGTTACTTCCTTCCTTTCTGCTGTAAAGAACCTTTAAAATTTAAAACCATAATTTCCAATATTCCTCTGTGCTTGGCATTTCTTAAATAGTTTTGTTTTCTAGTCAAACAACAGTGCTCTGGCTTTCTAAAGCAATTATGGCCCTCTTTGCACTGGAAGCAGCGACTGGGGGAAAACCAAAATAAGGGAAGGTTATTAGAAGAAAAGTGTCAAATGCTACAAATCCAAGGACTACACTCTCTCTCAAGACACCAACCATTTCTATGTCTCCCAGATCTTGAAAATGTGCAGAAAATATCATAATAATATGGTAAAGCAAGGATTTCTTTGCATTTTCCTACTTCCTATTCTTGTCATTAACAAAACTTTTTTAATAGTGACTTTTGAATGACAATCAGTTTTTCCTGGATCTCAGAAAACCTTGGAGGAGGTAGGTGCCACTGTGGGATGAATTCTAAGGCAGGTGCTATCTCTGCTGCATGGACTGCTGTCCTGGGGCAAAGTTGCTTAGTTACCTTGTCAAATGCTTCTTTAGAGGAAAACACATCCTCAACCCTGGTACAGAATTGCTTCTAGAAGCAAGAAATAAGAACCTGTGCATTTTAAAATAATCTTTGCTCTGAGAATATAAAAACCAGAATGATGTAATAGACCCTTCAGCTACAGCCAGAGTCAGCTCCCAAGGAACTGTGAAGTCAGGTGACCTCAGCTTATACCATCCCTTCTTTTCACCATAATTTTTGTGGGAATTAAGAATTTGCACCCTGTGGTCTAGCTATTAGGATTCACATCCTGGCTTGACCATTTACCAGCAGTGTGACCTTGGGCAAGTTACTTAACTTCTCTGAACCACGGTTCCTCATCTGTAAAATGTCTACAATGATAGTGCCTCCTGTACCGGTTTTTGTAAGGATTAGTGAGTTAGTGCATGTAAAGCCGCTATAACAGAGCCCAGCATGCAGTCAATTCTTCAGTGGGTCCAATTATCTATGGAACGTCCTATCACTGCACTGTCATTTGGTTTCTAGGTTTCCTTACCTGGCCTGGTCTTGAATTCATTGTCTGGGCATACTGCTACTGCTTCACTCCCATTATCATAAAAATCTAATATCTGCATGGAACTCTGACATTTACAAAATGCTTTTACACTCTAAATCTCTCATAATCTTCATATCAACCCTGGGTATTATCCCCACTCTGCCTGATTGTTTTGGACAACTCAACACCATTTTCCCTCCCCTGTTCTTTTCCCCATATCACAGGCCTAGAGTCCCGGAAACTAGATTTCCTACACCTCTAGCTAGCAGTTGACAGGTTTTCTTTATTTGTAAGAGTAACAGCAGAAAGGCACATGTGAGAGTTTGCACGTAGAGCAGCCAAGCCCTTACTGCTCCTGAAGCAGTGGAGGGCAGCTACGTGGGTTCGCCAGTAGAAGGCAGCCGGTGCAGAGTGATGCCTGTAGCATCTGAGCATCACCTGGGGATCACCCCCATTGGTCCTGCACCTCCTGACTTCCTAAATGTTAGTGGTGGCTTTCCCTTTCCATCACCCCCTCAGCTTCTCTAAAGACCATGGGTCCTCTAAACCCCTCTATGAAATACCTTCCTGTTGGAAATATCTAGAGTGTTTTCCATTGTCCTCACCAAACCGAGACAGACATACCTGCTTACTTCAGATAACAGGCGTTGAGTATGTATTATATACCAAACACTTTTAAGCATTTTATATAAATTAACTAATTTAATCCTTACAATGATGTGGTTTTCAAAGTGACATTATTATCCTGATTCTTCAGATGGGGAAAGTGGGGCACAAAGAGGTCACATTACTTATGCATGATTATTACTAGGTTCTACTGACTCTTGATTTACCGAATGTTTACTATATGTGTGTCCTGTGTTGTGCCACGTGCTTAAATGAACAGTGAGTCTCAGTTGTTCCAAGGTAGTATAGGTAATTTAAAGCCAAGCACAGATTCCCATCCCTTCCTAATGCCAATTCCAATGTTTCTTTCTCTCAAACCTCTGCTACCTCTTGCACGGGGACAGCTACCATGTAGATAAGGACAGATAGACTGTTTCAGTTCAAGGGTGGCTGCCTAAGAACTAGTCATCTGCCTCCTGTTCTATGTGCTCCTTACATTTCGCCAAGGAAACTGTGTTGTTCCAAGTGGTGGGTCTTGAGGCCCAGGGGTCATATGGGAAAATGAAATGAAAAGGAGTAGGAGAAGATGAATGGTGCAAGAGGAGCAAAGAAGAGGGGAGGAAGGCAAAGTCACAGAGAGCTTTTCTGATCATCACACCTACCAGAAAAGAGAATCTCCTCACCTCTGATTTCTGCTAGGGGATCCAGTTCTCTGTCATTGCAGGGACTAAATGCAGTTGCTAAAATATTCATCCTCTGCCCTAGATTTACATCACAATGCACAATCTATAAGTGTTAGTTATTTCAGTGGCTTGATAAAAATTTGATACATTCTGATTAATGCACATAAAATAAATAGTCTAATTTTATTATATTGTACAAAGGCTTCAAAAAATATATGGCATCTGTGCTTTTCCAAAGTGTAAGAAAACAGAAAAGCCTTCGGACAGTCAAAGAAAGATTGCTTTCATTAAATTATGCAGTTATTGAATTTCTCTCCTCTGCTGTACCATCCCTGTTCTCCAAGCTGTCTGCCACATAAGGAATCGCTTGGGATAGGAATTTCCCCTCTATCTTTGGAAGATTCTATTTAAATAATTAGAAGCTTCTTTCCCAAAGGCCTGAAAGCCCTGAGAATATGTTAGAAGGAGGTCACATGAGCTGGTAAGAGTAGGGCCAAAGCAACTTGGAGAGGAAGCGAGCTCTCACTCTAGTCCCTGGGACATCTTGAAGCTGAAGAATACTGATCACCTACTCTATGCTAGGCACTTTAAAATCCTTTCAAAGTAGATGGAGACATTCATTCTTCTTTTTTTAATGGATGAGGGAACAGAAGCTTGGATAACCTTATCTAAGATGGAGTTACAATGGTTGCTTCGGGGATGCCTTATGCTCATTGCTCTTTATTTTTAATTAATTATTTTTAATTGGAACCATAAACCAAGCTGCCACACCAATTGAACTTTTCAGATCACTGAATATTAAATGGATTGGCTCAAGGATAGGAATTTATCCTGGGCCTTCAGCCTCGTATGGGGTCTGTGATGTCTGCACAGGGATGTTATTGGAGGGACGCCAAGCTCTGGAGGAGATCAGGTCATGTGATTCCTGAGGCCCCCCCTCTCTCTTGAAGACCCCAAGATTCCTTTGTACTTAAATGCTGATGGGCAATAGGGGAGTAACTGAATAAACTGTTCTATCTATGCTCTGAAATCTTGACTGCCTCTAGAAAGAATGAATTAGAGCTAAGGGTGCTAACACAAGACAGAATTTATAACATGTTGTAAATTTGTAAAAGCAAGCTGCACACAGACATTTCCATATAGTAATACTATATATTTTCTTTGGAGAAAATGTTGATACATGAATACAAACTTGTACACACACATGGAAATATAATACGTACTAAGTATAAGGGAGGAGTCTGGAACTGGAAGTGACAGTAAGAGAAATTTAGCTTCATTTGCAGTGTTTCTCTTCTTTTCTTCTCCCTTCCCCCTTTCTTCTTTCTTCTTTTAACCAGAATATATTAATCTATTACTTACAGTATTAAAAATGAAAGAAAAAGTGCTGATGGCTATGAAGCTATTTCTCCCAGATGGGGAGTCTGAAGTTTAATCGTGATTGCTGATTGGACCTTTCCTTCATCAATAGCCATTGAGAGCCCCGAGTATACTCACCCACAGGGCAGGGCAGAAAAACGGACAGCTCTTCCCCTCAAGGAGCTTACGGCAGATGAACCAGCAACTGCGACAGTACGGGGGGCTGTGAGGAGCACACAGCCCAGGCAGGGGCCATCTGCAAGGGCCGCCCAGAGCCAGAGGGCTGAGGCCTGCTGGAGGATGAGTATTCTAGGCACAAGGGACAATATGTGGCAAGGTCGAGAGTGAACAGAGGCATGGCCTACTTGAGAAAATGACAAACATTTGTTATAGCTGCTGGGAGGTAGGAGGAATATTGAGAGACAAAGCTAAAGACATAGAGAGAATATAGGTAACTGAGGGTCTCATGGGGCATGTTGAAGAGTTTAGACTTGAGCCTAAAAGCAGTGGGGAGTCATGGAAGAATCTTAATCATATGAGAGGCTAATGGTAGAGTTTTAGGCTAGCTAAAGGAGATTTCTGGGCCAGGGGCTCTGGGTGGTCCTCAGAACACAGCACACAAGCTTCCTGCTTACATACACCACTATCTTCATTTCAAAGAAATGCAACCAAATCAACTTGTAATTATCTGTATGGAGATTAATTGCTCTATGGATTACCTGTGGCAAATGAAGAATGTTAACTCCAAACTGATTTTCTCTTCTTGCACAGGACACTGATGGCTGCCTTTCTGTCATTAGTCACCAGCTCCCCCAGGCCTGCAAACTCATTTTAACAGGAGACTGAGCCAAACCAAATCCAGAAGGGAAATCTCTGCTAAAAATGATTAACATAATGCATGAGAAAGCCAGGTGCAAATGACTGCTCATTCAGGGGAATGCCCCCAGCAAGCACCCATGAGTCCCGGAGGAAGAGAAGGACGCAGGCAACTGGTTGATGGGAAGCAGGAGACAGAGAAAAAGTCGGTCGTTTGGTGAGACTGCGTTTGAATCCTGGCTCCTCATTAGATCTGTGATATTCGGCAGGTTACTTAATCCCTGGGCATCAGTCTCTTCAGCTGATAACTAATTTGGACGAAGGAGAGAAAAACGTATGTAGGTTTAGGGTCAAGTCAGCAGGCATGCTGAGGCTTGAAAATCAAGCACAGTCAAAACTGCACTTCAGAAATAAGACAACAGCCCTGGCCGGGTGGCTCAACTGGGTGGAACATCGTCCCATACACCAAAAGGGTGTGAGTTCAATTCTGGGCGAGAGCATGTACCTGGTTTGATCTTGGTTGGGGAGCCTACAGGAGGCAACTGATCAGTGTTTCTCTCTCACATTGATGCCCCACCCCATCTCTGTCTCTCCCTTTCTAAAATCAATAAATATATCCTCAGGTGAGGATTAAAATAAATAAATAAAATAAAATAATAACAACAAAACCTTAAATCCTCTTTAAATTGTGAACACCAGGCAGTTGGAAGCACAGACACTTCCATTTATTATTTTTCCTTTTTTCATATTTTCCTGCTTCACTGGAGGTTAAGGTCTAGTTTGAAAGACTGAGGGAGGGATGGTAAATAGGATGATGGCCAGCAATATAGAGATGCCATAAGTAAAGATTTCTCTCACTATCCACATGGAATTTCCTTCAAGTAAGTTAAATGTGCATTATGATTTGACTTCATTGTACCACTGTAACTATTACAACTACCTGAAGTTTTTATTGTGGGTATTAAATGGAGATATATATATATTACCCAGCATATATTATGTGGTTTGGGGCCTTTCCTTCTGTTTATTGGTCATGGATAATTGAGAACAGATTGCTCATCCCTGCAAACCAGTCACCCTAGAATGAATCTTAAATAATAAGAGCTGGAAGTTCCTTTAAAATGACCTAAACTGAATTAGTCAATTTATGGAGGAGAAAACTGAGGCCAGGGAGGAGATTGACATATCAAAGCCACACTGAGAGTGAGGGGCAGAGCTGGGACAAGATCCCAACTCAACCGACAGTCAGTTCAGAACTCCTCTGTTTCACTAGGGTGACCCTCCACGAGAGCCTGGCTCTGCCTGTCCAAAGAATGAGACAACCACTCTAACCCTGAGTCTACAAAACCTTTCTTTACAATCATGCTCACATTAATGGAGTGAGCAGAGTCTCTGGTTACTGTTAATGAAATACTTGGGAGGTGGGAGGAAGACCTAAATGAATTTGGAGATTCCAAACTCCCTTAGAAGCTGAGAAATGCTGTTATCCTTGGCTTCGCGGCTAAGTATTTGTTACAGGCCACTCCTTGTCCCCAAATTCCACCTCAATAGGTGTACGTAAGTCCATTCTGCATGTTTCTATAAAGACCCTCCTCCCTCAAACCCACCACAGAGAGGGTCCACCAAGACCTACACAGCACAGAACATCCAGGCGAAGGCTCTGCCTTCAGGAATGGTGCAAAGACTGGTCAGGACCCTGCACGGCTTCACTGTGATGAATTATCTAACCAAGAGAGAAGCATCTTGATGTTTCCTTGAGCCCTGTGTCCTCCAAGCAGACTCGTATGTGATTTCCCTGAGGGTAAGAAGAACAAAACTGAACACTGCTCTCAGACTTCCAGCCTACTCCAGGTGGGAAGGCCTCTTCCCTGCTGGGCATGTAACATGTTGGTTGACTGGCTCATTGATGCCAAATACCTGCCTAAAAGTGTGTCATATTTCCAGACGTTTCTTAGCATACAGATACACAGTATGTTCCAGTCACTCCTGCTTCTGTCACGTTGAACACTGAATCTCTGTTTCTACCACCACATCCTCACAAGCATACTCTGGGTCATTCGTGGAATGTGGGAATTGGTAGATTTAGGAAGCAGGAGCCAAGGGTTTTAGTGTCAGGCTGAGGGTCAAATCCTGGCTCTCCACTGACACAAAGGGCAAGTTCCTTGTGCCTCAAGTCCTCATTTGTGACAAGGAAACAATGGCTGCAACCTCCCACAGCCATCACACAGATGCAGTGATGCAGGTAAGGGGTGACATGGTAGGTGTTCAATGAAAAGTAGGTTTTTTTCAGAACATACAGGGAAGGCTCTGTCTTTTCCACCACTATATCCCCAGCACTTAGTACATGACAGGGAGCTCGATAAATATGAATAATGAAGTAAGTAAATGAGCACCTGAATGATTTCTGATTTGCAGCCCTGTAGGTGCTTAGAAAAGTCCTTGAAATCTATGCTTGTAGTGAGAACTTGATTAATTAAGGCTCCAACATATGCATAAAGACTTAGAGCCACTTCAGAGTTGAACCACTGAAAAGCCCTCGTCCACCAGCACCTTCACTAAGAGTCCACTCCCTTCCATCCTGCTGGCTTCTAATGCCACCTTTCCTCTCCAGCTTCTAGCCCACAGGAGAAAGTAGTGTGCAGGGGCCCTGTTACCTTCTCAGCCACTAAATACACAGGCCCGGGTCCCCAGCCTGGGAAGCTGCAAGCTCAGACAGCAACACAGGCATCTTTGCAGCTCAGTGAGGATCTGCATTCTGGAAGGATCCCTGATTAGCAGCAGCTGACACTCTCCCTCAGTACCCCTCACAAGTATGTACTAAGTCACGGCAAGGATCACCACTCACAAATCACCAAAATCTGTCCAGGCAGTTAATCTACTGACAGAATGGAGAGGAAAATGCTATTCCCAACCAATGAAATGGAAATGAAAAAAATCTATGAATGGTCACCAAAACTATGTGCCTGAAAGGAAGCAAACCCACTGACCCCAAATCACTCCCCCATTTACCCCTGATCCAGATATGCAAAGCCAATACCTCCCCAAATACTGAGCCATCTTTTTTCTACTAAACAGATCCTGGTTTGATCAGCCAGAATGCTGTCTCCCAACAATCATCCCCAACTCTCTACCCCCACTCCTGCTCACAACCACTACAATGTGTACATCATTATATATACACCATGGCTTTTTGGTCTATAGGTAGTTGAGTCCCTGAGTTTCAAAAATCTGAGAGCAAGCAATGGGTGTGAAGTAGATGTAATGGCAATGACATATTTTTCCTAAATATACGGTTCTCATAGGAAGATGCTATGACACTGACAAAGATAAGAAACGGGGACACTTCAAACTGGGAATTGTCATTTTCTATCCACTGTATATTTTCAGAGTGTGAAATAACCGGAAAGTGGTGGTGGGTGTTAATTTACTAGATAAGGTTAATTGAGTCTTTGCTATATACCAGGCACGGCTACAAGCATTTTATGAGTACTGACTCATTTTATTACCGCCATCAGCCCCTGAGAAGTACAGGGAAGTTACACGGCTCACTCACAGTCATAAGGTCTTTATATGCAGAACTGGGTTAAAAGAAAACAAATCATGTGAAAACCCAACAGAATTAACTAAAAAAAGATAAGTGAAATAAAAAGAATTGCAACAGAACCCAAAAATGTTGTATCAGAATAAAAAAGTTACATTGGTAGCACATAAAAGCAAAGTTGAGCCCTGGAAAACTGAGTCAGTAGTGCAAAAAATGAAATGATGAGATGTCTAAGAGGGCAGGAAAATGCCAAAGCAATAAACAACAATATCAGAGTACATAATACACATAGAGAGTAGAGATTCCATCTGTATTATCTGTATCTGTTGGGAACAGAATCAGTAAACAAAGGTATTATAACTTTCCGTTGGCTAAAATAAAGCAAAACAAAAAGATTAGTCAGGAAAATTAAAAATTTCATTGTAGCCCTGGCTGGTGTGGCTCAGTTGGTTGGAGCATTGTCCTGTACACCAGATGGTGGCGGTTCGATTCCTGGTCAGGGCACATACCCAGGTTGCAGGTGTGATCCCCAGTTGGGGCACAGGCAGGAGACAACTGATCAATGTTTCTCTCTCTCTCTCTCTCTCTCTCTCTCTCTCTCTCTCTCTCTCTCTCTCTCTCTTTCTCTCTCTCTCTCCCCCTCCTTCCCTACGCCTTCGTCTCTCTGAGATCAATAAAAATATTTTAAAAAATCTCATTGTAATCTATAAAAAAGGAGAAAGTCAATGAAAATAAACCTTTTCTTAGATACAGCCAGATAAATTTATTAAGTTAAGAATTAATAAAATTATTTTAAAGACAATTAAATGTTTATACTCATAAAAAAGTAAGAGTTTCACCTCCAATCTTATATCAAAGCAAATTTCAAATAATTTAAAGCATTAATTTAAAAATGAGCCATGTATATAACCTTGGAAAAAGCTGTACTAGCATTGTTTGGGTTTTTGAATGAAGAACATTTTTCTTTTTGCTTAGAGCAAAAGGTAATGGGGAAAAAAATCACAAAAGAAAACACCAATGGATTTGACTAATACCATTTAAAATTTATATCCAAAACAACATAATCAAAACTTAAAAGCACAAAAGAATATTTCTTGCAAAAAGTAGCAATGGATTACTATTCAAAAGGGAAAGTTAGAGATAGACATTTTGCATTTTAATAGGGAAACAATAATCACTTCAACTATATATGAATATGAAACTTAAAAAACAAAAAGCACATACATCCCATAACCATTTCAGAAATGCTCATACTCCCCAATAATCAACAAAATGCAAAATAAAATGTGGCCATAACTTTGCTTATTAAATTGGCAAAACAAAGGAGAGCACAGTTCCTTTCTTCACTGCTGGTTAGTTCCTTTTTGGAAGCCAGTTCTGCACTGGACACCAAGAATACTAACAGTGTATACATTTGACCCACCAATTCATTTCCTAGGAATATATCCCATGCAACAACCAAATGAGTACATAAAGGTGTATGCAGGAAGACATTCGCCAAGCACAGAATGCTCTATCTACTTGGTGCTCAGCTATTTTAAAAGCCAACAACCACATCACTCTTCATAGGTGTTTTGACCTTCTGAATTTGAGGGGCATGCTTCCAAGTGTCATCTTCTTTAATTTTTAGAACAACTCCCGAAGGATAATGTTGCCTATTACAATCATTATCCCCATTGACAGACATTGGAAGACAAAAGGTCAAGTGTAGTCTAAGTTAAAGGTCACAGAAAGTTTTCTCTGATGTCTGAAATCATGCCATTAAGACATGAAAAGATAATGACGGAATGGAAAGGGTGGATCACCTAGAACAACTCCTTCCTCTTATAAATTAAGCCAATAGGCATGTAGAGAGGAAAAGCTTCTTAATGAGGTTCACATGGTGATTATGGAACACTTTCTCTTGCACTAACTCACTCTAAAGCACAAGCCTTCCTGGGAAGGAGGACCTACCCTTAAAGCTCTTCTCTTTGCTGTGTGTTGGCTCATTAGCTAAAGTGCAGGCACCTAGAAGTAGGAAACGGGACACATGATGGATCAGTCATGATAGAGAAATGAGAGGCGAAGGAAAGTCTAAAGAAAGGTCTGGCACTCCCCCAACCTCCACCCTCACCCCATAGGCACACAGTGAGCACTGGGTTGGCTAAA
Source organism: Miniopterus natalensis (assembly GCF_054644295.1). Classification (NCBI taxonomy): domain Eukaryota; kingdom Metazoa; phylum Chordata; class Mammalia; order Chiroptera; family Miniopteridae; genus Miniopterus; species Miniopterus natalensis. Next base: position 27,913,425 of record NC_142095.1, on the reverse strand, counting down.
GAAGTTGGGGTATAGTAGAAAAAGGAAGCCAACAGCAGCTCCCTAATCGACTGCTCAGTCCAGAGCAGGCTCTGATCCCTCCTGGGACTAGGAATTCCTGGCTCAGGTTGCAGATCCTACATCTGCCATTCCAGGTCTATTGGTCTCTGAGCATTCTCTGTGAGGACCCTGGACAGCGCCTTGTTGTTTTTTAGCTCCAAACAGAAAATTCCATCAGACTCTCCTTATACAGAGATTCTAAAAGAGCAAGTACAAATGTCTCTCTGGAGAGTCTATGAGGAACTGTACTGGGAGATTTTTCAAACTGGTCTCAGCTGCTCTCCTTGGCTGCTGCAAATCCACTTGGCAGCACATTTATCAGATACTTCTTATTTGAAAGAAGCCTAGAGAGTTGGTTTGGGGAGCTAATTCAAGTCTGGAAGATAAGTCGTGTTTGGCTTTCAGGTGTCAGGTATCCTCATATTTGATATGAGCAGACTGGTGTTAAGGAAGCCAAAGCCCACCTGCAGCACTTCAGGCTCATTTCCTGCTGGGTGGGCAACAATCCCTTGATCAGTTGCCATAGCCCTGCCCTGCCATTCATCCTTAGCCTCTGCCTTAGCTTCTGCCCCAAACTTGGGGAAGCCGAGAAGATGGGCTCTGTAGAGCTGGCCCCAACTGAGGGAGCATGTCCTCCCTCTGCTTCCTGAGCCCAGGTCTCCGCTCCAGTGAAGGAGAGGTCTCCTGAGGGCTTCCACTCTGCCTCTCTCAACTCCCCAACTCTGCTACCAAATAACATGCCTTTCTGCTCCTATGAACAGACTCTTGGATTTATTTATAGCTATGGATCTCAGGAGTAGTATTTCTATAGGCAGTAATTTGTTACAAATAAAAGTGTTCTGAAGTTTGTGAATGATTTCCTTTTGATTTTTTTAATAGGACTGGATTCAAGGTTATATCTATAATAAAATCCCTTACTCCTATGCATTGTGCAGTCTAGTGCATTTTCTTTAGGGACAGAAGACAGAGCTCCCAGCTGCCAGGAGCACAGTGCATTCCCACGGGAAGGAGCTACCCACATGAGCTCCACTCACCTTGCGTGGCAGCCTGGGGCTGACTGGTGGGGACTGCTTGTTTGGTGCTTTATGAGCCATAGCTGTTTGCACCGATCAGGGAATAAGGACTCCTTAGAGCAGGAACTTTGCCATATTGTCCTCTGGGATCTAGCCCCACACACAGTGCCTACTTCCAGTAGGTTCTCAGTCATCAGGGAGTGGCAGAAAGTGGTGTTTTGACTGAACTGCTCATTGACTAACCGAGACCTGCATCATGAACGTGCACAGACGTGGCTGTGTGGGGTGAGGCCGAGCAGCAACTACATCCAGTCCTCTGTCTTCTCAGCCCTCCTCTGTGGCTTTCCTAAACCCATCTACTCTCCAACCTCAGTTTGAGGTTAACATATCAGTTAATATATCTCCAATTTCTACCTCTTATGACCCATAAAGTACCCAGAATTGCTTTTCTCTGAACCTCTATTTCACTGTTTGGCCAACCCGATAGTTGAACATTTACCACATGCTCAGGTGTTTCATGAGTGTGTTATGACTCCCTCACCACACTAAGTGCTGCTCATGGGCCAGCATCATGTCTTCTGCCTCTGTGAATATATTTCCCCTTTCCAGCACTGAGGACTCAATTTGAGCTCCATAGCATTTGAACAAAGTTGAACCTCACATAGATATAATGACAAAGAAAAAAAAAATTAAGACCTATTATTTGTGTATCAGAGAGATCTGAATTCAGATCCTCACAAATCCCTTTGGCTGCTGTGTGATCTTGGGCAAGTTAAATAACCTATCTGACTTTTAATTTCCTCAACTTGAAGACACTCATAATAATGTTTACCTTGTCATTGTGGAACAAAGGCCATATCTTATAAAAAGTGCCTAACTTCTTCTCACATGCCCTCTGACTCCTTCAATTCCCACCATATTTTGAGCACTAAAGAATCATTAGCAGGTTAATAATGCCATAAGTTCCATCAATGTGTTGTCATTAAGGATTGCCAGTCCCTTCCCCAGTTCCTCACAGAGCCAGAATGGGGGACAGGCAGGCTTGACTAATCACAAGCACCACTGCAGCCTGGCTGCCTGTGGGGGCAGTAACCAAGGCAATACAATCCTAGGCAACTGCAAGGGCCTCCGGGTGGCTCCTGGTGCCCCTCAGCACATCCAGCTCTCCCAGGAAAAGGCATTTGGGTGCACCTGGAGCGATAGATAGGCTGAGCATCATACTGTTACCCTTAGTTGCAAATCTTCACCCCAACCCTAAATTCTGCCCAGGTTCCACATTATATCGACCAACAACCAACCAAGGGATGTGCCTTTTCTCAAATTAACACAAAATGACACACACATGCAAACAATTCTAAAAGTAAATTCACCAAAATGTATGGTATGCCAGACACCATAGCTTAAGTGTTTTACATGTATTCATCCACTCATACTCCCCTCAAACCCATGAGGTAGGCACTGTGATTACCTTCCATTTATAGACAAAGAGTGGGAGGCACAGAGAGGGTAAGTGACTCGTGCAAGGTTGGAGACAAACAGCCAGGTGACAACCCATGAAGTCTGGCTTGGCCAGGCCAGCACGTCTTATTGGATGGTCCCAAATAACAACAGCCACCGCAAGTGGACACCTTCCATAAGCCATAAGTTATTTCAGATATTATGATTTCTCTATCTCAAAAGGGGAAATGGAAGATATGAAGCTAAGTGACTTATTCAAGATCACACAGGCAGAATGTGACAAAGCGGCAATTTCAAATCCAGCCTTTCTAGCAGGCCACACTGCATCCCAAAGGATAGTTTTCCTTCTGAAAATGGGAAGCAGAAGAAAAGAAGAGAGCCATGGAGCTTAATTACAAAAGGAAATATCCTCATAGGGTGGCCCTAGCTGCCCCCTCCTAGCTAAGGCCCTGAAGAGACATTTCTCTCACGTCTTTGTTCCCTTCTCCGGCACCTGCCAATGAAGCAGAACCTGCGAGCTTCCTTTCTGCCCAGGCGTCAGGTCCCACGCTAAGTAACATCTTTGCAGCATTTCCCTCTGCCTCCTCTTCCTCCCTGTCTTGTTGCCTAATGCTCTTCATTACCATCCCTGGAACCTCTCCAAGACAAGCACTGCTGGGCGAGGCCATTGCCTTGTCAGAAAAGTCCATTAAGGCTGTCAGGCTCCCTAACAAATCAATCAGGCACCAGGAGGCCTTTCAAAATGATATCATTTACTATTCAGGTGGAAACAAATAACTATCCCAGGTGAGCAGCAGAGGCAAGGGCCACGTGCCAAACTGCGCTGTGGTCTCAGGAAAAGAGCTCACATTTTCCACACACAAATGTGTGCTTCTTTTTCCCATCTTTAAAAAAAAAATAGCATTAAACAAAACAAAATAAACTCCTTTCTTGACTCCTCTTTCCCCATCACCTAGTGCCCCTTTCTTTGCTCTCCTTCACTGTCATGCTCCTCAAAAAAGGGTGGTTCTGCACTCACTGTCACTAATTTCTTTCGTCCCATTTTTTCATTGCACCAATCAGACTTTCATTCACCCTTCCCTGACACCATTCTTTTCAAGGTCATCGACGGCCTCAAGGTTGCTTTGTGCAATGATCCTTTATCAGTCCTCACCTTTCTTGGCCTATCAGCAGAACTCGATCACCTTTGATCTTTGTCAGAGTACACTGATTTCTGTAACAATCAATCCCAAATCTCAGTGGCTGAAAATAATGGAGGTTTATTTCTCACCCATGACACATTCTAACGTGTGTGTGTGTGTGTGGTGGGGATAGGGGGGTACTGCTCCACACAGTCATCAGGGGACCAAGCCTCCCATCTAGAGGTTCCACTATCCATGGGCGACCTTGGGTCCTCCACTGCTCTAAGAGTGCAGGAGATTCTGTTGGCCAGGCCTGGAGGTGGCACGTGTCATTTCCGCCCACATTTCACTGACAAGACTCAGTCTAATGGGTGAACTTAACTTCAAAGGAGGGTGGGAAATGTAGTCTAGTTATGTGCCCAGGACAAAGTGAAACTGATTTCGGAGCATCTTCAGTCTCTACCATGCTCCATCTACACTGTGTTCACTTTATTTCCAGATACTTCACTTTCTTTGTTTCCTTTTAACACAATGATCATTTTTTCTTAGTCTCCTTGACTCATTTTATCTCTTCTTTTGAAAATCTTAATACTCCATACCTTAAAACTTGCTGTATACCAACAATTCCTGAGTATTTCTCCAGTCAGACCTTTCTCTCAAACCCCAGACTTGGGAATCCAATTGCTTACTTCACACCTCCACTTGGATGTGAGAAGACACAGCAGATGGACTATCCTAAAGTGAATGTCGGTATTCCTTCCCAAACCTGCCACACCCACAGCCTTTCCCAGCTCAGGCCACGGCACTTCCGTCCTTCCAATTGTTTGGGTCCCAAGCCTTGGGGTCATCTTAGACTCCTTCGTATCTCTCAAACCTCAAATAGAATGCATGGGGAAACCCTGTTAGTTCTACCTTCAAAACATACCCACCAAAAAAATCCTACTGTTTCTCACCCCCTGGTGTAAACCATCGGCACTCCCTGCGGGATCAGTGCAGCAGCCCCCTCACTGGCCTTCCTGATGTGCCCTTGGCCTCCGATAATCTACGCTCCCTGCGGTAGCCAGAGAGGTCCTATCAGAGCGTCAGAGCAAGTCACTCTGCTCGAAGCCCTGCACCGGCTTCCATTTCATTCAAAGGGAAAGCCAAAGTTCTCACCGTGGTCCACAAGCTCCATCCCATGACCTCTCTGACCTCCAGCCTTCCCAACAGCCGGGCGAGCTCCCAGCCCCAGGCCATTGCACAAGCAGTCCCCTCTGCCTGAAATGTCCCCCTTCCCAGATGACACACGGCACATCCCCCACGTCCTTCAATGTAACCTTCACGGGGAGGCATACCCCACCACTCCCAGCCACCCCTCCCTGCTCTACCTTTTCAAGATCATTTCCCTTTTCATTTGCTGTGTAACCTACTATATAATTTACTTATTCGCCGTATCTGTTGATTACTATGTGTCTCACTCTCACCTGTACTAGGATGTAAGCTTTATGAGGGCACAGAACTCTTTTTAGTTCACTGATTTGTATCTTAGGTTTCTAGAACGGAGCTTAGCATGTATTAAGAGCTTGATAAATATTTTTAAATAAGTAATTAGTGTTTTGTGCCACCAAAAGTTACAGAGTATTCACCATTAACTCTCATAGCCCCCAAGTGATGCCACGTTGATTTCCCAGGCTTCTGTTCCAGTCCTGGCACTCAGAAGCCTTCCTAGTTCCCTGCAGAGTACAAAACCCCAGGCTGGCAGGAACTTACTCTACACTTTTGCTACACTGTCCCTTCCTCACCGTGGCTCTCATTTTCCCCATACACAAGGCCTGTGTGCTAGGCAAAGGGTCAGAAGGGTGCTGCCTTGACATGGCCACAGATTTCCCCCGTGTCTCTTCTCCTGGCTTTCCTTCTCTTTTTGAATGAAGACCTTGGGACCCAATCATCTTCCAGTGGCCATGTCAAGAACTGTTACCCCCACAGAAGCCTCCTCTGATGTCCCCAACTGAACTGAGACCACACCAGTCTCTAAGTGCCAAGGGGGCCTTGTGTGTGTCTCTCCTGTCTGCCTTCTCCTCTGAGTAAATGTTTTGAAGGCAGGACAGTTGTTATAGTCACTGGAGGCAACAGGTACAGAGCTTTTCATTCACTTTCCAACTTTTCAATTAGCTGACATTTTTGCTCTGTGCTAGGATGGGAGACACAGAAGCAAGAAGGTCCCCTCCCCTGCGTTCAGGGTGCTCATAGTTGGCAGAGGAGACGGATGAATGAACAAGCAGTTCCAAGGTCATGTTACCAGGATCCTGTAGAGGTGAGTACTGAGTGATGTGTCTCCTGGGATTGTGGGGAGGGGTTGGAAAGGCTTAGCAGAGGTGGGGGCACTTGAGCCTCGGCCTAAAGAAGTGGGTATTGAAAAGAAGAGGCAGGTGGGGGAGGTGTCCTGGAGCAGACACCAGTGAAAGACTCAGTAACACAGGGGTGGGCAAAAGTAGGTTTACTGCTGTGAGTACACAAAACACAGAGTTTATTCTTGTATTATTATTTATTAATAATTGTATTATTTTCCATATGAACAACTGTAAGCCTACTTTTGCCCATCCCTGTATTTGTTAAATTCAGTTGGATCATTGATAAATGCTGTCTTTGATGCCCTTTTAAGTTTTTTATTATATATACACAATGCCTCATAATGAGATTGAGGGAAAACTCTCACACCTTAGAACAAGAAATACTTGTTTTTAAAACCTAATAGCAGGATTTTGCATGTCAAAATAACCTTTTAAATGATTCCAGATACTTTCACATCCGTGATATATTTTGTTATTTTCACAGCTATCCCTTAAATATAAAGAAGATGGTATCAGCACTCCCAAAATGTTGTGTGGTTTGTTGACCACTGACAAACAAGTTAACTCTATTTTAAACATAGGACCCCTCTCTTCCCCTCCTAAGACTTTCTCCTATATTTGGAGGTCATTACCTTGAGTTTAAGGATGTAGTAGTTTAGGGGTTCGTGAATTCCTTAAAACTTCTGTGAAATCCTCCAAGCACTTTTCAGGTATTAAATTCTGTATCTTTCATTAGATCTCACAGGGACTGTGATTTTTTTAATGACTAAAAACCACTGCACCATACAATAACCAAGTCCTTTAGAAGGAGCAAATACATCTTGTTTTTATGATGACCTTGAGCAGGACAAACTTGAGACTGATTTATAAAGCTTCTGCTTAGAATGAAGCTCCCAGGGGAAGAAGCATGAAGCTACATGCAGAACAGATTCCTCAGGGCTGAACTGTCTCTGTGCCCACACCAAAGGTCTCCTAGGAAACACCTGGAAACAGCCACCAGCTGCTCCAATCCTAACATAAATAATGCACTCCAGCCAGAATCTGAACTCTATTTGTGCATAGTGTTTGAGTTCAGTGCTACTAAATCTAAAAGACCTTTGTAACTTCTAACACCCACTGTCTGCTTTGGATTAAATGTCATTAAAGCCTAATGAAGTGACTGCTAGAAGCAAACTCTGTTGAGTCTACCTGATGGCCAGGTACACTCATTTAGCTTTATACAATTGGGCCCCAAACTTTAGAAAACATCAGAGGCACCTGTGGTGCTTGTTATTCACTTATCTGTCCAAAACTCACCCCAGGGTCACCAACCCAATCTCTGAGGAGGCCAGTTTCTGAGGACCCCAGCTGCATGCAAGTGTGGGCACTCTGGAGAGAAAGGAGATTGGGAGAAAAGATGCCCAGTATGTCCTAACCATACCTGGTGACAAGAACTACCTGGGCAGGGGCCTGGGTGGCTCCAAATTTGACAAGCAACCCAGCTGATTGGAAACACTGATCTATTTAGTGGCTTGTATTTGGCTCTGCATCAGAATTGCCCAGAAAGCTTTAAAACAATTCTGATTCCCAGGTCCACGCCAGACCTACTGAATTGAATTCTAGAGATGAAGCCCACAAATGTGTTCTTTAGACAGCTACCCAGGTGATTGGGATGTTTAGGCATGGAAATGAATGACTAGATAAAGGGTCACTCTGACAGTAAGCCTGGACATCCACAAAGCCTTTCTCTCATTTCCTCCCAAGGAGAGCTCTCACTGCCGCCACCACCCCTGACCCCCATCGGCCAGAGGCCAAGGGGCCAGATAAGTCTAAGGTAATGTTCTTCATGGCTGCCTGAGACCACACAACTTGCATGTGCTAGACTGTGTTTTTCCACCTACTGGCCCTGTCGCCCTTGTGAGGACTTAAGAGGGGGGCGGATTAGCATCTAGTTGGAAGATGAACAGATGTTGGTTCTAATCAGGCCTTGAGGAATCAGACCTGGGAATCAGAACCAGACCCATTTGGGTGCTGAGAGAGTCACCCAAGGTTATTCCAGGTTATTAGAGGCAAATAACCTAAAGGCCCTGTGTCTCATTTATTCATCTCTAAAGTGAGGGTAATAGTCACTTTAGTCTAATGGGACTGTTCACAGCAGGGAGACAGAAAATGACTACCAATGGGCTAAATTCAGCCAGCCTATTTTTTACAGCCTGTTTAACATTTTAAATGTTTATATTAAGTACCTACTAATATCCTTGATGGTCTTTCTTAACCTACAAAGCATTAAATATTTACTATTGGATGCTTTAAGAAAAAGTTTGCTGACCTCTGTTTGGAGAGCTAAATGAAATAATCTATGTGAAGTGTCTGGCATATACTACATGCTATTTTCTTTACAAGAGCTTTTAGGAGCTGAGAACATCCCCTGGCTGGCAGCCAGAAGGAAAGCAAGGACTTCAGTCCTACAGCCACAAGAAGCTGAAATCTACCAATAGCCTAGAAGAGGACCTCAGCTCCAGATGTGGACATAGCCCCACCGACTCAGTGGATTTAGCTGGATGAGACCCTGAGCAGGAGACTCAGCCACATTGTACCCAGTCTCCTGACTCAGACTCGCATCAACTCTTATAAATGGACATTCAGTCATTAAACGTGTAGAACTTTGTTACGCAGCAAGTGAAAACTCATACAGGTCTCAGACACCAAAAAGCTCACGATTCTCACCAGGAAAAGGCACCCTAACTTTGCCCTCCTGCTCTGGAAGTGTCCCCCCTACTTTTCTCTGCCTCATGTTTCAAGATCCCTGCCAAACCCTCAGAGATTTTGCAGTCCTTGGAATACAGGGCACTTGGTAGTGCCCCTCAGTTGTGCGTGAATTCATTTATTCCTCAGTGTCTCCCTGGGCCAGGTGCAGGGGATACTGAGATGAACAAGTTGGAGTTCCTGCCTACACAGAGTTTCTAGTCCATGAAGAGCAGAATATGGTAACCCCTTCAATGCAGCATAAGTACGATTATGAGACAGAGTTGTGCGCTTGGTAGTGTTCAGTGAGGCTTTTGTGTGTCTGATGTTCTGCTCAGTCCTGATGATGCAGAATCATTCCACCTGCAAGAAGCTCACCCAGCCTTGTGACTCTGGTCCAGCCTCATAGCATCTAAAGCTGCAGCAGTGCCATTCACCTCCAACCCAGCTCTAAATGCCTCCTCACTGAGAGGCTGCCAGGTCCTTTAAAGCAGGAACTGAATCATGCCCACACCTACATTCTATCCCATAACTCATAGAGAGTAGACAATTTAATTTACCAATTGAATTTACCAATTCTCAAGTGCCCTCCTCTCTAAAATTCAAGCAAATTCCTACCTGCTTTCATTCCATGGATCTTCACAAAAGCATTAGCAATGAATCTTTAGTGCACTGAAGTTCTGAAATACCAGGACCAGTTTATGTCTGTGGTTTTGGGAAAAATTATTTGTGTTGTGGGTGTGGGGGGAATTGAGTTGGGGGGTTATTTTCTAATTTTTTTGTACATTTAGAACACTGACAATAAACGAGCCCCCTTTTAAAAAAAAAGTAGGTGAAATTAAATCCCCATAAAGCAAACACAAGCAAAGTGGTTCAAAGATTTAATCTGTTGCCAATGTGTAGGTTAATCTATGTGCATGTAGGTTTGTGTGCGCGCAAGCACGTGTGTGTGTGTGTGATTTGTTGGCAAAGAAATTATTTTTGGCCTTTGAATGATTTACTTCCTCAGGCCTGAACTGGTTGTCTGGGCCGACCCAGGAGAATGAAGCCAGGGTTAAGCTTATGTGGTCTGCTTATGCTGAGGGGTCAGCTGTTCTTCTGACTGCCAGAGTCTGTGTGTCCATAATATAAACAACTGTTGGTGACACAAATATCTTAGTCTCACTGTTAGCTTATCTGCCTTCCCCAAAGGTAACAAAACACCATGAATACCCATTTGGTGCAGACCATGTAGACTCAACCATTGGCTGGCTCAGAATGGGCAACTTAATTATGGTAAGAAGTCAAAAGTTAACAGGACCATCAGCTAAGACCCAGGTACAATACAATGCAAAGACATTCTTTCTATTGCAGAATGCATAAAGTATACACATGTGTCCTTGCTCTATAATTTATTGATGCCTTCCAACACTCTCTGTTCTTTTGCTGAAAGTTTCAGTACAATTCATAGGCACTTTCAAGACCACTTCAAGATCCACAAATGAAATCAAATGAAATTCTGAAGTTTCCCAGGACCCATAGAGTATTAAAGGTAGAAATACCTTAGAGATAATCCAGTCTAATACTCTAGCCTCTTGATGTACACATGAGAAAACTGAAGATCAAAGAGAGAAAGTAATTTCTCCAAGGTTACATTCTGAGCTACAGGCAGAATAGAAACTAAAACTGAAGCCTCCTGCCTTCTAGATCAGGGTTTCTCAATCTCAATACTATTGACATTTTGGGTCAGATAATTCTTAAATGTGGGGAGCTGTCATATATATTGTAGGATGTTTAGCAGCATCCCAGGTCTCTATCCACTAAGTGCCATGATAACCTTCCCTTCTATTAAGAAAACAAAAAAATGTCCCTAAACATTGTTGAATGTCTTCTGAGGGGGCAAAATCACCCTTAGTTGAGAGCCAGTGATCTGAAAGAATGATGCTGGTCCATGTGAATTCTGGCTTTAACATACACCTGGCTGTGTGAGCTCAGCAAGTCACTTAGCTTTATGAGCCTGAGATCCCTTACCTTTAAAGTAAAAATAGTGCTAACTTTACAAACTCATGTAAAGTAAATATAGTAAATATAAACGAAGTTATGTATGTAAGTCCCTAGTAAAGTACCAGGCACACAGTAGGCTGGCAGCAGACATTATTTTTTATTATTTTTATGACACGAGATAGTCTGACACCAGTCTATTTCCAACACGCTCTTTTGTCTCTCTGCAATTTGCTGTAAATGCCACTGAACAGTCATTTCATAGTGGGGACCGCTACCTTGGCAGCCGTGAGCTGAGACTGTGGCCTTCTCACCTTTGGAGGAAAGGCGGAGTACCTGCAAGTCAGGCAGGGTTGTATTTGCTGTGCAGGAAAACAAACTACGTGCTATTTGTTTGTTTTTGTCATGTCTCTAAGCTTCCTTATCGCCAGCTGCAGGATTCTGCAAAGTAAAATTCAATTAGTATTTATCATCCTGTTCCTAGCTGAGTAAGTCAACTTCTTTTATAGCCAAACTCATAAAAAATGTGGAATTACCAAAGACCTCTGAAGATTTCAAGGTTTTGAGATGGAAAAGACCTGAGAGTAAAAGGAGAGAAGTAATTTTTTTCATAACAAAATAACCATGCTGCTGTTGTGATCACAGATAATGTTCCAATATGAATATAAACAAAAAGTTCAATTTTGGTGTTTTCAAACTTTGGCTTTACCATGAAATCTGTGTGCAGAAACCCAATACTGTATAATACATAGAGTGGAACAGCCCTTGCTGTTCAGGCTGTCTCCCACTATGGGTGTTTATGGTGGCTGGGATTCCAGGGGACTTGAAGACACCATATGCATCTTCAGAGCCAGGGCCGATTATCTCATACCCATCTTGATGCCCAAAAAGAGTGAAAGGAATTTGTGTTGGTTATTTCTTGGGTCCATTCCTGTCTCCTTTTCCCTGAAAATGCCAAGTGGTACCCATTCCATTTCAGCCCCTGGCTTGACCAGGCAAGCACATGCTCAGACAACTGCCTCTGACCTTAATTCCCATCTCCAGGAGCACTGTCCACGCAATGGTAACTCATGTGCAAACCATCCAGAAGTCAGCCCTCCTGTTTCTTCCACTTTCATTACTGTGATTCTGTATTTTTACCCCTGCTTTCCCCCACCATGAGGTTTGGGAAAGCTCTGCTATCTCAGACAATGGCCAGCTGCCAGGACAGGGTGTCTGATGAAGCTAGGAGGAACCTGTTCCCTCTTCTAACTGTCATCAGAGCCAACGGAGCTTCCCCCAGGCATTCTTCTTAGACAACAAGAAAGATGACTTCAGATTCTGGAGGGAATCCACTGGGATTAACCATCAGAGAGGTGATTCACCTAGGGGGCTGCTCAGAGAGATACATCCATTTCCAAAACTTCACCATCGTGAGGCCCACAACAGAAGGGGCTGCTCAGGAAAGCTCCACAGTGAGAGGCCCTTGTCTGCCTCATTCACCACTGTACTTGACACACAGTAGACACTCAATAATTTCTTATGAATTAATAAATAAATAAATGTCAGTGTGAAAATCTCCATGTGTACCAAAACCACAGTCCTTCATCCCTCATTGCCTGGATAGCTTAAACCAGTGGTCACAAGCTACTGACCTGGGGCCAAGTTCAACCAGCAGCTTTTTTAATCTACATAGTGTCCGTCTTACACAGCACTTTACAGATAAAACATAATTACTTTTTAAAATTTTTTTGGAAATTTCACACAAAACTCTGGATTTCTGACTTCTTTTGAAAATGACAAGAACTGCTAGTTTGGGGCTTACATTTATAAATTTAAAAAACACACATAAACTTTTACTTATTTGTCCCACTAAGTGCAACTAAAAATCCTAGACAAAGTATGTAAGACAAATATAAGAAGACTCTTAAAGTCAGAGGGAAGGCAAACTGGGTGGGGAGCTGGGGACCCGTGAAACAAAATGGTGTTTCCTTTTTGTGTGTGTCTTATTTTGTTTTGCTTTTTTTTTGCCTCAAATATCCCAAACTTGTAGCTGAAGAAAACAGCAACTCATAACTGCCAACAGGTTCAGAGAAACCAAAAAAGCCCCAGAGCAAAAGTTGCTTTCTCTAACCAAAGGACTAGGAAAGGTATAGCTGAACAAGATAGATAACTTCCAGACAACAGCCACTCTACTCAGATAAACACTACATTAGCAGTTATGGCCTCACGCCGATACATGCCAAAAAATGCAGTGTAGGAAGCCTAGGCCTACACCCTCAGAATCCTATACCCAGAAAAAATATGCTTTAGGAATGAAGGGGAAATCAAGACATTCTCAGATAAAGGAAAACTAAGAGAATTTGTCACCAGAAGACCTATTCTGAAAAAGCAACTAAAGGAAAATTTTGAAACAGAAAAGAAACTGTAAAAGAAGGAAACTTGGAATGCCAGGAAAGAAGAACACAAGCAAAAATATGGGTAAATACAATAAACAACAAAATTACAAATACAGTATCATTTACAGTAACTAAAAGAAAATTATTTGGGTATAAATCTAACAAAACTTGTGCAGGATTTGTATGGTAAAAACTATACAACACTAATTAAGGAAATCAAAGAAAATTGAAATAAATTAAGAGATATATCGTGTTCATGGATTGGAAGACTCAACATGGTAAAGATGTCAATTCTCTCCAAATTGATAAACAAATTTAATTCAATTCCTATCAAAATATTAGCAGGATTTTTTGTAGATTTAGACATAATCATTCTAAAATTTATATGGGAAATTAACAAAACTAGAATAGTTTAAACAATTTTGAAAAAAATAAGAATAATTCATTTACCCAATTTTAAGACTTATTATATACCTATAGTAAACAAGACTATGTGGGTTTGATGGGGCAGTAGACATATAGATTGACAGAACAGAAAAGACAACCCAGAAATGGACCCACACAACCATGCCCAACTGCTTTTTGGTGCAAGAGCAATTCAATGGAGGAAAGACAAAATTCTTAACAAATGGTTGTGGGAACAACTGATCCTCCACTGGCAAAATAAAAAACAAACAAAAGCCCCTCAACCTAAGTTTCTCATCTTGTACAAAAATCAGCTCAAAATGGATTATGCACTTAAATATAACACAATCCGTAGAAAGATAATTGGACTTCATCAAAATTTAAAACTTTTGCTCTGAGAAAGACCCTGTTAAAGGGATGAAAAGACTAATTAATGGGGAAAAATATTTACAAACCAGATAGCTGACAAAGGACTAGTATTTAGAGTATATAAAAACACTCAAAACTCAACAGTAAAAACATAAACAATCCAATTAGAAAATGGACAAAAGACATAAAAGGCAATTCAAGGAAGAGGACATGTACATGGCAAATAGGCCCATGAAAAGACACTCAGCATCATTAGCCATTAGAGAAATGCAAATTAAACCCATAACGAGATCATACATGCCTATCTGAATGACTATAATAAGAGTAGCACATCACCTGCCAGTGAGGATGCAAAGAAACTGGATCTCTCATACACTGCTGGTGGGAAAGTAAAATGGCACAGTCACTCTGGAAAACAGCTTAGAAGTTTCTTTAAAAATCTAAGCAAGCAATTGCCATACCACTCAGCAGCTGTACTCCCTGACATTTATCCCAGAGACCTGAAGACTTATGTGCACACAAAAACTTATGCACAAATGTTGGTAGCAGTTTTATTCACAATAGCCAAAACCTGGAAACAATCCAGGTGTCCTGCAGTGAGTGAATGGCTGAAGAAACCGTGGTACAGCCCTGGCGGGTGTGACTGTTGGTTGAGCATGTCCCATGCATTGAAAGGTCACTGGTTCAATTCCTGTTCAGGGCACATGCCCCAGTTGTGGGCTTGATCCCCAGTAGGGAGAGTGCAGGAGGCAGTGGATCTGTTTCCCTTATATCCATGCTTTTTTACTCTCTCGTCCTCTCTTTTCCTCTCTCTCTAAAATCAATTTTTTAAAAAAAGAAAAAAGAAATAGTGGTACTTTTAAACCATGGAATATTAACCAGAAACAAAAAGAATAGACTATTGATTGACACAGGCAATAACTCTCAGTGAAAAAAGCACCAAGTCTAAAAGGTAGTCTACCATATGATTCCATTTATCTAACATAGCTTGAAATGACAAAATTTTTAAATGGTACAGATTAGTGGTTGCTAGGAGTTAAGGAAGGAGTGGGATCAATTTATGTCCATCAGTGGATAAATGGATAGAGAAGATGTGGTACATAAATATAATGACATGATACAATTACGATAAGTGCAATAAGTTAGACAGAAAAAGATAAATATCATAGGATCTCACTCATACATAAAATCTAAAAAATAAAATAAAATAAATAAAACAAACCGAGCTCATGGATACAGAGAACAGACTGGTGGTTGTCTGAGGTAGGGGGTGGGTGAAATGGGTGAATGAAGTCAAAAGGCACAAATTTCCAGTTATAAATTAAGTCACAGGAACATAATGTATAGCATGGTGATTATAGTTAATTATACTGTATCACATATTTAAAAGTAGCTATGAAAGGGGATCTTCAAAGTTCTCATCACAAGAAAGAAATTGGTAACTATATATGGTGACAGATATTAACTGGACTTATTGTAGTGATCATTTTCCAATATATACAAGTATGAAACCATTATGTTGTACATTCGAAACTAACATGATGTTAATTATACCTCAATTATTATTATTTTTTTTAAAAAGGAGGTAGTGGGTGGGAAGAAAGGTTGACATTAAAGATCCTGTGGTCATGGAAATGTTTTGTATCTTGACTACCAATGTCAACATCCCAGTTGTAACACTGTTCTATAGCTTTCTACTATGTTATCACTGGGAGAAACTGGGTAGGGAGTGCATGGGATCTCTCTGTGTTATTTCTTACTACTGCATGTAAGCTTACCTTTAACTCAAAATAAAGAATTTAATTAAAAAAATAATAAATCATCCTTCTTAAAAGAAATTAGCCAGCATTGAGTAGCAGCTGCTTCTTCCCTTAGCTAAGGTAACCTTCCTTACCACAAGGAGTCTCTCTGGATTAACACGGTCCCCTCTAATTCAGGTTTCCCTGGGCCGGCAGGCCTCCTCCTTCCCTGGCTATGCTGGGCGTGGGAGTGGTGATCTGGGAAAACACGCTTCCCTGGAGGACCTTGCTCTCGAGTGTACCAGAGGGCCACCGGAAGTCAGCTGGAGCCTCTGCGGAGCGCAACACAGGCAGTGTGATGAGACTCCTGAACACCAGTGTCCCCATCCCTGCCCCTGTGCTGCCGAGCGGTAGGTTATTAGCCTCTCAGTCCTTCCAACTCGAATTAACAAATGTTTACTGAGATCCTCTAAGCTACATCGTGTGCCAGGACATAACAATACACAAACCCTCTCTGGTATGAGGAGCAGACAATTAAATTAAATTGCGTTGAAAGTGCAGCAGAATGCTGGCCGAGTGCAGGAGCAAATGTGCCAAAAGCAGTAAGAGAAGTGGCAGGTTAGTTAGGTATGTGATACAATATCAATGCGTCATTCATTCATTCCACAGACTTTAACTGAACACCTACTCAGTGCTAGGGGCTAGGGATACAGAATGATTCAGGCCAGAGCTAAAGCAGGTTCGTGAACAGACAATCACAGCCCAGTGTGTCAAGTGCCACGGCAGAGGAGAGAAATGCAAGAGTGGAGAGCCACCAGGACGCCACTCAGGGGAGAAAAAATCAACCTTCTTAAAAGCAATTAGCCAGCACTGAGTAGCAGCTGCTTCTTCCTCGGTCCAGTCACCGAGGAGTCTATTTCACACGTCGGGGTGGGAGTCCTGTGGGGCTGGGGGTATGACTCTGATATGGGGCACGAGGAATTATATGGCCCCTCTCACCACTCGCCTGCAAGCTGGCTACACACACTGGGTTGCATTGGGCTCAGGGCCCTCTTTGTAAATGAAATTTAGAGTCATGTCTGATGGACTGGATATGGGCATGAGAGTTGGGATGGGTGGAGGAGCCCAGTGGAAATGAGGTAGCAGGAAGGAATATATGAGCTTATAAGAGAAAAGAAAAACATCACAAATGAGAAAAAACTCAGGTGGTAGAGGGCAGAGTCAGCAGCAGAGACCTGAGCGGAATGTTAGACACAGCTTGGGCCTACATGTGAACCATCCCGCATACCTAAGGCTTGGGAGCACCCATCCATCTCTGGAAAGGGAGGACTCTGGTAAAACAGAAAGAATTGTACAACACTTCTATGGGGAGCCCTGAGCAAGAGTGGGCCAGAAGGGGGGAAAGGCCATCTCCCGGCTCGCATAGAGATGATGAAGGGAGGTCAGCATGGATCAGTGCCCGGCTACATGGGCTGACTGGGGGCCTGTCAGTATCTGGGTGGACGACTGAGGACAGCATTAGAGTGACAAGCATCCGGAGCCAGGAGTAGTTGAAATAGAAATAGAAATACGCCTCCAGTGGCATGGCCAGCCCACCACATGCGAGGCTGGTGTGGAGCAGGCTGTGGGACAGAGGCACACACCATAGGCAAAGGGAAACAGCGCCAAGAGGGGTGGCTCAAGGAGTGGCTGAGGCGGAGGGATGGCAGAGGGGCAGGCCCCAGTGAATGTTATATGTGGCATTTTACCTCTTTAGGGACTGACTCTAAGACAGATACACACAAAATAGGGTAATGGTCAAGGGATGCTCTTTGTGCGTCAGACTTAGGGGCAAAGAGCATAAAGCTTTTAGCCTCGCAATCCATAGCCTGGTAGAGCCAGTAGAAGGGCTTCTGCTAATGTTCCCTCACTTTCCAAATTAGTTTCTTTGCTTCCTTGCCCTTGAAATTTTGCCATTAGTATCATTAATATGCAGAAAACGCTCGGGCCACACTGGGATTCACCTTTCCAAAAAGTATTATATTTTAATGAAGTCCATGTCCATCCAAGCCAACCACTGCAAGGGACGGCATTTACCATGACACTCAGCTGGAACTTAGATAAATAATAATAATTTTAAAAGTTTGCAGATTATACTGAACCCGGCTTAATAGGCCCTCTCTCCAAACCTCTGAAAGGAAGGCTCATAAAAAACTAATTAGTTTATATAGACTGTCAAGGTTCATGGGGGACAGCTGGCCTTTGATGCCTCATCTGTGATTACAGGCAGCTACAAGATAATAAAATTGAGCTCTGAACTCATGCCAAGGTATTCAGTGATCTCACGTTAGACACAGTGCCAAGCAGAAAAAACTATAAATGCTTGCTGGTACTCCTGTTCTTTGATTTGGAATCTCAAACGAGTCTAAGACATGTAGGACTTGCATTCATAGGCCCCAAATTCCTATTAAAGTAAAACCACTGACCTTACAAATTCATATTCATAATTAATATTTGTGATGAGGTCTGATTCCAGGCGTGCTCAATATGGCCACTGTCATAAGTCGTGAAAATGGCTTCTGGAGAAGGGATTTGAATTGGCATTAATTTGTCTAAGCTTGGCTATTAAACGATCCAATTACTGACAACTGGAACTGGTTTTCAATCACCATTGATTTCACTGTGATGATCACCAGTTATAGCTGGCTTTTTAAGAGGATTTCCTTGATGCTTTCAAATCCCAGTTCATTCTTCTCTGTGCTGCCCCCTTATCTGAAATTTCTTGAGCTTTTTTTTCTCCTTGTCTCCCTAAGCTCAAACGATGCCCCGTGCCTTCAATACAGAAAACCATATAAACAGGTGATTTTTGTTTGGCCTCTTTGGTTTCCAAGGACAGTGACATACTCAGCCCTCTGAGGAGAGAGAATGAATATAAAGTGAAGTAATGAGGATGATTTCATGCAAATCCAAGATCACCAGGACTACTCAGGAACTGAGGCCACAGTTCGGTTCCCATCAAGGACCAGTCACTCTGTTCCCTCAAGGCACGTCTGATTCTCTCTGGGACCAGCTGCCACCCCTCAGTCTGCTGACCAAGCGTAACTTTTATTTGGACATGGCATAGAAGCTTCATCTACAATCCCCAGCCTCCAATGTGACCCCTCAGCACCCAAACAGGAAGCCAATTGGCCTCCTTCAGACAGGTGCCCACCCCAGGTCCCATCACAATTGGGCAAGGGAGCTTGGCCATGTGGCCTGGAATTGGGCCACCAGGGGCAGTGAGCGGGAAAGTAACATAAGCATGCTTGAATCACGGTTGTCAGTAAGGCCATAATTTGGAGTCCCTCACACCCTGGGATGCCTTCAGGTTTGGAGCCTGATGGGTGCCTATGTCTTCTGTTTTATCTCTAATAGTGGGGTAAAGGTGAGGTTTCTTTTGACTTTTTTGATGTTTGTTTTCCCTGATTTATGCTATATGGAGCCCTGACTTTGGAGTTCTAAGTTTGACCCCATTGTCTTTTTGCTGAGGCTGCAGAGAGTCGGGGACACTGACAAGAAGGTGAATGAAGCTAAGAGTGTCCCCATGGAATGAGGCCTCCTCCCTGACCTCAGGAGCACTGTGCCCACTCCTCCTGAGTCCAGCAGCTGTGGGATGGAGCAGAACCAGATGATGGCAAAAGAGAACAGCGGTTAATAGGGAGCAGAAGAAAAGAGTGGATTGGGAAACCACTCCTAGGAAACAGAATCATCCTCATAATGGGGGCACCTGGCAACAAGTTTCCCACATGATCTCAGGATGGCTATGAGCCAGATCAGTGATTGCCCTGTGCCTACCATTCGTCCCTCATTGAATGGGATGTTACTGAGGTTTCCCTTCCCCTGGAGGGTTGTGTGGGGAATATAACTTATCTTTCTAGCACACGTCTCTGGAGCAAGAGAGCTAAATCCAGACCTGATGAAGATCACAAAAATCTTGAGCTTCAAACCAGATGCCATGATTGGATCCAACTTTGGGGGGTGGTCTTAGGATAGGGTGAACATAGCTTTCATGAGGAAGGGATGTGAATCATGTGGCCTAAGGGCAAGCAGGCTGTGATAGAATGACACACTAATGACCCTAATTGTCAGCCCTCCCTGTCCTTGGTATTCCACTCCTACTTTGACTCTGGGCTTCGTCATGTGACTTGTTCAGCCAGGAGGACAGAAACTTGTCCCAAGTAGTTGCTTGCAAAAGTGCTTGCACATTTCTGTGCTCTTTATGCTTCTCTGTGACCACCACAGGGACATGCTCAGGCTAGCCTGCTGACATGCCCACACTAGCCTCCGGAAGAATACATGTGGGAGAGCAGCGTCATCTCAACCAAGACTACGCTAGGCCAGCCAGCCTACAGCCCATGGACACCTGAAGGAACCCAGCTTAGACCCACTGAGCCTAGCAGAGCTGCCCTTTAACAGGTATGCTCGTGAGAAAGGATTGGTGGCTGCTTGTTGATGTTTCTAAGTTTTGGGTAGTTGTTGCACAGCAGTGCCTAAAACATCTGGTTGGAATTACAACTTCACCATTATTACTGTGTTCATAGAAAATTACGTACAGTAGTCCCCCCTTATGTGCAATTTCACTTTTTGTGGTTTCAGTTACCTGTAGTCAACTGCAATCTGAAAATATTAAATGGAAAATTCCAGAAATAAACAATTCATAAGTTTTAAATTGCGTGCCCTTCTGAGCAGTACATTGAAATCTAGCATCATCCTGTCCCGTCCCACCCGGGATGTGAACCATCCCTTTGTCCAGCATCTCCATACTGTAGATGCTCCCCACCAGTTAGACACTTAGTAGTCATCTTGGTTATCAGATCAACTCAGTATGGCAGTGCCTGCTTTCAAGTAACCCTTATTTTACTTAATAATAACCCCAAAGTCATTCACATAACTTTTATCACAGTATATTGTTACAACTGTTTTATTTTACTATTAGGTACTATTGTTAATCTCTTATGGTACCTACTTTATAAATTAAACTTTATCACTGGTATGTATGTGTAGGAAAAAATTTAGTGTGTGTGTATATATATATACACACACACATATATATACACACACACACATATATATATATAAATTTAGTGTGTGTGTGTATACATACACACACACACAGATATATATATAGGGTTTGGTACTCTCTGCAGTTTTAGACATCCACTGGGAGCCTTGGAACATCTCCCCCATGGGTAAGGGGAGGCTACTGTAACCTGGTTTAGTGTCAGCCTCTACTGAAAAACAGGTATGATTATGATGCCTATTTCAGAGGATTGCTGTAAAAATTAATATAGTGTGTATAAAATACCTGATATGTAGTAAGTGCTCAATAAATTTTAGCTAATTTTAGTGCCTTTGTGTGCAAGTTGTTTTCTGTATAAGGATGTACAACTGAGGTGACAAATAGGGACTGACTTCTACCGCTTTCTCCATTTGCCAAGTCGTGCGCTCTGGTGCAGGACAGGATCTATCTGTAAGAAGGGCACCTTTTTCTAATTTGCACAGTTACCATATAAACTAGCAGAAGTTCTGCTATTATGATGCATTTCATTGCTCACTTTTCATCCTGTTTAAATGTAATACTGTCATTAACTCAGAATCCCAGAAGACTTGAACTCCCTACATTCAAGCTCTTCTCTCAAGCTTTCTCCTAGTGCCAGCACTTGAGCTTTCTAATGTGGAATTCCGCATCCCTCCTGTTGGTGTGATCATCTCCCACCAGTTTACCAGGACCTTCTCGGTTTTATCACATCCCAGGAAACTTTTAGTCAAAGGCAAACAGTGCTGGTTGACCTTCCTGAATGCCCCTCACTGTTCAGTCTAACTGAGGGTGAAAGGCCCACAAGTAAACACTGGTTCTCCCTTAAACATTAGTTTGAACTGGGGCAGGACCTCACCAGAGCCTTCTCATTGAGAAGGTCAGGGTCACTGGTGAACAGCCTCCAACCCCCATGCAGACCATGGAGCCCAGCCCCTTCTGTGAGTATTTACCTGGGACCCTCTCCCTCTTCTTTCTCCTTGCCTGGCAACCCCTGGCTCTTAGTCCCTCCCCCAGCCACCCCATAGGTGCTTCTCCTTAGTGCCTCCCCTTAGCATCCACTCAGCACAGGAGCAGCTCGCATGATCATACTTGAAGGGTCTCCAGCTGCTGTGAAAGAACCTGCCCAACCAGGCTCCCATGGGGAGCACGGGGGTCTTAGGACGGGATACAAGGATTAAGCGTGATCATTATGGAGGAGAGGCAGAGAGTAAAATCTTCAGATGAGATCGGCCATCCTAAACTTACCAAGGCTAAGCTGCCAAGCAGCAAAAATACACATGACCTTCAACACGAGAGAAATTAAAACCAACAACAACAAAAGGCCAAGTGGCAGGGGATACACAGACAGACAGCTGTAGGGACACTGAGAGCCAGGAAAGAGGATAATTAATGAGAAGAAAGATTTGGAAGGATTTGTTACAGCTGTGAGAAGAAAATTCAAGGCAAAGCCCCCAAACCTGGTAAGCTCCCTATTCTTTCAGCGTATAGCTCCTCCCAAGAAGGTGGCCACCTACCATCTCCATGGCTGAAGAACTGTTGGTTCTCATCTCAGTAAGGCAGGGGTTTTGTGTGCCAGGCTCCCGGAGCCCAGGGGTTATGGGAAAGGTCCCCTGTCCACCCCAGTAGAGCTGAGATCTGCCCCCTGAGCTGCTTGGCCATCAGCACATAAAGGGAGGAGTACACAATGTGAAAGGGAAACATTGGAGTGAATGCAGTGCCCGTGGTGGGATAGCCAAGAAAGGGCCCCAACTATGCCCTTAACCCCATATCATTGTCAAGGCTGGAAGCTGCCAAGCTGGCAGAAGACAACCCAGAAACAGAGCCAAATTAATACTTTAATTCCAGAGTTATGGATACATCAGTTCTTCCTGCCAGTCTGCCTGGCAGACCCTCCAGCACCAACAGAATCAAGACCATAGGTGTGGTCAAGAAAGTCGTGTTGATTCTAGGGATTAAAATTGGACCCTTTCATGGTCACTCTCCTCAGTGATCACAAGCATCAACTTGACCAGGTCTTCTGGCTTATTTACTGGTTGCCGTGGCCTTACCCCTCAACATTTTTCAGCTTTAAAGCAACTCGTATATTATCTTGATGAGTTCTCAAACCCCATCTTGCCTACAACTGGAAACCCTTAGATCACAGTCACTGTAGTGAGAGGAGAATTCGTCACAGGAGGCCTGAAGCCGGCAGAGATGGCACTGAGGGCCCCACCACAGACTGCAGACACGTGTGGGAGTCAAGTCTAGTTCTCGCTTCCCTGTCTAATCTGAACCCCACCATCTGCTCAAAAATTGGACAATCACAGATCATACTAACATAAACATTTGACAACAGAAACTAATTTGTCACTGAAAATAGAACACATGTTTGTTTACTCACTATCTGTGAATTAAACCATAAACATAATATACCGAATTCTATGTTTGTATAAAAAAGATATTTCAAACAAAGTTGTCAATGGCAGTGTGATTTCTAAAAATAGAAAAATATTGTAAACAACCTAAATATAAAAAAATAGTGAAATGGTTAAATAAACTATGATACAGCTATATGACGTATAATTATGCCTGCACTTAAGTAATATTTTTTAATATGTTCTAGTCAGCTTTGAAGATGTCTGGGGAAATGAAAACACAAAGACTCTGTACCATATATACTATGATCCAAATTAATATGAACTATGTATCTATATGTGAACAGAAAAGAAGTCTAGCAGGGTCTTAAGAGTGAGGGCTAATTTTGTCTTATTCTTTACTCTTTTTAGTAATTTCCACATGTACTTGGATGAATAGACACTGGCCCATGTCTTTCTGCTTCCTTCTTATTCTTGATCCTAGCATGGCCAGGCCCAGACTGCAGATTCCAGAGAGGTGTGAACCTGGTTCTCTGCACGGACTGCTATGCATCGGCCTCTGACTGAGGCCACGTCAATGCTCAGAGAACAGGGTGAGACAGCAGGGAGCATCCTCAGGAATGGCCCCAATACAAAGCAAGACACAGCTACTGTGAAGCTGATACAGAGGCTCCTCCGCAGCCAGGACCACAGCACAGAGAGCCATGGGGCAGGACAGACTGAAGAAGGCTGGGCCCAGTTCAGTGGCCCTGAGGTTACTGGATGGGGGAGTGAGGCCCAGATGTGGTTACTCTCTTTGTGTCTCACATGGAACTCAGTAACAGATCTCTTTTATGTTTTTTGCCACTGCCATAAACTACCTAAACACCTATTTACTCACATTTTTCTTTAAATTGGGGTTTAAGAAAAACTTAAATGAATTTATTTAAAAAGAGAACAACTGAAAAGCCAGCAATATTGGCCTCAAATAGAAAGTAACCTAAATAAAATACAGCAGACTGTTAAAATTCTACCTTGACACTTTTGCCTATGGAATGCTATGGATTGAGCCTGTTCTTCTTTATCAAAATGAGAGATCAGCGGGTGTTTGAGAGGTGCTGAAGACACCTTGACAATCCTACACTGCACCTTTCCCCCTAACATAACCAGAAAGATTGAAAGAGAACTTAAAAGGGAACTTAAAATGGGATCCATGAGTGTGTTCTAGGCACTTTGCATTACTGTCTTACTTAACCCACATATTAACCTGGAGTAAACACTATGTTTACCCTTGTTTAAATATGAGGAAACTGACCCTCATAGGAGTTCAGTAACTTATCTGAGACCATACAGCTAGCAAATGTAGCAGAGCCTAAGTGTAAAGCAATGGGCACCTGGTCAAAGCCCATGACTGTTCACAGCCAGCACTCCCTTCTGGCCATGAGAAACTATGGCACTCCAAGGCCTCAGGGATGGTCTCTGCCATCAGGCA
Organism: Miniopterus natalensis; assembly: GCF_054644295.1. NCBI lineage: Eukaryota > Metazoa > Chordata > Mammalia > Chiroptera > Miniopteridae > Miniopterus > Miniopterus natalensis. Next base: position 27,888,988 of record NC_142095.1, on the reverse strand, counting down.
CCAAACAAGGGCCCTGGACAGGTCCAAAGATAAGGCGGCAGAAAATGCTCAGGAGGACAAACGAAATTAATCATGGAGAAAAGAGCACCTCCCGTTGCCACCAGCCAGTTAAACCAGGACACGTCAAGTCCCAGGCAATTTTCTGGGCAGCCTTCAGAGAGTCACCAGCCTGAGAAGCCAACCAGTGATGCTGGGATCACTTTCTGTAGCCCTGTCCTTGCAAAAGGCATGTCCGGAGTGGCCCAATGTAAGCAAATGAATAGTTCTATTTTCTCTGAAAGGCAATCTAATTTCCTACAAATTTAAAAGTCTCCACAGTTTCCTAATAGGCCTCAGGGGGGCTCATGTAGAAATTAATAAGTTCAAAATGTGCCCAATTTGCTTTCGTTATCATGCTTTGCCATGCGGTGGAGAGAGTTTTTGTTATTACTCGAGGATTTCTCTGCGTCTAGTTCTCTTAGAGGGGCCTGTCCACTGGGCTCAGATACTGGGTTGAGAACCGAGTCAGGTCTAATGGACTCAACTGAGGCCTGAGGGCAGCTTCACGGACTAAGAGCCGCTGCGTCTACCTCTCAGGTGGGGCAGGTTCAAAAGGCAATGTAATAGGAGAGTGGGATTCAGAGCAGAGGGAGACGTGCAGCCCCACAGTGAGCCTGCTCAGGGACAGGGAGCAAAGCGTGGTCTCTCTGGGAGTTAGATGTCCCGTCTATGAGACAGGCAGAGAGGGAGATCTGGAAAAGAAACCTCAAGTTTATTAAACGTCTATACCTTGAATCACTACAATATGCAGTAGAGATGTTCTTTAAAGTTAATCAAAACAACAACCCTGGAAAGCTTATATCATTTTACGGATGAAGATAGTGAGGCTACTGTAATATGATTTCATTATATTGTCACTAAATCACATGCTTCTGTTCCATTAACGGGATGCAAACTGGTACAGCCACTAAAGAAAATAGTATGGAGGTCTCTAAAAAAATTAAAAATAGAACTACCATATGATATAGAAATCCCACTTTTGGGTATATATTCAAGTGATATAAAATCAGGATATCAAACAGGTATCTGTACTCCCATGTTCACTGAAGCTTAATTCACAATAGCCTATATATGGAAACAACCTAAGTGTCTGCCAACAGATGAAAGGAGGTTATATATATATATGTATGTATATATATGTATGTATATATATATTTATATACATACACATGTATATGAAGAAAATCCTGCCATTTGCTACAACTTAGATGAACCACATTGAGGATATTACGCTCAGTGAAATAAGCCAGACAGAGAAAGACAAATACTGCATAGTATCACTTATATGTAGGATCTGTTATGTGGAATCACTAATATATGGTGTCACTAATATGTGGAATCACTTATATAACATACATGTTATCACTTATATGTGGATTCACTTATAAGTGGAATCAGCTTTGAAAAAGCAAATTCACAGAAACCAAGAGTAAGAACAGTGGTTACCAGGAGGGTAAGGCACATAGCGAGATGGTGATCAGAGGGGAAAAGCTTTCAGTTATAAGATGAGTAAGTTTGGGGAATCTAATGTACAGCATGATTATTATGGTAAACAGTACTGAATTATATACTTGAAAGTTACTAAGAGAGCAGATCTTAAATATTTTTAACACACACACACAAATGGTAATTATATGAGGTGATGGAGGAGTCAGGTAAGACTATGGTTTAATCATTTCACAATATATACACATATCAAATCAATACATTGTATACCTTAAACTTACACAATGTTATATGTCAGTTATATCTCAATAAAGTTAGAAAAAAGAATTATAAACTATAGAATATTTGTTGAGTAAGAAAGTATTTAGCCATTTAATCAGCTGCGGAACAATATTTAATAAAATGGTGTATTTTCACTTTTTTAGTGGGAAAAATAAATTATAGTATTGAATATAAGATAGAAAAAGAGAGTATAAAAATGAGTGGAGGGGACTACATTAAAATGTTAACAAAGGCTTTGGGGGTAAAAAAAACATTTTTGATACCTTTTTTTGGTGCTTTGCTATATTGTTCACATTTTCTACAATAAATACTTGTTATTGTCATAATCAAGAGATATACAATAAAAACTATTTTAAATCCCCGAATTTTGCATTTATATGCAAAATGGAATCATGATTTTTATTTAAACAAATGACAAATTTTTTAAAGGGGGAGTGGAAATCACAAGAGAAACAAGACAGAAAATACAATTCGAATGGAACCATCTCCCAAAAAACGTATAACTCACCCCACAGGCTAAATTGGAAATAAAGACCATGGGGAAAAGGGTAGAAAGTGCCACAATACAAGAGCAGTTTGATAAGGGGGGACTAAAGGCTGCAGTTGACTTCAAGAAATGATGGAGCTGGCAGATATGAATTTTTCAATTTTATGAGAATGATAGGGATCTGAAATAAATCTGTATTTTCTTTTTAAGATAAATGTTTTAAAATAAACGTTTGCAGCATAGATGGATGGCTAGTGCCTGTGTCCTGCCTTAGAGCTAATCATAAATAACACAGAGAAAAATGGCTTTGACCGTTTTTAAAAGCATCTTTATTTTTTGCTCTTAAGAGCTTGGAAGATTATATTTTGATGCATTAAGGAAGATTTTTTTAATGCAGCTGCAAATATCAGGAGGAGTATAGAAATTGCCTTCAGATGAAAATAACTAGTCAGGGCTTGGTTTAGAAGTAAACCTTCATCTCAAGATGTAGCCCAAAACCCATGGACACATAATAGTTAGAATACAAATTCAAGTTCAAAGGCATTTGGGAGGTTTATGATTTAAGGAAATCCTTTGGCGACTCTTCAGCCCTTTCACCAAAATGGTTCATTGTCCTTCAGCCCTATCACCAAAAAATGTAAGTTATCCTTTGTAAATCCCACCTTTGAAGTATCAGATCTGCTGGAAATTCTCCCCCCTCCCATTTTGGTCTGTACATGAGGAAGGTTGTAGCTGGACTGCAGAGCAGCTGATTCCACTGCTGCAGTTTCCAGGTTCACTAATGGATGGGACAGGGCTACACGGGGGGCAGACGTAATAATCAGACACATCCCTCACCTTTTACAGAGTAAGCCTCACTACACTGAAGGGATTTAACGGCATCCATTTACTTCCCACTTAAAATGCCATTGGTTTGCTCTGCTCTGTTTTAAAGAGGGCCCACACGTTGGAAGGGAAAGGTGAAGGAGAGGGGCTGCCTGGCGGAGGGGCCTCTGCCGCAGGCTTTGGGAGGAGAGGCTGAGGGAAGCCAGGAGCACCCGGCGTGTCTAGAGAGGGAAGCCGAGGCTCAGCTCCGGATTTCTGATCCAATTCATCAAGGTAAACCAAAATCCTCTTTTTTCAATGCTAAATCTCCCAATAGCTAAATGTTGTACCTAATTTTTTAAGCACACGGTGTGTGCCAAATCCAACATTTTCATAACACAAACATTTTTGCTAGTGTTTGCTTTAAAATCTCATTTCAGGGGATTGTTAAGAATTGCCGATACCGTTTAGTTATGTCCAAGAAAGAGAGGAGTTGGAACATTCCCGGGCTGGCCAAAGTTTGGGGAAGACACCTTGTCTTTTTTGGAAAAGACAGCACGGGATTTATACTTCCCAGTGGAATCTGGTTGAGCTGAGATCTCTGAGGATGGCTGGAAGATGTATGGAAATGTCCCAACTCCAAACACCATGGAAGTCACAGTCAGGCGCCCTTAGTGGTTATCATTCTGCATTAAATCAAAATAAAGCCTTCTTCTGAGAGTCCAGAACATCTCCCCCATGCTCTGCAAGAATGCTTATGGGTTTATCTTCACATAACGCTGAATTTGCCCCATTTAACGCACTCCCTCGCTCCTTACTTTATAATATTCTGTGATGAAAAAAGGCCCTTCACAAAGCTTATCTCTTCAAAGTGCAAAAGAACCTATTTTTTCTGCCCAAGGAGCTCATAATGTAGCAGACAAACTGTCAAAAAAAATAGACTTCATCATGGTGAAAACCTCAGTCTGGCACCCATCTATCATAAAGCAATCTTCTAGAAATCTTGAAAACCTTCATTAAATTTCCTGTCTGTCTCCTGACAGTTATAAAATGTTAACAATATTACTCATGTTGCAGGCATCTTCAGAAATTCTTTGTTCAGTCTCTCCACCCTCTGCCATCACCCATCCCCTCTCTTTGCCGAAATCTATGGAAACATGAGACATAGCCATATTCTCCACACACTCCTCCTGGGACCTGGACCTTGCAAAAGGTTAGAGGAGGGAGCAGTTGGACTTGAAAACAATGAGAAGGTTCCCTGTCCACAAGCTGCAGAAGTCAAAATGGCACTGCGTTTGGGTTCCTTCTCCAAAATCAACACTCACTTTGAAGCTCAAGGGCACAGATTTGTCCTACTTTTAGCGAATATTGCCTGGTCTTTTTTCTTTCCCTTTCCTCTCGCCAATCTATGACGCTACAAGTTTTCACCTGTCCATGATATGTGTTAGTGACGACAGTGGGTCACACACTATCTCCTGTCTATGGGTTATATTTCTAGAGAGGATTCCCATACTGAACTTACTGGCCCAACCTTTCCAAAGTCCAACAATATACCATCTCTCAGAAGAAGAAGAAATAATCACCTTGCATTGGAGGTGACACCAAGGAGAAAAAACATAAGGAGATACAGAATCTGCATGAGAAATCAGAAGCGGCACACAGCTTTGAAATCACAGGCTGATCTATAAGATGCACAGCATAGTGACAACAGCTATAAAGCAGGAGCCTGGGCCTTGTGAGGTTTCCCAGCTTGTCTACACAGTGATCCAAACCCAACCATGCTAAGCCATCATCTCACCTGCAAAAGGAACTGGTGCGTCTTTGTCCAGGGCTACCAGTGGTGGGTCCAAAATGACTGTGTCATTGTTCTCAGTAATGACTCCATGATACGATGTCTCGATCCATGGCTTGTGCTTGTTGACTATGGAAAAAATAAAACATGAAGATTGACTTTTAAGATCATCATTTGAATAATTAATCCATAATTGGAAAAAGTTCAAAAATACCAATATGATAGCATCAAAACAAAAACATGAAACACTTAGGAATAGCTTTCACAAAATACATGTAAGATATATATACTGAAAACTCTAAGACATTGCAGAGAGAATTTAAAGAAGACCTGGAGCGGTCTTAATGGAGTGCTCGTGATTTGGTAGACTCAACATAGCTAAGATGTAAATGTTTCCCTAATTGAGCTATAGAGTCAATGCAATGCAAATCAAAATAATAGTAGGATTTTGTTAGTGGATAAACTAATTTTAAATTTTTATGAAAATGAAAAAGACCTGATATCACCAAAACAATTTTGAAAATGAAGAGCAAAGTTGGAGGACTTACACTACCTGATTTTAAGACTTACTGTAATGCTACCCTAATGAAGAGAGTTTGGTATTGACATGAAGATAGACATATACTGAAAGGAAGGAAGAAAGAGTGCAGAGATAGACACACATACATATGGCTGATTAATTTCTGACAAAGGCTCCAAGACAATTCACTGGAAGGAAAGGTTGGTTTTTCCATTAAATGCTGCTGGAAAAATTAGATACCCATATCCAAAATAACTTTTTTCAATCCTACTGCACAATCATACACAGAAATCATCTCTAAATGTAGTTTGGTCCTAAATGCAGGAGTTAAAATTATAAAACCTTTAAAAGAAAGCACAGGAAAAAAATCTTAATGTCCTTGGATTAAGCAAAGATTTATCTGAAGGGCATGAACCATAAAAGATAAAATTGATACATCAAACATTATGAAAATTATAAACTTCTAATTTTTGAAAAACACACCTAAGAAAATATTTTTTTTAAGTCACAGACTGGGAGAAAATATTTTCAGATCATCTCATAAAGGATTTTTATCCATACATATAAAGAACTCATACAACTCAATAATAAGATAATCTGTTAAAAAAAAAAAAAAGGGCAAAAATTTGAACAGACCTATCACCAAAGTAAATATATGAACAGCTCATAAGGACATGAACAGGTGCTCAACATTAGTAGTTTTCAAGGATATGCAAACCCATAACGGGATAATACCCACCCCCGCTGAATGGTTAAGATAAGATGCAATCTCGAGTTCCAATGAAGATGTGAAGTAGCTGAGACTCAGGTATTGCTGGTAAGAATGCAAAAGAAGACCCTTTGGAAAATAGTTTAGCAGTCACTGTGGAAAACAGTTGAACAATTCTTGTAAAATGACTCAGCAATTCCATTCCCAGAATCTATCCAAGAGAACTGAAAACATAAATTACACAAAAAGACTTGTGTGTAAATGTTTGTAGAATCTTTATTTAAAATAGTGGCAAACTGGAAGCGAAAATGGCCATCAACCAGTGAACGGATAAACAAATTTCAGTATGTTCCTAGAATGGACACCCATTTAGCAATTGAAGGAAATCAACTCCTGATCCATACAACAATGTGCATGAATATCCAAAGCATTTTGCTGGTGAAATAAAGCAAAAGAAGTCAGATACAAAGACTGCAATCTGTTTGATGGCATTCATATGACATTCTAAAAAAATGCCAAAGCCTAAGGACAGTAGTTGCCAGGGCTTGGGGGTGGAGTGGGGTTCCCTTGGAAAGGGGCCCCCGGAAACTCTCTGAGATGCTGGAACTGTCCTGTATCTTGATTGTGGTGATGGGTACACTTGTCTGCCTTTATCAAATTTACCAATCTGATATTTCAAGATTGTATCATGTGTAAATTATGCCTCAATCAATTTGGGGCAAGAACAAAGTCCTTATCCTCATGGGACTTGCAGACTAGAGAGGGATCCATGATAACCAGTATGGTAAGGGGTCGGTAAGAAGAGGAAAAGCAGAGTACTATGGAAGAGAGAGGGGAAGCACTAACCCAGCCATGGTAATCCAGAATTTCTTCCTGGGAAAAGCAGACTCTGAGTCATGAGCAATAGGAATTAATCCAGGATAAAGGATGTGGAGGATCCCTGGCAGAGGAACGTGCATAAGCACAGTCCCAACAGTAAAAGCACCTGGTACACCATGGGGGGGAAATGTGAACAGTTAGATTTGGCTGGAGAACAAAGTTTGAGAAGAAAGCTAGCCAAGTGGCAGGAGAGAGACAGCAGCTGTATCACCCAGGATTCACTGGCATGTACAGAATCATCCAGAGCCACTTCCAAACCCTGGCTGCACAGAACACTAGAGAACCTGCTCTTTTCCAGAAAGAAGCAATAGATGTTGATCCAGTGGCTTGGCTGTTATTTCTTATTTAATCAGTTCCCTCCCCTGACAAATGCTTTGCCTTTTTGTTCCAATAGGCTGAGGCCAGTCAGCTCACGCTTTGCTCCATTTGGATGTAACTTCGGAAGAACTGGTTTTTATCAATTCTTCACAAGATAATGTCCCTCTTTGCTGCACAACTCTTCTTGAGGCTGAGTTCTGTCACACCATGCCCCTTAAAACTGCTTCTTGACTCTGCCTTGTATCTGGAAAATGGCTGTGTCCTTGTGTTCACACAGAGGAAACACCAGTGTGATATTTCTGCCCCATTTATGGAGAAATTACGTCTCCCATCCAACGTGCCATTACCTAAAGCACAGATGCATTTTTGGGAGCACTCCTTGGCTCTCTTCTCTTTGTTCCCACCTCTGAAAAAGTGCATTAACACTCGATCCAAGCATCAGGACCAAATGGCTGATGATTTACCCTTTGAATTTTTCTACTTTCATCCTAAAGTTGACCCTCTGGCCATTACTAGGTCCTTGATCTTCAGAACTCCAATATTTTTCCCCGGGTAAAGTAAACTGTGAGTAAAAAACATGCCGTACTGACTGCAAAATGCTCTAGTGAGGTTAACTACACCCTAGTACATAGGTCATTCTAGTGGTCAGGCTGGTCTTTTGCCTGTCAAGCCTGACTTCCCCTTCTCACCTGATCCCTTGGTAGAGCCGCATAGACCAGGGTGGACATCTAACCCATGAAGAGTTGATGGGTGGAGTAGGTTGGGCCAGTTAGTTAGATATTTAAATTTTCATTTAAGAGGCCCAGAAACTAAAATTTGCTTGGTGATGGGCACTTGAGATAAAAGTTCATAAGGAGTTGGGGCTGGAGTTCTTGCAAGATCAATCAAGGTTTAGGGGAAGCTGAGAAACCATTAAAATCAGAGGAATCTAGTCTGTCAGGATCTGACAATCTGAGAGCCAACATGCAGAGAGAAGCACCGAGCAGCTGCAGGAGTTGTGGAGGCTGGCTCCTACTCTTGTTTCCCAGTCCAGGCCCTGCTCACCCTTCACGGACTTGTAAGCCTACCATGGGGTATCTGAGGTTGCCAAGGGAAGCCTTTCAATAGATCTTCCCACAACCACCATTTAAAGAAATGTGTACTAGTTTGAGTGGGTGTCTGCTCTTGCTCTAAAGTGATTCCTAACTACAATAACTATAATAGCATTTTAAAAGCAATTCTAGTCCCTGCTTCAGAGTGAGGGTGGGATTGGATCCCTGCATAGGTGAGAGGTAAGCCTGCCTAAAGGTAAAGCTGATCCTACACGTCCCTGCCTGGGATCCATCAGCAGCTCTGTCTACCCCAAGATTAGGTGAAGCCACCCAAAGACCTCAGCTACCTCAGTTTCCAATACCTTGGCCTTCACTGTGATATCGACCCCTCTCCTCTAATTTGTTCCAGATTCATCTCCAGCCCCACCTCTTTCACTTGTCCTCCTCTGCCCCCCAGCGTCACCCTGCACCGCCAGCCCTCATTGCCATTAGCTATTCCCCTGTTTCTCTTTCCCATGGAACTGTGAGCCCTCTTGAGGGAAAGGCAGCAAGCTAGTTACGATAATGCCCACAGGTCTTAATACAGTGACCAGCACATTGATAAATGAGCTGAGCACGCTTTTACCTTGCTGGCACCTGTAATGCCTGATACATTAGCAGCACTTTGATTCCAATGAGCAGGTATTCTTACATTACTCAAATGGAAAAAGGGCATGCCTCCCAAAGCGTAGGGTGACATTTGCCATCACTTAATTAGAGGCTATGCATATCTCTTGCTAAAGGCACCAATTAGAGAGTTTTAAATACAAATTCTGTGTGTGTGACTCACATATGCAAAGATCCTCAGAAAATTAGGGTTACATTTTACTGTTTTAAATTGGGCTAAAAAGCACTTGAGGAAAAGATGACTGTGTTATTAATCCTCAACTGCTTGGTAAACGTTCTTTCCTTCCCTTCTTCCCTCCTTTCCTTTTATCCATTTGTCCACCATTCCTAATTTTTTTCTTTCTTTCCTTTTGTCATTCTCCATTCATAAGTACTCACTTGTTTGAAGTATGGGTTTTCTCAAAGTCATTAAATTTTTCCAGCCTGGGACAAACCATAAGCCATTATCATTGGGGACCAGCATGCGGGCCAGGAGCAGAACTAGGACGAACTGAGCACTGGGAATTGTGTGATTTTACAAAAGTGAGATTTTCAGTGTTTTCTACATAAGCCATCTGGATAAAGCCAATCGCGCAAAGCTTGCCTTAAGACAGACCCTGAAGTTGGGTGCAGGGGATACTATGCTTAATGTCATAGTTCTCTCACTATGTAACCAACAGTATAAACAGAATATCCTAGCTGAGTCTTTCAGTTTTCCCAGACCTTTGTTCACTCTCCTTTATAAATGGAGGTAATACCAATCCCAACGGGTTATTAGGAAGAAAATAAAATGATACCCTGAGTCAGAGCTAACTCGGTGGTGACTAGCACCTTATATGTTCCCAGCAAAGGCTCTTTGATTCTGAACCTCAACACCCACAGGCTGGGGTGAGGACCCACATGGGACGCAGTGTGCCCCAGATAGATGATGCCTAAGTTATCCAATAAATTTGTTGGTAGGCTAAAGACCTAAAAGAGCCCTAGGCTTAATTCCCAGGGTCTGGGAAGATTATATTAAATCTGTGGAGGTTAGGAGTCATTCAGTAAAAGAACATTTAGAATATAAAAAGGGAGGTATGGGGGGAAGACTGTGATAGTTTAACGTTCTCATTCAGTTGCAAGAGCCAGCTCATTTTTCCACACAAAATGTCTTACCTACTGAACAACATTATTGGGCTGAAGTGTGCACTAAATTGTTATATCTATAATTCCCCAAGATTGTTATTACTTCAATATCTCACCCTTCACTGCATTTTAAACATCTTAACCCCTAAAATCAGTCTTTAACTTACTTTAGAATTTATGCTACTAAATGTAATTGTCTAAAACTCTTCCTGTAATTGCATTGTTCAACCACAACCGCTATATAATGAATCAGGTACAGCCACTTCTGAGGGCCTACTATGTGCCAGGTTTTAGAGTTGTGATCTCATTAAATCTTCACGATGACGCCTGTGAGAGGGTAGCATGGGCTCCCTTTCATGGACGAGGTTGTGGAGGCTCAGGGAACTTAAGGAAATCATACAAGGTCATGGTCTTAATGAAAGAGCTGAGATTCCCATCCCCCCTGGTCAGTCTTCCCCCTGAGCAGAGGTGAGTGCAACAGCACATATTTGTCCCCATCTTCTATGGGTCAAGCCTTAGACTAAGTGCTCTGAGGGGACACAAGGAGCCAAAACAGCCAAGACTGAGACCAACTGGAGAACAGGGTTTTCCATAGAAACAGAATCAATAAGAAATAGCCAGATAGATAGATGATAGATAGATAGATAGATAGATAGATAGATAGATAGATAGATAGATAGATAGATGATAGATAGATAGATAGATGATAGATAGATGATAGATAGATAGATAGATGATAGATAGATAGATAGATAGATAGATAGATAGATAGATAGATAGATAGATAGATGATAGATAGATAGATAGATGATAGATAGATAGATAGATAGATAGATAGATAGATAGATAGATAGATGATAGGTATAGATGATAGATAGATGATAGATAGATAGATAGATAGATAGATAGATAGATAGATAGATGATAGATAGATAGATAGATGATAGATAGATAGATAGATAGATAGATAGATAGATAGATAGATAGATGATAGATAGATAGATAGATAGATAGATAGATAGATAGATAGATAGATAGATAGATGATAGATAGATGATAGATAGATAGATAGATAGATAGATAGATAGATAGATAGATAGATAGATAATAGATAGATGATAGAGATAGAGATAGAGATATAGAGATAGAGATAGAGATAGAGATAGAGATAGAGATAGAGATAGAGATGATAGAGATAGAGACTGACATATGTGTGTCTACATATACAGGGTGTCCCAAAAAGTGTATATACACTTTGAATAATTATTAATTCCAATTAGTTAAATCTGAAAAGAAAGAAATATTGGCATTAATAATTATTCAAAGTAGGTATACCTTTTGGGGGGACAACCTATATATGTATATATGTGGTACACATAAAAGAATTGGCTCATACAATTATGGAGGGCTGGCAAAACAGAAATCTGTGGGGTAGCCTGCAGGCTGGAAGCTTAAGCAAGAGTTGATGCTACAGTCTTGAGGCATAATTTCCTCTTTTCTAAGAAAACTATGTTTTTTCCCTTAAGGCCTTTTAACTGATTGGAGGAGGCCTACACACATTATTAAGGGTAAACTCTTTTATGTAAAATCAATTGATTGTAGATATTAGCCACATCTCCAGAATACCTGCACAGCAACACCAGATTAGTGTTTCACTGAATAACTAGCTATTATAACCTAGCCAAATGGACAAATAAAACTAACCATCACACTCATCCAAGAATCTTTTAAAATGTTACATTCAAAATGAGGGAGAAGATTTGATGCAACAGTGTAAATTCCTTTTAACCTCAGATAGAAACACCATGTCTTTGCTTCTCTCCTAGTAAACGAATAAATAAAACCTGTGTGGCTTATACTATCAGCTTTGTTCTAGAGGGTAGCAAATGTGTGATACATTTTTATTGTAAATTTCATTTCATGCCTTAGATCCCAAGATGTTCAGAATGACGAATGGCAATTACCTGGTTTACAGTATATTCCCTGCAAAACGTTCACCTGCTTCTCAATGCCTCAGAAGGAAAGCACTGGTAGGCCAATTTCACTTCTTATTTATGTGGACTGTTATCTGCATTTCTCCAGCTCTGGCTCCTTCCTGGGAAGTTGTAGAATATCAGAGGCAGAAGATGGGCAAAAATGTCCTCCTTACCTCCACTAAAAAATACACAATCACAATAAAGCTGCAAGCCATCCTCACAATCAGCCCTGAGCATCAGGATATGAGACAAGATGGTTCTATTTACATCCAGTGTATGCACTCCCAGCTGCTCAGATCAGTTTAGGCACCACTGACTCCAGGAAGCATTCTCTGAGCCTCCTGTTCCTCTCCACCCCTAAACACATTCCCCAGACTGAATTAGGTCTCTGTTCCTCTCCTCCCATACCCTATGCCTATCCTTAGCACAGTAAGGACTATATGGGGCTATAAATACCCTTCTGTGTCTTTCCTCTACCAGATCCTCGATTTTTGATGTCTGTACCTCTATCCTCAGCACAATAGTTCTCAAAGTATAACCCAGGAACTCTTGGGGGTCTCTGAGACCTTCTAAGGGTCAAAACTATTTTTATGAAAGTACTAAGATACTACTTGCTTTCTTTGCTCTCATTCTCTCTGGAGTTTTCCAGAGGCTATCGGACATGATACCACAACAGATTGAATGCAGAAGCGGATATGGGAATTTCTTCTGCTGTCTTATATCAAGGTAGACATTTGCAAAAAATGTAAAACAATGGTACTCTTGTCACTATTTTTTATTTTGATAATGTAGTTATTTTTAACAAAAAAGTATGTTAACTTTGTCAATATGCAATGGATTCATTATAATTTTAACCAAATTAATAAATGCATATTTTAAATTTTTAAATAGGGTTATATCTATTTTTAAATAGGGATAATCCACAAAAACAAAAGACTCTTTGGTGTTGTAAATGATATTTAAGCCTGATAAAGTGTTCTGAGACAAAAAAGTTTTCTATATGACCTGGCAAAGGACTTAAAACATAGTACATACTACTAATGCAGGAAGAAAGAGTACAGGTGTGAGTAGAGAGAACAAAGAGACAGAGGAGAGGCAGGGAAAGAAAGGACACCAAAAGTTGTCAAGGCTAGACTCACAATCACTTCTTAAATTCAACTCAGTTGGGGGATAGTCAATCAATGCAGGGGCAATATCAGTCATTTCTCTGGTTCTGTTGTGAAAGAAAAGCAACTGGTTGACTGAATGGCTTGCACACCAATTGTTGAAATACCGTGTAGGTAATAGAGCCTCTGATTCCTTTGTAAAAAGAAAGAGGAGCATCTTCTCTTGCTGTGTGAACTTGTGCGCATGCTATCAAGAGAATAATTGTCTGAAATCACAGTCCTTATATCTCTTGCAACCTGGTTGGAGAAACCGCCACAAAAAGAAATAAACTTCATAAATCATTCCTGCAAAAGGCATCAAAGGTTAAAAGCATCAAGATGAATTTCTGAAATAAATCTGTACTCTGAATTTTCAAAGTGTTTGGGAGGCAACCAAGGTGTCTCAAAAGAGAAATCATGATCTTAGAGATTTTAAAGGGTAACACCATTGTTAAAGGTGTCAATTTCTCCTAGAGGTAAATAGAATAGGTATTTTCCAGTTGGAAGATTCCCTCAGTGCTTAAGGCTTCCTTCCCAGACAGGATGCATGAGATCTGATCTCACTAGTTCTAGGTGTGGGGCATGGCGCGTGATAGGTGCTCAAAAAACGTGTGTTAAAAGACCAATGGATGAATATGCTCTTACGGCTTGTGCACCGATTCTTCCCAAAATATAAATTCTCTCAACATTGATTTCTGGTTTGGATATATTTATTTCTGATTGACACTTTACTTTTGATTGGTCAAGAGAAATTTTTTCTCAGTGTACACCAATACTATTTCTGGGGGTAATTGAACAAGAAAGAAACAGGGAAAGCAAAGAGGATAGGTGGACAGAATCCACGAAGGAAACTGGCACAAGCAAAACCCTGGCCTGGAAGAGTGTAGGATATAATGAGAATGATTCCATTGTATCCTACACTGGAACTGTGAGAGTCCCAGGAGAAAAAGTAACTTCTGACTCATGAAACCAGATTGTTACAGGGCATTTGGGTGGAGAACAAGACATGCTTATTATCTGCAACAATACACACAACTGTACTAGCAATGAACTGGTTTAGGGTTTGGAGAGTCTAAAAGGTTCTTATGAACACAGAATGATAAATGAAATTAATTATACGGAGCTCATTACACTGAATTTAAGATGAGTATCCTATCATCAATAGTATATTATTTAGGGTGCTGTATATTAGTATAAATGGGATATTTACAAAAATGTTTATATGTTAATTCTCAACATCATTCTTTCATATCCTTTATTTCTTTAAATGACGATTGAATTTTTCAAGTGGTGCCTCCTCCCTTTGGACATTTTTCCAGGAACTCTATTTCACAAAGGGCAAGAAAAGCCTCCCCTGCTGCCCAGGTGGCATCTGGTAAGGTTAATAGAGCCCTGGTCCTTTCTGATGTTAGCAAGATGTGTTGGTCCAGGTCCTCCAAGAAGCAGATACCAAGCTGGGATTAAACATGCAAGAATTTTATAAGGAAAACTGCTGTGTGAAGGAAAATAGGGAAAGAGCGAGAAAAGTCTGGGAAATAAATTAGACTTTGATGCAAATATAACCCCAGTGCAGGGGAGAGAAAGAGAAAGCTGGGTTAAAGTGTCCATAGTGTCATGCAATCTAGGAGGAACTCGATAAAGATGAAGCTCTCGGGACACCCTCAAGTCAAAGTCAGCAGCCAGAGTAATTCATCTCCAGGTCTGCCTTAGTATCGCTCAGAATCCCCACACTCAGTCATTGGCAGGGAATAGACTATGAAAGGCATGACCTCGGAGCCAAAATATTTCAGTGCCTCTCAGCTGGGGTCCTCATTACCTTCTCTGTAGTTGGAGGTCTGCAAGTTGCTTTCTCATGGCTGCTATAGTATGCCTGACCACACTCTTAACTCCATCAAAGTTAATATTTCTTAGAAAACAAATTACCAGAAAACATTGACTTATTTATTTATTCTACAAATACTTATGGAGTCCCTATGATGTATAAAGCCCTATTTCAGTCATGAACAATGAAACTGAGAAGAAAGCATATTCTTGATAATAGCTGGGGGGGGGGGAGGGATGATTGGAACAGGGTAAAATATAATTGAAACATCTTAAAACAAGTGGAGAGAACCTGTCCTCCTCTCATACCCATGCCAGGCATGGGCAGTCCATCCCACTGAGCCTGGGCATGACCTCAGACTCTCGATGCAATGCTTCTGGTAGCCTCTCAATTAATAAGAGGCAGCATTTAAGATGAAACTCTATTGCCATCCCTGCCCTAGCAGAAGCGATGGACGATGGGGTAGGGGAGGCTATGGAGTGCAAAGAACATTATATACCCAACTTAGGTATCTACATTAAAAATGTAGGGCAAGAAGAAGATAAATAAGATTGCTTTGGAATAAATCTATTTTAAGTGGAGAAAGGGAGGAAGAGGGAGAGAGGGAGGGAGGGAGAAAGAGAAAGAGAGAGCAAGCACAGGCAAAAGCATGAACAAAGATATAAAATCAGTTTCTTACTCTTATACCTTGGGCCTAACAAGCTTGGGAATGGTATTTGAGACAGACTGTAATCATAATACAGTGAGCCTTCATGACTCTGTCCTGGAATTTTGGAATCCCTCGACTTACTAGGTTATCCCATGACCGTGGCGTGGCGTTCACTGATGGTGTGCACTCAGCAAGTGTGTAACGAACTTGATTGACAGTATATTTGCAGGGTGGCCATTTGGTTTCATTCTCTAGGATTTTCCAGTGCACCAGGCAAACAGAATCCCTGGGCATAAGCAGGTTGCCCTAGACCCAGCCCCTGGCTTTGTGAGAAAGGGAAGGTGAGGGTGTTCCGCTTTTGACTATGAGTTACCTGCTCTTTTCTTAAAGATGAGTTCCCTCAGGAATAATTTATCATTTCCATTCTAATGTTCAGGAAACTCTCACCTCTGGCTGCCATTTGAAAACAGAAAACAATTTTTTATTTTCTTCCCCGGACTGTTCCTCATCTAATGTCACCATCTCAGAAAATGGTACCATTGTAGCTGTTCAAGAAAAACCCCAGGGGGCACCTTGATTCCTGTCTTTTCCTAACTGACAGTCCCTCCACATCCACACGTCATCCGTCAGCAGGTTCTGTCGTTTCCACGCCAGTGTAATAGAACGAGGACCTTCTCTCCCGCTCACCTGCTAACGTCCCTCCCCAGCCAGCACCACCTCTTGCCTGAAACTTCAAGAACCATTTAATGTGTCTCCATGTATTCACTCTTATCCCCTATAGTCCCTTTTCCATAAAGCTTCTAGAGTGATGGTTTCAAGAAGAAAATCTGATCAAACGGGCCATGGTCATTTCTGCTGAGACCCTCTCCAGCTGCCCATTACACTTAGAATAAAGTTTAAACGTCTTCCCAGGGCCTATGCAATGCACTCCTGACTCATCCCCCATCACTTTTTCTCACGCACTATGTCCTAGCCACATTAGATCCATTTCACTCCTCACATTCACCAAGCTCAGTCTTACCTTGGGGTATCTGCACTAGCTACTTTCACTGCCTGGAATTCACCGCCCCCCATCGCATGAATAGCTCCTTCCCATCATTCAGCCCTGAGCTCAGGCCTCAAAGAACCTCTTCCTGAAGACCTCATCCGAAGTATCTTCTCCCTTCCCCAACTCCTATCACGCCTGTATTCTTTTCATTACAATGATCACACCTAAAATCACCTTTTGTAGCTCTTGACTTTTTTATTGTCTGTTCCCTCTGGGATGGAAGCCCCGTGAGCAGGGGCCTTATACGTTTTGTATCCACTGTTTCTCCAGAGTTGAGGTAGTCCTGGGTCCATGCAAGGCACCAATGCACACAGAGCCAGTGAAAAAGCCAGCACCCATCATGACTGTCAGTGAGGTCAGAAAAGAGTCCTTCTGACTTGTGCCCTCTTCTTGTGCAGCCCTTTCCTGGCTCAGCTCAGGTCCCTCTGGGAGACATTCCCACCAGGAGGTTATTTCTCAGCTTCCCGCTGTCATCACAGTCCTCTGCTCCACCTTCCCCGTTACCCCCGAGACACCAATGATGGAACATACCTAGACATTCTCTATCTCAAGGCTCTCATTTTCATCCAAAGAGAATCTGAGAAATCCAAAGGAATCCAAATGGTGAGGCTCTCAAAGAAGGAATTTGGGGTGAGGTAACAATCCATTTTAGAATGGCCTCTCTGCGTTACCGGGGCTTTGATTTCCTTTTTAAGCTCAGTCCTCCCAACACGCACAGATGCGCTCAGCCCTTAGCTCTGTCCTCAACACCAGCTAGCAGGGCCTGCCTCGCACTGAAGTGGGCCGCGCACTCTGCACCGCTGCTGGGCAGGGTGCCAAAGCTTCAAGCCAGAGCTCTCACCAAATTCCCACCGCAGGTAGGTGGCTCCAGCCCTGAGGAATAACAAAGGCAGAGGATTCCCAAGCTTTTCTGTGGGGTGATTTGTTTTGTTAACTGCCTGGCAGCCCCTTGTATTCCCCATGCCAAAGGGTACGCCTGCTCCTCCGTTCCTACATCTTTATAAAACATATTCTACTTACACAGTCTGAGCAACAGTCCCAGAAATGGAGCTGAGGGGAGCCATGCAGGAGACACCGTGCCAGGATCCCCTCTCTAAACAGTGGAAGCTGAAATCTCATCTCTTTCTCTACAGGAATTTAACAAGTGCCACACAGTGCCTTGGCACACAATTCTGGAATCCTGGTAAACCAAGCTCTCTGAGACACCACATAAGCCAGGGGGTCACCAAAGCTCCACAGCCAACGAGGCTGCAGTCACAGGCAGGTAGACCAGGTGTTTGGAAATGTGTGAGCAGAAGTTAGTGCATATGGGGACAGACCTTGGCCCTAGGGCCTGTCCTCAGGGTTTCTGCATAGCAAGCTCTCTTTAAGTAGCTCTTGGATTCATGAAGCATTTATGTCTTGCATATGTAGGGTATTTCCAACTCCACTGAGCATGAAGTAGGAGAATATGGGATTTCCTAAAGCACAGGGGAAGGGAACTGGCTGTAAAGCAGGTCTTTATAATATGGATGCTTAATTCTAAGGACTGAGGGAGGCAACAACTTCATCTCACAGAAAGTAACTTTCAAAACGGCTCCCACCCACAAATAAGACCAGACTAATGGAATGTGAACACTGACTGCCCACGTACTGGGATATATGTCAAGGGGAAGTGACCTGTTTGAGGTTGTTGGAGGGACCACCTTTCAAAAGTGACCACTGAGGGGGATAGAAGGTGTCCCGAGAAGAGAGAAATGCAGGGGGAAAGACTCAGAGAACTATAAAGAGACATTCTAATGTGTGTGATGAAGGCACAAGGGATGGCTTCTGCTTGGCAAAGCTCCCTGTAATATAAGAAACTGAGAACAGGATTTGAAATTCTGGTAATTGGGTAACACAGATGTGACTTCAGAGGAACTTTGGAGAGAGGGGCAGTCAATAATAAATTAGCCTTTGCAGGCTTTCAGGAGGTGAAGGCTGGACCTCAGCTGGGTCTTGCATGATGAGCTGGGTAGGCAGAGAGGTGAAGGTCAGTCAAAAATCTGGATATCCACCTATACTCCTCCCTTCTCTCTCATCTGTTAACTCATCCTTTACTGTGACTATATATCATCCCTCCTAGAAATGTCTCTTATTTGGCTGCGTTCCATCCTCACTGCTTAGGCCAAGCCCCCGTCATTGCCCCGGGCATGTTAAAACTGCCCCACTGTCCATCATATTGTATCCACCAAGGTATCCTTCCTTCTGTGGACACAGCAGCCTTTAAAATGCAGATCACACCATGCTACCTGCCTGCTTCTCTCCTTTCAGTAACCCCCATCACCCTGCATGTAGAGATCACACTCCTTAGCCTGGTACACTTGCCTCTGACTCTCACTTACTGCCTAATCTCTCCTAGTATCTTGAGCTACTTCCAGTACCTA
The DNA here is from genome assembly GCF_054644295.1 of Miniopterus natalensis. Lineage (NCBI taxonomy): Eukaryota > Metazoa > Chordata > Mammalia > Chiroptera > Miniopteridae > Miniopterus > Miniopterus natalensis. The sequence continues at coordinate 27,869,866 of NC_142095.1, read as the reverse complement.
GATGTGACCTGCTCTCTCTCCACCCCTGCCTTAAGCCCAGATCTTTTCTCCCACCATTTCCTAGGGTCTTTGGGGGGATTCACCACTCTTCCTATATGGGAATCCCCAAACCCCTCACTCTTCTGCTGTAACCACTCACATATCTGTTCTGCACATGCTTATAAAGGAACTTTCCTGAAGTTGTTTATATTTGTAAATGGCTTTCCCAAAAGAACTTTATTGCTCCATCTGATTTTCTGAGGCCAAGTAGCTAAATGTTGCCCAAGCATATATTGAGCACCTGCTATAAACTCGGTGTTTTCAGGCCCATGTCAGCCACCAAGAGAGGTACAGGAACAGGCATAGGTCTTGAATTGATCACAATCTCATGTCAGTGACATCACCAGAAGAAGGAAGTCCTTTGTAAGAAGGTGCAGGAGATGCCATGTAAAACTAGGTCAATGTATGTTTGACTCCACTCTTGCCATGCTTTTACTGTCATTCACAGTTTCCACTGGTGGAGCACCTATACTATGTGCCAGAAACGGTACCGCGCTGTATCAGGTTGTGTTCTCTAGGAAGCAGACTCTAGAGCTTAGTGTGCAGGATGTTTTGTTAGGAATGTTTTGGGGATCACAGCTGTGGAAGAGAAAGAAAGAAAGCAGGAAGGGCAGAGGGAGACGGGGAGCTGTGACGCAGGATCAGCATACCCCAGTGATGCCTAGAGCCTGAATGGCTCCTCCCGAGTTTTCCCAGGTTGGGCTAAGATGAGTGAGCCTTTATGCTCTTGAATTCATCAGTCATTGAATGGGGGCCACTCCAGGAAAGGGTTTAACTTTGGGCCAGATGTCTCTCTGAAGTTGAGGCAATTCCTGAAGGTGTCTAGGTGGAACCCTGCAGGGTTCATCATACAGGTGCTTTCCATGTATCACTCTGAAAACTCACAACAACCCCAAATGTAAGCATCCTCTCTATTTTACAGATGAAAAACTGAGGCACAGATAAAGTACCTTTCGGCCAAGGGTCTACAGCTGGACTTGAACTCAGTTGTGATGTTACATCTTAGGCTTGTGTCTCTGAGCAATATTCATCCCTCCAAGCAAGTGGGTAGAGGTTCAAGCTGTTTCCCCTCACCTACCACAGCCTGGGCACGATAGACCATGATACCTGCTCTTTGTTGGAATAGCCAGGTCAAAGCAGAAGCAGTACGTTTGAGTCAGTGTGGATGCGAGTGCAGTGTAACACCGGGTGTACTCACCTGTACCTCTGTTCCTCGGGCGGCGCCTCATCTTGGGCCACATCCAGGACCCCAGGACCTGGTACCAAGGCTAGGACTCATGGATGGGGCTGTTTAATTTAGCAAATAAAAACAAAGGATACCCAGTTATATTTGAATTTCAGATAGACAACTAATGTTTTAGTATACCCATGAAATATTTGGGAGATGCTTCCACTAAAAAGCCATTTTCTATTTATCTGAGATTCACATATACTGGGTGCCTGGCACTTTATCTAGCAACCCTACTCACGGCTGAAGTGGAAAACATCCACCCTTATCTATAAGATGATTTCACTGACACAAAAGTTTCCTCAGACTGAACTCTTTCCCAGCCTGGTGTCTTAAATCCATTTACCTGCAACCAAAGCTCTTCACTGCACAGTTAAATCCAATGCTTAGTGTGTTCATACCCCTGGAAGAGTAGGCCCATGAGCTACACTTATTCACCCTCAAGGTATTACTGAAAGCAGGTTTTGGAGAATACACACAAGAGAGCATAGATGGGGAGGAGGGATGGCTGGAGTGTACATTACTAGGAATGAAGGGCTCAGATGAGAAGAAAAGGCTGATGGTATGCAGGGTAGCCTTGGGAGCTTCTCCACCTTCCTCAGTCAGGCTTCATGAGAAAGAATTCCAGTCTTCTTAAGACTGTTCAACAGGCTCATGGCCTCTTCTCTTTTTAGCTCAAAGGGTAGCACTGGAGCCCCTCCCCCACAATAAACCCTGCCCACCAGCAACCAGCTGCACCCATGTCCTCCTTATGGGCCACCAATAAATACGGTGCCCCAGTGCCACTGCACCTGGAACAGACCTAGGGACTGCAACCCCCCATCTTCCCCCTCAGTGTATCCTTGTCCTGTCATTGGCCTACAAGTTGAAGCTTCTTAGCAGCTCTGTGATAAGGAAACAGTGTGCAGATGATAAAAAATGCCATCACCACTGACCTGAACTTCTTCCTTTCTCCCAATTATCCAGGTGAGCCATTCCCTTTTATTAACCAGGGATTCATAAAAATGCACAAGTGAATGCAACAGCTTAAACAGTTTTATTTTAGAAGTTGGGCACTAAATACATTAGATGAAGTCCCTCAGCTCTTGGACAAGAAGCCATTAGATATGGACTATTACTTGCATTATCATTACATTAGTGGGTCATTTGAAAAATAAAAGTCCTAATCAGCATGAACATTTTTAAAGTACCGTGATGGGGAATATGCCGGGCTGGGCTACCTCAGATACCCAAGCTAACAAAACTGCAGTGAGTAATGACTATGAACAAAAGGGTTGAACACAAAGAATCCCTTTACCATATCCCACTCAAAGTCATTAGCAATTACAGGCTTTATGGGAAAAGGGGAGGTCCACCTCCATCCCCCAGCTAAGTGAGAGAGAGTTCTCTGAGCTTTCCTTGGTGCCCTATGACAACACTCACTGCTTTTAACTTCCTTACCCAGCCTCCAGCTGGAAGGAGAAGATGCTCGTGGTCCTCACAAGGCTCCCGGCAGCCCTGGGGTCCCTCAGAGGTAGCTCAGGGGCCCCAGAGAGTGGTAAGGAGCAGCTACATGGTGGACTCTCCACTCTGCTTTAATCCTGCCCTTTTCCACTCGTCTATTGTTTTTACTGTGACCTGCTTTATGAGTTCTAGATGACTCTGGAATGAACTACATTTGCTTCCCCTGAATGATTTTAAACTGACCAAGCTGTCCGCTTACTGTACTGCAGGAGACCCTGTCACATCCCTGTGTGGGTCAATCATAGGGGCTGATACTGAGGCTGGATATGGTGGGACAGTTACCCTGGAGTGGCCAGAAACAGAGTGAATCAGTGGACAAGGGCAAATGGTACAAGCAGTGTGGCCAAGGGTACAGCAGAGAAGCTGAGCCTTCCCTGTGAATAAGGGATCTCTCAGGGTGGGCCTGTATTGGGGGCTGCAGACAAGTAACAAGGCAACCATGCGATAAAACGGTCATCTTTGAAGGCTTGGTCTCAGGATTCCTCCATCATCCTCTGAGATGCTCTCCCTGGCTTCCCAGGTTGAGAAGCCCACTCCCCAGGGGACCCCCCGGTGCTGCACAGACTCTGAGTGCACATGGGAGTAGTCTCGTTGCACTTCTTTGTTTCCATCTATGAGACAGCGGCCCCTGCGAGGGAAGGGTAGTATCCAAACAGACATTCATTCACCCATGCACCCCTTCACTCATTCAGTCATTAATCTGCTCCACAGATTGAGAGTCAATATGTTCCTTTCACACTGCCAGGTGCTCACCTTGTCTGTGTATATCCAGCACCTAAAACACCTTGGCACCCAGTAGGTACTAAATAAATATTGATGAATAAATGAACATGTGACTAAGGACTTGTTCTACGAAAGGGACTGCATTCCCGGGTGGCCCTAACCCTGGAGGACTGGGAGGAGGTGGTGCAGGAGGAGAGAAAGGGTGATGTCACTGGGGTTAAAGTCTCAGATTCTAGACCAACATAGATATTCCCACTGACCAGCAATGTCTCCCTCACTGTTCCGTGATCACCATTACTCTTTTGGATTAAGACACTTGCCTGTGTTGCTAGTAAAATGTTTACTAGATTACTTTTGCCACTTTACAGGTGCAACACAATTTCTCTCAAATTTTTGTTTCCCACAATTGAACTTCCTCTGAATTACCTACCTGCTTTATTTAGCAAAACCTCAAGGAGCCTTTGAGGAGAAGTGCTCTCCATTTGTCTCTGCAGTACTGCCTACTCCACAAAACCCTTTCATTTCCCTTCCCTGGATGCCCGGGCTCACTTTGTCTGAGCTATCTAGCTTTTCTGCTTTCAGCAACATCCTAAGGCTTTGCTGAGCTTTTGCTATTTCTAAAATATCCTTTTCCTAATAAAACAACCTGCATTGCACCCTGCATTTTAACTACAGTTAAATTCCTCCCCCCTTATCCTGTGTTCAGCAACTTTAGGGCATCCCAGCTATTGTAAGTTATTATATGCTTAGTTGAACTTATTAAATCCCACTTGTCTCCAGTCTTGTTTGTTTTCATTTCTGTAATAGATTCTATGCCCTTCTGTATATATTTTTCAACAGGCTTTCTAAACCAGCAGGGATTTATACCTCACCGGGGAGTGACAGGTGGGCTCAGGAGGTCCTGGGGAAAGGTCCTCACAGCATATGCACTGTGACTCCAAGCATTTTGTCACCCCATGTCCAAGTCTCTCCAACCTACTCCCAGAAACAAAGCAGGCTTCTTGTGGAAAAGCATTCGGAAATGGCAGGCCATCACAGATGAAGTTGGGCAATTTCATTCACAGGCCATGATTTTCATCAGGCACAATGTCCTATAACGTCATCTGTCTCACATGAGCTGGGATGCGTTACAAAGATCATTCTGCCAGCTCCTGGAATGATATTCTCTGAACCCAAGAAATTCTCCTGTGCTTGGAAGAGGCACTGGAATCTTGCCTGAAACTTGTTAAACTGCAGAAGGCTGAAGACAGCATGCATACAAAGCTGGAAGTGTGTTAGAATTTGCCCCAGGGCCATGGGGCTGGGGGCTGGGGTAGCCCTGAGTGCTGTCTGAGCCTGAGCCTTGACTAGTGGGAAGCAGAGCTACATTTTTCACCACACACCAGCCTTTGCTGAGACTGGAGAGAGATTTCGTCTAAGCAGCCCCTTGGGAGCATATGTACTTATTCCAATGATTCAGCCTTGCTGGAACCATTTGCAGAGATTCTCTCTGAGAACTGCCTTGAGAAGCTATGATCCTTCCAGCAAATGCTTTACAGGGCCCATATGTGCTGTGCAGAGCACCTGACCCATGCCATTTATTTCTCCTAGAAACCATGCTGCCCTTAGGAATCATTTTCTCCTTACACATATCAGGAGACATTAGGCTCAGAAACACTGAGGATTTCCCCAGGCTCCCCTGCTCCTATGGGCCAGAGAAGGAATTTGAAATCAAGGCTCTCTCATGTCATAGCCTGAATTCTTTCTACCTACACATGCTTCCTATCTCTAGCCTTCTAGAGTTACCAGATAAATATTTACTGAGGTGACACCATGCTATACTACAAACTGGATTTCACAGGTTTTAGTAAAGATCTGTCCCCTGCTCTAAAACAAGTCACAGCATGGGGAGCAATCCCATGACTCAACTCTACCAAGAGAGTAAAACTGCCAAGGAGTGGACAAGGGGTACAGGGGCAAGAAATGGTCTTCCTGGAGGAAAACTGGAGGTGTGGACCTCTTTCACAGAAGATATGGCTAGAAATACCTCTTCAAAGATAACAAGGACCTGTCAAATCCCAAAAGAAAGAAAAGCTATTTCAAGCAAAGGAAGAGCTACAAAGGCCCAGAGTCAGGAGAATGTGCAGTCTGTTGGGCAAATAAAAATGGCTTAGTATGGCCTGAATTTCAGACACAGGGTAGCGTGGGACTGTAAAGAGCAGCCCCGTGCATGTACATACCACATCTTCTTTATCCATAATTATTTAGCCTGAAAAAAGGAAGGAAATCCTGCCATTCTGGACACCACGGATGAACCTAGAGCACATTATGCTAAGTGAAAAAAGTCACTTACAGAAGGACAAATATTGCATGATTCCACTTACATGAGGTACCTAAATTAGTCACACTCATAGAATTTGAGAATAGAATGGTGGTTGTCAGGGGTTAAAGGAGAGGAGAAATGGGGAATTGTTTTTCAATGGGTATAAAGTTTCTCTTATGCAAGATAAATAAGTTCTAGAGAACTACTGTACAAGATAGTATCTGCAGTTAACAATATGGTATTGTGCATTTTTAAAAATCTTGAGGATAGATCTCATGTTAAGTGTTCTTACCTCCCAAACACACACACAAACACACACACACACACACACCCCCCACAATAAAAATTTTGAAGGTGCTGGATTGCTAGATACGTTTAGTATGTCGTTGTGGCTATCATGTTGTGGTGTATTGCGTATGTCCAAGCTCATCAGATACATACATATCTATATCGAAGTACAGCGCTCCCATTTCAACCTTTACAATCGCTACTTTGAAGATAAGCAGGTGTAACAAAATTTGGTAAACAATGACCTCTTCCCCTTCTCCTGGCTCTTTGTAAACTTTGTAAAAAGTTTCCACCATAAAAATTCCAGGGAGTAAATTCCAAGGAATAGTTACCCAAGAAAGTTAATTAACTCTTATCTTAGCTTCTGTCTGTGGCTTCGCTAGTCCCCCACCTGCCCCCTTGGCGAAACAGAATGTGGTTTTTGCCTTTATATTCTCTCTGCAAAGACTGTTCGGGGCTGCGAGTCTGTTTAGGGCATGAGCCCCTCGCAGCCGCCAGCATAATAAATCTCCAAACAATCAATTTGGTCTCTTTGTGAATTAATCTCGCAAAAACTAGGTATAACTATACACATAAAACATGTATGCGATTTTTTGCATATCAATTATATCTCAATAAAGCTAAAAGGAAAAATAGGAGCCCAACCCCCCTGACTTCCAGAGTAGCACTTTGAGCCTAATCTTGCAGAGCTATTTTTGGTTTTCTGGGTTCTGAAAGCAATCTTTTTTATAAAAATAAAAAGACACGCTAAGTACTTTCAGTGCAATCAGAATACAAGTGCCACCTCCTAAGGGGACAACTTTAAACATCAACCCTCCTTTGGAGGCCTGCTCACATTAAGAGAAGTTGTATTTGTCTCCACCCCTCATACTTCTTACTTGCCATCAGAATTAAATATCCGTTCTCTAGCAAGTGAGCTGGCAGCCTGTTGACAAACATCCAATCCCCTCATCTTTCCATTGGACTGAGCTCAGTGTCTTTCACGGCACTTGTTAGCCTGTAAAAGATGGTCTTGAAGGCTTCTTTTAATTTTATCTGGCTGAAGCACGTTCAGCTCAAAAAGACATCTATTAAGTTGTCAGTCATGATATCATTTGCCTTCACAGTGTTTGGTATCTCGCAAGCAGAAGCTGACAGACAGCACAAAGGCCCCTGCGCAGGAGAGCGCACGCTAATTACACGGCACCCTCCACGCCCACACTGGTTAGGAGAGCCGGAGTCATAACATGTCTTTCTCATGCTTCCCTCAAAGATTTCAGGCAAAGAAGGGAGTGGAAGCTTGCTGTCAGAGCAGCCTAAGTCCCTATACAAATAATTAGGCAGGCTTCCTTACTGGAGCCCATCCTGCATTAGGGGGAATGGGCACACCCAGCAGGCAAAAGGGTCCTTCCTAAAGGACACGATGGGGTGAAATGCAGAGTGAGCCCTGGGCTCCAGGAAATGCTCTTCCTCCAGGCCCCAGGAAAGCTTAGCAAGGCTGGCTCTAGGTTTAAACAGGGGTACTGTGAACCACAGTAGTGAAACGGGTGGGAAGGAAGTTCCATGAAAGAACTGGGTCTGTGTGGCAGAAATATCTATATTCACATACATGACTATAATAATCAGTCTGATGATTGTAATCATTATAACAGCAGCTGCTGTTACAGCTTTATATTCTATATACCAGGCACCGTATTAAATGCTTTATACGTATTATCTTGATTCACAGCAGTCCAACGGTTCTGTTGTGACAAGGGTATCATTATCCCCATCAGACAGATGAAAACATGGGGTCTGAGAGCTCATTGGTCACAGTGGTAACAAAATGTAGAGTTTCTTTCCAAGTACAGGTTGATCTGCTATTTCCTACACCTGTAGAGTTTAAAATTGCTAGCCACATCCCAAAGCCCTTCAAATGGGTCATCACCTCTGATTATCCATGAGGTGAATGGAACAGGCATTATTACTCCCATCTTATAGCTGAGGAAATTGAGGCCCAAAGGGACAAGGTGCTGAAATCACAATGGGCTAGGCCAGGATGGAGATGCCACCTCTCAGAATTTCTCTCCAGGTCACACAAGGGCCCGACAGCATTAGACAAGTCACCCAAAATATCTGGAGACAAAGAAAGAATGATGATTCTCAACATGTGAAAGGGAATTTGAAAATAAGAAGAAAACTATCACAGAAATCCAGGCATATAATTTGGTCACTCATGACACCGCCTATCATTTATGGAGATGGAACGTGAGAGTCTCTGGCATCTCGTGTAGGTTTAGCTAGGTGGGCCCAGCTATGCACAGCTCCTCAGCCTTCATCGAGGACATCCTACTCCCTCACACCCCTGGGATACAGCCTGCTCACTGAGAGGTCCTCTCCAGCCTGAACAGTGTCATGGTCCTCCAAGTCTCACTTCGGGTCGGCGTTCCTCTGTGAGCAGGCTTTGTGTACTCAAGGGGCTCCATCCCTTGGGCACGCCTTGTCTCCAGCAACCACCTCCATTAGTTCTGGCAATATTAACAATGAAACCATGAACTCCATCCTCAGTGTCCACAAGTTGGGACTTTGCAAGCATTCATCTGGATACCAAGATTTACTGAAGACTGTGTACCACCCCAGCTTATTTACTTCCCATGAAAATCACAAATGATTATATTAACCAAACAAGTGAGGCAACCGAGCCCAAGAAGAAAGAAGTGAAGTGTATAAAATTTCAGTGCTATTAAGTGGGCTTTAGAACCTGGGGCCCTGTCTTATTTTACTCCAATGGAACAGCTCTTCTATTTTTGTTTTTTCCATTAATCAGGGGAGATAAGATTGGAAACTACTCAGGATAAGAGTCCCTCTTGGGATGCACACAGCTCTTAAAGCAATGGAACTCCAACCAGGGAGTCATACCAGGTCCTCTGTGACAGCAGAGCCAGATGGAGCAAAGACACTGGTTCCTCATCTTCAGGTGGTAAAGACAAAGCAAAAGCATAGCCAGGCCCCATCTGTGCAGAGATATGCAATGTGAGGTGGGCTTGTCATGTCCAGGAATCAGGAAATTAAGCAAGGGTAAGTAACTTAGGGGAATGAGAGCTCCTGAGTAAGGGTCTCCTTACAGAAGAATACCTCACTTGCTGCACTGGCCACTGGATTTTGTGTGTGTGCATGCGTATATCATATGTGTGTGCGTGTGTGTGTGTGTGTGTGTCCTTCCCCTAGGACTTCTGTTAAGCAAGAAACTTAACAAACTGTAATAGAGGAAGCAAAAGAATTTGCAATCATACAGACCTGGATCTAAATTTCAACCCTGACACAGTACAGCCCACACAATCAGTCCTTCACTGATTCCCCATCTGCAGAACAGGGGGCAGGGAAGCAGAGCCTGCTTTATTGTCATTGTCACCTCATGAGGCTGGGTGAGAAGTGAGGAGAGACTGAGAGAGTGCTTTGTAAACTGCAAAGCTTTATGTAAATATTAGCATAGTCATAATAATAGCTACCATTATTACGTCTCTTTATGATTTGCAACTATGCTATGCCATACACATTCAGATCACATCATTACAGCCCTTAACACACTGCAACCCCTGGGTTGGACACAGTCTCTGCCATCAAGAGCTTATAGTTTAGGAGGACATTCCCAACCAGAGGACACTGAGTGGCAGGTGCTACACTAGAGGGAAGGAAGCACAGGGCAGGAATGCAGGTTCCAGAGGAGGGACACCTAACCTAGACTGTGGTCCAGGAAGAGTTCATAGAGGAGGTTACCCTTGAGCTTTGCCCAGGAGGATGTATAAGAACAGTGCCGGTTGGGAGACTGGGGATGAAGAGAAATAGAATGCATGGTGAAACAGAGAAAAAAACAAATATACTATGTTTGAGTCAGATATATGGTGATGGATGATGATTTGACTTTGGGTAGTAGGCACACAATGCAATATACAGATCATGAGTCATAGAAATGTACACTTGAAACCTATATGATCCTATTAACCAATGTCACCCCAATAAATTTAACTTAAAAAATAAAAAATAAATATATACTATGTTTGGAACTCAAGTAATTTGATATCTGCAAAGGCCTTCAGTTTCTTGCCTAAGTAATTTCATATCCTTGGGATCCTGAGCCCCACTGAAGCTGGGATAGGAGGAAGATGGATTTCTCCTTGCTTCTAATTACATCATCAACGATTTCCTCTTCATAATAAATCAATGCATCCCCAGTACCTAGTCCAAATCCTGGCACATGTTTGGTTCTCAATAAATATTTGTTGAATAAATGCATCTTCAACCTCCAATAAAACCTAGATGTAGCAGGTTGTAATAAAAATAACCACAGACTATGAAATAGTTCTACATGTTGTAGCCATTTCATTTCCATACTGACTTGAGCTATGTCTTCAGTGATACCCTGACTCTATCCACAACTGCCCCTCCTCAAACCCCACAGTAAGGACAGGAGTCATTCACCAGTCACCTGCTCTTTGCCAGGACCGTGCTCAGGGAGCTCTTAAGTTTTCCCATCCAATTCTCCAGAAAACCTTGCAGGGCAGTTGAGAGTCACCATGCTTACCATGCTTTACAAAGGGAGAAGTTAAAGCTCAGAGAGGCAAAGTGATTTTCCCAAACTCACACAGCTGCTTAATAAATACAGAGTAATAATTCCAGCTCTAGTTCTTTTGACCCACCCCTCACCCTCAAACCTATGTGCTTTACTACATATGTGGTCAAGCTTTCACCTCGGTTAAAGTCAAGGAGCACGGCCACAGACCATATAGTAATAGCAGTAGCAACAAAAAGAACTACTATATGTTGAGTGTGTCAAACCTCTCACTGACAAAGCAAGGTACTAACTGTCATCTTAATCCATACAACAATTCCTATAAGATAAATACCACTGTCCCCATTTTACAACATGGATCTGAAGTTCAAAAAAGTTACTTTCTGTAAGGCACAGCTATTAAGTTGTGGACTTAAGTCTGCCTAATTCCAAAGCCTAATTCCTCTTAACTACAATACCACCTTAGTGCCAACTGCAAATCCAGCAAGAATAGAGGTGAAGATTTGCCTCTTTTCAATAGGAATGCAAGATCTTACTAGGGGCTTGATGATGAAGAGTAATACATATTTTTAATTTCTAAAGCAGTTATCCATCCAAATCATTTCAGGGAGGCTGTGGCAGATAGGCATAATCAGCCTCATTCCATTTAATAAGCTCTGAAGGAACTGCTCATTAAGAATGACAGTGACTCTCACTCTGATCTTCCTGGATCTAAAACCTTCAAATCTTCTTAAGTCCTAGATAAATAATGACTTACTCATATTAATGCTCCAAGATAGAGACCTAAATCTCCTAAGCGTATGTCTACATTCACTTTTGCTCTCAGGGTAATATCAGAGATATAACTTAGTTTGGGATTATAAAATTTTAGAGATTAAGGTTTAAGCCAGATTCCTAAAATGGGGTGGGGTGGGGTGGGGTGGGGTGGGGTGGGGTGGGGTGGGGTGGGGTGGGGTGGGGCAGACAAGAAGAGACTCACACAACATAGGGCATTTCTTTTATAAACTGACTTCAGCTATCCAAAAAAGGTTGAAATATACATTTTAACCACAATGTCATACATGTTCCCACCAGAATATCATCTCCATTTGTCAAAAGCCAAATGTTATTGTTCCATATGTGATCCTCTGTGCTCTGCTATGGTCCTGCTCTCAGCGTATGCTAAGGCAGTGCCTCGAGCTGTCCATATGGCCCTGTGATATCTGCTTTCATTTTCCCCTTCAGATGCTTCTCTCTGATATTCCTAGAAGTTTAGGTGCTCATGAATGTCCGCTATCCTATGTTTAGAGGATGTAAGAATAGAAACACAGAAAGAACACTTGGGGTTAACCTCATTCAACATTCAGCTCCAGAGCCCACCTGTGAGGATGGTCACAGAGGTTACAGTGAGGAAAAATGTGATGGACACTCTCCAGGGTTTCCCAAGTGTGTGCCACAAAAGAGGGACAGGGTGCGATTCAGGACATCAAAAAGGTTCCAGAATCAATAAGTTGGGGAAACACTGAAACAAAATTAAACAGTTATCTTTACTACAGATCTCACTCCAAAGGGCGACTATGATACTTAGTATATCCCAATATATCTGATCCTTTTAAAAGGCCTCACCTTGGGCTGTTACTATGTGGAACACCCTCTTGAAAATGCTATCTGAACCTTTCTTGAACCCATTTTTGTTTGCAAAGTGGACACAGCCTGGGGCAAGAAATCCCATGTGTTTTCCATTCTAAAATGTTCCTAATATGTATTTTTTAACCTTATGTTTACAACCCAGCTTAGGAAATTCTTCACAAGCCACCATCTAGGAATTTGCTGCATGTATTTTAGAGCCTTCGATGACTATGATACTCCTTGATGGATTCCTGGAGTGATAGAGCATGCATCTCCGGTGCCAAGCTACAGCTGCTCCCTTCCCTTCCCCTCCTTGCTCCAGCCCAGCTCTGCTGGGCTCGTGATGATCGTGATGATCGACACTGCACAATGTCTTGTCTGGTGGCCCCTGTGCTGCATTGAGGGAAACCTGTAATGACTATGCTCAGCAAGTATAAAACTATCCTCCTAAACTGATGCCCAAGTGATAACTTCCTCTGTTCAAAGAGGCCTGATTAAAAACCCAAGCTTTCTCAGCTTTAGCACAGGCCGAGTTTCCATGGAAACATAATTTTAAGAGGAATATCTTAATTTAACTCTCCAGACCGTTCAGATGGCCTTAGGAGCCCAGTACATGGCTGCCCTTCCCAAGAAGTCAGTTGGCTGGGGGGAGTGAGGGGGGGTGTCCTGACTCACGGAGAAGAGCTGCCCTGTCTGGTGTGAGCCAGAGAGGAGATAGCCAGCCATCCAGGCAGGAGATAGGCAGACTCGGGCTGCAGGGAGCTCTGCAACTCTGCTGTAAAGACTTCTATGTCCAGAAGGGAAACACCCAGCTCAGAGTATAAGGATATAATACTTACCACTATATGATAAGTTGAGAAAACTGAGGTTCAGAGGAGGTGAAGTTATATATAATTTGGATGCCCACAGGTAAATGATGGATGTGGGGCTCCAGGCCAGGTGAGAGTTAGCTTTAATTTCAGGTCAGTTGTTCATTCCCCTTAGCTACCCAAAGACCATGGGTGAGGGATATCCCATCAGAGCTCTGACCTCCTGAGATCCAAACTACACTTAGATGTGTCCTGTTGCCCCCAAAGTGGGCTGGGGTTATTCTAGTGAAGATAGATTCTATTCTCTCATTTCCAGGGAGAATGCCCCAGGTTTTCTGTGCTGCATTAAATGCTCAACACAGAGTACCTCTATTCCTACCTCCCAGGCTTTTCCAGTATTATGTAATATGGTTGGACTCCCAGCAGCACTATCTACAAATGCTCTCAGGCCTGGCAATGACAGCAGGCTCCTGGAAGCCCCACCTTCCTATTCTCCAGAAGCTAACCTTCAGATGTTGTGGGAGTGACTTGGGCCTTCCTAAGACATAATCTTGGGCATGCTTCAACCCCAGTCCCTGGTTATTGATTTACCAAGTGCCAGCTGCTTCCAAGTTTTTCTGGAGACACTTGGGTATGTAAAACCTAAGAAAAAAGACACCTATTAAGAAGGGTTCCTGGTGGCTAACTGGGCTAAAATAAAATAAAATAAAATAAAATGAAATAAAATAAAGCAGAGCCTCACTGTCACTTCTGCACAGAGGCCTCTCACACAAACTCCACTTCAAGGAGAAGCCTGCACCAGGTTTCCGTCTGCTGAGCCAGCCCTTATAAAGGAGCTCCTGGAATCCTATTTCAACCAATAGGACTGAGGCTATTCCCACCCAATTGGAGCTGTGCAGCTCCAACCAATTAGAGTGGCTCTATTCTGACCAATCAGGACAGTGTTTTTTGGGCCAAACTGTGAGGATTTGGAGTCCTTATTTGCATGAAGATGGATGAACCAGTCAGGGACCAGCAGTGGAGATTTCTGTTCATATAAGCCAGCTCCCCTCTGGCTGGGCAGTACACTATTCCTTTTCACTGAAGACTGAAGACAGTCTCGTTGGCTGAGCTGAAGCACGGAAGACGTCTGGGAGAGCAAAGCTGAGCAGATCAGCTCATCATAGCACAGCACAGCACAGCGCAGACAGACTGGCATGGAGCAGAGCACAGCAGAGCAGACCATCCAGCAGAACAGAGCTGTCTAGCCAGAGAGGGGCCTGGCCCCAGGGCTGCCTCACAGCCAGCCTTGCTGTATCACAATTGAGCTGTTTTGCACTGAACAAAGTTTCCTTCTTCATTGCAACCCAAGTTGAGGATTCTTGTTGGCATTGAATTGGTGACAATGGCCATCGGTTGACAGGTACAAATGCAAGTAGCTTGGGCAAGGATCAGGACCTTGTATGTGATTCCACGGAAGAATTAGGCCTCTGTGTGGTCTGCTCCATTAAGCAAACATTTTAAGAATGCACCCTATTACCATTTAAAAATCCTTTAAAATGATGACAAAATATATAATTTTCCATATACACTGAAAACACCTTTCGATATGGGACATCCCTGAGTGGGCTGGAGTAGGTTTTGTTATCTCCCACAGGACACAGATGCCACAATGGAGCGAGCATTTTCTAGCTGTGGGCATTGAGTTACTCTTGTAAAACTGTTTTGGATGCTCTTTGCTATTAATACTGTATTTCAATTTCAAGAAATATAAAAATGTTTAAACAGAACGCACTTCTCTGCACTCATTTTGCACTACACTTTCATATGTCATCTTCTTTAATCCTCATGACGCCTTATTGTGCTCAACACACAGCCAGGAAACTAAGTGTCAGCCACACTAACTCTCCACACACACCTAGAATGTGGCAGAACTAAAATATATTTCAAAAAAGGAAGGAAGATACATGTGGATCTGTGGATCTATTTATTATTGACCTTCAAACACACACACACACAAAAATATTTAAGTACTATGTAATTTCAAAATCACAGAAGTCAGAGGAAGGCATTTCCCCTTAAAGTAGGGAGTCTTACAGTCTTTCCTCCTGTGAAACTTCAACCAACGTGATGAGTTATGGGAGCCCGCCATGCAGAATAGCGATATGTATCATAATTGCAGTTCTCCGTGTGAGCTATCTATCAGAAACCTTAATGTAATTGCCAGACTGAATCCTAATTCATCTCTGAGAGAAGCTTATTACTTTGGGGGTGTTGTATTACATGCTTTTAAATCACACACAAGTATAGCTGCAATGATCTATTTAGTCTTCAATGTTTTAAACATCGCTGCCTGTGTCTACATTAATTCCCCATCTGCCAGCCAGCTCAGATAAGACACTGGTCGACGGTAGGGCGATCTAAGGACCCTCTCTGTGCTAGTGTTTCCACCTCTGTCTATGTCCTGCCAGCCCATGCTCCTTTCCACGAGTGCCACAGTGAGCTTCTGAAAACACAAATCTGCCCGGGGGGTGCTTGCCGAACATCCTTGAATGGCTCCCCATCGCCAACCAGACAGAAGGCTTCTCACTCTCCAGCTACCGCCTGCCCATCTCACTTCATCTCACACTTCCACTCTCTTCAAGCAGAGTTATGGATAACACTGGAAGGAGTTAGCATCGGGCCAGAAATCAGTAAAGGGAGCCAGGCCTGCCTGTTGCCTCTCAGGGGCTGTAAATATTCTGGACGTGAAGTGCAAATTTGACAACCCCTCTTGGAATAATAATTTAAAAAAAGACAAAATGGTAAAAACCACGATAGAGAAAGTGATCAATATAGAAAACTGCAAACATAACACAACTTGTATTCCAGAAGAAAACACCAGTACAGAATAGATTCTGTAGAAGCAACAAAGAAAGACATAAAAGAAAAAGAAATCTGTTGAGCCAAATAATGACCTAAGAGGATCACCGCATTAAAAAAAAAAAAAAAAAAAATCCTTGAAGAAACTCACTCTTAGTAACCTTCTGCAAAAATACAAATTTGAAAGGACAAAATATGGTCTAAGAAGTACCCACGAAAAAATTATAAAATGGGTTTGCTGCCAAAGAAATGAGCCAGGCTGCCCTCAGGCTTCGCCTTGGGGACACTCACTGCCAGGGCACAGGCTATCAAGTTGTGAAGGGAAAAGGTGTTGGACCCCACCAAGGAGCAGCAACCACGCTGTCTTTCATTTACGGAAATGTTATCTTTAGCCCATCAGGCTCAGAAAGCATGTCCCTGTTGTGCTCTGTAAGAATGTTGGTAAAGGGGGTCCATGGAAATGAGCTCAGTCCAGTCAAATCCCAGAAAAGTAAAATGAAGAGCTCAGGGCCAGTAGCCTCCAGTGTAAATGGGCTGTCAGTGCTACCAGTTAAACACAGTATCCAAAAATAGGTAGTGCTTTGATTGGGGCTACAAAACTGCAAATGTCAAAACTTCTTAAAAAACAAAGATACAAAATATAACCTCACCTAACAGGGAGAAGCATACCCAGCTCAGCTTCCCCTGCACAAGCCTCCAGGCCCCCTCGGCCTGGGCGAGGCCCCTCGTCCCGGCCCCTGGGCTTCTCCCTCGCAGGGCTCACCTGGCTGACATGCTCTTTATTTGTTTCATGCTTTCTTTGCCATTAGAAGAACGTGAGCCGCTCAGAGCAGGTGCTATTTTATATGTGTTTCTCCCTCAACGTGGAATGTGGTTTGTAACTGTGAATGTTTATTGAGAGAATCAATGGGGACAAACATGAATGTTCCTCCATTGCACTCCAGGCAACCTTCCCTAAGGGCATAACCTCTGATTCCTGGTGGGGCTTCAGAGAAGGGGTACCGGAACGGCGCATTAAATCCCTACTCTGAGCATCAGCAAAGCTTTCCTCAATGTCTTCCTAAAATACAAACAAATAAAGAAATAAACAAAAAACAGGGGTGTGCTCATGACAAGGGGAACCACATAGTAGCTGTACTACATTGTAACTGCAAAGTGCCCACTAAACTCTGTGGTTCTCACCACCACTCTGAAGTCTGTTTTCTCCACTCCCACAAGCAGAGGAGGAAACTGGGGTTCACACAGGTTGTGCGCAGCATACCATAAGGAGTGGACTGGGAACGTGCCCGCATCTCTCACTATGAGGCTCATGCTCTGCCTCCGCTTTCCCGCCCTCAGCCTCCTCTGGAAATCTGTGTTAGAGACAATAATATTGCGACACACAGGAGTTTTATCTCCTGAATGTCAGCAGGATGAACCAGCATCCATCCCACCAGGCGCCTGGCTCAGGCTGCTCAGTATGCTACGGAGGGGACCCATGCTCACTGTACATTAGGCAGTTTAGTTTACCAGGAGAGCGCAGTGTCCCCTTGATGAATGGGGCCTCGATTGCATTTACATGAGAGGGGGCCTGAGAGCGGGCTTCCTTGGCGTGATAAGGGGCTGGGCGATGCATCACTGGCTGCGCCGGCAGGCAGGAGTCAGGAATGATGAATGGGGCTCCCCGAGGAAGGGCTCTAGATGGCACCCAGCATCAACACACCAGGCCCAGCCGATGTGGTGTCTGATGAGGGCTCCAGAACACTGACCCACCCAAGGCCCCGTCGCTCATACATCCTTGTACTTGTCAACAGCTGACTGAGCACCTTGTGGGAGCCACTGCTTGCTCCATGCTGTAAGTTACAGTTCTCCCCCTTAGCCTACTAATAATCTATATCTACTAATGAGAGCATCGATTACTGAGCACTGACTGTGTCCCAGACACGGTACATGCTTCATCTCCTAAATCGTCACCACTTCCCCAGGGGATCGGTGGATTCTTCAGGCAAACAATGAAAAAACAGAGACCAAGAAAGATCAACTAACATCCCAAGACATCACAGCTAATGAGTAAAATGACCTGGATTTGAATTCAGGTCTGCTGATGCCACAGTCCTTGCTCATAGATCTTTTGCACCCATGTAGATAAAAGGAGCTATGGACAAGGAATACCTAAAATGTGTCAGACACTCTGGATGCTTTGTCTGTCTTTATTCTTATGACAACCTCATGAGGTAAATACTTTTTTCCCGATTTTTCAAATGAGGAAACCATGGCACAGGCAGGTTAGACATATGACCAAGAACACACAGCCTAAGAGACTGGAAATTACATGCTGACTTCAAAAATTCTCCCCAGTGCCCTCCTGGGCTGCCAGGGGAGTGGCAGGGGAGGTGCTTGCAGGCCTTTGGTCTACAATGTGGGTGCCTCCAAATAAACACCTTCACCAAATGTGAGCTTCACGCAAGGATACAAGTTACACTTAAAAAAAAAAAAAGGATATCTGAAGTAAAAATCTCAAATGTTCACATCTGTTAAATCTTGGAGGTGAACAAACAAACTCTATTATAATATGTTATGTATGTATAAGTGTTTCATGATTAAAAGGTAAAATATGTGTATTACACATGAAGAAAGTGGTAGAAATCGGGTTTTGACAATGTACTGTAGTTACATAAGACGTCACCATGGGAGAAGCTGCGGAAAGGCTACCCCAGGCCACTTGGTGTTATTTCTACAACTTTCTAGGAGGTTAATTAGTTCAAAATAAAAGTTTTTAAAAATGAGTGTTAGGAAACAATTCAAACGAAACACCCCATTTGGGATCACCTCTGTGCTGCAGTCAGGGGAGACTGAGATGGCCACTCTGGTTTTTGGATTACAAGTTTCTTGGTATAATAAGAATCGTATCCCCTAAAATGTCATGACTTCATGCTCTCACACCTCCTAACTGCGAAAACACTATCGACTCTCCCTGCTGAGAACCTAATTATGCACCATGCCTACACTTCTGGTTGTCTCCGGTGTTAATCTCACATGGTCCACTCAGCTTCATCTCCTTCCTCTGGCAAAGTCCCCAAGCTGGACGTCTCCCACTTGTCCAAATGGACTGTCCCTCCCCCGCAGAGCTCCAGGAGCCAGGGGGACCACATCAGTGAGCTCCCTTGTTGGCCCTCTAGTGGTTGGGTTCAGCAATGGTGACCCCTGCAGGATCTGAAGGAAGGGGGGATGTTGGGCTATTTACTACCCCAGCTCCCTCCCCTTAGGTCACTGCAACATGGCTGAGTCCCTCCACCAAAAGGAAGGTCACAGCTCCTGTGAGCTCTTGGACCCCCCCCCCCCCCCCCCCCCCCGCCCAGCTTTATCTTCAGGTTCCTTAAAGAGGCTTTCCCTTCAAGCCTGGGGGTGGTCACTGTACCCTGGCATGTCTAGCCTAGGGACTGCACTAACTTATCATTCGCAAGATCCTACCTACACTTCTGTAAATAATCCCTCATATTGACATTTCTTCCAACCAACTAATTTGAATTTGCCATCTGTCTCTTGCAAGGACGCTATCTGATAGAAACTATATTTAATGCGTTGTTTCAGCATCTACAGTATCAACCACAGAGCAGAGTTAGACCCACAGTGGGTGAGAATTGCCTGATCAGATATCTCCTTGCATGCCAATAGTTGGAGTTATGGCAAATTTATTTAAATTGATTTTTTTTTTTTTTTTTTTTGGCAAATGGAATTCTATTTTAATTGGGAAGGTTCAATGTTTCTTAATCTATTTTGGTGACACAGATCTCTTAGGAAATCTGATGAAAGCTATAGACCTTCAACCTAGAAAATACACAGAAGAATGTTTCCACAAATGTTTGCATAAATTTTCAGGCAGTTTATAAACCACAGGTTAGGAACCCCTGCAAGGAATTCATTATTTACTAAAGCAAAGAATCCTGTTGTGATGTATTTGCTTCCTAAAGCACAGCCATTTCTAAATGCATTATTATTATTATCATTTAAATAGGGATGACCCTTGGATTTACAAGTCAGTGTGGTATTGCCAAGGTCTGGGATGAAACACAAAAATTCCAGAAGCTCATAAATGAGAGAAGAGAAAAATAATAACAGGGACACTTATGTAGCCCTCACTCTATGCCCAGCACTGTTCTACTTGCTTTAGAAATATTAACTTATCGAATGCTCACAACAACCCCATGAAGTCAGTCCTATTCTTATTCCATCCTAGTCTCCTCAAGCCCTGGAGATTAGCCTGGCTCTTTCCACCCACAATAAAAAATTGGCCTGGCTCCTTTCAAGGAGATCACTTTGTGACTAAGAAATTAGACTCAAGAAGGGTCCCAGGGCCGTGGCTCCTGACAGCCCTCTCCTCCCTACTTCCACAGACCCTGTTCTCACCACTGTCGTTTCACTCACCATCTGCATGATAGTCACTGCTTGCGCACTGCTGTTGTCATCAGAACAGTGGATTACAACACCTTTCCCACTGCGACACACTTGACCCAGAATGTAGATTATAGTATATTATTATAATAATTAAACCCAGAATGTATTGAAAGCTTCCTGTGTACTGGACTAGCCCTGTCCTAAAGTTTTAGAGGCCTTACACTTCGACTGATCCTCATGACAATTCCATCCTTGGGAGTGTTATTATTCCCATTTTACAGATGGGGAAGCAGAGGCTTGGAGAGGTTAAACAACTTGCCCTGGGTCAAATGGCTAATAAATAGTGGGTCTGGAATCTGCCCCTGGCAGGTTGTCCCCAGATTTTGGCTGCCTTCCAGGGTTAAGACGGTGCCATGGGGCATTTCTGCATATCCCAGCCTGCTGGCCCTAACATCACCCTTGTCTCTGCCACAGGAATGCATCCTAGTAGACAAGGAAGACTGACATTAGAGTGACAAGCTTGAACCTGCTCTAAATGTTTTGAAGTCAGTGATTCGCTAATTGCATTGTTTTGTCCATTACCAGGAACACAGTACTTGCAACTGCTGGTGGATGCAGCCCGGGTGCGTGCGCACACGCTGTGACTAGGCCAGTTATGCCCGGGAGGGCCTAGATATGGCCATCTCTGTGTTTGCCCAACCCAGCCTAGGCCCTGGCATAGGCTCTTGGCAAGTATTTAAATGAATGCATGCACGGGCACAGGAATGAATCAAGTTGGAATGGCACAGGTAATTAGGGGGAAAACTGACAAAAGGATTGAGAGGAGAAGCAAGTAACAGAGACCCCACTAGTCTGTGCCTCCCCTCATGCCACCCAGTGTCATTCCCTGATCCTCACATTCATCCTTTAGGCTGTTGGGACTCAGAGAATATCAATAACAAACTCACCTCAACCCCCAGGCTCAGCTTTGGGTAGTTATTTCACCTTCTTAGTCCAAAGGAAACCCAGAAGTCCCTCAGGGCACTTTGTACAGGTCTTTCCAGGAGGAGAGGCTAATTTTTTCACGGCTCAGGGTCTGAAGGTGGGCAGGTGTCCTCTGGATCCCCACCCCCTGCCTTCCACCCCCTGCCTTCCACATTCAGAACTGCCAGCTCTTTCGAAGCTCGTCGTGACACCGCTGTCATCTGCCACCTGCACCTGCCACTCACCAGTGATGCCAGACCTGTCTCCCCACATTGTCAGGCTTGTCTGCATGTGGAAGGACCTGAACACCATGGGAATGGTTTCTTCACTACCGTGGCCTCTCTGCTCCTTGACCTCCTCTTGCCGAGAGTCTTCTCCTCCCATTTTGGGCACCTGCTCCTAAGGCCACACACCATCGCCAGTCACTGAACCAACTCTGAAGTTTCTGTTTCAGCCATCCACTCCTGCTCATTCACTCCGGTATAAATGCACTAACAATTCTTTGAATACATAACACCCTCTAGCCCACTGGCCCCACAAACCCTGCTGTCAACTACGTCCCCGAGTCTCCATTTCCATCCTTTAACAGCCGCCTGCTAACTGCCCCAGCAGCTGTGTATGGTATCACTAGATAGAAAGCAGCTATGATATGAGGCCCTCCCTGATTTGGCCCCGGCTTCCTTCTCCATCTCACTGCCCACCCATCCCCAAATCCTGAGCAGCCACGCTAGGCTTCTGTTTCTCAGTACGCTGAACAAGTTTCCACCCAGGCTCTTTGCATGTGCAGCTCCCTCTGCCTGGGATGTTACTCCCTCTATCTTTTCACAGTTGGCATCTAACATGCAGATTCCAGCACAAGTGCCACCTCCTTAAAGAGGTCCTCCCTGAAAAATTTAGCTAAAGTTGTCATTCCTTCCTGGTGGCTTTCTTTCTCATTTATTTATTTTTTTCTGCAGCACTTATTTTCTTTAAAGAACACTTAAAATGTGCTTACAATGCTCTAGACACTGCTTTAAGTGTGTTACAAATATTAACACATGTACACCTCATACTAATTGCAGGTGATTAGTTTTATTAATATCCCTATTTTATAGATGAAGAAACTGAAGCACAGAGGAACTAAGTAACTTGCCTAAGGTCCTATAGCTGTCACCCATCAGAGCCAGGATGAGCCCTGGCACTCAGGTGAAGACACTGGAGTGTATGCCTTCTAGGGGCCCTGCTTGATGGGGGGGGGTATGAAGAGGAGTGAAGTAGTGCAGTGTACCCTAGGCTAGAAGCGGAAGGAGCTTGAAGACTCTCTGTATGACCTTAAGCAAGCCCACCTCTCTCAGAGGTTCAATTTCTTTATCAGTGAAATGAGGACTTTGAACTTGATGACTTCATGAGCCTTCCAGCCATGACCATGATAATTTGTCAGCCTCGACATTAATGGGTAGGTGATCTGGGAGCTTAACTCAGGTGTCATAGGTATTACTAGTACAACCACCTCTGTGACTACTACTACTTATAATATGATGATGATATTTGCTATTTGTTGAATATCTCCTACTGTAACCCTGTTCTTCATATGCTCATCTAATCATCACATATGCCCTTAAAGATTACCCTCATTTTATAGAAAAAAATAACTGAGATTCAGAGAGGTAAACAAAATCACCCAATTCACACAGCCAAGATTTGGCCAAGCTGGATTCTGAAACAAGGTGGACTAGACCCTTCCCTTACCCGTCCACCTTCCTCCAGCAGTCCTTAGTGTTTTTATTTACATTCTTCTGAGCATTTATCACCCTACCTCTTATTTTTTATTCTTTTTATTTATTTTATTTATTTATTTTCTCCCTACTAGAATGTGAGATTTATGAGGGCAGGAGTCCCTGTTTACTTTGCCCTCTGACATATCCTCGGAGTCCTAGGATAGTGCCTCAGTGGGGAAGTGCTGCCTGAGGGACTGACTTCCAGGCAGGCTCCCTCCATGCTGTGTCCCTATCTGTGAAGGTCATGAACTGACCAAGCTACCGTGTCAATGGTGGCAAACTACAGCCTGGTGGCCACAGCCAGCCTGTGCCCTGGCTCTGTACAGCCCACAAGCTAAGAATGGTCTTTGCATTTTTAAAGGGTTGCAAAAGAGGGAGAGGAAGAAAACGAGGAAGAAGTGCACCAGCAGCAGCACCAACAACCAACATGTGATAGACCATACGGCCCACAAAGCCTAAAACATCCTGACCTTTACAGAAAGAGTCTGTGGTCCCCTGCTCCCGGAGATCAAGGCGATCGGCGGGCATGCCAATCCCTCGGGGACCCTCCAGAGAGCATGCTGTGCCCACTGCTATGTGACCCCTCAGACAGACACTCTCCCACGTGACCCTGAGCGGTGCACGCTCTTCCTTTGCTGTTAATTCCACGTTTCCAGCCCATTAGGGGAGTTAATGTGGTACACAGTAGAGCACTCAAGAGGTTTCTTCATGAGAATTTCCTAGGAATCCATTTCTTGGGAGTAAAGGCATGCTTTATTATCTAATAAAAGAGTTATACTGTGAATCAGGAGTCCATGATTCAGCTAACGTGATTCCATTAGTGGTTATCGCCACTCCTGGCCATTTAGCTTCTGTTGTGCACCAAATGTTCTTCCTCTCACATCTATCCATTGCATTTTTCTGGCTTTGAAGTTAAGAGGGGCCATCCAGGTTTGCCTCCTCCTAAGTGCCAAACTGGCACAGCTAATAGATTCATACTGTTAAAAATGCACTGACGAGCTCATGCAGTGGGGGGAGTTATCCTGTGAATGCAAAACGCGCTGAAAGCTGGTGTGCGCCTACGGAAGTCAGAGCTGTAGTCAAACCCAAGCGATATTCTAAGGGCAGTGTGAGAAACATCCTTCTGCGAGAGAACCACAGGAAGATGTACCACATTCAGCTCCACTCTGCTCCTGATTGGATCAAAACTGTAATTAATGATCCCCCCTTATAGTTGCCTTTTTACTTCCTGTAAAGCTATTACTGGTATCAATTTCAAACATCAGGTTTGTGTATTTTCCCACTAATTCAGAGTGGGTAAGAAATGGTTTTCTCAGGAGAAAAGGTAAGAGAAAGCTACAGGCTTCCTGTGCTTGCCCACGCTTGGGCTGGCAGTGACATCACCTTCCTGAATGCCAGGCCTAGCTTTTCCAGGGGTGATCTGCAGAGCTGGGAGTTCCCCTGCTGGGGACAGTCCCAATGATAAGTCACATGCTTCCTCTCACCACTGAACTGTGTGTGAGCCTAACCTCCTGTTTTCCACCCACCCCAGCACATCCCCTGCAGTAGCCTTTGATTTACATGCAGGTGGAGCTGAGAAGGTCACTGAGGACTTGGTGGATCCCCAATACATTGTGGTTCTTGCATGAGCCTTGAGGCCCAACTCAGCCTATTCTTTCACTCTTCCTGCTCTCATGGCCTCCCTTTGCTCTGAATCTGTGAAAACAGTGCTCTCATATCCTGTAGACAGTCCTACGAGGAGGAATTCTCCAGCCCAGAGGATGAATAGCAGGCCCACTGAGAACGCAGTGAGGAAGCCCAGAAGATACCCATCTTCTGTATGTGGAAACCGAGGCTCAGGCAGCCTCTACCAGCACCCACATGACAGCTGAGGAATCCAAAGTCAGTGCTGTATCTGAGATGCAGGATGCCCTGCTGCCCACGCAGCCAGCAATCAGCTGGACTCTCGCTCACGGCTTCCCTGGACTGAACATTTACTACCTGTTGGTTGGTCCACACCCATTACTTCACTTAATTGTGTCTTGTCTGGACAGCTCACCAGCCTTGCTGGAGTAACAAAAGGAACTAAGGCCTCTCCTTTCTTCCATTGCTCACTGTCTAGTGCAAGGGTGAGCATGCACAATGGTGCTCATTGCTAATTAATGACTGACCCTGGATTGACTTGATTCTGGGATCCTGCTGAGTGAATGCTGTAGAGTCACATCATGTCCTTTGCTTGTAATCCAGGAGAAAGCCATTTAGAGAAGCAAGCAGTGGGAAGGGGAAGAAATGTGAGCACGACCTGCTGAAACTTAGAGCTATGACTCCCCCACCCCCAGTTCCTAAACAGGCATTTCACTCCTTCTGGGCCTATCACTAGTGGGGAGCAAGGCCTTCTCTCTCTCTCCCATTTCTGCCCTCCTTGGCTTCCACCTGGACACTCTGCTGGTGTTATTGGCCTCTGAGGCTGCTTCTGCACCTTCATCTCCACCACTCCTGCCCTCTCTGTCTTGGAAATGCAAGGACAACATGAGAGGAATTATTAATAAGTGAAGTGACAATAATAACCGCAACTGCCACTTAAAGAGCCTCTGCTCTATTCCAGACATGATACATGTTTCTGTCTTAGGAGAGAATGCATTGTCCATATTCGGAAGATAAGGAAATTGATCTTCAAAGAGATTAACTTGCCCAGCATCTGTAATGCAAACCCAAGAGTATCTGAAATTGGACCATGTGCTCCCACTGCAAACTTGCCAACAGAATTCATTCTGAGGCCAACTATCCCTCGGTCCTCTTACCTGACTGTGTCTTCCAGATTGCTCCACACTGAATTATGCCCATTTTTACCTCTTCTAACCACTGTCATTTATGAAAGACAACGCATCATTTCCTTTCTAAGCCTCAGCATTGCCCAGGTCCTCCAGAGCATTTAGCTTTGAAACATGCAGAAAGTCCCAGCAGTGATGAGACCAAATGACGAATCATTGCTTTTTTCTGGGATTGGAAAGCTTTCCCATCATTCTCTTTGTCCAACAGCTCATTCATTGTCTGGTCCTTCAGTTTCAACAGATGGCCTATATTAGTCAGCTTAGGCTGCCATAACAAAATACCCCGGATTGGGTGGCTTAAATAACAGAAATTATTTTCTCACAGTTCTGGAAGCTGGAAGTCCAAGATCAAAGTGTTGACAGATTTGGTTTCCTCTGAAGCCCGTTTCCTTGGCTAGCAGGTAACCATTTTCTCACTGTGCCTTCACACATGATCTTTCCTCTGCTTTTCTTATAAGGACACCAGTCATATTGGATTAGAACCCACCCATATGACCTCATTTTACCTTAATTGCTTTTTTAAAGGCTTTATCTCCAAATATTGTCACATTCTGAAGTACTGGGGTTGAGACTTCAACATATGAATTTGGGGGGCATAGTTCAGCCAATAGCATGGCCTGAGAAGGAGGCAGTTAGCAGCAGGACATCTCAACAACCTAGTTACCTACAGGCAAAGGGGTGAAATACAAGGAACACAGAATCCAGCTGGGAAAACTGAGCCCCAGGCGTGACTCTGCTCTGAGCTCTTGTTGTGACTAATCTTTCCTCCTGTCCCAGGGTTGCTCTGCTAACCCTTTCAATCTATGGCTGTGGACGATCTCTGAGGAGCTAAAAGCAAAGACCACTGCCATCGATATTCAAATTTCCATTAAAAGGAGAAGGGGCAGTGATAGTGTTGTTAACAGAGAATTGATTTCTGCTTCCTCCCTTCCCTGATGCACATCTTCAGTTAGCTCCCTTCCAGGGAGCTAAAATCATGGGGGCTGTCCTGGACCTGCTCTGTGTTAAGAGATCCTCCAGCTCGGCCTCATGGCATCCTCACCATGGCCCTGGTAGAGGTACTGCCTGCTCTGATTCACAGCTAGAGGAAAGCAGGCTTCAGGAGGCCTGGCAGTGGAGCAGGCTTGCGGATACATGCACCCGTTATGTGCACTGAGGACACTGAGCTCTCTGAGACCTCTCTGACTGTGAGGGGGTCCCAAGCTGCCGAGGCCACCAGGATGTAACACATAACATGGGAACACATGGGAGAGAAGAAGTGGACAGAGCAGGGTCATCCTTTGTCACATGGTGAGCAGAGGAATATTCACTGAGGGAGTGGAGACATCTGAGCAGGGGGGGGTTGGGGCATTTCAGGAATAGGAACAGCATGGTAGATGCAGGAACATCCTAGCAAAGCTGTATGTTCACTTGTCTGCATGGAATTCTGGAGCAGAAAGGTGGGTTATCTGCAGAACAGGAGCAATGACAGAAGACAGACGAAAAGCAGATAACACCCAGGTTTCAAAAGGGGCAAAATGGTAGATTCGAGAAATTAGAGCTGGAAAGCCTGATGGAAATAGTTAGCACACTTTCCCAGTGGGTCTTAGATGGGGGGCACCTGAGTACTTAAAAGAGGACTCATCCATGGCTAAGAGCTACCTGGGCACAAACACAGCAACCCAAACTCTTTTCTGACTGAGCAGAAACCTGGAAGAAGTCATGTCTCCCAAGTCTGTGGCTGGTGCTCCAGTGATGAATTTAGGTGATAAGGGGACTCAGTGATGAAGGACATTCACTCACACCTCACTGGAACCACAGTAAGGCAAAGTGAGGTGTCCATGGGGCAAAACTGAAGAAGGTGCCCCCTCCCAGCATCAGTGCAGGTGCAAGATCTGCCCTGACACTCGGCACACCTGAACTTTGTGCCCTGACCTCACCCTGCTCTTGGCCCTGCTCAAGGATAGAAAGTCAGTCCCTTCTCAATTCATGATCAAATCCATCTGACTCCTCAGAGAGAAAGCTAATATGTCAATAAACCTGGCTGCACTCTCTCTGGCTTTGAACAGGCCTTGTGCTTGGAGCTTCCCCCAGGCAATGGTGTGGAGTTAGAATTTAATAATACTGCTTTGATTTCATCATGTTTACTTTTCCAGACTTAGAGCATGTGATATTAGTTTTCCATTCATGGTTGAAGTACAAAGTTTTCTTATAAAATAAAATTAATTGAGTTAAAAAGTGAGTTCCTTTGAAGAAGCTATGAGGTCAATGACAGGGCAGGAGATGTGCAGGTGAGGAAACATTGGGAGGGTTGGACTACGTGACTACAGCTGAGAAACTTGAGGTTTCCCCACTTCAGCTATGCAGGTTAATCTGAGAGGGGCAAGGAAAGAGCATGTCCCCTGGCATTAAATACCACACCAGACACTGTCCACTGAGTGAGAGGCCATTCCTGCCCCAGGACAGTGGGAGGTAGGCTTTTGTTTCTGGCTTTACATTTTCATTAAAAACCAAGGCAGTAAACTTGCTGCTCCCAGGATTTCGTAGCATAACATCTGGGCCTGCTATGCACTCAGTTCAGCAAGCTCCTCTATGCAGATTTCTGATCAAACCTAGGAAAGCCACTTTTCATTTCCTGAAGGATGAGAGCCTGTGACAGTGAGAATAATAGGACAGAGACAGTTTCTTGGTAAAACATGTCCTTAATGTTTCAACCCACCTCTCGGGACGTGACACCTTGGTGACCAATGAGGATATGGCTCTGATGCCTTTACTTGAAAAGAATCCCAAACACAAAGGCTTTTGGCCCAGGCTGTGCTGCTGATGTGCAGAGATCAGAAGGGGACAAGCTAGTTTGGGGAGAAAATCTAATCAGAAGCAGGAGCTTTGTCTGCCGGTCCTTTGTGGAGACCTCCTGTCCACACTCCCCTGCTCAGCCCTGCGCAGTGGAAATGAAGAATGAGCTCTCTTGTGACCGCCCCCCCCCCCCCCAAGAAATGAGGCTGCCCAGCATTTCATGATTTTATACCTTTGAACACTGTACACACAGAGAGGAAAGCTCCGTATGTTTTGTAAAATGTCATGAACCCCACTGCAGGGTCCTCTAATTAAGAAGGTGAAAGAAAATAAACAGGCTTAGGAACTGAGGAATGAAGTACAGTTCCCAGATCCACCTCTCACTTGTTCATAGCATGTGATTAGGAATAATCCTTGTAACTCCTGGAGCCTCAATTTGCTCAACTGTCAAATGGACTGGTGCTTCCTTCCTTCCTTCAGAGAACAACCGATATAATCATCAGAAAGCATATGGAAAATAGAGTGTCGGCCAAACCAGAGGCCTAGTTATAAAGAAGGAAAACAAAGTATCCAGGCCCAAGAGTGAATCTGCAAAAGTCAAGTTGTAAGTCACATCAGGGCAGGAGAGGGTACACTGCAGCTGCTGTCACCAACAGGGTTCCTATGACGGCTCCTGGAAGGGCTGGCGCCCAACAGCAGAAAATGTTAACAATGCAGTGGAGGTGGTTGTTGTGAAGCCAGGACAGTGAAAACAATATCAATCTATTTTTTATTCATTCATTATTTTGGTTCATGCAACAAATACTTGAGTGGCACACCTACTGTGTGCCAGGTACAAGGAATAGAAATGATAGAAATATGACATCCTGCCTCCATGACCCTTGGAATCTGTGGCCCACAAACCTGGAACAGGTGTGTAGGGGTCCTTTGAATGAAAGCAGCCAACTGAAGGTACAAGTTCTGCGGTGGGAATCACATGGAACTTATTGTGAGAGCTATTATCTCTTTGTCTAAGACAATCCTTTCATTCTCCCAACACAAGTTTATTGAAAAGCTTGGCCTTGAGGATGCAGCTTCAGAGAATCACCTCATGAAATCCTGTTCCCCAAAAACATACAGGCTGGTGATGGAGGTGAGCAGAAGAGAGAGAAAAGACAGGATGCTGCGTCATGACAGACACGGGGGCGGTGAGGGCACCATGGGGACACCTAACCCAGCCCACAGTTAAGGACAGGGATAGCGGGGAGCTGCCTTAGCAAAGAACCAACAGATGCAAAGCTCTAACAATGAGCAGTTTAATATAGCTAAAGACAGGGCCGGAGAGTGAGGAGCACAGCCACTGAAATGGGAATCCCTAAGGTGCATGAGAGCAACATGGCATCTGCCAGAGAGGGGTGTCTGGAGACCTTGTGGGCAGGGGTGAGAAATCTGGGCCTACCTAAAGGTCGGCAAAGAGACTTTGACAGACTGTAATTATCAGTGTCTGCTCAGAGGCGGCTGCAAGTTCCTGCAGGCCACCCCAGGTTCCCAGAGCATCTCAGACTCACTGGCCTGACCCACCAGTTATCCCATATGTCTGGTATCTTCCCCATGCTCATAAGTAACTTCCCCATTTCATGCCATCAATTCAGATGTGATACATACACACACACACACACACACACTTCATTCACTGTATTGTTTAAAATTGATCTCTTTGCTCAATCTAAGAGTCCTGCTCTACCACCAATTAGTTTCATAATTTTACAACAATCTACCCGTCCAAATGCTACCTGCCTTGTTGTTCTTATCTGTAAAATAGGAATTATCATGCCCAACTTAACTTGGAGGGTTATTATAAAGGTAAATATACCTCAGGAACCTTTGAAAAATTTAACCCGGAGCAAATGGAATTACGCAACCAAAACTCTAAACCCCACAACTCCATTCCCCCCCTGTGTGAACGGTGCAGAAACAGGGCAGGAAAGGGTTGGAGAGGAAGGTGGCTGGTGCCCTATGCCCTATGAGCACAGGCGAGGAGGAAACACTCTCTGGACTGGGTACCAGGAGGGCAGGCCCAGAGAGGGGAATTCCTAGGAATGCAATGTGAAAGTCCCTGGCCATGGTGCTGACTCAGAAGCGGCTCCCTTCCTACAACTGTAGTGAAGTCCTGAGAGCCTGTGACACTGAGGGAGAGAGTTGGGGTCTGCAGGCTCTCTGTGGCTGAACCCCCTAGGGTTCAAAGGGTCTCAGCAGACCATGAGGAGCACAGCTGGGGTGTTTGGTGTTCTGAATTTGACATGAATTGGGCACAGTGGTGTGCCAGGAAACCACCCCTCCAGAAAACAAAAACAAAATCCTCAATTTGTAGTGTTTACTGATTTCTATGGTGCAAAAACTCCCATCACAGCCAATTTCAAGTCACCAATGGTCTGAAAATTGGTTCCAAAAATTCCATAATATTTAGCAATTGGTTCCAGCAAGCTGGTGGAGCCAACTCCAGCAAAACACCCAGACACCCATCAGAAGGATGGACTTGGCATCTCAGAACCTCTCCAGAAAATTACTACAAATACATTATGAGCCATTTTCTCTAATAAGCATTTGTACTTCAGTTTGGTTAAATAAAAAATTAGCCCAAAAAGGATTTTTATGATGTGTTCTTCTCATCTTCTGTCTCCAAAGGTATGTTCAAAAAGCAGTCTTTCCATAGTTTCAATAAGCAGGATGTGCCGAGAGCTCTAAAGGGCAGACTGTTCACGTTCCTTCTCTCACAGTGCTTGCTGAGCCAGACATGCAGTCCTACACAGTTCAGCTTGCCTTTGCTTGCAACTGAACATTTTCCCCAGATGATACACATCCATGAGAAGCTAGAGGTGAGAGCGACTGCAGCCTCAGATTCATCCATATTTGACAGAGAGATGAATAATTATTTCCCACTTACTGAGTTTATGAAGGAAACCACGGCACTCTGCATAGATACACAGCACGTGGCTGCACCTCCACCACTCTCTCATTGAGATTTCCCCATGAAGATGCACTCCCGTAAATTATAAGGCTCCTCTTATTGCAGGCTTTAAAAATGTATATGTTTATACACCTGGAAATTTAGGGGGAAAGAAATTATTTGGAGTGTAGTGAAAAACACACTTTTCTTTGCTCCTTTACCCTGTTACCTTACTTCTTCTGTGATTTCAAAAGCAAAATAAGCTTCAAAAATAATGGCTTTCCTAAAATCGCTTAGAAGACAAGTAGTTAAAGCATGCTTTCTGTTTCTTTTGCCACCCCTTCACAGAACAGAGGTGACAATTCCATCAGGAGGGCTAGAAAGAACAATCTTCTCAAGCAGGAAGTGAAAGCCAAGTTTATTTTGAAGAAAGACATTGGATTCAACAAAATAAAAAATTTCTTCCATTTCTTTTACTGGGGTTTTGAGCTCTTCATTCCCACACTTTGCACATACTTTTGCATTATGAGGGGGTAGTGTACTGGTTAAGAGCATAGGCTTGAAGCCCATTTGTGCAGCCCACTAGCTCCATGGCCTTTGACAAGTCATTTGTACTCTCTGAACCTCAGTTTCCATATCTGTAGAGTGAGTGCAGCTTCCCAGAGCACTCTAAGGATTAAATGAGAGAGTGCATATAATGCCCTTGGCAGTGAACAATCCACAAATGATGGTAATAGTGGTCTCTAGCTGCTCCAAACATATGTGCCTTATCTTTTTAACTATACATTGATGCTTTAGGGAATTGGCTGTTTTTTTCTCCTCTTGTAGGTCTTAGGCACACATGAAGTATAGGTGCTAAGCAAGGTCTTGCAGACTGATATGTTGATGAATCAGGAGGTGAGGGCAAAAAGAAAGAGATCTGGGCCCCAGATAAGGAGACCCTTGTGAGAAGGGAGGAAGTGGGAGCACTCTGCTGTGTTGAGACATTCTGGCTCAGATCTAAGCAGGGACTCTGCTCCTCCACCACATGGTTTCAAGGGTTGTCTCAGGGTAGCCTTGTTAATGAGATATCTCCAGGTGGTTTGCCCTGGTGACTCACATTTTCACTGGAGAGATCACCTCTCTGACTTGGCTAACAAAGATGAGGTCTTTCTGAGCCCACATCCATGCGCTCTTTACCATGGACTGGGGTATCTGGCTGGGGGACATGAGTAATGAAACACAATCTCAGATGGAGAAGGCAGGGAAAAAATAGACACATGGAGCAGGACATGGGCTGTGTCTGTGGAGACGGGGTAAATAGAGAGCATAAAAAGAGAGATGACTCCCCGGGCACTGGACTATTTCAGACTATCCAATGGAATCATTGTCCCTTCTTGGACAAGTGACCTCAAGAATAAAAGCCCATGAGATGGGAAGTGCGGAGTGAGCCATGCTAAGCCTTTAATGTATAGCTTTTTCCCCTGAGGACAATGGAATGGGGTTGAGGAGCCCAGGAACCCTCTGGAGCACAATCAGAGTCTGGAAAATGGCTCTGTCCTACTACTCTGCTTCTCTTCCCTGGGAGCACATGCAAGTTCCATCCCATCCTGGGAGCCATGCAGGAAGCAGGAGCAAAAGCCATCAACCATCTCTCCAGAAGTTTATTGTCTGGTTGAGGGGCAGCAAAGAGACCCAAAGACTGAGAGTTAGAAAGCTGTGCCCTTACTCCATGTGTAACCATTAAGTCAATGAACCTTGAGGAACTGCAGCTTTCCTTTAGCTACAATAGAAATAATGATAATAATGATCCCAGCACTTGCAGCAACTATTAACTCTCCAAGGGAATTATTTTAAAACATTCATAGTTAGCTTTTTTATGTTTCCCAATAATAAAGAATAAAATAATTTGAAGGAAGAGCACAGTGAAAAGTCCTGACCTCAGAATTAATGTCCTGTCCTCTCTACAAAAGTGTAGAAATTAATTTCTTAATTCAATAACATGATGCCCCAGGATATTTAATGTTTACATTTCCCTCTTGGTTTATTGCCAAAATATTACTGTGCAAATATGCTCTGAGGTTTCTCTTCTAAAGTGACCCACTCTCCGATCTTTTGAATTTCTTTATTAAAGTTGTGGGAGTGAGTACTTCTGTAAGGAAGATGTTAGTCATATTAACATTCATTTAGAATTAAAGAAGTTAATCCTGGTTAAAAATCCCAAGCAAGCACAGACCCATTTAAGTAGCATGCTCTTCAAAATAAAACGTTTGAAAATTCAAGGTAAAACCTGAACATTAAGGTGAAATTATTCGAAGCTTTTAAGGTTAGTGGTGATAGTGCCTTGACATTGCCATCTTATTAAAATAAAGAAATGCTATAGCAAAACCTGGTATAAAAGTGGCATATGCAAATCTGAGAATCATGGTTCAGGAAAGCTGATGAGGGTTAGCATAACAATAGATTTGGAGGGATGACAGTGATCCTGGTTGAACTAGGAGAAAATCCGGAGAGCCTTTAACAATTTCCTTTCAATTATTGTGGATAAAAATGAGCCCCAGAGAGAAGCATGACTTCCCCAGGTCACTTGGGTGTTCATTGTAAAGCCAGAACTGGAGCATGGGCTCCTGACTCTGTCACACGAAACCCAAGTCCTCACCATCACTTTTGTTCTAGGCTGATCCTTTGGTCCCATTTCTGTGTCATCTTATAATTCTGCTGGAGACTGTGGGCCTCTCCACCAACCCTGGGGACTTCCACAGTTGGCTCAAAACTCCCCAACCTTCTGAAGAGCTGCACAGGGTCCAGCGCTCTAACAGAGCACAGACACCCCAGGGACTTTAGAAAGTCAATTAGCCTTGAAAAGACCAAGATGCAGCCTTTTCATAAAATGTACATGTCCCCAGCACATCTATTGCTGACCTCCAGAGCCAACAGAAAGCATGCTCTCTACCCACTGCTATATAGGAACCAGAGCCAGTAATCCTCCCAGTCACACAAGAGTTCCTTCCCCAGGTAAAGCAAATCAAAGCTCCTCAGGGCACAGGTCCAGCTAAGGGGTCCCTAAAGCATGAGTCCCAGACTTTCCAGGGAGTAGTCAGAGATATTGTAAGCACCTGTGCTGATGTTTTGGGCCCTGCTGGGAGAGTGGTCGCCCACACTAACACCTGGATTTCTGGGAAAGCAGGGCAAGTATCCTGGGGCCAGCAGCCTTAGACTACAGAAGAGGCAACGGTGCGGGTGGTCCTCTCCTGCTCTATATGGGCAAGAGAGAAGAGAGTCATTTCCATATGTAATATGCTGAGACCCACTGAAGACTCACATGCCAGAATTAACTCCCTTAGCCACGAACCACAGCACCTGGGATTCTACCATCAGAATCCACCTGTCTTAGTTTCTTGCGTTCAAATCTGAGCTCTATCACTTCATAGCTGCCTGGCTTGGGCGAGTTACTTGACCCCTCTGAGGCACACTTTCCCTACCTTTAACATAGGGTCATATGCCCAGACCATAAAGCTATGCCCATGATGAGAGCTCTTCTGGTATAAATTGAGCTTTTCTGGTGCCCAGTGCCCAGCAGGGTGCAACAGGTACTCATCGCTTTCTTTCCCTTTGGTTGAAGAGTTCCCCTCACTGGGCTCATCTGCTAAAGAGAGTATGTCCAAAGGGAGTACCTCGTGAATGCTCTCAGATGCATGGCTTTAAAGACCAGATCTGATGCTATAAAACAATCTCAGATGCCTGCGATACACTTGGCTGTTTGAAAAGGAAGGGACCCACTGGCCTTTCTTTCCTATGGAAGATGCCATGTTCTGCAGGTGTTCTGTGGGTGAAAGCAGGCCTCCCACTGTGGCCCCCCCAGACTGAGCAGGGGGGGATTTTGCACTGATGGACACTGGAATCAGGCCCCACCCCTTCTTAGGACACTGAGCATGACTTCTGCTCCAAGAAGGCTCCATGGGCTACATGGCAGCAAACCAACCCACATCAGCCCTCTCTAAGGGGTGGTACAGATTCCAGGGAACAAGGGGAAAGTAGATCCCTGTTCCAGGACACAGGAGGTGCCATGCCCGAAGTCTATGAGACCTGCTACACCTCAGTGTCAGGCAAGGTAGAGCCCAGGG
Source organism: Miniopterus natalensis (assembly GCF_054644295.1). Lineage (NCBI taxonomy): Eukaryota > Metazoa > Chordata > Mammalia > Chiroptera > Miniopteridae > Miniopterus > Miniopterus natalensis. The sequence goes on along the minus strand of NC_142095.1, from coordinate 27,834,289 downwards.
TGCCTGGGGTCTGCTGAAACAATGCCCCACACCGCCTCACATCCCTGGGCAATGCAGCTACATACCGTGGAGGGAGCCTGCCACAGGTACGATGCTCAGAAAATGCCTGTCTGATGAATGACTCTAAGAAATCTGCCTGGTGTAGATGCTAGAAATCGGCAGCCAGAGCTTTCACTGTGCTCTGAAGACAGAAGAGGGTACAAAGCTGACAGTGTGGGGGAAATGCCTGTGTGACCCTTCAGGGCTGGGAGAGGAGGAGCCGAGGTTACTGTCCAGTTACTGGTTATTGCTAAAACTACCGAGATGCGTCTCATGGTCTGGCTCTTTAAGTGTCTCGGTTGAGAGCTTAAGACTGTCTTAGAATATGATGCCTTCATTCCAGAAACAATGTTTGTACTTGGGGCATGTCCTTGAGCCTTGATGAAAGCCTGAAGTCCAACCAGGGACTGTCCTAAGCACTGTCAGTAACAGGAACATGAATGCACTTTGTCAGTAACTCTAGTAAAACAGTTAAAGCCACAGAGAACAGGATATTTAAAGATGGTATATCTTAAGAGGAAGGATTTAAAGGAATTGACTTCTGGATAAACTTGTTACTGATCTCACTAATTCTTAATTGCTATTAGTCACTGCTTAACCGAAACCTGGAAATATCTCCAGACTTGACTAGAACACTACTTTCTAAGTCACCCCGAGTCCTTGCCATGGAATGAGATTCCTTCCATGTTACGACCAGAAATTCAGGTTTTACCTTTTGGTTTCTCTTTCAGCAACAGTTTTTCTTTTCATCCCGCCTGTCTTTGAGTTTTTCCTTAATTATAAACAGTTATTCTTTCTGGGGTAACTCAATGGGCATTTGTTAAAAGCTAGAAATGTTACATTTTGGACAGTTGTCACATGTAAGTCAGCCCAAAGAACTCCATCATCCCTTTAAGTCAGTGAGAAAAAAGAAAAGCAAGAGCTCCTCTTGGCTGGGTGTTGCTTAGTGGGCAACAAAGAAAATCCTAGGTCTTTTCTGCTATTTGTGCTGGGAACAGAATAGACACTTCTGCTGCTGGCAGCTCCCACTTGGAAAAGAACACTGACCTTCCAAGTGTGGGTGGCATACTTCAGAGAGTTCATCTCTTTCTCTGGTGCCCTTAGCCCGTCGCTGTTGAAGAACAGGGCAGGAGGGAGGGACTGTCTTTGAAGAATCCAGGTCATCCTTTGAAGGGTGCCATTGGACCCTTATTAACATTGGAATCAGCAGGGGGAGAAAGATATCCTTACTAACCACACGATAGTGAATTGTAGGAGTTGGCAATATTCTGATTAAAGCTGTACAATTCCTTCCACTCGGCTAAATTTACCAGCCTTTAATGTGAACAAGTATCTCCTTGTTCCCTGATAAGAGCAAGGTGAAGATAAAGTTCTAATCAGCTGCCACAGGTCCCGTTACCTTCTCCATCAATCATGCCCCAGTTCTCTGAAGATCAGAATACCACCGTTTTTCAATTACTGGCTGGCATTGTTAGCTATTGTTGCATGACCCTGGTATTGTGAATCCTTTTTTCATGTGTTTATCTTCTCTTCCCAACAAGTTCAAAAACTCCTTGAGGACCCAGCTGGCACACAATCCACAGTAGGTGCTCTACAGATGGCTGCCACCTTGGGTGTGATTCTCCAGGATGTCAACAAGGTCATGGAAAATGAGGGAACGTGGTATAGCCCCCCTGGAAAATTACTTTGTATTTTATTTTTGACAATCTAGACATGGCTGAGCATAGTGCCCAATTTAGACTATATTTGATATATTTGAGACTAGGATTCTGAGATCACAACTAAAATACTTTCTTCAAAAAGACCCTGAAAAATACTCATTTATCCACACTGCTGATTGAAACAGGAATGTAGGATCACCAAATGACCCCATTGGAGAGCCTGGGGTGATGAAATTGGAGGCACTGTGGCAGGCATGGAGGTTAAGAGAAAACTGTGGACAGAGGTGTTCTGTCCCCTCTGAAAGCTCACTGTAGAGAGTGTGGCTGCCTCTTCCCCACTCATAGTAGGCCAGTTGTGCATCACTCACTCAGATTTGCACCAGAGAGTGCAGAAGGCAATGTGAAAGCGGTAGAGAAGTTAGCAATCCCCGGCTTAGCTAGACATACAGACCGTCTTGTCCAAAGGAGCCATCTCCAGGTGTTCTGTTCAGCTCCTGCAGCCCACAAACCAAGCTATCACTGATGCTTGGGCACTGTCAGCATGGTCAGGCCCAGGAGAGGTCTGCCTTCAAAGGACTGCTAAATAATCATGCTAGCTGCTATTTCTTATTGAGTAGCTATTCTCTTGCAGGCAATAAGTTACATGATTTTCATACTTTATTTCAAATGCTAATAGCAAAAACAGATATTAATACCTCTATTTGGCAGGAGAGGAAATTGAGGCCAGAGGGATTGAGCAAACTGTTTATCGCACAGTAAGTTTTGGACCTACGTATGGACCCTACTTGACTCCAGTGCTCTTTCAACTACTGGTCATTCTGTAACTGTTCTACCTGTTAATTCTCAGTATATTACATATGCCGTTCTGAATACCACAATCAGAGTTCTTTCCAAGCACTTCCATTACCACCGGGTGGAGCTGAGGTTTCTGTTCCCCAGCCCTGAATATTAATATCATTAAGAACATGAAATGACAAAAGAGCCATCTGGGTCATTGGAAGACAGTGGCTTCCAGACAAGTTTTCATTGTCTATGTAAGGAAACTACCTCCACTTTATAGGAAATCTTGCTAGGCAACCCACAATAAGATATTTAAAGTTTCTACTTAGAATCATTGGCAAGATTCTCTGTAACATGTCTATCTGCCCCTTGCCCTGTTTTCCAAGGACCTGAAGTAGGCTGCTCAGTTACTACAGAGACCTCTGTGTGACATATGGTCTGGGTTGAAACGAGGTCCTGCAGAAAAGTATGACCATGGAAGCTTTCAGTTGGCTGAAATGATGCCTGAGCACAATAGGTTTCTTGCTCCCAAATCTTAGGACTATTAGTCCTAGATGGTCCCTGGGAGATCAGGTCAAGCTCATTGATAGAACTTCAGGAATGCCAGCTCCATCCAAATCTCCTCCATAGAGAACATGTTTCTACACAGCCCCTGCCAAGGAGGCAGCAGACCATGTTACTGTGTCCCTCCTAGTCACAAATGACTGTGCCAAGGGTGGACTGCTTTTTATAGGAAGCCAAGTGGTAACCAGTAACCTCTGTATGACATGTGTGATCTGGTTTAAAATAAGGACCTGGGAAAATAACTTCCTTTATCAACAATTTAAACTAAGGGGTCCTCAGAGAATATACCAGGGAGCTGTGGATGACATTATAGACCCACAGTGCAGTAGAGATAGTTCATGTTCACCACATATCCGTGTTCTTTCCTACATGGCCCTGACTCCCTCACAATTGGTTTGAAGCCAAGCTCTGGCCAGTGGCTTATGAGCAGAACTGAGCAGTGTCACTACTAGGCCAAAACAGTTAAAAGCAGCTGTGCCTTTTCTATCATTCTGTCCCTTCCTTGGCCACATGTTCCAGATGGCACAGCTGTAAGATGGAATTGACCTAAATTCCTGAGCTATCTATCCCCTAATAGAGCAGCTTAGCAAACGCAGTGATGACCAGTATTAGTATTAACATCACCACTACTCTTTGGTGGCTGCCTGATAAAATGGCAACCAAGATCAGTCTGTGGCCAGCATGAAGCGATACAGTCCATCGGGGAGGGCAGGAGACAGAAACTTACACTTACCTAGTGAGTGCTTACTGTGTACCAGGAACACTGCCTCATTTGATTTTTATAAAAATCCTAATAATAAAGTAAATATTAGCTACCCCATTCTACAAATGAAAGGCTGACAGAGTGGTTAAAGAACATGTGACCTATAGTCCCCAACATCAGGAGTGAAAGCCAAGTTTGACCTCAGCACATCTGGTACTCTTTTCCTAACTGGTTCCCTACTAGTTTGCCTTTCCTTTTCCATGCACAGAGACCTGCAATGATACATCCTGAAGACAAGGGGCATCGCTAAAGCTACCAGTAAGGACTGTATTGGCATCCTCTCCGGGAGCATGGGGGTACAAGATGGGAGTAGAAGGGTAATTGTAATCACACATGGGCATTGGTGCCATCAGAAAGTATTACTTCTGTGTTTATGGGAGTCTCTCAGCTCTCTACAGCAACCTGGTGGCCAATGATGCCTCTTCACATCTTGTCAGAATGAGCCTCGCAGCCCATCTGCTAAAATTATCCCCCATCTACAAACAGGACCATGCATCCATTTCGACACTCAGCCTGGACCATCAGCAGTATATGGGCTGTGTGGGAGGTTGCCCAGTCAGAAGTACTTTTAAGAAAGGGGGGAAAAAGAAAAGAAAAGAGTAAAGCCTTCAGTGACTGCAAATTTAAATTTAAATTTATATTTTCCTATCATAAGGTCATTTATATTTTCCTATCATAAGGTCATGTTTTAAAGAGAATTTAAGAGACTCTCGTAGTTTCCAGTCCTTCTATCTTTAGAGTTTAAAAGTGACTATGAAAACAACATTTTAAATTATTTTCTTTTGCTTAAGAAGAAGGTGTCCTCCTTGATCACCGCCTGAAGTTAGCAAGTGGAGGATGAGCGGCCTTGCCTTGGGGTCGCAGGTGGTAATTTTAATACCTCGGTACAGTCTACAGATAGCCAAGGGGCCTGGGCAAGAAGCCACCTCCACGTCGTGTGAGGGGAGGAGGAAAATAATAGAAAAAGACCCCAGGGCAAGTCAAGAAGGGAAATAAGTTCACAGCAAAGGGTGAGGGTAAAAAAATAGGGATGAGAATTCCTAAAAAAAAAAGAGTTCACAGAAGATGCATGTTTAAAAAAATGCAAAGTATGGAGGAAGAGGGTGTGTGGTGTGGGATTTTACAGCCACTCAGCATGTGCACTCAAGCAAGCGTTTCTATGGAAAATAGGAGGGAAAACACTTGGTGTAACCTCCCAGGAGGAGAAAAGGCCAATGCTGCCAGCCCTCGGGTCTCTGCACAATCTGATTATCAGCTGTCAAAGAAATTGGGTGGCAAAAGCAGCATGCTTCTGCCTTAGGGGGCATCTTATAGGCTGACCCAGAGCCTAGCCACCAGGAAGTGACTCAGTCTCTTAAATCTACCTTTGGCTCCTGTGTTCATCTTCCCCTTTAACCTGCAACAGTTATTTCTTTTTTTTTTTTGAGATGGACAAAGAGACTTCAACTGCTCTGCCAGCTGTAATAAGACCTGCAACATTAGGTCGAGAGGAATTTGTGGCAGAAATATATCCAGCTAAATATAGACATCTCTCACCCTCCCTTGCAGATAGAAATGGCAGTGAGACCCAGTTTTTGTCAGTGAGGGGAAAGCAGCAGTTGGTGGGTGTAGTGGGTTGAATAGTGGCTCCTAAAGATATGTCCACATCCAGAGCCCTGTGAATGCGACCTTATGTGGAACAAGGGTCTTTGCAGATGTAACTAAGTTAAGGATCTAGAGATGAGACCATCCTAGATTACCCAGGTGGGCCCTAAATCCAATGATGATTGTCCATGTAAGAAACACGGTGAGGAGAGACACAAGGAGAAGAGAGGGAGGCCAGGTAAAGACGGAGGCGGAGATTACAGTAATGCAGCCACAAGCCAAGGAATGCCTGGAGCCACCAGAAATTGAAAGAGGGAGGAAAAAAGGATTGTCCTCTAGAGCCTTCAGAGGGACCCCAGTCTTACCAACACCTTGATTTTAGACTTCTAGCCTCCAGTCTGTAGAGAACAAATTTCTGTTGTTTTAAGCCACCAAGTTCATTGTAATTTGCTACAGCAGCCCTAGGGAACTAATATAATGGGATTTCCAGGAGAGCTTTTTAAAAGCTGGCAGCCACTCTTTCACCCTTTAGTTCATTAAAATCTGCCCCAGGAGAGAAAGTTGTTATTGGATAAGACTGTCTGGGGCATGTGGGGATCAGCAGATTCTCTTGTTCTTCGCTGGGCTGTGGCGTTCGGCACACCCCTCACTTGGCTCTCTGTCCCAACATGCGCCTCTTACCGCTTCAGGCTTCCATGTGTGATCTCACCTCTAAGTATGGCTTGAACCTATAGTTTAGTCCTGGGTTTACGATCTGACCTGAAAAGTGTTTGCCTTTTTCGGTCTGACATGGCAGTCCAGTGAATGTCACCTCTCTCCACTGCTCCTGGGCAGGCACGCGAATTCCTAACGCTTTTACCTGATATAAACTAATAACAACAACACCACTTTCAGGAGCACAGAGTCTACAGCTCAGTAACTCAGGGCCATGAAATAAGATGTTCCTGTCTATTGTAAGATGGTAAACTAAAATCAGGGAGGGTTACATGTTTTTGAGTATCTAGTAATTGCCTCCAAAGCCGGGGAAATGAATAAAAACTCCAGAAAAAAAGTTTACTGCCTTCAAAATAGTAAATATGCAGTGTCTATACATTTCCCAACAAACATATTTTGATTATGTCATTAATGTCACTTTATAGCTGTTTCTCCCTCTCTCTCAGTCTTGCTGAAGGATTTAACGCCAAGCAATTCAACAGTGACAGCTGGCGAGAAATCAGCTTTGAGATTTCTCATTAAAAGTAATGCTGTGTTAGTAGCCAAATACTTGGAAATGTGAAATGTTAAAATTTAATTGTGTGGAAAAGGCTTATTCTAACTTTGCAGATTGTATCATCTTTGCAGAAGTTGGTAGAAAATATCAACTTGGATTGTGGAAGGCCCAGCGAAGTTGTAAAAATTGTAGTTTTCAGAAGTAGTTATGCACTGAGCTTCAGTACTTAATGTGGTTTGCTTTGTGGGGTGCTTGAAACCTCTGACTGGCTCTCACACTTGCACAAAATAAAGTTTCTCATTGGTCTCTCCTTCTTCACTCTACTCTCCCACCGTTATTGGCCTTTAAGCTGAACAGACAAATTTACTTAGCTTACATTATCTTCCCAATGCTGTTTTCAGGAATTTTCTGCCCAGTGTCTTATATCACTGTATTGTGGTAAGCATTTAGGAATTTCATTTCTCTGAGAGGACTAGCAGGAAATAAAGTTTCATTGTATCTTAAATAGAGAACAAAAATACGAGGATTCACATCCAGTGTAATCAAAGCTGCCCATTTGCATTTGGGGGAAATGATTACATTCTTTATCTCCTGATCCTAAATCACTTCCTGAAAACTCCCAACACCTGTGACAATGAAAATGTACAACTACACAAATTATTCAATGGATCCCATCTGTAAACTTTTAATGCCAATGCCTTCCAACCCTGTAACTGCACTGGAACTGAGCATAGTTGAGAAGAGGGGGCATATGTGGGCTCTCTGGCCCACTCCATCTATTTCTTTTCTAGAATTTGAAAGCATATGGAATGGGGAAAATGTAATTTAATATGCAACTTTGTATCCTCTTAATATGCAACTTTGTATCTATTTCAATAATTTATGTGGTTTTACCTAAATGTTTCATATGAGTATGCCTTATCTCCTCAACTTGACTGTAAGCTGTGTGAGGATGCATAATAACTGCTAATGAAAATTAGCTGCTTTGATTATTATGCTGATAATGGTTATCTCAAGAGAAATAGTAGCCCAAGCTGGGCAAAAGCTCCTAAGCAAAGAAACAGAAAGTCCAACCAGATGATTGGTATATGTCTCCAGTTTAAAGGAGGGGTGGAGGGAAGAAAGGACTGCTGAGCTTAGAGACAGGCAAACTCAAGTGCCAGTCCCAGCACTTCCACTTTGTAAGTTTGGATAAGTTACCCAAACTCTTTGATGCCTGGCATATTTATGTAAAAATTGAAGTGTAATATGTAGTGGTTATTTATAAAAATACATGTAAAATCCCTGGCACATTATAGATACGTGAAAAGTGTCCACTCAATTTAAGCGATAATCCCATAATATTATACCCAGTATTGGTGCTGAGAGGAGTCTGAGAACTTAGCTGTCCCAATCCCCCATCTAATAGATGAAGAAACCAAAGTTCAGAGAAAAAAGTTAGGCTACCCAAGTTTAACCAGGAACTAGTCTACTCAGGGTTAATGGCTGAGTAGGGACTAGCATCCCAGTCTCCTGCACACAGACATCAGCTCTACCTACCCCTGCCTACTGCCTCTCTCACTTCATGTCTCTCCAAACAGAACACAACTTCCAAAAGGATGAGAACTGTCCCTTCTTCTCTTGTTTTCCCCACAACACAACCGACTGGACCACAGTAGATCCCTTGTAAGATGAAACAAGACCAACTCTGAATCAGGAGCCTGGGACCACTGCCCAACTTCCAACATGAGCCACATCTAGATCTGAGTGTTTTCAAAGGAGGCTTTTATGGATCTCCATCTGCACGGAAACACATGGCCAGCTAATGATCTTCACTGATGTGGTCCTGCGTTACAACCTAGAAGACCTCCCCACACACAGCTATCACAAGACGGAGCCATGGGAATGGGAGCCAGACATTCAACAAAAGAGCAGAACACCAGGAAAGTATTCTTGCCCAAGACTTTCCCAGCACCCTACCACCACTAACACAGTCTGCCATCGAGCTTCATTCCTTCCAGCTATGACATTAATCCTCTTGCAATCACAAATGCTCTTGGGAGATGTAATGTATTAAAAGCCATTAATGTCAATTGAATTATCAGAAAACTTGTGCCAGGAAAGCTGGGAAACTGCTAAGCAGAACATGATTTTCATGACATAACACTGGCTTGAGAGAAAAAGGGCAGGAGTTAGAAGTAGAATTAGTTATGCCCTGAGCTGTTTGGAGAGCTGGACAGCATGAAACCCCTGGACACCAGAGGGAAAATGAGATTTCAGGAGCAGGAAGGCAAAAGGAAGTATGAGGTAGTCTGAGAACTCTAAAACTGGACATTGAAGTCATTTGGTAAAATGAAATTACTTTCCCTTAGAATCTGTTCTCTGGGAAAGGCGCTTTTGTTTTTCCAAGAAGCTGACTAAATCATCATCTAGTGTCCTTAATTTTCCTCAAATACCCGGTGCTTTATCTCCTGGGAGAACAGCTTGACACAACTGCACAACCGTTAGAAACAAAAGCCCATCACAGACAAATAAACAGCAACCCACTCACCGACAGTGAGGATGCCAGCTTGTAGCTCAATTACTTTCAAGTCCTAAAGCCAATTTACAGGGTTTGGAGCTGCTGTCGCTGTCCTTGGAAAACACATAGCACTAAAGAGACACAGATGTTTGTCACTGGTTACTGAGATGGTCCCCAAACCCCAGGTGTTCTCTTCCAGCCACTCACTCTTCCTCTGCCATCCTGTGCAGAAATTTTAGTGTAGTGTGATTGACACTCATAATCAGGACATCAGACAAAGTCTCCACACACCTTATGGGAATTGGAAGTGTTCATAGTTTAACTGGAATAATGTTAATAATCATGTCAAGGCCTGATGCTACTAATTATCGCATAAGGCAGAAAATGCATGTTACCCGCTCTCCATTAGCTGACGTGTTCAGGAGTGGAATCGTTGTAAACAGCCCGCTGGTTCCGTCAGCTCTCCTCTAGTGGCACTGGGCTTCCTGTGTTAAACATCCACATGATGTCCCAGTTAGCAAGAGATACATGTAAGACCTAACCAATTTTTGATTTTTGATGTCTGGCAATCTGGAGTAGCAAAATGAGGGACACGGCCACTTGCCAAGACAGTTTCATGGACCATCCTCCCCACATGGTAGTAATTTGTGGAGAACTTTCAGAACAAAAGTCAATGTTGCAAATTCATTTATTCTATCACTCCATTAACACCCTCTCCACCCATTGCTCCTAACCCCAAATAGCCTTAATATATGAGCAGTTATGGTGTGGTATTGAGAGGGAGACAGAATTAATCAGAAAGAGACAGAGAAATTGAGCTCACAAAATCTTTGTGAAAGCCTCTCATAGGGTTACAGACACTGCCTAGGTCCCATAATCGGGGAGCATCATGCAGACAATAAAGTTTGCTTAAGGTTCTATAATTAGGCTTGGCCTTAATTTAAGTCACTTCAGGTCACCTCAAAAAGGCATTGATAGTCCCACTGGTTCTGGCATTGACTATGAGTCCTGTCTGCAGTAGGATTATAAATGTATTAGAACATCCTTCATAGAGTTAGTGTGCTACAAATGAAACCCGCCACAAGAAGACGGTGTGTTCCACAGACCTCAAAAATTGCCAATTTCCATATTCAAAGGGAGCTTTCTGAGGGTACAACTTGGGGGCACAGTTATTGACAGGGGACTGTGTGCTTTTTTCCAATGTTTGTCTGCCATTGCTGCTGCAGATTGAAGGATATGGTATATAAATATTGCACAGCACTCTAGCCATTTAATTTAGGCACTTATGATGTTGCGTTTTTAAATTAGAAAGAGTCGTGAGTGCCGAACATTTCATTTGCTAATATGCTTTTCCTTTCTTCCCTACAGACGCTCCTGCACCATTTGAAATAAAAATTCATTTCGTTGAATACATGGAATTGATGCTAATTAAAATGCTTGTGAAAGTTAAAGGAATCATCCAGCCCCAGGAAAATATAAGGTCAATTTTATTTTCCAAAGGGCATGGAGGGAAATTAAAATACACTTAATTCAAACCGTAGAGTTTGAAGAGACTTTACAGCTCCTCTAGGAAATGAGAGAAAGGGCAAGGGCTCTGAGTCAGACAGAAGCAGGTTTGATGCCCGGCTCTGAGGCTTCCTGAGTCTGTGACCTTAGACAAGGTCCTCCGCTGCCGGCCGGCTGGACTGGAGAACTGTTTGAGCTGGGAAGGCCTGACCGTCAACTTCACGCACCATGCGCTGCGGCCTTATCTCGGTGTTGGGAGTTGGGAGCTGTTGTCTCTCTTATAATAAGAAGAATATTAGTGATAGAAACTGGAGTCAAAGCTCTGCTAATGAGAAGAGTTTGACTTTCTTCTATGGAATACCTGAGCTGGTACCAGAAGGAACGGCATCCTCTCAGGCGTAAGATCCTTCACTGTGGATCCCCCAGGGCAGTGTTTCCAATGGTCCAGTCCCTCCCATAGTCCCTTCTCAGGTTCTTGCTGTATCTGGACACTATCTGTAGTTTCATTCACTTCTTGTTCTTACTATCTACTTGACTTTGAATAAATTCACTTTATAGAGTAATCTTTGTCTTAAGATATTATGAATTCGTATCTAAGAAATAATAGGTTGACATGCTAATCATATACAGGGGGGTGCAAAAGCAAGTTTACAGTTGATCATATGAAAAATAATACGATAATTAATAAATAATAACACAAGAATAAACTCTGTTCTGTGTAATCACAACTGTAAACCTACTTTTGTCGCCCCATATATTTTAATATACAGTGAAATAAATAAAGAACTATAAATCAACCTGTGTTCGCCCCGTGCCACTCAAGATCACTTTGCACACTGCTTGCTGAGGGAGAGTGAGAGTGGAAGATCACCGTGGTTTCCTGATCAGCTCTATGCCACTCACCCAGCCCCTGTGGTGCTGAGGTAAAGCCCACACTGTGTTCTGCCAACACTCAGACATTGGCCTTGGGGAACGCTGAAACTCAACATCCAAGAATATGAAATGTGCAGGACCCAAGGGGATCCGAGGGAACCTGGACTCCATTATTTAAGGCTGAGGGGAAAGAAGGAGGGAAGGGGTGCTGGTGGCGACAGCAGTTAAAAGAAGAGACTGAGAAGGGGAAATAGGTAGGTCAAGGTGAGGGTGGAACGTAGTCGGGCCACCTCCTGGCTGGATGGCCTGGTGCCATTATTTATTACTTTATCATTTACTTGACTTCAAGTAGACTTTGTTTTTTATTTAGCCTTCAGTAATAGTACCTGAAGAATAATAGTTCAGGGGGAAGCTATAGGCGCAATGCTGCTACCTCCCCTTTACCTGAGAGAGCCTGGGCTGGGCTGTGGTTGAGAAAGTCAGGTGGCAGAATGGGCCTAAAGCCTGTGAGCATGTTCTCTCTCCCCCTCTCTCTCCCTCTCTCTCCCTCTCTCTCTCTCTCTCCCCTCTCTCATTCTCCCTCTGTCTCTGACCAGCTCTGTAGCTCCCACCTGAACATGGCGGGTAACAAAGGGTTTAAATCTTCTCAGGATCCGAGATAGTGTACACGCACTGTGGGGAAGGACGAGTGGGTCTGGTGGCTTCCAGAAGAGCAGAGCAGGACCCAGTCACACCTCATTCCTGGTCCTTGGACCCCTGGCCATTACTCAGAGAGGAGGACCCCCTGCTAGGAGGAAAGTCCACCTGCTCTGCCAGGCAGAACTCAACTCACCCCTCCCTGCTGATGGACACACACACACACACACACACACACACACACACACACACACTGTGGAGGGCTGGGTGGGGTGGGAGCTCTGGAGGATTATCTTCTCTGGTGCTCCATTCCTTCTCATATGCCCGGAGGCAGTGAGCACTGAGAGAGCTCACAGTGAGCAGTTTTCACTGTTAGTACAGCTCCCTCATGTTGTAATTTACTTGTTTGAGGCCACAGTAGCAGAAATCAGACACAGGCCATCTGACTCCCAGCCCACTGCTCACTGCAAAGTGATTTTAATCTCAAGGTCCCAACCCTGCCAGCCTGGAGCACACTGCAGTGCCTGCCTACATCCTCAGTGGGGCACCTGCTCTGCCTCCCAGCCCTCAAGATAAGACCCTCAACCCCTGGAAGAGTTGATTCCTCATGAGCAAAACAATAACACCTCCCTCCAAAGCTCTTGCCAGGAGCAAAGGAATAACGTTTGTAAACACCGAGCTCATGCTAAGTGAACACCAACTTCTTGCCGTGAACTGTTCACTACTCCATGACCAGGACTGGAGGCAAAACAGGGCACCATTGTCATTCTTACCCTCTTATCAAGATGCAGTTCTTCTGGGCGGGATGACCCAGCTCGTCCAAAGTATTTTCCCAGGTGATGATTCTGGGAAGATTCTTCAGTGAATTGAACAGACACACCACATAGCATTCGAGGTCTAAACATTTGCAAAAAGGGCCAGGAGGTTTGCGGGACAGGCACTCACTCCCAGGAGCCTCAAAGTCTCATCACTGGTACAGATTCTGAATCTCTCCCACGGCTGCCTCCACGAACAGACTTCCAGGAGGTTGCTGATCCAGTGGGCAGGAGGGAAGCCCAGGACAACTTCTCTTTAAAAGTCCTATGGATAGTCCGGCAAGGCATGGCTCAGCCTCTGAGCACCCACCTAGGATCCAGGACATCTCAGTCCAATTCCCAAGCAGGGCACATGCCCCAGTTGTGGGCTCAATCCTCAGCCAGGGGCCTGCAGGAGGCAGCCAATCAATGACGACTCTCTCATCACTGATGTTTCTATCTCCCTTTCTCTCTCTCTAATCAATAAATATATATATTTTAAAAATAAATAAATAAATAAGCCCTATGGGTAATTCTGATGCACAATCAGGCTTGAATAATTGCATCCTTGTTTAGACAACAAACATATACTGAGCACCTACTAGGAGCTGGACTTTGACTGGGGATTGAGAATACCAAGATGTACGGAGGAAATCAGACAAAGCAAATGGAAAGTGCATTAGATTGTGTGGTGAGGCAATAAAGGTGAGCCAGGGCGCTATTGTTTCCATTCATAATGTAACTTTAAAACACAATAAAACTGCTAAGCACATCAACAAAATCCTTAATGGGATATTGTTTCTTTTGTGTTTGTTTCTGAGACTTTGTGCTTGCTTGCCTTAGAGGAACCACAAAAGGCCTAGAGTCATGGATGGCCCGTGCTTGTTGCATTTCAACATCAAAAAATGAAATGATTTCATAAAGAAGTGCAGCAAGCCACCATAAATATTTTCCAAATGTCTTCAAACTATAAATGGCTTTGGTAATGACATGCTCTCGGTTTCTCTGTCACCTGGTGCCCAGACAGGCTTGTATGTTTACTAGAAATTCCTTCCTTCAGAGAAGCTGGGACCTGACACTAGCCAGGGTGAAACGTGAAAACCTGTTCACTGGCATAGTCCTTGGAAGCTAACAGCATGAGGGGCACAGTCGGGGAATAAATTTCCTTTGTCTCTGGATTATGCACTACTTTTTTAAAGCTAAAGAATTTCTGCTTGGATCATATCAACAAGGTGTGTTTAACCTGGAGTCACAGTGCCCTGGGTTTATCTTGTCCAAGCCACGCTGCACTCGGTGTTCACAGCCATCCCCACAATAGCCTCAGGAGGTGGTGGTCATCAGCCCAACTTTAAAATCAGGGAACAGTGACTGACTCTGAGTCAAAAACTGGTCTAAGGAGACATGACTGCTGACAGAGCCCTACTCTACCCACTCCACCACACCAGGAGAAGCCTGGCCTTACTCCAGATCCTTCCACCAAGTAACCCGACCTTCATACTTTCAATACTCCCCACTGTTATCAGGGCAGGTTCATACTTTCACCCTGGCATTTGAGGGTTTCGAACTTCCTACCACAAAGCTCTGTTTCATCTTCAGGACGAGCATCCTCTAACCCACTCCTCCTCTCCTGCCTTTTTACCAATATAGTGGTACCTCGGTTTTCAAACATCTCCATTGACGAACATATCGGTTTACAAACACAGTAAACTTGGAAGCAAATGCTTCAGTTTTTGAACACGCCTCGGAAGTCGAACATGCCACCCAGCTTCTGCTGAGTGCAAGATCCTGAGGTCTAGGTATTGGCTGTTGATCCCTCAGTTTTCGAACGTTTCAGAACTTGAATGATCTTCTGGAACAGATTACATTCGAAAATCAAGGTACCACTGTATTATGTGCAGCCTGCCTCTGACCTTTAATGTCTGTCGCCCATCAGAAACTTCTCCCTAGACTAAGTTTGTTCTATCCTTCAAGGATTACATTCAGCCTCCCCTCACTGGTTTAGCCCTCCCCTCCCATGAGATTCTGCTGTATGTTCAATAAAACTTAAGTTCCCAGAGCACAGATGTTATGGCTTCAGCTCACTGTTTGTTCCCCTATATCACCTGAAACTATGCTAGACCCCTACATTTGTTCATTCTTTAATAATGCCTGTTTTTTTCTCATTGATCCTGGATGGAACAGATTGATCAATATAAGAAAGCTGGGGGGAAAAAACCACCAAAATGGAGTAGCCTTGAAAATGTAGGACTTCGCTTTTCTTTCAATGTCTTGGTTCTTTATAGCCTGCTGAACTAATACCCTCCTTTCTCCATTGGGCACATCAGAAGGGCTATCCTGGGACAGTGGCCTCCGGAAGAAGCCAGGGTACCTGGCTTCAAGGGACTGCACTAAGGGAAACCAGGTAAGTGTTCAATCAGAAAACTCAGAGACCACATATTCCAAGGTCAAATCTGAACCTTGGTCAAGTAGGGAAGCCAGTGTTTAACCCAAAAAGAGCAAGAGGATCAAGCTTGATTTCTGAAGGGTGCATGAGACCACACATGGCAAAACAAGCCCCAAGGAAGAATCTTAAGAGGTCTGGGCAAGTGGAATGTGAGGTGAGAGGGGGAGCAGAGGCCAGGGCTCACCC
Source organism: Miniopterus natalensis (assembly GCF_054644295.1). NCBI lineage: Eukaryota > Metazoa > Chordata > Mammalia > Chiroptera > Miniopteridae > Miniopterus > Miniopterus natalensis. Next base: position 27,818,750 of record NC_142095.1, on the reverse strand, counting down.
AGCTTGTTTGAGTTCAGGCTGTGTCGAACATGAGTAGCCTCTGAGCTGAAAGGTCTCTGGGAACCTAGGGCAAAGACTAAAGAGACAGAGAAAGAAGGAGAAGGGTGCACCAATGAAATCCCATTTGGGGGTTTTGCCTCAGATATCCTCCGGAAAGCTGTGATGACGTCTCCCAGGAAGCCCAGAGGAAGAGCTAGGGATGATGCATGACATCATCACATCCATCGTGACAGGTCAAGTCATCCCAGTATTGAAGGTCTCCCAGGCACCTCAGACACAATGGGGTGGAAGGATTTGGGGGTCGGGGGTAAAAAGGAGGGGCAAGTGACAGCTGGAATAGATAGCTGGCTTCCTTTGTTTTTCTGCAGATTTAATTCTGTGAAGGTCAGCTCAAATGATCTTGGCTGTTAGTGAAGACTCGGCAGACAGAAATGTGAAATGGGATGGGGTGAGGGATTGTGGCTCAGCTGCATTCTAGATTACAAATATAAGACCTTCAGAAAAATGTCTCCCCCAACAAGTTATGGTGCGTCCAGGTGTCACATAAAAGTCAACCTTGATATATGCACTCTGCACAAGAATAAAGGAGACTCTGGATTATAAACTGTGTCTGGAACACATTCTCTGGCCATTATTAGAACAAATCCCATTCTCAGATAATGGACATCTGTTAAATCTTCCACTGTTAATAGAAAACGTTGCCTGTGGGACAGAGACTTTTATGATAGCACCATCTCTTCTGTGATAAAAGTGTTCTAAATCTTATTTTAACCAAGTGATTGTGTTTGCATCTGGTTTTCTTAGGGGGAAAGAATAATGGACTACAAAAGAATCCGGTGTGTCAGAGATCTCACAGAATAAAGAACGGCTGCTGAGAGACCAAACTCTCCCGCCTTTAGCTATCCATCAGGCCCACGAGGTCAGTGGCTCCAAACACTTTATTATTTTTTTTTAATTTATCTTTATTGTTGAAAGCATTACAGATATCTCCCTTTTTCTCCCCATTGATCCTTTCACCACCACCCCAGGCCTTCACCACACTATTGTCTGTGTCCATGAGTTATGTATATATGCATATAAGTTCTCTGATTAATCTTTCCCCATCCACTCCCCCATCCCCACCTTCCCACTGAGATTCCTCAGTCTGTTCCATGCTTCTATGTATCTGGATCTATTTTGTTCCTTATTGGTAACCCATTCATTGTTTAATAACATGCTATTTAGCCTCCATATGTTTGAATGTTTTTGGGTGATTTTACTGCAGGTGATTTCTAATTTCATGCCATTGTGATCTGAGATGCTTGATCTGATTTTAATCTTCTTGAACTTGTAGAGACTTGTTTTGTGTCCTAACATGTGGCCTGTCTTTGAGCATGACCCATGTGCACTTGAGAAGAATGTATATTCTGCAGTTTTGAAGTGAAATGTTCTGTAAATATTAATTAAATCCATTTGATCTAGTGTGTCATTTAGAGTCACTGTTTCTATGTTGACTTTTTGTCTGGAAGATCTATCCAGTGAAGTCAGTGGGGTGTTAAAGTCCACGACTATTACTGTATTGCTGTTGATCTCTCCCTTAAAGTCCTTAAGGTTATTTCTGATAGGTCCTTATTTATTTCCATTTTAATTCTTTATGCCTATGTTTCTCTATCTATTTCTTCTTATTACAGCAGTCCCTTAAACATTTCCTGAAATGTTGGTTTGGTGGTGATAAACTCCTTTAGCCTTTTTGTGTCTGGGAAGCTCTTTATTTCACCATCTATTTTGAATGATAGCCTTGCTGGATAGAGTAGTTTTGGTTTCAGATCTTTGATTTGAATTACCTTGAATACTTCATGCCATTCCCTTCTGGCCTGTAGAGTTTCTGATGAGAAGTCAGCTGACAGCCTTATGGGAGCTCCTTTGTAGGTAACAAATTGCTTTTTTCTTGCTGCCTTTAATATTCTCTCTTTGTCTTAAATTTTTGGCATTTTAATTATGATGTGTGTGGGCGTGGGCCTCTTTGGATTCTTCTTGCTTGGGAATCTGTGTCTCCTGAACTTGTGTGACTTTTTCCTTGACCAGGTTAGGGAAGTTTTCTACCATTATTTCTTCAAACAGGTTCTCTAACCCTTATTTACTTTTGACCTCCCTGGCATGCCTATGATGCAAATATTGTTACATTTCATGTTGTCCCACAGCTCCCTTAGACTGTCCTCTTGTTTTTGAACTGTTTTTCTCCTTGGATCTCTGAGTGATTTTTTTCTACCCCATTTTCTAATTCGCTGATCCAGTCCTCAGCTTCCTCTAATCTGTTGTTTATTCTTTCCAATGTATTCTTTTTTTCTGCTATGTCGTTCTTCATTTCTGACTGGTCATTTTTCATAGTTTCCATATATTTTTTCAGGCTGTTGAGCACCTTTACAATCAGTATTCTGAACTCTATATCTGAAAGATTGCTTATCTCCATTTTGGTTAGCCCTTTTTCTGGAGACTTCTCTTGTTCTTTCATTTGGGGCTTGTTGTGTTTGTGTGTTTTTTGTCTCCCCATTTTGGCTGCCTACTTGGGTTTGTTTCTATGTATTAAGTAAGCCTGCTAGGACTCTCAGTCTTTTTTGAAGGTCTCTGGTGCAGGCCATTGTCAGATGCTATTTGTGACTGGCCTTCAGTACCCTGTTTGGAGCTATCAACAACCCATGGCTTGAGGCCCCTTCTCTTGGGGCTGGGTTCCTTTGGACAGGGCCAAGATGCACTGCAAAGTCTGCTTTCCCATGGCCCGCATCCAGAAGCAGATCAGGCAAAGACTCAAAGCACTCTGAGGTCTGCCTCTGTCTGCAGGCTGATTAATCTGATTCTTTTAATGAGCCTCAGGCTATAGAAACTCCATGGGGTAGGGTGAGAGGTTTTCCAGCAGGGTGGGGCAATTGCTTCCCCCCTCAGGCAAGAGCAGCAAATTGTCTACCTATGAAAGATGTCCTTAACCTGGACTGTGGGACTCCTAGGGATATGGCCTGAGTCTTGCCCGATGGTACTGCCACCCTTGCAATTTATACTCTAACCTGCAAACATTTTGAAGTTTCCAAATGTTCCAGACATTACCACATCTCCCTGCCTTCCACATGCTGCTTTCTTGAACTCCTTCAAACGACTTACACCTGGTTAACTCAAAACTCACCTTTTCTGAGAAGTCTTCAGTGGCATTCCTCTCCCATCTCTGGCTGGGTTAGGTGTCCCTTAGAGGGATCCTACAGAACCTAATGATGATCTCTATATAAGCCTCAGATTACTGTGTAGGTGAGTTTTAACTTCTTTGTTTTTCCTGCTTAACTCTGAAAGTACATTCTTCAAATACAGTGGTCTATCTCATTCAGCTCTTTATCCACAACTTAACCACCTAGTTCAGGGTTGACTGGATGAATGAAGTCTTGATTAGATAAAAGGATGGACTCATCCTGAGAGAATGATTCTGAGAGATAGAAAATTGAAGCTTCCAATGTAAGACACTGAGAGACAGCTAAAAAAGCAGGGGATATATCAATTAACCTAGGATCTTAAAAATATAAATCAAATAAGCATGGCCACAATTTATCATGCTAACCTTTAATTGATTCATTTCTCTAATCTTTGACCATATTCTGACCTGGTCTCTGACCCAATCTTTCTCCCTTGACCTACTGGGGAAGCTTAATCCAATATTGGGCCTTCTTTTTACCTCCTTCCCTTAAACTCAATGAAGGTAAATTGGGTACATCACAACTCCTGTCTGCTTGGTCTTAAATGACACTGGTTCCTGATCCAGGACTTGACCCCAGTTCCCAAATCCCTTCTCAGATGACAGCTGTGCTGCTCTTCCCTCAATTTTCAAAATTTTCTCCACAGGACAGTCTTCAAACCACCTTCCATGTAAACAATGACCTGGGTGTTCAAATTCAGATTCTGCCATTTGCCAGCTGAGCAATCTTAGGCAAGATATTTAAGTTCTCTAAATCTCAGAGATATTTAAATAACTCTAAGATATTTAAGTGTTCATATTTGTACAATGGAGATGATCCTAGTGATGACCCAAAAAGGCTATTTCGAGAAGTGAGACAATGAATGAGAGCTCTTAGAATATGCATGATACACAATGACAATAAATCACAGCAATCTGTCAGAGACAGCTGTATAATAACAGAACAAGAGCAATGGCTAAAGATCAGGCAATGGCAAAAGTCTTAATTTTTAAGAAGTGAGAAAGCATGAATCCAAAATTACATGTCGCAAGATACACAGTGGTGCTCAGGAAAATGGTAGAGAACATCTTAAATAGATAGTTTATAAGTCCTTAGAAAAATATGTGGTAACCCTGAGGACCCAAAATGAACTTCTTAATGACAAATACACCAGGTTAACTTTAATTCCTTCATTGTATTGAAGGTCAAGGGTATGCATTAATAATTACAATAATAGCAAATACTCTTGTGTATGTTGAATATTGGCTTATATCACGTCCCTAGCTACATTTACATAATGAGGAAAGCAAGCAGATCTAATGTTGGTCAAAATATTGTCCCTGGCAGACAGTGAGGCTTTCCAATTGCTGGCAGGAAAAGGCTCCTTGTGCAAACAGAGGAACAAATCCACCATTTTTCTTTCAGCGCAACAATGCAATGGCAATGACACCCATCTGTTTGTTGATTTCTTTTCTATAAGGCAGGAAATGAGGTGTCCATAGAGACCCTGGATGAATAATGCATAACATTTGCAAACAAAATCAACCCTCAATTAACTATACCAGTGGAGGGAGGTTGCAACAATCCAAAATATCTGACAATCCTAGGAAATTCAATTTCTCTTTGGAAATGTTGGAGAGGTAAATGGTGGGAGATTCATCTACATACACTGGAAACAAAATAATGGATTATACATTCTACATCTATAATATACTCACACTTACATGAAAGCACACACACTTATAATGCACACACATGCACTCACATTCACATACAAACACACACAACACACACACATACACTGGCGGAATCCCAATTCAAAGCATGACTGGGTTTCCTTAGGAGGGTACAGCATTCTGTCACTGGAAGTGGGTAGGCAGGGGTGGAAAAAGCTGTTGTAGATGTTGGAGAGGGGAGTCAAGTATCCAATGGACATATAACCTTTATGCTTCCTTCAAACACCAAGAATTTGTAACCCTGGAATTTGCTCAAGTTCAGAAGTAGGTTGTAGCCTACATCGGTGCGCCTTCCATGGTGTAGCATATCAGAGAACCCTCAAATATTATCTCCTTTAATCTGTGAATAGGGTAAAAGAAAAATAAAACAGCAGCAGATTCTGTTGAAGTTGTTTGTGGGCCTCTTTTCTGACAGATGTTGGCAGACTCTCAGCTACTGTAGGAAATTAGATTTTGTCAGGCAGCTGGAATACATATGAATGCGTATTTATCCACATAAAGCCCTACTTCTCACCTTAGTGAAAGCCCACAGATATTAAAGGACTAGCAAGCACTCACATAGCTGCTGAAGGACTTCACTGAATAGGAACCCCATCTTCCCATTCCCTGCCTGGTAACTCTAGTCACGTCCTTGGGCTGGGAAGGAAGAAGGTTGTGCTTATTTATTTAACACAATTATGTCCTCAATCCTGGCCTCATGTACATAACTCTCCACATTGTAGTCACCAGCACAGGGTAATGATGTAGCAAGCATGTGTTGGTGCCTCTTAGGAGGGTAGGTAGGAGATGCGCACATGCCCAGTTTGCCATGAAAAAGACAAAGATCACACTAGATAGGCTGACTCACTGGGATTTGACCTTCTGTTGCTCTGGAGTCATATGCAACATTGTGAAAAGTCTACATTCCTAGATTAAAGGAACCTATTGCTTCTCTTTGGTAAGAACCTTCTAATGGCAATAAAGAATGTCTCTTACCGATCTCTGATTTATGTGTCACATCAAAAATATCAGTAGCAAGAATCTACCTTTGATGCTTACTGAATGGAGGCAGAGGATCAAAGTTTACTACTTTAAAAAAAAGAAAGTAAAAGGGAAAAAATCCTCAAAAAAGATTGCTGAGCTCAAGATACAATGATACCACTGTTCTCACTCCTGTTATTACCCATGGCTTTGTCCTGCCCACAGATGACCTTAAGCAGCATTATCACCAGAATGGGTCACACCACTGTGCTGAAGAAGGACTCACCAGCACAGCTAGGGGCTAAAAGTGAGTGGATGGAAACTCTTACACTGAAAACAGAAACTCATCATACACCACTCAACACAAGAGCCACATTCTGCATCTGGAAACACACAGGAACAAGGGATCCAGGGTGGTGGAAGATTAGAGGGACAAAACATGGGCCATAGGTTAGAGAGGAAAAGAAAGGCAGAAACATCTGGATGTCTCTGAATGGTCAGAACTGCAGTTTAGGAAGGCCTGGTTTTATTCTTTCAATCGCTCATTCATTCAATCATCTATAAATTCACTCATCCATCCACGTATCCAGCCATCTATTTGATGCCAATGAATCAAATAGCAACATAGTAGACTTCCCACTGTGCCAGGTACTGGACAAAGAACAGTAGACAAATTAGATCACCCTTACCTTACAGAGCTTATAATCTTGAAAAGGAGACATAAATATTCAAATCATCCCACAAGCAGAGCAGCAAAAACTGTTATAAATATTATGACAAAAGAGTTGAAGAAGCCACAAGTGCTTATAAAAATGACCCTCATATAGTGTCCAGCAGTCAAAAGACTTCCAAAAGGAAGTAATATTTCAGCTAAGACATAATAGAGTTTAGTTATCCCAAGGAGGGGAAGGCTGATCCAGGCAGAGGAGGTACATGTGCAAAGGCCTTAGGGGAGAAATGAGGATGTTGTCCATGGCTGCACCCATTTGGAGAGTGCACACATTTTCTGCATGTTCCTGGATATCAGGCCCTGTGTTAAACCACTGAAACAGACTTGGGGAATATATAAAAGATAAAGCCTAGATGTGAGTTCACTGTAATCAGGAACCATGCATAATTCTTTGTATCCCCAGCATCTATCATAGCCCCTGGCAAAGGTCAAGCCTCGGAATGAGTAATCATCAGGAAACTATGGTAGATCCTGGGTAATCTATGGTAGATTAGATTCTTGCATTACTGTCCTACCCTGGGGCACAGAAGAGTGGTAAAGGCATTCCCAAAGGAATTCATGGCCAGAGCTAGGCTGGAAGGCAGTCACACCTGTAAGGTGTGATAGGGACCAGGAAGCCACTCCTCTGCTTGGAGAGGGGTGTGTGGAAGCATTAGACTAACCATTAGACTTTATGTAGGGAGAGGCTTGGAGAAGTAAACCAAGATCAGCTTATGGGAGATCTTAAGATCCAGGGTGAACCTAACTCATTCTGATCCCAGAAAGGTGTCAGAATGGAAACAAGTCCATTCTAAGGATGCACCTCCCAGATTCCTCTGCCTGCCACCTACAAAGCAAAGTCTAGAAGTTGACTAATCCCACAGTTTCTAAATAGGTAAACCCCAATGCAAAAAGCAATGCACATTCCCATTCTTCCTCTTGCCAGCTCTCCCAATATAGCACACAACGCTCTGAGGTAAAGGAGCAGGAGAGAAGACAAGTAAAATCCAGCCACAGGAGAGGAACCAAGAGCCTGGAATAAAGTAGGAAGAAAGATCACAGGGAGAAACAGAAAGCATTAGATTCCTGCATTACCATCCTACCTTGGGGCACAGAGCAATACTCCTGGTGCCTCTCAGTGGGCACCCACCTGCTGGGAGTCTGGAGCTTAGCTGGGTCCCAACCTGCTGCTCCAGTTAACTGCTGCTCTCCTAAAAGGCCTGTTGTCTCCAAACAGCTGGAGAGAAATGCCCTGCCTGACACTAACTCCAGGCAGGTGGAGACAGTGAGCAACAGAATGGGGCAGAGTTAGTTAGATGAATCAGCCATGTAAAAATAATAATAAATAAGTATCTTAAATCCAGAAGAGTTCAACAACTTTCTGTAGGCCAAACAGCTATTAAGTTGCAAAGCTTGATAATTTAACCCCAAGCCTTCTCTGGTCTCCAGAGTAGAAAGATGGCTAAATTCAGTAGATAAAAATGAGCAAAGTTCTACCCCTCCCCGAGAAAAGTTCTTGCCATCTCTGAAGAGGTCCCAAGTGCTACTCACTGAAGTAAGGGTGGCATTATAATGGGCCACAGTTTGGAAAGAAGGAGAGAACCGGGAAGGAAGAGGAGGACATGAGCGGAATGGGGGTAGGGGTGAGAAATTGGCCAGTGTGACCTACCAGCCCCTGGGGCTGCAGGGCAGAGACCCAGCAATTTCCTCTCCAGATTCCCTACTAAATAAAATAAATGCCTCTGCCTCGTGTCACAGTTTGCATTTTCAATCTGATTCGTGGGGAAAGCATTGGCAGGTAATCTTTATCCATTTCAAGTGTTTAACTTTTCACACAGAATACTAATGACAAACACTAGAGAGGCGAAACATCACCCTTGGCACGAAGAAATTAATCTTTCAAAACAAAGGAACAAATGAAACTTCCAAGTGCTTTCCTTTTGTATTCTCTATCTTTCCTCCATTGCTCATTCTTAGTAGTCTCTTGACATCCATGAGAGATTTGCCCTAAGGGGGGAAAAATCCCAAATTGGCAAATGCCACCATCGTATAAAATTTCTCCCACTGACTGTCTCTTCTTGCAGAGAGCCATCACTTTCTCCCACATTCCCACCTTTTGTTCCATTCTGTCATCAAGAGAGGCATCTTCCTTTTTTCCAAGGTCCATGTCCACAAAGAAAAAGCCTGTTTATGAATCCCTAGATCCCCACATCACTGTGTATGTTGTGGAGTTGAGAATGTGAAAGGTCAGCTAAGCCACCTCTCCACCTTAGCGATTCACTTCCACACACAGCATTCCCACAGTGCCATGATCAGGTTTGTGCCTTGGTAAACTTACTACATGATACAAATCTTTAGCCCTATTGTAGATGGGGAAAGAGAGGCTCGGAGTGTTAGGTGTTCCTTAGCTGAGACGTGGCAGAAGTGGGTTGAAATGTCCCCTTATTACATCACTGCACGTATCCTTGTAGCGCACCTTGCACTCATCTTATTCTTGTAGCTAACCTGGAATGCTGCCTCCCTGTGTGGGCTTACAGAGCTTCAGCCCCTAGGAGAGAAGTGATTTGAGAGTATGTGAAGTGATGGCTTCATTAATGGGGGGTGAGCAGACACAGCCAAGAACCTCCAGCTGCGGGTAGGTTTTGGGAGCCTGTGTAGGCAGAAGCACCTTGGAAAGAGTGGAAACAACCAGAAGGACGTCATGGAAGCTGAGGATCTTAGGAGACCACAGGAGTGAAGGCTCTAAGAACATTAGTGTTGATGAGTTGGGATGAGCATGAGCCCAAACAGGACCCTGAATAGAGGATGTTGACTCACACGGTGGCGTAAAGGACACCTGGGTGCTACCTTTCAACATTCATTCAAACAACATTCCCCAGGAACCTACTATACACAGGCCACCCCTAGGGAGGTCCTGAAGGTCCAGAGATGAAGAGCACACAGTTTTTGTAATTTAGGAGTTAACTCTAGAGATAAAGTCCAGTGAACAGATAAACACAGAACAGTGCGCTAAGTGAGGTGATGGTGGAAGACGCAACTCCTGTCAGAGCCTAAAGAACAGCACACTCTGGGCCTGGGAAGGGAAGAAGTTTCCAGGAAAGTTTCCCAGGTGCCAATATTCTCATTTTTCCATGAGACTGAACGTGAGCCCTGGCCTCTTGCCAGCTGTGCAACTTGAGTCTACATATTAAATATTTTGTGCTTAATCTCCTCAGCTGAAAGATGTGAATAAAATGCCTTCTATCACTGAATTGTGAAAATTATGTATATAAACATATCTCCCATAAGTATATGTCAATTTCTCCCTGCCAAATAAAAAAAATAATCAAACTTTTATGCACTGGACCATTTAGAAAGATAAACAAGAAAACCAATATATTTTTCCTCAGAATTTTTTCTTGCTTCTTAAAAAATAACTATTTGAACCTCACTTTGGAAAAAATAATCTATACGTAGACTCTCATTCCTCCTTTCCATCACCCTAGTAATCTTCTCTACAGTGTCCATGATATATGAACCTTCCACCTCTGCTTGGGTCTTTCCAGGGCTTACTGTTATCTTTTGGAGGGACTTTCTATATGTCTTAGACTTGAGCTCACTCTTTAGGTTTTTGATACTAAGATGATTATTGTTAATCAACAGACTCAAAAAGTCACATATACCACACAACTCTGTCTTGGCCTGTGACTTTGAGGCCAACAAACTGTGACTATAATGAAGTATGAAATGCCACGAAGTGATGACATTAGCAAACCAGAGCCATAGTTTGATGAGTAGCTGTTTCCTAGCAGCTGCTGTGCTAGACATCTTTAGAAATGTGCATGATGTTATTTAAGCCTCAAAACCACCCTGGCTAGGGAGATAGGCTTACGCTGTTTTACAGATAAATAAATTGGCCAATAGTCATGCTAATAATATGCAGAACCAGGGATCAGGAACAGGTCTTTCTGACATCAAAGCTCACATTCGTATATCTCCTCCTACATATACAGTTAATTCTCAGTTCTCCTTTTCAAAGACTATAAAAACCCTCACTTTAATCAACTCAATGTGGCTGCTGTGTCTACCAGAAAGTTGTTTTTCCTGAATTCTCATTCTCTCCAACTTATAAAGTAAAACAAAGTATCGAATTCATAACCAGCTCAATAAAAACCATCCCGGAAATAAGCGATTGCATTTATTACTATGACTCTGCTAATACTATTGATTTTCCCCTGCACCATTTCCCTTTTCTTTGCTCTCTTTATAGACCACTAGCAGCAGGAAAGCTTACCATTAACCCCACAGACAGCACTAATAGATCACCATGCTGTCACTCTCGCCCTCTTCTGTGAGTGAGCATAATAATTTCGGGCTGTGGCACAGCTTTTCACCAATCAGTCATCAAGGCCCCCTATTGGAGACGATATACTCATTACATGGAGCTCCTCAGGCAGGCTGCTGTTGGCTTGTAATCCCCATTGAAATGTCACCTTTAATTTCCTAATGCTCCCAGAAATATATTGTATCACACTTTGGTTCCATGTTGGCAAAAATATGGGCCAGTTCTGCCCCAATCATCTTCCCCAAACCACGGTGACAAAAAGTGTGCATTGGGCAGTTCCAGATTCTTATTCCCAATTCATCAATAAACCAATCAACCAGCAGAGGCCAGTTCAGTGCCTCTGTGCTTACCACCTCATTGAGGAAAGTTAAAGATGAGAGTTGATCATAGGAGAGCTGCTGCAAGCCTCTCCTAAAGTGAATCCAAAGGAGGTTGAGAGTGGAGGGGATGAGTTCTGAGGATAAAGCTGAAGTGGGCTTGAGGGAGCCCCCAAATACCACCAGCCCAAACAGTAATCCCTGCTTTCCCCTTCCATCTGTGCTCTTTCCTTTCCACCCTGATGCTCCCAAAACGAAGCTTCTCAGTTGACATTTTGCAGGAGAATTTCTCCACCAACCCCAGCAACTTTTCATGGTTGATTCATTTCCCTCCAATTCTAACCACTTTCTCTGAAATAGAGTTGCAAGCTTTAATAATCACAATCAGATCTGGACTGGGTTCCTGGAAAGTCCAAATGTAAACCATCAAACAGTTCAATTCCAGCAGAAGAGCAAGCCCACCATTCCAAATGCTGGCAGCTACAGCTAGTGAGTGTTTGATATTGGATAAAAGACACAAGAGGGAAGGGCTTTGTGGGCAGTAGACGGAAGTGTGTTCTAGGGTTGAGTATTTTCAAACCAAAGGCATCAGTGTCTTTTTCCCTCTTCTCTAAATGGAAGGGAGGCTGACAAAATCCATACTGCTGCAGGCACGATGGGGTTTTGTAGGAAGGTCTCACCAGCAATATAGGGCAGGCCCTTCTGCATAGGGCATTAGCAGAATCCATTCCCACTGAGAAAAGGGTGCCTCCCACCTCTCTGACACTTGAAAATTTCTGTGTGGTACCAACAGAAAGAGAAATAACTGGAGCAACAGAAACACTGGTAGAACTCTCAGACTCTTATGAATCTTATTTTAAGGAAGGAATTTTGGGCAAGTGCTGACAGAAAGACAGAGAACTCTACAATGTGTATGAGAGCTTTATGATAAGAAAGTAATCAACTAGCCTGGTACAACCTGGAACACATCAGAGGGGAGGGTAGCCTGGCAAAGAACAGAGAAAGAGTCAGCGTCAGCGGTAGGCAAAGAACGGCTAGGTGAGAGCAGGCCCAGAGCAGAGCTATGACCAGGAACCCAAAGCTTAGCTGTAGCTGTCAAAGAGAACTTGAGGTTCACAGTGAGGCTCTCTTGGGCATCACGTGCAGTTGATTAGAATGTAGTTGTTTTTTGTTTTGTTTTTGTTGTTTTGTTTTGTTTTGCTTCTAATAAATTTTATATGCTTTCTACTTCATTGAGAGAATTTGGCCTTTTCCACTCATTTTAGAGTTAGTTGTCCTTGTAAGTTCAGAGGTGGAAAATGCAATTCAAGCATTAAATGCTAGGGAGCCAGGGTAGAGAAGACGAGTAGCCAGTAGCTCCAAAGCAGGGTGCCTGGCTGGGCCCGATTAAGGGTGTAGAGCATCACCCAAGAGCCGGCTCTGTGTAAGGCAGCATTTGGAGCTGTGAACTCACAGATGCAGAAGCCGTGGTCTCCACTTTCATGGTGTTCTCACCCCTCAAGTTGTCCTAGGTCAAGCTAGGGAAGCCAGAGAGAGCTATAAAAATATAGAAAACAATTCACACCGCATGGGCTGCATGCCAAATAAATCATGCAGGCATTCACTGCTGTGGAGTTCACAGGCAGTGCAGTGTGGCCCAGGGTGATCAGGGAAGACTGCAGGAAGAAGCTGGGCCCTGAAGGATGGCAAAACCACTGCTGGTGAGAGGCCGTCACTGACCACAAAGCTCAGTTCCACAAAAGCTCCATAAGAGTAGGAATGTTCATCTTCTTTGCTCCCCGAAGTGTCCCCAGGACATAGTAGGCACTCAATAAATATTTATTATATGAACAAGTGAAATAATATTTACTGAGCTTCTACTATGCACCAGGCATTGAGGCTATAAAAATAAATAAGAATCTTTTGTCTCAAGTTGCTTCTAGTCCAGTGGGAGAGACAGAAGAGTAGGCAAATTATTACAATTTGGAGTATTAGGTGCTATCATGAGGCTGTGCTTAGGATGTGCATACCCTCCAGGCCTGGGAATATTTATCTCATTTGTTTATTGTGTCATATATTGAGAACAGAAGACATAAAGACCCTTCACATTGAAACTATGTGAGTTAAAGCATAACGAATTCAATTCTAGGCAATGCAGATAAAAAGTATTAAGAACTAGAGCCTACCATTTGATCCAACAATTCTTCTAGGGATTCACCTAGGGTTATAAAAATTAAAGATGTACATATCAAATTAACTTTAAGGTTACTGATTGCAACACTGTTTATGGCAGAAAAAAAAATAAAAGCCCAACAATATAATATTGGTTAAATACACCTTGGTACATTCATTCAATGAAATACAACACAGCCATTAACACACTACACCAGAATATCTGACACAGAAATATGTCTCCAACATATACATGGTGCCCTCCCAAACATGTATATACACTTAAACAGCTGATAGCTCAATTTTGAAAGAGAAGTGTATTTTAATAAACACTGCCTTTTTAATTATTCAGTGTGTGTATACATTTTTGGGAGGACACCCTAAAGTTATGTGAAAACTAAGATTCAAAAGAAAATGCACACAATAAGATTCATTTTGCACAGCTATGTTTTTCTTGAGTAAAGTTTGAAAAAATATACTCAAGAAAGTTAAAGTGATTATCTATAAATGCTGAAATTAAAGGAAGGTTTCTTTTTTTGTTACTTAATTAAATCTTATCCAGCATGATCATGCATTGCTTTTGTATCAGAAAAAAAAAAAGTTATTTTAACAAAAAATGAACAGTTCTTCCTGCCTCATACACACTCTGAACAAACACCACAAACTAAACTGGCATTAGCTCACGTCAAGCCAGTGAAGACATCATGGCATTTAGGGCCATCTTCCCTGGGGACAGCCCTACTGGGAAGACCCATCAAATGCCTGCCCCAGGCCTTGGCCAGTGTGGATTCATGATTAAACTCCACCATGTAAAGTCTTTTAAAAGATCGACACCTGGCATGTTAGATCCCTAGCACTCAGAGTATCTGGACTATGTCCTTTCTCCATTTCCCCTTAAAGAACTTACCTTCTTACTACCTCAAGCTCAAATGACCTTATTATAAAACAGAAGGCTCTAGAAACTCCCAAGTTTATTTATTATTTATTGATGATCCCTGGAAAGGACATGTGCAGGGACAAATCCTCTCTCTAGCTGCCTTGAATAATTTGACAGCAAAGAGATTACCTCCCGGAGGGTAGAGAAAAACATGCTGGGGGACAACACAGCAATGAAAACCTGTGAGCCAAATAATGACCAGAGTCTTCATTTCTCTCCTTAGTATTTGCTAAGGATGAACTACCCACATGGGCTTGTTTTATGATAGAATCATAAAGAAGCTGCTTGCCGACAGGTCTGCCCGTCAGGTGGAGTATGGAAGGCAGGCGCTGACATTCATCAGCTGCTCAAATGACATGTCACTCACATCCCAAGGCAGGCCCTTCCCTCCAAGCTATTTTTGCATTTTTATATTTTATTTTTTGGTGCTCTGACTATAGCATTGCTCTTTGCTGTGGGTGGCTGAAACAAGGAGAGCCGGTGACCAGAGCCTGAGTTTGTCAAAAATCACCCAGGAAATCTGGGGGAGCACTGTAATTAGTGAAAATAGGCACAAGGCAGGAAGTGGAGGGGTAACTGCAGGGAGGGAGAAGTTGGTGACCACCCGAGTGATGTTGATGTTGACGTGGACCTTCTCGTTCCTCCTCACTGTTCACATCCCCGATGACTGTGAAATGGAAGGAGGTGGGGGCAGAGTTGAGCTTTGGAACCAGAAAGATCTGGGTTTGACTGGTCCACCTTCTCCCCCAACCCCACGACTACAACTCACACGTAATAGCTGTGAGACATGAGGCGAAGTCCTTAACCTCAATTTCTTCATCTGTGAAATGGAGAAACTGACACAGTCTGAGCGAGAAAGGAGGGGAGGTAAGGAGCTGTGGTAGTGAGGGGTAAGTTCCGGTGATAAATGAGGGACCAGCAGTGATAAATGGGAGGGTGTTTCTGTTTTGATGAAAGAGTAATAGTTTTTAAGAGAAATCAATTATCAAAAGATAAAACAGATCCCCCCATTTATTTGAGAGTTAAGAAACACACTTCTAAATAACACAAGTCAAAAGAAAAATTATAATATAAACAGAAAATATTTTTAATACAATAATATAAGAAATACACACATTGAAATACACACATCAAAATACACAGGATTCAGCTGAAGAAGTATTTATAGGAAAATGCACAGCCTTAAGTGAAGAAAAGACAAACATCGATGAGCTACAACATCTATCTTCCTAAACTGGAAAAAGAAGAGTGAAATGAGCCCAGACGAAGTAGAAGAAAGAAGTAATAAAGATTAAAGCCAATACTAATAAAACAATAAGTGTAAATTAGAGGGGGTCAAGAAAGCCAATAGCAGGTTCTCTGAAAAGGTGAATAAAAATGATAAGCTTCTGGAATGGCTACTAAAAAAGGGAGTAGGAAATAACTCGGATCAGGATCACAAGTGGAGATATTTTGCTGGGCATGGTTGGTACTCCCAGAGTCGGCCTCTGCTTCAGCATGCTGAAAATGCAGGGGTTAGACAAGACAGTGTCCCTGAAAAGTATCAGGAAGAGCTTTGGGGCAGGTGAGTACTCCAGGCAGGATATTCAGAAGAGAGCGAGCTCCTGACTTGGAAGCCAAGAAGCAACTCTAACAGAGGTAGGAGTAAGACCCTTGCAGGATCCTACAGTAAGAGCTTTTAAAGCTAAGGGATTCAAATGATCAGAAAGAAGACTATCTCATAGTGACCTCAAGTGTAGGCTCAGGAGTCAAATGGAACTGAGTTTGCATCCCATCTCTACAACTAACTAGCTCTGTGACCTTATGCAAATTGCTTAACCTCTCTGTACCTCTATTTTCTCATCTGTAAAATGAGAATAATAATAGTACCTCTCTTGCAAGGTTGTCACAAGCATTAAAAGAGATTAGTACAGAGTTCATGCTCAGTTGCAGTGAGTATTACTGTGAATATTATTTTTACACTTCAGTGAACATAGTTGAATATACCATTTGGGACAGAGAGGCAGAACTGCACTCTGTGGATGGGCCCAGACAACTAGGCCTCCCTCATCCCTTCAATCCTTTCAGCCACCAAGGTTGTCCAGGAGCTGCCTGGAAGGGAAGGGCACCTCCAGTCAATGCCCAGGACAATGCACACTCCAGACTGGGCCTCCTGCATACCATCATGGGTAGCAGGTAGGCAAGGTGCAGAAATATCTCTCAGGTACTAAAGTGCCAAAGAATCAAGACAAAAATGGATGATAATAGTCTTGAGCAGAAGTGTACAATTTTTTAAAAATAAACATTTTACCTGAGGAAAATCAGAAGTCAAAATAGCAGGTGGTAAAAACAACAACAGTGAATTGTAGCTTTGACCTCAGTTTTTATGCCAAGAGCTTTGGGGCTAGTGTGCCCCAGGCCAGAAATAGAACAGCCTGGTTGACCAGCCACCCCTGGACAGCAGGTACTGCACCTGGGCCTCCTCTGCCATGAGCACACCCTCTATGCTTTCCCTGCACGTCCAGAAAGCCTGCCTGCTTTCCACAAGGGCTGGGTGGGAGTGAACTGAGTCCAGAGCTTTTCAGGCGAGTTCTGCCAGGCTCAAGGATCATAAATCACAGAAATGGAAAACAGGAGTGAGAAATAAAACCCTTGGCTTCCTGCAAACTGCCAGCCACTTTCTTTGGGTTGTAAATAACCACAGTTAAACCAAGCACCCTTTGGACTTCTTGGCAGGGAAGTTCATGAAAACATCTGATGTAAGGATTTTAAATGCTTAAATGCTCTCTGCCAACATCTACTCAACTACCCATAGCTGCATCCTCCAGATTTTTAAGGAGAGCCTTATTGCACATGGTCTCCCAAACCCCCACTGCCCCTGCCCCCTGCCCTAGAGGACTGCCTGGAGGGGTACTGGGTGGCATCATGAATGAGGAGCAAGGGTCAATTAGGCCTGGCAGAGGAGGCAGGTGGGTGACCCCGTGTTGAGGGCCCAGCTGCCACAGTGCTAGCTCTGGCACTCACCATTCTGCAAGACCCAAATCAGTCAGATGGTGAGTGAGTGGCTGAGCCCAGGTCTGAACCCATCTTCTCTTGGTTCCAAAGCTCAGGCACATTTCAAGCGGCACACTAAGCCTACCCAAGAAATATATCCTGTGACTATGACTTTGGAGCGGGGACTTTCTCTCCCCCTTCTTCCAAATCTTTCTCTGTAACTTTCCAATTTCACCATATCACAGGGAGCCTGGTAGTCAGGAATTCAGATTGTGGATTCTGCATTTTCATTTTGATATTATTTCATAAGTCAATGAGTAAAAACCATGTTTGGGGTCATCTTTTAACCAAGAACTGCTCAAAGTTGCAGCACCATCATTTTTGTTTACCACAGGAGCCACTGCAAATGAAGATCAAATAACATCATGGCGGTCTGTGGAAATGAAGATTTCAAAATAATTTGAAAAGAGAAAAGTAAGGAGGGAAATCGAGTCCTTCAGATGGAAGACACTGAACTCAAACCACGCCTCCACAGCATCTGCTCCTGTGCATGCACACCGCACCCCCACTGGCTAGCAATAAAACTGCAGTAAATACCCCAGGAAGAATGCTGCTGGTCTCAGTTCCAGTGACAGATTCAATACCATTTCACACATTGAATAAGCCACAATGCCAACACTATCTTCAAATAGACTGGGTAGTTTCTCAGGAAATTCAGTGACAGCTCATTTAAACTGGCATTTGCAGGTTTTGATTAATCACGGATTTGAATAGTCTGAACTAACAAGTAAAGTCTTAATGCATTAATATAATTTTAAAGCCTCCTGATGTAAGCATGCCTTAGTATTATTGAAAGTATAGGTTTTATATGTAAAATCGAATCCATGTTTAAACAACCTCGCTGTTAACATCCACCCTTTAGTTTCAGTAGAATACTCCATGAATCTTCTAGTAAACTTAATACGGTTTACTTGAATTTTATTGGTTTTGTATATAATTTATACATTTGTTTTTGGTTTATAGAATTAAAATAACTACAAAACTATAAAGTTTATACTTAGTTAAACATTTCCACATTTTAGAGGGAAATCAAAATGAAAATAATTAAATTCAATAGAAAGGGTTTCTGAGAATGTCCCCCCTTAAATGGAATTAATGCATTACTCAGGTTTGAGAACCACTGACACAATGAAGTCTTAATGATGGGTATTTAGGCTGTTTCCTGTTATTTTATTAATACAAACAATGTGCAATTAACCTCCTTTTCCAAATATCTTTGTGTGTTTGAGTAGACCTGTATGATAAACTTCTAAATATGGCAACACCAGGTCAAAGTGCAGATAAATTTACAATGTTCATAAATACAGTCAAATTACCCTCCCACAAGACTGTAATTAGTCCTTCCCAACTATGTATGCAAATGTCTGTTTCTACACACATTGCCAATCAGCTTATCTGGCAGGCATATAAAAATATATCAGAGTTGTTTTAATTTATACTTTTTCTTTAACCAAGAGAAGAAGGAACATTTCCCCATGTGTTTATCTGAGATTTTTCACTTCTTTATTGTAGATTATGAACCACTTGTTGATTATCTTTGCTGATATTCTAGTAGATAGTTTTATTATTTTCTCATAGATCTGTTGGCACTCTTTGCATACGACCTCTGTCTCATGTTGACAAAAACAAAACTTTGTCTTGTTTTTCGTGTACTTTTGACATTCTATATTAAATTTACTGGGTAGGCTTTAAAAGTTTTAAATCAATATATCAGCCTTATTTTCTTTGTAGACTTTATTTCCTTTTAGACTTTTTATGATTCCATTGATTATTATTAAATATTGTATTAATCTAGAATTTCTTTCAAATAAAGCATGAGGAAAGTATTGAGAATTGTTTTCCTTTTTATATGTATCACATAGTTTATTGAATAGTCCATCATTCCCTGATGATTTGAGATGTCACCTTATCATATACTAGATGTAAGTTCTCCTAATATTTAGACGTATTTCTGCACTCTTCTGTTTCATTAAGCAATTTTCTATTCTTGCACCAATACCAAACTGATTTATGTAGTATGTATTTACAAAACATTTTGAAATTGGTAAGGCTATTCTGCAAATATCAATCTTTTCTTATGTTTTTGTGGATATTTTCATGTGTTTAATTTTCTGGGCTCAGCCTCTGCCCATGAAACCTATGGAGATTCTGTGAACTCTATCCTTCCCACCAGTGCGGTCTGCTTTCTGAGGGGATCTCAGTAGTCTATACTTTGCAGGGATCTATCATGACTTCATGACTCAGTGTCATGTTGTCTCTAGGATGCTCCCATGGGCATCACTCCCAATGAGTGGAGGGCTTATGCCCTCACATTACAAAGATCTGCCTGAGCTGAAAATGAATATAGGGCAATTCTGAGATCCAGAATTGGATATTAGGCAAGACTTAAGGCAAAATCTAAATTTTCATTTTCTTTTTGGAAGAGGAAGACTCTCTTACTGTCACTTTCCAAGCTTTGGCTTCTCTGTCTGCAAGATATGGATACAAATAAGGGTCGCTAAATGTTAATGGACACTTGCTATGTGGCAGGGGCCATTTCCTTCTCCAAACCCTATGACACAGATCCTATTATCACCAATTCCTCCCCCAAATCCTATGACAAAGATCTTATTATGGCCACATAGCACACGGTGGTTAAGTAACATGATTAAAATGGCAAAAATAAAATTTGAACCAGGTAATACCATATTAGAACGCAAGCTCTTACTTGCTGTTATCTATATGCCAATCCTATGGAGTGCTTTACATCACATATAATTCACACATTCCCCACTCAAAGTTAAGTCCATAGCAGATGTTCAATGAATTATAGTTGCCCTTTCTTGAGGCAGAAACTGGCCTTCACATCAGGAATTGGCCTCTTACCAACTAGCCACTCCATCAGGAACTAGACATCCCACCAGAAATTAGGCATCAATCAGGATAATTCAAAAAGGTCATGCTCCAGCTAATGCCGGCCCAGGAAGCAAAATGTCTCACAAGGTAGATTTTGATTCAATGAATATGCATCATTCCTCAGCGGAAAGAGAAACAAAGCACATTACTACCAAATGCAGCTAAAACTCAAGTTCTCAGGGATTCTTAAAGTCTATCTGGATGGGAAGAAGGTGACAAAGGCATAACCTCGAGAAACAGTCTAGATGCAACTTCAGGGTGATCTGCCATGTGCCAGACACTAGTCATGAACCTCTAGGCATCAGTCTGCCTGGGCCTTAACTCTGAAAGGGTTCCTTGGGTCTATTTATAGACAAAGATTCTGAGGCCCCCGAGAGGTTAAGTAAATTTTCTACATTCCTGGAGTTTATAAGAGGTAGACCTAGCAGTCAAAAGCAGTTGGCTCCAGGCCCTTTCCACCAAACTTCAGTGCCACCCTCTAACTAGCTGCAAAGGGTCTCCACAGAAAGACTGGCATATGCCCAGGACAAACCCTTCCACCTACATAACTGCTCCAGGGATGACCTTGTTCTGGACCAGAATCTTTGCCACCCTTTAAACCATCTCCCAGGGAGCATCTAGATGTGTCTGCCACTGCCGCAGGCTTGGGAACCCTAGAGAAACAGACCTGTGTCTGCAGTGCCTGCACAGGGCCTGGAATAGAAACAAATGAGTCTTCTACAAATAGTGTCAAGACTGCACAACCTCTGTCAAGAAGGCAGAACCTTTGTGTCAACTAGAGATAAGGTAACCTAACATGCATTGCTATTTATTTATCCTATTTAGGAAGATGGAAGTATGAGGTGAAGAGACTAGCTATTTCAAGAACTCCATCACCTGAAGCCAATGCGGCAAAGATACCAATATCAAGACAATGCAAGCAGCCCCATTTCTCCCAGGAAAGGGCCCTTCTTCCAATGGCCACCCACATAGGAACCCTTAAGACCAAGAGGGGTGATAGCGCCTGTGATCCAGGCATTTAATTGTCAGACACATTCAAATTTTCATTCAAACACCACTTCTTTACTATGTGTGATTGCTGGGCAATCATTTAAATTTCCTGAGACTCCATCTTTTCCTCTCTAAAATGGGCATAATACCTACTTTCCTTAAAGTAGGCTTAAGTGTAATGCGCTTGGCACAAAGTGGGTGCTTGGTGTGGTGGCTCCTTCCTTGCAACTAAGGAGACGTCATCCACATAGGACTGCAGGGATATTGAAGTTATTAGCCTGAAACTTTGGGAAACAGATAAAGGCTGTGCATCATCCCATCAGTAAAGCTGGTTGACTGAACAAGAATGTGCTAGCTGAAGAGAATAACAGCAGTAACTGTTCTAAAAACAAAAATTAAGAGAGGTAAGGAACCCAAAGCTGTTCAGCCCCAAACATGTGCTGGTATTGCTCTGGGAGCTTTCACACATGATCTTCAGAATGGCCCTCCAAGTAGATCACAGGTGTAGAGCAGAGGAGGCTGAGGCCCAGAAAGCTTCTGTAACATCACCATATCCCTCTTTGAGCTAGTGGGATGCCTTCCTGCTACTCCACATTACCTTGTATAATCCATCATGGAGTCACATAGACTGGGGGTGCAGGGAGGGTTGGGGGTCAAACCTCTCCTCCCTCAAGATTGATGAAATCCACTCCAGGCATCTCTTGCTCTGATTAAAATACACTGATGATAAATTACCAAACTCCTTGACATGGAAATGTGAGTGATGGGAGTGCTGCTCACAACTGGTCCAGGGTGATCACCACAGGAAGGAAGAAAACAGCAGTGTGCAGTTTACTTCCTTGCCATTGTTTTCTGACTTCTAAGCATCTGTGAGTATCTTTCAGTAAAGGGAAATAAAGGTAATGCATTAGAAGGAGATATGGAGGTCATAGTGGTCATAGAGAAATGTAAGTTGGTAACCTACTGCTTTAGTTTAATTTTATTTTTAAAATATATCTTTATTGATTTCAGAGAGAGGAAGAGAGAGGGAGAAAGAGAGAGAGAAATATCAACGATGAGAGAGTCGTCATTGATTGGCTGCCTCCTGCACGCACCTGACTGGGGATCGAGCCTGCAACCTGGGCATGTGTCCTCACCCAGAATCAAACCTCTATCTCCTGGATCCTAGGTCGATGCTCAAGCGCTGAGCCACGCCCAGCCAGGCACCTACTACTTTAGTTTAGTCCACCAAGTAGAGGGTGTTTCCCTCAAGGTGACAAAGCTATAAAATGGGAAGAGTGTCTTAACAATCTCCAGCCTCTCCTCTTTGTGCCTATTCCTTTATGACAGAAACATCCCTGCACAAAAGTCTTGATGCCTTCAGCCCTAATAAACCTTCCTGTCTAGACCTTCCAGGAGAACATCTCCTAGAAATCAGACAGTCACACTTTTATGTTAGTAGAAAGCCACTGTCTTCTTTCACAGGGTGTTTTCCTCCCTTGGTGTCTTCTATCATTATGGAATCAAACAAAATTCTGGGGCCTGCAAACAGAATTTCTGGCATCAGAGACAGATGGAAGAGAGAGCTTTGAAAAACACCAGGACAGAGGCTGTGTAGCCTCCCTAAAGAAATAGGAAGTGGGAGACGGCTTCTTCAGTTTACACCCGTTCGTGCAGACAGACAGGCTATTGCTGGGCTCCCAGACAGGCACCATGAAAAACAGGATGGAAGATTTCAGAAAATATTTTTTCTGGGCTTGTGCCTTACTGGAAAATTGAAGGATGGTAGAATGGAAGAATCAAGGACCTTAGAATCAAGGTGTAAATCTCATGTCTGCCACTTCCTAGCTAAAAGACCATTGGCAAGTTATTTAATTTCTTCAATTACCAGTTCCGTTGACCGGAGATAATATCTGCGTATCAATAGGTGATGGTGAGTGTTATATGGAATAGTGCATGTAAAATGGGTGGCAAATCATGAGATAATCATTAGTCCCTTTCTCTCTCTACTATGGCTGAGTAGATCATATAAGATTAATCCCTCCATGGGATAGTAAAAATAGACATTTAAGATCTAATATTCCCATGTACCATTTTATTCCTCATTGGGTCTGGTGCCCCTCACTCCCAAGGCTATATTTGCCAACTTCATCCTTTAAATGAATGAAGCAGAGCATGATGATGCATTTAATGGTCCCTTGGAACTGGGCATTTAAAATTCCAGCATCTTCTGACCTTCTGAGAGAATCTATGGAGGGTCTCAAAGGCTAGTTACTGCTGGATGGTGATCTGGAGAGAAAGGCAAGTTGCTTCTTAGGGCATCTCCCTCTGGTGCTAGCCCTCTTGGCATTCCTTTCCAGGGTAACACCTTTAAGCCCATAGGGAACACCTGAAGTCTTGAAGTAATCAACACAATAGCATCGTAGAAATCAACTTCTTGACCATGACAAGGGTAGTCCTTTCTCCCAAGTTACTGTTAAAATTGTGTTACTATAACTGCGCAAGCTTTCCAAAACCCTTCCCAATTGACAGACATAAAACTCAGGGCTGAGTAGGTGGTGAGGAGCCATCTCTCAGTTCGAACATGAAGACAGAGAAAAGTAGGGCCCAAATGGTCATACCTAAGTCTCAAAAGGCAGACACTATGGATAGGTCTCCAGGTCCAATCTTTTCCAGGCCCCTACTCCTCTCCCACTGACCTACCCTTGGCCGTACCCACCTGACTTCATTCTGATCTCCCCGTGCCTTTGACAGTGTCCTGTTCACTGTCTTGCCCCATCCACTCGCTCACCTGGGACAGTAAAACCCTAAGTCAGTTTTGACCCTTCTCTGAAACTCCTTTTTTGACAATTCATTAGACATCATTTTAAATTGCTTCCATGGCTGTGAGCCAAGTTAACTTTTCGAGTCAAATCTTATAGCATACATTTTCTCAGAATGCCATACATTTCCGACTTCCCAACATCTTAGCTTAGAGCTGTGTGTATTATCCTCTAGTAATTTGATTTAATCTGTTCCATATCCAGTTATATTCCCCTTCTCATTGTTAATCTTGTGTATTTGTGCTTTCTCTCTTATTTTCTTGATTATATCTAAAAGAGCATGTCCATTTTATTGGTTTCTTCAAAGAATCAGCTTTAGATTCACTTATAAATTCTAATGCTTCTCTGTCTTCTAATACATTGATTTCTACAATATTTATGCTTTAGTGCTTCCTAATATCCTCAGGTTTCTCCTGTTTTAACTTTTTATTTTGAATGCTTTATTTATTTTCACTTTTGTCATTGATTATGAAGCATTTAAGGCTATGGATTTGCTTCTAAGTACAGCTTTGGTCACATTCCATAAGTTTTGATATATAATGTTGCTCTATTAATAGCCTGTAATTGTGCTTTTGATTTTCATTTTTACCCAAAAGTCATTTAAGAAAGCTCCATTTTTTTCTTTCCATGTGATTGGGCTTTAGTTTGCTTTAAATTTCATTGTGAGCACTACAATATGATTCTCCACATTCTTACTCCACTTTTCGGAGTGATAGAACTGAAAGCATGGTGGGGCTGAGCAACCCGCCTAAAGCTTCAGAGATAATTGCCAATGACGCCAAAAAAAGAGAAATGAGACTCAAAACCTTTTACATAAGTAGATACCTCCCCAGATCCTTATTCAGCAAAAGGGGACGCACAGCTGTTGGTGGCATTTTCCAGGTCTGGGGAGGGAAGTGAAAGGTTTCAGCAGTGACAGGCAGGGCATTTAACAGGGCATGCAGGTCCCCACCCCCGATTCATGCTGAGGAGCACCTCCCCAGCACTCTGCTCCTTGTTCATGCTTGTTCCCTGGGCAGGGTGTCAGGAGGCAAGTGGTTAGTGCTCCATCTTTATACCGGGTCTAGAGCAGAAGGAGCAAAGGCTCTGGAAGGTCTTTGTGCATAGTGCACCATATGCAAACACAGCACACAGACATCACTGTTAGACTTGTCCAGAGTCCACACAGCTCCAGAGGTATTACTCCATAATTGTTATTTAATCCTATGACATACTTATCAGCCTCCTTCACAGATAAAAAGACCGAGTCTCAGAAAGATTACAGAACTTACTCTGGGTCAGGGCTGATGGTGCAGGATGGCACCTCCTACAAAAAGGGCGATAGGATATTACAGGAGAACATGGTGGTGATTTAGCTACTCCTATTTCAGAGCAGATCTCTGGAGGAACTGTTGAAGGCTGAACCTGTGGAGTTCTGCTAGTTCTCCTCAACCTGGAGAATGGTCTTTTTCCCTGCTACATAAGACCTTCTGAGATCAATAACAGTAACCAGAGGGAAGATGTTTCTCGGAGGAGGATGTTCACATGTTTAGGGAGGACTGACATCACTGCACTAGCATTTTACAAACTGAGAGCCTGGGACTCCTAGCACACACTCACCATTCTCCTGGCCTTCCCTGAATTCCTTACTCAATTTCACTCATGCTGAGTCTTTACTTAGAATTCCTTCTCTACACTTCACTACCACCACCACTATTTAATACTACTACTAATAATGTAACAATTCCTATAGGTTGAAGACTGCTAGCAGGCAGGAACTCTCAGTCTAAAAGGAGGCTGCTGCAAAAACAACCATTTTAAATGCTGTGTGATCAACATTAAAAGAGGTGAGCACAGGCTCCTGGGCACTTTGCTACATCTTGAAGAAGTAAAGGAGCAAAAGGAGCTCTAAGCTGGGAGAGCAGCACATGCAAAGGCACTGTGGCAAGAAACAGCATGGCCCATTCAGGCCTTGGCAGGACTTTCTATCTGCCTATTGCAGATTGCAACTGTGTGATGTCCCAAAAGGCCACAAGAGTGGTATTTCTTGGAGACAAGAACTTTATTCTGGTCTTACAGTCCATCAGTTCTGATAAGAGAGGAAAAGTGAAGAGATACAGGGAACTTCCCACCTCCAGTTCTAGGAGAACACCTGCTCCAGACCTGCAGAGAAGTCAGGCTGGTGCAGGGAATGGGAGCCAGATTCCTGTGTGCTATCCAGGGCCATGGAATCCCCCAGGGCAATCTGGAGAGCTCCTCTTTCTGGCAAGTCGGTACCATCAGATAGGGTAAGCTGAGTCTCTGCAGTGCTGAGCTCTTTGAGCCTTTCTTCTCATGTTATAGAGCCTGAAGGCTGAACATATTTGCAGACTTGTGTAAGCAACTGACTAATGCTCCAAATAAAGAAAACTGTTCATTCACATGAATTTATCGGCCTGCCTTTAATTCCTCTCCTTTGAAGGTTTACCTACCACATTGGTTGCAAAATAGAATTTGATCTAGGAAAACTCACTTTGAGAAAATGATCAAAGTTACTATTTCCATGTGGATTTTGGGAAAAGCCTTTGGGAATCTTGCTTCCTGGCTCACAACTGAGTAAGGGGTGCCTCCCTGCTCCCCTTGGCTCAGGGCCTCCCTCTGTTAGAGCACTGGCCCAGTGTCCAGCTGTGGTCTATTCACTCCTGTGTCTCTTCAGGCTGGAAATTCACTGAGGGCAGGGACCACGACTCATCCTTTTCCAGGTTCCTTTAGCTTGGCACAGACCTGGCCCTCGGGGATGCTGAAAAAATGTTGAATAAATGACAGGGAATGACAGGAATGACAGTTTGATGGAACATCCTTGAAACTCAGATTCAGAACTCAGTGTTTATGTCTATGAAGTCCAGTTGTTTCCCCACATTGTCCATCACTGGTTAACACCAGTTATTCAGGCCTTGTTACTCCAGACCCCACACTGCATCTCACCGGGGATGGGCCCAGACTCTGATGGACTTGCTCTAACAGCCAGATGCAAAGCAGCTCCTCTGGGCCAGGCATCCATTAGGCCCTATTACATCAGTCATCTCTCTGGTCCTGCCATTACAAGGCTCAGGTGGCTCAGACAGCCAGGAAGTGGCAGAGCTGGGACCCCCTGAGGTCCAGAGCTTCCATGTGTCTGAGAAAGCTGAGGCTGCCCTTGTCTTTGCAGAGATCATTTATAAGAAGACTTTGGGGAATATATCAGGCAGCTCCTTGTCAATTTTGCAAGTTGTCAGTGGGGCAGCCTTGGTGATAGTTGTAGGAAGCCTTTCTCCCCTGACCCTCACATCCTTCCTTTCTCACCCCCTCCTCACTCCCAAGATTATTCTCCTGTATCTGGAAAACGAACCTTACAGCTCCCACAACAGTACCTATAATATCCCTTTGGAGCTGGACAATCAGTACAAATAAGGGAAAATAATACAAAAATGAATGATAACAACCCTTTCTGGAACTCTTATGCCAACACTCTTGTTGGCTTATTTATAAACATGTTATTTAATTCTCTTAACAGCCCATTTTACAGGTGAGAAAACTGAGGCTCCAAGAGATAAGCAGTTCATCAAAGCCACAGTGTTGGTCAATACAGGGCTAGGATATGATGCCAGCCTCTCCTGAAATATGTGAGAGGATGTTTTCTTAACCCCATTAGTAAGCAAAACTATTCAAATCCTGAATGAGCTCCTTCTACCTTACTAAGCATATCTGATTTTTATTGTTTAAAGTTTTGTTTTCTTTGTAAAATAATTATCTCTAATGCACTTCAGGAAATCATAGATTGAAGATCCACGAAAACCTCATGGCATGGCAAAGGAGAGGACACAGGCCTACCTCAGCTGCTTCCAAGCAGATATCTTAAAAGGGCCAGTTTCTTCACTGCCCAGACCTCAATCTCTCACTTGAAAATGGAATAATTATACCCATCCAGGCCCAGGAGTTAGGTAAGTTGCCCCAAGTTGCACGGGAAGAAAGCGGTGGAGCTGTTTAAACCTCACTATCTGGTTCAAACACTATCATTCTCTGCTCCCATGTATCTTTACCTGATTTCTCTGCCGGCCACCAAACCCTTTCACCTTCTCCTCCACAGCTTCTCCAGTCTTCTCCTACTCTCCTTCCTTCCATGATGCTTGCTCCCCTGCCCCTGGCCCAGGCCCTTGTCCCACCCTTGTGGAAGTACAGAAGCTTCTCTCTGGCCTTCCTGCCTCTTCCATCATCTGTCCAGCTTCCACCAAGCTTCTCTCACCTCCACTCCATCTTTCTTCCCACCCCAGCTGGGTCCCAAATAATGTCTAGATGTATAACCCCAGCTTTCAAGTCCCCCCCCTAGTCTGTTCTCACATACATTTCTCCCTCTGTTCACCAATGCTCAGTTCACGAAAGCTGTCCTCTGGGCCAGTGGGTTGAAAATTTTAGTGCAATCACTATCATTTTGAGAAGCCAACCAAAGTTATAGACCATCCCTCCCCAGGAAAGTAAACATGTGCAATGCAAGCTGTTTCCAAAGTTTAAACACATTTTCTGGGTTGTCCTAGCTCACCATGTCACTATGAAGACCTCTGCTATAGACACACATAATTCATTACTGTTTCTTAATTACTTATACATACCATGTGTCTTTCCATCTCCCTCTCAGTATTTGCTCATGCCATTTCTTCCTTCCATGATGCTTGCTCCCTTGTCATTTCCATCTAATGAAAACCTAGTGACCCATCAAAACCCAGTTCCACTGTTACTAGGCCAGATGAGAGCTCTCCCTTGACACTTTCACCCACAACCACTCACATGGGATTTAGTGCTCTCTGGAATTTTGGACCACATCTCATTTCCACCTACCCACTGGACCCCTTGAGGGTGAGTATACTGCTTAGCTGTTTCACAGTCTTTCACCTCACCTACATAGAGCTCTGTAGACTGCAGGCATACAGTGTTCAGTTTTTTAAAAAAAGAAGATTCTAGGATGCGACTGAATTGGACTTTCCATCATCTGTGTCCCACTAATAAGACCTTGTGGAGGGGGGAACTTCTGGAAAATTTCACCAGACATAAGCCTAGGGAAAGTATTTCTTGCCTTTGCCATTTATTAGAAATATAAACATTTCATGACCACTCGTTACTCCAGTTCTTGAATTTTACTTAAATCTCTCTCTCGTTAGTCATGATAACCTAGTTTATAGGAATCTATGGCTTCAAATTAAGGTCAGATCTTGATAATTAGTTATGATCCATATTTTGTATCTGATAATTAGCTCGTAGCTGCAGTGATAATTGGGCCCTACATTTTTGGGAGGTGGTATATTTTAAAGAAGTGAGGTACTCCTCATGTCCTCTGATCTCCTCTCTGCTGTAGTAAGAGGCTGTTCAAGTGAGAACTATAATATAAGAGAAAAATGAACACATTTGCTCTCGAGGATGCAATTAAAACAGAATGTAAATATTACTAATGAGGTGATTAACTTTTCCAGAAATATGCAGGAAAATCAATTCCTGGGGTGTAACAGTTCTACGTGAAAAAATTCAGTTCTGTGGCATCAGCAACCAAAGGGATCTAGGAAGAAAAGACATTGGTACTGTCAGGGAAGGCCAAGAAGGGCAGAGAGATGGCCACAACAAGTGCCCATTTCTTTCCAGGCATAAAACACGTGCTGTTACAAATGCTCCTGCTGCATGTGTGCTGATTTGAGGATTCTTTTCAATGTGGCATCACTAGACTGGCATTAACTCAGGGGTCAGGAGTACCAGGTTCAAATCTCAGCTCCACTGATGACAGCTGATTGGCTCTGGGACGGTATATGTCACTGCTCTGGGACACAATTTCTTCATCTGTGAAATGGGGATAATGAGTAATATGAGGATTATGTGAGCTGATGCATGTAAAGTGTCTGGTACAGAGAAGAGCATGCTGGTGTGTCCTGGGGAAATTGCTACTGAAGAAGCAGAGTGGTGAGAGCAAGAGAAATCTATTGTTCTAGGAAGAGGCTCTGGCATGAGGCAGGGGCTCTAGCAAAGAGGATTCAAGAGTCAGGATCCTGGGCCCCACCCTGCCCTCCGAGCTCAAGCCAAGTGATCTTGGACATCCTTGTCATATTTTCAACATCCATAACATGACAGCGTTTCACTAAATAAGTTCCGAGGCACCATTCTAGGAACCTAGTATGGCTTAATGCTACAAAATAGTTCAAATTTTCAAAATTTTTTTCCAAATAGTTTGTTACTAAGTAGTCTGAATTTTCCCAAATATGACCTATTCTCGATTTATTTGGGTTAGGTCCACTGGTGTAGATGCCCATAATTACACTGCAATTAAACAATCCAAGTTGTAGCCCATAAGGATCTCCAAGTTTTGCAAACATCTTCTTTTCTCTCTTTCTCAGTTCCTGTCCAGGAGTTACTCCTGTTCTGTTAACCCATGTCTGTGAACATTGATCCAACCCATGTGTTCCATGAGCCACACTGAGGACACAGAACACAGTCCTGTCCTCAGGAGGGCTGGAGTCCAGTGGGGGTGACAGACCAGAGAAAGACAAGACCAACCCAGTGGAGCATGGTCTTTAACAGAGAGATGCACCTAAGGGCTCTGTAGGTACGGAGGGGTTACCTACCCAGAATGGGGGTTGGTAAGAAGGTTAGGGAAAGCTCCCTGGAGGGGGTGATATTTGAGCTGAGTCTTGATCATCCAATGAGTCATTCATCCAGCCAGCAGTAAGCAACTATTTAATGAGCACCTACTATATACCAGCCACTATGCTGGATGCTGACTATAACACTGGATGTCACCATGACACTCTCTAAATCAAGAATCCCCATGGCTCACTCTGGTCACTCACTCCAGTGTCCATTCTATATACTTCTAGAATGCTGGACTGACATGATGTGCCCAGTATGGCTCGGCTTCCTTGATGAACAAGCTTATCTATCTCTCTTCCCCAAATGCCCCCTCCATTCTAGACTCCCTCTCCCCATCTAAATTTAGCCAAAGCCATTGGCATGCTCAAATTCAGCCCCTTCCCAGATCTTCTTTTTATATCAATGGCAAGTGCCACTGTGCACACCTGCTCCTGACGGTGCCAACATGAGG
Source organism: Miniopterus natalensis (assembly GCF_054644295.1). Lineage (NCBI taxonomy): Eukaryota > Metazoa > Chordata > Mammalia > Chiroptera > Miniopteridae > Miniopterus > Miniopterus natalensis. The sequence continues at coordinate 27,787,634 of NC_142095.1, read as the reverse complement.
GGCACCCGCTATTTCACTTACACTTGTATCAGATCCCTAATCAGCTCGAGTTTCCTTCTCTGCTTCTTTCTTTATACTTTATTGTGCCAAGGTCATCTCTAGACACTGAGTAGACTGGGAAACTGATTAACTAAGTGCTGAAAACGAGATGTTTCCTCCCACTTGTTACCATCTGTCTAAGATTAACGCTAAAGTAGAGCATGTTTTGTTCTCTTGTTTAAGGGGATGGGAAAAAAAAAAGGAATCATTTATTGAGCATCTACTACATGCTGGATGCTTTAGTTTTGTCCCTCTTCTACCTTCCACCACAACCCTGAGGGTGAGCATTTTTATTTCCTTGTTGTACGTACAGAAATCAAGACTTAAGGAGGTTGGTTAACCTGTCCAGTGTCTCACCAATAGAAAGTAGCAAAACTGAGATTTAAACACTGTGATTCTGAAATCTAAGTTCTTCCTCCACCAGGCTTTTTCCCAAAGCCCTGCTTTACCTCCAAAGACCTGCTTAAATGCTGCAATCTAGAAAGATAAACAGAACTTGTTGGCTGTGTGATGGTGGCTCAAAATCAGGTGAAAATCCAGGGCCTCCTCAAGGGAAAGGTAGGCCCTTCTGAGCCAGGGTTTAAGCAAAATAGATAAAAGCAATAAGAAAATGGCCTCTGGACGCTGCCATCCATCTCTGGAAAGCCTGAGAGAGGAAGCAGCAGGTGATGGAATGGAATGGAATGAAATTCTCAAAAAAAAAAAAAAAAAAAAAAGATGAAAATGGAGGCTTTACACATCATTGAGCTTGCTTTCCTATCTAGCGGGAAAACCCAACATGAATAAAACAGAAAAACCTTCAACAAATCCAAAGCCAATTTTTCTGTCAACTTCAGAAACAGCATACACACACCTACAGGCATTTCCCACAAATAGCTGTGTTGCTGAGAAGTTGGGTGGAAATCAAATTTGGGGTGAACTAGTCTCGGCTACCCATGTGAGGAGAGCTGGCTTTGTCACTGGGGGATGGAATAGGAGTGGTGCCTCTCGTGACATTGGTTTTAAGTTTTCTTCCTCAGTGCCCTCTCCCACTCCCCACCCTAGTCAGGGCCATCCTCCATGGGGAGTTAATGGTGGTCAGCAAACATTTACTGCACGGGGGAGAGGATCAACCTCTGCTAATCAATCTGTTCATGAAGAAAACACACACACAATGCAGACTCTTGTGAGGTGGTTGTCTACAGACAGTCCCACCTACACCCTCGTCTATTAGTCAATAGATGGGGCTTTTGTCTCCTCTCCAGGATACCAGGTAAGGACATCTGGCAGAGAGTGTGGGTAGGTGGGTATGTAAATGGTATGAAAGGCGGTTACAGGGAAGTCTGTGGGATCAAACAGATCAAGATTTGAAAGTCATTCCTACTACTTACTATCCAGGTGGGCCTGGGTTTACACACCTTATATTCCTTACCCAAGCCCTCAGGGCACAAGGACGTTTCAGCATCTATCAAGAATGGAAAAGCCTGCCTTTTTCTTGGGTTAAGGTAAGGAGTAAATAAATTGACCATGTAGGTTATTGGCATAGGGAAGGCACTCGGTAAATGCCTGGCCTCTTTGCTCTGCTCACTTTCCCCAGACCCAGCCCATTGTGAAAGGCCAGCTCACCCTCACCTCCTCAAGGAAGCCTTCCCTGACCATATTGGTCCCCAAGGGCCTCTCCATCCCATGAACTAATAGTGGTCACCACCAGCCTCAAGTCCCTCATCGCAGTGTCTAGGACAGAGAAATGTCTATGTGTGCTGGAATTTCCCAGTCAGACTGAGCTGCCTAAGGACTGACTGCTGTGACCACTGGGGTCAGGGCCAAACCTCACTCAGAGTAGGCGATTAGTAGATAAATGTTTACAGATGAGGCATTCGATCACCCTAGGAAGGTTTCAATGAGAGAAAGGTTCCTCACACACACCAAGTCCTGACTATGTGTCAGGTACTTTACAGTGATCATCTCATTCCATGCCTGTAACACCTCCCTGGGATAGGTGTTATTAATTCCATTTCATAGATGAAGAAACTGAGGCTCACGCAGGTGAGCTAGCTGTTTTCCAGAAGCCTTGCAGCTCAGAGAGGGAGGAATGGAAGTTGAACCATGAAGGGAGGAAGGGAAGAAAGAGGAGCGAGATGGCAAGTGGGGAAGACAGAAGACAGAGAGTCAAGCAAGAAAGATAAATCTAGACTCCTTTCTGTTGAGCTCCTGTTGTGAGTTGCTGTTGCACTGGCATCTGCACACATTCCTTCCCTTAAGCCTGACCATCACACTGGAGGCGTCTGACACTCTTCGGTCTTGCTGTACAGCTTTGTTTCTCACACCCAGTGAAAGCTAGTGAGAGAATTACCATAGCCCTGACCTCTGTCCTCGCCCACCTGACCAGCTAGTTTATCCTCAGATGCAATCCAGGAACTCCAGAGACGCAGAATTGGAGCTAGATTGCTTTCCTCTAGTAAAATTTACAGTGTATACAAAGTCAATTACATCATCATGTGTGCAGACAGTGACTGGAGGAGCCAAGGTCACTTACACACATCCATCACCAGGGTGCAGAGAGCCAAGGGCGTGAAATTACCTCACACCCAGAGCCCAGAGGATGACAGGGGCACAGCAAGGGCTCACGGGGCTGCTGACTGAGAGAGCTGGCCTATTGAGTGGGGGGGTTGCTATGTCCTCCCTGCCCCCAGGAGTGACAGAGAGCCCAAGTGGATTTACTGATTGCTGGTCCCACCCATGGAATGGTTCTGTGCTCACCCCTGCAGGCCCATGGTTAGCTGTGTTTTCTTGATGGCAGCTGTATTGGTCCCTTCCACACTGCCTGATTCTGTGCTGCACAGGGGAGGGAAAAAAGATGTGCTGTGCCCACAGCCAAGGTATGCTATTTACTCCTCCCCAAATCCTCATAGTATAGGAGGGAGATTGCCAAAGGAAGTGGGCTCAGAGAGGTTAGGTAATATACCCAAGGCCACACAGCCTATGAATTGATAAGCTGTGATTGGAACCCATGTTTCTTGGCCTCCAGAGCCCATGCCAAGGGTTTTCCAAGCAGGAGACAGGAAGGGCTACACTTCAAATGAGAAGCTCAGGGAGGTCGATGATTACCTTAGGGGTGTTTCTAAACCCATTTCATGGTAGTGGGAGATACAACTAGCTAGAAATAAGTACTTTAAATAAATGCTCACCCTTCCTGCCAGGGAGTCCTATGTTTTGGCAAGTCTGGTAAAGACATGTCTCTAAGACTAAGCCTAGAATGAGGAGGGGGAATGTTTGGGCTCTGTGATAATCTGATACCAGAAATATCTGAAGAAAATATTGGCCCTCTGCACAGGCCCAACCAGGTAGACCTGAAAGGGGATAAAAATAATTCAATTCTCCATCCACAGACAGGTATTTTACCTCAAGCAAATCATTTAAACCCTCAATTTTCACTAAGGCAGTGTTTTTGAAGTGTGGACCCCAGACAAGCACCATCAACATTGCCTGAGAATTTGAAAGAAATGCAAATTCTCAAGCCCTTCCTCAGACTTGATGTACCAGCAACTCTGAGGGTGAGGTCGAGCCATCTGTGTTTTTAAGCCCTCTAGGGGATTCTGATGCAGTTCAAGACTACCCTGGCTTGAGAGTAGTCGCCTTCATGCAAGGGAGCATACTAGAGTCAACTGGAGAGTTTCTACAAGAATCCTGGAACCTAGGCCATATTCCAGACCAGTGACATCACCATCTCTAATGTAAATGAGGTGAGACGCAGGCCTCGATACTTTTTAGAAACCTTCCAGGTGATTCCAGATTTAGCCAGGTGGAGAAGCAGTATTCTCTGGAGATGATCACACAGTGCTCACAGGGAGTAAAGAGGCAGGACTTGGACCACAGATGGAGAAACATGAGTGTGGATAAATTCTCCTTGCAGGGCCCAGCAAGCATGCAGGTGGGGTATGAATGAATGATGAGAGAGCCGTTTAGGAAGATGCACAGTGGCCAAGCCAAAGATGGATCGAGAACCGACTGAAGGCAGGAAGGATTTTCATCTTTGATTTTAATGGGGCTTTATAAAATTCTACGATACTTCAGTCAGGTCTGATTGTTTTTCATTCATCAGAAAAAGTCCTGACGGTCTGCAAACTTGTGCAAATTGCACATGTCACAAGATTGATGGCTTCTCCCAACAGCTCTCCCTGGAGCAATTTGCCATTTAAACCTCTGTTCTACCAAAGACCTTGAAGCTATTCTCACCATCATCCAGGCCTTCGCTTTGAACAGGCATCAGAGGCCCTGTTTCCCGTTCCCTTGGAGCTGAAGGAGGCCTGGAGGGAAAGCAGGGGACAGGGAGTGGGCGTGCCAGTCTCAGGTACCAGCAGAAAACTCAAGAAGCTGAGTGAAATTCAGGACAGTCTCAGAAGGTGTCCTCTGTGGGGTTTTGTCATGCTGTGTTTATTTCTTTGATGTTACTAAACTTTTGCATCCCTGTTGACACTAACTTGGTGTTCAAACCCTCAGCAATAATAACAATATGGATGACAAGGAAGCTGGCACTCAGACCAGGTCCAGTGTTGGGCCCTTAGAACACCTCCTCTCCTCTGAACCAAAGCACAGGAGCTGAGGAGTCCCCTCCAGGCCCATTGTCTCTCTCTCTCTCCCATGTGCGGGAGGCTGATACCTACAGACTGCTTCATCCAAGCTCCCTTGCCCTCTTGTCTGGCAGGGTTGACAACAGGCAGGCACCAGGAGAAAACTGAAGGGCCAAAGGAGTTAGAGGCTGGGGTAATTGTTCCTCTGGGTCCCTCTCCATTGGTCCCAGCATAGTCCCACACTCCTACAGAAGGGATCACAGCTCCTGCAGGCCAACCTCTCTTCTACAGTCATAGCCTCTTTTCTACAGCCCCAGAACCACTCTTGGTAACTGCTCTCGCCCCTTCCCTCTCTCCTGGGGTTGCTAATAACTTCCATGTATCTAGCCCTGGGTGCTTCACTATCCATTACTGCTGTCCCTTTAACATTGCCCATACTTTTAAACCATATGAAACTGTTGTTTGTAGGTCAAAAGTGGCCAAATCACTAGCAATTTTATGTGGTTCAATCTAGTTAATAGTCTTTTCCTTTATTCTCCTCAGTTAATCCTTCCAAGTGGGTCTCTGGGTCCCCTGCTTAACCTACACAGCAGGCCTAGTGAGTGTTGTTAGCATCCGTTCACACGTGAGAAACAGAGACTCAGAGAGCTTTGCTGACTCATCCAAGGTCATCTAGCATAAGGTGGAGAAAATAAGGACAGGTTGAGACTTTACTGTGTGTTAGGCATGTGCTAAAAGCTCATACAGATGATCTCATTTAACCCTCAAAACTCTGAGATAGGGGTTTTTATTACACCCATTTTACCAGTGGGGACATGGAGGCCTGGGTAAGTTAAGAGTAACCTTCCCCTACTCTGGCCGGCTAGCTCAGTTAGATTGTCATCTTAATATGCAAGGTTGTGGGTCCGACCCCTGGTCAGGGCATATACAAGAAGCAATCAATAAATGCATAAATAAGTGGAACAACAAATTGATGTTTTTCTCTCTCTCTCTTTCTCCCCTCTCTCCCTCCCTTCTTCCCTCTCTAAAAATCAATCAATTAAAAAAAAAAAAAGTGTGACCTTCTCCTGATGCCTAACCCAGGGGCCTCCTTTTGGTCAAATTCAGCAAGAGGGCAAGGAGCTTGGGTGAAGCAATCTACAGAGCTCAGCCTCCCAGGGCACAGAACAGAATATAGAATGTGGAGAATGAGTCTGGAGGACACGAGGGGAATAGCAAGCTCACATGTTTTTGGTAAAGATAAAAGAAGATACTGTAAGGGTCCAACAATGGGCAGGTTGCCTGACTGCAGACCCTAAATCAAAGCCCAATTGTGTCCCCCAAGTCTGTTTACTCTTCTGCCTGTGTTCCTTCCCACTGGACTCCACTTTCTTTCACGAAGAAATCATAATGCTGCTATTTATCTTCACTCTGCCTGCTTCCTCCTGCCAGCTGAGCCTATAGATTTAGTACAAGATTTGGTACATAACACAGCTTTTGGAAGTGATGGAACCACAGTTAAGAGTGATTAGCCTAGAGAATGCCAAGTGAGGCAGCTCAAGTGGGGTCACCTTTCAAGAGATCACTGGAGTCACACTATCTTGAGCCTTTGTGCTGGAACATAGCCCACCTCTTCCTCTCATGACTCTGTTAAGTTTCTGTCCAGCCACTGTGACCCCACTGTGCTTCTCTTACAGCAATACAATCGACAGGAAGTTTTGGAGCCAGACAGACCTCTACCCAGCTCCAGCACCTTCTAACTGCAAACTCTGGCCCCTTTACCTGGCCTCCCTGCACTCAACACCCTCCTCTGAAGGGAGGTAACAACCTCCTCAGAGAGGATGAGAAGTTGAAATAATGAAGCAGAGTTAAAATGTGTAGCCCCTAATAAGCATTTAATAACTGTTTGGTCTGTTCCCTCATTCTGTAAATAATATTTCTAATCTGGAGATTATAATTGGTGAAAAAGGAAGGCCAAAACTGCTTCTCACACATTGATTTTATATACTCAGGATTAGAAAACTTGCCATAAAAGATGGTTTTCTTGATTTTACTGTTAAATCCCAGGATTTCCTAGGTAACTGGCTTCAGGAAGACAAAGAAGTCAGTCAGAGGCCACGAGGAGGGGGTGAGAGTTGAAGGCGATTTATTCCTTTTTGGAGCTGGCCCTCTGCAGGGCATGCTGGTCACTGTGTTTTCGGTGGAGACACCTTCCATGTCTTGGTTAGAGTTGACTCCCTGCTCCTCACACTGCCAGGTTCCTTTGAGTATTTCCCAGGCTCAAACTCCAGTTTCAGCTGGCATATACCTCTCCCATGGGATGGAGCCAGTGTGCAAGACCCAACATGGAAGGGGGCAGCTCACTTCTGTTGGCTATCCAAGTCTGAGAGTCATCCTGTATGTAGGCAGGATATGAGGAAAGCCTTCAGTCTCACCATAGCTCACCACTAGGTTGTTGTATCGATGCCTGAAATTCTACAACAGAGCTTTAAATCTTATATTTATTCAGTCATTTAAATATGAACTAAGATGTATTTGCAAAAGTATGTTCCATGTACAATTGTGGTATGCACGCTGACAACAGAAAGGGTTGTTTTAATTTTAACAGCCATGCATTTTTTAATTTCTTTATGTCAATACTTAAGGCAAGAAATATCAGTTTTCCATTTAAATAAATAATGACAATATCTTAGATAAATTTATGTCCCTTTAGATCATGCTCCTTAGCCACATTCCCTTCTCCTTTCTTCTCTCAGTCACCATGGGAACAATATCCTTCTGGTCAATTTTTTACACTTTATACTTTAATTTTAATAACTACACATTTATTTATTTTCTTGCATCATTATTTAAGGCAACTAATGATTTCTGATTTATAGTGGTAACATAAGTTTACTTCTTAAATTAATTTACATAAAAAGTGAGTTAGAAGAAAATATTATATAAATAAAAAGCACAGGTGGGATATTATATGGTAGTTAGAAAAAATGAACTAAATTTTTACATGTATTAACATGGAGAAATGGTTAAGACACACCGCTGAATGAAAAGAACATTGCAGAACAATACGTATTTTGTGGCATCATGTAGGGAGAACTTAAAATATGCCCAAAATACTATGACTGATACTATTCATGACTACATATATGTATTTGGAAAGACATACAAAAATTGAGTAGAAGAATAGTGTTTCCCACAGACAATGGGATAAGAGGGAATGTAGCTTAGACTGATGACCAAAGGGAACATAAATTATGAAAATTTTCAAATTTCATTTTTTCTTAAGAGAAAGTGACTCAAAGGAAATATAACACTATGTTAGCAACCTGGATGGAAGCAACATAAATGTTTCCTAAATACTCTTGCTTTTTCCTTTATTTTATAAACCTTTCAACGTAAATGATGACACAGATGGTATGCAGATATACAAAAATCACTCAGAAGGAACAGCTGAAAGCGGACAGCACCAAGCTAGGCCAGTTGCCAAATTGCAGGGATGCATTAATGAAAGGCATGTCCCTGTCCTCACCGTGCCATATCTGAATGATTGACAGGGAATGGAAATTTTCCCAATTCTGTAACACAGGTGAGCTAAGAAAGCCCTCTTGGAGGAGGTGGTACCAGAACTGTCCTTAAGAATCAGGGCTGGCATCCATCAACTGATGATTGATAAATAAAATGTGATAAATCCATATAATAGAATGTTACAATAAAAAGGAATGAAGTACTGATACATGGTACAACATAGATGAACCTTAAAAACATTATGCTATGTCCAAGATTCCAGTTACAAAAGGCCACACATATTATATGAGCCCATTTTTTACAAAGTGGCTAGAATGAGCAAACCCATAGAGATGGAAAATAGATTAATTACTGCCAGGGGCTGTGACGGAGGTGGGGTACAGGAGTGCCGGCAGGGGCAAGACTGCTAATGGGTACAGGTTTATTTTTGGTTTCAAAGGCATAATGAATCAAATGAACTTAATTATGTATTGACTGTTAATGTGCATGAGGTTTTGTTAGTGTTCTAAATGTTCTAAAATTCTAAAATGTTCTAAAATTGATTGTAGTAATGGTTGCACAACTCCGTGAATATATTAAAAATCATCGCATGATACTCTTTCAATGGGTGAATTCTATGGTATGTGAATTCTATTTCAATAAAACTGTTATACATAAAAAATAAAGACTCAGAGCTGGGGTTTGAATGAAGGAGGAGAGTGGGATCATGACCAAGGGCAGGTTAGCCCCCTAACCCTGCCATAGCAAAGGTTTATCTCACCCACTCGACATAAGCTTTTGCTAGGGATGCTGCATACACAGTGGAAATCCAGACAGACAAGGCCCTGCCTCTGTGCAGGTTCTTGCAGGGTAAGCTGAGAAGCAATAACACTGATGATCTAAAGTAACACAGATATGCCTTAAAAACTTCAAAGGAAATGGTCAGGTCCAGAAGGTGGGGAAATGCCTTCAGGTAGAAGAGAAAACATGTGCAAAAGCTTGGAAGCAAGAGGAGCAAAGGCTCTGGGAGGAATTTGTGCAGGATGTAAGTGTTGAAAGGAGGTGACTCTATAGAGATAGGTTGGGGCATGAAGAGCCATGAGCTTCAAATGCTAAAACCTCCACAAAGACCCAGCTTCCCATCTTTCCTCCTGCACCATCTACGTCCCCTCCATGTTTAAAGAGAAAACTGCCTTTCTTCTGAGACTGTCCTCTTTAAAGATCTTTCTAAGGTGGAACTGAGTTATCTTGTTGGCTCCTAACTTCCTGGACATGGAAAGAAGAGGGCCTGCCTAGAAGCCTCTTCTGCTGACCCCTCTGGTCTCTGGAATGTAAGCACCCCGTGTCTGTGAACCAAACAGTCACTTGTGCAGAGTAGACGGCTATCTCAGCCATGAGCTAGCTGTATGTGGCCATGTAACTCTCACAGACAGTTGGGAAGCAACTCTAAATAAACTTGCTTCGAGTCAGTTAATTAAAGTCACACTCTCAGCTTGTATATCTCAAGATGATTAAAATAAGCAGGTACATCTCTCCACTTCTCTCTAGACTTAACATGATAAATGGAAGGGGCAATATACTGTATGGAGAGCTCCCAGAAGCTCTGATGGAAGGTATTCTCCAATCTTTATTGCGGTGCCCCTTCCCCACTTGGGCCGCCTGGTTTGGTGGGAGCTTATTTCCTTCATTTTTCACTGCCATCAGCAATAGGAGTTTGGATGTCAAAGTCCCATTTTCTTTCCTCATCCCCCCATCATGCTAAACATGACAGATTCACTGCTGGGCCTTCTAACAGCCAGATCCAGCACATTCCACCATGTAATCATAAAAAATACTCTCTTCCTTTCAACCAGATTGTCACACAACCTGCATTATCAACAGCCTCCAAGTCAAGGTTTCATTCTTTTTCTTTTGCCACTGGGTTCAAACTAAATAGAAGTAAAAGCACGTTACCAAAGAAAGGTTCCATTTTCTTGAATTTCTTCAAATTGCTTGCCACTAGAACTTTCTTTTCAACAATGGGAAAAGCTACCAGTGCTGAGTAAAACATTCAGACCCCCAGCAAAATGTGGATAACATAGGATCAGGTTGCTTGCTGAGGAATACTAACATGTGCACATGTGGGCACATTAGTCATTGGCAGTCCTCTTTCCACCTCCCAGGCACAGAAACAGCCCCTAAGAATGATATCGGGGCAGAGATCTGCTCCTGTATATCACACACCTTGTAACAGTTCTGTTAAATAATCTCACCATATTTAACCTATGCAATGCATAGCCTGGCTCCTGAAAAGGTTCAGATTATTTCTTTGTTTGCACATTAGCTATCCAAGAGTGTTGACTTAAACTTTTGTGAGGTGTTTCTATGATAAATGGCAAAGAGGAGCTAGTGAGCACATGAGTTGAGCAGCACAGTCTATTTCAGGGTAAGGACTGCCTCAGCTACATGCAGGAGTGCCACTGCTTAAAAAAGCCACCAAAAGCAGATGAGGAAAGGAAGGCCAAGCCACAGTAAATGGCTGATGTACAAAACATGGGAGACTCAGACCAGGTGAGTTCAAAACACTGCAGCATTAGCAACTGAGGAAGCAGTATTATACACTATGTAAGCTCATCTGGTACAATCTCTGCTTAGAGGAGAGGAACAATGAATTTTATTGTACAAAATAATAATATTAGAGATTTGATTTCTGAAAACAGATTAAAATAAGGAAAAGAAAGCTCCAATTTAACTCAAAATAACTTAGGCATAGTGCAACATTTTTTATACTTATAACTTGTTACCTTTGTCTTTTGATCTAGTTGATATTATTTAATTCATGTGTTTATACTTATTTAATAAGCTAAATTCTTTATATATGCATTTATTTTATATGTATGTACACACACATACATATATATAAAATATACATCTATGCACATAAAACAGAACTTCCCCCCAGAGCTTAGATGCCTGTCCTTGAGTTGTTTTCAGCCCCACAAACTACCTGTTGGCAGTGGAAAAACAACAGGGCATTGTTGTGGGGAAGGAAACCAACAGTGTTTTTAAGTCAGGCCCTAAACCTAAATTAGCTATAGGAATGTCATGCATAACTATAAAATCAATTGAAAACTTTAATCTGTTTCAAAATAGTTCAGCATGCTTTTTAATATTGTTAGTATTAATGACACAGGTTCTTATTTTATTAGTACCTGTGTCATTAATACTAACAATATTAAATAAAATAAGAACTTATCTTTTAGAAATCCAGGCTCACATACGCATTGAGGAAATGATATGATGGCTAACAGTTGGTTTGAAATACCTCAGTGGTGCCCTACCAGCATGGCTCAGCGGTTCAGCACTGACCTAGGATCCAGGAGGTTGGGGTTTGATTCCCAGTCAGGGCACATGCCGGGGTTTTGGGCTTGATCCCCAGTAGGGGGTGTGCAGCAGGTAGCCGATCAATGACTCATCATTGACGTTTCTATCTCTCTCTCGCTCCCTCTCCCTTTCTCTCTCTGAAATCAATAAAGATACATTTTAAAAAAATTTTTTTCAAGAAATACCTCAGTGACAGGCAAGAGAATGGCAGATGAATCAACAGTGCTAAACCTGAGCAATAAGTACATAAAGGCTTATGACGGTGTTATGATTTTTGTTATATATTTTTGAAATTTTCCTGAGTCAAAGGTTTTTTTAAAGTTTGAAAATAATAATTAAGAATGTTAAAATATGTTCTTCATGTATTCATTTTTAGAAAAAGGATGCCACTGAATTGCATGTACTGTATGATTCCAATTTGTTATATGAATATAGTTGTACCTGCAACACAAGAGAAAAGACTAAAATTATATACTCCAAACTGCAAACTGTAATTATCTCAGGGTGTGGGGATTATGTAAGGTTTTTTTTTTTTCTTTATACATTTCTGTATTTTGTGCTTCTTTATAATTATCACATATGTTTTAATCAAAAAAGCATTATTGCCTGTTATATCTAACAGTGTGCACTGTGTTCAAGAAATTAAATATGCCCCATCCCTAAATCAACATAATCAAAATGTAGGTAAAAATCAATGACAACATGCTAAGTGTCAGAAACATTCTGATGAGTGACAAAAACGTCTTGCTTTTTGCACATCTATGTTCACTGCAGCATTATCTACAACAGCCAAGATCTGGAAGCAGCCCAAATGCCTATCAGTAAGTGAATGGATAAAAAAGCTGCGGTACATTCACACAATGGAATACTACTCAGCTGTAAAAAAGAAGGAAATATTACCTTTTGCCACAGCATGAATGGACCTGAGGAGTATTATGCTAAGTGAAACAAGCCACTCAAAGAAAGACAAGTACCATATGATTTTACTCGTATGTGGAATCTACTGAACAAAATAAACTAACAAACAGAATAGAAACAGACTCATAGATTCAGAGAACAGACTGACAGCTGTCAGAGGGGAGGACAACTAGGGACTGAGTGGAAAAGGTGAAGGGATTAAGCAAAGGAAAAAAAACCTCATAGACTCAGACAAAAGTATGGTGATTACCAGAGGAAAAGGGGAGGGGGGGAGGTAGAAGAGGGAATAGGAGGCATAAATGGGGATGGAAGGAGACTTGACTTGGGGTGGTGAACACACAATGCAATATACAGATGAGGTATTATAGAATTGTACACCTTAAACTTATATAATGTTATTAATCAATGTCACCCTAATAAATTCAATAAAAAATAAATAAATAAAACTTTCAGTCCTGGGTCAATGAAGTGTTTTAGGCAGGTGACTGACAAAATACTACTAATTGCCAACATCAGCACTGCCATGAATCAGGTACCATTCTGGGATTTACATGAATTCTCTTAATCCACAAAACAGCCCTAAGAGGTAAGCACTATTATTATCCTAAGTGGAGCAATGAGGATAAAGGGAAGTTAAATAACAGACTCCAGTGCCTACAGCTAATAAGTTTGAGAGCTGGGACTTAAACCCTGGCTCCAAAGTCATCCTCTTGCCACAATTCCCTGCTACCTTTCTGTCCGAGGTATTGAGAATGAACAGTGGGGTCAGGATAGGAGGGAAGGTCCTCTAGGAGGCTACTGCAGTCATCCATTTCCTATTGCTCTATATACTTTACAAAAAGCTTACAGAACAACGAAGAAAAACGTTCCTGATCAACAAAATAGATCCAGAGACAAAGAAGCATGGAACACACTGACAAATCTCAGGGGGAAGGCAGGGGTGGGGGAGTGGGTGGGGAGAGATTAACCAAAGAACTTACATGCATATATGCATAACCCTTGGACACAGACAATAGTGTGGGGAAGGCCTAGGGGGCGGTTCGAGGTAGAGAGGATTAATGGGGGAAGGGGAAACCTTCCAAATCATAGGCCAATGCTACCTACTTAGTGTTTCCCTTGATAAGGTGGCACTGGGATCTCGATGCCCTTTTTCATGTTCTTGGGGCCAAACAGAATTCCTAAAGATGCAGAGACTCAGTAAAAATTCCTTAGCTGATAGGCATGGGGTTGGCACCCTGGATGAACAGAATTTAAACACCCATATGGAAAATGTTTATTTCAGAAAAGTTCCAATATGTATAGTTAGGCAGAAACAATGTCCTTAGTGTGTCAAACATCCCTAACCCAGGTAAGGGTAGGTTGCCAGGAATTCTTATAAAGGCGACTAGGGGCATAAGAGGATCAAGAATGTGACCCCGAGGACCAGAACTGGATAACAATCCTACAGTCCTAACTTGCACTGTGCACCCACTAAGAATCTTGGGCTTTGCATCAGTAATATTCTTAACAACCACCCTGTGACATAGGCATTGCAATTCCCACATTATGGATGAGAAAAGTACGTTTGAATCTAGGTCTTATTTGACTTAGAGTAAATGAATTATTGAATGAAGAGGTTGGAGGGGAAAAGTTGATTATCAATGGATATCAAACTCCAAAAATTTCCCCTGCAAGCCCTTCTTGCTTCTCACTCTCTTGGCTCTCCAAAGGCTAAGGAGACGGTAGGACAGGCTCGCCAAAGGCCGCGAGCCCTCTGCAGCCAAGCCCAGCTGTGTTGAATGCCTCATGGCAAGAGGAGGATCATCGCCAAGGAAACAGCACAGGCAAACTTTGCTTCCAATTTGGCATTCGAGACTCCTGTGGCTTCTGAAACTTTTATTCCTATTCTCTGACAGGATGGTGACACCCCAGTTCTAGGTTAATGACTGAATTATGAGAATTCCCATTAAATGCTTCCCCATAGCATTGCCCCTCCGCCACTGCTATAACATTTCCTATAAAAATTATTTGCTCCCGTCCACAATGCACAGATCTGGATTTAAGCACTTATTCAGTTGCCTCAGGGTGTCACCAAGAAAATTACTTATTAATTTCTATGCACTGCATAACTATCTTTAAAACAAACGGAGAGTTGACTCGGGATTGTCAGTGTCAACCCCCATGCTCTGGCTTTGTGCCTTCTGTTAGAGTCTAGAAATCTTTCTAATATAGAGTCATATACACTGGATCATATTTACAAAATGCAAATTTACTCAGCATTAGTTGAAAACGTTCATTGATAATCAAGTCTGAATCATTTGCCCCCTTTCAAGTTGTTAACGGGCTAATGAGAGATTTTTTTCCCCATATATTATGATACAATAAATTATTTCAGACTCCTCCTGTCTAAAAAAAATGATGAATCAGTAGATTAATGGGCTGTAACCTTTTGATCTTCAGCCTTTTGGGAATATGAAGAGTGAGATGGGCCACCTCCCCAGTAAAACCCATCATTTTATTAAGGTGTGCACATCCACACACAAAAAAGATAATTTTGCACAGACATAAAACACAATTTCATGTATTTTTTGGCCCACCTGAGAGCCCAGGAATCCTGAAGAATATTCTGTCCCTCTTCTTTTCTTAGTCTACTAATTTGTTCATTAAACTGGCAGCGGCCCATGTCATTAGTGGTATTGGTACTGAGTGAAGGAGGCTTGCAGAATAATAAGCAATATTTGTGTTTACTAAATTATCAGGTGTTCTGCACATATTTTAAAATGTGCCAATGGCTTCTGGAGGGGGAAGTTAGAGAAATGCATCATTGGATTGGGAAAAAAAGATGTCATGCCTGGCATCCTAAGAAAAGTACAGCAGAAGAAGAATGCTCTTCTCTGTAGCACAAGGTAGATGCCCAATCAAAATGTTTGCTATCATTGCGGAGCTATTGTCTGGGGAGCACAGAAACTGATTCCTGCATGGCCCCTGATCCAGTCAGGTTGACCCTGCCACCATGCTATGTCCTTCCGGCTACACAGGGGGCCTGTGCAGTATCAGAGTTCTGTCAAGATGGGTTTCAGAGCATATTATAAAGTTGATATACTATCTATTATGTAGCAGACCTCCTATTTCTTTTTTAATATTGAAACAGCTCTCTCAATTAAAGGTCATTATTCCAATCACACAAATAAGACAATCAAGGCTTAGAGAGGTGATGGAACTCACTGTGGCTTACTGGCCGAAAACTGGCGCGGCCCAATTCAAGTGACCCCATCTGATTCCAATGTCCTTGGTCTAACCCAAGGGTCAATCTGCCTCTCCCATCTCTCACTACTTCACCCCCCTACTTTGCTCAACACGTTTTTCATAAATAAACCCAGAGACGTATTTTGTTACCCTAGACTACCATTTGGTAAATGGGGAACTTGAGGGGCAGTGAGACCAAGTGACTTGACCAAGGTCATGCAGATGGAAATGGTGAATATGGGACTGGAGGCCAGGTATCCTGGTTCCTGGACCACTGCAGCCTGTGTACCATGCCTGAGGCCCCGCCGGCAGGAAGCAGGAAGTCTTGCACACACTCTGCAGTCCTGTACCAGCTTCAGACCACCCAGCAACAGTACTCACTGGCCCTAGAACT
This sequence comes from Miniopterus natalensis, assembly GCF_054644295.1. Classification (NCBI taxonomy): domain Eukaryota; kingdom Metazoa; phylum Chordata; class Mammalia; order Chiroptera; family Miniopteridae; genus Miniopterus; species Miniopterus natalensis. The sequence goes on along the minus strand of NC_142095.1, from coordinate 27,771,662 downwards.
TAGGCTTGGTGGGAGCAAAGACAGAGCAAAAAAATACGAATAAAAATCAGAAGACTCATAAAAAGACTGCATATGAAATATATTTTTAACAAGTTAATTTGTCCCTGTGAATAAATTTATGGGCTTGTTCCCTCCAGCAAGCCTGTTCATTTTGCACAGACATAATTTTCATGACAAGCTCTATGCAATATGTTCAGAGGCAGCACCCTCCTTTAGTCTGGGTAGAGGGGAGGAAGGAAGAAGGTCAATGGGCCCCTCCCACCTCTACTTGTACTTGCTCTGGGTACAGAGCAGCATATTGCAATATTCCAAGTGCTACAGAGTGCTAGGACTGGTGACAGGTTTGGGAATCCTGGGGTCTAACTTCCCCATTTTAAAGAGGGCTCCTGAGGTCCAGAAAGAGGAGGAATTTTCCCAAGGTCACCGTCAGTTGTGCAGTGGCTGAAGGCTCAGATTCTACAGCCAGGCTGCCTGGTTGAAATCCTAGCTTTGACTTTGGACAGATTAGTTCAGGCTCAGCACAGTTACTTGAAGACATAGGAACCTTTCTCATCTCACCTCAGGTTATGCAAGCTGCCAGCCACCTGATTTTGTCCCAGAGCCAACTGTGGACAGCACTACCCCATACAGTTGTAGCAGCAGGGACCTCACTCTAAAAAACACCTTCTGAGTCTGTTTTGTCTCCATTATACCAAATTCTAACTCACATATGCTGCCCTTGTTGTCCAGAAATGCCTGGAACAAGGAAACTACAAAATCCCTCCTAGACCTCCTAGACTCATTAGAAGACTGGGGATATTCAAATCTAAACAGTTGGATGAAAAGGACGTGGATTCTTCTCCCAGGTACAGAAGAATACTTAGTCATCTGAACCTTTTTAGCTCCTGAAAGTGGAATAGCAAAGCAGCAAGAGTTTGGATAGCAAGGAACACCCACCCTATCTCAAAATGTTTATCCAAACTATTAATCTCCCAGATTTGGACAGCAAGAGTTCAGAGAGTGAGGAATGCCTCCCAGGGACCTTTCCAAGTGGTCACCATGACCTAGGCAGCCAACACCTAACCACCCAGGGAGGCAGTGGCTATCTTTCCCTCGCCACTTGAGAATTATGGTTCCTTAACAAAGAATCAAGAATGACTAAACAAAGCTCTTCACATCTTTCACGGTCCAAGAATGTTTTCTCTCCATGTGCCACATGTAAAACAGTTTGACTTATAGCATAACCAAACAGAAGCAAAACAGGAGCCCACGTTGGCTTCCTAGGACTGCCAGTCCTTTACTGGATTTATTTGAGGCCCTTTAAAAACATTAAGCATGTTCCTTGAGGTCTTTGGCAGAAGGACGTTCTAGCCTTTTGACATGGCACTTTTGAGATTTTCCAAGATGAACCAAAGCAAGAAGAGGTAGCATCAGAGCCAACATCCCCTCCACAGTGGGCCGGCCTGAAAAGTAAGAAAACATGCTCATTCATCTAGGGCTCCCCTTTTCCCTCAGCCTAATTTATGCTGCAGGGCCATTATGCTGTTTCTGGCTTTAATAACGTGTCCCACCGAAGAGAATTCAAGGCGGAAGATGCAATTTATTTGCCATTTGGGGTACTTAGTGAAAATGTTATTGGGCGTGCATTTTTTAATTAACAATTGCAAAATTAAGGCGTTTCGATTTCAGTTAAATTATCTCCAGTGAGGCGATGGAACCATTTTTCTTATTAAAGGACTGAAGAGGGGTGTGGGAAGAGCACTGAGTGTCAGGTAAATGACTGGCCCTGTGTCCTTCCCACCCCGGGACTGTTTCCTCAACTGGAGAATGTGGGGGACAAGTTCTCCCCAGTCCCTTTGGCCCAATGTGTGAGTCTAGTGAGAGTAGGCCTCCTAGACTCATTAGAAGACCGGGGAAATGGAGGCTGCAAATGTGAACCTCAAACCCTCCTGCCAGCCACACCCCAGCGTCCCAATAATACAACTCAGCGTATACCCACTTCTAGAGTTAGCATCAGGGAAAGCAGAGGCTCTGAGTACAGCCATCCTGGGTATTCTACCTCTTACCAGAGGTATAACATTGAAGAAGTTACCTAACTTCATTTCCATCTCTGTAATGGGTATATTATGTGTCTCACATGAGGATTATGTGACATGGGGTACGTGAAGCAGCTAGTATGGTGCCTGACACTTAGCAAGCCCTCCAGACAGGAAATGGCAACTTCTTCTCCATGTCTTGCTGCTCCCCTGCTCTGCTGTCTTTGCCAGCACACAGCTCCTGAACATTGTAGGTGCTTCCAAATGCAGTGGCGGGCAGTGTGCTTTATCACCAAAGAAAAAACAGAAAAGACGGGCCTAAGGTGAAATGCTAAGAGAGCCAGCTGAAGCTGTGACCACTCAGAAGTAGCTTTGGTTTCTCTGAAGTCAGCCTTTGTTAACTTTATGAGACATCCGCTTTATTCTGGCAATTTTGAAATTTGTTGATGTCTCCTACTTGGGTCTGTGGAGGTCTCTGTGTTAGACTAACCAGGTGATGCAGAGGGATCAGCAAATGGGGAACAGAAATAAGGAGGAACCCTAAAAGGAGCAAAGTACAATGATCTCATAGCAAGAATGAAAATACCCCAAACCTTTGGAGAAAATTTCATTGTAAAATTTATAAATTTTACACATCTGCACTATAGCATTTCTCATCTCTGAGTTTTGTATTGTGTATTTTTTACATATGGGTATTCTCCAGGCCCAAATTTCCCACACCCATCTGTCCTCCTCAAAAAAGCACACCCAGAAACCCCTTTCTGCCTATTTAGATTCCAAGGGTGGCAATAACAAATCACCACACATTGGGTGGCTTAAAATAACAGATACTTATTCTCTCATGGTTTTGGAGTCCAAGAGTCCAAATTCAAGGTGTTGTCAGCTCCATGTTCCCACTGAAGGCACTAGGGACGGGTCCTTCCTCTTGCCTCATCCAGCCTCTGGGATTCCTCATGTTTCTTGGAGTTTCTTGCCTCTGCCTTCACGTGGCCTCCTCCCCTGTGTCTCTGTGTTCTCTCATCATTAAAGACACTAGTCTTTGGAGTTAGGATCCACTGTCATCCAGTACAACCTCATCTTAACTACTCCCATCTGTAAAGACTCTATTTCTATAAGGCCACCTTCTGAGGTTCTGAGTGAACATGAATTGGGTAACACACTAGTCAACCCACTACGGAGTTAAAGGCACAGCTATTTTTCCTGCCCTTCCACCTGCCAGCTGGGTCAGTTTGGCTCTGACAAAGCCCTGAGGCTGACAACTTGTTTTTCAAAGTTATACCAAAATGGGCAGCTGAAGGGCAAGTCTCACCATGGAATCTAATCTGTGATTCCATCAGTGCTAATTCCTGGAGCTCCATTCAGTGGGGGGAAGGCTATCACCCACAGTGCTGCATAATGGAGCTCCCAAGGTCACTCTCACACCTCTGGCTCAGGAACCTTGGCCCTCAGCTGGAAAGAAAGGTGGCACCCCAGGCATGGGCAGTGTGGAGTGAGGAGGCCTCTGAGATGGGGGTTCTCCTGTCTCCTCAATGGGCCCCTTGCACCCATCTGTATAATGAGGAGCCAGCTTTTAAACCTCAATCTTTCCTGCCTGGGAACAGTGAGCTAACAGAGAATGGAGGGCCTTGGGGATAGAGTAGGTCTCATACTCAGCCCATCCAAGCTTAGAGTGTCACCTTGCCGTGGGGGCTGAGGGCCCTGAGGGGCTAAAACTTCTGAGGACTAGACTCTGGCTACCTCCCTCTTGTTCCTGTGACCAGTCCAACAAGAAACAAGTGGCAGTTTAATTTCTCAAACCTCACAGCATTCTGTGATGGAGAGAGGAAGCAGAGAAAAAAAATGGCTCTTTATGGGAAGGCAAAATTTTTTGTCCATTTAGTCTATTTGCTTTCTGAGCCTTGGGACACATTTACCACATACATACCCCACACAGTACATAAAGGGCACAGTGATGTATCTGCAAGCAGGTCTATATACTATTTATTTTACCTACTGAAATATCATTTCTGTCTGGAAAAGACACTGGGCATAGTCAACTTTCATGCTCTCAGCACATTCCCCCCCAACAAAAAGCAAACAACCCTTCCCTATAAATCTGCGATCCATGTCCTCACTTCAGAAAACACTTTAATAGTTCCCCACTCCAATATTTTCCACAGCAATATATCCTCATGTCAAGAATACTGACATGCTAAGGCATGAATTCATCCAGGAGAACTCATCAATACTTTGTCAGTGGGGTTAGGAACTTAATTTCCTCCCATCCTACTCGGGGAAAGCAGGGGATGAAGGGAGATGCTGGAGAGCAAACACCTCCATTCACTTCCACCTCTAGGACCTAGCAGGACTGGGCCACCACCTGCAAGGAGAGGGAAGGGATCCCCTTCACTATAATCAGCAGCTGCCAGAGTCCTCGATGCAGCATAACTCCACCTACAAGGTACTTCCTCTGTTCCCTGGATTACCCAGCCCCAGGGCCATCCGTCATTTCTGCACATGACCCAGTAAGCTGCTTCCGTGCCCATGCCAAGCACTTTGTGCAGCAGGACTCAACTCTGCCCTTATCCCGATAAAGCAAACCTAACCTCCCGAAGTAAACCCAGAAAAACAGAAATTATTGAAGATTTTGGGGAAGACATCATACATCCCACTAAAAACACCTTTTAAATCTTCCTTGGACACGTCTCCTGCCATCAGCTGCCTCATCTCTCCCTCCGCCTGCTGCTTTGCTCATGAAGAGCAGCTTACTTTCTTCTCATCATCTCTCGACCCTAGCAACAAGAACATCATTGGGGGCAGTGGAGATTAGAAACAGCCATTTGTAATATTAACAGTTACAAAAACACTGTATGGTCGTGTTGTTTGTTTGTTAGTTTCTATCTCAGGTCAGGTTCTACAGGATGATGTCACACAGCTGGACAAGTCGCAGAGTCAGGAGCCAACTCAGAGTCTCTAGACCTCTGCTTGTACAATGCAAACACCTGGATAAAAGCAAATTGCCTTTCTGTATACCCACCATTTTTGTGGGTGTATTTTAAGCCTACCACTAGATTACATTTCTTCGGTTTAGGTGACCATACACATAAATAAAATTTTGCTGAGCAAATTTCTAATGTACCCAAGATAATAAACAGAAACAAAACCACTTGGGGAGGGGGAAATGTGGTTACTTTCAAAGTTCTTGTTTACAAACAAATAATAGGGAGCTGAAGGGAAAGGGTTTGAGAAACAGCAAGGTTCCTGACTTGGGAGACCCTAGACAAGTTACCAACCCTCCTTTGGGCCTCAATTTCTCATCTGCCAAATGGAAGAAGTTGGCATGGTTTCTTCCAAATCTAAAATTCTTAGTCTGGTTCAAATAATTTTGTAAGTGATCACTAAGGTTTACTTGAAAGGGTCAAATCCCTGGCATTGGGTATATGCTCATTTAACAAAATAGCAGCAACTACTGTTTGTTGAGCAGTAATATGTGCCAGGTGCTTTACATGCAGTATCTTGAGTCTGCAAAAACAATCTTGCAAGATAAGAATTACCATCCCCATTTTATAGATGACAAAACAGAGCTCAGAAAGCCCAAGTGACTGCCTTGAGGCTCCAGGGCTGAGATTTGGGTCTGTACATCTCTACATTCAATGCTCATGTCTCTTTCACTCAAAGGACCACCAGAAGACACAAAAGGGGCAGTCCTGGACTCACAAGAAGCCATCACACAGAGCTCCAGCCTGCATTCTGAGCCACAGGGTATCTGCTAGTGACCAACCCTCAACTCAGACTGCCCAGGGAGCTGCAGAAAACTCATTTAACACTCTCAGTGATCTGCAGGAGAAAAACACCTCACTTCACAGGAAAAGAGGCACCCAGCTGAGGTAGGCGCTGCCTGTGGCTTACTCTAGGTCTCCCTGGGGGAAGGCTGTATACTCCCCAGGCTGCCCACTGTTTGAGGGGCGGATAGGAGAAGACAAACTGTGAGAACCATGGCAGGAGGCCCTGTGTGCCATAAGATGCCTGCACTGTGGAACTCTCCTACCTCCATGCTCAGACTTTATAACATCTCACTAGTAATGACCACAAAGTAGCTGGCATTTCCTCAGTGCTAATGATACATCAGAAGTATGGTAAGGGCTTTACATATGTTCCTGCATTGAATCCTCACCTTGTACAAATCAGCTATCAATATTTATCCCCATTCTGCAGATGAGGAAACTGAGACCCAGATTGGCTATACTTACTATACAGTGAGCAGAGATGGAATTCAAACCAGGAAGACTGGCTTCAGAAGCTCAGCAATTAACCTCCTGTTGACTGTCTCCAAACAACCATATTCTCCCACAGGACCCTCCTGCTGCTGTGAGTTGAGGAGGAAGGTGGCATTGAGGCCTGGAGCAGGGCTCAGAACCCCAGGTCTGGTGCCAGGAGGCCACACCCAGACTCAGAGAGCTCCCAGCCTGAACTCTTCTTCCTTGAGACCAGACTTCTGTCAAGAAGCCACCTGAAAGGAAGGAAGCAGAGGGGGTAGCAGCGAGACATAGTGTCCAGGGAGATCCACCTGGTAAACAAAGAGTCTGCTCAGAGATCCCCAGGGACCCTCAGAAACCACAAAGGCTCCTGGTGCTGGCTTGAACACCTCCCAAGGTAGCAGATTGGGCTCACAGCACTGAATGCTGTACCAGTAGGCTTCTCTGCCCCAGAAAGACAGGGTCAGCACAATGGGTACAGGGAGCCATGCTCTGCAGAGCTGTTCTGTGCAGAGGTCCCTGATGTAGGTCCAGGACCCTGTGAAGGGGATGGGGGCATTAGGTGCCCCAAAATTGGAAGGTAAATCCAGCCTGCTCCCTGTTTCATAAATAGGGAAATAGGCTCAGAGAAACCAAGGGCTGGTTTTTCCAGGGCCAAACAGCCATTTTTCTTCAAGACTCAAGAAAAACTGTCTCAGCTTGAGAAATTTCTACTTGTTCTCTTCAATGGGTTTGCATTTCAGAAACAGAACAAGTCCCAAGTGAAGAAGCTGAGGACAAGAGCCAGCACAGTTCTCAGGTGGAGAGGAGTTCTCCCTGGTTTCATCACCATCTCCTGACTCCCTGCTTTGGCCATAACTGAGGAAGAAACAGACTCACAAATAATGAGGCCCTGGGCTTCTCCATCATGATAATTAAATCACTTCTGTGGGGTTTGTTTACTCCTCATCTCTCCAACTGTTCAGTTACTACAGAAAGGCCAGGTGGGTCTGTCACAGACACCAGTGAATCCTCAATGCCCAGCAGAGCTGGCACACAGTGGGCATCCAATAAATATTGTTTGAATAAGAGACATTTCACAGTCAGCAGAAATTCATCTCACAAACTAGTGGTTCTTCAAGGGAGACATGTTCTGAGATTGTGCATTTCTTCCAGTGATGGTTGGCACAACCTGAAGTTCTTCTTGGGAACCAATTTCCTGCCCCCCAATTTCCTGCCACCAGCAACACACACCTGGACTGCAGCACCAGCAACCTTCTGTAAAGTTTTCCATCTTGAAAGTGACTCCTACCTGCAGAACAATCTCTCCTCTTGCTGTCCTGGGCCTGGTTCCCTGTCCCCAAGCAGGGTAAGATCTGTGAAATCCTGCGCCTGCTCACTGACACATTGATCTTTGGTGAGTGGTGGTGGCTAAGGGCCATCTCCCAGTGAAGGTCAGAGGTGACTATGGAAGGCTGAGGGCTTTCCTCCCAATTCTGCATCACTTTCCTCATCCCACCCACCCAGCACCTTTCCTATACTGAGGGGACAGGGTGGATCTTGAGGGCATCAAACCCAGGAAGAGCTCACGCGGCAGGGAGGGGGCTCTTCATTTCATACATCTTTTTCAGAAGGTCCACTTCTGGACCTGACTGGACAGACACAAGGCTTAGCTCCCATGGGGCCAGCCAGGCATCACATTAACAATACAGTTGTTTCATGTTCTACAAATCATACCAGCATTTGCCTTATTTATAGAGAGGGCACTGTCAGATAACACCTACTTGCAACTGCAACTTCCAACCCATTCTGCACACAGCAACACAGCATGTCCTTCTGATGTGTCCACAATGATGTCATTCCCCTGCTTAAGCCCCTCACCACTCCCCATGTCCTCCGGGCTGAACCAAGTAGAGCCCTTACCAAATAGCCTTATCTAATTCCCTCACCTCCTGACATCCCATGTCTCCTAGCATCTATTTCAATCTTAGGACACCCGTGCTTGCCCACAGCCCCACCCTCTCTGGGCCTCCAGCACCTCTGCTTCTCTCATCTCCTTCATAGTACTCTCGGGCATCCAGGCTGCTCCCCAGCCTCAGGCTACTCCCAATTCTCACTGCCTCCTACTGATTACTGCACCCTGGAATGAATGCAGAGTTCCCAACAGAATCTTCCACTTTCATTGATCAAAATAGCCTGGCATGCCAAGTTCCTTCAGGGACTTCCCTACAGAAGAGCTGTGTCTGGGGCCCAGCTCCACCCTCTGCCTGCCTGGCACTCCCACTGTGGTCTTGGTGCTTCTTTCCCCAGAAGTGAGTGTGTTGGACAGTATTACCTCATATGTAACATTCAATGGCTCCACACTCTAATCTGAACTAATGTATTAACAATGGAGAATGGCTCACAGGGAGTTCTATCACTCGACTTCAACAGGGGTCTTCCTGCCTTAAATTCCAAAGAAATACATCTCTTATGGGTGAAATATCAGGTACAGTGGAATGCAGATGAGTAAAAATTTTTGGAGCCATGAAGAGAGGAGAGTTCATGGTGCCCCCTCAAATCATCCCAAAGTGGTCATATGTACTTCCTTAGGGTTCCTGGAATATGAATTAAAAACCAACCCCAACATATAGAGACGCACTCATGTACACACAGCCCACCCAGGCCCTATTAGAATATCAGGTACACTCACGTGGCTCTACCTCTAGTGGGAGAATTTTCTAACAGAACAGAGCTCACTGGTATCTGAGAGCTAAGTGTAGAGCGAAGTAAGCCTGGTTCCTGGCTGCAGGTAAACCACATCACTGAGCCACCTGTGTTGACCTGGAACTCCTGAACTGTTTTTAGTCCATCACTGGCATACATCGCCATTAGAATCCACTTTCTCTCAGGGCTTTGTGCTGGAGCTAGCTCTTCTGAAAGCTTTTGACACCTTCAGCCCACAGAAGCATGAATGAACACAGGGGCAGTAACTCAGAGTACTTGAGACTATGTAATAACAGCATGGCACTTAACGGGCTGGGGATAGTCTGCGGAGCTAACACCGATGCTTCCCCCATGGAGAGAGGCCCAGGAAACCATGGCTCCAGGAAGAATTTGGGGCATCAGCTGGGAGAAACACGGAGCCCCAACACATATTATAAAAGTTATTATCTCACAGGAGGGCAGTTTTTCTCCGATTTGTATTTAAATACGAGGTGCAAATGAGTGCTGGGTGGAAAAGGATTATAGTTTACATTTTTATGGCACAGCAGAGATCGGCATCCATTTTCCATCTGCAATTAGAAGACGAAATAGTCTGCCAAGTCCCCGTGAAAATTGTGCCTATTAAAAGAGTCTACACTGTGCAATGATTGATCAACACCAAGAATTTATTCACTGGGCTAACAGCAGCTTTTACTTCTGCCATTACCCAGGGTGATATACAACAATTTAGATAATGCTCCTGACAGAGGTATTTATAATCCTGATGTCAAAGTTCAGCTCAGAGGCTGGTCAGCCTGGGGGAGGTGGTAACAACATCCCAGTCACACCAGAGAGCCCAGAGGCTGTCTGGCCTTGGGTCTACCTGCCTCCAAAGTGAAGACTTGGGGCCAGAACCACTGTGTCCCTCCCTCACAGCACACTGAGCTTGTCTACAGGCAAATCGCCCTCACTCTGCTAATCTGTTAATGGGGACAATACAGTTGTCATAGGGAGGTTAAGGGAAGGGGTCTGTGAAGCTCAAATGAGATACTTGATGGTAGGTTTTTAGAGATTCAATTATTTATGAATGCATGTGTGTACACATATGAGGATTCTACCTGAGTATGCACACACACACACATATACACACAGAACACCCCTCCCCCACTACCTCTAACATACGCAATACACCTGTAGTGTGGGATCTTCTCAGAGTCTTTTTTTAAACTTTTTTATTGAATTTATTGGGGTGACATTGGTTAATAAAAGTATATAGGTTTCAAGTGTACAATTCTATAATACATCATCTGTATACTGTATTTACTGTATTGTGTGCTCACCACTCCAAGTTCTCGGAGTCTTTTTTTTTTTTCTGGCCATCACCTATGATGTTTGACATCTTTGCTGAACACTGGTGTTGAAAGTTCTCTCAGCATTATCAACCTGTTCTTTGTATTGTGGCCCTGGGTAAAGACCTAGGCTGGGCTCATACCAGAATAGGCACTAGGATGGTTATTGTGGGAATGATGTTCTGGTGGAAACCCAGATAAACTCTACACAATCCAGAGTTTCAACACCCCCAACCCCCACCCTACCATCAAGTTGTGACATCCCAAGTCTGTGCTCTCTAAGCATCCTCCAATTTGACATGTTCCATGTAAAACTCATCACCTTCCTTCACTACTACCCCAACCTGATTCTCCTTCTCCTATACTGTCAGGCACCAACATCCTAAGGGTACCTACCCAGCCAGGAGAGACACATCCTGACTCTCCTCATCCTTCATGCAATGAGCTTAACTGAGGCACAGCCCTGCAATGTGTTCCTATTAGGTTCCTCTGCCTATATATCTCCCCACTCTGGCCCTCCTCTCCACCTCCACTTCTGCCACCAAATAGTTATTTCCCACCTGGGTGGGTAAGTACACTGGCTCTCCTACCCCTAGCCTCCCCACCCACCATTTGACCCTCCTCAACATCTTGCTAAAATATAAATCCAATCATACCTTCCTGCTTTAAACGCTTCCATGTGACCCCCATCAAAATCAGTATGAGGCTCAAACTGCTCTGCCTGGGAATGTGTCTGACAAACATTTCTTAAAAAGACCTGACTACGCCATGTGTATTAGTCAGGGCTCTCCAGAGAAAAAATACCAATAGGATACACACACACACACACACACACACACACACACATATAAGGGAAGGAGTAGAGAAATTAAAATTTTAAGAAATTGGTTCATGCAATTAATTAGGAGATGGGAAAGTAAAAAATCTGGAGGTTAAGCCAGTAGACTGGAGACCCAGGGAACAGCCGATATTCCAGTTCAAATCCAAAGAGCATCTAAAGGCAGAATTCCTCCTTCCTCAAAAAACTGACTGGATAAGGCCCACCCAAATGGAGGGCAATCTGCTTTATTCGAAGTCCACTTACTTAAACATTAATCTCATCCAAAACTGCCCTCAAAGAAACATCCAGAATAATGTTTGATGAAATATCTGGGCACCGTGGCCATGCCAACCAGACACATAAAATTAACCATCACACCATCTCTTTCCTATAATGATGGGGTTGAGGCTTTTGGAAGCAAACAAGACTTATCTCAGGCTCTCATGTGATGTGGCACTTGTCGCTGAGCTCTTATCACTGAGCAGGGCCCAATACCTACTGAGTGCGAAAACCTGTGCTGTACACATGACACTAATTGTGTATGGTGGGAGCCAGGGGTTCCTGGAAGGCAGGGACTAAAGGCAGCAATCCAGTGGGAAGGGGTGAAGGTAGTGGGACCTGCCCTAAAAGTGTGTCTCCAGAGCCAGCACACACACTCTCTACTTAGGTTGTCTCCTTATCTAAAGTGATGTGGGGCAGACGAATGAAGATTATGAGGGGAACCCCTAAGACATCTCCCAGCTTGGAAGTACTGCTATTTACACAAAAACTGGGGCTGCTTCTTTACAGAGGAAGAACACAGGGCACAGATGGAAACACCAATTCAAGGACACACCGGTGGGAAGTGGGGAGCTTAGCCTTGAACCTGAGCCCACAGAAAATCTACCCTCTTTCTTCCATCCCTCCCCCTACCACATTCTTACCCAGAAACCCACCAAAACATAAGGATTCTCTGGGACCCACAACTCCCCTCAGGATCCAGGGCTTCATGCTGCCCAGGTCACTCCTTTAACTTACTCCGATCAAACACCCTACAGGCTTCTGTGCAAGTTTCTTATTCAGTCAACCCCCCAACCCCTTCACCAAAAAGGGACCTTCCTCAGCAAAGATTGCTATTAATACTGCTACTCACAGAGTTACAGCAAAACGCATCCTGCTCAGACCTGAAAACTCTCTCAGGGAAGTATCACATCACAGCTGCAAGTGTTTTTTCTCTGGTGTCATGTAAATATGAATGGAAGCATCATGACAGGTTAAAAGCATCTTCCAGACACACATTTGAAAAGACCACAGCCAATCGCTCAGCCACTACAATAGCATGTAGGGAAAGAAAGACAAGATTTTTCTTTAAAAATGTGGAGAAGAAGGGTGCCCTGAAGTTATACTTTATAATTGTAGATCCACAACTTAGCTCAAAAGCACAAACCACACTATTTCTTCCTTCCTTAAAGAATAAAAATAATAAAAATAAATAAAAAGGCTGTACCCTGGGTGGTCTGCAAAGTCACCAAGATGAGCATGTCCGTTCAGAGTCATTTAGGGAAAACAATCTGTGGCATAGGCCCTGTACTCACAAATCCTCCAGGATGAGGCAACAAAGCAGCTCCCAGGCTCTGGCACAGGTTCCCATGTAGGACACAGGTCCATATCACTTGCAGGTAGAAGGAAAGGCCTAGTCAGACCTGTGGCCAGCCCTTGCTTGTGCAGGTGGCTCAAACAATGAACAAAATTATATTCCAGGTCTCCTTCCCACTTTGTTGCCTCCGGAATGCTGCTCCCTCCCCCATTCTGGGAAGGAGTCACTGCATGCCAAAGTCCAGGGAGTGTTAGGCACCAGCACCCACCACTGACCCCGCATGGTGCCTAGAGCCTATATGGGCCTCCACTGTATTCACAACCCCACAGGTGTGCTTGGGAGCTGGCAGGGGAAGTCTTCATATCCTAAAGCTCTTGATAGGCCTAAGCTCTCATCCCTTCCAAGCCACACATGGCACTACCTGGTCTAGGATGCACTCCCACTGCTGCACCAGGATAATGGCCTAAATCTCCTGGACCCCCCACACCATCAGCCCTCCAGACAACTTGCCTTCTTAGGCTGGAGAGATGCCCCACTCTGCACCTCCTGGCACAGTGAGCTCACCTTGGGCACAGCCCTGCAGGTGTCCAATGAGGAACTGAAAGGGAAAGTCACTCACAATGGCAAGAGAGGACAAGTGGCTGGAAAGATGGAGCAACAACTGAGACCTTCTTCTGCCTGGAGTCCTCTCCTGACTGGAACATTTGTTGCTGCAACCACTGGTCTGAGCAATGAGTCCAAGGCCCAGTTTCCACAGCCTTGAGTCTTTCTGAGGTAGTTATTCATAGGTAAACGAAACTCATCACGTCCACAACTTCTGATCTTTCCAACCAAACATGTTCCTCTTACCATGTTCCCCAGCTCAGGTGACAGAAATTACATCTTTGTGTTGCTTGGGCCCCAAACCTAATTCCTCCTTGTCTCTCCCTTCTCTTACACCCATTCAATCTTTCAGTAAATCCTGTTAGCTTTAACTGCAATGTACACCCAGATTTTGGAAGCAGACCCTTCATAGTTGTTGACAACCAACACCCAAAGTGCTCAGGTCATGTCACTCCTCTATTCAAACTCCTGCAGTAACCCTCATTTCACACTTACTAACTTCCGAAGTCCCCACAATGACCATAATGCCCTGAATGAGCCACCTCTCCTCTCCCATCATATCTCTGACCTCATCTCCCGCATTCCCTATCCTTTACTTTCCTCCAATCATAGTGGCCTCCTCACTATGCCTTCTACAGACACATTAGGCACATGCTCTACTGTGGGCCTTTATGTTCACTATTCCATGGGCTGGGTGATCTTCCCCCATATCCATATGGTTCACTCCCTCACCTCCTTCAGGCTTTTGCTCAACATCACCTCACCAAGATCATCCTGAACACTCTAGTTAAAATCTCATCTTCTCTGACATCACAGACCCTCAACACAATCCCCGGATCCCCCCAGGGCCGCCCGCTCCCTACCTGTGCAGGTCTCTCCTCATGTATGGTCTTCTTGGGTCAGTTTTCCAAGTCTCACCACCACCCTGGCCCCAGGCAAACTGACCGGGTCCCAGTCTCCCCTACTCCTGACAGTGATGAATGATACAGAAAGGCACCTGAGGTTCTCTTCACTGTGGAATTGGAAAATGGCACCAATGAACACAAAAGCAGAGAGAAGGAACCAGCTTTCCATTCAGCAAAAGGGCAAAGTAATGGCCTGGTCCTAGAGGGAGCAAAGGGGTGGCTGGCACTGTTTGGTGTAAATGTCAGCATTTCCAGGGAGCTGCAGAAATACCAGGGAGAAGGAGGGGAGACCTGGCACAAGACTGAGCTCTGTTCCTGCCAGGCAGTTGGAAGGAGGTTCAGACTATAAAGATTTAGGCATCCCAGGAGCACGTGGATCCTGCCCCCCCTCCAGCACAGGCTGGGGACATTTTCTACAGCATCTTATACTCTTCAGTTACGGTTTTGAGTTTGGTGATTTTGACAGGCCTGCTCTATTTATGTTTCCGATTATTTTTAGTGTTGTGCAATTAAATTTTCTTAAATTAAAACTTTAGCCCCAAGAATCATATTGTCTCTAATGTGCCATTGTGTGCTCATATATGCAGTTTATATATTTGGGTGCCAAAAGCCTGAGAAGAAAAGATATTTCAGTATTTGGCACTCAAACATCCCTGTTTCCATATCACCCACACGTCTCCATGTACTTCTTTCGATTCCCACACTGTGCCCTCCAGAGCCCTGTGAGCCAAAACAAAGAGCTGGGAGAAGTAACCAGGCCTCTTTCAAAGCCAGAACTGTCTGGTTTTTCCACTGCCTCAGACCTCCAGGGCAGGGCCCAGGGACAACGCAGCCCTCAGTCTCTGGCTTCCTGAGCTGCAGCTCCTTCTACTGCTTTCCCTTACCCAGAATTAGATTCATCAATTCCCAAGAAGGTTCTCTGAGAACCATGTCTGTCTGGACTGCCCTGGTTTTTCCTACTGACTCCGTGACCCACCACTCCCCCCAGTAGTGCTCTCCTGAGGCAGCTTGCCTCCCATGCTGCTCCTGGACCCATCTATCTACTAGACAGGTCCTCCTCTCTGGCCTCCACCATGCTGCATGGCCCTGACAGCCCCCTGCCCCTTTCCCTCCTGCTGCCTGGAAGATTAGGACAATATTCTTTTCCCTAGGCCACATCACTCCACGGTTGTGACAGCCACCTTTATGTCTCTATCTTCAGCCCCACCTCCAGGCAGTGCCAGCTGTGTTTCTATTTACATGTACCTTGTATTTTGGGGCTTTCCCTCTAAAGACTCTCTTGCCTCCTGATCTGTCTCACTATGTTAATTCAGCCGACAAACCCTCAGTCACCCAGGCTTAAGCCCATGAGGTCAACAAAACTTGCTACTACTCACTCCACACCCTCTACCAACCTCTCTGACTTGCCTGTCTCAATGCAGAGGCTGCAAAAGCTAATGACTCTCCTTCCTTGCAGCTCATGAGACACGGTTCTGTCCAATGAGTTAGAAACAGGAATCTACTGTGGCATCTGAGAAAGCTTTGCTTCCCTGAAAATATGGACCAATGCAGCTGGTTACCCCTCTTCCTTTCAGCTTCTCCTTCCCCCATCTTTCCCCCAACACTATTCTGTGTCTGTAGCTGCTGCCACAGCCCTGAGGCTCTAAGAAACAGTAAGGCTAAGAGTTGCAGGGAGGGAGAAAAATGCCAGGGACTTGGGTGGCATTGCTGAGTCTCCACTCAAGTTCTGGACAGCCTGCCTCCAGGCAGCTCATCCTGAGAGATTAAGAGATATTTGTGTTGTGTTTTCTGTTTCTTGGAGTGAAAGCATCTCTACAGACACACATAGTCATTCTTTATCTCCTCTCTCTACTCCCTCCCCTTGCTCACAGCATACCTTCCTATTCAACTGCTCTCTCCTCTTTTTCCCTTCTCTGTCATTGGGGGGTTTTTTTAAAGAGAGATTTTTTTTTTAATGTTTTCATTGATTTTAGAGAGGGAGAGAGAGATAGAAACATCAGTGGGCTGCCTTCTGCACCCCTCTCACATCAGGGATCAATCCTGCAACCTGGGCATGTGCCCTGAAGGGAAATTGAACTGGTGACCTTTTGGTGCCTGGGTCAACACTCAACCACTGAACCATACTGGCTAGGCTTCTCTGTCATTGTTTTAGCAAGCACTTGCTTTTTGAGCACTCACTCTGGGCAGACTCTGTGCCACACAGTGGAGAGAAACCAGTGGAGAAAAATATTCAACATGGGAAGTGCCCAGGCTAGGTTCCACCTTGGGCATCTTAGTCATGCAAAGTCTCCTCAAGTCTCCTGTCACTGTTCTCTTTGTTTTCTTCAAGGGCTTCCTGCACACCTCTAGCAAAATCAGATTCTCTGTGTTTTTCTATTGAGTTACTGCAGTGGCCCTCAGGTCACCCAGAGGTTTCTCTAGCCTCACTCTCTTAACTAGAACCATTCTGCATCCTAGAGCTGGGTCCTCTCCCTCACAGCCCCTACTCTCAAGCCATACCCACTGCCCCCATCTCTCAAACCCTGGGCTCAGCAGTTAGATCCCACTCCCCAGACACTCATCCTTCTGCAGACACTTAGGGAAGCTCTGCTGTGAGGGCAGCAACAGTAGAGAAAAGGGTCGAATCGGTCCAGGGAGTAAAGAAGGACCAAGCTTACATTCTGGCACATCAACCAGAGCCAAATGGTCATGTGGGGAGTCAATGGAAGGACCAGGTCAGGAAAATAATGAGCACCAAGTAAACATAGACCATATACTAAACCCTAGGCTAGGTGATGTCTATACATTATCTCATTTTAAAATGCACAATTGGGATTTTCATATATGTGAGTCAATATGTTCTCATCTTAATTACGACAAAAAGAGTCTACACCAGTATAAAGAATAAAGCCAAGGCCTCCCAATTTACAGAGACTAGATTCTGAGGTTCAAAGAGACCTAGCAGTGGGTCAGAAATCACACAGCAAATAATGGGCAGACCAGTGGTCTGAGGTAAAAAGAAATAATGGTCTGTAGGCTCTAACATGGCCATGCCACCAACCAAGGGATTATAGATTCTTGGAAACATTGCACCCTAACACACTGCCAGGTTAGCAGCACCATGGCTCAAGCCTGGAGCCACCTGAGCAAGTGCCCTGGGTCTGTCCAAGCAGGTCTGCTCATGCTTTAACTGTGGGGAGATGCCTCATGGCTGTTGGTGGAGGAGACCTGGCTTGGGTGAGCTCAGACCACTCTTCTAGCTGGCGCCCTCTGTAACCCTGGAACACACAAACCACTCACTGCACTTGGGGTAAAGACAAAGAGATTTCCAAATCTAGAATATGACAAGTTCTTTTTCAAATTGTTTTATAATTGCCAAAGTGTTTTCCTTCATTGGATAAAGCCAGCATTGCTTTTCTAATTTTTTTTCTACGTGAACAGATCAATAGCAAAGCAAGACTCCGAGAAGTCTGGCATGCTGATGACCTCACAACAATCTCAGAATGCAGTGAATGGTGGCAACAATCAATTGTCTCCCCCTCTTACCTCTGGATTTCTGTGGGACGTTGGGGCCCAGAGGACCCCTCTCCTTGGTTACAACAGAAGGTTTGGGGAAGAGCCTGTGTCCCTAGTCAGGCCATTCAGAATCATCTGTGGGATGTTTGATGGAAATCTCAGGAAAGAACAAGATGTAAATCTGGAGCAATTGAGGGCCATCACCAGAAGACCTCCTGCCAGAGAATGAGGTAGGTTTGCAAGAAAACCAGTCTTAGAAACGTAAAGATGAATTTCTGGGACATCACTGAGCACAGAAATACAGCCTTGCCTGAAGCCAGTCCCACCTCTGGAATTTTCATATATGTGAAAACAATATCATCTTAGTGACAACAAAAAGAGTCTACACCAACACAGAGAATAAAGCCAAGGCCTCTTAATTGGTGGGAGGGCACAGAAGTCCCCCAAGAGATATAAGTGAAAATCAAAGAAAAGGGTGAGACAACCATAGACAATTGTTATTACTCATTCAGCAAATATTTCTGAGCCAAGCTCCATGTTAATGTTGGAAAGATGGTGGTGAGCCCAATGGACAGGATCCCTGTCTTCAGTGATCTTAACAAGACAGGAGAAGTACAGATACTACAGGAGGGTTGGGAGTGGCAGCAATAATGATACAAATCTAATCTGATGGAGAATCACAAAAAATTTTCTCAGAATGTCACATTTGGTTGAAACCAAAGGATGATCACAAAGTCTGGGCAAGGGCAACAGCACAGGTGAAAACCAGCTGCTGACAGCAATTTCATTACCAGTGCCACGTAAATATTGGTGCATATAAGTGGATTCTGCATCTTCTTTTATAATTTGAACATAAATACATATGAAAATCTTTCCAAAATAATCTGATAAGCATGCAAAGAAATATTTATAAGGACCTTTGTGGAAGCAATGTTTGTAACAACAGAAACATATGATAATTGAAACTTAAAAAAATAACAAAATATGTCAATACGATTTTACAACTGAAAAACATTTTAAAAGACAATGTAAACACACATTTATTGACTTGTAAAAATGTACACTTCTAGGAGAAATAATCAGGTTTCAAAGGATATATATAAAGGATGATTCCATGTCCACGTATTAAATACAAAATAGGAATTCAATAAATATTTACTGAATGAATGACAAATAAATATATCTGAACAGATAAACACCAAACAAAATATTTGCAGTCATTATTTCTCGGTGATGAAATCATTGATGATTCTAAATTGTTTTCTGTATCAGCTTATCTGAACTATCTAATTTTTTGTTCAATGCACATGAATTACTTTCACAATAAAAAGGAATAAATAAGAAATCTTTCCAAAGCAAGCAATGACTCACCAAGGTCAACCTTAAAGATCAAGATTTATAATTAGAAATTGGGACCTCAAGAAAGAACAGAAAATAATGTGGCTGGATAAGTACAGGGATAAGAAAATATTCCTCTTGTAAACATTAGAGAGAAATAAACCTTTCTTCAATGTCACAACCAAAATTTGTTTAGCACGAGCCCATTCCACATTTCATGTTTATTCAGCTATCTGTGACACAGCACATTAAATATTAGCAATGGAAAACATTTTTGTTGATGAGAAAATAAAGTCAACAAGGCTTATGTTTGTATGATGCCAAAAAAAAATCACATTAAAAAAAAAAAGTCTATGTATGCCAAACACCTAAATAGTTGAGAAAATCTGCAAAACAAATGGCATTTGGATCAATTTCTGGGGTGAGTGATTGCATCGTCCATGTTTCGCCCAGATGTTTGAGCATAATAGAGAATGTGGCCTTGGACAACCAGCCCAGAAGCTGAGCAGTATTGCAGCCAGCTAAGCCGTCACCATCACTAAAAGCACATGCTGGGCAAATAACACTACCAATTCTCTGATGTCCTTTTGAAGCCAAATTGTAATCCTCTGATTGTTCATATCATTAGGAAAATTCTGTTAACTTTGAAACTCTGGAAGTTGTGATGGAGGCAAAGCTTTGGCTCTGATCCTGGCAGATTTGATGAAAGCACACAGCAGGTGCCGGAGCGAGCTGGCCAAATGTTGGACTTGGGCCCCAGGGACCTCCATAAATTGCAAGAACAGCTGCCTATATCCCACATGGCCTCCCAAGCTCCACACAAGCAGTTCGGCTCCCACCTTCTTGGGGCTCCTTGCCCACCAGGCTGCACCTCCTCACTCAGCACAGCTGAAGGTCAAGAGAGGTGTATTGCAGGAGCAAGAAGTGAGTTGAGCCTTGGAGTACTGGCCAAAGAAAAAAAGATGCCAGGGGTAAGGATGCCAAGGGTGTGGTCACACCAGCCACTCCAAAGACGTAGGTCCATAGCTCCTGGGGACAGCCAGTCAGCTCATACCTGCTCCCTTGAAGAAGCATGGGACATTTGCTGGACAAACTTGAGGACTTGGGAAAGAAAAGGGGCCATCATCCCACAGAACCATGCTTCCATCACCACTCAGGTGCTCATCCTGTGCTGGAATCAGCTGTTTATATGCAGTCATTCTCCACCGGAACATGAGCTCCTGAAGCTGGGACCATATCCTATTAGCCTTGGCGCCCCTGCCAAGAGTCTTCACTCAGTAACTATTGGCAGTTAAATGAGTGATTAAGTGCCTGCATAAAATAACAAAATTGTACCTCACCCAAAGGCTAGGTTCTAAGTCAGCACATGCTGTGACAATCAATGGGTGGTCTGAGCTACCTCCAGGAAATCCCTTAAATTGCCCAGGAGATATGTATAGAACCAGCCAGCATATTTCTTCCACTACTGAGAAAGATCCTGGTTCTTGTTGAAAGCCTGAGGAAGTGGCTACCCAGATCAGGTAGAGTTACCATGGAGCACAGTCTCACACATGCACACACAAGTACACAAACACAAGGACCATTCAGCATCTCAAGGGTCTTATACTGTGGTGGGTACACGGGAACCTAGGCCAGGCTGAATCTCCTGCCACCCCTAGGCATGCTTACTCTGGAACCCATGGCTTGAAGTGGAATGGTGGATTAAATCCCCAGAGCTATTTCAATTGTTCTTTTTCTCTCCTCAAGATTGTTGGTGACACAAATAAATGGACTTCAATTCCTATGCGACAGGACTCAACAGCACTCCTATACTTGGATTACCATAAGCTCAGAAAGAAACTGAGATGCGATGGGATGGGGGAAGGAAAAAGGCTGTCCCCTTGGAAGGCAGCCCTGGCCAGCAGCCCCCATTGGCACCACTCATGCTGTTCTAACCACCCCAGCTGTCAGCACACCTGCCTCTCTTGCTCTCCTGTGTCCTGTTTCCACACCCATAAAATCAAGCACTGGCCTGGGCATACACTCCTAACTATTCAGTCCCAACTCAAGCCTGCATACTCCTGGACATACCCATGTTTTTCTGAATGCTATTTCTTCAGCAAGCCCAACAACTTGGTGAAACAATCCCTGCAAGATGGATAATCCAATACCCCATTTATCTCATTTTCAGATCCTTAGCGGTGATAGAGAAAGAGGGACTTCCCGGTGGGCCAAACAGGAATAAAGGGACAGGAAAAGGCAGGGATGTGTAGTTGCATATCACCTCCAGTGCCATGCCGAGCCATATTGGAATCAAAAGGGAAAAAAATCAGTAACGATGTTATATTTACTTAAAATTTCATCATTTCGTTTATTATGGATTCTTGCAATTATTTTAATTTTCTAAAATACTGCATTAAAATAGTATTCATCTTTATTTATGAGAGTTTTTTATGCCTTCTTAAGTTTTACACTTGAAATGAGTGTCTCATTCTTTTTATGCTAGTCCTTACCGATAGAGCTACCATTTATTGAGTGTCAATAATATACCAGATACTACACTTAAAAAATTACATGTAAGCCTCAAATACTCTTATCAGTAGTTAAGAACATTCCCATTTGACAAACGGGAAAACTGAGACATGAAAAGTAAACAGCATAGGAAATATCGCACAACTGGCAAGAGGTAGTGAGGACACAAATTCAGAAGGCAGTGAAGTGGATCACATTTTGCTCAATCTACTATGTATCTTATTTAGGGGAGAAATGGCATGGGGAAGGTAGGTGAACACTCTACAGCCAGCCACAAATATGCAGAGTGGATCTCATGGTGCCTGCGGAGGTTCGGAGAGATCTAGAGAATATTCACTTCCATGAACATTTGCATAAGGACTAAACAAAAAACTTTTCTGCTAGAGGATTCACATATTGAAGAAAGCCTGGTAGATATTTTAAAAACTAGGCTTTGAATTTTTCATAAGGTTATTTTAGATTTGTGGGAGGAAGATTATTATGAAATCTGTGGCCAAAAGTATTTTTCTTGCAGTTTAATTTTTTACAATAGAATAAAACAAAATATTTCACAGGAAAAACTGTCTAATTTGATTTAAAGCCATAGGTCAGCCTTCTTCATCTGCTCACGAATACCACATTCTCATTAAAACCCAGGATCCATGGAAACACCACTGAGAAACCATGAAACCTAAACATGGGTTTAACTGGCTCCCTAATCATAATTTTGCTAATATTAGCAATAGCATGAATGAACTAAGAACATGTTGTCTCGATCAAATATACGTAAGGGTTCAGACTAAGCTGCCAACATTAGAGACTGTGAGTTATCCCCATTTTGGTATGTGTGGGTTGGCACCTCTACAATTCTGTTTATCATCTCATTTCTTTGTTGTTGTCTGCCAAACACATTTCCAATTGGTGATGACATTGGCCAAAGTCCATAACTGGGTGGGAACATACAACCCAGGTCAAGAACCACTTCTCTCACTTCAAACTACATTAACTTTTCTCTCATTAGATTTTTCTCTAGCGCTTATCAGCACCACACCATTTAACACATAATTAAATATAGTCCCATCTTGTTAAGAATTGAGGAACTTTTGCCTCTTCAAGTAAAATGTAACTGCTCAACAGCAGGAATTTTATTTCACTGACTCTCACAGCACTCAGCTCTGGGATAAGCACATATTAGGCTATCAGTTAAAAGGTTTACTGGGGTCAGAAGGGGACACAAAGGAAGGCAGCGGGTGGGGCTCTGTGTAGGAGTGCTGGTGGCCAGAGCCTCAGAGAAGATCTTGGAGCCTAGAGCAGCCTAAGGAAATGTAGCCAAAGGCTGGATTAACACCAAAGACAGGAAGGGAGGCCAAGATCATCAAAGAGTGAGTACAGACAGGAAATACTGTGAGAAGGGGGAACCAGTAATCACAAGACAAGCTGGAGGGATCTGGAGTGAGGAGGGGCACAAAAACCAGCCCATGCAAGGGGTTTAAGACCAAGACCATGCCTGGCATGAGGGTATTGGAGGTCACTCTGATGGCCAAGCAATCATGGAACCCTGTGCTCTGCAGAGCTGCCCAGCCAAGAATTCCCCCATCCCCAGGGAAATGTCTGCAGTGCTTAGCTCCTTTACCCTTGGGTTTCTGGGCCCAGCTTAAGCTTTTCACCACCTTTCCCATTTGTGGTGATATCCAGGGCTAGAGCCTGGCTACCATTCTCTCTTCCCAGGCCTTCTCCAATGGCCAAGAGGTAGAGGCTATCAGCTGTAATGGTGCTTGCTTATGAATTATAAACTCTGGCTCCAATGCACCAATGGAAGGTGTGTATTATATGACCATATTGTGATGAACTCATCAACAGTGCCTGCTCCAGGGTGGAAAAGAGTTTTTGTTTTAGATTTCTATATGTTGCTCAGCACCCAATAAAAACCATGGAGCCCCCACAAATAAATCTAGTGGATCTTTTGTGAACTAGCCAAAGGTCACAACCAAATTAGTACAAGAACCTCTTCACACACAATTTTATTTGTATTAGTGGAAAGAGCTAGAAACCAGAGATGTTCCTGACTAGAAATGTGCTTATTTTTCCAAGTCAGACATCTTTTCCAAGTCTTCACTCCCAGATAATGAGCTTCATCATGCTAGTGTATTACTGGAAGGCCATGAAGGGATGAAACTGGGCCCCTGAGAGGGCCCCAGCATCAGAAAAAGGCTGTAATGAAAGACTTTCTAAATATTTTTAAATTTTCACCTTTCCTACTGCCCTTGTGAATCCTAATTGCTATACAGGGTTTCCCTGTTGGGATCCAGATACCCAAAAGTGGAATTATACTGACTTTTCCCTCACGCTATCTCATCAATGTCTGCACCTCCCCTGGAAGGCTCTCCAGATGGCACCTGTCATAAATGGAAACCAAGGTCAGATAAGTCATATGCTAACATTAAAAAAGCCACCTTCCAGATGATTACTATCTTTCTTTGGCTTTAATTCTGTGAATAAATAAGTGGACTGCATATTAATAAAAGTACTTGTTTAATTACTTGACATAAAGAAGCTGCAGCTTCATCCTTGCAATGAGAAGGACTGCCTGACTATGAAAACCTCAGTGAGGCACTGAGCATTGACTGGTGTGTAATATATGAGTTTGTATGTTTTACTGGATTGAAGTAATCATTTTATCACCATATCTACCTAAGAGAAAAAAGGAGGTGCCCTCTCCGGTAGAAAACACAGTTTTTTGCATGCACAAAGTTTTTGGTATGCAAGTCTCTATAGTTTTTATATACAATGATCACCATACAATAAAAAATTACTGGACATATGAAGAGGCAAGAAAATTTGACCAATAATCAAGGGAATAAACATCATATAAATAGACCCATAGATTATCCAGACAGTTGATTGGCAGACAAGAACTTTAAAATAATTGAGATTAACATGTTGAAATTAGAAGAAAAGGTGAACTAAATGGTCTAAAAGATGGAGAATTACAACAGGAATTGGAGCACATAAGGAGTTTTAAAAAGCACTTAAAAATATGCAATGCATTAAGAATTCATCAGGACAGCAAACTAGACACAGCAGAAGAAAAGATTAGTAGATAGCCACACTAGTGTGCAGAGAAAGAAAAAAAAAAGGAGAAATAAAAGAGAAGAACACAAGAAGAGTGTGGAAAACAGCCAAAGAGTCTAACATACATGTAATTAAAGTTGTACTGTGTTTTGACTTCAGACAGACCTGGGTTGAATCTAACCTTCCTCTTAGGTTACTTACTAGATCACTTACTGAATGATGAAGGGTATACTTGGTAGGTGGCCTAACTCCTCTGAGGTTCAGTTTCTGCATATACAAAATGAGAACAAATAAGCCAACACTCACTTTTTAAAGTGAGGCAGGATATTTTGAAGTATTATCTGTGTGCTTCTACCAACCATCTTTGCTCCAGAATCAAGATACATACCAACAACTACAGAACCCTGGAATAAAGGTCCCTAATACAGGACTCCTAGGCACACAAACCCTTGGTCATGTGAAAGATAGAAAGTTAGGATATAAACTCATGGAGTAGCTTTTCCTGTCTCCCAGCCAAGATGCAAGATGGCACAAGATGGGAAACTAGAGAAAGGAGAGACAAGGTAGGCCAAGGAAAAACCTGGACTACTCTATCACAGCAAGCAGCATCCCTGCCAGGACACAGTTCACATGGAAACAGTTCAACTCTTATAGATTATTCACGTTGCCATTATCCAGTGATGACCTCTGAGATGGGACAATATAGAGACTGTAGTAGGATCAATGTTCACCTGGGCCCTGACACCTGTTAAGTCTCTATCTGGCCCTCTCCATTTGGACAACCCCCATTTTACAGGTCAAGACATGGATAAAATGAGGTAATAATTCTACTCTTCAGTAATATTATTCCCAATTGTACTAATTATTAACTATTATTACTTACTATATATTATTTCATTTACAGCTGATACTGACTGAGTGCATACTATGTGCCAGGTACTGGCCTTAACAATTCACATGTACATTAACTCATTTATCACAACTTTCTAAGATAAGTTCTAGCTAAATGTCTTCCTCAAGACTTCCCAGTTAATGAGGTTCTTCGTCAACTCTTAAGTATGGCTCAAGGGATGGGTATTATCTGCTGAGTGCCACTGTATGTTTGGGATCTTTTATACTTGGTTTGACAGAATCTAAACAGTAACATCTGGGTCTCAGTCCCTCATCTACAATGTAGTTATATTGTTAACTATCTCTATCCCCAAAGCACTGCTGTGAAGTTCAAAGGAAAAGATTATATATAGTGCTCATCACAGTGATCAGTGCATTGTCAACACTCATTAGACATGCTGTCTCTTACCTTTCATTTGAGTGACAACAGAGATCTCAGAAAAAGATCTGGAATTGTAAATGTTCCATATGTATAATTCACACAGAGACTGAAACTGAGGAACATCTACTTTTCTCACCACATGTTTTCATGTAATTTAATGGAAATTAAGTAACAAATGTGTCTGGTCTTCTATTTGGTTTAGGGGAGTCAGCCAGAGCATAAGAACTACCTGGGATGTATCAGAAACATTATCTTAGTAGTCCCATCCCTATCAGGCACATCTGAGATCAATTTGAGCTCCTTCTCTCCCCAAGTAGTTGCCCTCCTCTGACCAAGCAGAGGCTTCAACCAAGGCTCAGATTCCTCCTCAAAGAGCTGCACAGGTGAACAGCTCTGGGGACCAAGGCAGATAGGTATGGGCTGCTGGATTTATTCCCCATCCCCATATTTCCTCTGGAGTTAGGATCAGAAAATTTCAAGTCACCTCAGGCCATCACCAAAGACATTGCCCGGAGTGGCTGATGCCTGGAGACAGCTCCTCTCCCAAGGGCACTCACAGCAGTGTGTCTGCCCCAGCAGGGCAGCCTATGGGTACAGGTAAACATAATATGCTCATTAGAGGATTCCATACAAACAAACAAGAATCACAAGGTCCAGCCAGAAAAAGAAAGCTGAGTCTGAAGCTTCTGCTCAAGGTTTCCAGAAACCTATTTAGATCTTGTGTAGCCTCTGTGTGTGATTAGACTATAAGCCAGGAAATCAGCTGAGGAGATGGGATCATCAGCTTCTGAGACCACTGTGGGCCAGGGCAGGCATCAGGACCCTGATGAGAAGGGCCTAGCAGTTCCTGAAGCTAAAGGGAGATGGTCAATGTCCTTGATTGGCCTACATTCAGGGAAGACAACCACTCTTTACTGAGCTCCTTCCTTGTATCAAGCACCAAACACTCAAATGCACACTTTACAGAACCTTTCCAGAAGCCCTGTGTCCTAAACACTGTTATCCCCAATTTAAATAAAGAAAACTGAGGTTAAGAAATGTGAAGCCCCTGCTTAAGGTCTCCTGATTGGGAACTGCAAGGATGCAAAGCCAGGTTTGTCTGATTCCTAAGCTCAGGGAGGCTCATGTCTCTACATCATGTTCTATTCTGATCACTGAGGTGTTACCCAGGACCAGACACTGCACCAAACATGATTTCATCTAAATGTTCACAATCCCCTAGGAGTAGGGAAAAAAACTTTTTGACTAGACCAGATGCCCATTAATATTTCTTTCTAATACAAGACTGTAACCTCTGGCAAAGAGAAAGAAGATGGCACTATCTTTTAAACATATGCCTTGTAATTCCAGGGTCCTAAGAAATCTATGAACTCCAAAATCTCTCATAAAGAGATATACCATATTCATGGAAAAGGAGTTTTAATAATTACAGAAATGTCAGTATTCCCCAAATGGGCCTATAAATTTGATGCAACTCCATTCAAAACAAGAACAAGCTTTTTCAAGGGACTTGACAAATTGAACCTAAGTGTGTATTAAAGAGAAATAGAAAAGGCACAGCCACACCACTTCTACAGAAGAATAAAATGAAGGAACTTAACCTTATCAGAATCAAAGACTAAATACAGATATGTAATGATTAGGACAGAATGGTGCTGGAATAGGACTAGAAAGAATGACCAATAAACCAGAAGAAAGAGCCCAGGAAGAGATCCTGACATATACGAACCTTTAATGTATGAAAAAGACAGCATGCTCATCCCAGGGGGAAGGAGGGACAACAATTCAATCCATGGAGCTGGAAAATGTGGTTCTCCGTGTGTAAAGATGAAATTGGATCTCTAACTCATCATTCACAAAAATCAACTCTGTGTGTGTGTGTATTTTTCTGACCTTGGAATAGGAAAAGATTTCTTAAACAAGATTCAGAAAGTTCTAGCAACAACAATAAAAGATTGCTACATTTGATTTCAACAAATTAAAAAGTTATATTCATCAAAAGATGACTCAAGGAAAGAGAAAGGTCAAACTACAGAAGAAGATATCTGTGGAAATGATGACCAACAAAAGATCAATGTCAAGAATGTATAAAAAAAAAATAATAATAAGAGAACTACAAACATCCCAGTAGAAAAATTAGCAATAGACCTTTACCAGGCATTTTCACAGAAGCAAAAAAACACTTATGGCCAATAACGTATGAAGAAATGCTGAGCCTGCCCGGCCAGGCATAGCTCAATAGTTGAGCATCAACCTAGGATCCAGGAAATCGAGGTTCGATTCCCGGTCAGGGCACATGCCCGGGTTGCAGGCTCGATCCCCAGTGACTCTCTCATCATTGGTGTTTCTATCTCTCTCTCCCTCTGCTGCCCCCTCTCTGAAATCAATAAAGATATATATTTTTTTAAAAAATTAAATTAAAAAAAAAGTAATGCTGAGCCTTAGGAGCAATCAAGAAATCGGAAAATCAAGATCGTGAGATTTCATTGTACATTCATTCAACTGGAAAAATAAGAAGTCTAACAATACTTGGTGTTCTAGAAAATGCTGTTTCATGTGGATATTTTATGTATTGCCAGCAGGAGTATAAAATATACAAGTATTTTGAAAAACAACTTGGCATCATCTTGTAAATTTAGACAGTCACCTACCCAAAGGACCATCAACAGTACAATGGACAAATAAGGTCACACACTGGAATATTATAAAGATACACAAATTAACATCTCAAAGGTGAGTGGAGGGGGAGGTGCCTAGAAGACAATATCCAGTAAGACATTTTTTTATTAAGTTCAATACAAGTAAAACTAAATATTGGGGTTTAGGTATCATATGTGATTTTAAAACTTTTTAAAAATGAATAAGAGGATAATAATAACCTACAGATTCATGATCACCTCTGTGAGGTAAGGGAGGCACATCATAGGATGAGAGAGGAACACATGGGCAGATGTAAGTTACTGGTAATATACAATTTTAAGGTTGAGTTGTGGGTTCACAAGTGTTTATTACAGTTTTTAATAAATAAAAAAAGAGCCAATGATAATAGTGTGTCATGAAAAGAACTAGGATTAATCCAATTCTGTAGACCTGAGGTCCAAAGTAAAAAACCTGAGATACAGGTGCAATTACCAAAACACCATCTATAAAAGCACCTATAAAAAGTACCTACTACCATACACACTGCTGCAGATTGGAAACCTGCATCCAGAAGGTTCTCCATTCCCCTTTACACCTAAACACAGATGGCAGGTAGATATGTAGCCACAGCCCTATGACCACGCTTCCTTGTCATGACCACAGTTGACATCAATAATAGACCTCCTAAGACGTCAAACTCTTTCTCTATGCAGCTCTCCCTTTAGTCACTTGAAATGAAGTATGTGGAAAAGTGGGTAAGTTCTGTATGCATAAGCCCACTCAGGATGCCCACAACTGCAAGTAATTCAGAGTAGAAGAATTCAGGGGATCACAGGCAAGAGAGAGGAGAAAAGTCGGCTGATGGAGTAAGAAACAAAGTCCATAAAACTGCCCTGTGGCTCCCTGGTTGACAGAGCCCTGAGCACAAGCTCCTGCCTGCTTGGTTCCTGAGAGGAAGAGAAAATCAGGAGAGACAACAGCATATTTAACTTGACATGTGGGATATATGCTATGCTGTGAGGTGTGGAGGCTGGAAATGAAAACCAATTTCCCAAAGAAATATCTCTCTTCATGGGTGACTGGGTCATTCGGGGTCCCTGAGGGAAAATTCAATGTTCAGAACTGAGGAAGGAAATGTGATTCCTCTAACACATCCCTGGATGCTCACAGCAAGCAGAACCTTAGTCTGGACAGATGGATGCCAAGGGGGCCCCAGGGGCATGGCTGATATCACCAGCCTTCAACTTTCCAAATGTGCCCCCCGCTCTTCAAAGTCAGAGCCACAGCTCAGAAATGGGCACCCAGCAAATGTCAGACAGATGAAGGTCAGGACACCAGCAATGCGTAATTTTTGTTTTGGTTCAAAGCCAAAGTCTATGGAGCCCGAGACCTGAGTCATTTTGGAAGAACATCAGGATTCTAATGAAGGAAAGGAAGAGAATAATTCTCAAGGAGGGCAGCATCTTTGGAGACTCCCTAGTGCCAAGGGAAACTTCTCTTAATTCTTTATGGCACATACACTGCATAACAGTGTATGAGGCATAGCATATTCTCACTAAATGCTGTTGATTTTCTAATCAATTTCTCCAATCCAAGAGGCTCAGGTAAGCAATAGGAAATATATTTGGGAAGGATGCGCCTGGTGTTAAGTATTATATAAACATGGAATAGGAGCAGAGACTTGGGTAGGAGGTTCTTAAGGAGGTGGCAAAGGGGGGTAGTCCTCTCAAGGACACTGCACATTCTGGAAGGTTAGCTTGCAGCCCAGGATTTCAATCAGGTCAGAATAATGGAAGCATTAAGTCCTCACAAAAATCATCTCCATGTAAGAATAATAAAGACAGAATGCCAGATGTGGGGGCTCAGAGCAGAGGGGTAAGCACGATATCAGAACTTAGGAGATCTACAGTAAGGCATCATGTCTCAGCTACCTCATCTGCCAGATGGGTATAATACCTAAAAGGCTGCAAAAGGATCAAGTGATATGGATGTGAAAGTCTGACACAAAGTATGCAACGTTGTAGAAACACAGGAAAGGTCGTTGGCAAGTGCTAAGCCAACTCAAAAATGGGATTGGGTATAGGCAAGCTGACATTTCTTAGAGGCAAATGCACTTCAGTCCAGGAAGACGAATGCCCAAACCCAAGAGCTGAACTGGTTCCTTCACAAAAGAAAAGTACTGGGTCTGCCTGAAGACCTCTGTGAGTGAGCTTCGCTCTCCACCCCTGACCTGGGTAGAGGAAGTCATTATCCCTGGGAACTCAGCTAGGCTAAGTCAGTGCTACACTGGGAGACCTTCCCTAGGTTTCTATGGAGATCCTGCAAGAGGTGTCTTGTGGGTTGGACAATAGCAAGTAATGGGGCTGCCCCCTGCTGCCCCCAGTATGCAGCTCACAGGGACCAGCCTTGCATCCACAAGTTCATATACTAGTCACAACTCTCATTTGTGCAGCAGCCTGCCATTTACCATTCACTTGTCACACACTTGTGTTGATTTCTCCTGACCCCACCAGATCAGTACTTTTATTCCCAGTAGATGAATGAAGAAGCGGAGACTCATATCGGCCCCAAATCACATAACTGGTTTGTGGTAAAGTCAGAATTTAAACCAAGATATGCTTCCCACAAAGCCCATATGTTTGTCCACTATTTTGGGCATTGGTGAAAATAAATTAATCAGACCAACATTTAGGAAGATGCAGGCACAGTCTGAGATTCTTTTGGGGGGTGGAAGAGGTGGGGACATACTTTTTGGACAAAATGCCCTCAGGAAAGGGCATGTTGGGGGTTAAGGTGAGGTCCTGGTACCCATTTGCCCATTATCTGAAGATCAAGGGTTAGCTGGGCTCTGGCATAGTTCACTCCTCCTTGCAGGTTCCAGGGCAGCAAACAGTAGTAATGGGAAACAAAGGGCTCCCTGAAGTCCCTCCGTACAGAGGTCCAGGCTACGTTGGGACACCAGGCACAGACCACACTGATCTAGAGACACATGGATCTGAATCTTGGGATACGCATGTTCCAGAACCTCTGCAGGTAGAAAGAGAATGATAAAGAGAGACCATCAGGTCCAGAAGAGGGGTTTGGCATAAATTACCCATTGTTCCTCTTGGTAAAGAAGGAAAGGGAGAGAGATGAGGCTAAACACCCCTACACACACACACATGAGAACATAAGAGAGAAAGAAAGTATATGTCCCAGACTTTCAGCACACACACACCGGACCCAACCATGATCCAGTTAAAATCTCAGGCATTAACCTATCAACTCTCCTCTCTTATACGGAGAATTGAGAATGGGCTTGGGAAGAAAGGTAGGACTGCAAGAAGAGAACATAAAATTATTAACTCCCTATTCATCCCAGTAGGATGCAAAAGAAGACCTTAAAGGGTGCATAAGACAGAGCAACTGGAGAAATGGGAGAGGAGAAACATAAGGACATTGCTAGACCACATGTGGTCTTGGGTCCTGATGGATGCTAAGGTGCGTCTGAATGTCCTCTCTCAAATGAGCCTGGGCTTCTCCAGGAAAGTGGAGGAAGGGGGGAGAGAAACATAAGAGACAAAGAGGTATGGAGGAGAGCAGCCATCATCAACTCTCCAGCTCTCTACTTCCAGAGGCCCCTTCCATATCTGCAGAGCACCAGGCAGGCCCCATGCATCTTTTCTCCTCACTTCTCCTTGAGGGCTGATCACCTATTTCTTTTGGTTGATTCTCTCATGGTACCTCATTGAATCCTTGGTAACCCGGTGGAGCTCCATCAATATTTTGTGGTGCAGCAAATAAGGAGCACCAAAGCTCTGATTTGATCAGTGAGCCTGGGATATAGCAGGTGCTCACTAAATACTTGTTGAATTGAGTACTTGTTGGATGAGGCTCTTCATTTTGCCTATAGGGAAAACTGTACAAAGGCTGACACTGCTGCAGGAGAGCTTCAGGCAGACTCTGAGCCTCCAATTCAGGCTCCTTGTCCACCTCTCCACACTCCCACCAGCTCTCAGAGGGTAAGAGTAGGGGGCTGTCAAAGGGTAGGATACAATCTTTTAATTCCCAGAAGATTGTGACATAAACACATCTCACACTTTTCCATCCTTCAGAGTCACTACACCAGCAATCCCTGATCCTTGGTTTACTGAATGCCCCATCCCCACTCATACCTCCATGCCTCTGTGCATTCTGACCACCTTCCTAAAATGCCCTCTCCATTCTTGCCCATTGTTAAGTCTCATGCAAGTGTACCTCATCCCCAGTTTCCAGTGAGCCCCTTGAAGGCAGAACATTTGTTGTCCATTCCCATTCTTCTGGTTGCTGGTACCAGAAAAACCTGACCTCTACCCTCTGTCCAGGAAACAGAACCAGCAAGAAGGCCTGGCCAATGGGCCTCGATTCTGAGGCTGATGTCAGAGCTATTGTAGAGTAAAGCTCTCTTTTTATTAGTCCTGAAACCAAGTAGTTGGCCTCAAGTTCTCACAACTTGAGAAGATACCATGTGAAAATAAGCTGGGAGAGTTTTAAGAAAGCAGAGCTGAGAGATGCAGGAGGCTATGTCCTGATAATACTGCGTGGGCACTTGGCTTCAGCCATAGCTGAAGTCTACACTGACACTTTTTATTGTGCAAACCTATAAATTCTTCATCTGTTTGTTTGAGCCAGTTTGAGTCAGGTTTTCTATTATTTGCTCCTGAAACAATCCTGGTTCATGTAAACATCACAACCTCCCCCAGGGACCTAATGGAGCATGGTACAGAGTAGACATTCAATAAATATCAAATTGAATTCAACAACTTGGTGGCAGCCTATTTAAACCCTGACCTTCAAAAGTACAACTTAACATCACCCTGTGCCTTCTTGGGACAAAGGAAATCTCCCTGTTGCATTTGACTTCTGATCTTATTGCAATATCACTTTGGTTCCTCGGGAACTATTTGGTAAGAAGCTTATTGTCTTCTAACTTTTGGAAGAGTACTTCTAATTAAAGCAATATTAAACAGTAATAAGTGTCTTATAGTTTTACGGCAATGCCCATAATCACATAAATAAGAATTTTATATCCAATTAGCATTTTATATTTATTCAATCCTAAAACAATCTAGCATTTTTATTAATCAAATAAAATAGCATTTAATAGATATGGTTGTTTTAGCTTCTGAAATTAGCTGCATATAAAATAGCACTACATCCAATTACGTGATATATTCTCCCAAAAGAACGATACGTGCTTGCCAGGATTTCCATCAACATAATGCCTATATTTACCTAAATAAGCTAAAACCAACATTTTCCAACATTTCATCATTTGCATAATACTTTCATGATCTCTTCTATAGTCAGTGCCACCTGTGGTATTAATTACTTAAAATGTTTCTTTAAATAGACCCATTTTGTTCATTTAAATAATTTTATTTTAAAAAAGGAAACTTCATATCATGAGTGTGATACACTAATAATGCTTTAAGACAATTATTAAAATAAAGACATAGCTATTAACATAAAAACAGTTTATTTCTGTACCCATTTAAAGTCATCCTGCATACCAACAATGGTATTCCTGGCACATTTGGGGAAACATGAGTTAAACCAATCTAGTGAAAACTCCAAGGTCATCCTGTCTGGCACCTTCCTAAGCCTACCTGTATCACACAGCATCTACCTGTTTAGCTCTAAAACACCCAGGTGGAGCCGCCACCTTGGATCTACCTGTAGTGCCTTCTCCTCTTTACTAAGCCCTCAGTTATTTATTGATAGGCCAGGGGCTTAGCAATAAAAAGTTAGAATCATCCTTTACATGGTGGATACCTCTTTGATCTTGCAGGACAATCGTATTTTAAGCAAAGGATGCATTTCTGAAGGAGTCAGACAATTTAAAACAGGTACATTTCCAGACCTAGGGATAAATATGAAGGAAGGGGAATGGATTCTAGAAGCACATAAATCAGCAAGGACTATTGCATATTTTATTTTAAAGCTGTTCTTTTATTTTCTCAGCACTGGCCCTCATATTCCATGGACTGTTTGCCCCATGTAGCATATGATGACGGTGGTCTGGCCTCTTTCATGGTATTTTATCAGGCCTGCCTTCTGGATCAAACTTATTGGCCTTCAGGCGCAATTTTCAGGACTAACAATGCTCCTTAATGAACACTCGAATGACATTTATACCCTTATAGGGTATAAAAAAGGATCCCAATCATAATAGCAGTGAATGTTAAAATAACAGCACTGTGGTTACCAAAATGACTCACAGACTGCAGTGCATACAAGCAACAAAAGGACTCATAGAATGTGGACAAATTACGGGGTATTTCTGTTTACTAAGTCAAGAGGGAGCACAATTTACAGGTCAGCCATCTGGCTTTGAAATCATGCAATTTGTAAGAAAAAAACTGGGAGGGTCAAATTATTTTCAAGTTCATGCAAAAGTGACACTTTAAAAACTTTTATATCACACTTTTCAAATCTGCTAATTCAATTGTGCATGGATTACACTGTTTCTGACCGGGATCTTTTGGAAGGGAGGAAACTGGAGAGTGTTAGGGACTGGCAGGGTGGGTGGGAGAAGCCTTGTGGTAGGTAGTACATTGCAGGGAGGTTCGCTTAGTATGGGGTGGGGAGAAGGAGCTGCCACTTGCTGGAATCCCAGATGCAGTAGGCTCAATGCAGAACTGTTGAAAACATTATCCCAATCTATTTTCATCTCCCTTTTAGAGGTAAGAAATCAAAAGCCTCAAGGAGATTCTGGGATATGCTCACCTGTGCAGGTTCTGAGAGCCCTGATCCCAAATGAGGACAGACAGAGCAGAGGGAGATTCCAAGGGATGGAAAGTGGGAGAGCTCTGTGGCAGGCCACATGGAGGGAAAGGGCACAAGCCACATGCCGAGGGCAGCAGTTCTCTGCATAAAGCAAGCAGAAAACCATGCAGAAGTGAAAACCTTCAGAAAGGCAGGGGGAGAGGAAAGCTGCATCCTTAGACCATGGGAGAAGAGGGAGCAGAAGAGGAAAGGTTGGTCTATGATAGGATGAGGAAAAGGGCATGCCGGTCTTAAGGTGGTAAGGTGGGGTTCAGGTGCCTGTGAGACCCCACAACACCTCAGGCCAAGATGGGTAGAGCTGGAGGGCACTGATAGGGGTTGCAACTTCAGAACTGAAGCCCCAGAGAGGTCCCGGAACCAAATGATCATTTTTCTACTTTGTGACCTGGGCTAGCTATCAGTTCTGCCTGCAAAGGTCACTGCAAGGTTGGACTGAATAACAAAAGTCCAAGTGCTCCCCAAATTGTAAAGCAAACAAGAAAGCCTGTCCCAGGGTAGTGGGCTTTCCCTGTACCTACTGAGGAGGGAGTGTGGCTGGACTCCTTTCCATATTATGCACACGAGATGACACATGTTTATCACATTCTGTCCTTGAGCTTATCAGGGTAACTAAGTAATTACACACAAATCCATCTATGTTACAAGCCCTAGTTCCCTGATAAAATTTATTCATATAAAAATCTCCAAAATCCAGGCAGGCTTCCACCAACCAGCAGTAGACTTTTGTTTGCACAGGGACAAAATTTAGCTCCCCAACACTCAAATCCCACCATGCTCTCTGATGACTACTTGCAACTTTCTCTGCCTGTACATCCTTGTTACCCCTCACTCCCCACCACAGGTCACCCTGCAGGAAGCCTACCTAATCCCTCAGGCCACTATTTCTTAGTGTTCCCAAGAAAACTATGAAATCCAAGGACTACATCTTATTCAACCTTGTATCTCACTGCCTAGTAGAGCAACCAGCACACAGCAGATGCTTAATAAACATTTGATCACTGAAAACTGACTACATGACTGATGCTCCACAGATATTATAGGATATGGACCAAGCAGCCACCATATTTGGAGGTTCTCATCATTATGGTGGGACAGTGCTCCCAATACTGTTAACTTTAAAATTCCACCCAGCCCGGCCGGGCGTGGGTCAGAGGTTGAGCATTGACCTAGGATCCAGGTGATCAGGGTTCGATTCCTGGTCAGGGCACATGCCTGGGTTGTGGGCTCGATCAATGACTCTCTCATCATTGATGTTTCTGTCTCTCTTCCTCTCTCTGAAATCAATAAAGATATAAAAAAATTAAAAAAAAAAAAGTCCACCCAGCTGAAGATGGCCTTTCTTTTTGAAGGTAGCATGGTTTGTTTTTCTTGCTTCTTTGTTTTTAAAGCATGAAATTTAAAGGGAGAATTTAATTAGGCCCAACAAGGTGAAGGAAATCTTTCCACCCTCACCGGTGGCTCTAAGTCAGCACTTCCTTGGGAGGGAAAACACACCGCCAGGAGGGCAGGAGCCGCACCCCCTCCACTCCCACTCAGCAAATTCCCCTGGGTTCTCAAAGCACCACTCCCAGTAAGATGTCTTTAGAATGCTGCTAGCTGTACAATGTTAACACAACTAGAAAAGCTGGGAGATATCTAGTGCTCACCTTCCCATGCTAAATTGCCATCTGGCTCAGCGGTTGAGCATCGACCTAGGTTCCAGGCAATCGGGGTTCGATTCCTGGTCAGGGCACATGCCTGGGTTGAGGGCTAGGCAGCCGATCAATGACTCTCTCATCATTGATGTTTCTATCTCTCTCTGCCCCTCTCCTTTCTTCTCTCTGAAATCAATAAAGATATATTTTTAAAAAAATAAAATAAAGCAGATTGCCATCTGGCCCATTTTCTGTTTCTGAGAATTCAGGCAGACCCTTCTCCTTCCCCATGAGAACGGCTTCCCTCTTCCTCGCTGTTTGTGGAGTTCAGAGCAACAACTGCATCTGTAATACAGATAGTACAGGTTTCTAAGCACAAAATCAAAAGCAACCTATTTAATTTATTCCAGTTCCTGCAGCTCAGAGGCTGAACTCACCAAAGGTTTGGTGACTCACCTATCGCCCTCAAGGTGAATTTGATGTTCTGTGTGCCTGGCACCTCAACAGATCTCACCAGGAGGATATCAAGGGCACTGGAGAGAGGAGACCTGAAAGCCTCCTACTGCTTGAGGTGGGTAAATTCCACTGCCAGCAACAATGTCCCTGTGCTGTGCACTGGTTTACAGAAAAAATTGTTTTAAGGAACTGCTTTTACTTTTCTATTTAACATCTCCCTTACCTATAAAATATAAGCTCCAAACCAATGACATAATGGCCATCTCTGGAAAGAGACTCTGAATGATGAGAAAGGTGGGACTGCCTGGGAGTCACAATGAAAGAGGATGCGTCTAATGAACACAGCCAGCTACTTTGTTACCTGTTTTCAGGGGCCCCATTGCCATCCAGTGCTTCCTGTTACAGATAATGTGGCAATTAACATTTTAAATGTTAGCTTTTTCCCCAGTTCTTATACTTTTAAGACCAGTTGATACATACTGTCAAAGCACCCACCACCTCACCATAGTTTGTAAGGGCCCAGCACTGGGTGGGCATGGTCATTGCTTGGTATATTTTGAAATGGTATAAGCAGAAAGGAAAAGGCAATAGCACTTTCAGTTTGCATTAATTAGATTATTAAAAATAC
The DNA here is from genome assembly GCF_054644295.1 of Miniopterus natalensis. Taxonomy (NCBI): domain Eukaryota; kingdom Metazoa; phylum Chordata; class Mammalia; order Chiroptera; family Miniopteridae; genus Miniopterus; species Miniopterus natalensis. The sequence goes on along the minus strand of NC_142095.1, from coordinate 27,733,662 downwards.
CTGACTCTTCAAAAGATAGAGGAACTAAATCACTGAGGGTGCCTTGTCTCCTTAGAATTGGTATGGCAAGAGGGACCTTTTAAACAGTCTCAAGCTAGATAATAGGCATGTATGATATATCCTTAAGTCAAAGAAGATGTATAAGAACAGTCGCTGAGGATGATCGCATGTATCTTTCCTTGTAGATACCCAGCCCTCATACCAACCCTGTCTCTTAGGCATTTCCACCACCTTTCAAATACAGCCCAGTAACACCAGTCCACAGCCAGCCCCTGACAGTGCAATGGATACTGCTGACAAACCCAGATCTCTAGCTCTCTGTGTTCTGGTGCCAGAGATGCGTAATCTTGACAGACGTACTTCCCCTGACAATCAGGTAAAAGCTCATCCACACTGACCTGCTACTAACAGCAAAGCTGAACGTGATCAAGCAATATAGGAAAGCACAAATTCCATAAAGAAAAGGAGGGCTGGGGGTGACCCATCCAGAGCAACAGAGAACATTTAAGGTAGGCCCTGAAAGTATGAGCTGAAGAGGAGGGAAGCAGAGTCTATACTACCAGGCATGACAGAAACTGAATGTGCTCCACAGAGGTGGGACAACAGGGGTGAACTGGACAGATCCCTCCCCACAGTATGCTATGTATTGGATACTTGCTGTGACAAGTGAAGAGGAATGGGGGCTGGGGACTACCGGCAGGAATGCAGGCAACTGAAGGTAAGACGCTCAGCTCTGCCACTGACAGTGGACAAGATTCCAAGCCCCTTTAGGTCCGGATCAAATGCCCCCAGAAGGCTGGGATGGAAAGTAATGAGAGAACACAGCACAACACCTAGTACCACAGAAGCATACAATAAAGGCATGCGATAAAGGGAAGCTGTTATTATTAATAATTACAGTAATGATTCACAACAAAAACCTCTATGCATACATAATAACTTATTTTAAAAATTTCAATACATTCTGGAATTTGCTCTATAAAAATTCGGTTCTATTCCTAGAAACCTAGGCAAATAATGGAAATGTAACTGTTTCTTCAATAATATTGTAGAAGACATGTCCAATCTACCTGCCAGGGTCAAGCTGGCATGAGAGGAGAGATGTTGAGGAGCTTGGGAAGCTCTAAAATGCTAAAGGACATCAGGAATAATTAATTAAACATCTAGCTAGACTTAGACAACAAAGCTTGAATTTGCTTTGTCCAATGTGGTAGCCACTGGCCATGTTAAGGTATTTCAATTTTAATTAATTAAAATTAGATAAAGTTTAAAAATTCAGTTCCTCAGTCACATCAGCTACTTTCAAGTATACATGTTGCTGGTAGCTGCCATCCTGAATAGCACAGATATGGAACATTCCCATCATCACAGGAAGTCCATCAGACAGTGCTGTAGGGTGGATAACACACACTGGACCTCTCAACAACCAGACCTTAAACACAGACTCCAAAGGAATCTCACAGCAACCAAGGTTCTATTACCTTTTTCTCCTCAGCTGTATCTGTAATAAACTGATGAACAAAATAGATCCAGAGGCATAGAAGCACAAAACAGACTGACGAATCTCAGAGAGAAGGAGGGGTGGAAGGGAATGCGGAAAGAGATTAACCAAAGAACTTAAATGCATATATGCATAACCATGGACACAGACAACTGTGTGGTAGTCCTGGGAGGGGGTGAAGGGGGGGTCAATGGGGGGAGAAAAAGGGGGACATCTGTAACATTTTCAACAATAAAGATAAACCTTTATAAAAAAGGGAAAATAAGAAAAGTTTACTGGTATACAGACTCACCAAAATTGTACAATTTGTATTTTATAGCTGTACTTATATCTGTGTTTCATTCTTGCCAAGCCTTACAATTTAGTTTTGCACCAGACTGGACTGAACAAATTATGTAGCTGGCTTTGCCTCTAGTCATTCCTCAGGGGACAATTTCTGATTTTTTAAGGATAGAAAGAACTAATTCTAATTTCCAAGTTTATTGAAAATATGCAATATGGACTATGGCAAGACAGAACGTTATCCTGAAGCTATAAACAAAACAGAGCGTTTGCTACGATGTGTTTTGTTGTTGTTGAAGTCATTTTGCTATTTGGATATTGTAAAATTGGCCTTGTCTGCCCAATCCATTTAGAAATGCTGATTCTCTAAATCTAAGGAAGAGTTTAAATTAATTCTTCAAATCATGCTATGAAAACATAACTTAGCAAAATTCAATTCCAAATAATTTGTGTCACAGTTAAATAATTCAAACAAAATGAGTCAAATCAAGCATGATTTTTGCCATTAGTATTATTTACAGATGAAATACTATGATATATCTAATTCTTTTTTCTTTCAACATCTGATAAAAATGGGAATAATTATCTCACAGTGACATATATCATCACTGTATACATACATGGATAAATATATGAATACCTATGTTAAATGGTTATAATTTTGGATTTTTTAAATTGTATACAATTTGAACACATGCAATAAAATACCATAATGACTTTTAAGAAAACCAAACAAAAAGGTCACAGTATTTATTTATCTTGTTTGTTTTATTTTGTTAATCCTAACCCAAGGATTTTTTTCCATTGATTTTTAGAGAGAGTGGACGAGAAGGAGGGGGAGAAAAACAGAGAGAAACATCAAAGTGAGAGAGACACATTGATTGGTTGCCTCCAACCCCCACCCCCCACAGGGCCCGGGATCTATTCTGCAACCCAGCTACATGCCCTTGACCGGGAATTGAACCCTCAACCCTTTGGTGTGCAGGCTGACGCTCTAAACACTGCCACACCAACCAGGGCAAGTCACAGTATTTAAATAAGCTATATTTAGTGGCAGCTACAGACCTCTTTGAGAAGCTGATGAAATCAATGGATTCTCTCTCCAGGAAAATCAATGTTTGTGAGAACAATAACACACAGTCACGCATACACAGTTCTGTAAAAAATGTCGGAGTTTCAGGATGTACACAGCCATGAATTCCCAATTAAGAATTCAATCTAGAGAACAACCTAGAGGGCCTCTTGATCAAATGATTGGCTGATATAAAGCTGGGAGGAATATCTAAGGGGCTTTATGAGGATCAAAACTCAGAAAGCTCATTTATGTCTGTTCTACCCCACATTATTGGGAGTGATCCCTCCTTACTTCTTACTTATATAGAAATGGTCAGCTCCTCAGTGGTCTCCTCAGAGCTAGGCTTAATCGGCTCCACTCTGCCGGGTAAGCCTCGTATATTACAGTTGAGTTTGGATTTTAGGCAGAATACAGGGGGTAGCCAATGGAGGGTTTAAAGCAAGAATATGATATGCTCTTAGTTGTCTTTAAAAAAAAAAAAAAAAAATTCTGCTGAGTAAAGAATGCCTGTGGAGAAAAAACTGTTGAGAAGGTGCAAGCAGAAGCAGGAAACCAGGTAACAGGTGATGCAGGCGAAGGTAACAGACAAGAGTGACTTGTACTTCACTGTGGCAGTGGACATAGAGGGAAGTAGACAGACTTGAGACACATTTTGCTGATGGCATAGTTGCTGGTTTAGACATATGGTTAAAAAAAGGGTTTTTTTGTTTTTTGTGGTTTTTTTTTGGCTGGAGCAAGTGAATGGTGCGAATATGAAAAGGAAGAGATTTGCCAGAGACTGAGAAGGGGTGGGGCACTAGAGCTCTGTTTTGACCTCTGAAATATTTAGCTGGAACCCAAGTGGAAATATCAGGCCACGAACTGGGGAGAGAAGGCAGAAGGTAGAGGTGTAGCTTTTGGAAACTCTCATGTTGTGATGGCATTTAAGACATTTCAACTCAAGACTGGATGGAATCATCTGGAGATGATGCAGGGAGAGCTGGGAAGAGCACCTAGGACAGGGCCCAAGAAACTGCCAAGGTGAAATGGTCGGAGGCGCTGGAAAGAGGAAACGGTGGTGTGGGAGGGAACAGGGATAGGGCGTCTGGCGTCCCAGCAGTGAAGAGAGGGCAGTGTTTCTGAAAGTAAGAGGTGGCCGCCTACATTAAGTGCTGCCGAGAGGTCCAGTAACAGAGGAATGGAGACGTGCCCAGTGCAGTGGGCCGTGAGTAAACAACAGTCTCAATGGTGTGTGATGACAGAAACCAAACTAGAATGCGGTGAAGGGAGGAGAGGAACGGAGGGGGTGACTACATGCATCTCTTGGGTGGATGATGTTTTACTCTCTTGGAGAAGCATTTCTGATGACACTCCTTTTTTATGGGGGACACTGACCACCTGTAGCCTCCATAATCATAAGTCATCTTGGAGGATAGTTTCTGGAGTAAGAATCTGGGCTCTTGGCTAAGATAGAATTTATAAGTCTCCTCAGTTACTATGCAGTGGGTGCCTGCAACCCCTGGTCTCCACTGCTTCCTCAAATGTGTTTCCCAACAAGTTCCCTCTTAGCCCTCCCTCAGCTCCCAAGAGGAACATTTTCAACTACACCATTGTTATAAATAACCCATTGCTTGGCTCATTAAAGAGATGGATCAATTTATGGGCTGACTCCAATAAATTTTACTTTGGTTTCGAGAGAAACCAAGGGAGAAAAAAAAAATATAATGAAGGGAGAATATTTTGGGAGGTTGAATCAAATTACAAATGATTAAAAAATAATACTGCTTTATATATTCATTTTCGGAAGCATTAGAGTACTGGGTTTTAATTTCATGTTATTGCAAATATGCAAAGTTAATAACATGCCATTGATTGGGTATGCTACCATTTAAAATGTGAAGCACTTTACACAAAACAAGATACACAGTACCTTCTAAATAATCTGGGTATTCATTTTTAAAAGATATTAAAAATTACATGCTAAATTATTACATAGCTTAATACTATATTGTAGTGAATGGAAAGTGGCACTTTGATTCTCCAAGAAATTTAAATCACATGAGTATTTAAAGACTTAATTAAAATAAGCTCTATACATAAGATTTTATACTTTTAGAAATACAATGGTTAACAGTCTTAGTAATATGCAATTTCTCCTATCCCCAAAGTTCATAATATAATGGCACGTGGATTCTCATGGCTAGAAGCTTAAAACGGGATTATTTCTAGGCATTGAAATGAGTATGTGAACCAAGTTATGATAATAAATTAAGAAAAGAGCTCATTTCTCTCTTAGGCATGCTTTCAGGAATATTTCTCTAGATGAGGTCCATAGCTTAAAACTTCTTTGCAAATTAAAGTTTTAATGTTGTTAGATTATATTAAATGAGATAAAAACCATCCCTCCCATCTTTTCTCTTTTTTCAGTTCACTCTTTTCGTAGACAGATTTCCACATGAATGGCTGCTTATGAAAGGTGAGTAACCATACATAATCAAGTTTCACTGATCAAAACATGCAAACAGAACATGCAAAAACCAACCCCAAATCCTGACAGTAACGTAAAGAGAAAAAAACACCAGATTAGAGGCAGCCTTCACAAAGGAAAGTGCTAATTGAAGTTTTTATTTGTTGTTTTTGTCTCTAAAATATCAATGACTGCTTTGCAGTAGTGTGCTTTTGGAGTCCTCTTGCACAGCCGTCAAGATATATATTTCTCTTTGAACTAATATCTGGAATCTGCCCAAAATCAACATCAGTCATCTTATCTCATTATTATCTGATTATGTCTAGTTCCCATTAATTTTTATTGAGTCCTTAATAATTTTTTTCTCTTGTACTCTTATTGGATACACATTTCTTCTTCAAAGGATGCAACAAAAGCTAGTTTTAAACTTTAGTCATGATGTAAATACATCACAAGAGGATTTTATAGTAGCAATACAGTGAAACTATAGATGGACCTCTACTCATAAACAGGTTAGGTTCTGAATTCTGCCACCCAACGATGGGGCAGAGTTGGCAAGCCTTTGCCCTAACTCACAGCTTTCTCAGATCTACGATAGTTTGTAATTTGCAGGTGCCAAATAAAGAAGCCTCTCTGAGTATTGTCAAAAGACTTGCTAACATTTCTAACCATCAGTAATTATCAGCAGAAAGTAACCCCCACAGAAGCATTTTAATATCAAGAGTATTATATTCGCTTAGGAATCCATGAGAATTTGTAGCTTAAAAAAAAAAAAAAATTAAGATGTTTTAATATTAATAAGATACACTATAATTCAAAAATATAAACATATTAAAAATTAATACCAAAATATCTCTCTAAAGTATAATTGGAGCATGTGATAAATTCATTTGGTCACCTGTAATCTAAAAATGAATTAACGATAATAATATAGCTAAAAATATAAAAATTCAACTAGAAACAAATACACAAATAGACAAGAAATTAGCGGATATTAACTTGCTGATGAATACTTAATTCAGTTGGGAAAAGCTGCCCCCAGGGGATATGGCTTCTCCTGAATAGCAAAAAAAAAAAAATTATTACTGGCTGAGTTAGCGAGCTCCTCGTCTCTCAAGCTATTCTTCCTTGCTCTGCCTACAGGGGGAGGGAATATACAAATCACAGCAATTTTCCCACCAGCCACGTCTGAATACTCAGAACATATACTGAGCAGCAAAAGGTGGGGGGCATGGCAGCCTTGAAAACACAAAATTGCCTTCTCTGTCTCCACCTGTGAGTCCCAGTCTGGAAACTCTTTTCACTTGCTTATCTTGCATCAGGGCCATAAGGTGGCCCAAAGTCAACATGGATAAGTGGGAGGGGCAGATTATCTCTGAAAAGTCAACCATCTTGCTTCACAAAGTAGCCAAACAGCTTTATGGAATTAATTGAAATTGATTCAGCAAATGCAGGGACACAGTTTGGAAGCCTGAATTCTCTGTGTTCCTTTGATGTAGTCTGCCTAACCTCTCCCACCATTTAATTCTAATTAGATAAAGCCAGAAAACTGAGCTGGTGAGAAAAGTCACTGACATTTAATTAATGTCTGGCATTCCATTTGTCAAAGAAGAAAGTCCAAGTAACGGAAGCTTGGCATAGCCATCTTGAAGCATAGGCAATGATAAAAGTTACACGGGGGCCTAAACACCCAAAAGGCAGTAACACCCACAAAGACATATACTCTTTTCCCTGGGTCACTCTTGACACCACAAAGAAGCTTAAGCTGTAGGGCTGACATTCCGTCTGCATCTCTACTGCCTAGAACAGGGCTAAGGATATAACAGATGCTCAAAAGTATTTGTTAAATATCACTACACTTTCACCAATAAGGAAATCTGAGAGTGGGGCCTGCATTACTCCCCATACACACAGCCACATATTCTCAAAAAGTCAGTCGAGAGAATGACATTTACCAAAAAGTTGAGAGAAAAGAAATGATGCCACTGAGATAAATCAGTAAACTCCAATATGTGCAGGTGACCCATAGACAGAGATCACTTTGATTTGCCCCATCAAAGATACCCTTAAAGGTTTTCTGACTGCAGGGAATTCCCTGCCCCATCCCATAATAATACCACACAATATTCATTCCAGTCTTCTAGGCGAGAGTTGTAAGATTGAACTAAGAAGGCAGCACACTACCTCTACAATTCCTGCTGGAAGTCAGTATAGGTCACTCCCTGTGCTCACATAATTCTCCAAGGGTGTGACATATCTGATGCAGACACAAGTCTGATGTCTCTATATAGTGCCTTGGAAGTGTCTTCTAACTTGTGGGTGCACAATTCATTCACTGGGACATTCAACAAATATCTACCAAGTGCCTACTATATAGTGGCATTGTACTGGGCTGTGGATATATATCAGGGGTTCAAAATGACAAATACTCTCATAGAGATATGAGAGTATTTGAGGAAGATAAATAAACAAATACATGTATAATATATTATAGAAATGTCAAATGCTATGAAGAAATATAAAGCAGAATGGGATAGACAGTGATGTGCAAGGGAAACAGTCATGGAAGTCCTTTCTGATGAGCTTACATTTAAGTAAAAACCTAAATGAAACGAAGGAGCAAGGAATCTAGATATCTGGGGGAAGAGTCTAGCAAACAACAGCAAGTACAAAGGCACTAAGGCAGGAGCAAGGGTCAAGGAACTGCAAGAAGGGCAGTGTGACTGAGGCAGAGAAAGCTGGAAACAGAATGATGGGAAATAAAGCCAGACAGGTGAGCAGATCATGTCGAATCTTGCTAATCACTGTGAAAACTTTAAATTTTATTCCAGGTACCTCTAGGAGGTATTAGAGTTTTAAGATTTGCTTTTGCAGACTGTAGGACCAAGGTAGGAGCAGGGAACTGTGAGAAGACTACTACAGTGATCCAGGTGAGATGAAGGTGGCCTGAACTAAGGTCGTGACTGTACAGGTAGAGAAACGGACAGATTATAGATGTATTTTGAAAGTAGAACTCAGCAGATTTCCTAATGGATGAGATGTGGAGTGAGAGAAACAGACAAGAATCAAAGATGACTACAGGATGCCCTGACCAAGAGAAGGAATGAAAGTGGCATTTATTGAAATAGAGGGTCACTAGAGAAGAGAAGGGATGAGTTTGAGAGGGGGAAGCCAAGAGTTCAGTGTTGGAAATAAATAATGACTGAAGATGATGATGGCAATAGCGATATAATAAAAACTAGAGTGAATAGCTCATCTCTATTTTCACAGAACTAAGCAAGAAGCCCCATCAGTGGCTCTCTATAAGAACCTGGTCTTCAGCTACTTACACACTGAGAAAGAAATGGACTAAAGTTATTTTGAGTTTCATGAGCAAGGAAATATAAATGACAAATAACAACTGAATTGTCCCACATTCACCTGAGACACCCTCAGTGAATGGCTGACAAATCTCAAGGGGTCTGCTAATGAAGCCCTCTCATAGAAGGCAGAGAGCCCAGCAGTCACCACAGGCTTTCCTGGAATATTGGTCATTTATCCTGGGTCACAGGCCACTGCCATATAGGCCTCAGAAGTCAGAGTCAAGTGCTCACAGGTCCCTAGGCCCACCATCTCACCTCCAAAGTGGGACTTGAGCAGAGAAATCACTAGGTATTAAATATCCACTTTTTAATGTTTTCCTTTTTTAAAATTTATGATTACTTCTTATCAATGTTCCACATACACATAGTTAGAAGAGTCAAATAGTTCTACAGGGCTTGTTACAAAAGAATAACAGCTATCCTGAATATTCCCTCTGCCCCATTTCCTACTTCCCAGAGGCAACTGTTCTAACTATTTTAACTGGTTCCCTCATTATTTATTTCTGTATCTCTAAATAAACATGTTTATGTTGCTACCTCATTTTTCACCTCTAAGCATTATCTATTGACTTTCCACTTTGGAAGATAAGAATTTAGTGCTTGTTCTCTCTCCCTCCATACATCTAAGCACACAGACACACACACACACACCCCCAAATATACATATATACATACACACAGGCATTCATGCACACATGTAAACACACACACACACATATATACATACACACAGGCATGTCTACACACACATAAATACACACACATATATACATACATGCAGGCAGATGTGCACATGGATAAATGAGTGTGCATGCACGTGCGCGCACACACACACACCGCCGCATCCCCGGTCCTTGAAGTAGTTAGTTATGTTACACTCTGGTTAGCCCAACATTCAGCATGTACATGATTATGATTATGTAAATGCCACTCACAGCTAAGTCATACAGATGCCTCTAGTCACTTCCTTTTCTGTACAATACTCTGCGTTTTCAAATTTTAGTAACTTTCTTGATATCTGTCTTTCTTGTTTTCTATATACTTCCTGTGCAGAAACCGTATAACTGACAAAGCAGAAGCTAAGCCTATAAAGCGTAAGTTTATTGGGTCATGCTCTCTGACTGTCCCATGCATTCACACATCAGGGAGTTTTTAGTAAGAAAGCAGATATTATTCTCAGAGCAACATTTCAAAACAAATTTATGACTATCTAATGAGAAAACAATTTTATAACCAATAGGGTTGGGAAAGGCCTAGTGTAACATCTGGCATCAGCAGGTACTGGGGCTCATAAAACTGAAGTGTTTTGAACTATTGAACAGATGTGCTCAAAGGATCCCCTGCTTTTCTCTGCTTCCTAGTTCTGTTAACACAAAATATCCCTTTTGGTTCTTCCTCAACCTTTTACAAGCTCATTCTCTGGTGTTTCCACTCAAAACAGGGTTCCCCAGAATCTGATGCTGCTGTTTGGGGGCCTTCCTCAGAACCAGTCCCCCCCCCCACAGTCAAAAATGAGAAACAGCAGTGCTCTCCCACGTCACCACATGTCACAGAAATAGGCCAGCAAGGGAAACATTAAGAACACGCTGAGTAGAGAGCATCAGAAAATAACCTCAATTCCAAAGCTATTTTTTTCTCAGCAGGTGAAGAATAAAATATAATGTGACTGACCTCTGCCCTGGCCAGTATACAGAAGCAATATCTGTTCCATGCCAGGCAGTGGCTTTCCTGCAATGCCCAGGCTGCCTGGTCGGAGACATTGCTTTCAATCTCCAGCCAAAAAGACCTGGTAAAATGTCAGCACAAGGAAAGGAGGGTCCCTGAAATGCTGCAAAGCATGTGAATTAGAATGATGCCAGCACAGTCTCAGTAATCCTGAGGGCAGAATACTTAATCTAGCAGCTTCCTTGGAGATTTATGGGTAAGGGGAAAAAGAAGAGGTATAAAAATCCACACTAATTGATACTGTTTATGGCTAACATCATTATTTTACTTGAGACCAATCTGAAATTCTGCAAGGAACAAGAGAAGAGGGCAGACAGTGAAGTCTTATGGCAGCAGGGGCCTAAAGGTGCTTAGTAAGAGTGTCCCCACTCACGGGGTTCTCCCTACCACGACCTGGTATTCTCAATGGCCCTACCTCCTTGGTCCCTCTCCCATCCCTGTCCAAACCTCCAGTTTGCTTGCCCGTGGGGCTCTGAATCACTGCCCATCCCTTGGTGAAGGAAGTGTGGTGGGATGTGAGACAAGATCAGGACACAGGAAGACCAGAGCAAACAGTAGGAATAACTCTGACTCCCATTCTCACCTACAAATTAAATGTTAGTGCTGCTAGGCAGACTCTGGAGAGTTTGAGATTTTGCCCTTTCTTTCTCACTGATTCCTATTTACAAGTGGCTGCTGGACCCTCCCAGACCTGGGTCCAGGTGGCAACTGGCTGGAGCCAGAAGAGGAGGCAGGTGGAAGGGGCAAGCATTCACAATTAGAGGTCTCCAAAGGAGCAGACTGCATGGCTGTCTCCTAGGAAGTATAATTGTCAGGAGGGTGGGCTGTAGGTTTCTCACTTGCTTACGTACATGTGCATGTGTGCACACATATGCACATTCCCACCAATATAGATATATCGGTACACAAACAGTACCAGAGTCGTCAACCCTCAGTATGTTTAGCAACCTTATATTAGAGATGTGGAAGAAGGTGCTTGGAGAGGTGAGATGACTTGTCCACGGCAGGACACCTGTTAAGCTAGAACCTGGAACTATTGTTCTTTCTTCTGAGCCAGCCATCCACCTTCTGGGTAAAACTATCGCAGGAGAGTTGCTTTGCACACTGGGGTAGGGGCGAGTGCGAAAGGCGGGGACTCTGGGTTCAGGCAGATTCCATTTGAATCCTGGTTATATCATTATCAGTGATTAGCCTGGGATAAATTGTTTTTATGCCCCCTGAGCCTCAGTTTCCCTCATCTGTATGCTGAGGAGAGTAGTACCTACTCCCTGCATTGTTTCAAGGATTCTGTGAGATTCCACATGTGTAGCACCTGGCCCAGTGCTCAAGCAGCTGCTCCCTTAAGTGGCAGATGTTAGTAATTCTTGCCTTAATATTCAGATTTGTGGCTAATTTAGATGACTGCCCCGCCTGGCTGAGCCTTAATCCCTAGGCTATTCCAGAAAAGGGAGGTCAGGGTACACCAATGACAGAGCTAAAAGCAATGTCACATGGGAAGGCTCCCGGCTCTGGGGTAGCAGAACAGGCTCTTCCTGCAGTTTCCAGGCTGGTCTGCCAGCTGACTGCTTTGCAGAAATATTTGGTGACAGAGTCTTGGATAGGTTCTGAAATGTCAATGATTTACACACAGGGGTCAGGTAATTTGGTTAGTTGTATTCTTCAGCCTTTTGATTAAAACTCCCTCCATGGAAAAGTCAGCTTAATGCTGCCCCCAAGCCTCAATCCCTGCATCCCAGTACCGGCCTCCTAACTGTGTCAGAATTGTGTGAAGTAGCGTGTCAAAAGTCCTGAGCAAGAGCCTGACAAGCTGTAACAGCTCCATGAAGGTGGTGGCTCTTGTGCTGTGGTCACTGTTGTGATGACTGTGGCCTGATTCAACCAGCTCCAGGGATGGCAAGAAGGTCTGCACATGATATTGGGGCAGTTTTGATTCAATGAGGATGCACTCCTGTAGTAAGACAATGAGAAAACAGTCCATTTATTCATCCATCCACTGGGCAAGCTTTCACGGCCCACTACGTGTCAGCCTGGCCTGGAGGCTGGGACACTCTATCAACAGGCCCCAGGCCCTGGTCTGCACAATATTGTGTTTTAAGAAGCCTGAGGCTTTTTCTTCTTTTTACCACATGTGTCCAAGACTTAGTCAGACTTCACAGGTGCTCCCTTGAAACCAAAATCCCCTAAATCTTATTTTGTAAGGTTTTCATCAGTCCCTTAGCTCTGACACTTGGGAGCCAGTGGGCCCATGACAGATGATCCCTGCCCTGAGGGAGGGCCCAGTCAAGCACCATCCTCCCCCTTCCCCATCCCAGTGCCTGAGGGACTTACCTGAGGGACCTTACCTGGCTCCCTTTGAGTCTCCGGCTTTGCCCCTTTGCCCCAGGTGCTACCTAGCAGACCCCCTCAGACTGACCTCCTGCTCCTGCACCTCCTATTTCAGTGCCTGAGATTATGCCTGCCTCTCCCCTCCCCAATTGGGTTCCAGAAAGATACTGCTCTCACAGTTAAGCCCAGGGGTGAAGTTAATGCTCCCAGCTCTCTAACCAGCTGAGAGGTATTTCAGGAGACACTTCCTCACTCAGAGTCTCAGCTCCTCCTCTGCAAATTGACACAGAGTAACCTGTATCCTGCTGGTGCTCAGGGCAAGGCAGCACCCTCACCTTCTCCTTAGAGCTCTACACACTCTTGGGCCATAACACTACCCACCAGGCTGAACCTGTGCATCAGCCCAGCCCCTGAGCACCCCCTCCTCAGCTCTCCTCTCTGAGACAAATATCAGAGACTTCTGTACAGAGCTAGTGGGCCACTGGCATGCCAACATCCTGCAGACCTGGTCTCCTGGAATAAATTATAGCACAAAACATTAGGCTCGTTAGCAGGGAACCAACAATTGATTTTATATACAATTTGGAAAGAGGAGAATATTACTGCGCTTTGTTTTCCTATGGCTATTATCCCCATAAGAGCTCATTTCTACCTCTTAACAGGGATTTACTTGGACTGATGAATTGGTTAAAAGCCTTCCTGTCCAATTTCAATTTACTCAGCATGACATACGCCGTAAAACATTAAGCAAGAATGTAAATTCAGCCAGTGCAGCTCTCTGAAGGACACTGCTGTTCTTCCACGGACACCCCATCTCCCCTTCATGGAGCTCTGGGGAGAAAGCACAGTGACCTCCAGGGAAGCGGGAAGCAGGGTCAAATTAGGCCTGGTGTAACACTTTCCCCAGAGCAGGACAACTGACAATGTATCTGGAACCATATCTAGACATGGACAGGAGTATAGCGGGAGAGTCCTATGGCTGAAGGTGTCTTGGTTGAGCGCAGAGGATCAGAGATTTTAGTCTTTGCCCATGGCTTCTACTCCCAAAAGGGTTCTCACAGTACAGAGAGTATCATCTTGAGGCCTCTTCACCCTACTGTTGCAGGGTTTCCCCCAAATGTTTATAGCAAGTTGATTTCTCCCAGGCTTACAACCACCTTGGTCTTGAGTAGAACCATAAAACTGGCCACTTGGGACAGGAACAACAATCCATTTGGGTTATCATGGATAATTCATCAGCTTCCACCCCAATCTCAGCACCAGACTTCACAAATTCCAAGCTAAACTCTACCCCCTGACATAAACACAGACCCCGCCCTTTCCCAGAAACCTGCCAGAGTGGGTAATACCAGCTTCCTGAAAATGCCATTCTTTCCCAGCCAGGCAGGGAAAGTTCCCCACCTCTCTCGGCCCTAAAGCCCAATCTCAGGTGTTGCAGACCAGCTGACAACCCCTTGTTCCTGAGGACAAGTCATTAAACTCCCCAATTTCCCCCAATGCCTGCCTTTAGGTCAGACAGAACCCTCTCTTGGAGCCATCCTCTGAGATGAGCCCTCCACTCCTCAGTGAAGTTACTAAATCCAGGCCACTAACATAAGTCAGCTACTAATGAGGCTGCAGCTAGATCTCTGTGCTTGGGAGGCCCAGACACCTGCCTTCTTCTCAGCCACATGCCTTCCTCAAAGGCAGTCACAGAGATGTGGCTCCTCAGCGATGAAGGAAACCTGGCAGAGGTGTGGGATGGGTCTTGAAGACCACACCCTGCCAGAGCCCACCTTGGGGCTACAGCCCTCTGGATCAAGGGTTGCTGGCTTCAAGACCTCACCCAAAGTGTCCATCAGGAAAGCCCTCAGCACCCAGTTCACAGTGAGCATGGGCTTCCTTTCCCACTAGCCTGATCAAGAACCCGATTATCCAACATCTCACTTGTACATAAAACTCTGAAGAAATTCTTTTTATTCTTCAAGGTAGACTAAAGGAGGAATTAATTTCTAACAATAAAGGATGTGCAGACAGGATTCCTACCAGAGGGCCATTTCTGTTATTCATTTATTCACCCAGTCATGCATTCAATAAACACTACTGAGAGCTACCTGGGGACCAAGGCAGGAGAAAGCAATGGTTCTGCAATCCTCCTGGGCTGAGGTGGTAGAGGCCCCTCCAGCATTGCCCCTCAATCCTTATCATACATCCCCTTCTTTGTGAAAACTGCCATGGCCCTATTAATATTACTGAGTACAATTTACCGAGTGCTGGCAATCGGCTGTGCCTTCTGCTAAGGCCTTTCTTTCAGAGATGACCTCATAAAATCCTCACAAGCCTTTGAGTACCTGGGATTACCCTGATGTTACTGAAAAGAAGCTGGGTGGTGCTTTCAGCAAGCGACATTGCTGAATGTGCAGCCTACGGCCAGAGTCCACAGCCCATGCTCTCTCCTCTCCACTAGACTTAGAACTATCAAATGATTCAAATCCTCAGAGAGATACTCATAATAACATCACAACTTCCTTCTTCATGCAGCCCCTGCCTGCAGCCTGGGGAAAGGGAAGAAAACGGAAAGGCTTCTGGGAGACCTGAAAGAATGAACGAGAATCTTCGGAACTGTGAAACCTACATCCTCCAGGGCCCCATCAAAGCCTTCCTCCAAGAAGCCTCTGCAGATGCTGAGTGTCCCTGACCAACCTCAGCCCCTATGGTCAAGGGTTCAGAGACTATCATAGGCTGCATTTGATAGGCGGTAACCCTGGAGCCCAAGAGCCTTGATGGCTTATGTCATACACAGGTATGAGGCACAGCTGGAGCTAGAATCTCTGTCTTCTGTTTTCCCGATACCACTATATACTGTCAAGGAGGCTCAGTCCTGCTCAGCCCTCTGTAGCTATGGCCTGTTTCTGATCTGCACTCTGCAACCATGTGTGGGCTCAGAATCCAGTGCACATACCTGCTCATGAAGGTGGTTCTTTATCCCTGGGTAAAACCAGCTCACCTGGACAGAGAGCCCTTATCTGTTCAACAACTCTTCCCATCTGGGTAGTCCCTCCCCCTCCCTCAAGCCTGGCTCAGGCCACATCTCCTCCAGGAATCGAGCACAACTCTCTATCTTACACCTCTCCCCAGCAGATACTGATGTCTCCATAGACAGTGACTGGCTCATTCCTCTGCATATCTCCAGCCCCCAGCCCGGGGCCTGGCACAAAGAAGCACTCAGTAGATGACTGTAGAATAAATTTTGTTGAATACACCAGAAATGATACAACAGCCTCAGGCTCAAATAGATATTTCATTATCTGGTGAGAAATTAAAAGATGCCAGCTCATCTTTAAAATAATTGACTGCTCTTTTTATGAATCCTCTCATCTAATTTTTCTCTAGCCCTGCAAAACAATGAAGCTCTTCATACCCCTCCTAATCAGAGGTACTATTTATTCTATAAGCATTTCATTTAACAGCACTGAGATCCCAAATCTTCAGTGGTCATTTCTTTTCTCAGGCATCAGGAAGGACTACCAATAGCTATTCAGTCCTGAGAAGAGCAAATGAATGCCAAGAAGGAAGCCTGATAATTCTAAGCCATAATCTTCCCTTTGATTTGATTGATTTCCTCAAGGCAAAAATTCACCATTAAAGGCAGTGTTGCCTACCCAAGTTTTTACAAAGACCATCAGCTCTCCATAACATTATGTGATACATCTGACACAGGGCAAAGGGCAGGTGAACAATGGGATGCGTCATCATTGGTTTAGCTTTTCTGGAAGCCAAATCCCATCATTACATTTAAGAGCTATTTCTAAAATGGGCATTTTCTCCCAGCCACTGACCCATCATGAGGCCTGAGGAAGGAGAGGCTGCAATTCCCCTTTAAAACAACAGTGTCAGCACGTAGTCAGCTCCTTCCAAGTAGAACTGCAGGAGGCAGCCTCCGGTGGAAATCCTGCACATGCCCATAGTGGCAGAAGGCCCACCATAGCCAGCTGTGTTCAGGGTGAGCAAAGCAAAAGGATTTATAGGCCGCTTGCAGCAAGCATTGTCAGCAGAGGTTACTGACAGGCCAGCACATGCTTTTCTTATGTTTCATATTTTAGAACTAGGTTTTGAGTACCTACTCTGTTCAAGACACTGTGTTAGATGTTGTGGAGGCTACAACTTTGGATTATAATTATGATGACCCTCATTTACTGTCAGCGTATGGAGAGCACACCCCACCAGATGCTTTACCTGTGCCATCTCGTATGATCCTAGGAACTCTGGGAGAGAGGTGTTTTATGTGAGTCAGTTCTAACCTTCCTGCTCAAGCAGGTTAAATCACTGACTCTCAAACTGTGTTGCTCATCAGAATGGTCTGAAGAGCTTTTAGAAATTCTGATACCTAGGCAACTCCCCCGCCCAAATTATAGTAAAATCTCTAAGAGTAGGATACAGGCATCACTATTTTTAAGCCCATAAGTAGTTTCTGCAATGGCCTTATGAGTGGCTTTAGTTCCCACAGCGAATAGTATGGGAACCAGGTGGCTGGGAACCAGGTGACTTGAAATAACATAGGTCTGACTCCAAAGGCAGTGTCCTATCTTTTATGTCACTCTATCTATAGGCCCTTGCCTTCAGGTTGTCCACAGACAACTTAGCCAGTCAACAGTATCACAGGGTCAGTCAGTTACAGGTGGAACATACGGTGCACAAAGCAAGGAGGCAGGAGAGCAAGCACAGATCCCGTGAAGACAGTCACTCTGAGGTTGACTATTAGAGGCCCTTCAGGGAACAGGCAGGGGCAAGGTAGAAAGACAGGTGGGTACAGTGTGGGAAGGAGGTAATTTATGTGGTTGGCAACAGGAAGCCCCTGAAGATTCTCCAAGTGGCAATGATGGAACTGTGCATATGCTCTAGGAAGAGTCATCTGGCTGTGGCACCAGGGTGGCACTTAAGGTCTACTGTAGAACAAGGAAATGATTAAGAGGTTCTCTAAAATGGGAGAGCGAATGCAGAGTGTTCGGTCTGCTGAAATATTTTGTAACACGGGATCCACATTGTGTAGCCCTTGGCAAGTTATACAATCTCCTTTTCTGTAAAACATGAAATAATTCTAGTTTGTTGTGAAGATAAAATACAGATGGGTTGGGATGGTCTCAACAAGGATGAAGATTCAACCTTCCCAAGAATTAATAGCTGACCCAGGGTAGGCCAGCAAGAATGGAGGAGTAAGAGTCATTGGATGGCAGAATGAACAAGGCCTGGCAGCAACTGACATGTTGTCGGCCTTGCTTTTGGTAGCAGGTCTGTCATTTACTAGTCAGGTGACCATGGGCAAATCACTTAACTCTCCATGCCTTATATCCAGCTGTAATGGATAGAAAGACTAAAGCCCTCTCTGCACATCTCACAGGCAGGCTGTGAGTCGCAAATGAGAAAATGCTTGTCAACATGTTCAGAAGGGTAAGAAAACATTATATACAAAACCCGACACAATTTCATGACATTATTAATACTCCACATGTTCTCTTTAGTTTTCCAAGCTCTTAAACTTGAAGGTTATGATACCATATGAGAAAAAATTTTAATAATGATTCTTTTATAGCTCAAAGTTATGAACAAATAAAAAGAGTTTATATCTTTTGCTGCTGCTAGAGAACAGACTTACCAACATGAATGT
This sequence comes from Miniopterus natalensis, assembly GCF_054644295.1. Lineage (NCBI taxonomy): Eukaryota > Metazoa > Chordata > Mammalia > Chiroptera > Miniopteridae > Miniopterus > Miniopterus natalensis. Next base: position 27,715,302 of record NC_142095.1, on the reverse strand, counting down.
GAATTAAAATGTCAATAATTTTTTCATCTGAGTTTCTCAAAATATATTTAATTTCTTTTTACACTTTCCCCTTATTTTATGCAGTAATATATTCTACATGTTGAGTTTCTGAAATGCTTCAAGATCCAAACTAACTAGAACACAAAATCATAAAAAAGTTATCTTCTATCTTCCTCTTAAAACAAAAGATATTATTTACTGGAGCTCTCAGAAGACGGTGGTCATGAGGGTCATAATGCCTATGCTTAGAGTCCTCAATCAATTATATTTATTGAAACCTAAGTAACACACAAAAGGGACTGCAAAAAAGAACAGGTTTGAAGGCTAATCCTCAATTATCCCCAGAATTCCATTAACTAGTATTCCACTAGTATTCCACTAGTTCCATTAACTAGTATTCCCAGTTTTTGGAACTGTGGAATTCTAGTGAACTCTGGCCTACAGTTGGTCCCTATGGCCTCTAGTGTGAGTGCTAAATTCTCCAAGTATCTCATATGTGTAAGAAGGCATACCTTCCATCCAAGTGAAGAGTCCCATTTGGGTTTCTCCAACAAGTCTAAACTAAATCACCAATTATTAAGTATTTTGATTGTGCCAAATATTTAGTCATATTTGCTGCTGCGCATATAGATATATGTGTATATATGTGTATGTGCAGTTCATATATATATATATATGTATATATATATGTCTTTATTTTATCTTCAAAACAAACTAGAATTATTGCACGTTTTACAGAAGAGGATGTTATATAACTTGCCAAGAGCCACACAGCATGGATCCTGTGTTACAAAATATTTCAGCAGACCCAACACCCTGCATTCACTTTTCCATTTTCAACGAACCTAAATGTGAGACTATGGGGCCTAAGGTGTAAATCATCTCATGTGGTTCTCTTCACTTCAACAGGACCAGCAGGACCATTTGGCAAAATGACCAACTGACAAATGGGTTGTTGCTGCATGCATGTTATTAAGTGTAAATATTAGCAGAGATTCGTAAAAACATAGGGAAAATTTTTTCATTTTGAATAGCTATTTGCCATAACCTGAAAACACAATTAAAATATTTTATTCCTGGGAAACTGGGAGTTCTCATTTGTCAGTCAAAGAATAAATCAGCAACCACTTTTATTAACAAAAGAGCCTTTTTAAAGCAGGGGGAAGACACAAAGGTTCTCAGAGTATTAGAAACAAAATCATAGATAAAGCACATTAAGGGTCCCAAGGAATATATGGGACTTTTTCCTGAAGCTATCTTGAATCCCAAATGTCAAATTCTCTTGGCTTGTTCCTAAAGGACAGATGTGAGTGACAGCCATGACCAGTCTCTGGTGGTCTTTCCTCAGAAGCCTGGTTGTTGCTTAGGTGCAGCTGGAAGATGACAATGTCCACTGCTAGCCACTTCTTATCTGACCTCAATACCTAGGAGATCAGGTGGAGGTATAACCAACTGAATTCATTACATCTTAATGGGTACAACTTTAGAAGACAAGGCCGATTTGCAGGCTGCTGTTTGGACCAGTCACAGAAAAAGGCAGTAGAGCTGCAGGAGGCCTCTTACTCATAAGATCTCTCAAAAGTAGCCTTTATTCTGATGTTCCTGAAATCCATCCCATTCATCTGTCATCTCTGTGGCTTCCAAGTCAGCACCTTACTTCTGCCATGACCAGGGGCAGGTTCATGAGCACTAGCATGGAGGCCAGCCCCACCAAGATCCTTTACCAAGGAGGGCAGCAGTTTATCACACAAAACCTTAATAAGCTGCAGACTTCCTCCATTCTCAACACACTTACATATGTCTATGCCCCTATACATTTCTCTCTCCTGATTTACACTCCAGTTTCCCAGTAGGGACAGCTTAGGAGCAGGGCTAAATAGTGAGATGTTGACCCCTGCCTCACTCTTATTAGGGACCCTTCTCTTTAATCTCCCCAGGCTCTGATTTGGGGCCTGCCACTCTACACAAACAGATCCAAAAAATGATTCACCCACAGTTCTGATTCTGAGCACCTTCCCTTCACTCATTCAGTCCATCAACAAACTCTATGTACCAGTCAGGATCTGGTACATAGCTATCTATCTCATGCTTTAGTGTGGGAGACAAAGTAATTAATAAATAAACCATGAGAGTGCAATGTGGCCCAAGCTCCAACCTTTCCAGCACCTAATTGTCCTCCATGGAGCCAGTGTTAATAGAGTAGCAACACATTCAAGAGGTAAACAAAGGAACACTACTTAAATAGGCCAATAATCAAACCTCTGTCCAACAGGTCATCAGGGCAAGTTGATCTTGAAGAAGGGAGCAAGAGAGACAGGAATGGTTATTGCAGGTAGTGAGTGAATGGGCGGACCTCAGAATACTACTGGAGCATACTGGGGCTTTAGGAGGATGTAGAAGGAAGCAGGAGGTTGCTGGAGAAAACAGGAGGTTGGGTGAGGGCTCTGGGCTCCTGCAAGAGGAAGGGATGGGTCCCCATAATGGAAGCAAGCTAAGCTCTGGTGCATTCCCTGATTCTCAAGAGGGCTGAGCCAGACCTGAGGTTGACACTCTAAGAATGTGTTTGCTTCCCTGTCTCTTGATAATATATAACAGAGTTAGCCACCCTGCCTCGAGTCTGGGTGGGGCATTATCATTTACCCACCCATCTTCTCCCTCAATGCTCACCACAGCAGAAGTCCCAAGACCATGACCCAGAAGCCCGCGCCCCAGGTGTGGAGGACGTCATTCTCTCCGCACCTGGGAGGAGCACATGAGTAGAACAGATCAGCCTGGCTTCTTCCCAGAACTACACAAGACTCACAGCTTGCTTACAAGTCCAAATTCTACCTTTCTGCCCCTCTGCCTCTCTTCTGGGCCACTACAGAGGTTGTGAGAGATGCTGCCTGATATACCAGCGCAGAGGGGTTAGTTCAGAAAGCTCTGTTGTTCAAAGAGTGAATCGATGCCAAACCTTCACCTGCAGAGCTACTGCCCTCAACCGGGCTTGTGTAAATGATAGAGCTTTTCATTAATTCTTTTCAACAGCCTTTGAACAGAATTATGGAAGTGCATTTTCTTCACCAAATGACACTGTGTAAACATTCTGGGGACCGAGAGAGGGTGGCACTAAAATAAAAAACACATGAAATGAAGTCACTGAAGAAAACTCCCAAAGTGTAAAATATCAACCATGGTCTAAAGCCTGCCATCAAGATGAATGGGGGTGCCTGGGAGAAACATCAGATGGCATTTGTCAACTTGCTGTTCTGAAGGACAAGCAGGTCATTCCCTGATAGAAGAGAAGCAAAGCATCCACAACTGCCAACGATGTCTGGCTGAGAGGTGAAATTAAACCTCCTGGAAACAGTGGTTTATGGCACTGGGAAAATGCATTTCTCTTCTGTTTAAATAAAAATGAAGAAAGAAAGAAGAAAATCACCCCAGGAAAGGTTTGAGGTGCACAGCCCACAGGTTCTAGGGAGAAGACACAGCCCTTCAGTGCATGAGTCTGTCTCACTCCCTCTTGAGAAGGTATCTCAGGTCAGAAGTGCAGATTTTCCATCCAACTCCACAGCCTTCCCCTGAGTTCCTCTGGGGTGGCTTGACCCTATACTGGGTGCTGACACACAGCAGCACCTTCATCCCTAAATGCTCTCTCCCTTTCCCCTCCAGCTCATACTTTGAAACCTCCACGCTGCAGCTTCCTCTGGCTCTCCAAGTTGGATTAGAACATGTACTTGCACCATATTCATACGATCTTATTTCATCATGCACTCCCTTAGATGCAACATGGTCTTCCTATGCCATACATAACACTTGCACCAACCTCCAGCATGGCCCAGACTGGATTATATTGTGACAGTTGTCCCTCTAGACAAGGAGACCCTTGGGAGCACTTTCTGCAGAGCTCCATCCCTGAGACAGAGGACACTGTCAGCATTCAACAAACACTTAGGTGAGCTGAAGGAGAACAGTGACACTATGGCCATGGTTCCCCAACTGTGTGCAGAGGCAGCATGGGGAGCCACAGCAAACTCAATCGCACAGGGATGCCACTGAGTATTTCAGATTTTTGAAGGAACTACAGAGACATCTGTTGGACACCATGCAAACATGTAGCTCTAGGTAGTTCACTTTCAACACTAGATTGCTGCATCCCTTCCATGATGCCACATCTTTATGAATCTTGGTTTTCAGGAACACTGTGAAAAAAGACAAGAACTGTGTGAAAATCGATGTGGAACAAAACATGAAGATGGTAGTGTCCAATGTGATTCCATGGTCTGAGACATTGTTTAGAACCCTACAGGCACTAAGTGGTTAAAACATAAATAGTTATTAAGGTTTGGGGACCAAGCTATTTAATAAGTGGAACTTCTGGGTATTTTTGGCCTAGGGGCACTGCAAAAAAATTACTGGGACACAAAGGGTTCTGTGAGCTGAGAAAATTGGGAAGCCTCTGCCCTAAGGTGAAGTTGTGTAAGGAGTGGGTGAGAAAGCTCCCAGGCCTGCCTTGGCAATGTCATCCAAGCCCACCAGCAATGTTATTCACCCCAGTATCTGCTGAGTTCCTACTAGTAAGTGCCAAGTACTGCACTCAGTCCTGGGCCACACAGATGAACTTCTCTCAAGGGCAAGGCCTACTCCAGCACCCGCCCTAGCAACATGCCAGATGCTGTCCAGGAAGAGTTCCTTGACAAATTATATTGAGAGGCACACAAACCACAGCTATCGTCCTTCCCACAGGCCAGAATGTGAAGCCAAGGAGCAAAGGCCTTCTGGATATAACTGCAGTTCCCAAACAGAGAAACCAGCAAAAAACTGACAGTCTGCAAAGACGTATCAGAAACTCTCCTCCTTAGACTCATGTGGTGGGTGACTCGGAGAGAATCACGAAAGAATGAGAAAAGGCTAGTATGGAGACAATATCAATCTCTGCCCATATTCCTGGATCCTAAATAACCCCAGATATGCTGGGGTGCAGGGTCCAAGGGTGGGCTATGTGTGAGCTGGGTTTTCCTGGACTGCTTCAGTGGGAATAGATAACCAGCTCCCAGGAAGAAGAGAAGAGGGGAGTTGAACCTTTCAGCCACAGCAAGTTCCTCTGCAGAGCACAAGGGCTCATGTTTACAGAACTAATGGAATAAGAGCAGGTGAATCACAACACTTACCCTTTTTCTTTCCACTTCAAGGCATATCCCAGTCCTTCAAAGAGGGTATATACAGAGTACTCTCTCATCTCGCTCCTTATTAGCTGGGACCTTGGGCAGGTTTTCTAAACTCTGCATCTCAGTCACCTCATCAGAAAAATGGAGATGATAATTCCAGCCTACATGCTTGTTAGCATTAAATGTTAGGGTGTATGGAAAGTCTCTAGAACAAGAAATGCGGTTCCTTTCTGCTACTTCTGCTCTCTGAAACACACAATCTAACATTTCATATTTTATCTAGCATTATTTTCTCACAAGTGTGCCACTTGCTTCAAAGAAGACTTCTTAGATCACTCCCTCCTCTGACTGCTGCCCATGATTAGTTTTTCTCTTATTAAATAAATTCGTACATTTATTTGTTCAACAATTCTCTATTGAATGTCTCTTCATGCTCAAGACAGCAAACAAGGAAAGCCAGTCTGCCTTCATGGAATTCCCTGTCAGGCCTGCACTACAGTTATTTCCACCTACTACACCCCACTCCTGATATTCGAAAGGCAAATGGATGTAGAAGCGGGAAAAGAAGTGATACCATTGGCAGAGGAGGTCATTTTATCACAAGTATAGTAAAGAGAATAAAAGCTGAATCCTAGCAGAACACTCCAATCAAAGACCAGAAGGACCTGAGGCTGTTTTTCTGAGGAAAATGGGGAGGGGTCTGGGGTATCCTGAGTAGAGCTGGGGTTTTAGACCCCATGTGGGGAGCAGGGGTTGAAGAAGCCCTTGTATGCACAGAGCATCCTCCTGGCTACTCTCCACTGAATACCTAAAAGAGTAACAGGAAGAGGCCTCTGTTAATTAAATATTGTTATAATGAATCAATATTTTATCCTAAAAGGTAATTACTACTAACCAAAGGTGCTAGTTAGTTAACATAAAACTATCATATGACTCATCCATTCCATTCCTTAACCCAGAGAAATTAACACACATGTTCACTAAAGACTTGTACATGAATGTTCACAGCAGCTTTATTTGGAAACAAACCAGATTCCCATGAGCTAAATGGACAAACTAATTATGGGTCACCATAAAATGGAATACTATTTAGCAATAAAAAGGAATGAATTATTTATACAAGCTACAACTGATGAATCTTAAAATAATTATCCTGGGGAATGGGAAAGCCAGACAAAAAGAAGAGTATATGTTGAATAATTCCATTTATATAAATTCTATAAAACATCAACTACCTACAGGACAGAAAGCAGAACAGTGGTTGTCTGTGAGGGTGGGAGCCAGGTGGGCAAGAGCAGCAGAGAGAGAGTATAAAGAATCAGGAGGAAAATTTTGGAGGCTGTGGATTGGTTCATTATTTTGGTTGTGATGATGGCTTCATGGGTGTATAGGTATGACAAAACTTATCAAATTCTACACTTTAAATATGTGCAGTTTACAGTATGCTAATTATGCTTGTTAAGAAAACTATAGTAGAGGGTAGAGAAACTGAGGAATATAAATAGGAATATAAATAGATCCCTCTTGGAAAGCAGTGCGGCGGACTTATCAAGAACCTTAAAATATCCTATCCATTGGTATCTCTTCTAGGCTGTATCCGGAGGACATAAAAAGAGGTACAAAATCCTCACTGCAGAATTATTTATAATGAAAACCACTACTATAAGTGACAAAATAACTGTTCAAATAAATTATGGTACACTCACATATTGAAATATTATGTAGCCATTAAAGTGCTTATGAGGAGTTTTTAATAACCTAGAAAAATCCTTACATGATAATGTTAAGTGAAAAAAGTAAGGTATAAATTGTATGTATGGTACAAATTAAATTATGTAAAAATATGCATAGAAAAATCTCTGAAATACATTTAGAATTATCTCTGAGTGATGTGGAATATAGGTAATTTTTAATCTTTTAATGCAAATTTTAAAATGTTACTATTTTTATGCATTTCCTTAATTTTCTACAAGGAGGATGCATTTTTAAATTATAAAATAAATAAAACAAGCCATATTCAAGGAAATCCTCTAGTCTTTCTTATTTCTTGAAAAAGCAAGCCCTGCTATAAAGATAAAAACCAGATTGCATTTCTCTAATCCTCGCATCTGTGAAAATGTAGAAATATCTTCACTGCAAATTGTCACGCTACAACTTGAATTCACGTTCCCTCTCCACTTTTAGATCACCTAGAGAACCAACTGATGAACACCATATGTTGTCGCCTAAGTTTGTTCTATGCCTTGTTAAAACTCCACTTCTATCCACATTTTTAGTATAAGCTCCTTGGAGGTAGAGGTGGGATCTTTTCCTTCATTTATGCCTCTCCTGTTACTCCCACCCCACCTTGCCATAGTATCCAGAAAAGAGCTGAGGGTGCAAGGATGAACACGGACACACGTACACAGACACACATTACAAACAAACACAGTTATGGCATAAATTAATAATAATACCATATCATGTTATACAGTCAGCTTTTCAGAGTTATCTCCTATTTTAATCAAAACACTGACAAAATACAGTGCAGGGAGGTGGATGGTAAGTTGGTAGGACTTTTGCTAAGACTACTTTTGGGACTCTTTACTTGGCTCTCTAGATGAACAACTGGCAGAAGTACTGGGACTCCAGGGTCATCCAATAATCTATGAACTTTGACCATGTCCTGCTCTTCCCTGTATCTCTACTGCTCAACCCAGACAGAAATTTTGGTAAATTCTTATTATTTTTAGAAGAAAAGGTTAAATTAACCATTAGGCAAAGGGACAGATATATATTTGAATAGATAATCTCTAAATTAACATATATCCAAGAGAATCTTAAGTTTTTCAAAACCAAAGATGTGACCCTCTAAACTATAACATTTCACAAGAGCCTTTGCAACAACCCAAGATGATTGACACACTGAGGAGACATGCCCCCTATCTCAAGAATCCCTCAGCACCCAGATGCAAAGCTAAATCAGCCCCTAGTTTCTTACATGCTCATCACTGCATAGCACACCAAGCAAATATTCTAAAATGGTTGAATACTTAAAACAGCTGAAGTGATGGAAGGTATAGAATAAAAAGAAAGGCAAAATGTCAAGAGCGTCAGCAGGTGGGTACTGGTCTCTTGGTAGTTCAAGCCCAGTGTTCAGCCTGGGAGAAATGCTAAGGTACAGAGATGACATGGCCATGTCCTCCATGATCAATGCCAAGAAGACTCTAACTTTGGTATTATTCTAAGCAATGGGAAACTCCCATTGTTTTTTAATTTGAAGCTTATATGTTCAGATCTGGTGAAGGATGCCTGGAAGGGGAAAGAGACTGAAAACACAGTGAGGAGACACATTAGCAGGCATCTGAAGTAGGGTGAGACGGAGAAGAGGGGAAAAAGGAGGTGAAAATAGTGTGGCAGTTTGCTGAGCTGGTTCAGAACAGCTCACAAAACTGATTATGCATGTCACTTCTCAAGTCTGTATTCAGTGATGTCACATTGATGGGACGGCACAATGCTTCACAGAGGACTTATTTCCCAGATATGTTGGGTTTCCTTTGCATGAGACTGTTGTCTAATCCAGGCTCTACAGCGACATACCCACCCCTTAGAAGGAGCACAGGCTGCCAGTTGTGTTTCTCTGCAGGTTCTTAGTGTATCCCCCTTCCCCAATGCTCATTCTCCCAGCCTACCTGGTATATCACGGCCAGCTGTGTCTTCAAGTTTCTCATATCACTCTGATAGAAATCAAATTTATTACTTTATCCAATAATGCTCCATCACATTCTACAATGGATTTCAGTCTTTTATATAGAAATGCATGCTTGTGCCAAAGGGGGAAAGTAATTACTGAGGCAGAGGAAGGGGAAATATGCACAGCAGAGAAATAAAGCTAGGAAAAAATGAGCATACATAATACACTCCCATAGCTCCTGGGCAAGTGCTGCAGGTGGACACGTACACCATGTGGCCAATAAGCCCTCCCAAGAGTAGGCTGTCAGTATTCTTGGTCCTCATTGACAGTTCCGCAGCCCCAGGCTCCTAGGAGACAAGAGGCAAGGGTTCTGGTGGTCATATCCCTATCCAGGGCAAAACCACATCCAGACTGCAAATCAAGCAGGAGCAGGTACTTGCTCTGACCAGACTTCAGAGTGAGAGTTGGCCCAGGGCCTCCTTGTGAAGGAGAACAAGCAGCCTGGGAGTCCTGGCTAAGCTCTGTTTCTGTACAGCCCTGGCTGCATGAGCAGTGTGGATCAATAGCAAACACAGGGTCCCCCACTGGTGGGTGGATAGCAGCTTCTCACATGCAGTAACTCAGCAGAAGAAAAGAATCAGAAAAACAAGAGAAAGTACTTGTCTTTGATGAGTGACAGGAGGGCTCCCCTGGTGTTTCTGAGACTGCCTGTGCCTGAACAGGTTTCCTGCCTTAGCCCAGCCCCCTAGCTCAGGGTGGTGGGGCCCAGCATTAGAAAAGGAGTTCCCATTCTCCCCAGGCCTTCAGATGGAAGCCCATGGGAAAAAGGCTAGTTTCAACTTGTGCGTGACACAGCACAAGCTCTCTGCTGACTTTGGGCCTTTCCCCGACATCATTTGCCCTCTCCAAAACCCTCAGTCTACACACTCCACAGTATCTCATTGAATCAACGTTCATTCATTCCTTTGCCCAGTCAACAGTTAATTACCAGGTGCCGGGAAACAGAGATGAATTGTGACATGAACCTTGCCCCTTTACTGACTTTATTATCTGGTAGGCACATCCAGTTTTTCAAATTAAAAAAAAAAAAAAAAAAAGGTAAGGATTGCATGAACTCTAATTGAGGTGTGTACAGGTTAGAGTCAGAGATAATTGTGGGAAGAGAAAGGTAAAGTTTCATAGAAAAGTACCATATGAGGATATTTGATTTCTGTCCACTGGTGAAGATTGGGATGGAGGCTAGGGGTAGGGAGGAGACCAGGGCATCCCAGGTCCTGCAAGGACAGGAAGCAGTGTTGCCTGGAGGGTGAAAGACCTGGGTCCTCCCCTGAAGTCTAAGTGTCAGTGGAGCTGGCACAGTCCCATAGAAGATGAGGCTGGAGAGATGGGTGGCCCCAAAGCCTCCCATTCAAAGAAGGCATCACCTCGCCTTATCACCTCCCCTGATCACCTCTACCAGCCCTGACTCTCCAGCCTCATTCAATGCCTGCGTTTCCCTCCTGTCCAGAATCATTATTAAATGTTTTAATCTGTTAAATTGTTAGTTTCCCTATCAAAACTTAAATCTTCTTGAGGGCAGAGAACTCTCTCTCCAATGGACAATTCTGGACAATGCCTTCAACATTCCACGCAACCTGCTGAACCGAGAAGAGGATGTGGGGTGAGGAGAGAAGGATGATGCAGATCCAGCTGTGGCAAAGTTAAGTTTGGGGAGGGCAATATTCTACCTGAGTGGTTCCCAAGGTAAAAGGACACTTACCAGCAAAAATAAATTAATGTGTGGCTTTTTTTTAAATTAAGATTTTTAGCTTTTCAGAGAATCTTATTACTGGGGAATGACAATCAGCCTTGTGCTCAGGTTTTTGTCATGTAAATTCTGCATTTATCCAACAGCTTTAACTTGTCAGAGCCATTCACAATAATCTTTGGAGGGTTTCAGTTCTGTTTGGTTTATAGTTATTGCTTTTAACCTGAAAACGGGAAAGAAAAGAGAGCCCTTTCCAAATGGGACATCCTTTTAGTAGACCTTCTGTGTTTCAATTTCAAAACCAATACTTCAGAATAAACTAGAACAAAACTTCCTTTGGAGAGTATGATATGAACAATACCTTTCCTGCTCTCAATCCACTGGAGCCTAGCTGGTGTGGCTAACAAGACAATCGTCATGCTAGGCCCCTGAAAGAAGGTGGTGGCCTCTCCGCCAAGCCCCAGAACTGTTTTCTAAGGGATTCCCATGTGCATAGGAGGAGAATACAAGATGAGAAGACTCTTGCCCTCATGAGTACAAAATGGAGTCAAGGAGAATGTTTAATGTGTAATAAATAGGGAAGGGGGTGGGGAGAGTAGTAAAGCGTAAAGGGGGCCAAATATATGGTGACAGAAGATTATTTCTCTTTGGGTGGTGGGCACATAGTGCAATATACAGATCACGCATCATAGAAATCTACACTTGAAACCTACATAATCTTATTAATCAATGTCACCCTAATAAATTTAATAAGAAGGGAGGAAAGAAGGGAGGGAGGGAGGGAGGGAGGGAGGGAGGGAGGGAGGGAGGGAGGGAGGGAGGGAGGGAGGGAGGGAGGGAGGGAGGGAGGGAGGGGGGAAGGAAAAGATGAAGGTGTGTCTCTAAGTGAGGAGCTGCATACCATGACAATATTAAGAGCATAGGCTCTGGAGTCAGATCTGGCTTTAAGTCCCAATACCACTCCTTATAGACTTAGTAAAGCTCTCAGAGACTCAGCTTCTTAAACTATAAAATGGGGAAGTTAGGAGACCCACCTTAGGGAATCCCTGTGAGGATGACCTGGGCTGATATGGGTCAAGTCTCAAGAATGAGAGTAACTCTCCTCAGGTTCTTACCACCCTGTCATCACCCCTTCCCATTGACCTTGAGTCTAACCTCCAACAGGGACCCATCTTTCCTTTAGAGTTCCCACCCTGCATGTGAACCCCCTCATAGAGTGTGCTCTAGACTTACTGCCCAGAAAAAGAGTGTCTCCCATCCTTTCTCTCTTGGCCATGACAGGATAAGGCCAAGGTCATGGACAAACAGAATCAAGGAAAAAATGCAAGTCATCATCTAGTGAGAGAAATACCTGGGTAAAAAAGGCCTGCTTCTAGATGACTTTAGGAGAGAGACCCACTTGGGTCCCCAGAGGCCTTGCAGCTTCCACTTTGTGAACTGGACGCCTAAGCCACCAGGTAAGAAGACTCTCCTGAGTTCTTTATGCAGGGAGGAAGCTGAACCACATGTAAACGCCATGTGCAGGCTCTGGTCAGTAGCTCCAGCTGAGCCCAATCTTTGAGTCATCCTAGCCCAGGCACCAGACATGTGAGTGAAGAAGCCACCAGATGATCCCAACCAACCCCCAGGCATTCAAGACCACGGGCATTGTGGAGCACAGACAAGCTATCCCCCTCCTCCTGTCTAAATTCCTGAGCCACAGGTTCTATGAACATAATAAAATGGTTGCTGCTTTACATCTCTAAGTATGGGGTAATTTGTTAGGCAGCAGAAATAATAACCAGAACACTGGCATTTTGTATGCCAAGTTTTTTAAGTCCTTGGCTTACTTTATCTTTATAACAGCATCTGAGCTAGGATTTAATATACTCATCTTAGGGATGAGATATCTGACTCCCAGAGAAGTGATGCAATTTTTCCAAGATCCCATACCTGCTTAGTGGCATAATCAGGATCTATACATCAAATCAGGTTTCATACACCACACATCAGTTCACCACCCAGAATTAAGAAAATGTTTTAAATAAATCAGATGTTGTACTCAGTGTCTGAGATGGCATATTTACCTTATTCTATATGCTGATAACACTCATCTCTGAAATAAAGTCCTTTGGCTGTCAAAAAATAAAAAATACTAAATCCCATCCACTTGAGTGGAAACATGTGACTAAAGCCAAGCCATTGGACTAATTCACATCAAACGTCTCAGCTGACAATGGCTTGGTGCATTAAGTCTCTCAGGGAAAGGGCAGAATTTGTATCAATCAGATTTTTCAGTGCCTTACCTGAAATAACTGCATGACCACAGTAATTCAGACCCATGGGCAAGAGGAGGTGCGTGTAGGGATAGATTTTTAGTTCTGCTGGCTGTTCCACATCAGAGAAGGAAGCACTGCAGATGGAGGGAACTGCTTTGCAAGTTCACTTATAGGTGCTCTGGGAAAAATGCTGAAAATAGACACTGGAGAAATCTGGCTGCCATCAGAGGCGCCAAGTGTTCCCCCTGATGCGTGGATGATGTGTGCTGCAGGCACTCAGCCTAATTCAACTCGTTTCACCTCAGGAGGACCAATGCCTGCTTTAGCCCAGATCTTGGGGAAGGAGCTGGGGCAACCCTGCCCTCAAGGAGCCTTCAGAGTGCTGGGCCCAGAGTAAAAGTCACCCCCACTGCCAGTCCCAGTACTTACCCCTGCTGCAGAACACTGCAGTGTGTTTGTTGCACAGCAGCCTCCCGACCCCGGGTGGGTGTGAAGGAAAATATAATAAGTGCTTCCCATGAGTGCCTAAGGTTCAGTGAAGGGAGATACCTGTCAGGGGTAAGCAGGGCCCTCCAAACGTCCCCTCACAACTGCCAAGCATGTGCAAAGGAATCCCCAAGTTCAGACCCTGAAATATAATATTTACTCGGGGGGGGGGGGGGGAGAATAGAAGAAGAGTCCAGAGAGAGCATAGCAAGTACTTTATAAAATATCTTCTCCTGTTCAACCCTCTCCCAGGTTGGGTTCCCTCAGAAAGACAAGGATTAGAGTGCAGGTAGTTTATCTAGGACGTGATCTCAGGAAAGAGCAGTAGGACAGTGAAGATGTGACTCAGGAACAAAGGGTGGAAGAAAGTCACCACTGTGGGTGAGTAGAGCTCAGACCTCCTGGGGACCTGGGGGGGGGCGGCACTATGTGAAAAGCTGCAGATTTTCTCCCACCTGAGGGAAGAGGAAGTGATGGAGGGGTTATTGATCAAAGAACTCCTGTCATTCACTGGTTGAGGACCTTTCCTGGTGTAATTCCCTGGGACTTCTAACCTGCCACATAATCAAGCAGAGAGAGGTCTAGTGGCCACAGAAAGCCCACAAGCAAAGGGGTGCTGGTGCTAGAAGTTGAGCCTCAATGCATGAAAATGGCAGGATCAGAGGATATGTGAGCAAGACACTGATGTCTGTTACAACCATTCTCTATGAACACACAATCACCCTCCCCACATATTATGGCTCTGTCTAGTCTTTATTCAACCTGCATCTTATTGAGTCAGATGACATTGCATGCTGAAGACAGGGACAAGGCCTGCTATAAGACCCAGTCTGGAGTTCACTTCCCCTCTGGGGAGGAGACCCCTAAGTCTAAGTCACTGGTAACAGGTTCCACCTAAATTGATAGCTGCTCCATATCCAGCGGAATGGGAGGGTGGGGAACAGGGCTAGCCCTTCCCCATCCTGGGCTGGCTATGGGTAGAATAGGAGGTCACAACAGACCTGGTTTTGTTGTGACCACCCTCTGGTGCAAGGAGGTCTGCTCCTGAGCCTCCTGGCAAAACAAAATCAAAAACAAAACAAAAAAAAAACAACAACAAAAATCAGTACTCCACAAAAATAGTGCATCCTGGGACTGCCTGAGCATAACCCCTGACTGTAATTGCTGCCTAAGAGTGCCTTACTGAGAATTTGATGTAATCAATTTAAGGCATTTATATTTAGAGAGTGAGATAAGTCTGAAAAGGGAAACAAACAAGTAGAAAAGATCTCAGTTTATCTTGAAATGCCAAAGAAATAATAGAACACCTTGCCCTACACATTTGTTTTACTCCCCAAATTTTCTGTTAGAAATACTTCTGTCTGGCTGTCCAAGGTATTTCATACAACCTCAGGCTTTTACTGCCAGTATTTTACCTTTCCCAAGTTCAACCGTTTCAGGTGAATCCAGATGTAAATTCCCCACGAAGTTAGAAAAGATTCCACTTTCTAAAAAATCCCCAAGGAACCAATGGGGTGCTGGGGAGGGTTGGGGAAGAGGCTGAGAAACCAAACCAGTCTCAGAGAAGGAAGCATTTTAGTAAGTTGAGCTGGAAGAGTGGGCATGAGAACAATCCTCTCCCATCCAAGTTCCTCTCTTTATCCCACACAAGCTGGGTCTGTGTGGGGTTCGCAGGGAAGCTTATTTTAAATTCACAGCCCATCATCCATTATAATTGAAAATATGGTGACGCATCAGAGATGATGTTGATTTTAGAATCAGAATGTCAACTCGGTCTTCTCATTTCAGAAATACATACATCCCTTAGTGCCCAGAAGTTACTGTTGGACTGAAATTTTTATAAACTCAACTCCAAGTCAAATATTACTGCACTGCCAAATGTCACTGAACTACTTATTAAGGGAATGCACCATTCCCCATTAAATCAAAATATTAAAGTGTATTTTCATCTCAAAGTTACTGAAACTCCTTTTGGAAATTCAGCCTCTCTCCTAGTAATACCACAAACTCATGTGAAGAAAGGGGGGAAACAATAAGCAGACACCTAAGGATTAAAAACAAAACAAAATAAAAGCCCTCATCCCTCTATTTATCAATGAGAACACTAACGAAGAATTTCCCACCCAAAAGAACAGTGTTTTTATCTTTGAAATATCAATACTGACCATAATAAATACTCTAGCCAGTTTGTTGGAGTTTAACCCATTGGGTTATAAATATGAAATGATGTTATTTTTGCCCCTAACACGCTATGTGAAGCTCCTCTTTACCACTGGGTGGCAACTGCATTAAGGATACTCCAGCCCAGTTCCACAGCTTTTCATTCCCTTTCTGTTACTAAGACTCAATCCAGTTCATTTCTAAACTTCAATCTCTTACCCAATCCAAAGATCTTCTACTTTCCCCCTGCCTTGCAAAGGTGGGCATCCCAGTCTCAGATGGAGAGGCTGGTGGTGTGTTCTGCCTCTGCCTCTCCCCCCCACCCTGCTCTTCGGCCTGTGGAAAGACCAAGACATGTCTCCATACTTAACTGGGCAAAGTATCAGCTCTTTCTTCGGCTGGTAAATGATGTTCCAGCACACGGTTTATGGGCTCAGTGTGCTCTTCCAACACACCCTGGGAAGACCTTATTCTGCAGAAGGCCTTCTTCTTATGACCTATGACCTTTTTTAGCTGTCCACCAGGTAGTGGCATTCTCCTCTTTTCTTCCAAAATGTCCCCAGAAAGACTATAATTTCAGCTTGCAAGCACATATAGGGGTCCATCTTTGGTACCTCTTAAAACCAGGAACTTGTGAGTGAATGTTGCCGGTGTCAGGCACCTCTTGGCCTGAGTGTCCCCCAGCATACTATCTAGAGCTCCACAGTTCTCAATCCGTGGGTGGCACTGGATTGGATCAGCTAAATATTCTTTGTGTAGCTTTAACTAACCTTGAGTTTTCCAGGAATACAACCATCCTGTGAATTGAGGCCAGAGTATACTTTGTCTTGTTCAAAACTTCACCAGAAGTATTCACTATTTCTAAACATCACATCACCCCAATACCACCCTAGATATTTGACTTGCTAATGCAACACACCTGGATCCATTTGCTTTTGTAGCATTTGTAACTGTGGAATTCAGAGCAAGCATCTAATTTACTACTTCTCTGGTATAGTTGGGTCTAAACATGACATATTATTGGATTATACATTATTTCCCTTTTAGTTCCTTTATATTTCAGTAAAGGCATTACATTGATTTGTTAAATTATGTATACAAACAAGTAATAGTATCAGTAAATTTCATTTCAGGATAATAACAAGGACACCACAAAATATATGTTATAAAAAGAGGCCATTGATTCTGATAAGGATAAAAATGAATGGTCTAGATTCATGATCCCTTTACTAAAACCTACCTTGTTTTAGTAAAAACCTGTTTGGTCCAGGTTCCAGCCTTGATATCCAAAGGGAAAAGTGTTCCTACCTGAGTCTGTGTTATGGGAAGGGGGCAGCTTTACCCTTTCCTGGCCACTGCACCAGCCCATGGAGGGAGTGGCAACATTATCCACAGAAAAATCCCATCCCTAGGAGATGAGGGACTTCAGGGTCAGAGTCCGGACTGTTAGCCACCTGCCCCACACTCCACTCCACAGCCCACAGCCCCAGGGAGCACACCAGGAGCTTCCCTTCTGACCACCAGCCTCAGAAGTTCTAGATTTTGGATTGGATGGGAAGAAGTATTTCCCTGGGTGTAATGCCAAAGCTTCAATGCTTAGAACTGGACCATTACCTCCTTAGATCCAGATGTAAATGTTTTGAATTTGGAGAGCCCTTTGGCTCATTTTTTTCTAATCTACATGCATACCCTGGAAACCTCAGCAGTCAGAAATTAACACTTCTTCCTCATTGCCTGCTCTCAAGCTATGCTGGCAGAACCCCACAGGCCTCATCATGTGGCCACACCACTATAATTGATGACAAAGCGTTTCCTATTAAAAAATTCATCCTTGCCTCTATATAACCCACATCTGATATCATAAACTGTGAATAGCTTTTAATGACCTGTTTGAAAAATGAAGCATACTTTATACATGTAGGACTTCTATAATCTGGGGTTTAAGAGATTGCTGACAGGAGCAAGGACAATCTGCAGAGTGCGATGGGAGAGTGTGCCTGGGAAAGTGTTAGAGCCATGGCAGCTGATGGTTACAACTAAATTCTCATCAGAGCAGTGGCAGAAGTTCTCCCAAACATGTGTTATTCAATGCTACTGATTAAAGAGGGAGCTCAGGACTAAGCTATGTCGCCAATGGGAAAGTTAATTTACATCAATTATCCCAGAAGGAGAAACACTCTGGAAATGGCCCCCAGAATCATCGGCCGAAAAGATTAAAAGCCCTAACCCATCTCATACCCAACGGGTCACCTGCCCCCAGCCTGGCTCCATCTCCCCATCCTTGAATGCACTAGCTCATGCCAGTGACAGCCAGTGCCCAGCCTTGCCATGCTGACCTTTCCTAACCAAATCCTCCTGCTCCACCAGCCCTGCTCTGGTGTGCTGTCCCAGGGAAGATAGGCACTGGGGACCCTGGGAAAAAGGAAAAAATGGATCAAAGGAAACTCCATCCAGGCCCCACATCCCCCACGAGGGAAAGAGCTGGGTCCCAGGGTGCTCCAACCATCACTTATCCACCTACCCTCTGCTAGACCCTAAACTTCTGGGGGCACAGGAATGAGGATCTCACTGACTCTGACCTTGAGGAACGCACAGTTTAGTGACAGGGAAGCAAGTAGGCAAAATGACACAATCTAGTAAGTGACACCATTGGGGGTAGGGGAAGAATGACACCCTAGCCTAGGGACATGTAGGGCTGGATTCCCAGAAGAGGGCCCATAGTGGGAGGGGAGCTGCCAGGCTGCCAGGCAGGGCAAAAGTGGGGTGGCAGGTGTGGCAGGGTTTGCAGCAGCACAGGGGCACAAGAAGGCCTCACAAGGAAGGAAACCGGGTTCCTTCGACAGGTTGGGGCTGATGTGTGAGGAAACAGTGTGGAGACAGGATTGGCTCATTTGCTCACGCAGGCCCCATGCTGGCTGCTGGTCTCTGGGCTCTGCTCACACAAGCTCACCCTTCTAGCCCAGGCACAGGCAGGCACCGACTACGGGCCTTTTGAGATAAGCCAATGATTGTGGATTCTATCCTCAAAGTGATGAAGCAACATGGAGAAAACTCCAGCAGGGGGTGACTGACTGTGCCTGTGTGTTTGGGAGAGTAACCAAGGGCTGCATAGAGTTGGATTGAAAAGGGATCAGCTCACAGCTGGTGGGATACAAAAGTACAGTCAGGCAAGGAGAATCCCAATCATCAAGCCTCCCTGAGCAGTGAGGCCCTGACTCCCACCCTCTTACCCCCTATCCTGAGTTGGCTGAAGTAGAGAAGAAGCTGGGGTGTAGTGACAGGAAGCAAGGACAAGAAGCAGGAGCATCCCAGCACACTGAAGAACACACTCAGAACAACAATGATGAAGGAGGAAGGCAGGCTCCTAAAATACCATGAGCTACACACTGAATACTTTATTCCCCAACACTTCTGTGAATTTCCTGAGTGACGGCTTATCTTTTTGTGCTTGGCTCTGCGTCCTGATTCTTAATCCCTCCCAGACAGGGTCGGGATGGGAAAAGATGGGGCAATTTGCAGCAGAGATGCATGCCAAGAAGTGCTGGCAGAGCGTAACAAACTGAGATTCTAAGACTGTGTCGGCTTAAACTGTCCTTGCATGTTTGCTTGGAGGACCAGAATAAGTGATTTGTTAACTCCAGGGGCACGGAGAAGACTCCCCCACACCTCAAAATTTGTTCTCCTATACTCTATTTCATGCCTAACCATTAGTTATTCATTCCTTTGGGTTAACATTTCCCTTGATAGGTTTAAAACAGAGCAGGCCGATATCTGAGACACACTGCATCTCAATGGTCCTGGTTTGTGGACGCTAGTGAAAATCTGCCCCTAAGAGGGGTTTCAGAACTTGAAGAAGAGTTGGAGAAATAAACATTCAGAACCTCCAACCACCAACCACACATCCAATCAAGCTAAGCAAATGCTTACAGAGTCTTCTCCTGAGTTTTTATAGCTTTTATAATGCAAGCTCCCCTCTGCCTCCCCATTCCCCTTCCTCTTCCCTATGACTATATCTCGAGGAGGACTGGGGCAATGATTCTAAGTCCTGCAAGTAATCATGGCTACCATAGGAGAAGGGGCATCCCTGGTGACAAGCTACAGCAGAAGACAGCTCAGGAAACTTTCCTGAGAAACAGGACTTTTAGCTAAAGGGAGAATCCTTCCTCTGTCAGGCCCTCACTCTCCATCCCAGCCAGTAAAGGGACAACAGTCTCTGCATCTCACCAGACAGGCTGATGAAAGACCCCAGATGAAGAGGTTAGGACCCATTCCCATCTCCTTATTGCTCCTTGTTCTACGATGAGCATCCCAAGGTCATGTTAACATGTTCAAGGGAAGGAGGTTAAAGGGGGAACAGCAGCTGGACCAGAAGAAGGTGACCCTCCAGGTGCCAGAGTGGAGCACTAAGGTCTCATGTCCCACACCCACTTGGAGACACCCTGTCCACAGCCAAACCTAGATTGCTCGGGTGTATTTTATGAAATAAGGCAAAAGTTTCCTTAGAGCATTTGGCCTGAGCATCAGGCAGAAGCATTTCTGGCTTCAGGTGTGGAGTGACAGCTAAGTGTTTCTTGGCAGCACTAGAGAGAGAACATGAATACTTACTCACGTTCTCAAGCTACAAAGTCCAGGATAAATTGTGCTGCTGCAGAGGAAATCATAAATAATATATCCAAACACCAGGACTTCGATATTTTTGAAGGGTTTCATTTCTCCTCCCTTCCAACTTTGATATATGTACTTACTTAACAAGGGTCTATGGAGGGTTAATTGAATTAATATATGTAAAGTGCTTTGAGTTTGAAGAGAATATGCAAAACAAATGGAAGTGTCACTAAAAAGGTTAATCTAATTTACATCTAACACTTTCAGTTCATGGTGTTAATGAACTATATCCTTTTAGAGAGTGATTAATTTATAGAAATGTGATTATTTTTCCTAATGCTATATGTGGGTCAGCTTCTCCTATTACTATATCCAACTTTATAAGAGAATTTAGCATTTTATAAATTAAAATAATAAATCAAATACCCGTATAATGGTTATATTTCATTAATTACCGGGAGACATGCATTAGATTAACATCTGTTTTAATTAATTTGCTGCAATGCAGTTATCCGTGCAAATTGAAAAATGACACATACACATGATACAATATTAACAGTTTTGAGTGGTTCTTCCCTGAAAATCTACGGGCCTGCAACTGCTGCATTCTTTGTGTAACCATGGTGACCGCCAGCTGTGTGACATATGCAGGCTGTGCATCACAGAACTGGGAAGAAAATTAACGCTAAATTCAAACTTCTCCTGAAAACCTAATTAACTAAATTGCTAAGACAGTATACAGACAGAAAGACATAGTTTCATTTGGGGGGCTTGAGTCCCAAAGTCTCAACACAAATTTCTTAAATCTGATCACCTTATTTTCTGAGGCACTTTGTCGTTTCAAAGGGCATTCAGAGCCACTTCCGTGTGGAGACTCAGAACTTTCTTGGGTAGAGAAAGAAGGTATTGTTTTATCCTTTCTGCACACGAAAAAGCAGATCCCAGAAGTCTGAAAGGTCTGCCCCAAGCTTCACACGGATCAGGTCACATGACTTGGAGACCTTGCCTTTACCTATTTTCCACAGTGATTTCCTTGTCAGACTTGTTTGAAGACTGCAGATTTGTTTAACCACATAATGCAATAGACATCATGGAAATGCAAAGAAGTCATAAACGTGATGTGTGTTTTTTAATTGGCAAAATGTATGTCAAATTTCAGCCAATTCAGCATTTTAGAAGCAATGAGAGTGGCATTTACAGGCTTTCTCAGTGAGAATTCCAATGGCATCTGCTGGACCTGACTCCCTCACACATTTTGGTGTGATTCATGTTCTCCTGACTCATCTGCAGAACTGAGAGTTTTCAACCTTTACAAAGTGAAGGCTGTAATTGGTTTAGAAGGACAGTCCAATAACTAAAGGGGAGAGGCCTGATGAGTAGTTTCTACCAGTGAACAAAGGCAGAAAGTGGCACTGACTGGGAGAACTGTGCGTGCACAGAGTCCTGAGGGACGCCCAGTCAGCGTGGGTGGCATCCCTCTAGCTTACAGTCACTCCCTCAACACTCAGCATTCACTATGGACCCTGCCTGAACAGTTCTGGGAACTGGTCACAAAGAGGTGACCAGGACGCTTCCCCCTCAAGGGGCTCACGGTCTGCCTGGGGAGATAGGAAGGCTATAGGCACTGTGATGGGAAAAATTAGAGGTGGTGAAGTATAGTATTCCAACAGGGAATAGCTTTGCAACATGCAAAGATATAAAACATTCCCCAGGGAGCTGTTAAGCAGTCAAGGGGAGCGCTTCTCAACCTTGACTGGATATCAGACACACCTGAGAGCTTGAAACAAAATCCCAGATCCTAGCCTACAGCAACTACAACAATATCTCAAGGGGTGGGTTCCAGGCATCAGTGTTATTTTAAAACTCTCTCAAGGGGATCTGCTGTACATCCAGGGTTGAGAATCACTGACACAATGAATAAGAGGATAGACTCTAAAACTAGCCTTTGTGGATTGATTCAAACCCCCACTCTGTTTTACTCTGTTGGGTGAACTGGGTAAGTAGCTTAACCTTCCTGGCCTCAGTTTCGTCACCTGTAATATGGGACTAGTAAGAGCACACACTGGGTTGAGTGGCTATTATGCAGTTTCCCATAAGTTATCAAGTTCTCCAATAGTTGGTGTCATGTACAATGTTTGCCCCAGACAGAGTGTGAGCTCTTTGGTACTAGAACTTGCTTTATCTTTTCATTCTCCTCACAGAGAATAACAGGAGACTGAGAAGTAGCAGCTGGCTGATAAGACTAAAGAACAGAGCCCAAGGCATGTTTGGATTGGCCTAACTCTCACCCCAGGCATCCTCCTCTGAGCAGCATCCTCTGCTGCCTTTGACTGTTACTCTCCAAAGTTCATAGCATGACGGTTACAGATGAATGTTTGTGTCCTCCAAAATTCATATGTTGAAACTGTACCCCCAAACTGATGGTAGTAGGAGGTAGGGCCTTTAGGAGATAATTAGGATTAGACGAAGTCATGAGGGTGGAGCTCCCATGAATAGAATTAGTGCCCTTATGGGAGTCATGAGAGAGCTTACTTCCTGTCTCTGCATTTCACATGTGGAGATACGATGAGAAGTCGGCAGTCTGCAACCCAGAAGAGAGCTCTCACCATAGCTTGATCATGCTGGCTCCCTGATCTTGGACTTCAGCCTTCAGAACTATAAAAATAAACTTCTGTTGTTTATTTCTGTTGTCCACCAAATCTGTGGTATTTTTGTTACAGCAGCCCCAGCTGATGAAGACAGTGACCCTCTGTCTTATTCAGTGCCAATGCCTTCAGTTCAGTACTCTTCCCCCAGTTCAGTCTTCTCATGGTCCATCCTCAAACCTTCCATTCCAATGGAACCATTTCCAGAGGGTCTAGTTGATAATGGACTAGATAGCACATAATAAAAATAATAATGTTTCAAGCTGTCATTTGGTTATCATAGCACCAGTTATCCCTTCCATGTAAACATGTATCATCACAGAAGTTGCCTTAACCAAAAAAAGAATGCTTCTCCACTTCATGGCACAGCAGGTCTGGAAGGAGTGCTAACTGGGCAGTGGGCCTCTCCTTACAACCCAAATCACACCACAGAAGCTCTTCCTCCAGAGACTAGGACCCCCACACCTCCAGTGCTGGCATATGGAGACATGTTTATCTATTTATATAATGCACATTGCTGAGTCCTTACTCTGAGCTGGCTCTGCATTAAGTGCAACCACTTTTGAGAACTGGCCTGGGCCTCAAAGGAGTCCATAGACTAGTGAAAGCAGTTCAATTCAAGTCAAATGTGTGTGTATGAATGTGTATTTATATTTATATATGATATTTCCACACCCATGCACATGCACACAGAAAGAGAGAGAAAACAGGACAAAAACAAAAAACAGAGAGAACAGAGTTTGAGCTGAGAAAAGATATGGACAAAGCTACTGAATTGCCAGGAGGTCAGGGAAGAGGAATTTGATCAGATCTCAGACACTAGAGCCCAGTATTTAAGAAATCAATAATTATAGTCACTTGTATTTAGTGCCATGAACTGGGCTAAGTGATTTCTAAACACTATCCTGACGACCATTTTCAAGGTAGATCTTTGTATCCCCATTTTATAACTAAGGAAACAGGCTCAAAGTAGTCAACTACTTTGTCCAAGATTATCTAGCTAAGAAGCAGCAGGGGCAGGATTGAAACCCAGATTTCTCTGGCTACTAAGCCCAAATTTTACTTCATATAGGAGAGGAGAAAATATCCAAAATGTCTATGTCAAGAAACCACAGCATGGCAATCACTACTAACTGCTCAGCTACATCGGGACGCCAGGCAGCAGGGTGGCCCTAAAGATGCAGGGCGAGTCAGGATTCAGATTCCAGTCATCAGGGCTCAAAGAGCAGTGCTGGAGCCAGACAAGGTGCGCAGGCATGCCAGAGGGAAAGCCATCGTCTTCTGGGGTGGCCAGCCTGGTGGACCAGACTGAGACAGTTCCTAAAGGAGACCATGACTAAGCCTGACTGTGTCTTAAGTAATAGAAGAAATTAGGCTGAGAAAGACATAGCCCAGAGCTTCTAGGGCAGGAATGAGCACATCGTGGTCCAGGATCCACAGGTGATTCAGGATGAGAGCAGGTCAGAGTACACCCTCTGATGCACTGCTGAGGGCTTTTGGTCCTTTGTGAGAAATAACTGTCACACCCCTAGAAGACACGTGCTACTTGCCCAGAGATGACTTAGAACAATTCGCCATCAAAATTCCATACCACCTTTGCCCCTCAGGAAGTTCTGTAATATGCCATTTGGAATATACAAGAATGATTTTTGAATCTGTGGGAGGGAGGCTGAGGCTGCTGCTTAAAGCAAAAACACTGGTTTCCACTGATGAAAATATGGCCCACTTTCCTCACCTCCCCAGCAGGTTTTGAACAACATTCCTGAACTCTCCTACTGCGGTGGGCAGGACCACGGTGCTCATGGGGAACTCAGATATACAATCAGCTCAGCTTCCCTGTAGTTGCTGAATCTGCTTTTAAAACCAAAGGGGAGAATATCTAATGATAGGCAGGGGGCACTAAGCAGGTGAAGTTTCTTATTCTCAACTCAGCGCCACACCCTCTACTGGTTGTCTTGGGAAGTCATTTACCCTGTCTCAGACTTAGTTCATTTGTGAAATGGGCTGACACCAGCCCTGCATGGGTTGTAAAAATTAGAGACAGCCCAGGTAAAGGGATTAGCACAGCGCCTGTTACATACTAAAGAGGGACTCCATAAACTGCAATAACTACAATTATACCACTGCTGTTATAATTCTGCTTTGTCTTCTCCCCTCCCTATTACCAAATGCTGCCTTTGCCAAAAAACCATCTTCCTACCTCCATCTCCCTTGTGTGTCCCCACCACATAGTACTATATTTTAGAAAAATTCCGTCTGCTGTCATTCTCCTAAAATTTCCACATAAAAATCTTGTCTCTCCAACTAGATCAAAGCTCTCAAAAAAAGGTAGGGATGAGATGGGCATGGGGGATGGGCTTCTGATATGTGCTAAGAATCCTCTAGAGCACTGAGCCTGGCTCTGGGCACACAGGTGGGCACTTCAGCAACTGATGGTCTATACTCAGGTACTGTCCTGAACAACCTATACTTGGGTGTGGAGAACTGGAAAGAAACTGTGTACCAGGTTATTGAAACCTGAGACCACTGATACATCACTCAATCTAACACAAACCTAGATTTAGTAATGTTTGTCTAGATTGCATTGTCTTTTTTCCCTGGGATAAGACATGTCTTTCTCTGCCCCAGAGACTGTTTGGGTCCACAATATTTTCCCAGCTTTGTTTATAAAACATGTGCATGGGAGCTCGTCTTTTCAAGAAGTGTTTCTCCTTTTTGAATAACCAATATATGGGAGAGTAGAGGGGTTTTAATAAATGCCGGGCTACTGTATTATTTCCAAAATCAGGAATCTGTTTACACTGAAAGTGTGGTAATTCTGTGAAAACCCTAAACAGTTGCTGGGATTAGCTACTCAGCTCCCTACAGCAAGAAGCAAGAAACACAAAGGCAGAACAAGCTGTGCACCACAGACACGACATCATGCATGAGCCCAAAGCTGGGAGGCCGGGCTTCCAGACAGTTGTCCAGAGGGTGCACTCCACCCGGCCAGACAGCTTGACGCCACTCTCCCAATTTTCTTCTACAGATGAATACAGAATTGTATGGACAAGGAAAGATACTTTGTATTCGATATTCATCACAAGCCTTCCTGACTTCTCTTTTTCAGTGATGGGAATAATAATGACATAAACCTTAGCAATGGCAAAGTCGATGGCAGGGTGCATTGTACATGAGCCCTACCTTTATTATCTCAAATATTCTTCACACATCATGTGAGATTTGGAAATGTAAAATTCGAGTAGATCGTAATAAGGAAAGTCAGTCCTATAAATACCAACTAAGTGTCATAATAAACGTTTCTGTTTTGATCAAATATTACACATTTGTCTGTTTAAAAAATAATAATAATGCTGCTAACAGCGCTCTTTGCAGCCCCCTAGTGGTTGGAAGGGGAAAGAAGGAAGAACGGGGTATTCAGACAGCAGCTCTCACTCTGCAGAGCCAATCAACTTTTTACACTGGAAAGACAAATGGCTTGCTTCCACCATGAAATGGATATATATATCCTAGGTGGGGGACATGAAAAGTGTTAGCGAAAATGAACATAATTGTTCACATAAACGTGAATCACTGAGAGCCTGGATACTTTTTTCTTTATAATCTTGCTTTGCATTCTGACCTGAGAACTCCGCAAAGCGTGAGCAGCACACCAGGTCTTCCCACGCAAGTGTACCCCTTTCTCCACTCACTGTGACCTCCCTGTTAATAGACATCTGCTTATAAACATATCATTTCCTCTACAACAACGTGGTGGAAAATCTTCAAAAATAATCTTTTTTTGTCTGTTTAACCAAATGTCTATACTGGAGAAGAGGTTTGGAAGTTCATTGGTTTTTATTTGTTTTCGTCAAAACGACAGTCTCTCAGAATGACCCCTTCATATCAGCAACTTATTTTCATAATGAGTTTTTCTTTGTCTTCCCAAAAATGAAATGGCCTTTCCATTATAGGGGGGGTTGGGGAATTTGATGAAGAGAAATAAGACGTCTGCTTATAAAATAGTTTTGAAATCATGTCACCAAAAAAATTAAGATTACAGGATAAACAGAAACTCTCCTATTCTCAAATTTATCACTCTCAAGTTGCAGGAGAGGCATTTCCCAGGCCCAGAGGAGGTTAACGGTCGGCCTCTCTCCTCATCTTCCCCAAAAAAGTAATTATACATTTTCTCCCTGACTGGTAAGCTATGGTTCAAAGCCAGACTGCACATCAGGTGGGGAGCCTGTTTACCGACAGATGCAAACCCCTTCATCCTCTGATGACGGTCAGACAACATTCCAGCGACCATGTTACCTGTCAGATTTGGCCACAGCCCTCAAACCAAACGCTCGCCAGCGCGGAGAATCAACAAGTTACCGCTAAACCGGGGCGCTCCGGCCCAGATCCGCACGGTCCCCCGGCGCCCCCGGCCCCGCTCTGCTCCTCCCCCGCCTCTCCCCAAAAGGTCCTGCCAGCACGTGACCTCCGTTTCAGATCCACCCTCCAGGCGGCCGAACCCCGGCGCTTCTCCCCGCTCCCCCAGGCAGCTGTCAAACTCCGCCGCCCGCCAGCCCGGTCCCCAGACTGCGCCGAGGGCCGCGATCTAGCGTTTTCGGGGCGGGAGGGACGCGGAGGTCGAGACCCGCCACCCAGCAGGGCGGGCGGGGGAGGGGCGCCGGGCGGGCTCCTCCGCCCACCTGAGCCCGAGCGCGCGCGGAGCGGCCGCGGGGCGCCGCCCGCACCCGCCGCACTTCTTCCGGACCCCGCGGCCCACCCGGAGGGCGCGCGTTCCCAGGGGAGGCAGGCCCGCCCCCCGGGAGCCTGAGGAGAGCCAGGCGGCTTTCCCCTGGAGCCCACAAGTTTCCACCCCATCCCGGCGCTGGGAGACCAGCTCAGCTCCCTCCTTTGAAGGCGCCGCGGCTGATGCCTCCCTCCGGGCAGAAGCTGACAACCGCTCCTCCTCCCAGAGCCAGCGCCCCGCTCCAGCCATTCCGAGCGGAGCCCGCGACTCACTGCCCAGCACAGGCAGCCCCCAAAGTTGTCCCGACTCCCCAAAGCTCGCTCCTCCTCGGTCCCCGGACCCCTCCCAGAAGTTGGGCCGGCGTCTGCAGGTGGAACGTCCCCGGCCCCGGGCGCAGGGCCCCTGCTCACTTCGGGCATCCCGGCCGCACCGAGGCCCGGGGAGCTGCGGCACGGGAGGGCGAGCCAATCTAGCGTGAGCCGGGTCCCCGCCGCTTGCGCCCTCACGCCAGCCGGGTCTCCCGCCTCAGAGAAAGGAAACTTCCCCAGCACCCACCTTTCGCCGCGAGGAGGCGGCGCCGCCGGCCGCCCCCGCCGCCGCCGCTGCCGCTCCCCACGCCCAGCGCCAGCAGGAGCGGCACCCAGCACAGCCTCCCAGTCAGCATCCTGCGGCCGCCGACGAGCTGCCTCTGCCGCCTGCTGCTCGCGCGGGCTGCGCCTCCCGGGGCCCCCGCCTCGCCCGCCTCGCCCGCTGCGTGCGCTTTGGCCGCCGCCGCGCTCGGCCTCCGGTGCCGCCGCCGCGCCGCTCGCTCGCCGGCAGCAGCCGCGCTCACTGGCTCGGACCCGGAGCGGCTCCGGCGCTCACCCCGGGACGGCCCGTGACGTCACGGAGGGAGGGAGGTGGCTCCTGCATATTCATGAGGCGCGGACACCGGCCGGGGCTGCCGCGCTCCCGGCTCCGCGGCCCCGACCCCAACTTTCCTCCGCCCTCCTCGCGCCCCGTCTTCTCTCCAGTCAAGACTCGGCTCCCGGGGGGCCCTCCGCCCGCGCCCCAGCTCCGGCTCTCCAAATAATTGCCTCAGGGGCTGCCGGGATCCCTCAGAAAGTGGCCGCCTGGGGCCTGGGCGTCGTCCGCCGGGGCGCGGGGACCCGGCCCTGCCACGCCCTCGGAGCCCACGGCCCGCGCGGGCGGCAGGCGGCGCCGCGGGTCCTGCCCTTGGCCGCGCGTCCGGGCGCTCTCTGCGGTCCGGTCTGCGGGGGGCGCCAGGCCCGCGCGAGCTGCCCTGAGGTGTGGGCCTGGTCGTCCCCGGGGACCCGAGGGCCACGGCCGGGCTGCGCGCCATGATGGAGAGGAAGGGCCAGCCGCGGCTCCCAGAGGCTGACAGGCCGGATCAGAAAAGGCAGACTTGGGGTGCTGGGCCCGCTGAAGGGTGCAGTGGGGCCGCGCGTGAACTTCCCCGCGGCATGGTGCCCAGGCTGAAGTTACCCCATGCGACGGGGTCACGGCAGCTCCCCGAGGGCAGGGATCCGGGGCGCCCCCACTCGCAGGCCACGCAGGGTCCCCAGAGGGGCTCAAGGAGCAGTCGCCCACGGCTCAGAATAGCCCCTTGGCCATGTTTGCCTGTGCGGAGTGCCACTGTCATACACGCCTCAGCGCTTACGAGGGGTAAGTAGGAAGTAAGGTGGAGAAGTAGAGGAACAAACATTGAGCCCACCCACTTCCTGAGCACCCACGGAGGCTGCGTCCCCCGCCGGGCCGGACACTGGGGACCCGAGGCCGAGCAGCGCGGGCCGCCCTCCCCGAGCCCGTCGCTGCCCGAGAAGCCACTCCCGTGCTTTGTAAGCGTTACGAGCCCGCGTATTCTTTATGTTGCTAGACATGAGTTTATAAAAATCAATTAACAAAATGTATATATTGCAGCAGTGTCTAAACGGCATTCTGTGATTAATAACTGTAGTTCGGAGGACTCAACAAAGCCGTAAAATCCATTAGCAGCCCTCATGCTGCTCAGCCTCTCTGCACCGCCCTGGCAGCTCCCCTGGACACCCCGAGCTGTCAAAGCCATTTCCAGGTACCAAGGAGTGCTTGGGGGGGCAGGGGTACGGGGGAGGCAGCCCTGAGTCGGGGGGCTTCACCAGGCAGAGCGCTTCCCCTACGGGTCTCCTTTAACACACAACCAACATCTGTGCTGTTATTTTCATGACACACATGAGGAAATGGAGGCTCAGAGAAGTTAGGTAACTTCCTTGCCCAAGGTCAAAGAGCTAATAAATGCCCCAGGCCAATGTCAGGATCCTGCCTTTTTCGGATTGCGTGTCAGGATTCAGAGAGGATGGCGTGGAAGAGAGAGAGCTGACCCAGGCAAAATCAGGGAAACCGGCAAATAGGGAAATATAAATTTGTATCATTTTCTTCCATTTATGCTCCATCCAATTACACACCTGCCTCCCCTTCATTTTCTCTAATAAGTATACCCTTACCTTACTGACTTACCTGCACCGTGCCCGGATGTCATTCTCCTGGGTTTCATTAGGACTAATTGGTTAGTCCTAAAAATCTTACAAGAAATTTCAAATGAGCATCAAATAATGGGAGAGAAGGAGAAATACAGCTGATTGGAAAACAGTCCCAATCCATGTAATTGATCGTGAGGAAAGAACACCGCCAAACCAGACATTAGGGGACAGGCCAATGCCCAAGAGGCACAGCATTGCTAGTCTTCATCTCCTCCTTTACAAAGTGGGTAATAACCATGCTTATTGCAGAAGATCAAGTACGCTAATGGCCCCCATTTGTTCATGCCTTCCTGAATCCATCCTCTTTGGATGTGCTCTCACCCTAACTCAGAGCTTGGCCACATGACTTGCTTTGGCCGGTAAGACAGTAACATGCATGTTTCCTCTTCCTCTCATGGGCCCCTGCCACCACCATGAGAACAAGTCCAAGATAACCTGCAAGAAGGTGAGAGACCACATTGGGTGGAGCTGAGCTGTCCCAGGGAGCCAAGGCCATCCTAGTATGGTCTATACCAGTTGATCCATCTGCTGACCACAGACACAGGAGCAAGCCCAGCCAAGATCAGCCAAGCTTGGCTCACATCAGAGCTGCCCTGCTGTGAAACAGTAAATGGTTGTCGCATTAAGCCACTAATATTTTAGGGTAGTTAATCAAGGAGCATTACACCTTCTCCTAAAGCCGTTATAAGAAGTAAATAAGAAACTGTATATGTAACACTCAGTATATTGCCCAGCACATAGTCAATGTCCAATAAATACAAAAATGTCTCCCTCTTATCCTTATTTCCCACAACTCTAAAATGTCAGTCATAACCCTGATTTGTTTTGCTTGGACGAAAGGCACCAACAACCTGGCTTAGAAGGGATGAAAGTGAGTAAATTCAATCCTTGGAAATACTCAGCCCACAAGGGCTTCAAAACCACCATCTGTATGGAGCAGTGCTGTGTCTTCTGCTTCTGCTGGGCTATTGCAGATGCAAAAAGTGGGTAAAACAATCCAACAGCTAATGTGTCCCCATTCACTCTGTGCCAGCCTTTGCAACGTGGTTTTATGTTCCATACTTCATTCGAGCCTTGCAACAACAGGTGTTATTTTCCTTATTTTATTATAACCAAATTACTAGCTCAGAAAGTCTGAGTAACTTATCTGCATTCACATAATTGTGCAGATTATGAATTCACCAAATTCCATCTTTCTCCCACACATCATGGTTTTGAGACAAGCATGCAAGGTAAGTAAACAACAACAACAACAACAAAATAGTTTCAAATCAGAAATGGTATCCTGGGGGATTCGATTTTTTAAAATCTCCATCCATTGTCACCTCTGAATAATGACCATTTAAATAACCAATTGTCACCAAAGTGATACAAGCTTCTGAATTTGTTGAGGCTGCACCCTTTATTTTAGACTCACTACCAGGGCATGTTGCTCAAAAAAATGGTAAGCAGAATGATGTAAGGCCTTGCTCTCTTTAGCCCCAAGTCCAGGGCCCCACTTGGTGAGGCAGAAATAAATCTCAGACAATTTATTTGGGTCAATAGTTTCAAATAAATAACTCTCCTATTAAAAAAAAAAAAAAGAATCTAACAGAAACAAGCATGACGTAAACACAGCCATTTCATCTCATTTTCACCAAGGTCATTAATGACTTGCCCAATTAAGCACCAAAACACAATCTCTGAATAATTTAAACTGGATAAATGAAGAAAATAAATAAATTATACCAGCTTATGGAAACTTATTTTTAAAAAGAAAATGAAATTGAGGCTTTTTACATGACCCAAATTTAATTCAACTAAATGTACCTAACTTTAAAAGAGAGGTTGAAAAGCTAATTCTTAAAGAACTTGGAGTCATTTACTGTTTTCCTCCCCCATCTCAGTAGGCAAAGCCAGGTCTTCATGACCCATCAGCGACTGGACAGGTTACAGAATTTTCAACATTGCTCTCAGATGTTTTGGTGCTTTGCAGACGCTGCTGCTGCCAAGCAGCTTTTTAAAGTTCAGACATTTCTCTTCAACAAAAAGCAAGAAAGCTTGTTCACGATCAAATCCAGATCATGTTCAACATTGTTTAGACATGAGCATTCTAAGCTTGGCAAGGCAGAGTGACCTAACTGAAAACAAAGATGTCATTGATGATAGCAAGAAATTATTCCTGTGGTGGTTTAAAAAAAAAAAGAACCACAAAATTTAGTGACACTTCTCTCATTGAGGGATGGGGTCTCTCTCTCCTCTCCTTGAATCTGAGCAGTCTTATGACTACTTCTGCCAATACACTTCAGAAGTGATGCCATGTGACTTCCCAGAGTAGATCATAAAGGTGATACAGCTTTTGCCTTGTGCACTGGGATGCTCACTTTTGGAGCCTGAAGCCTCCACGTACAAAGTCCAACCATCCCAAAGCTGCCATGTGAGAAGGCTCTATGCAGGTGCATTGCCCCAGGTGAGTCCAACATTTGAGTCATCGCAGAACTTCCAGATAATTCCATTTCCTAGCTGCCGAGTCATCTTCCGCTGTTTGAATCTTCCCACCTGAGCTGCAGACATCAAGAAACAGAATTAAGTCCTTCTCACTATGCCCTGCCTGAATTCCTGACCCATAGAGTCTATGAATCTAGGAAAACACTTATGTATGCCACTAAGTTTTGGGATGGTTTATAACACATCAGGAATAACTGGAACATACTTATTCTCATTTGTTCCCTACAACAAAGACTGAGAAAAGGGAAATATGTGAGGTAAGTCATGTGTAATTAGTCCCATTTTCCAGCTCCAATGTTGAGACTTATAAAAGCCAATAGAAGGAACCAGTAGAGCTTAGTGGAAATAAAATGATTTCTAGAATCAGAAAAACCTAGGTTCCAAACCCAGCTCTAGCATTTTCTATGTATATCTCAAAAAAAGCTACTTACTCTGTTTAAGCCTTAGTTTCCTCATCTATAAATTAGGACTCATCTAACAGGGTTGTTTTTAAGGTTAAGTGAATTGTAAAGAGCATTCCCTGCCAGATGGCAGAGACACAAGAAATCTAGCCATTGACAGTGATAGTGTAAACTTACCCAGGGCCACACAGGTTGTTGGCAGCCTTTTTTCTGACTTGTTCCTGTCCAGTATTTTTTGTTTTCTATGTAGGCAAAATGTGGAAGTATATGGACACAGATGGAAGCACAACAGCTTCAGCCTTACTGGCACCTTTGCCAACACTGCCACGGGAAGCACCAGCCCACATGTCCTGTCAGAGCAGTTCACATGTGCTGTGAGTAACTAAATCTATCTGCTCTGCCATTTCATGGCATTGTACCAGTAAGGGGAATGAGAAGGAACGTTCCATTTATTGAGCAGCTACTATGAGCCAGACATTACACACATTGCCTCATTTATTCCTCCAACTAGTCTGAAAAGTGATTTATTACTCCCATTAGGTTCCTGGGGAAGCCAAGGCTTGAAGAGATTAAGTTACACTGCATGTTAGAGTTCTCCAGAGAATCAGAACCAATAGAATATATATAAAAAGAGATAAAAACATATAGAAATAAATATATATACATCTATATAGCTATAGAAATATATCTATAGAAATAGATAGAGATATACATATCTATATATCTTTAGATATAGATAAGACTCCCAGAGGGAGCTTCCTACTTTTCCTAGCATTACAAAACACAACCACATAGACCCTCTGAGTCGTATTAACCATAAAATACAATAGACTAGAAAGTAAAAAATAAAATACAATTAAACTTTTAAAAAAGGAATAGTTATAGTGACATATCTATGTATCTATATCTATGACTAGTTGGATGGAGAGAGAGAAAGAGAGATTTATTATAAAGAATTGGCTCATGCAATTATGGAGACTGACAATTCCCAAGATCTGAACTCCTGGACCCAGGAAAGCCAATGGTGTAGTTCCAGTCCAAATCAGAAGGACTGAGAACCAGGAGAACCAATGGTGTAGTTTTACTCTAAAGGCTGACAGCCTTGAGACCCAGGAAGAACTGATATTTCAGTTCCAGTGCAAAGGCAGGAAAAAAGCCAATGTCCCAGTTCAAAGACAATCAAGGCACAGGAATTCTCTCTTACTGGGGAGGACCAGCCTTTTTGTTCTATTTGGATCTGCAGCTGACTGGATGAGGGACGCCCACAATAGGGAGGGCCATCTCCTCTACTCAGTCTATCAATTCAAATGTTAATCTCATCCAGAAACAACCAGAATAATGTTTGATCAAATGTCTGGGCACTCCGTGGCCCAGTGAAGTTGACACATAAAATTAATCAACAAACACCACCATAAATGAAGGGGCTGGGATTTGAACTGAGGTCTGTCTGCCTCTGATTTTCTTGATTTTCCATCCAAGTGAGACGAGGTGTTCAACCTTCTTTGCAGCTATGCCTGCGAGTTTGGATAGAGAACAGTGGGCTGCTCTGTCACCCTGACCATAATTCCAGTGCACATTTCGCACAGCAGTCTGCCTTTCAGCACGCTTCCACAGTTTCCCAGGATTGAGCAATGTCTCTCTGTGGCCTAAACCACTACTGAAAGCTCTTCCCTTTGGATGCTCCTTACCCCTTTCTTTCCTTTCTGTCTCTAGGGGCCTGCTTTGAGTGTACAAACACTAATGTTTAAAACGCCTGGAGCCAACAAGATTAGGAGTCAGGAACTGCCTTTCGTACAAACAGTGCAGTGGAGAGCTCCTTGTGAAAGAAGGGGTAAACATTCATTTGCTTTCCCAAATCAAAGGGAGAATCTACCATGTCTGCTCTCCCTCTCTCACAGCCTTCCAGGCTGAGGGTGACAAGCTGGCTTGGCAGACTGCTCCAAGGAAATCATTTCACCTTAGTCATTTTAAAGTTTTATGTCTTTCAATTTCTTAGTATTTAAGAAATTTTTTCTAGATAGGCGTGGTTATGTGTAGTGAATTGTGTGTCCAAAGGGGGCAGTATATATTATATCACCTTCACATGATGTGAAAAAGCAGTGTTGACTGGATGGCACATGATAAATGATATGTATTTGCCAGCAGAGGAATTGAAGGACATCAAAAACCCAATGCCTTGCCTAAATGGCAGAGGGTGGTTCCATTCCTGCTGTAGCCCATGAATATTGGAAACTGACTTTACTGTAAAAAAAATATCAAGCTATTTTTGGATTTAGAGTTTGGGTATGAGTACTCTTAAATCAGACTACTAAGATCCAAACTAAATACATTTCCCTAAAATTGGTCTAAAGGTTGATTTAATACTGCAGCTACCTAGGAGAGAGAAATAAAGAGCAGAAGGGTATGTCAAAGAGCAACTATGCAAACAATGATTCGGATTTTGAGGATTTATATAATACAATGCATAAACATGAATATTAACCTTTGTACTTTACAAACAGAGACTAGAGCTTCTTTTATTTATTGATTTTTTAGAAAGAGGAAGGGAGGGAAAGAGAGAGAGATGTGAGAGAGACACATCTATTGGTTGCCTCCAGCAAGTGTAGGGCTCCTTTTAAACTCTTCATAGAAATTGATCAGCTGTTTATATCTTCAAAATACTTAAAACATGTCTTTAATTAATAAATTATTTAAGTAGCTGAGCTGTTATTCAAGAGTGAGTATAAAATAAAGACACTTTTAGATACCCAGTGTTAGTTTACTAACAGACCCTTGCAGAAGGAAACTTTAAGATGAAAGAAGAAATAGTGACCAATAAAAAACACGTGGAAAGATCTAAAAAAGATTTAAACAATAACGTTAAAATAATAAGTAATTTGAGTGGCATATAATCAAAATAGTAGCAAAATACTGGGCAAAAATAACATAGAAACTAGAATAGAGAGATTAGAATGAAAATATTCTAAGCATCTTGTGTTGTTCAAAAGGATAGTAGAGGTATGGATTACTTTTAGACTTTGCTCACCAGTGTTCTTGTTAAAATTTTAAGAGTAAGCAGTTAAATATCAAATTTGGAACAAATAACTTCCAAATAATTAAGGAGAAAAAGGGGAACAGAAGAAAACTTAATCAAAAAAGCAATTTGGTCCTTACTTTCTGTAGAAACAATAGGAGTCAGAACACAAAATGCTGAAAGAAAAGAACTTACAAGCTGTAGTTCTATGCCCAGCAAAGTTGCCTTTCAACAATGAAAATTTGTGGCAATCTGTTACAGCAGCCATAAGAAACTAATACAAATGGGGAGGGGGCAAAAGTATTGATAAATATATATTTTTAATGTAAACAAATATTCACAGTATAAAATAACAAGAGCAACATCAATTTCAAAGGAAATAGGAGAGAATTAGAATAGAGGGCGATAATAGCATGTATGTCATAGAAAATATATTAGTCAGGGTCCTGTCAGGAGATAGAAACCCCAGAGTTATTTGAACATAGAAAATTTAATATAGAGAATTATTGACAGGGAACTGGAGTAACATGGAATTGGCTAGTGAAAATGAAAAAGAATTATAAAGAACACAGGAATAGCAGAAATGAGAAACAACCACTCCCTCTCAGGAAGATTAGGGTATCCAAGGAAGAATCCTCCCCACACCCCTAGGACTGAGATCCATTCACTGCTGGAAAGGGCAGACTTTGGCTCACTGGACACCAGAGAAGCGAGATGCAGTGCTAGTGGGATCTGCTAGAATCTACTCTCTGGGGTGCCAATAGAGGTCACAATTAGGTAGACAAAAAGCCTCAGGATTTGGGAGGTACTGCTGGCTGCTGCTGGAAGCAGAAGCTGGAAAGGTCACTCTCTGTAGGAATCTAGTGCATGTCTGTATGCAGCTTGGGTCAGTGTGGTTACAGGCCAGTCATGTGAGATGAAGGTCAGATAAAAGGATCGCTAGAAATTGTCATAATTTGTTAAGTATGCATGCTAAAATAGCAGTGCAACCGCTGAAAGAGTAACTATAGGCAACATAATTGCCCCAAAAGCATACTGAAAAAAAATAAAACCAGGAGAAAAACAACATCAGCAGTAACAAATCAATCAATCCAAAGAAAACAAGAAAAGAGTGGGTGAGAGTAGAAATAGAAATAATCATACGAATAGAAAGGACATGGTTAT
Organism: Miniopterus natalensis; assembly: GCF_054644295.1. Lineage (NCBI taxonomy): Eukaryota > Metazoa > Chordata > Mammalia > Chiroptera > Miniopteridae > Miniopterus > Miniopterus natalensis. Next base: position 27,678,274 of record NC_142095.1, on the reverse strand, counting down.
TAGGTGGAGATAAATACAAATATTTTTAAATGTAAATGGAATATGTTCAGTTAAAAGACAAAGATGGTCTGATTGGTAAAAGAAATTCTACTGTATGCTGATTTCAAGATATGTAACCAAAACATAATGTCTAAAACCTAAGGACTCAGTAAGATGAAATTCAAAGTATGTATGAAAATATGTAAAGCAAATACTAACCAAAAGAAAATTAGAGTAGTTATATCACTACCCACCAAAGTAAACATTAAATTAAAAAGGCTCACTATATTATCAAATGTTCAGTTCACAAGAATGATAAGACGATTTTAAACTTCTAGGTTCTTAAGAGCCTCAAAATAAAGTAAAATGTTGAAAGAACCAAAGGAAGAGTAGAAATATTTATCATTCATAGTAGGGAATTTTAAAAGAGTTTTTTTAGTAAGTGACATTAAGTAGATAAAATAAGTAAAGATACAGAAGATTTAAATAGCAACGTTATTAAGATAAAAAAAAGGATATTATAGCACATCACACTCAACAACTAGAGGATGTGTATTCTCTTAAAACACACAGGTACCATTTATATTAGTTAATATATCAAGTCTCAATTCAACTCAAAAACTGACAGATAAACCATATTCTCTCTCTACAATGCAATTAAGCTACAAAACAAAAACAAAAATATAAGAAGACAAATGGCTTTAAACTTTTATGTTTGAATATTTAAGGATACAACTAAAATACTCATAAATCAAAGCAGAAAACATACTAGAATTACAAAACTGAATTAAATATTAAGCCTGTTAGCAATACCTAAAGCGGTACTTAGAGGGAAGTTATATCCTTAATGCTTGCATTAGAAAATAAAATTTATTCACATTTAATGAACTAAGCATTCAACATCAGAAGTCAATTAAAATAATCCCCAAAACAAGTAAAATAAAAAGAATAATAAAGATAAGAGGACAAAATAATGAAATACAAAGCAAACAATGAAAAGAGGAACAACAAAGCCAAAGTTGGTGCTTTGAAAATATTATTGAATTATTTGAAACATCGTTGAAATAAACTGAAAAAAATCTGGCATAATTAATCCAGGAAATAAAGACATAAAACACACATAAACAATATTAAGAATGAAAAAGAAGACAGAACTACATGTGCTGGAGACATTAAAAAATAATAAGATGACATTATCAATAATTTATGGTGATAAATTTTAAAACTGGTGAAATAAATAAATTCCTAAAAAACTGAAAATTGTCTTTAATACACCAGTGTCATGAAAAATATCATAACAGGCTTGGGAATCATTCTATGCAAAAGGAGGAATGGGAAATGCAACATGTGATATTTTCTTAGATCCAAAGTCAATAAAATCTTTTTTAAAACCTATAAACGACACTATCGGAACATGAGGGGAAATATGAATATAGATTGAATATTAGATAATAGAGTAATATCAATGTCAAATTGCCTAAGAGTGGTAGTAGGAAACTGCTACATAATGAAATATTCACGAGTAAAATATTATATCTATAGCTAACTCTTACGGTGCAGAAAAATCAAGTGTGAGTGACTGCATACATTGTTGTATATGTGTTCGTGCATGAGGGAGAGAAAGAGATGGAGAGTGAGAGTGACTCCAAGAAGCGAGAGAGCATAAATGTGGCAAAATGTTAGCACCAGTGAATCTAGGTGAAGGGCATATGAATTTTCATTGAGGCGTTCTTAAAACTTTCAGAAGGTTTGAAAAGTTTCAAAATAATTTAAATACGAATGAGCAATATAAGCATTACATACCATAAAAATATAATAAAAACATAATTAAGAATTTTGACTCAAACAATAAAGAAAGAAACCCAGTGATTTAAATCTTCTCTCATGAAAACGTTAGGTTACCATCTTAATAAACTTTTAAGGAACCAATAATTCCAATTTTCTTACAGAAATCTTTCTAAATTATGGAAAAAGCAAGAATGGCTCCAAATTCGTTTTGTGAGTTTGCATAAATTTGATGAGCAAATCTAACAAGGACAGTACAGAAAAAAAAATTTACAAGACAAACCTATTCATGAACTTAGATGCGAATGTTTCCCTCCACCATAAAAAAAAAAATTATCAAACTGACCTAACAGAGTATTAAAAATTGGGGCTTATTTCAGAAATGCAAAGTTCATTTAATTTTAGAAAACAGAGTAATATAATTCACCACATTAATATATTTTTTAAATAAATGAAATGCCAATTTAAAAGATGCAGAAAGGTAAAGGTGTTTTTTAAATTCAATATATATTCATGATTTTTAAAATCTCAGAAAACTACAAAGACAGAAATTTTCTCACCTTTTAAAATAAATGTATAAATATCTGCTTATATATCTATATATTATATATAAATCTATATTATGTATGATATATATTAATATACATATTACTCTTGTGTTAAATGTCTTGATTAATTGCAAAACTTTGAAAACTTTCCCTTCGGTAACTGAAGCAATGCTACTCTCACCTCTTATGTTCAGTTTTGTACTGAAAAACTAGATAAGCATGGCTTCTTTTAAAAATAAAAAAATAAGCCCTCCAGTGTGGCTCAGCAGTTGAGCATCAACCTATGATTCAGGAGATCGAGGTTCGATTCCCGGTCAGGGCACATGCCTGGGTTGCGGGCTCGATCGCCAAGTGGGGGTGTGCAGGAGGCAGCCGATCAATGACTCTCTCATCATTGATGCTTCTATCTCGCTCTCTCTCCCTCTCCCTTCCTCTCTCTGAAATGAATAAAGACTTTTTTTTTTTAATTTTAAAAAAGAAAGAAGAAAAAGGTATAAAGGTTGTGAAAAAAAGAAACAAAACATTATTGTTTGTAGATTATATAACTGTGAATGTGGAAAGTTAAAAAATCTATACCAAAAAGTCATTAAAATCAATAGGAGCCTTTACAAGATTATTGGATACAAAAAACATACAAAATCATTTGCCTTTCTATATACGAGCCACAAATAATTAAAAATTTAAAACTAAAATATCAAAAAATAACTAGAATTAATTATAATAACACACCTCTACAAAGAATAGTATTAACATTATCAAGACATTAAATAGACCTAAATAAATAGTTAGAGATAACCAAAATCTTAAAACTTTTAGGAGATAGTACAGGAGAAGATCTTCATGACCTTGGTAGAGAGAAGCTTTAAAAAAATAACAATATGTTACTATAAAAGAAAAGATTATTAAAGGTGATTACATTAAATTAAAAATATGTATTTATCTAGTACCATAAAGAGAGTGAAAATAGGAGGCTCAACAACTGGGAGAAGATATTTGTGAGATATCTAAGTGACTAAGTTCTACTATCCCAAATACCTGTAGACTCTTGTTAATTTATAATGAGAATTATAACCACCAGATTGTCCAAAATCAAAAGCCTGCACCAAATGTTGATGAAAACATGGAGCAAAGGGATTTATCTTATCCTATTGATGGAAGTGGAAAATGCTACAAGTCTTTGGCAAACTCCTGCACAGTAAAATTTAAGATACGCATCCTGTGGCCTAAGAGAACCACTCCTAGATAATTACTCTAGAGAAACTTTCACAGATGGTCCAGGAGACATGTGTAAGAGTGTTCACTGCCTCACTGCTTGTGAAAGTTCCAAACTGGAAACAGCCCAAGGTCAATCCACAGCAGAAGGGATAAATAAATTGTGACACCTTTATTCAATGGGATACAACAAAGCAATGAAAAACTAAAAACATAGATAAATTCCATAAACAGAATGCTGAACAAGGAAAGCCAGGCTCAAAATACTGTCCAATGGTATAGTACGGTATATTCCATTCATACCAATTTTCAAACCTAGGCAAAAAGAAATTATATTTCTTACAGATGCATTCACATATGGTAAGACTATGAAGGAGAGCACAGATACCATGATGACAAAAGCCAGGCGTGGCTTACCTTTGGAGCTATAAGCCCCTTGAGGGCAGGAGTCCAGTCTTTTCATGTTTATCCTCAGCATCTAGCACAGGCCAGACACACAGTTGGCACCTGACCAATTTTTATTTTAATGAGATGCTATAGTATCTACAATATTAATCATTAAAAGTTGTTAAACACCCTGTGGTATGTCTCCATTCCAGGCTATAGTTCCAGACAGGGGATCACAAAATAACCCTTGCTGGTCACAGCACCCTCGTGCAGTTTTTGCTGAGAGCTCCTGTAGGCAGCAGTGTATTTTAGGCAATGGTTGTTAAAAAAAGACCCACAGATCTTCCCTGTATCATGAAGAGGAAACAGTGGAAAAAAGAAAAAAGAGAGAGAAAGACTATGACAAAGAGTATAGGGCATTAATGTATTAAAGATTAAATGTATTGCGTCTCTTGAAAATGAATTGCTTTTAACAGGGGTCTTATATTCTTTAACCAAGCACTCACCAAAGAAGGTTTGCATGAGTTAATTTGGCCAAGGAGGAGGGAAGAGAGGAGAGATTTACTGGATATCCCAAATCTTACCATTTCTACTTACCTCTACTGCTTGCTGCTTTCTGCTTCTAGAAGGAAACATCAGGAGAGGCTGTGAAACTTGTGTTGGATTTTGATAATGAGGGCCTGGGATCAAGAAACCTGAGAAAGGTGCCCTGGCCGGGTGGCTCAGTTGGTTGGAGGGTCATCCCGTACACCAAAAGGTTGCAGGTTCAGTTCTCGGTTGGGGCACATGACTATGTTGGGGTTAGATCCTTGGTCTGGGCATGTGCGGGGAGGCATCTGATCAATGTCTCTCTCACACATAGATGTTTTTCTCTCTTTCTCCCTGCCTCTCCCTCTAAAATCAATGAAAGCATATCCTCCAGCGAGGATTTAAAAAAAAGCTGAGAGGGGAGGGAGGAACATCACCCATGGAAGCAGATCGTCATCTGACAAGATAGTGTGTTTTGGAAGTAGGACTCCAGACTGAAGAGGCACAGCATCCTTAGAGGAGCCTGGAGTTGAGGGATCTGGGTGTGCTGGCCAGAGTGGCAGGCAGACATGGCCTCTGGCTATGGGAGGTGATTCAAGAGGCCTTCCATAGGGGCTCAGATGGATTGAATTGCCAGTTATTGGGTGTATGTTTATTTCCCTAGCATCAGGAGCTTGTAGGAGAGTATTGGTTAAATATTCCTGCCTATTGCCAGCTGCTGCCCACAGGGAAATAAGCAAAGAGCTACAAGTCATTAGGGTTTAGAAGAGGAGTGACACTGCCTGAGGCCACTCTGGTGATGGCAGTGGTGACTTGCCAGGAGTCTCCAAGGAGAAACTGAACATCAGAAAGCAGGAATCAGGGCTCCAAGCCAGCCTCCCCTACCCTCCCACTGCCCACGTGACAGGCCCTGCTTGGTTTTATTAAGGGAGTCTGCAGGTTCTGCTTTGCCTGGGCAGCTGACTTGGGGCCAGCACAGGGTGACAGAGGGGCTCTGTTTTTCACTAGGAGACCGCATTTCCTCAGGAAGCAGGAAAGTGTTGGAGTAAGTTGCACAGTGGGTGGTCACAAAACAGGACAGATGGGGCTTGTAAAAACCTCTTTTCCAAATATATCTCAAAGGGTATTTGAGACAACTGTCAGTGGCTCCACAGGACACGGGTGTGGAGACACAGGGTGAGAACTGTCTAAAAAGCCAACTTCTCTCCAGAGGCCTAATTTGTCACTCTCAGGTCAGGAGCAAGTGTGGGCATGTTCCTGATTTAGTCTCTGCCTTGTCACTTTCCCAGGGAGTTTCCAGGTCCAGCAGCTCCTGCTCTGTGTTTTCATAGCTGTGTGCTCTGTTGCTGTCACCAGTTCATAGAAGAGAGACTTCAAACATAGACAGGACTCCCCAAAGGACAGGGAGTGAGCTCAGTCCCCAAGTGAGGTTGTAGAGGCAACAAACAAACAACTCAGGTAGGGAACCCAGGGACAGGGCCTTTTGTAGCCTAGGCTGGCTCAGAAGAAGAGCCCTTCCCTACCAGACTCCAAGACTCCAGACTCCAGGGGCCAATGTCAGGAGCAGCATGTAATCAAAGCTATGAAAAGAAGATCATCTTTGCCTGCCAGTTTTAATTAAATTATGGGGAAATAATGATTAACCAGAGGCCAAGACAGCTCCTTAAAATACCAAGGTGAGCGTCCACCTGCCATGTGAAGATATGTTGCTGTTGTCACAGCAGAAACAAAGGCTTAGCAGGTGTGGCTCCCTGTTTACAGATCCTAATTCACCTGCCAGTAGGGTTTTCAGTCCAAGAAAGAACAGTGAGGAGTTGAGATTCTAGTCCTGGAACATTGCTGTAGGCACTGCCTCTCCAACTACATCTCATCCAACTGCTGAGCGGGGTTTTAGGGAAATGAATGGTCATAGTCTTGAAACCATTGTAATTAGCTAGTTAGTAACAATAGGAAAGGAGCAAAGTGGAAAGCCAGACATTACAAGCATGACATCTGGGCAGCTTCACCAGGAAGCTGCAACTTTACACTCTCCAGGGAACCACTGGCCCATTCCCTGCAGAATCACTGAGGGAAGGGGTCCAACAAAGTAGAGAGAGAGCCATACACAGTGAAGCTGGGATGATATAAGGAAAGTACCTGCCTGTTAGTCAAGCCTGGGGAACCATGGATTTTCTAGAGTAGGCAGAGCCATAGCAAGCCCATGAAAATTTGGGAATACATAATCCCACAGACAGAAGAACCCTCTCTCTCAGCTCATGAGGCTCTCTTATTCCTGTTTATTTGCTCCTGCCTGTGTTCCCTCCAAACCATGTGGCCATTCAGACCCCACATGCAATGGACTATTGGACTGCAACAGGGAACACAAATTAAGTTAGCCTGATGCTGGACTGGACACGGCTCCAACATGGAGCAAAAACTCTGGGCACTGGTTCTGGTTCTAGCTCTGCTGACGCCACAGCTACACTTCTTCTTTGGGAGGGTGAAGGGAAATGGGACCTTGGAAACTCAGGGGTTTGATTTCACAGAAATAAAGCTTCCTACAATATTGCATCCTCCTGTGTGAGTCTCAGAAAATTCTTTTTCTTGGGATATAGCAAGAAGCCTACTCCCACAAGCAACCAGCGGGGACAAGGATCTCTCCCCACCAATAACAGTCTTATAAATTCAAAAATATCCAAAGTGGCATATTGTTTTGAGGCCTGCCATTGCAATCTGCTTAAACCCTGGGTGTATTTCCACCTGGGACATTTACACAGCAAGATAGGGATTGGTTGGGGGAAGGTGGAAGCCTTTCCTGGCAGTGTTGAAGAGACAAGAGTGGGATAGAATGGAGTGGGTGTTGAGAAAGCCCATGAGGCAACTTAACTCAACTCATGCCAACCCTACCTCCAGATCACATCTACTCCTGGGAGAGTGGAGATGGCCCCAGCTGGTGTGAAAACTCCAAATGTCACGCCTCTCCAAAGACTAAAGAGGAAAGCATGCTTCTGTGGATGAGAAGTGAGCTTGAGAGAGGCACGGAATTTTCACTTCTAATAAAATAAAATGGACTGCCAATTTTATTTATAAAAATGAACTGAAAAAAGAAGAATTTGGTAGTTATCACCAATGGAACAAGGTCCTATAGCTCTCATACAGCAGGGCACATGTCTTGTAAAAATTGATAACTCAAAAAAAGATATAAGAATAATGGACAAGCTGTGCTCCTGTGGTCTGGACAGAAATCTCCAAATTAAACTGGTTAGATGCTGGCCATGCTTGAGGAAGTGTCTGATTTGGCCATTTCCACCCAAGCCCCTGATGGTAGTCCATTGGGAATACATTCTCTGCCACTGTGCTCAGACTGTGGGATGCCGAGCAGGCCATCAGATATCTCCATTTGCCAAGTGCCTCCTGGTCTGGCCTGGCAGAGTAGTCTTTGACATGCACGTTGCCAAGCTCTAGGCTCTCCGCCCTCCAAATTGTGGAGCCCTGCCTAGCCTCGTGTCCAGGACTCTCTCCATGCCATTTGGCAGCTTGGAAACAAATGGAAATACACAAATCGGCAGTATGGGCATCTGGCCTCCTCTTCTACCTAAGAGGTTATGGTTAATGTGGGTCACTCCAAAGGAAGCCCTTCTTATTGGAAGGTTATTTTGCCTTTTGAAAGAAATTTAAAATTAAGGAGACTGAATCACAAGTGTGTTATATGATGTAGTAAGATGACCATTGATTAAGTATTGAAGAGAGAATCACATCTCAGATATGGCAATGCTTGACTTATATACACAAAACCTCCAAAGAACTTTGAGCTCCCAGAGAACTTAATCCCTTTAGCCTTAAAATACTCACCCATGCACATATGCACACACAAACTATTTTTTCCAGGATGTGCAAGCCTTATAAAAACTGAGATTTGATTCACTGATGTAGAAATAAACATGACTCTGTCCTGCTTCCTAACAGAGTACCCCATGTGAAAATAACTTCAATGGGAACAATAAAGGCATTGTGGTTTGTTCTTGTAGGTTAATCTTCTGGGTCTCACAGGGAGCTTACCCTACCTGGACTCTTACCCTACTTGGGAGACAGAGCCAGTGATCATCTTACACAAAACCCCCCTTCTGGGAATGGCTGGAACATCTCTCAGCAGGCTGGAGAGCAAATCACAAGTCTCAGCTTGTAGGATGGTTCTCAATTGAATTCAGCAAGTATTTACCAAGCTCCTTGCTGTGCCCCAGGCCTGAGCTAGGCTAAGCCATGCACGGGATAAAACAGAGACGAGCCACCTCCTTCCCAACCCCCCACCCTTGGTCAGGATGGACTGATGGCTCCAGCCAGAGAGGAGGATGAACCAGGCTGCAGGAAATGTTTCCTGACCTCAGCAGCCTCGGGCTTTGGGAGGTATCAGTCTTTAGGGTTTGTTTCCACAAGTGAGGACTACCCAGTATGCACCCAGAGTCCACGGCAAGTTATATCAGAGGTCCTTCAAAGAAAAGGAGTCAAGCTTGTAGCTGGGCATCTGGAGAGGGGATGTTAACAATGCAATCAGTTACCCAGCCCTCAGTGGCCAAGCCAGCACAGCCCCTGAACCCACTGACTCACCCATGTTTCATTTCCAGAGGGCAATTGCTTTGCAGTGATAATAGCCCCAGGGATCCCAGCCCTCTTCGCTGTCATAGTGCACGATTTCATTTGTGATAAAGAACTCGAGCTCCGGAATATATATGTTTGGGATTAAATTCTGGCTCGGACACTTAAACTTCTGAACTTCCATTTACATACCTATAAAGGGGACAATAGTAATAATACCTCCTTGATGATGTGATGACCAATGAGATCATTTAAGTCAAGGAAACACACAAGAAGCGTTCAGTGTATGTTATCTCTTGTTTCATTCATTTCCTCAACAAATATATATTAAATGCCTACTAAGTCTGGATCGAGCCTTGTGCTCTGGGCCTCACAGAAATAAACCCAACAGAATCACTGTCCTGTGGGAGCTTATAAAGAGATGTGTGAAGAGAAGACAATTATAGCACAGGGAGCAAATGCTACCAGAGAGGAAGCCAGGAGGTTGTTGGAACAGGAAGGAAGTTCACCTCAGTCTGGGAACCGGTAAAGCTTTTTGAAGGGTTTGACTCCTGATTTGCCTTAAAAGGGGAATAGAAAGTAACTAGCTGAAAACGGAGATGGGGAATCAGAAGGACATTTTAGAAAGAGGATCCCATTTGAACAAAAGTAAGTGGTGGGCAAGAAAGGCAGTGTTTGGAGAGAAACAATAATTGGCTCCAGGCTGTGGAATAGTAAACATGGAGTGGGGATGTGAGAGCCGGGAGGGGCTGGAGCTCCACAGGAGACATACAATGGCTTAGATGCTCTCTTAGGGTCACTGGGGAGTCAGAAGAGGGATCTGCATTCTAGAAGGTTTCCACTGGCAATGGTGTCAAGCCCCCACCAAGGAGAGGTGGCCCATGGAAGCTGACTAATAAGAATCTTTGGCAGTAACCCAGGGCAGAGATGATGGGGGCAGTACTGAGGGCAGTGGGGGCCAGTAAAACTGACAGGACTCAGGTTGGTTGGATATAGACTCTGAAGGGAGAAAGCCAACGCAGGCTTCCAGCCTGGGAAGCTGGGTGGATGATGGTGCCCGTGTCTAAATCAGAGGAGGGGTAAGAGGGTAAGGAGCTTGGATCTGGGCCAAGTTGGTTTGGGCTCATTTAAAGACCAGAATTGGAGAAGTCATGAGGAAGGGTGAGGTGACCATGGTGATGGGGACTGAAGGGGATGACAGGGCAAACAGAGCACTGGTGAACGAGGAGCTGAAGTCTGACTTCTCTTGTCCCCTGCAGCATGCCTCGCCCTCTGCCACACCTCCCAGGCCCCAGCTGTGCGACTGTCTGTAGCAGTGTGAAAGTAGCACGACCTTTCTACTCCCGGCAGGTGACTCTGGTGCCATGAAAACAACTCCTTCTATGGCCCTCTCACCTCCTGCCCCTGCCTTCAAATGCACCTGCCTTCTCTCTGCTCCTAGAGGCTGACCTTTCTAAAACACTATGAATCCAGGTTACTTCCTAGCTTAATAATCTGCAATGGCTCCTCACTGCCTATTCAAGCAAATCTCTTCAGCATGGTGGTTTAATAACTTTTTGTACATATAGTGCCTATATGGGCTTCAAGCAACTAAACAAACAAACAAACAAAAAGGAACAAGGTAGTCAGTTAGCTACCTGCATTGGAACAGGTAGAGATGATCTCAGAATCCTTTAGTATCTTCAGTCCCTCCAGTCTATTGGGCAATACCTTAGCCCCAAATATTGCCAAGCCCTAGAGTGTCCAAGTATTTACAAAATGAGAAGATTCTTTTTAGGTTCTAAATATATTCTTCTAGGAGTTCTGAGCATGAGGTTTCTCCCTCCAAGATCTCAAAGTCTGGTGAGGAAACAGAAAATTTAAATGGGAAATCATAACAAAAATATACAGGAATCTTTGTGAGCACTGGCAAGAGGGGGCAGTTAATCCAGGACAGGAGAAATCAGTCCCCAGCCTCTTACAGATGGAAATACCTGAACTGAGACCTGTGGTATGAGTTAGCCAGGTGAAGAGGGTAAAGTGGGTGGGGACTTCAATGTCCTAGACAAAAGAAACTGCATCTACAAAAGCCTGGAAGTAAAAACTCATGACAAATTTTGGAGATGGCAAGTGGTTCAGAAAAACTGAACCTCGAATCTGGGGATCAGGTGGGAAGCAGTGAGAGGCTCAGTTCTGGAGTGACTCATATAGTGATAGTAATGCGTGGTAGTACTGAGCACTTTAGACCTTCCCCTGAGGTCAGTGCGGAGAAATGGGAGAGTGACATCAGTAGATATGCATTTTATCTGGGAAAAAAGGGACAGCATAACCAATAGAAGGCTACAGCCAGACAAGAGATTGAACTCCTGAAGAGGCAGCAGGAATGGGAAAGTGGGGGGCAGGGATTTGAGAAATATTTAAAAGGTAGACATGTGAGTTGTTGGTAATTGATTGGTGTGGGAGGTTAGGAGTAGGAAGGAATCAAGGGTGATCTATCAGGCTCTGATCCCAGTGACAGAGTGATTCCATTGACTGAGTGGAAAATACCCAAGAGGAGGCACCAGTGTGGGGCAGGGACATAGGAAAATATGCCATTTATTGAGCACTTACTATATGCCAGGCATTAAGATCAATGCTCTTCATGTTATTACCTCCTTGTGTCCCCACTACATCATTAGAAATTGGGTAATATCATTATGCCTAGCTCATAAATAAGATACTGAGGTGCAGAGATATTAAGCAATTTTTCCACTGTCTCACAACTCATGAGTGGCTGAGCCAAAATCAAGACATAGGATTAGGTAGAAATCAACAATATTGTTGAGTTTGAATTGCTAATGAGACATGCATATGGAGCTATTGGACAGGGAGTCAGAGTGCAGATTTCGGGAGAGAAATCCACCCCCTTAACTTGGAGGTCAACTGAAAAAAGGGTTTCAAGAAAAAGGGGGCGATTGGCAATGCAAATGCTGCTGAGACATGAAGACAAAGCCTGAGACTAGATTATTGGATCTGGCAACATGGAGGGTATTGATCTCAGCAAGAGTGAATCAGTAAAGTGGTGAAGACAAAAAGCTATTTAGAGTGGGCTCAAAAAAAAACTGGAGGTAAGATAGTGGAGACAGTGAATATTTACTCTTTCAAAGAGCTTTGCTGTAAAAGGGAGCAAAGAAATAAGGCAACAGAGAGGAATATGGGTTAAGGAAGATTTTGTGGTAAGATCACAGCATTCTTGCATGCTGATAAGAATGAATTGACAGAGAAGGAAATTTTGGTGTCATAAGAAAGAGAAAGTAAAAAACTAGAAGGGAAAAGCTCTTGAGGAAGCCAGTGTACAGGTGGAATGGTTGGCCTTGGACAGGGGCAGGAGAAGTGTGTTCATTGTTATAAGGTATAAGTGTGTTCATTGTTATAAGGGGAAAAGCAGAGCATTTGGACTCAAATGAATGTAGGCTGATGGAAGGTCTGATGGGAAATGGAGGCATTTGCTTCTTATTTCTTCTATTTTATTAGTGAAAAAAAGCAAGATTACAAGCTGAGAGTCTGGAGATGCTGAGAGTTTGAGAAAAGAGAAGTACAAAACAGTTGTCTCAATCTGGGGACCCACTTGAGATCTGTGATGATAAATTTAAAAGGAAACCAAATGTTTTTCTCCAGTCATGTTTAGCTTCTTAAATGCAGGTGTAGAATGGGTAGGAAGTTAGCTTTAATCAACAGAATTTGGATTTTTTCAGGAAAGTACAATGAAAGGAAAGAGAAAGAATGGTGTACTGAAGAAAGTAAAGAGAGATGAAATATATGTTTGAAAATAAGGGGAGCCAGGTGATGGGTAATGAAACTGTCAGGCCCCAATGTTAGAATCCCAGGGGGTCCAAGAATTGCTAGAGTGAATGCACATGCGCATACACACACACACACACACACACACACACATGCACACACACACACACACCAGATTGGAAAGCTGGAAGTGGTCAGGGTCTACTGTGCTTTAAGTTAAGACTTTCCGGTTGCAGTAATTACTAATGAGAAGACCTTAGGTGTGCTCATGGGAGAGGGTGACTGAGATGGCAGGGAGGAAGATATCATTGGAGATGAGACATTTAAGAAAACGAGAGGTCAGGAAGTTGGATGCTTCATTTAATGAACGCCAAAACCACCAGAGATGGTGGCAGGAGTAGTGGAGGAGAGAGCCAGGTGTAAAAATCTTTGATGACTATTACCTGAAGAGTGAGTGGAAGGTCAATGGACAGTGTTAGAAGGTATGTAATACAATGGTATGCAAGTCAAACAGGGTGGAGACTTGTCTAGGAAGAAATGATCATCAGAAATTGGCAATGAGGAGCAAGAAGGACATCTACCTCAAGTCTAGGCTCTGAAGAAGAAAGGACAACCTCCACTCGAAAAAGCTACTGAGGAAGCCATGTCCTTGGGGGAAAACTAGGAATCAGTGTGAGCAAGAGAGTGGAGGCATCATTCAGAGAGGTCTATGCCTTCCCAAAGGCACAGGGAAGTGTGGAGGAGGTTGGCCGATGGGGAGTGTGTCACCTAGGGCTGACAGAGCTGTGTGGATGAGGTAAGAGACCCAGAGACTGAGACTCACACTGATAGAAGTCCTGATGAGATTAATCTTGATTGTCCCTTGGGACTCTCAGCCAGGTCATAAGTTCTCTTGGGGGTGTACTAAACTAGAGGTGCCCACAGACATCCAGGGCATTGAGGTGCAGTAGGTGGTGAGAGCTACAGGTCTGAGACAAAAAATAGAGGGCCCCACTGGTGACACAGGTGGGGAGTTGTCAGCCTGTAGATGGTTGTCAAAGTCATGGGAATGTGTGAGACCAGCCAAGGGTGGGGACACTGTGAGATGAGAAGAAGACCTAGCACAAAATTTCCAGCAACACCAACATTAAGAGGAGAGATTAGAAAAGTCACTCAGGAGACAGAGGAAATGGAGGAAAATCCAAAGGGTGTGGGGCCCCAGAGGCTGAAGGAAGACGCCTTGGCAAATGCAGCAGGCAGGGCAGCCAAGGTAAGGACAGAAAACTCTCCACTGGATTTAGCAAGTCACTGGTGCCCTCGCCACAGCATTAGCTCCACGGAGGAGGAAACTGGGCTGCTGCAGGGTGGAGCTTGAGCGGGGACAGGTGGAGAAATTCCTCCCTTCTGTGCCACTTCCTAGGGGCTGCAGCACCTTCGACAACCTTCTTGACCCTTCTGAACCTTTGTTTTTCAACCTGGAAATAGGGATATTAATACTAATCTTCTGGGGTTATTGTAATTAAGTAAGATTAGGTAAAACAGTGCATTTGACAAAGAGTAGGTATATAATAAATGGCAACTATAGTAAACACCACACATAGAATAAAGTAAGAATAGGATATGGGGTTAAAGATTAATTTTTGTTTTTTTAACTAAATGATCTAGATTCACTGGAGCATTAGAAATAGTTGTAGAAAGTGAAGAAAACAGCCCCTTGTGGAAATGAACCTACGACCTTGGCTGTATCAGCTCTGGTTATAAAGAACAGAGCTGGCTTGAAAAATCCTCAAATGCATTTGGAGACTCCGCTAGGGCTGCCAGAAAGTGTGGCTGTTCAGAAACCTTGGGAAATGCCATCCACAGCTTCAATAGCTTTATCACTCCAGCTCTAAGATGCTTTCTGGAATGAAATGTTGTTGATTATACAGCCAGGCTATGATTTTCTGATTTGTGCAACAGTATCTCTCAGGAAAGAAGATAGATTGTCATGCATTGGATTCCTAATCCAATGCCTAATTTTGTCCAAGCTGTCAGTCTTGATGTGTTACCTGAAGGGAAACCTTCGATTTCTGAAAAATGAGTATTATAGAGTTTTCTATGACCCAGAGAGACTTGTGCAGCAGACGCAAGCCAGGCAGGATGGATCGTTGCCAGGTGTCTTAAGATGCTGAATATAGAAAACAGCAAATGCTGATCCTGACCCACTGTCACCCTGTGTCCGGTGGCCCCTCATCTTTAGCAAACTCTATTTCTGAAAATATAAATTAGGACCAGAAATGAATAACAAGCAAATAAAGTACAGAAGGGTTGTTTTGCACATAAGTGTCACTGGGATATTTTTGGTCTTAGCTAAAGAGTCTGTGGGAGAACCATCCAAATTCAGCCACCTCTCCAGACCTGGGGGAAGAGGAAGGGTGGGGTAAGAGGCACAAGGGTAGCTTAAGATGAGTTGCCAGGAAACACACTCACCCATAATTTTCAAATTTAACTCAGCTTACCTCCTCTAGGAAGTCCTTCCTGATATCCTCGGGCTGAGGGGAGTCTTCTTGGAGCCCCCACGGTCTCCAGTGCTCAAACTCTCGAAGCTCTTGTTACTGAAGGCCTCAGATGACCCTACAGGAGTGGGTGAACACGCTTCAATCTGGTGGGTGAGAGCTACTTGAAGCTGTAGTCCCTGACTTTCACAAGGAATTGAGGAAGCACCAACGGTCCATGTTGACAGCGGTGGGGAAGGGGCCATTGGAAGATTAAGGAAAATTAAGGAAAATCTTAGCAATTGGCACAGTACCTGAATATTATAAAAACTCAGAAAGAGTTTGTTGAAATTTAATTGGACTGGTTTTATTGGTGGTCTGAATCATCTCTTGCCCCTCGGTTCTTTGAGCTCACACCCCTGTGTGTGTATTTCCCTTCCTATTGTGGCCTTCTGCCCACTGTTTTGAGAAGTTCTGGAGGGAGACAGAACAGATTGAATTGTTATCAATCAGAAATGGTCTTATAAAGAGGTGCGAGATTCTAAACTGCTCTCCAAAACAAGGTTATGATTTTTGAGAGGAAAGATGAGGAAGGGCATTGTAAGTAGTAAAAGAAGTCTGAGTAAACGGTGAGAGTAAGTTCTAGGCAGAGATCTAATATGACTGCTGTATGAGGGACGAGTTGGAATGGAAAGAAACCTAGGACCATATTCTGGGAGGTCTTGAATACCAGCTGCAGGACTTTGAATATAGTTAGGCAGGCAATGGGAGCCACAGAAGGTTCTGGAGCACAGAATTCTGGCAAAGTTGTTACTTACAAGGCATGGCTGCCCAAGTTTGCATTGAAATGATAACTTTCTTAAGTAGCCATTGTTCAAATCCTAAGAAGTTTTAAGAATAATCACCGTTTGTTGAAAAATATTATTGATACATATGGGTCTTTTTAATAGATAATATAAATAAGGTCATCTGGATATATTTTCTAGTATGAGGAGTGCATTTATTTGACAAATTTGTAATTGAATCACTACTGCATGTATCACACCGCACGAGGCACCATGAGGATACAAAGATGTGTGGAGTCAGATTCCTGCCCTCCAGAAGCTTAACGCTAAGAGGAAAGAGGAAGTAATGAAAATATACTGTACAAATATCCAGTTGAGTCAAGATTCATGTGGTCATAAGTTGTAGCAACCTACTCAGATTAGCTAGAAACTGTTATAGACATAATCCATGGAAATGTTCATGACAAGGATACAGGTGTGACTTAGGGACCCAGGTGAGGGCAGAGCAGCTGGACCTCTCTGAGGGCTGGCGTGGAAGCCTGGAAGCAGCTCCCCCTGTCCCCCCGACTGCATCATCCCTCCCTTGCCAACCAACCCTCTCTGCAGCACAGGTCATGGCTGCCCCACATGCCTTGGTTCCAGCCACAGCTCAAAACACTGCTTGAAATCAGTGCCTCTCAGGCCCAGGAGAGTTCCCAGCACAGAGAGCCCCAGTGGCCTGCCCAGGGTCAGCTGTCCAGCCTGGTTCAATCAACTGTGGGGAGAATAGGTGGAGACAGGCCATGTGGTGCAACCAGCTCCAGGACACCGCCCCTGTGGCTGTGGGGCGACACTCCGTCCAAATAGGAGGCAATTGTGAGGTGGACAGACATGTTAAATGTAGCTCCTTTGCCAGTAAGGTCTCAGGAACGTGGAGGGCAAGTGGTCTGGAGGTTGGATGAGCAGATTACTCACAGCTGTTAGTGCTCGGAGCTTCCTGCCTTCAAGGATCCAGGACCACCAGACACGTGGGAGGGATCCATCCTAAATGAAGGGAGAGCACCCACTGGCAAGGACAGACTGGGAAGAAGAGAATAGATACCACATCTAGCGGGTGTTGTTTTATCTTTTCTTAAAAGACTAAAATATTGTCCTGTTCACATGTGATCTGCTAATTTCCGCAAATAAAGTAAAATTAAAAGAGGCTAAAACCATGCAATGACTTCATGATTTATAGACTTTAACACCAGGCTCTTTGCACCCTGCCCCTGGGGAAAAGATAAAAAAGAACAGAGACAGCTTGAGCAGGTTTCTCACTCAAGATGCCCTGTCTAGCACATTCCCTGGAGATGATCATGCCTGGGGCTGAGATGGCTGCAGAGTGGGCCCTGCAGGGGCAGCCAGTCCCTAGGGTCTTTGTGGGATGGGAGAGTCAGGTCTTGTTCTTCCCAGGAGCAGTCCCATGCTCAGTAGAACAGCTTCTGTCCAGAAGACTAATAGCAGGGCCCGTGAGGATGTGGAGCAGCTCGAACTCTCAGGCCTGGCTGGTGGAATGTAAAATGCTACAGTGATTTTGAAGAATAGCTTGGCGATGTCGTCTAGTTAGATATAAGTCTACACTAAGACTCAGAAATTCCTCTCTTAGGTATCTACCAAAGAGATGTGAAAACCAATGTCCACCAAAAGACTTCAACAATAATGTTCATACTGACCTTTTATATAATATGCAAAAATTGGGAACAATTTAAATGTCTATCAACAGGTAAATAGAAAAACAAACCTACTCAGCAATAAAGAGGAATGAAATGCTAAAATTTGCAACAATAGTGATGAATCTAAAAGGAGAATGAAAATCTACAAATATAAGAATATTGATGGTCTAATTCTATTTATATGAAGTTCTAAGTCACAAAAACTAATATATCATATTAGTAAATAGAAGATAATCATGGTGGTGGGTGGGATTGACAGAAAGGCCTAAGGAAAATTTCTGGGATGGTAAAAATATTCTATGTTTAAGGTTGCCTTAGCTAGTTTTGGATTTTTATTCTTCTATATAAATTATTGAGATATAATTTTACATGTAAGAAACTTGGAAATATTGTAAGATTCAGTTAAATGGATTTTGAAAATTACATATAATTTTTGATGTATGCAAGTTATACCTCAATAGTCCCTATGGAAGATAAAAATCTATAGTTAAAAAGGACAGCCTTAAAAAAGAAGAGGTGTGAGGAGAAACTCGCTTTATCAAATAATAAAATATAAATCCATAGTAATAAAACCAGTCTGGTATTGTTCTACAAACAGACTATGAAATAGAGAGCCACGACAGACCCATTACCATACCTCTGATATGATAAAATAACACTATAAATCAAAGGAAATATTGTTTAATAACAGTGTTGAAAAACTGGAACCCAATAAAAATAAAGTTGGATTCACCTATTATCTCTTTATTCCAAATGGATGAAAGATCTAAACATATACGATAAACATCTGAAATGACCAGGATAAAATGTAGACTATTGCTGTGACATAGAGGTAGAAAAAACAATTCCTAAACAATACTTGCAAAACACAAACCACATAGCAAAGATTATATGGATTTGATCACATCAAAATTATTTTTCAATTCAATGAAAGACATTTTGGAAAGAGTTAATAGATGACAGAATGAAAAAATGTATTTGTGGCATTTGATATCAACAAAGAATTCATTATTTAGAATATACAAAAATACATGGAGACAGCAACCTCAAATTAAAAATGTTCAAAGGATATGATTTATAGAAAAGGAAACTCAAAGGGCTAATAAGCATATGAAGAGATGCTCAAACTCATTAGTAGACAGAGAAATGCTAATTAACAAAGAACCATTTCTTTATATTTATTAGACTGTTAAAATTCAAAAACTGGATAAGACCAAGTGCTGGAGGGGATGTGGGGTATGGAAATTTCCATGTACTGCTGGTGGGAGTGGTACAGCCATTCTGGAAAGGTCTGATGAGCATTTAGTCAAATTTAATATACAAATACCTATCACCTAGCTACACTGCTCCTCCGGTACATATCCCAAGAAATTCTCACACAGTCAAGGGCACAAGTGTGAGGATTTTGAGTTATTTCAGGTTGCAGGTGGTTGGAAGAGCAGTTAGGCAAATCATAATGAATGTACATCGTGGTGCATTCACTAGTCAGCAGTTAGTAGCAATGAATCAAATATGTAGATGGCCATGAGGATGGATCTGGAAATCGCAGAGCTCAGTAAAATTTAAAAAAGAATAAAATATATAACACTATTGAGGTAGATTTAAAATACATGCACACAGAAGAACAATATCCCCTTTGCAAAATGATACACATTAGACACTTTAGAATGATCGGTTGAGGGTGAAAGGAAAGGAGAATGGGCGTAGAGAATGGAAAATAAAGAAGTAAAAAAACAGAGAGACCATGCCTGGACCGTGATCACTATGGGCCACGCACTGAAGAAGGGAACTAACTCGGCCCTCTGCACCCACAGCTTTAGGCTGCTTGTGGGAAAAGAGGACAGTTACCCAGAAGGGGGACTGTGGGCTGTGAGGTCACTAGGTTACTGAGGGCCTACAGTGAACCGAGTGATTGCAAAGGAAGTGTCTTCTCTCTCTCTGTCTCTCTCTCTCTATATATATATATAGAGAGAGAGAGAGGGGGGAGAGAGAGAGAGAAACATCAATGATGAGAGTCATTGATCGGCTGCCTCCTGCACGCCCCCCACTGGGGATCAAGCCCGAAACCCCAGCATGTGCCCTGACGGGGAATCGAACCAAGATCTCTGGGATCCTAGGTCGATGCTCAACTGCTGAGCCACACCCAGCCGGGCTCTTGATTTTTTTTTTTTTAAAGAAATTGAAGTTCAAAGAAGCCAGACAACTCCACCCAAGGTCACAGTTTGTTAGCAGCAGTGCCAGATCAGACTGAACGACTACTTCGCGGGCCCAAGTCACCAAGGTCCCTCACCTGGACTGCTGCCATAACCTCCTCACTGCCCTCCCTGCTCCCACCCACGCCCTAGGTCTACTCCACACAGCAGCCAGAGAAGCCCTTTAGACATGTAAGTCAAATCTTGTCACTTGCCACCTCAAAATCCATCAAGGCTTTCCCATTCCCACGTCATTCAGAATAAAATCCAAAATACTTACGTGTCCTACAAGCCCCCAATGGCCTGGTCCCTGGTTACCTTTCCAGGCTCACCTTTCATCACTCTCCATCTGGCTCTTTCAGCTCAGCCATGTTGACCTTGCTGTTTTTTAAACTCCCCTGGGACATTCCAGCCTCAGAACTTGACACTAGCCTTTCCCCCATTTTTATATGGCATCATTCATCACTTCACTCAGGTCTCTGTTCAAATGCCACCTGCAAAGAAAGGTCTTCCCTGACACCTTCTCTAATATGCCACCATTACACATCATTTTTAATGCTTTATTCTGCTTTGTTTCTAACACTTATCCCTACCTGACAGTGTGTTACCTATATTTAGCTATAATTTGTTTTGGGTTTATTTTTGTCTCCCACAGTAGGATGATGGCAGGACACTCTCCTGAATCACACGCTCCGCACAAAACCCATGCTGAGCCCTCTTCCAATGTATGTGGATGACTGTTTGGGGGTCTGAGCCGAGAACCCGTGTTCTTCCCACTATGGCACCATCTATGGCTCCCAAAGAGAATTTGGGGAAGGAAATAGGGAGAAAATGGGAATTATAATGAAGGTCAAAGGTGGCCCTCTGCTAGGAAGCCTGTGTGAGGGTTAGAGAAAACCCCAGAATCTAATAAGGCTGAACAAAGCTGGGGCAGGAGGAGGAGCTGGCAGGCATTTAGATTTTAGGATTTTAGCCTCTCTGATCTTACCAAACTGACCAACCAGCTCCCCCACCCCCAGAGCAGCCAATGCCTGAACCTGTTCTCATGAGCCTCCTACAAAATCCCTGTCCCATGTCTAATGACAATGAGAAATCTATCCTTATAATGGGCATATATTTCCTTTGCCGCAGTATAATCCCATTTCCTCCAAGAAAAGTGCTACATAATTGAGAAATAAATAAGGGGTAAAGTGCTATGGAAATCTAGCATCATTTACACAACTCAAATAAGAGATTTCCCTGGATTGTAATTATGTGTCTCTCGTTAATCCCACCTAGCTCTCAGAATCCAGCTCTTAGGGCTGAGCTTGGCAATCAGCTTCCATAAAAATGCCACTTACCACATGTCTCTCCTAAGAGACACTATTGACAGGACCATTAAGAAGAGAGACTCCTTAATGAGAGGAGAGAAAAGTCTTTTCTGGAACAACTCATTGCCCTTCTGCTAAAAGTACATTCACTATTCATTTTCATCCCCACTAAATGATATTCGTAGGAGCCCTGGAAGAACTTGGGTCTGGCTACAAATCCCATTCTGATCTGCAAAAGGAGATAGAGCTGCTCTCCCTCCAGCACCACCTAAAATGCCGCCCTTGGGGATTCATTCCTTTGCGTTAAGCATTGTCCTCTTCAGGTGCTGCTTCTAAAATGTCAACAGCTTAAGATGATAGATACAGGTTCTAATGTCTCTACATAATGGGCTTTTGCTACTTTTTGCTGCATATATTCTTCTGATAACTGCATCCCTTCCATACGCACAAACCAGTTTTCTTGCAGTAACCCTTACTGGTCGTATCAGTTGTTGCCGCAATAATGCTGCATAACAATCAATCACAAAACTTAGTGTTCACAGAAATAAGCTTTCCTTGCTCATATGTCTGTGGATTTATCTTGTCTGGGATTGCTCACACTCCTGGGGCTCACCTGGCTCTTGCTAATCCCTGCTGTCCTCTGCAAGGGCAACTGGAATGACTTGATACTGTTCCATGTGTCTGTCATATGCCTGGATGTGTTCGCATGTTGGTGAGGGAAGTGCAGGAGAGCATGGAGACACATACAAGTCTCTTGAGGTCTGCACTCAGAAATGACACAATCTCACCTACTATCAAATAAATGCAAACTTTAACAAATACAAGGTACCTTTTACACTTATCAAACTGGAAAGATGAAGCAAATGTCGAGGCTCAGGGTTGGTGAAATGGAATGGAATGTTCTCCTCCTTGATAGAGAGAGAATCAACCAGTAAATTTCCTCATACAGTGATCTGGAAAATGTGCAGTCCCTTTCACCTGGACATAATCCTTCTGGCAGTTTATCCTAAGCAAACAGAGAAGTTTACAAAGATGGTTGGACAAGTTCATCTAGTGCAATAGGCAAAAATGGAGACAAGCTAAATGTCCAGCATTAGGAGATGGGTGAAACAAAGTATAGTACTTCCATGCAATGGAATATTATATCCTATCACATATCATCATTCTATATATCCACACATATATGGCAAGAAACATTTACTCTATAGTTAGGTAAATATCACATGTTGTATGAGTCTACTTCTGTTAAGAAACCACACATATATATGTAAATACATATTCATTGAAAAAAAAAGTTTAAATGGAAATACCAAATGCTAATTGCAATTATCTATCTATGGGTGGGGAATTATTATTTTTAATTAAATAAAAATAAAATTATTTTATTTTATTTTTGCTTGTCTATATTTTATTTTTCTACAGTGGACTTGTATTATTAATTCGTTCATTTCAAATATATTAAAATGTGTCCAGTTATCCATTCTGCGGAAGGTCTCTCTAGCTCACAATTTTTTCAAAAGTGTTTTGCCCATAGCGGACTCTAAACCCCTCGTCCCCTTGGCCTGGCACTGCTCGCCAAGGGTGGCATTACAACCATTATGCTCTCTGGCTTCATTACTGCAGAGGATTATAGCCCTGTAACTGATTCGGATATGAGAACTTTGGAGCACCAGTGGCCCCTGGTTCCCAGCTCCACCTGGAGTGAGCAGCCAGTGGTCCCATTTCCAGTTTCAGGAAACAAACTGGCCTCCTCTCTGCAAGAAGCACAGTGCACCAGGTGAGGAGTGCCTCCCTCTCAAGGATTCCTGGCCCCAGAGCAGGCTGTACCTTGGGAACAGGAGCCATGTACAGAATGCACTAAGGAACTCATTACTCAAAGGTCCCCTGTGGCAAACCATTTGCAAAGCAAGCAACCTGTTTGTAGCGTGAGTAATCACTCTAGCGTTTGAGTTTCACTCACAGGGAATGTTAACAGCATATTGTAAACATCATTCACTTTAATATTGTATTTTTCAATCCTTCATTTTCAGAGTAAAACATTCTTTCATCTGTCTCTGGTCCAAAACTTACACACACTTGAAAAAATGTATCTGGTTAGCTAATGTTTTTCAATTTGTATTTGAATGTATGGATTGGCTTTGATTTGGCCTTAAAGATTTGGCTGAACTTCTTAGACTGCTCAGTGACAGATTATTTCAGAAACACAGCTAGAATGAGCTCAGGGCAAAGATGAAATTTGAGGGTCATATGATCTTCACTGAGGTGTATCTGGGGGTGACTGGGAATGGGCTCCATAGTCCCCAAAACCTCTCTTCCCCCTCCCCGCTTCTGTCTCTGTATGTCTTAATCTATTTGGGCATCTATAACAAAAATAACATATACTGGGTGGCTCAAAAGACACATATTTTATTTCTAACAGTTCTCAAGGCTGGGAAGTCCAAGATGAAGGTAGATTCCATGTCTGGTGAGTGTCTGTTTCCTCACTGATAGCCGTGTTCACACCACAATCTTTCAAGATGGAAGGGGGGAGGGATCTCTTCGGGGTCTCTTTTACAAAGGCACTAACCCCATTCACGATGGCTTCACCCTCGTGACCTAATTACCCCCCTCAGGCCCCCACCGCCTAATATAATCACATTGGAGATTAGGTTCAATGTGAATGGGGAGGTGGCCATGGAGACACAAACATTCAGTCTATAGCTTTGTGCCTCTCTGCGTGGGATTCATGGGCCCTAGAGGCCCTCATTTTTGTCTTCTTTCCTGACCCATCAGTTTATGACAGCTGTGCATTCACACCTCTTATTAGGACTGGAGGTTTTCCATTTCTTCTTGTAATCCTGACTCTTTTTAGGCCAGCTATTAGGAGAGTAAGGTCATAATTATATTTTGATGAATTATACCTTTGTCATGCAGCATCTTACTGCTTTTCACCTTAAAACCTATTCCATCTAATAGAGCAGTTTTCTTTCAGCTAACATTTGCATAATATGCTGTTCCCATCCTTTATTGTTAACCTTTCTATATTAATTTTATTTGTGACTCTTGTAAGCAGCAAATAAATGGATTTTAAAACTTTGTTCTGATTAGGCAACATGATAGTCCCTATATTTTAATAGGTTAGTTGAATATGTTTACACCTGAGTTGCTAATATTTTTTATTGTTTAGCATGTTTCTCCTATCATTTTTTTCTCTTGTTCAAACTCCTTTTTTTCCAAAGATTTGATTATGTTTTACTTCTCTTAACTTCTCTTTTTTCCTCCGTTAGTTTGATGGTAATATCTATTTCCATTATTTTAGTGGTTGCTCAAAAAATTTTAATACAATATCTTTCATTGTAAATATTTTCTAGCAAAGTCTAAGGTTTGGGGTATCATACCCTGCTTTCTTCCTCTAAACCACATGAATTGATCTTTCCTGTTGATACTGTTTCGAATTTCAGTTCTACTTCTGTTGAGGAGGTAGGAGAGAGGAAAGGATCAGAGGGTGGCGGGTAGGTACCTGACACCAAGAATATTAATAATACTCATTCACATTTCTCTTATTTTCCATAATTAAAATCACTTTACTGTATCTTTCATGATTTTTTTTAGAATATATGTTTAGCATAAACCATTTTCAAACTACAGAAAAGTATAAGGAGAAAGTAGAAAATCGTCTCCAAATATCCGCTACTCTGAAGTAACTAGCCTGGGTGACCATCCGTTCATATATTTCTATATGCAGATATTTAGAAATAGATATATACTTATAGTTATACATTTTCATACATAAAATTTTCATAAATGGACTTACATATTTGCTTTTTATTTATTTATTTAATATATCTTTTTTATTGATTTGAGAGAGGGGGAGGGAGGGGGGAGAAGGAAAGAGAGAAACATCAATGATGAGAGAGTCACTGATCAGCCGCCTCCTGCACGCCCCCGCTGGGCATCAAGCCCGCAACCCGGGCATGTGCCCTGACCAGGAACTGAACCGCAGTATCTCCTGGATCCTAGGCTGAGGCTCCACAGCTGAGCCACGCCGGCCGGGCTGTATTTGCTTCTAAATCAAATGACGGCTTCTCTTCAATTCTTTTGGAGTTTGCTTCCCTGTCTCCTGCTCTAATACACACATCTTATGTAACCAATATATTAACAGCTCACCGAAATATTCTATCTTAGCTTTCTCCAGGTTCATTTAAGCACAGATGTATAAATGAGAAAGAAAGAGAGAGAGAGAGAGAGAGAGAGAGAGAGAGAGAGAGAGAGAGAGAGAGAGAGAGAGAGAGAGAGAAAGAAAGAAAGAAAGAAAGAAAGAAAGAAAGAAAGAAAGAAAGAAAGAAAGAAAGAAAGAAAGAAAGAAAGAAAGAAAGAAAGAAAGAAAGAAAGAGGGAGGGAGGGAGGGAGGGAGGGAGGGAGGGAGGGAGGGAGGGAGGGAGGGAGGGAGGAAGGGGGGGCAGGCAGACAAATATATAGAATTTCAGTCATTATTTAGTTTATAAAATTAGGATATATTATACTTCTGTGCAGTTTGCTTTTCCCACCTAATAATTCATCATGTAAATCCTCTATAGTCAGCTTCCATGACCTAACTCATTCTTTGCAGGTTTTTATTGTGGAAATTTTCATACATAACACAAAAGAAGTGAGGAAAGTATAATGAACTCTCAAGTACTCATCACCCAGCTTCCACAATTGTCAATATTTACATTTTGCCAATGATCTTGTCTCATTAATCCTCCCTGTGATAAGCTGAATAATGGCCCCCCAGAGACGCTTACATTCTGTCCTCTGAGAATGTTGCCTTAAGTGGCAAAAGGGACTTTGCAGATATGATTAAGTATATTGAGATGAGGAGATTATGCTGGATTATCTAGGTGGGCCCAACCTAATCTTGTGAGTCCTTAAAACAGGAGAATCTTTCTTAACTGTAGTCAGGAAGGAGATGTAACTATGTTAGAATGACTGGAGAAATGCAACCCTGCTGACTTCAAAGGTAGAGCAAGGAGGTCATGGAGCGGGGCCCCTAGAAAATGGAAAAGGCAAGGAAATGGGCCTTCCCTTAGAGCCCAGTAAAAACCATGTCAGATTGCTAACCTACAGAACTGCAAGATAATAAATGTGTGGGGTTTTTTAGGCTACTAAATTTGTAATAATTCATTACAACTACAATAAAAAACTAATAAACCTCCCTTTCTCCTCTCTCCTTCCTTCCTTCCTTCCTTCCTTCCTTCCTTCCTTCCTTCCTTCCTTCCTTCCTTCCTTCCTTCCTTCCTCCCTCCCTCCCTCCCTCCCTCCCTCCCTTCCTGGCGAGGCCTGCAGTCCCTTACAGCAAATTTCAAAGATCACATTTTATCCATAATACTTCACCATATATTTTTAACAGGCGATGATTCAAAAAATAATCACAATACCTATTACACCTCACAAAATGAATAATTGTTTAATATTATCCAATAATCTCCGTTCAGGTTTTTCTTATTATTTGAGAAAATGTCTCTTTATATTTGGTTTATTTAATTAGGTTCCAAAGAAGTCTTCAAGTTACATTCCAGTGTTAGTTCTCTTAAGTCTCTTTTAATTCATAATAGTTTTCCCTCTCCCCTTTTAACAAGCTATTATTTTGTGGAAAACAAATCTGGTCATTTGCTCAAGTAAATTTAGATTTACCACATTCTAAATTTAGGTAGCCACATCCTCAAGGTATCAATTAGCGTGTTCCTCTATTCCTTATACTCGATGTAAACTGGCAGTTAGATCTAGAGGCTTGATAAGCCTTAGTTTCAACTCTTTTTCCTTCTTGTTGCATTACAAGTGTTCTTGCCACTTTGAGTGATATTTAGGTGGATTGGTGGTTCCAGCGTTGTCAGCTTATCCATCCAGATGAGTTTCCCAAAACCCTTTCACCCTGTGATATTGGGAGTCAGTTGCCGAAATCTATTATTTCACTAACATAGTTTGAGTATCATTAAAACTCATTTGCATATATTTGATGAATTTTAATCTTCTGTAATTCTTTTTAATACTCAACTTTTCCCAACTCTAGCCAATGGGAGCAGCCCGGATTGGCTCCTGTGTTCTTTTGACATGCCCTATTAGCCATGATAGCCTCCTTTAGTATGAAATGCCATTTGCAGGCTACAACCTAAGTGACTGGGGTTAACTCATTCTTTTGAGGCCTGAATGATACTGCACAGTATGTGTGAGATGTTGTAGGTGAGTGCACCCAACTGCATTCTAGTCCTACTGGAATATATCTTCCTGCATTCATCTCCAGCCCTTCCTGGACCTACAGTTTCTCATTTGATCAGTTTTTTGGCAAGCAGGCATCTGAGAGAGATTTGGAAGCCAGAGTGTCGAAGAATTTTGCTTTGGCTGCTTCTCTCATCTCAGCTGTAGTCATGGAGGCTGTGGCATGGGAGCTGTACTGGGAATCCCAGGAACTGGTGCCCAGCTTCATGGACAGCCAGAGTGAGGGCATGGGGCAGTTATTCTGCTGCTTTAGACGACTGCTGCACTGTATCTTGGATCCAGCAATTGGAGCTGTAGCTCCCTGAATATCTAACTTTACTAGTCAGCTTTTACTAGGTTATGCTGCTTTTTAAAAAAATGTTAGTGGCTAATGACAAAGAGCAATTTCTCCTTGATGTTGCACATTGCTGTGTGTCTGATTTGACTCTACCCCTATGCCTTCATTATCCTAAGATACAGACTGATGACAGTCCCTGTCTAGGACACGCCATCCTTGTGACAGATTGCAAAGAGAGATGGTGGAACCACGCAAAGGCATTTACGGCTTTGATTTGGAAGTGGCACACATCACTCCCACTGACATTTCATTGATCGCACCAAGTCATGTGGCCAAGCTTTATGTTAATGAGATGGAGAAGTATGATGCCCTTACAAGGAAGGGGGCAAATAATTGAGAACAGTGATACAGGCTACCACTGCTGCTATCGGTTTGCACCAGAGAGGAGAGCAACCTTGGTGGACCAGTTCTGTGCTGGAGTCCTAGAAGTCGGTCCTGAAAACTCAACCTAGACCTTGCTCCCCCAGCCCTCCCAAGGATTGGGTACCTACCTGATGCCCCCTATCAACACGCTTTCTCCTCAAGTTAACCATAACGGGGTGCTGGAGCCCCAGTACAGATTCATCACGGTTTATTCATTCCGCATTGACAGGCAATCATTCTGCTTTCAGGTTGTTTCTGAAATTTTGCTACTAAATGTAATTCCGCAACAAAACTCTTTAAACCGAGCTTGAATGCTGCATCTTTATTCTATGCGATCGGTTCTGTGGGATTGTAGATCCAGAGAACATAAATGTTTTTAATCACAATAGTCATTTCTGTATTTCTTTATAAAAAAGCTAAAACAATCCCAACCTCTTTCCTACATATTTGCCAGTGATATGTAATTTAATTCTTTAATATTTGTGCCATGTGATAGGTGTTAAATGTTATTTCTCAAGCCCTTTAACTTCCATGTTTCTGACCATGAGTGAGGCCAGGCATCTCCGTTTATTTTCTTGCAAATTTATTGAGGTATAAATTACATACAATAAAATTCACCCATTGGAACTCACAACCAAATGATTTTTAGTAAATTTATAGAGTTGTGCAATCAACACCATAATCCAATTTTAAAAGTCTTTCCACACTCCAAAAAGTTTCCTCTCGCCTGTTTGTAATAATCCCTGCTCCTACCCCAGCTCCAGGCAGCCACGAATGGACTGTCACTTTAGGTTTTCTCTTTTGGGACATTTAAGAAGAATCAAATGAAATTTAGTCTTTTGTGTCTAGCTTCTTTCACTTAGCATAATATTCTCAAGGCTCACCCATGTTGTAGCATCTATCAGTAGTTTGTGCCTTTTATTGTTCAATAAAATTCTATTATATAAATATCCTACTTTTTTTATCTCTTCACCAATTGATGCACATTTGAGCTCTTATAAGTGAAGCTATGAAAATGTGTGTGCGAGTGTTTGTGTGACTATATATTTTGATTTTTCTTGATTAGCTATCTGAGTGGAATTGAAGACTCATATGGTAAGTTTACACGTAACTTTTTTTTTTTTTCCAAAGAGTCTACACTAATCTTTTCCACCAGCAAGGCAAGAGGGTTTCTATTTCTCCACACGTCCACCAGCATTTGACTTTGTCATTTTGAATTAGAACCATTCCAGTGGGTGTGCAATGGTATCCCATTGCGGTTTTAATTGCATCTCCCTAGTGATTAATGATGCTGAGCACCTTTTCATGTGCTTAGTACCCATTCATCTATTTCCTGTGGTGAAATACCTACTCAAATATTTTGCTTGCTTTTAAATTGGGTTGCTTATCTTCCTATTATTGAGTTGTAAGACTTCTTTATATTTGTATTTTGAATACAAATCCTCTACATATACATGATTTAAAATATCTTCTCCCAGCTATGATTAAGCTGCTGGTGTTCACACCCCACCCCACTGTGGTAGAACCACTTTACAACCAAGTTTAGAAGAAGGGAAAGGAGGATTATGAACAGTCCCAGGCAAGGATGTCACACACTCCCACTGTTCTTACCCAAAGCTCAGCAGCTTTTGCATAATAAACGCTTCTCAGTGTGTGATTTGCCTCTGGTCAATTCCCAGAGCTCTGAAATGGCCATTTTGACAATTTCACCCAGTTTTTTTGCTGTGTTTTGAGGAGAGGATCCTCCGATCTCTTCCCTCTTCCCTGTCTGAGGTTGGTAAGCATCACTGGCTATATTTATGACAATTTGGAGTGGGCTTTCCTTCTCATTAGCCCCAGCAAGAGCCTTGGCTGTGTTTTATTGTCTTGGATGTTGGGTCATGCGCCCATCCCCGAGTCACTCACAGTGGCCAGGGGAATGCAATGCTGTGACTGGCCAGGCCCGAGCGCCATGCCCACCCCCAGAGTCTAAGGGGAGTGGGTTCCCACAGCACCTCGCCTGAGAGTGGAGAGGCCTGGTTTTCCTGAAGTGAATTGGGGTAGTTTTCCTTGAAAGAAAGTGTGTGCTAGGTGGCAAAAACAGTCAATAATCACTATATACTCCCTTCGGAGTTGTGATTCCCTGTGTGAAGTATCACATCATCGGCGATTGGCCAACACCTGCAATGTCTACCAGCCTCAGAGAGATCCTCCCTGACCATTCAGCCTTGCTAAGTTTTTGTTTGTTTGTTTTTAATATATCTTTATTGATTTCAGAGAGAGGAAAGAAGAGGGAGAGAGAAAGAAACATCAATGATGAGAGAGTCATTGATTGAGCCCACAACTTGGGCATGTGCCCTGACCAGGAATCGAACCCCGATCGCCTGGATCCTAGGTTGATGCTCAGCCGCTGAGCCACACCTGGCCGGGCCTAAGTTCTTAATGATACCAGGCAAAGTGCCCCATGATTCAGGCACAAAACTCAGGTTTCGGATGAGAACAGATTTCAGTGCCCTCTAAGATCTCTCCCAGCCATAAACCTAAGAACCTAAAATTCTAAATTCTCATTTGTTTTACATCTTACTTTTTCTCATTTCCTTTTAGTCTCCTGTTTCTTCTTTTCAGCAATGTTCTATTCTAACATTTCTTTGCCTTCCCATTCTAAAGACCTCCCTGTACTCTCTGTTTCGGTCTGGCATTCTCTGTCTCTCTGTGTCTTTCTCTTTCTATCATCAGGATCTATTTATCAAACACCCACAACAGTCAGGAAGTGTTTTGCTACAACACTGCAAAAACAAAGATGTATTGGCTACCATCCCTTCCCTCAAGTTACAAAGGTTCTTTGCCAGAAAGAACCTTTCATTCATGGCCAATGGTGAAGCTTGATGCAAAAGTATAGCGTGGAAGTGCAACATGAGTGATGTTGGCAGTGCAGGCTGTTCATGCTCCCCAGGCTGGCCTGGTGCACAAACAGCTGAGCTGAGAGCTTCTGCAGCTCCAAGACGGCACCTGAGCCTGGGGCTTGAAATTCCTCACTTCACCTCTTCACACTCCTGAAAAATTGCTGTAACTCGAGAATCACTGGGATACTGGACGCCAGGCATTTTATAATGGAAGAGTAATTCACCCCAAAAGGTTGCTTTCTTCTCATGAACCAAAATGCAGGAGGGCAGTTTTAATGCGGCGGGAGAGGGAATCTGAGCAGGGAAGCGTGCTGGGGAGGTTGGCCCACACAGGGCTCCCCAGAGGGCACTGTGCCCCCGGAGTGGGAGGAGGCGGGGACAGAGGAAGGGTGAGGACCCAAATGGGGAGGGAACTTCCAAGTGTTGGTTCCATATACTTCACTTCTCTGCTACGGACCCCTCACAATTCTCTCCATCTATTATTCTTTGTTTAATTTCCATCTTTCTCTCTTTTCCTCTCCCACCCAACTGCCAGTTGATAGGCAGTAGTTGACATGTTATTTAGAGTTCAGCGAACTAGACAAGGCATTTCGACTTGTGTCAAAGTTTAAAAATTGTGCAATTCATGTGATCAAGTGTTGTTAATGTCACAGGTTGGTGAGTAACTGTAAAGGAAAGCAAACCTTTCATTCCATCATGGGTTCCTTGTCAACACAGTAAATTATCGCAAGGGCAAGCCAAGTGCAGAAACACCTCTTTGGGGAGGGGAAAATGGCAAGGATTATTCATGCTATGGAAATCTTAGGACTGAAAAAATAGAGCCTAGAGAAGGGAGAATCACACAGTAAGGGGGAGGAGAGGAATACCTCACCTCTGAGTGTTAAATTAGCTTACCTTCGTTAAGACATCAATCTGATGAAAATTATAAATATAGTATACTGGTTATTTAAGAGAAAAACGCTAATTTTCAAGTTTGTGCTATTTCTAGAGATTCAAATCTGCTATGCAGGAAGTGTGAGAGTGCTGATAATTAAGGAACACTATGTTAGGCAATGATAACACACCGCCTCTGGATCCCAGCTCACGGTACCTTGTAAATGTGACAAAAGTCAGATTTGATACAGCAAAAATGTCAGGAATACACATTAGCAATTCTCTTATTTCAATACAATTCAGTGATGCTTAACTTCTCGCTGCAATCTTTGTGTCAGTGTTTCATGTCATAGATAATGGGAATTCAAGATAATTATTACCAAAAAGAAAATATCAAAAAGCCAGAAGCCGAAATAATTTACAAATTGCTTCTCCTCCCACTTTCGGTCACTGACCTGCATAAATTACACAATCTGCAGTCATGAGAATGAAGGCGGTTGATTGAACTCCTCATAACCCTCAGCACTGGGAAGCATCAGAGAATGAACTCGGGACTGTCTTCACCCACCCCCCTCCCCTAAAGCCCTTTGATGGCTGCTTAGCAGCCACCCAAGCCCCAGCTTGGCTGTATTTCCAGACTTGTCTTCTTTTCATGCCCATCTCACTAAACCCTATCAAGTTTACCTACTTCTTCAACCAAAGGTCCTGTTTCAGGCCTTCCCTAGCTATTAAAGTCAGCTGCTGTCTCTGGGTCCCAGCCTTCCCCCTGGCTGCCTGAGTGAAGTTTCCAAAATGCCAATGTGGCTGTGCTCCTACCCAGCTCGGAAAGCCTGCAGGCCTTCCATCACCCCTGGCTTCAGGTTCTAGTTCTTCAGGATGCCAACATGGTCCTCGGGGATCTGCCCCTGCCCATCTCTCTGACCAGATGTTCCCCCACCCCCGCCAGCTGCACTTTCATTCCCAACCCAGGAGCACCACACCATGTAGGCGCCCACATGGCCCATGCTGCTGGCTGCGGGCCGCCGTTCACACCAGCCTCGCCCCCTCCTGCATTCGCCGGGAGAGCTGCTCTCATCCTTTGAGGCTGTGCAGGACGCGTCTCCTCCAGAGTCTTCCCTGAGCCCTCGGAGGGGAATGCATGTGCTTTCTCTGAACTTTCCCCAGCCTCCGATCTGTCACAGTATATTGTGTTCGCTTTTCCTTCAACCCCAATGGCCAGGAGGTCCCTCAGGGCACGGCTGTGCATCACTCATCTTCCTATGCCCAGCACTGAACAGCAGACTAGGGATGTTGTAGGTAGGCATCCTGTGAATTTTCTGGAATTTGAATCTGATGTGGATTTAGTTAAGTTATTGGTGAAAACTGTACAAATTCAGGTTCTGCAAGGGGAAAAATCCACTTCCTTAAATCCCTGCAATTTCTGTATTAAAGAAGCAGTGGGTTGGATTCAAGCATTTATTAAGATAATGTCATAAAATTATAAAATCATGGACTATGTACTTTTTCATAGACAATACACATTGTCCTATGTTCTAGAACTTAATTAGATAAAAGTGCCATTCTTTATGTTTAGAGATATGCCTTGCTTTTTTCACTCAAGAATTCATATTTTAGATTACCAATGTTGACGTATTTAAGATCTAGCTTATTCATTTTCATTGCTGTGCTGTTTTCCATTGTATGAATTTATCATGGCTTATATGTTCATGATTGTTATATTTTCTTGCTGGAATATTTGATCAATATATAGGGCTCCTATTTATTCCTAACATTCCTCTCCATTAAATTCAATTTTCTCTTATATTGGCAATGCCACATAGCTTTCTTTCTTTTTATTTGTATTTGTAGGTGTATCTTACCCATCTCTTTATTTGCAAATATTCTCCATGACTTTATATTAGGAAGTCTTTAATGAAAACCAAAAAAGCTTGATTTTTATTATTTGTAATCAATCAATTGCCTCTACTTTTGATAGGTGATTTTAAACTTATGAATGATAATATCTTACATTTAGTTATTACCAGGTAATTTTTTATTTACTTGCTTCTTTGTTTCTTTGAATTTCCTTTCTTGAATTTCTTTACTTCTCTTGAACTAATAACATTTTAAAAATTATTTCCTTTTTCCCTTTCCTGGTTTGAAAACTATAGACTATTTTTTTATTCAATATTTACTCTTTATTTGTAAGTAAAAAGATTTATTAAGATATAATTTATATATATTCACCCATTCAAAGTGTACAGTTCAACAGTTCATAATATATTTATGGTATTGTGCAACTATTACCTCACTCAATTTTAGATAATTTTGTTACCCACAAAAGAAACCCCATACTCATTAGCAGTCATTCTCTATTTCCCCTGGACTCTTCCCTTCTAGCCCTTGATAGCTCCAATCTACTTCCTGTCTCTATGGATTTGCTTATCCTAGACTCTTTTTATAAATGGAATCACATATTATGTGGTCTCTCATGGCTGGCTTCTTCACCTAGCATAATGTTTTCAAGTTTCATTGATGCTACATCATGTATCAATATTTCATTCCTTTTTATTGCCAAATAATATCCCATCAAGTGGCTATGCCATGTATGGATGTGCCACATTTTACTTATCCATTGATCAAATGATAAACATTTGGATTGTTTCCACTTTGTGGCCATTATGAATAATGTTGCTATAAACAAGTTGTTGTATGGACATATGCTTTTTTTTTTTTTCTTTGGAGAGAGTGGAGGGGAGGGAGGAGTGGAGGAGAGAGAGGGAAACATCAATGTGAGAGAGACACTTTGATTGGTTGCCTCCCACACGAGCCCCAACCAGGCCCGGGGACTGAACCTCCAACCAAAGTATAGGCCCTATGACCCAGAATCAAACCTGAGACCCTTCAGTCTGTGAGTCAACACTTTAACCAAAGAGTCAAACTGGCTAGGGCTGGCTTACTGCTCTTGATCAACCATGCATGTACTTGGCCCTGACAGTGGGCCTCCAGTATTCAAACACTGGCCAAACCCACCTTGTGCCTCTGTGTGGGAGCTGAGGGTAGAACTGGGGGAGTTGATTCAGATTCTGTTCAGCTGGGTTGTTTACTGACCTGTGGAAAATATCACAGGTCACAGGTTCCTTCAGCAGGGTGTAGGCAGCTGGCTTCCCCACGTGGTTCGGAGCATCTCCATGGAAACTTTCCTGACCCCTACCCCAAGGCTAGGGTAGGTGCCTCTCCTCTCCTCTAGGATCCTATACTTCCCTTTATCATTCCACTTACTTTCTTTTCTTTGTATTTTCTTGCCTTTCTCCCATTTATATCCCTCTTCCAATATGGGAAACTGGAGAGCAGGAAGGTTGTCTTATACAACTAAGTATCCTCAGCACATAGCACAGATCAGGCCACTTGGGAGACAGACAGCTAAATAGTTCATTTAATTAGAACAGTGATACCAGCAGGATCTGAGTTGATAGGTCTTGGATATCATCTGTGTTTGCAACAGTTTCCATTACAAATATGGTTCCTTTACTTTTGATTTATATCACTGTGGTTTGGAAGGAAGCATTGACTGTCTTCTCTGATAAACTCTGAGATTGCCTAAGCCTTAAAGACACTTGAACACTAAAGAAAAATTGATTTATTCTTCCAAGATGAACGTTAATCTGCTTTCCAAATATATTACATTTATTTAATTTTATTATTTTATTTTATTTTTGATAGTATTACAGATGTCCCCCAATTTCCCCTCTCTTCTAATCCCCTCCTCCCAGTTCCTGCCCCACCCCAGGCCTTCACCACACTATTGTCTGTGTCCATTGGTTATGCATATATGTATATAAATTCTTTGGTTAACCTCTCCCCACCCCACCCCCTTCCCCTCTATGATACATCAGTCTGTTCCATGCCTCCATGCCTCTGGCTGCCATCAATAAATCAACAAACAAGTACTGGCGAGGATGTGGAGAAAAGAGCACCCTAGTACACTGCTGGTGGGAACGCAGACTGAGGCAGCCACCATGGAAAGCAGTATGGAACAAAATATATTACATTTTTCAGTCCTATTCAGCACCCAATCTGCGTTTGTTAGTTACGTTTCTTGAAAAGATAGTAACCATGATTTGCATTCCAAATCTCCAGCCAGTCTACTTCCCGCATGTGCCTGTTAGTCCTTCAAGCAGAATAGCAGAATGACCACTCCAGGAAAATGCACTTCAGAAAAAATGCTGCTCCCCACATACTCTCCTGCCTGGGGACTGGGCTAGAGAGTGGGAGTCGTCTGGAACCCCTTCTACCTTTCCAATGTGAGACCTATACTGAGGCCCAACCAATTGTGCTATTCCTGCCCCTATATCCCTCTGGTCCCTGCTGAGATAATACCCATTGAGCAGGAGGAATTCTCCGACCTGACTGACCACAGTGCCCCTAAGAGGTAAACAATGGATGTTGCCCATCTTTCCCCTCTTCGATTTCTGTCCGTAACCCCTTTATCCCACCTCACCTCCCTGGGGGAGAAGATGATGGTCCCTGAAGGCCCTTATTGACAAGTCGTTGGTCCAGACCTGACCTTATCAGCCCCGAGAGGGGGGGAACAGCGGTAAGGCCAACAAGGGAAAGGTCATTGCATTTACACACTGGACAAGTGAATTATAAAGCAGGTCAAGAAGGAAATCTGAGAAAATAGCCACCTGAGCCCCTATTTCCCATGCCCTCTGTTAGCAAATTCCCTGCAGTAGTGACTCAAAAGAAAGTAGAAATAACAATGAAGATGGGAATAGCCTCGATGCCAAATCCTAACAGGAGCCAACATACATCTGCGGTTTCAGGCTCCAAGGGGGCTGGACAGGTGTGGGCAGTGGGCAGCTACTATTTTGTGGGATCTGCTCCTATCACCTGGAGGATACAGGACCCAGTGCCAAGGGAGGAGGGTCCTTTCTGACAAAGTCTGGGTTGAGGACATCTGACCACCAGCAACATGAGCAGGCCCAAGACACTGAGCTGCATGCTCCCAAAGTACAGAGAAAGCTGCTGTGGCCACCAACTCTCAGCATGGAGAGCAAATCAGAGCCCTGCATTTCCTCCTGCTTCCTGCTCCCCGGGCCTTCACTCTACCGCTGTTCGCGAGCCCCTCAGCCGGCCCTGAATCTGTGCTAGAGAAGGCCATGCCCAAGGCGTGGTGTGGAATGAAGGATTACAAGTCAGTGCATCAGCCATTTCAGCCTTTATTATCTTATGGCACACATAAGCTAATTACTAAAATTCTGCACACACCAAAACATGTATTATATTTTTTTGCCAATCTGACAAAAAAAAAAAAAAAACTAGGTGAAATTTTGGTTTACTCACATCAGGTGGCTGCTCTTGTGTTGGCTGCAGTCATTTTTTATTTGACAATCTAAGGGAAAAGAGGTCAGTGACCCTGACTAAACAATCAGGTATTGAACGTTTTAAAAAATTCTTGTGGCACACCAGCTGAAAATCACTGCAATAGATGGTAGCATGAAGGCAGACCAAGCAAAGAGCCAGATCTCTCCTAAATGAGGGAGCTTTAGTGAAAGAAACAGAAGAAAGTGTAAGTAAACATTCATAGGAGTGCATAAAGCTATATAGTCAGAGAATAAAAAGAGCTTGGATACATTTCTAAAAACTCTGATTTGAAAAATGCAGTTGCAGCCCTGCTGGGCATGGCTCAGTGGTTGAGCATCAACCTAGGATCCAGGCGATCAGGGTTCGATTCCCGGTGGGGCACATGCCTGGGTTGCAGGCTTGATCCCTAGTCAGGGGCATGCAGGAGGCAGCCGATCAATGACTCTCTCATCATTGATGTTTCTATCTTTCTCTCTTTCTCTCCTTTCCTCTCTCTGAAATCAATAAAGATATATTTTAAAAAGAAAAATGCAGTTGCAGAACTACAAAATAGAACTGATCCAACTGAAAAGCGAATTAGTAATCTCAAACAACAAGCAGGGCAGCTGTTTTACTACACAAGAGCAAAATGTACAATGAAAAAAGGTGGGAGGAAAAAAGAGAGAGAGATGGATATCCAGGAGACCTAAGATGCAAAATGCATAGTTTCAGAAGTAGATACATGAACAGACCTAAGAAAGCAAAAATGTAAAAAGAAGGAAAAACTCTGAGTTGGAAAAGTTACAAAATTTTTAATGGAAAAGGCACATATAGTATCAGGCAGAAATAAGAAGAGAAAAAAGATACATGTCTAGTAAAATTTCTAAATTCTCAGAATAAACAGATTTGTTTACAAGCTTCCAAACACAGCGAGAAGGTGAGTTTCAAAGACAAGAGAATCAGAGCACGACAGTCTTCTCATCTGTAACTTTGGACGCTAGAAGACAGTAGAGCTATATAATCTTGGAGAAAAGCATTGTGATCCAAGAATCTTATACTATCCAATAAAATACTCACAGGAAAAGAGAAAATTTTTCACCTTAAGGAGACTCATAATGCATGCCACCCAGTATACTTTTAAGTAAATTACTTAAGAAAGTACTCTAACTAAAAAACCATTCAGGCCCTGGTTGGGGAGCTCAGTTGGTTAGAGCATCGTCCTGATATGCCAAGGTTGCAGGTTCAATCCCTGGCTGGGCACATACAGGAATCAACCAATGAATGCACAGATAAGTGGAACAACAAACCAATGTTTCCCTCTCTCCCCCCCCTTCCTCTCTCTCTTAAATCAATAAAAACATTTTTAAAAATTCCGAACAAAAAAATCTTAAGGTATGATGAAATATCCAAAGAGTAGGAGTCAGTCAAAGTATATTTATTTAGTCCTATTTTGTTCCAGGATAGAGTAGTGAACAAGACAGAGCCCCTGCCCTCCAGAAGTTCCTATTCAGGTACCAAGTGTTGAGAAGAAGATTCAGTGGGATGATGTGGAGAAGAGTGATGGATGGCATTTGAATTGAGAACTGGTGGTGAGGAGGAGGCAGCCCTACATACTTACAGAATAAGAACATCCTGAGCAGAAGAAACACAGCCCTTGAGAAGAAAATAAGCTTGGTGTGTTCTGATCATTCAGGAAGAAAACACAGTGGCTGGGTGTCGGGAACTTGGGCAGGGGTGGAGGAAGGTAAGGTCAGGGGGGCAGTGTGGCAGAGACGGGCACCAACTCATTGAAATCTGGGCTCTTCTTATTCCAGGGCATGCTGCTAAACCAATTTCCCAGCCTCCGTGGAAGGTGGTGTGGCCATGAGGGTTCCAGCCAGTGCAATGTGAAGAGGAAAGATATTTAATTCTGTCCCATAAAAACCATCCTGTGCATTCCTCCCTGGTCATTTTTTCTTCCAGCTAGGTACAATGAAAATGACCCCCTGGGTGACTTTGAAAGACAGCCACATGTTAAGAATGACATCAGCCCGAATCGCTGCATGATTGTGAATGGAAGAACAACTTTACCAACATTTCACCTACCTCAGTGCTGTTATGTGAGCAAGAAACAAACATCTACACTGCTTGAGCCTGGCTGAGTATTGAGTAAATCCATTATGGCAGTTGGCACACTCTGAGCATCACAGGTAGGCAGGGTCTTATGGAACCACGGCACAGAGTTTGAATTTCTCTCCATGTATAATGGGAAGGGCTGGGGGTGTAATGTGAATGGGAGGGTAGAGAAATGGAAGGAAGTGAGGCAATCAGATTAAAATTCTAGGATCTAGGGGCGAGCTCCTGCTCAATCAAGAAGGTAAGGCCACAGTCTTGATGAGAGAGCTTTGTGACCTGGAGTAGGGCTTTAAAATTCAAGAAGCTATGGCATGATTGATTTTTGGAGAAATTTTGGAGGTAGACTTGATCTTTTGGATGTGAGATATGTAAGAAAGAGAGGAATAGAATGGCTCTTGAGCTTGAGATCATTTCCTAAGAGGTGAACAACTGTAATAGGAAGCAAGTTTGGGGCACTGGAAATCGAGATTTCTGTGTGTTCCTCTCAAACCTGAGGTGTCTATTAGACATCCAACAAAGATGTCAGATATATGAACAGGGAGTTTCAAGCAGTAAATTAAGGTTGAAGAAAGAACAAAGAGAAGCATCGGAGAATATAGGCTTCTGAAGCCTATGGGATCCCTTAGGGCAGTGTTGTTAGAGAAGAGAGGCCCGCGGGCAGAGCCCCAGGACTCTGGCACTTTGAATTCTGGGTGGTGGCCTGGGGCCAGCAGTGGAGACTGAGGAGTGCCATTTGAAGTAGGAGAAAAGCATGGGAAGGGCAGGTTCCCAGGAGCTTGGTGGGACTTTTCCCAGCATTGTTCGGCTGCCTGGGTTTAAGTGAGAAATAAGCAGATAGTCCGGTTTAAATAGTTCGGGGCTTTTCCAGTCAAGTACTTGAGAAGGAACGTATTCATTTCCCAGGCTGCTGTAATATAACAATTTCTTAAAATAATGGAAACTTATTCTCTCACAGTTCTGGAGGCCAGCAGTCTGAAGTGAAGGTGCAGCAAGGTGGGGTCCTTCTGGAGGCCCTGAAGGAGAATCCACTCCATGCCTCTCCCCTAGTTCCTGGTGGATGCTGGCAATCCTTGGCTTTTCTTGACTTATAGATGCTCCATTTCTGCCTTCATCTTCTCTGTATGTTTCTGTGTCTATGTCCCCTTCTCTTCTCTTCTAAGCACTTGTCATTGGATTTAGGGCTGAAACACGGAATCCAGGCTGGCTGAGGAAGGAAAGGAGGCTGTGAGAGGGTCGTGGAGAGTAGAGAGCGATGAGATCTAACTGGAGATCAGCTGAGCAAGAGAACCAGAGCAAGCGAGCAGGGGAGACAGGGCGAAAGCGAGGGGCACCATCACAATGGCTGGCAGGGTTCAGTTGCAGATGATGACAAAGCCTGGGAATGGGCACCTCGGTGAGTGACTGAGGTGACGTCTGCAAAAACCCCATTGAAGGAGATGAGGGCATGGGACTTAGAGAGCGTTGGCTGTGTCGCCAACATGGGTCATGAAGCCCCAGAATGATGATGGGAGTAGAGAAGGGGGAACCGGTGTCAGGGCCAGAAGCATCAATGAGTGAGGGACAGGACAAAGGAGTGAGTACAGGAATTAGGAGAGCTGAACGAGTGACAGGCATGGCTAAATCCAAATAGATTAATGTAAGGGCATTGCCACCTGCAATGTAAGGGATTAAGAGGTATAAAAAATTTTTTTTGAAGCTGGAAATCAAAATTCCAAAGGATTCCAACAAAACCCAAGAGTTGGTGAGGAAGGGACAGAGGAATGGAGAAGTAAACACAAACTAACAGCTTCCTTTTGGTGTTGGGTATGTGGCTGAAATTGAGTTGAAAAAAAACTACACTAAAACGGTCTCCTTTTGGGAAACTGGGACATTCAGCTCGTTGGTAGAGAAATACAAACA
Source organism: Miniopterus natalensis (assembly GCF_054644295.1). Classification (NCBI taxonomy): domain Eukaryota; kingdom Metazoa; phylum Chordata; class Mammalia; order Chiroptera; family Miniopteridae; genus Miniopterus; species Miniopterus natalensis. The sequence goes on along the minus strand of NC_142095.1, from coordinate 27,637,045 downwards.
TGAATAGTCTCTTAAAAATATATATGCCCATTAAAAATTAGGAACATCTCAGAAAACTTCCAAGTCACCAGAGGCAAAAACAGTAACTAAAAATAAAAACTCTAACGATGTAGTAAAAATTGGTTAGGGAGGAAACAGAAACAAAATAATACATAACAGTACAAAAAGCACAAAATAAGACAAGCACAAACCTGTCTTTTATTTCAATTGTGGCCACTGCATTTAATGTCCTTATTAAAAATAAGAGTGAAAAAATCATTAGGCAGTCATTAAAAACAATCACTGTGGTGATTTTTCATGGGTGTGCGATTGTGCTCTTTAAATATGTACAGTTTACTGTACATAATTATACTTCAATAAAGCTATTTTTAAAAAACAGCAAAGACTCTAAGATTGGGTGACAAAGCAAACTCCAATTTTATGCTCTATGCATAGACTTTAAAAAGGCAGAGAAAGACTGAAAAGAGGGGTGGCAAGTGTAAACAAATGTAAAATAGGGATGGTAGTACTTTTTTACATAAAGTAGATTTTGAGGCTAAAATCATTGTCAAACAGCACAGATATTTTGTAAGGATAAAAGGTAAAATCCACCAAGATGTTCTAATAGCCAAAGAGCTTTAATAAATCACTAACATAACTTTAAAATATATAAAGCAATGACTTCCAGAAATATGACAGACAAATCCATAATCATATTAAGAAACTCTAATACAACATAGTAACACTTCCCTCAGAACTCATATGATGTAGTAGAAAAATATAAACTAAAACTATAGAGAATTTGAATAAATAATGACAATAAACACACAGACATGGAACTTCACACTCAACGAATAGAAAATGTACATTCTTTTCAAACACCCACAACTTGGGGTTTCTCGCACTTTAGAACCAACTACCTGGGGCCTTGTTCAGGTGACTTTACCTCTTTCAGCCTCCCTCAGAAAACAGGCATTTAAAGTAGATAATAAATGTGCCTCCGGGTCTATCATGCCACAGGTACTGTTAGCTTTTTCTCACACTGAAAACGCTACTGCGACAGCCAACCCTTGGGTGCTTTGCCTGCACCAGTCTTTCCCTTGGGTTAATCTGTACTTTTCTCTCCTCTGATGAGAGAGCAAGTAGGACGGAAAGAGGCCCTGCCTGTGTCTGCTCCCAGGCTGCCCTAGAGAGCCTCTGGTTGCCTCGGTCTGGGCATTTCATTCGGCGACCAGGTCTCAGAACCCAGACTAAGAACACCGCCTGCTCTCCCAGACCACACTCCCTCCCTTACCGGGCCCTTTGAACTTGAGGCCACTTCAGCTCCTCAGCCAGGCCTTGCTCTTTCAGCTGCCCAGGTGCTGACACGTGGCTCCCCTGGGCTCTCCGCTGCCAGGCATACAAGCCCTGTGGCATTTCTCCAAGGGTACAAAAGGGTCTCCTTTCAAACTGTCAGGGGCTGATCTGATGATGAAGCCACCTCCCTGGTATCTCCCGACTTCTCTTTCCTCCTTAGTCACCACCGGCTTCCTGCCTCCACTCACTTGGGTATTCCACCCCCAGTGCCCCACACCCTTGCTAAGGTATCTTTTATTTACACTTTACAGTGGCTGTGATACATCAAAGACTCTGCACTTTGATAGTGAAAGTAAAAGGCTTTATTTCTACTCAAAGGAGAAAGTAGCATCTGTTAATTTCCAACTATGTGCCAGACACAAGGCTAAGCCCCTTTCCACATATTGTTCTCATTTACTCCTCTAATGATGTAATGAAACAGATGTCAGTATCTCCATTTTACAAACTCAGAAACACAAGTTCAGAAAGGTTAAGTGTCTTGCCCAAGGTTACACCCAAGTCAGTGCCAGAGTTGGAATTTAAATTCAAGCCTCTCTGCCTCTAAGGTCAATATCTTTTCCGCTACCCCACGCTGGTGGCCACCTTGTGGAAAATATGTTTTAATGTGTGTGTGTGTTAAGATTTTTTAAATGACATCTAGATCTAGGTCAATTATATTTTCTCTTGGCCCCTTGGTCTCTCCTTGCTCCCACCTGCTCTAGGTTATGGGTTTGTGGCTCTTCCTTCCTAACTATTCAATTCCATGGTCAGCCAGACTCAGAAGGAGATCATGAGCTGAGGAACATCAAGGTTGCCCACTGCTTCTTGCTGTTGTTTTGTAACAGATCCCAGAAAAAGAGCCTGAGTCTCCAGGCAGTGTCTTGTCTTCTCTGAAAGCACAGACCTCCACCAAGTGGGAAGCAGCCGGACTGGGAGGCACCGTCAGCCTTGCCCTCTGCTCCTTACGCCCATCAGCTGGGCCTGGACCCATGGTTGAGTGGTTTCGATAACTGAAGTCCACTGTCATATTCACAGTCTTGAGAGCTGCAGTAAGGGAAATTTTTTAAATTTTTATTTTTATTTCATTGATCACCTAAGAACATTAACATTGTACATTTTGAAATATCAAGATGACTGCCCAGATGCAAGGACTGCCATGCCATTTCAGTGCCTACGTTTGTGTTCATTTCTTTCATTGTGTTGATGCCAAAGAACATTAAGTGCTCAGAGCCAAAGAGAAAAGAACATGTTTGAATCTATGTATAAATATGTTTATGAAAAGTAAAGACCAAATAATGTCACAGCACTCAGCATAAACTGGAATTTAGGTTATTTAGTGGCTGGAATAGAGAAAAGGGATAGGACAAATGAATCATCACACAGCTGAATTAAAAACTTGACATTATAAGATAGTCACATATCTTAATCATTCATCATATTAAATTAAAAATAATTTTAATGTTATTGGTTTTGCCTTTAACCAATTTTTAAATTGGTTAACCAAATTGGTTAAATTGACTTAATTAATTCATTTATTAATTTGTTTTTATTTTTGTCTGTATAAGCCTATAAATATTATAAGAATTTGAATTTAGTTTTCTGTTTATACACATTTAAGAAATATATTAAATTTAAGTCCAGACTTACTCTTCTAGTTAAGACAGAATAGATGATCTAAGATTAACTCTCTAAGAAAAATAAAACTAAAGAGCTGGATAACAAGCCAGAAACAGCTATTAGATGGCATCGGAGAATAACTGAAGCCTCCAAGCCTTTCCCAGCGGCCAAAATCCTTGGAAAAGAAAAATGCTTTGTGGTGAAACCTGCATTCAACATTGTTTTTTCTCCGTGAGTCATTTATCATTTCCTGGTATGGAGTGTAGAGGAAGTGGGGAAAAGCAGTGGTCTAGAGCTTACAGCAGTCTTACAGGTCTGGACAGACAAAACCTGGAATTCAAACTATACAGAAACCAAGGCTTGAGGCTCAAGATCCTGGAGAAAAGGGACCACAGAAGGCTAAAGCTGACATTGAACCTGAATTTCCCCTTAAGTCAATTTGTGATTTCCAAGCTACATTTTAGAACATGAGAAAGAACACATGGAACACGCACAGAAAACCAAGTGCAAAGAAGCTGCCAAAACAGAAAAATCTAAGTATGGAATGTTGCAGCCTCAAAGTGCTGAGAAAACAAAACAATTAGTTTGGGGCCTACCATGAGTAAAGCCCTGGGAAGCATCCCGGGATTCAGTTGAGACCCCAGAGAGGCTATGTCTTAGGCATAAGGTCAAGCCAGAAATAGGAAAGCTTCCATGAATCAAGGTGATCTTGCCATATCCCATCTGCCTGCAAGAAGACTTATTCCCTTTCTGGCTCCAGCCTGCCTAGAGCCTGTTGTGGGAGCATGAAGTTGCTCATCCACAACCTGCTGAGCTTGCAGGTGGGAGATGGGCTCCCATGGCTTTCCCCTGCACCTCCAGGCCACCAAGGTCTGCATCCAACCTGTGGAGTTCAACCCCGACTTTGTGACATACATGATGCCCAAGGTGGAGTGGCTGGAACTTCTGGAGGTGGCCCATAAGGTGCCCAAAGGGTCAATCCACAGGCATGAGTATGATAAGTGTTTGAGGAAGAGGCATCACATACTGCAGGTGTATTGCAGGCCATCTTGCAATGCCTGGGATCTGGACGTGTGTTCCCCATCAGCTGCAGGACCCCCAACATGCTGCTGAGTGATGAGGAAACTGAGCCTTAACCATGCCAGGCACCACTTTTTCATTCTGAGACCATATGTATCTTTGTTAATGTATATCCTGTGTGCTGCCTCTACCATATGCATCCCCAACCCTGACACAAGGACACAAACACAAGTTTTCCTGAGCTAGATGTGAATTTTATTTCTCATTAAAGGTTAGAAACAAAACAAACAAAAAAAAAAAGACTTATGCCTCTATGAAGGAAGAAAACATCATCTGAGGTCTCTAAAACTTTTTAAACACAATGTCCAGAATGCAATAAAAAATTACCAGGCGTACCAGTAAAGAAGACCAAATCACTGAAATGCCAACAGAAAATGGAGTCAATATAAACAGATATAGAATGAACTTTCTCTACTGTAAATCTGATAATTTCATTCCTTTTCATAAAATCATTCAATATTTCCCTATTGTCTTCAGAATAAACTGTGAGCTCCTTTCTGTGTTCTCCTAGGCCATGTATTGCCTGATCCTTCTTTTTTCTCCAAGACATATCTTGCTATTTCAAATCCCAGCAAGCACTTGTCCTTCAACTATAGTAAATTAATTTCAGTTACTCAACTGCACCATGCTTTCCCTTCCTCCTGAAACTTTTATATAATATTTCCCTTTCATGATACCTTTGCTCTTTCTTCCCTTAACAAATTCCCACCCACCCTTCGGAAACCTTTTCTCCCAAGGCTCTCTCTGATCCCTCAGGACCTCTTCAGATCCCTCTCCTAACATAACATGAGCTCTATCAGAGCATTTATTATGTTGAATGGTAATTAAATGTCTACATATATATCTCCCCACCAACTTATGAATTCTTTGATAGCAGGTCCCCTGAGAGTTTGCACAACAACTAACATATTACAGACTCACCTCAGAGATATTGCAGATTTGGTTTGATACTGCAATAAAGCAAATATCATAATAAAGTAGGACATACAAATTAATATCGCAGTGCATATGAAAGTTATGCTTACACTATACTGCAGTCTATTAAGTGTGAAATAGCATATCTTTAAAAATAATGTAAATACCATAATTAAAAATATTTTATTGCTAAAAAAAAATGCTAACCATCATCTATCTGAGCCTGTTAGAAAACAGCGCTGATAGACTTGCTTAATGCATGCTTGCCACAAAGCTTCAATTTGTAAAAAGCACAATATCTGTGAAGTGCAATAGGTATACCTCTATAGGTATGCTTGTATAGGTAAGCCTGAGGATTGGTGGCTGGGAGGTGGCATTGCAACCAGGGTCTTGAGAACAGAAGCTAAGCATTAAAAAAAAAAAAAAGAATTTAGATTTAGCACATCAGTGAGCGCACCAGGATCCAAGTAATGACCCTGAGACTGTAGTTAGTTGCCTCCAGCCACATAGGTCCCTGGGGTAAGGACAGTTTCCATGGAGGGCTGGTAGTTACAGCCAAGCCCAAAGTCTCTGGAGCTCCGCAGCACTTCACACCAACTCAAGGGGAGCGTAAACACAGTGTTCCATTTCCAAACCCCATGAAGGTCATGAGTATAAGGAACACACTCCCAAAGACCTTTCTTCAAAATCGCAGATAAGGGGTAAAGCTAGTTGTTATCTGGCTGCAACTGATTTCCAAATGATCTATACAAATCTATGCTTTTCCCCAAAGTGATCTTTCCTCTTAATGCCTAGGTAGCTAATCAGTTCTATCCTATACCAGGACTGGGGGAGTGTGTTAGAAAAGTTCATTTGGAATGACTGTACAAGCATAAGGAGCAACTAATACTGTTTTGTGGTTGTCCCACACCCTGGAACAGATGAGGCTGTTCTCATCAGTAGTGAACCTCAGGTGGCCTTCATGCCCTGCTCTTGTAGCCCCGGCACACACTGACCCCACAGCGCAGCCATAGCACTGGGAATCTGCTCAGAGGTGGCAACTGGAGAAACAGCTGAAGTAGTAATAATACAGCAATAACCGCTACTACAATTTTTATATAGCTACCTTTTCATCTTCACAATGAGCTGAGCATTATGACCTCTACTTTGACAGTCAAGAAAATGAAACTGAGAGGCTGAGTAATTTGTCTAAGGTCACACAGCTAGATGCAGCCAGGATTCAACTCAGGTGAATCTGATGGACCCACATATCTGATGATTATTTCTCTCTTGTGTGGAAAGAACTTAATTGTTCTGAGCATAAGTCACACCCGTTCCTCTGGGGGTACTCTGTGCCTCATTTGCAAACAACGTGCCTTGGAAGAGACAAACACAATTTTGAAGCCTAAACTTGTAAACCTAAACTAAAAAAGTTGTAACATCAGAATAGACCAAGGGTCAAAGCTATTTTTTTCAATCTTTATTGTTGAGAGTATTACAGATGTCCCCCATTGGCTCGCCCCCCCCTTTCCCACTTCACCCCAAGCTTTCACCTCACTATTGTCTGTGTCCATTGTTACTGCATATATGCATATAAGTTCTTTGGGTCAAAGCTATTTTAATTCTAGACTGCTGTCCACCAAATAGGAATCTGTTTTTACCCCTTGAAAGCTGTCTCTTTTCAAGAGTATTACTGCTGCCTGAGTCACATTTGCGCTGAACAAACTCCCTCCCGTGGAGAGCACCAGCCCCCCCGCCCCCCCCCCCCCCCCCGAGACTAGTAAACCAAATGTGTGTGCCTGAGATCTGCCAAAGAACACAGGCCCTCCTGGTCCTCTGATTACACTTGATGGTACAAGATAAAGTAAAGAAGAAAGCTTCATAATGATGACGCACTGCTTCCTGCGGCAGCCATAAGGAATGAAAACTCACCGTGGCCTAATTCATGACAAGACAGCCTACAGCAGCCCAGCTTTATTCCTATGTAGAGACATTATAAACTTGTGACCCAGCCTAGGAGCCAGACAGCTGCAAAATAATGTTTCAGTTAAAAAACAAAATAAGAAGGGGAGAAAAACAAAACTCTCTAGAACATATTGCTGATAAAATGTTTACACTCAGTTTAACAAATTTTATAGTAATGATCCTTTCAAAATGTGTTTCTCATGAACGACTTTGCAATACTGAATGCAAATAAAGAAATAATGAGTTTGGAGCTGCAAACAGATTACCTCTGCCCTGGAGTGGAAGGTAGCAACACATTACCCACCCCAGCCAAACCCTTATACGTGGATTTGCCATGTGACTCTCAGCCTATAAACTGCATTTTGGCCACCTCATTGAGTCACATGGTTACCGCCGGAAGATATGGCTGAAGGTGGCATGGCAACAGACCAGACTCTCCTTACCAAAAAATAAAATAAAAATAAAATAGCCAAAACATCCTAGGATTTGGTAGTTGGTCATGCGAGCATCATTGAAACAAGAGAGGAGAGTCACACAACCCCAGACCGACCTCAGGATGTTTGGCCTGGAATGAGTCTGAAATGAGAAATGCCAGTTTTGCACAGAAGAAACAGAAATGTTATTTTAACCCAGAGAAACACAGTAAAACTTCAAAGCATGATGGAGCTGGATGAAGTGAGGCTCAGGGAACAGCGTGCAGCTTTTCAGGTGGATCCTGCAGACAATAGGAACACCTGTGTCTGGCAGGCTTTCTGTCCCCATAGACTCCAGACACACAGAAAGGAAAGGAAATAGCTCAATTAAATTATCTATGATAACTCAAACTCACACTCAATATTCTTAGGCAAGTGCCAGCACCCGGCATGCTCAGGCCTCAGCTGCTGGCAAGTGGAGAAGCGAGAAGGTAAAACGGGGTGGCATTAGCAAGAGTAGAGAATTCTCGTCAGAGTGCAGAGAACTAGCCCCTCGGATGAAGGGAGAATCAGGGCACTAGGTAGGGTGACCACACAGCCCAGTTTCCCCAGAACTTTCCCGGTTTTAGCACTGAAAGCTCATGTCCCAGGAAACTTCAGTCCTTGGCAAACCCGAGCACTAGGGCACTCAGTTTAGAGAGAAGCAGAAATTGCAACCTCAGCAGCTATTCCTGAATTAAACCTAAGCCAGAATCACATAAAGCTCAAGGGAAGACAGCAAAACCTCCTTAGCGGTCGGCTTATAATAACACTTGAGGACTTGCAGAAACAAAGACCAAGTACTTGGCACTGAATGTCTGGAGGAAAAAGGTAGACTTTCCAGTGCAGGCAGCTCTGCAGCACAGGGGAACAGGAGAGGCTGGCTGGGCACCTCTGCAGCACAGGGGAACGGGAGAGGCTGGCTGGGCACCTCTGCAGCACAGGGGAACAGGTGAGGCTGGCTGGGCACCTCTGCAGCACAGGGGAGCAGGAGAGGCTGGCTGGGCACCTCTGCAGCACAGGGGAGCAGGAGAGGCTGGCTGGACGTGGACGAGCCCAGGATGGTGCTGGTTCTCCAAAGTTCTTTGCAGGACATGGAAATGGTGATCAGAACCCACACCCTACCCCTTATGTTAATGAATAGAGCTATGACAGAGTATTTTTCCTCTGTGTGTATGGGCCAGGCTTGGTCATGTTCAACACATTCTTCTGTCTACCTCACAAAGTCCTTGAGTAAGGAACCCTTTTGGATCATGTCATAAGTGAATGCTTGGATGGAGCAGACTGGGCCTGACTATTGGAGTAACATTTGGGTTCAAATCTACTTTAATCACCCCTGCTCTACCCCACCCTCACCCCACATCTCCCTTGTAGAGCTCTATTTTGAGGCTCCTATAGCCTGGGTGTCTTCCCTATTACACAAATAGGACTTCACAGCCCGGCCAGTGACAGGGTCCAGGGAGAGACAAAAGCAGTTCCTCTACTGGATCCAAGTGCGGGTTTATACATCCTTCATTCCTGACAGAGGCCACTTTGTAAAATGACCTTGAAAAATGCCTTTGAATACCGTGGACACCATGTTGTTTCTACGTAAGGAGCACATATTATTATGAATCATTTTGTTAGGGATTAGGGCGGAGTTTGACCCATCCTTCCTCTGCCCACTCCCACCCGCTCGGCTCCGGCCGACAGACAGCATCGCAGAGATGCCAGGCAGGAAGAGGCCAGCAGGTGTTTTACTCGTGGGTCACAGGTACCCACTAACCCAGGCACAAGAGCCCTGGACAAGGCGGGCCAAAGGTGATGCTTAGCTTTGCTACCCTCCTGTGGCTTGAAGATCACAAGCCCTGAGATGCAGACAGAGAGAGCTCTGGGCTGGATGGGCCTGTGCCCTAAAGAGGCAAATGGGAAATGGGGTCTATCCCCAGCTCCACTTAGCAAGCATCCTAGGAAAGCAGAAGAGGCACACTGGTCTTTGCACAAATGTCATCTATCCACCAACCTCCGTTCCTGTTGGGCCCTGCCTGTCTACATGAAGCATTTTCAAATTCACACAGAGGCGCCTTTAGGTTAGCTTGTTATCTGTAAGCAGCAACTTTAACTCCCATTCTGTTTCCTGATGAACATGTGACCTTCTGGGTATCAGCAGCTCCTCTGTCCTTGGGACTTCTGAGTTAGGGGATGACAGGAAGCCTCTTCTCCGTGGAAACAGGAGGCAGGTGGGATTAGGATTCTGGCCTAAATCCACCCATATTTTGCCCACTTTTCCAATGGGGCCAAACAGCCAAGCCTAGGGTCAGCCTGGGGGCACTTGTAATCTCAGGGGTCGAGGCCAGCCTGTGGGATGGGCAGTTTAGCTGTTACCCCCAGAAGCCTCTGAAATGGTCAGAACAGGGTATTAGGTAAAATCGCTCCAAGTCCCCACTGTACCCCAGCCCAGAAATTCACCCCTATTATATTTCTCATCTCAAATTGCAAGCCCCACTATCTGATATAGCCCAGCAGAGGAAGCCGTACACAAACACCACATGCCAGCATAAAAATACCCCAAGGAGCAACTTAAAAATACCCTGAACTTGAGCTCTGTGGAGCCATCTCCATTATTAAATGCTAGGAAAGAAATCAAAGTTCAAAACTGGAGTTTCCCTCCCTTTGCAAATTAAAATCCAAAGAAATGAAAGACCTTCCCTCCCGGATTTGAATTCCCGAGTCTCAGCAGCAGAGATTCCCCAGCTGGAGTCTGAGTGTCTCCTTCAGGAGCAGCTGCTCCCTGCATGGAGACCCAAACAAGGTGTGGCTCCTGACGCAACAAGGAGTTTGGATTCATCCAGTCCCAAATCACGTCTTCTCAAAGACTTTGCAAGTCAGTGGGGCACACAAGAATAGCCCAGTCCCACGTCCACCAAATTTAGCCACGCAACGCGATGTTCTCAGAACCCATGTCTCTGTCGCCAGCCATGGGATGGAGCAGATGCTTGGTGACTTCTGGTGAGAAGGAGATGAAGAAAACAAACGCGAGACGAGAAAATGTTCTCAATTTCAGACTCTCTAGAATTGCCAGTAAGACCACACTCGTCCTGGTGCAGCCCCCTGCCTCCAGGTCTTCCTTGAGCTTTCCTCTCCACCAAGTCTCACTTGTGTTCCTAATGCCTCCCAATTCCCATTGCCCCTTTGAGGCCTATGTTCCTGGCATCCCTAGGGCCCACTTCACAGAATCAGTCTCACCTCCCCTTCCATCCTGTGAGTAGGAGCCTGCCTAAGCCAAGTGTGTGTGGCTCTGCTCTTCTCTCACTCCCACCCTTCTCTGTGACTGTCACCTGCACCCCGGGCATTTGCTGGCTTTTTGCACAGGCTTTGGGAATCCTATCTGCTAGGGCGTTTTCCTCCTGCCAGCTCTCTGATTCAGCTGCAGGGACCCCGGGAACCAAAGCTGCTGCTGAGGCTTCTGAAGAAGACCATCTCTTCATGCTATAGGCTCCTTTCCTAAACCTCCCCTCATCTTCAGGGTTTTCTTTCCGTCGCCTCCTTTCCTGTGGCAATGGGCCCCCCGGCGCTCCCTGTCCCTCTGGCATTCCCTGACCCCTTTCAGGCTGTTTCACCGTGTACACTGCCCGTCTCTCCAGGTCCCTGCTTTCCTCCTTTGCCACGTGCAGGGCTAGTGTTGTTTGCTGGGCCCTGGTGCTTTCCTTCTCCTTCGTGTTCCTGCATCTTTGTATCATCTTTAAGAAGAGGAAGTGCACCAGGACGTACTTCCCCAGTAGTCATTCATCCAGCAAAAATCTACAAGGGACAGGCAATGAGCTAGGAACTGTCCTGGGTGCCGGGAGTCAGAGGCGAACAAAGTCCCTGCCCTCCTGGGCGCACGCCCAGGGGGAGGCCAGTCCTGCATCTCACGGGGGCTTCGCTCAGCCATGACTTTCCCGCTGGCCCCTGCTTCCCTCCCAGCCCTCAGGGAAATGTGTTTTCTGACACATTTCTTCCAAACCTGTGCCTGAGCCACTTTCCCACTCGTAAGTGTCTCCCCTTGAAAATTGCCTTCGATGTCCTTCAATTATTCTCCCAGGGTTACCTTCCCCTCTCAGGCCTGCGCAAACTTTCTGTAACCCCCTCCTGCAGCCACCTCAGTCTTCGCGCAGGGGTTCCCCAGCTGCTTTTATCACAAACTCTTTCAAGCTAAAGCTTTTAACTCCTTTCTTAGACACAGGATTTGAAATAATTCCATTTAATTTTTTGGCACCTCAATCCAGGAAAATGGCATAAGCAGAATTCTCATGCTTCTTTGTCCACTTACAGATTAACATCTTCCACTTCTCTGAGAAAAACCCTACATTCCATGTCCCTGAACCCACCAAGATGCTCAGGCCTTATGCAAAATACAATCGAAAGCCAGTTTGCCAGCATGAGGGAGGGGGTGGCTCCAGGAACCCATGAACCAGGCACATGGATCTGAGGTCATCTCACAAGTATCCTTCTTGGTCCTGGATACAGCTTAACACAAGACTCAAAACAACACTTCCTGAGGAAGGAGAGCCTGCACCTTCCCATCAATGCCTAGCCTTAACAATCTAAAAATCCAAACGCCTACCTCACACTCTAGTTCTCACTTCCCACAAGGAACATGGGTGTTTCTGGTAAGTCAGAGTCCCATGCATCTATCTCATAGTGGCCTCGGTTTGCAATACCAGTTGTGGCTTCAGCCTAAGTTTCTGTAGGATCTCTACATGGCTCACATCCTGTGTTAATCAGGATAGGTGAGGTTATGTTCTGATAACAAACAACCTCAAAATCTCAGTAGCCAAACAATAGGAGAGTGAAAAGGCACCTACATACAATCTACATCAAATCCACTCTCTCAATAAAAACCCGACTTTTCCTTATTTAATGTGCAACACTGCCCCAGCCCCCAAAACTCCTGATCTCCTTTCCCCTGCCTTTTTTTTTTAATCATATGACATTTTTCCATTTCTGTCATATAGGTAATATATGTAATTGTTGTGTTTATTATTTATTGTCTGTCTCATCCTACACTAGAATATAAACTCCTTGAGTGCAGGGATCATTAACTATGTTTGCTTCTCGATGTATCACACTTGTCTGCAACATAGTAAGCCCTTAGTATATACATTTGTGAATGAATGAGTTCAACATACTCTCAATCTATAGCATTTTAGGTAGAACATGTACCAATCTTGACTTTTTTTAAATTCAAATGAGACTAAGGAAACATTTGCATTATTTCATATTCAAAGCCTACTGTTGACATGTTTAATCTTTCTAAACTCACCAAGTGTGGTGGCTTTCTCCTGCCAGAGGGTTACATAATCTTCCAGGCACACATTTGAAGCACCAAGCTAGCCTTGTGCATGGCAGCTGTGGGGCGGTAATTGCGAGGGGGTGTCTCCAAAGGGCTGGAGAAGGCAGGCCATCTGCCACAGCGTCAGGGACAGCCAGGGGCGAGGACACCGGGCCTCCTGCGATGCCTCAGCTGCCAATTAGCTCTCCCCACCCCAGCCGAGTGTGAGCTCCAGGCTAGGCGGCCAGAGCCATGGATGGGACAGAAAGGTCAGCAGCATAGCGACCTGTCAGCTGCCGGTGCTGGAGTCAGCACGGGACTGAGTGGATGTCGGCATCGCCTACTGGAAGAGGCATGGAAGCTGTTTCCCTGTTCCCATTCCACAAGCTGAGAGGAAGGACTGAAATGTTCTTGGGAGCAGTCAATCGGGCTAACATGGTGCCACCTAGCTCTTTGAACACACCAAGCTGAGTCTTTCCCCTGTGCTTTTGGCACATGTTGATCTTAACGCCTGCAATGCCTTTCTCCCTGATGACAGTCTGGTGAACATCTTTTCACACTTAATCTCTGCAAAGATCTCACCTCTTCACTGTGATCTATCCTCACCATTTGCCAACAGAATTAGTCACTCCTTAACTTGAGCTTCATCGATAACAATAACAGCAGCAGCAGCTGTTGTCAAACACGTACAATGCATAATAAAATGTGTACTAGTACCCAGGCTAGGGGTCCGTTATGATATTTAAGTCAGCTAATACTTACAGGTGTGTCAGCAGGCATACTTCTCACAACAGTGCGACAGCTCAGGTATTATCAGCTCTGATTTACAAGTGAAACCTGGGGCTCAGAGAGGTCACCTCACTTGCCAAGGCCACACAGCTATGAAGGGGAGAGCTAGGACCTGACTCCCCAGGGGCATGACCCCAAAGCTCATGCACTAGTCACCAGGCTGTGCCTTGCATGTGGCACTGCCCTTCCTGCCCCTCTTGTCTCTGTCTTCACTTGATGGCAAGGCATACCCCCAACTAGACCTCGCTCCTCTGGGCCCAGTTCCCAAAAGACAAGGTCTGCACTTCTTTGATTCTCCTTCATGTGCTGGGCTCTAAGAGTGCTCGGCATGTAGCAGGTGCTCAGGACACATTTCCTGAATTGAACAATAATACAGGTAAAGTGCTGGCACCATGGTGGGTTGGCCCCAATTGATCTTTCTAATTAGGTTAATTAGGAGTGTCTAGAAATCATGATGGGGTTGGATTTGCATCCACCAAATGACCCCACGTTTTCTTAGTTTCTGGGGATGTTACAATTCTGAGAAAATGGCCCAGCTTTCCCAGGAAGAAAGATGCTAATGGCCACAGCAGCCCCAACCTCCTGAGGCTCCTCTGGGCCCTGTGATGCTCAGTGTCTGGCACTGGGCTGTGCACAGTGAAGTCAGACCTTCAACAGCTGCCATGATCAGACTGTAGATGTATGTGGCTGCAGGCGCTGCTGAGAGAATATCCTAGAAGGGCCAGACCTGTGTGGGAGCCCAGCTAAGGGCAGCAGGGGCCATAACTGGAATAGCTGCAGACTCAAGCAGTGGGGAGGATGGGAGTGCATGCTACTACACCAAGGGCAAATTCTACTTACCCACATTTCCTTGTCACACACCCTGTCCACCAGGCACCAAATGATCCAACTAAGAACAAAAGGATGAGAGGAGACAGGTCTCTGGCACATAGGAGGTAACACCTCACAGTTCTGTGACAATCAAGTCCTTCCCCTCTGATGCAAAGAATGCTGGAGAATCTCCCCCTCCCGTTGCTGTTGATCAAAGCTAATTCAATGTGAACAGGAATCCCCAGTTTGGGGTGCAGGAAGGGGGGAGACTTTATTTAGTGGAAGCAACTCAATTGTGATACAGCTCAGCTGTGAAGCAGCCCAGTTGAAGCAGCTCTGGCCTTACAGCACCAGCATGGGAAACAGTCTTTGATGTAGGCTTGACTTATATAGAAAGTTGGCTTATATAGAAAAAAGTACCCTCCCCAGGTACCTGATTGGTCCATTTCTATGCAAATGAGGACTCCAAATCTACACAGTTTGATTGGTCCCAGTAGCACTGTCCTAATTGGTCAAATGGAGCCACTCTGATTGGTTGGTAAAATATAAACAAGGATATAGCTACACAGCTCTGATTGGATGGGAAAGCCTCAGTCCTAAGAGTTGAATTTTGATCCTAGGAGCTCTCTGAGGAAAGTTGACTTAGACAGATGGCAGGAACATAGTACAAGAGGCTTGGCAGCCTGGTCTGTGGCTTTTCCCTGAAAAGCAACGTGGGTGAAGGACCTCTGCAAACAATGGGTGCTAGACTCTGGTTATGAATTTGAGCCCAATTCACCATGAAGAGTCCTTTTTGGCAGATATATTCAACACTACAGAAAATAACAACACCCCGCCTGGCCCAGCGTCAGCACCACAGCGTCAGGCCTCTATCCTGGAAAGCTGAGAAACACTGCAAGTGTCCGGGCTGGGAGAAGCCATCTCATCCACACTGGCCCAAGGTTCCCTGGTCCCTTGCTCTGGCTGCCAAGGAGGAGCCAGGTTAGGGGAGTGCAGCTGGACCTGTTGCTCTCCTCCTGGGAAACTGCCTGCTCTCCCTGTAGGAGGAACTTCCTCAGACATGGCTGGAAATGGAAACCACCACCCTGACAATAATGACTCTGAGAAAAACATTTTCACGTAGCACCTACCCATGTCCCAGACACTGTTCTAAGTATTCCCTTCCCCACCATGCATCAGCTGTGACCTGGGCAAGTTGAACTTCTCTGAGCCTCAGTTCCACTCTGTGTAAAATGGAGATAGAATTGAATTGTTCTGAGGATTAAATGAGACAATCCTTGTAGATTGCTTAGTACACATGAACATTCAATAAAGTTGGCTGCTGACGTAACTATTATTATTACTGGTGTTACCTTATTGCCATCCCTCCCCACTATTTCTTTTCTCCATGTCCCTAGTACAAAGCACAAGCCTTGCTGGGATGGGAGTAAGGGACAGTTTTAGTGAGAGGTGAGCAGGCAAAAATAATTTTGCAATTTGGGTGTCTGTCCCGGGATGTCTGATATGAAACAGGGCATGAGAGAGGGATCCTGTGAGGACACCAGTCCCATAGAGGAGGCATCAGAGGGACCAGGATGCCACAGAACATGGTGGGAGGGCCCAGAGAACACAGCCAGCCTCAGAGGTGTGCAGTCGTGTCTAAGGAATGGTGGCACCTTCAACAGCCTCAAGTGCTGCCAACTTTTTGCTCCAATACAAGCTGTAGACTCACAGAATTAGACAGAATTACGCCACATCAGCAGCACAGGGGGCCTGGAACATCTGTCCCAGGCAGAGAAGGCTTCTCTGCTCCCACTTCCAGGGCTTAGGAGGTGTTTTTCTTCCCTTTGGGAAGGGTGTTCTTTCAAGAGATGGTTGGGCCACCAGGCCAGAGAGGAGGCGGATTTAACCAGATGGTACTGTCTCGTCTATTACCCACTGGTTCTTATATAAAGTCCCCATGACACATTTTCTCCTAGAATTATGAGCCAGGAATGGGGAGAATACCTCCTGGGCACCTTGTTTACTATAGCTGCCTTCATTGTACAGATAAGAAACTTCATGCTCACAGAAGTTAATGTCTTGTTCAAGGCCATGACTGGATCTTAGACCGCTGTCTGTCTCTAAGGCAATTTTTTCCCTTCCAACATGGCACATCAGTTCACCAGATGTTTACTTCTGCACTAGCCTTTTTCCAGAACAGAAATCTAAACAACACATGAACATTCAGTAAAGTTGGCTGCCGACGTAACTTTTAAATAGGGATGCCATGAGCTCTGAGCTAAATTTAGAGATCATGACCTCTTATTCTGATTTCCTGATGCAATTTCTCTTTCCTTTTATGTAATTTCAGCAAGCTATTTTAAAAAATCTTTGTCTTAACTGCTCTAATTCATGGATAAGCTGCCTCAGAGCCCTTTGGAAATAGGTATAAAATAAATAACAATTTTTAAATATTTACATTTAAACGTAGTGTCTACACAGCCCCTGATACAGAAAATGTGTGTTTGGGAAGTGAGATGTTCTGGTTAATAGGATATTCTGAAAAGTTGGGAGAGGACCAGGCCCTGTTCACAAGTGGAGTGGGAGGCTGGCGGCTCACATGGTGTGACCTGAGGGGCGTGGGGCTGGATGTGTGTGGGTAATAATACTTCCCCCACTCCTGGCCGGCACCCGATATACAGCAGATAGAGTTTCATCTTCTAGCTTACCATTTTTGTTACCTGTGAAACTTGCAATCCCTCAGGAAATGTGGAAGGTAGAATGGAGGAGTACCACATGCAAGCTGGTTTCAAACAAGACCGCCTTAGTGTACCTCTGCTAATCAGGTCCTTTCCCCAGGGGGCACGGTTTAGACAGGCCACCTGGAGTGGTTCACTGAGGCACCGTGTCTGCACCAGGCCAAGTGTCACCTTGCCTCTCTAGTGGCCTCAGAATCAATTCCTCCCTTTTGGCCCCCTGCCCCTCCTACCACCTCCAGGCTGCTCTTACCCCTCCCTGTTTCTGACAGCATTGTTCAGGCTGCTATTCCTGCCACCATCAAGTTGGTGACATTTTTCCTTCCCTATCCCATTTACCTGATTCTGGGCCCTCTTTTCTATGCCTGCAGGCCTCCTTTCTCCAAAAGGCCCAAATGCTTGCTCTTGAGCTTCCCCAGAAGTGCCCCCGCCTCCCCCAAGCTGCTTTCCAGAACTCTGCCAGGCTCCAGAATTCTCCCTCCCTTCACCCCCATCAACACTATCTTGGGTTTTTCATCTCTACTTTCAGGTAGCTGACAGAAAAGGAAATTATGTGATAGTCTAGTGTACACTAAGAAGTGAGTGGTGGCTAACAACTTATGATGTTACCTAAGATAGGGTGGAGAAGCAAGTGGGGGTGGCAGAATGACACCCCGTCCCTGCACTTACCCCACACACATAATGAAATTCTCACCTTTACCAGACATCACTTCTTGGGAAGGGGCACCTCCTTCCACCCAGGGCTCAAGTCAAACAGAGGACCACCACCACCACCACCCCGTCACTAGAAGGAGCAGGCCTAAATGCACTAGAGCAGAAGACCAAATCTGGTTAAGGGAATTACAGATCTGCAGTGGGTTGAGTAGTGTCCCCCAAGATTCATGTCCAGCTAGGACCTCAGAATGTGACCTTATTTGGAAATAGGACCTTTACTGGTCTAATTAAGGTAAGGATCAAGATGAGATCATACTGAATTAGGGTGGGCCCTAAATCCAATGGGAGTGTCTTTGTGAGAGACAGAAAAAGACACATAGATGCAGAGAAGAAGCTGTTGTGCGGATGGGCGCAGAGATTAGAGTGATGTATCTATAAGCCAAGGGACACCAAAGGCCTTTGGCAACAATCAGAAAGTAGGAGAGGCAAGGAAGGATTCTGCCTCAGAACCTCCAGAAGGAACCAACTCTGCTGACACCCAGACTTCAGATTTCTGACCTTCTGAACTATGAGAAAATAAACTTCTGTAGTTTTAAGCTACTCCGTTTGTGGTACTTGTTATGGCAGCCCTAGGGAACTAAGACAAGATCAAAGAGAGCCAAGCACATTTGCGAAAGGAGGAGCACACTGACACTGAGCTCTGCAGCATGGTGACTGCATGGAACCATTAGTGCAGCGGGCTCCCAGGAAGGCCCTTGCAGCCGACAGCCACCAGCCTCAGCCCTGGCTGCTACCCTACAAGAGGGAGTGTGTGAGGCAGTGTCTCGTCTGAGAAGGAGGAGAGGAAGGGCCCTTCTCTGGTCGTGCTGCTCCGAGCCATCCCCGGAGCTGCATCTCTGGAGCAGCCCCTACGCTGAGTTCCACACCTTCACCTAGGAGGCAGCTACTAAACATCCTTTATGTACCAGGCTCTCTGCCAGGCCATGGGGATGGTGAGCGGCTACAGGGGGGGAGTCACCACTGACTCAGCCAATTTGTTCCCAGGACAGATTAATTGTAAACAAGTGCTTGTTTACTTTCTGCCTCCAACAAGTGGGAGACATGGAGCAGGTTTCCTCTAGGCCCCCTTGCCAAGGGTTGACTGGGTGCAGGGGGCTTTTCTTTCTAGGTCATTGCTACCCCCTTAGGTGTTGAGGTCCTCTCTTCTCTCTGGGGGCTTAGGCGTGCCCTAGCCCATGCAGAGCGGTGTTGCCATGGGGTGGGTAGGATGGAGACTTAGCAAAGCTTTGGGGTGCAGGAGGACATCACTCCCGCCAGTGCATTATCATTGGCCTGCTGACTGACACTGAGGGTGGGGGTGATCTTCTTTGGCTTCATCTTATAGGATAATAAACACAGCTTCTCAGTGGGGCAATGTCCTCTGTTCATGCCCAAAAAGATTGGCACTTTCCCTGGGATCACTGATGGCTCTGCTGAGACAGAGATCCAGGCATTGTGTTCTCCCTGCTGATGTGGGTGCAACTTTCCTCTTTGCAGAATCTTTGTCTAGTCTTAGGGGCGTGTGTGTGTGTGTGTGTGTGTGTGTGTGTGTGTGTGTGTGTGTTGGGCTGAATAGGAAGGGAAATAAAACTTCATTGAACCATGAAACTTGCCTTTTTATCTGGGCCTGAATTTTTAATTCCAAAGCCAAGAATTTGACCTCTTTGTTCCCTGTTGTACACTGAAGCCCTCCCTCCCCAGGGCAATGCGATTCCAGTTTAGTTGCCTGAACTGGGGAAAATGCCTCAGGCCCCAGTTGTTTCAAACAAAATGTCATTTTCACACACAATCTAATCCGGATTTAATATGCATAATTCACTACACTATAGGACATAACTAATAATTACAGAAGCATTTATTGAGCATATACTATCTACTTTATGCCAAGTAATATGCTAGGGTCTTGGGGGAATGGGGAGATATGATATAAAGGTAAATAAGACCATTTCTACTCTCAGACAATCTGGTAAAGGCAATAAATTGTAGTAACAATTCAAGACAGGATATAAAGGCAATGAGATAAATTATAGCGTGCTTGTGGGGGAATAAAGGCATGAAAGGAAGAATAGCTTAAATATGATAGGAAAGACACCCTGAATCCATCCCTAGAAAACCCCAGGATAAGGCACTGCAGAGCCATTAAAACCAGCAAGTGAGTTTGGGAAGGTGATTGGATAGAAGAGCATACAACAGCCAGGAGCTTTCACTACATCAGCAATAGCCAATTACAAAATCCCAGGGGAGGAAATGCCTTATTCATGTCCACAACCAAAACTATAAGTCTAGGGATAAATCTAACAAGAAATGGGCAAGACCTGCTTGAATAAAGCCATAAAACTTTACCAAAGGACATAAAAAGGAATTGAATGCATGGAGAGAAGTCCCATGTTGTTACATAGAAAGATCTACTATTGCAAAGTGACAGTTCTCCTCAGATTAATTTGCTATTCAATATAATCCAATAAAAAGTCAAATCAATTTCTTTTTGGAATTTGATGAATAGATTCCAAATTTATCCTGGAAAAGACAATATGCAAAAAGAACCAGGAAAAATGTCAAGAGGAAGAAAAAGGAAAAGCAGGGAGAGGGGACATTTTTTTTTGCCATATATTGTAGCATAACCTAAAGCTAAAGTAATTAAAACAGCATGATATCCATGCAGGATTAGATAAGTAGATTAAATTGGGAAAAATAAAATATTCCAGAAACAGCCCAGCCAGGCTTGGCTCAGTGGTTAAGTGTCAACCTAGGATCCAGGCGATCCAGGTTCGATTCCCGGTCAAGGCACATGCCCGGGTTGCGGGCTGCAGCCGATCAATGACTCTCTCATCATTGATGTTTATAGCTCTCTCTCCCTCTCCTTTCCTCTCTCTGAAATCAATAAAGATATATTTAAAAAAATATATTCCAGAAACAGATTCCATATATATGGGAATTTAATATGTGCTAAAGGAGGCATTTCACTAGCAGAAAGAATGAACTACTCCAATGAATGACACTGTCCTTGAACCCACTCTTTTTCCCTAGAGAAGGTCACCTTGCAGAGTGGGGAGACTCCTGGCATGAGAGTGAGGGAAACCTGGATTCAAATCTCAGCTCTACCAGTTAAAGCTGTATCACATTAAACACCTTTCTCCAACCCTCTGAGCTTTCTTTGAAAAAAATGGAAAAATCAATCCATGCCCACCTACTTCGCATGATTGTGATGACAAATAAAATAATCTGTATATATAAACATTGTGTTGTATAGGCATACACCTGGGAGATATTGTGGTTTCAGTGCCAGACCACTGTAATAAAGTGAGCATCGCAATAAAGCGAGTCATAATCTTTTTGCTGGTGAAGGGTTTTGCTTTCAGTTTGTAAAAAACACACAATTGTAAAGCACAATAAAAAGAGTTTAGGAATTTCTAGAGGTGATTTCAAGACTCTAGAAATAAAGACCCTGGAGTTAAAGACCAGGAGAAAACAGCCTAAAATGTCACCATTTGGAACATCTCCCCTTACTTCATGGTCTTGGTCCATGCTACAGTATAAATTCCCCGAGACAGCTTTTCAAACTATGGCCAGCCATTGACCCCGAGAGGAAAGAAATGCCCTGAGAGCAGCGGACTTACAGGAGCAAGATGAGCGTGGCATAGTCAGCAGAGGGCAAGCCCAAGGGGAAAGGCTGGGAAGACTAAAGACCATCTCTAGTCCCTTCCAAGGACTGTAGCAGGTCAGCTCTGCAGCCTTCATAAAGAGCACTGGCCATTAGCTTGTTTGCTCTCACGTCCACTCCCTTTTCTTTTCCTCCTCTACTCTGTGCAACAGAGTACACTTCCCAGGCTCTCTTGCCAACTTGCTCCTGGGTAGATTCAGCTAGTGGGAGGCACTGGAGGAGACTGGAGGGTGGGAAGAATGAAGAAAGCAAAGTATTACTTCTTGTCTTGCATCACCCCTAGTGGTGTCTTGGCAAGAAAGAAAAGAAATGGCTGCTTTTCTCCTGTGATCCCAGCTCGGGAGAGACAGACTCTTCCTTTAATGTCTCATCCCCCACTGGACAGGCCCCACCATGTTTCTAAATCCAGCTTGATGACCTTGGTCTCTGGCCCCTCTACCTTTTGTTCCTTCAGCACTAAAACTGAGAGCGGTTTGCTATTGTCACTCACCTCTGGGATTCCTCACTGTCCCATGGTTTGGCTTCTTGGCTCTTCCATTATTGCATCACCAATTCCCCCTGCTAAATTCCTCTGTTTGAGAGATCTAGGGTGGGTTCTGTTTTCCTGACTGATAGGGAGTGTCCCAGGGAAAATATTAAATACTTATACTAACATTAATACCAACAGTACCTAAAATTTATTGAGCACCTATATGTGCCAAGCATTGTGCTAAGGGCTTGAGATGGTTTCATTTGTTCTTCACATCAGTTTCATGAGGTGGGAACAATATTACCTTGCTATTATAGATGGTGGCAAGTGAAATTTACATTCCAAGTTGAAATTCTGTCTTTCTCAGGAAATGGTTCCTATTTGGAAGTGGCTAGCTGATTCTGAAGGAGAGACCTGAGTCAACCCACAAAACCCTGGATTCCATAATACTGTCTTTTGTGTTTCAGGAGGCTGTGATGGCATGCACACCCCTCCAAAGCTCTCATGTTGTTAGGCCCATCCTAAGCTACAACCCCCCTTGAACCTCTGTGGATGGCTGTAGGCACTCTCTGACCACCTCACCAGCTGAAGTGGACGTTGGTTCTGGCCAGTGACCCCTCTTCCAGTTCCTCTTTGAGTCATGAAGCATGACCATGACCAGCAGATGGTCATCTGTCTTCTTCTAATGAACATCTGTGTGGTAGCTTTGATGAAGAGGACTCGGCTGACATCTCAGCTATTTCCAACTGCAGAATCTTTTATCACCAGCCCAGAACTCTTGCTGAAGATTAGGTTGGTGGTGCCTTTTCCCTCCTGAATCTTGTCTTGGACCATTTTTATACAGGAAATAGAGGGTGTTATTCATCTGCACACAAAAAGCCCACAAATTGCTGTTCTCTGTCCTAATGCTTCTTGAAAACATTATTTTCCCCATCGTCCCCTCAAACTACACCCCACCCTATCATCACCAACCATTTTCTTAATATTCTCCCAAGGTAACTACACTGAAAACCCATGAAGGCTGACTTCCGGGAGGTCTTCTGTCCGCCTCGGCTCTCTCCTTCCAGTTCAAGGAAGGCAATTTGTCCGTCCGGGCATGGCTCAGGGGTTGAGCGTCGACCTAGGATCTAGGAGATCAGGGTTCGATTCCTGGTCAGGGCACATGCCCGGGTTGTGGGCTTGATCCCCAGTCGGGGGCGTGCAGAAGGCAGCCGATCAATGACTCTCTCATCATTGATGTTTCTATCTCTCTCTCCCTCTCCTTTCCTCTCTCTGAAATCAATACAGATATAAAAATAAATAAATAGAATTTTTTACAAAAAAAAAAAAAAAAAGGAAGGCAATTCTTCCTAGACACACCTCTCTTCTTTATTACATCTTGAAATCAAGAGTTCTTGGACTTAGCACACAAAAATTCAGCAGACTCTTTTCCAAATTTTCATACTTATCCCCTGCTAGAGAGCTCCTTCTCAGTGGAACTACTTAATGCATTTGTTGATTAAACACTGGATAGATAGATGATAGATAGATGGTGATGATAGATAGATAGATAGATAGATAGATAGATAGATAGATAGATAGATGATAGATAGATAGATAGATAGATAGATAGATAGATAGATAGATGATAGATAGATAGATAGATAGATAGATAGATAGATAGATAGATAGATAGAGATAGATAGATGATAGATAGATAGATAGATAGATAGATAGATAGATAGATAGATAGATAGATAGATAGATAGATAGATAGATGATAGATAGATGATAGATAGATAGATAGATAGATAGATAGATAGATGATAGATAGATAGATAGATAGATAGATAGATAGATAGATAGATAGATAGATGATACATAGAGATAGAGATAGAGATAGATAGAAATAGAGATAGAGATAGAGATAGAGATAGAGAGAGAGAGAGAGAGAGAGAGAGAGAGATGATAGGTAGATGATAGTTAGATGGAAAATGAGTGAGTGAGTACATTCATGAAAACCACTTTTCCCAGATTCCAGCTCTGGGAGAATATAAAGAAATTACAAAAAATCAGATATTTTGTTTTGTTTCATTTTCTGGAGGAGGGAGATTCTTGATGTGTTCTACTAACAAGAGACTAGGCAATCAAAAGTTTATCTATTGTTCAGAACAGACACCTACCTTTTTTCATTACCCTTGGAGCCTAATGGAAACTAGGTGGGATCCTAGTTTATCATCCAGCTTCTTGTAAACTAGAAGCCCCTCATACCTGCTTGGAAGAGGGCCCGGGTGGAGAAAAGATTCAGCTTTTGCAGATCTTCCCTTCTTGAGTTCTAGTCACTTTTAGAAGCAATTAAGCAGAGTAATTTGAATAGCATAAGCAATTACTTGAACGTAACTTCTTAAATGTCAAAGGATCTATTTTGTAAAGAGAGACAGTTGCCAGTGAGAAACTGGAAATGTAAAGTTGTCTCTTCACCATCAATCAATCAATTTGTCTCTAAGTCCAGTCATAGCATTAACTCCATATTTGGCTCTGGGAGGGGGCAGGAAGTGGTTGATTCAGCCAATGTAATCTCTGAATTTACCATAAGTGTGGGGAGACATGGTTAGTAAGGGCCATACCTTGTCCTAAAGTGTTCTCCTTAGAGTTGTCAGGCGGGCAGTTGGGCTGCACTAGCAAGGGCACCCTTACATGAAGGGCCTGGAAGTCTCCGGGGAAATAAGTCACAGCACACAAGTACTCAAGTTTGGTTGCAGGACAATGGGCCAGTTTGGTGCTGGAGGAGAGATGGTGTGTAATTCTGAACATGGCCTGGTTCTTATCATGGAGAAAACTCACTCAGAGAGGCAGAGAGGACTGGAAAAAAAAAAAAAAAGCAAAGTATAAAAGAGGAATTCTTCCATGTTTGCTAGGACTCTTTGGTTACAAGGAACAGAAACTGGCAGAGGCTGGATTAAATAGCAAATGAACATTTATTTTAAGGATGTGAGTTGGCTATTAGAAGCCAAGGATGAAAATGCAGTTGGAGATCAGAAAGGTCCATAACCAGGAATAGAAAACTGGCAGGAGTACAAGGGCATGATTTTCTATCTCTTTTCTCTGCTTCTCTCAGCACATGGGAGACACTGTTTCTAAGAAAACTGCTAAATGAGGGTAACCTAGAAGATGGTGAAGCTGACTCTTGGTGAACAGTGGAGTAGAAAAAAAATATGACAGAAAGACTGAATCAGAGCCTGGTGAACTGCACCTACTACTAGACATTTTTACTTTTGTAATCCAGGAAATCCTCCAGTTTATATTGACTTTTCTATTAATTGCAACTCAAAACATCTTACCTAATGCAGACCCCTTGTCCTCCAGGAAATTATATTATTTCCGGACAGCATTTGATAGTCAAAGAACTGATATAGAACTTGTCTCATGTGTCCTCACTATAAGTATTTGAAAGCAGCTTGGCAGCTCCCTTTTCTGTCTTATGTTGAGGAGGAGAGATGATTGAGTGTATTGGTGTGTTTTTTATTGTGGTGAAATATACATAACATGAAATTTACCATTTTGAAGTGGCATTAAGTACATTCATATTGCTGTGCAACCATTACCACCATCCATCTTCAGAATACTTCGATCTTCCCCAAAGGAAACTGTATCCATTAAATAAAATCTCCCCATTTACCCTTCCCCCCAGCTTCTGGCAGCTGCCTTCCTACTTTCTGTCTCTATGAATTTGACTACTCTAGGCATCTCATATAAATGGAATCATACAATATTTGTCCTTTTGTGACTTACTTCTTTCTCTTAGTATATGTTCATCCATGTTCAAGGTTATCCATGTTGTAGCATGTGACAGTATTTCCTTCCTTTTTCAAACTGAACAATATTCCATTGTACTCATATATCACATTTTGTTTATCCAGTCATTCATTGATGGACAGTTGGATATCTTCCACTTTTTGGTTATTGTGAAAATGCTACTATGAACAAGGGTGTATAAATGTCTGTTCGAGTCCTTGCATTCGAGTCTTTTGGGTGTCTACTCAGAAGTGGAATCGCTGGGTGACATGGTAATTCCATGTTCAAATTTTTGAGGAACTGCCATACTGCATTCCACAAAATCTGCCCTGTTCCACATTCCCACCGGCCCTGCACGGGGGTTGTGATTTCTCCGCATTCTCACCAACTCACATTTTGTTTTGCTATGTTTTGTTTTACAATAGGCATCCTAATGGGTGTGAACTGTGTATCCCCTTTTCATCATGAAGAGCCCACCCATCAACCAGGCAAAGGCACCTGGGAAGGTCACACCGTAGGGGTCGGTTGATAGTGCTGTCCCAGCACAAAGGCAGGACCCCTAACTGAGCATGATCCAACACATAAGGGCTGCTCAATAAATGTTTGTTAAAAGAGTGAGTGGGGTAACTTATTTTAAGTAAAAATCCCCCCTGGAAAATAAAAGCAAAAACAGAAACCTCCATTAAAGAGCTGGGAGGGTAGAGTGGATGGAAAGCTAATGGCAGGAGGTGGAACACGGGGTACTTGGGTAGCTGAGAGAGGAAGGTGAGGACAAGAGGTGAAGCCAAGCTCCTTGGAAAACCTTCTAAGGGCACCTGAGCCTGGCACCAAAATCCCCTCTGGTTCCCTTTCCCCAGTGGGTGGGCTTTGTCGAGGCCTACCGACTTGCGGCTGATTTTTTACTGTCTCTGCCTCTGGAGCAGTACATTAGAGTCAGAATGCTGGTGAAGGCCGTGCTTCTACACCAGCAGTATGTGCTGTGAGCGCTCAAGTAGGGTGTCCCTTCACAATCCAACACAGTATAAGCTTTTGCTTGAGAAAGGCTTTCCAAAGGCCTGAAGCTCAGCAAACTTGCCTGAAAGCAGCCCTGGAGATTTGTCCCTAGGACATGAGACTAAGGGTGACCAAATTGAGGCTGTTGCCATTGGGAAGATCCTGGGGCGTTAAATGCTGAGAATTTTCAGTAGCATCGGAAACACTTCAAAGCATCTGGAAGTTTTGCCTCACCAAGCCCATAAAAGCAATCAGACACTTATCTAAAGCTGTCCAAACCACTTTGCTCTGGACACGAGGCTGGAACTCTCCCGAGAAACAGCTTCTCTTTGAAGCTTGCTATTTCTCTTTCAACAGAGGATGGAAATAGCAAACAAAAACAGTGCGGCCTTGATGGTGTGATTTTCTCCTGCGTCAACAGGCGGTGAGGAGCTCTGAGGCACCGCTGTTTCCCGGTTTCCTTTGCTCTGCTCTGGGAGCCTGGATGCTGCTTCTCTGACACTTCACTCCTCCCACCAGTTTCTTCCCAGAGCCACTGCTGAGTCTTCACCCTTCCCTCTCCTGCCCCCACCCTCCACCTTCTGATCTACAATCCACCCAGCAGCAGCTATGGATTATATGAGGGTCCCAGTCCCTCCCGGGTGAGAGAAGAAAGGGCAAAGTGTCGAAGGAGCCAAAATAACCAACAAATTCCTGTTCTTTAAAATATATCTTTCTGACCCACATGGCTTCACTGGAGAAATCTACCAAACATTTTAGGAAGAAATAATACCAATTAGGCCGCAATAAAAAGCAAAAAACTACTGATACAACAACAAGGGTGAGACTGAATAGCATTATGCTAAGTGAAAGAAGTCAGGCCAAAGGCTCTACATTGTAGGATTCAATTTATATGGCATCTGGAAAAAGGCAAAATTGTAGGGGCAAATAAAATCAGTGATTTCTAGGGGCTGGGGTGGGAGGAGGAGATTGGATGCAAGGGGCACACAAGTTCTTTTGGGGCTGATGGAGCTGTTCTGTATATTGATTGTAATGGTGGTTATGACTGTATACATTTGTCCAAATTCACTAAGTTGTGTACACTTGAAATGGGGAGATTTTACTGTCTTAAATTATACCTCAATAATATTAACATCAAAAATAAGAAGAAAATCCTGGCTTTGAAAACTTAAATATCTATTTATTTAAAACTAGCTTTAAGAAAACACATCTGCACTTATTTTTAAATATGTATGTGTGTGTACATATGCATGTGTTTATATAGGTGGAGTTTAGCCAGAAATGAAGGTTGTGATCTCTCTCTTCAAGTACTTGAAGACCCAATTGTGGAAGAGGGTGTTGCTTGTTCTATAGAGCCCTAGAAGGTAGAAGCTACAGGGAAATGTTTTGGCTCAACATGAAGAGGAAAGCTTTCGCTACCATAGTAGTCTTAACATGGAGAGAGATGTCTCAGTTTAGAGTGAGTTCCCCACCCCTGGACATGTTGAAGCAGGGTCTGCGAAATTAGTTCTTGGGAATGCTGTACACGAGTTCCTGTTTTGCCTTCAGTGGGAGGCTCATTAAACATCAACCTATTAAGATTCATTGTATTAATTCCACGTTCCAGACACATGGTCCTGGTCCTCAAGGACCCCTGGTTCCATTGGAGGAGGCGCACAGTTGCCCACAGAGTGATCAGTGTAGTGATAAAGGAAAGCAAGGGGCTGGGGAGCACAGCCCTTACCTTAGCTTAGGAATCAGAGAAAGCTTCCTGTGAGGTAATCTGGTAAAAAGGAATTAAATAAGTAGTAAAGGGCCAGGAAAAGACTAGACTAACATTAGTTGTTTTTAAGTTTGTATCATGGACCCATAGGATATCCACACAGACTCTTAAGGGTTTTTCTGGGAGTAGGACTATGTGGCTGGAGCTTCATACACTTCCCTACTTAGGTGAAAGCAGAGAATTTTAATCTATTGTACATCCTGAGAATCCATGTAAGATCTTCAACGAGATATTCTACATCTAAAAATAAATGAGAAAACATTAAACCAGTACAGCATACCCCAGAGTCCTCACCTGAGGCGTGCTTCCTGGAGGCCGTGGCTTCGTTCTGAAAGCATGGAGGCCATTTGTGATGGGGAGAGGGCCCATGGAGCCCCAGACTCAACCAGGGCCCCCTTCTCTCTACCATTTAGCCATGCTGTGAGTGCTGGAATAATGCAACGAGATCAGAAGGAAGCAAGATAATTTCTTTTTCCAGAGGGAGCTCGTGACTTTAGAAGAAAAATTAGAACCCAGCTTATCCAAGGTGCTAAGCCATAACATGGTTTTCTGAGCCTTCTCTCCTCACTCCGGAAAAAAAGTTTCAGTGCCAAGAACAGCATTCAGCTCTGGGCTGCTCACTCCGGGGGGGGAGGGGGGCCCAGCCAGAGAATCCAGCTTAACCCCCTCCACTCACGCAAGGGCTGTGCTTACATCTTTCCAGCTGATGGGGATCCCAGTTCTACATTTAGGTCTCTTTCGAGTCTCATCTTCCTAGAAAATCAGACTCCGCTACACTTAATCATTTGCCATTTGATTTGAATGATCTTTGATTCAGAGGTATAATTATCCTTAATAGCATGCTAAATATAAAGATACACATTATACCTCTAGGACATGATAAATGAAAAAAGAGCTGAAGGAGGGACCCCAATATTTTCTGCACTCTCCACTAAATGCCAGTAGAGCATCCAATAGACCAGAGTTGGGGATGATGGTTTCTTGATGGTGAGGGCAAGTTTTGTGGAAAGAATCGCCTCACAGGTCAAGGTGAAAGATGACCCCACAGTGTGACAAGTATAGGAGGGAAAGGACAAGCTCTCCTTTGCGACGAGAAGGTCAGAAGTGGGTGAGGTGCGGGGTCGAGGCCCTGGCTTCCCAGGACACAGGGTGGTTGGTCAGAGGCAGGAGCACTGTACACCTGGTCTACCTCTCGAGGGAAGCGGGGTAAGAGGCACATCTGTGACAGCCTTCCCTTCCCCATGGCATGAGGAAACGCCATGAAATAGTGTGATGGACACTTGGATGTGGCTTCAAACATCTCTCAGTGTGCTTCCTAGCCACACCCTTGGCCAGTCCCTTTAATTCTCCAAACCACATTTTTTTCATAAGTAAAATGAACATGATATCTCCCCCACAAGATTATTAAGAGGATTAAATGAAGTAACTTATGAGAAAACATCTAGCACAGTGTGAGGTGCGTAGTAGGTACTGGAAATATTACATTCTGTACCACACCCTTTGAAGAATTGGTTTCCTGCAGAGGGAATTGACACAATTTCTGAGTGGCTTGTTGATGACTGTTCAGAAAACATAAGCCTCTTCTTCCATCTGCTCACATTCTGCAGGCAGACAAATGTGTTTGTGCCCGGTTCTCTGTCCCATCTACACCGGCCCGGGCAACATCAACTCCACATGCCCCCTTGAAGTCAGACCAGGTCAGTATGTTTGGTATAGGGTCCAAGATGGAGCCTCCAAATCACAGCACTCTTTATTACAAAGGAAACCAGCCTGAAAAATGTCTATAGCTTAATCATTAAAGGTGCTTTTGCTGAGAACCAAAATCCATAGTTTTCCACCTTAACTAGAAAGTGATGTTTAGGCATTTACTACATTAAATATTGTGCTCAATCCACTCTGGAATGATTTGAATTAATTACCAGCTATGTGCCTAGTGTGGTTCCTGTAGGCCTTGGGCCTTTGGTATGACACCGCTTATTCTTGGAGACTCATCTCAAGTGTCCCTTCCTCCAGGGAGCCCTCACTGCCTCAAGATGGCCTAAGGGCTCCTTACCTATATCCTTCAATCAATGAGCTTCCTAAGCCCAGGGCCTGAGCCTGATATTTTTGTGGCCCTAGCACCTGGCACAGGGCCCGAGACAGATTTAGCTGCCAATAGTTTGTCGGATGCTCAGCGAATATGCCTGAGATCTCCCAGATAAAAATGGCCAAAGTCTATTCTGCAGAATCCTGGTTCTATAGGTTATCAGTAGCTATTATATGAGACAGGATATTTGTGGTTGATTAAGTTTGGTAAACCTTAGAAGAGGCAATGTTAAAGAAGCTTCCAGAATTCTGGGAGCTATATAACATGCTAACGTGCCCTGTGAATCTCTAAGGGCAAATTAGCAGGCAGGGCCTCCCAAACTTGTTGAAACTTGAAACACTTAGGGGGAGAGAGAGGGGGGTGGTGAAGAATGGGGAGGAGCAATGTCATAGACCTAGAGCTCTATGGGATACCCTTTCAAAAACACTGACCTTGTAGGAGGGTGCATCTCAGAAAATGCAAGGAGCTGAAAGAGGAAGGAAAACGACCACAAAGGTGCAGCCTCTGTCAAAGGCAGGCTGTGCCCAGGAAAAACAGTATCAGGGGAGCTTGAGGAGCTGAGCCATACATCTCAACCATCCCTGCTCTACTGGAAGCTGAGGAGCTGAGCCATACATCTCAACCATCCCTGCTCACCAGAGCCTGTAATCAGGGAACTAGGTATCTGCTGCCTGGGAGTCCCTGTTTCCCTCACACCAGCTTCCCTAGAGATGTAAACCCAGAGCAGCTGGTCACTCTGTCAAGTGCCCAGCAGCCTAGTTGCCCAGAGGCTCCTTATCAGGAAAATGACTCCTAAGGCATTCGAAGCATCCTGAGAAACCTACTTATTACCAAAAATAAGAGGGCAGGTGCATTGCTGTTCAGAGGGAATGTTGGGAAGGGAAAGTCGGGCCTGGAAGGGTAGCAGTGATGTCTCTGTCATTGCCTGTTGTCTTACCCATCTTCCTCACAAGACCACACACAGTCTCCCCTGCTGGCCTCTTGATCTTTATGGGCGGATTGCATTTGTATCCCCCAGGCAAAGTCCTACAGGGAACCTGCTAACGGGCTTAGCTCATGACCCTCCCCCTTGATGGGCCAGTCTTTCCTTTCTGGCCACCTCTGGGCTCTTGGCACCCTATAAACAGATCCCCTCTGGATCAAGGGCTGACCCTTTGTCCAATCAGCAGCTCCACCTGCAGTAGGCACAACACCCCATTGTGTCTTTCAGCAGGGTTTAGGGCAGAGCACCCCAGCTAGAGAAGGACTTCGACCACACAGATGCCAAGATGGGCATGTCCTAGGACAAATGCCCTCTGACAGCATTGTTGGGTGGAATGATGGGGTGATGTGGGCAAAGTTGCCTCACAAGTCTTTCACAGCAACACAGTATGAAGCATACACATGGCACGCCTCTCTCTGAAGACCACTGTGATTGCTGACACATGGAGAGTAGGACTTATGTGCATGGACTTCAGAAAGGACTGCCCAGGTTCAATGGCCAGAGCTGACATCTTCTACACATACCACCTAGAGCAAGTTATTTGGCCTCTCTGTGCCTCAGTCTTCTCATCTGCAAAATGGGGAAAACAATTTACCCCATTAAATCACTTCACCAAATATAAATCACCTAGAACTGTGTCACCACTCCCCTGAGAGGCATGAGTGGAGAAGCTGTGGTGTGTCCCCCACACCCAGGACTCAGCCCAGGAGTAGTAAGGTTAAGTGTTTGGAAACCACTTGGTTAAAACCAAATTCAAAAGGCAAATGTTGACCTGCAGACCCTGAGCCCGTTTGTTGAGGCTTGCAGGTGCAGTAAGGCCAGAGGATTTCTCTCAGGAAAGGGGAGTGACCCCCCCACACTTGAGAAATGAGGAGAAAATTATCATCCTTCACCCAGGTCCAAGTTAACCAGGGGCTGTGTGGCTGCAGCAGCAAGCAATTCCTGACTTAACCAAGCAGCAACATTTCATGGAAACAGCTATCACCGTGTCCAGTTGGCTCTACCTCCAAATATATCTTCTGACTGCTTTTATTCTTCTCACTGCCCCACTGTGCAGCCCTTCACTGTTCTTCAAGGTCATCAGCCCCACATGCCCTGTATGGGCTGTTACTCAGCCCAAAAGGTTCTCCCTACTTGTCACCTGGGCCTTCTCTGACCGCTCTCCCCAGATTAAACCTGACCCTGTTACACTCTCCTCTCACACCTTCTGCTTTTCATTCTTGGCATGTATGACTTAGCTATCTTATATTTATTAATGTGATTGGGTGTCTGTTATACATGCCTCCTGGTACGCTCTGAGTTCCTAAAAGCATAGATCATGTCTGTCCTGTTTACCATTGTATCTCCATTGCTGAGCTCAGCTCAATAAATATTGGTTGAATGAATAAAATTGAACATGATCTCTGAAATCAGAGGCAGCCTGCAGATGCCTCCCCTGGAGGTCCAGGCATTGCAGCAAGAGCCACCCAAAGCTCCCTAGAGTGGGTGGAGCTGGTTTGAAGGAAAATCTAATTTTACAGGAGGTTATTGAGCTGCTTGGCACATAATGTGACACAAAGGATATTTGCGGAAGTTACGTGCTGGTGGTCTGAGGGCCCAGTGAAGTCCACAGATGTTGTCTTTTGCCTGCAGTATTAGCAATTAAAAACAAAATTACTTTAATATCCAGATTTCCAGACAGTCTTGCAAATCTGGAAGAAACAGCAACACCAAGTCCATCTAGGCAGCGTAGCCCACTGGAAGCATTGCTTGCCCTGTTCAGCTGAGTATGAACTCCCCACTCTGGCTCTGGTGTCTCACCCCCCCCCCCCCACCTGCCTGGCCCCATAGGCATTAGAGTTTCTGACCTGGGAGCTGCTGTCATCAAAAACATTGAGACATCACCAATGAGGAGTGAGAGGCACAGATGTCCCAGAGCAGCCTGCTCTCCAACTTGGATCCACAACTTCCCTGATTTTACTCTGTTGGGACAATCTCCAAATCGGGAGTCAGGAAGCCCATGGCTTGTAGCTCTTCATATAATGGGGGCTCAGGACCTGTTCCTTAATCAGTCAGGCCTCAGTTTCTCCCTCTGAGAAGCAAGACCACTTCCTTCCTTCACAGGGCAGCAGAGGAGCCCCACCCTGCCATGCCACACCCAGTTTGCTACCCTGCCTGGGCTGACCCTCACCTATGTCTCTATCTTGCTGCTTAGAGGAATGTGGCGCTCATGGGAGGACGGCAAACAGCAGCACTGCTGTTTCTGGTCAGAGGCCTTCCTGGCCTCCTAGACAATGGTGTGGAGCAGGCCAGCTTCTCAACCATGAGCAGACCGGCCCACTTTCCCTGCTGGGCTCTCTGGTGTGCCCTGGAAATACAGCTTGTAAATACCATGGGGAACCTAATTAACCCAGCTCAGGTTAAGTGGGCAAGTCTGATTGGAAGAGCCCATCCCTTGCCAGGTTCTCCTATACCATTGCATATCCACACCCTAATTCTCCATTTTCCCATACTAGTATCATAATCCTTGTTGTCACCATGGCCTCATGATGTCCCAAGTGTGCTTCCCCAACCATTGACTCAGGGCAGGGCTGTATAACTTGAAGTTGCATATGTCCTTGAGTGGTTGGTTTCAACTCCTTGTGCCTTTGTCATCACCATGAGAAAAATAGGTCCAAGGAGGGAGAGAGACATGCAACACTGACCCAGACCATCGGTAGCCTCCAGCCACATCTGTCTGAGCCCAGCCCAGGATAGATCAACCAATTTCCCACCCAGCCAACCTGCAGTCACATCAGTGAGAATAAATATTTCTTGTTTTAAGCAGCTGAGTTTGGGATGGTTTATGATTCACAAATGCTAGCTGAGAAACATCCCGTCACTGGATTTTTGTGAACTGCTCTGTGGCCCAGTGCTCCTCCTTTCCCTTCCTGCTCCTCAGCCTGCCCTGGTTGGGCAGAGAGCCTCAGGATCACAGCTGTGGGGAAAGGGATGATGCCCAGGAGCAGTGCTGTGGTCCCACCTGCAAGGACCCTCCTATAGGAGGAAGGTTGGGAAGATATGCTTAGCAAGGGACAGAGGACTCCTGCCAACAGCCCTGTGAGGAAGCCGTCTTGGAAGCAGATCCTCCAACCCAGACAAGCATTTCAGAAGACTGCAGCCCCAACAGACATCTTGACTGCAACCTCCTGAGAGACCTCCAGGCCAGAACCACGTAGCTAAGCTGCCCCCAAATTTCTGACCCACAGAGCCTGGATGAGATAACTGTTCACTGTTGTTTTCATCTAAGTTTTGGTGTAATCTGTTCCATAGCCATAGACGTCTAGTGCACCCTCTCTCCTCATCTCTGACTCTTAGTCATCCTTCGGGACTTTGGTCAGCCATAAGCTCGTTCAAGAAGCTACATCTCACTGTCCCTGGCTTTGTAGACGCCCACACTTGTCCTCAGATGACACCTCCCATCATTCAGCTTTCTCTTTGCTTGTCTTTCTTCCCCACCAGGCTTGAGGCCCTTCAAAGAAGCTTTCAGATCTTGCCTTTATTCCCCATTTTCCAGTATACAGTGAGTAACACATTTGCCTCAATGAAGGAGCCCGGAGTGGAATAAAAGTCTGTTATTCCAGGCCCAGTGCTCCTCCCCCTGCCCTCAGTGGCCTCTCTAGGGTCTGCATTCTTTTCTTTTTAAGTGAGGAAGTATCTTCTGGAAAAGTCTGCTTCTCTGTTTCTATCATTGTAGAGATTGCATGTGACCTCCCTCATTCAGACTCTACTTGACAGAATTAGGAGCCCTCCCTTAGCATAGCTCTTTCCTGGAAAGCCGGTGATTGTGACGGTGATGGTGACTTCTTCCTTCCCTCTTCCTCACCTTTTCCTCACCATGCCCCGATGTGCCAGAGTGGGAGGACATTTTCATAGGAATCCCTCACCACTTGGACCTCTGCTAGACTCTGAAACAACCCCTGAGCTCACCTCCTTC
This sequence comes from Miniopterus natalensis, assembly GCF_054644295.1. Classification (NCBI taxonomy): domain Eukaryota; kingdom Metazoa; phylum Chordata; class Mammalia; order Chiroptera; family Miniopteridae; genus Miniopterus; species Miniopterus natalensis. The sequence goes on along the minus strand of NC_142095.1, from coordinate 27,601,739 downwards.
TGGCTGTTGTGGCTTAAAGATACAGATGATAAAATAAGATGGGTGGGTACAAGACAGAGCTCATCTCATGTGTGGAACCTAAGTGTCCCCCACAGCCATCCAGGCAGAACAGAGGTCGGTACTGGTTGCTCCTTTGGTCCTGGGGCCCCATCAGGCCTTGGGTGTTGTCTGATCGTCCCCTGGCTCATGGAGGCAGCCTGCCCAGTTCCAGTTAAGACTTGTTAATCAGGATGCTCAGAGGGAGGTTATTCAGAAGGGGTGTTCACACATCTGGGCTATGGATCCGAAAGGAAACCCTTCTTATTACTCCCTCTGATTTCCTCTCTGCACTGGCACGGCCTGGGTGTCTACAGTAACCTCCTTGCTAGTCTTGGCCATTGCTGTCATCTCCCCTTCCCCATCACCACAGTATCCAGAGAGGTATTGTTTCTAACCCTCCGATGGCCCAGGATTGACACCCAAATTCTTTACCATGAGCTGCCAGGGTTGATTGACTGGTCTTTCCACCTGTCTTCTGTTCCCCATTTCTAATTATCCCTTAACAGTTCCTCTCTCAAGAGACATCCATCCTAATTATTTTTAGCACAGAAAAGTGAGGTCACTTTTCTTATATACAGAGACATCTCCATGGGTGTGCTCCACCTCTGTCCCCTTAGAAGCAGCTGCTCCTTCACTCAAACACCTTGGGGAGTCCATACAGTCCAGCTGCAGCTGAGCATCCACTTTCCATTGGTCCATTTATTCAACATGCACTGACTGCTCTGTGCTGGACCCCATGACAGCCCTGAGGTACAGAGATTAATAAGACACAGAGTCCCTTTTCCTGAGAGACTTATGGTCTCCTTATTTCCCCTGTGTCTTGTTCATATCGTGTCTCTGCTACCGGGCCCCTGCCTGGTGTATGTCATATGCTCAGTAACGAGTTTGTTGAGTGGAAGTGATCTGAGATGTTCCTCAGCATCATCACACTCCCATAAATTCTCCCTGGTGCTCTCCCCCTGGTCTCTGCATTCTTTGTATCACTCACAGTGCAGGGAGAGAAATGTCTCCCACTAGAGTGGGGCCCAGCTGCGGGCAGGGGATTTGGGCCGTGGGTGTATGTGCACATCTGCTCTGCTCGAGGCCAGGCTCCTGATGGCTGGTGCGCGCCTTCCCACACGATGCTACATGGTGAAATGCCTGGCCCATTGTGCCCTGTGCTTCAGATCCATAAATACTTGTTGCATAGAGCAAGTGCCTGCTGGATCATGCAGACACACAAGGGACCTGAATGCACTAAAGAAACGTGCTTCTGCAGCTAAAGTCATATTAAATATTCATGCCAGAGAAACTGCAACATTTTCTCCCACAGAGAAAGAAGTTAGAAGCAATTCTAGAATGGCTCTGTCGTGAGTGAAAAACAGCAGCAACTAAGTGGTACAACTAGCACCCACAGCCATGTTTTGGTAATGAAGGGGTTCAGAGAACCATTCATTTACTCAACAAATACTGACTGACAGGGCCTGCTGCCCACCAGGCACTGTTGCAGGCACTGGGGAATTGGCAGTGGACAAGACAGCCAAATCTCTGCTCTCCTGGGGCTTGCTTTCTGGCGAGGAAGGAGTGGTAATAACTGACATTTATTCATTGCTAGCTACGTGCCAGGCACTGTTCTAAGTGCTTTACCTATGTTAAGTTCTCCTGGTCGTCTAAGGACTATTATTTTTTACTTCAGCTTTGCAAAGAGGGGAACTGAGCATAAAACAGTCAATTAACCTTCCTGAGATCACAAAGCTTCAGAGTGGACTGGCAGGGATTTGGTCCCAGGCATCCTTATGCAGTGAATCCTGAGCTACTTCTTGGCTCCTTTTTATGTTAGAGATAGGAAATTTAGGAAAAAGTCTTAGCTTTCCAAGGGATAAAGAGAGACAGGCCCCTTGGCCTCCAGGATTTGGGAGTTGAAAGGAAAGTGAGAGAAGCTGAAAATGAGAAAGAAGAGGAAAAGTTCTCAGGCCCCTTGGACTCTGTAACGCCTGAGTCTCATCGTTAGTGTTTATTACATTTTTCTGGACAAAACATCAACATGATCTAAGGTAAGCAGCCTCAGTATGAATGGAGCTAACCTCTTTTGAGCTTCTTTTAGAGGCTAGAAATGCAGTAGACAGTTTATATAAGCTATCTTATTTAATCTCTGTATTGACTCTTTAAGGCCAATATAACACTATTTGTCAAAGGATAAAATTGGGTCAGGCTATTAGATGAGACAGGATTCAAACCCAGGCATCCACATGGAAAGCCTTGTCTAATGACCCTACTGTACCGTCAATATTATTTAAAACATTCAAACCCATTGACCCAGAGCATCTACTTGTGAAAATTTGTTCTTTGAAAACAGTTAGATGAGAACAAGAATGTTTATTGTAGTCTTATTTACAATAGCAAATTTTAAAAGTGAGGGAGGGAATAACCCAACTATCCAGTAACAGGAAACTAATTAAATAATCGTGAGGCTCATTTGATGAAAACCATGTGATATTTTCTAAAAGGTACATTTAAGCATGGAGAATTGTTGCAGATCTTACACAATAATAATCGGGTATTGAAATAAATATAGAGGCTTGTATGCATATATTTGTATAGGTAGAGTCATATGAAACTGTTATTTTGTAAGCCAAAAATGATTAAATATTGGCAATTTCATGTGGTTCAACCTAACAGGGAAAAAACCTGATAGATGTACACCAAAATGATAATTGTGGATCTTTTATTGGCGATTTCAAAAGAATTTTTACTGTTTGTGCTGTTTCATGATTAAATTTTTTCCATGATGTGCATGCTTTGCTCTCTACCAGTAAAACCTATTTAAAAAGTGCAAATAATTAGAAACATTAAAAGACTACTTGGACATTTATTTTTAAGGAGTACATTTGGTCTCTCAGATGTTATAACCCAAGAATAGATTTTTTAAAATAATTCAGTTCCAGTGGTTAAATTGAGAACTTATGCCAAAAAAAAAAAAAAAAAAATGAACAGTTGGGGAAATTGATTTGTGAAATTACTTTTTCTTCTTTTGGAAACATTTGAGCCCTGAGTTATCAATCAAATTGTGTGCAACCTTTAAGGTAGGGAAATCACTGGACTATCTTAAAACTGCGTGAGATGGATATGGCATCAGATGAAAAGCTAAGCCCTTGCCTGTGAAGAATTTGTAACTGGCTGAATTAACTGGCGTGCCATAAAGATCTAATGATCGTGGTTGATATGATGAGCCAATGCACATCCTCAGCAAGAATGATCCCAACACTGGAAGACAGGATTTTGTGTATACTTCCCTTGGGAAGGTCAGACATTTATGAGAGTAAATGAGACTTCAAACTTGAGCCACAGAAAAATGCAAGCTGAATTAGACTCTTTGCTAAGAAAGACACGCGCATTATTAAAAATACATTGGCAATTGGGCTTCTAATATGAGGGAGGAAAATTATCCCCCTTGACAATGGAATGTCAAAGAAACCTCAGTAATTGGTTACCGTATTTCCATATTGCAAACATACGGTATCGTCTTCAGGCAGGACACAGAAGCCACTGTCTTTTTTGATTCTTAACTCCAGCCTCCATTCTAGACTGGAGGTTTCATGCCCTAGAGAACTCAAAAGCGTCCTCAGAGCTCTGCTGTCCTCCTCAATTAGAATGTTTGCTCTTGCTATTGGTGGTTTTTACAGGTTTGGGGTTTAAAATATTTTTTAAGTTAAAAGTTCTTCCTTCCTTTGTAAATGCAATCTTCTCAGTGAAAGAAACCATTATTGACACCATTAGTCACACCATGTAGACACACATGCTCGTAGATAAACTCAAAAAAGCGAGGTTAATATTTAGAAACCATTACACTAATGTGCTTTTCACTCTCTCCTGCATAAACCAGGTTTCTCAGCATCCAGCAGGCCTGTAGGTGGGAGGGACAGAGGGAGTGGACATGATATATGGGAAAATCCCTTTAAATAGGAATCAGAGGCAGAAATCTCTGCTGGTGAGTAAGAAAGGGAAAGAGAAAGGAATAGAGGAAGCAGATGGTGAGAGACCTGTCCTGAAACCCTCTCCCCCCAAGGCGGGGAAGAACTGTACTAGGCTAAGGGGAGACTAAGGCAGAAGGGTGTTGTCCTGCTTCCTGTTTGGGGCTCAGGAGGTCACACAGCAAATTTGGTTCCAGCTCAGTATGGCTGACAGGGAGGGAAGGAGCAGAATTAGCATCGCCAAGGGAGCTCAGCTGCTGTGCAAACAGAAGACACCAGTGTGGCTGAGTGAGGGAGTCACACTTCATTTTCTGGGCCATGGAGGAATCCCTCCTGTGCCTGTCAACTTCTCCCAACTGGCCTGGGCCCTCAGGCCAGGCCCACCCTAACTTTGGTTCTACCCACTTTTTCTTATGCTGAATTCACCAGAGTACCAAAGGGAAGCCCACTGCCCTCAGCTTTCCTGGTTCTGTCTCAATCCTGGGGTGCCCTCCCTGACAGCCACTGCTGATAGGTTCCCTCTATCTCCAACCCACGGCCAATCCCATGGCCAAAGATGAAACCTCACCTCCAGGGGAGTCCTTAAGCCACCTCTGGTGGTCACAAGGTAGTTGGCTTGTATCAAAGCACAACAACCACCCTGCTGGGAAGAAAAGCAGGAACGTCGCATTCCAACACACTTGGGTGCTTTCGACCGAGCCAGAATGAAAAGTAAATGTTCAGCTTACCATCCATCCCTCCACAACGGCCGCAGGAATTGATTTGCTCCCCAAATATTTATGACTTGTGGAGGGTGATACAGCTGCTTTGCTTGAGGCTAGTCCTGAGAGACTCCAGCCATGTTTTGCCTCAAAACCTGTTACCAGTAAAAAAGGCTGCTTCGTCAAGGACAAGGGCAGGTGCAGAACTTACACCATCTTCCTTCCAGCCTCTGGCACGTCCTAAGATTCATGGCCATTCTGTGTGCGCATTTCATCCAGCCATCCTACAAGTGTCAAAGGAGCGCTCTCTGTATGCCAGGCCCTGTGCTCTCATGGTAAGACGCAGACACTTCCAGTATCTAACAACCTGTAGTGGCTTGAATGATGGATCCCAAAAAAATGTTTGCATGTTGTAATTCGGGAAACCCATTAATATTACTTTATATGGCAAAATATAGGATTAAGTTAAGAACCTTGGGACGTGTCTCACCCTGGATTATCTGGGTGGGCCCTATATGCAACTTCATACATCCTTATAAGAGAGACACACAGAAGAGACGCAGAGGAGGAGGCAACATGACTATAGAAGCAAATTGGAGTGACGAGGCCACAATCCAATGAGCATATGGAACCAGCAAAAGCTGGGAGAGGCAAGGAAGGAGCCTTACCTAGAGCCTTCAGAGGAAGAGGGACCCTGCAGTTTGATTTCAGACTTTTGGCCTCCAGAATTGTGAGAGGATACATTTCTGTTGTTCTAAGCCACACAGTGTGTGGTAATTTATTATAGCAGTCATAAGAAACTAATACAGCACCTAATAAAGAAAATATCCCAGTTTTTCTGGGGTCAAGTAGGGGACAGGGGCAAGGGTTCCCTTCTCAAGCCTCTCTCCCCAAAGAAAGACCCATGAATCCCTCCTGAGGGTGGATGTAGAAGAGTTTAAGACCAGTCCTGGTGGGTCGGATTAATATTCTATAGTAGTCAGGACTCTAGAGAGAAAGAATTCTCTCCCAGGCCTTGCTTTCCAAGCAGGGCTCATGGGTTCCTCCAAAATGTAGCTATTGTGACAACAGTGTCAGTCGTGGACACCATTTATACCCTCTCCCCAAAAAGTGACCAGCCTGTTTGTTTTCTGATCTTGGAACCTCTGGTGGGAAGCGAGTACCTGCCCATGTGGATGGATGGACTGTCTCACATGACACTGGGTGAGTCCCCCACAAGGCTGTCTCAGTCCAAGGCTGCCTGTCTTGGATCAAGCAGTGGCAGTGCTGGGGAGAAGAAGGGAACACTGCAGACCTCTGGGAGGCATGATACTTGCCCCAGGGTCCATGCAAAGACTGTGCTTGTCTAATTCAGTTTAGGCTTTGCTGATGGATAGATACAAAGATATTTCAGCCAACCAATGTGCGCTCTTCCCTGATGGGGTAGAAGATTTCGATACTGTACATAATGTTCAGCAAGTGAGATGTTATACCTCAAGCCACAGCATTACCACTTACCACATTGCACTTGGCTTATACCCACCCTTGTCTCCTCCCAACATTGTATTCTTTGTGAATGGAACCCCCTGAGTGTGTGCAAGGTGAAAGTCATACCACGGACAAAGCCAACTTGTCAGCCAGGGCATCTCACTAAACTTAAAACCATAGATTGAAACCTCTGTGTAAGACCCACAGCGAGTGACCCTGAGAAGGGTTCCCAGTCAGCCCAGAAGGCAGAGAGGGATTCCTTGGAACAGGAGGACCTGGGCTGGGCCTGAAAATGGTGCCATTTTAGAGGAGGTGCCATGGGATGTCCAGGTTAACCCTCCTATTTCTCGCTAGCTTTTGCCCGGGGCTGTGTGTGATTGTCCCCAATTTTTAACTAATGAAATCCCTACTGCTCACCCAAGAGCATGCTACATGGAGCTGCCCATGTGAGAAGTAGCTCAGTCACAAATTAATCTGTGCCCCTGGGAGGACCTGCACTTGGGATTCTTGATTTAGGGGTGCATATTGGGAACCTATGTTTGCTTTCTGGGCCCACAGTATGTTAACAGATATGCCATGTGTCCTCTGGCTGTCAGTCCCTTGGGCCTCTCCTTGGACCTCATTTCAGCTGCTGTGGAGCAGTCTTCAGACTGCCTTGAGGTGTCTCTGAGGCCCCAAGGCTTTCACAGAGGCCACATGGCCTGTACTTGAGAGCAGTCCATCCCCAACATACTACCTAAGCTTAGTGAAAAGGAAATCTATCACATCTATGCTTTGCAATAATAGATAAGTACAGGGAAATTTGGTTTCATTTATATAAATTCTGGTTCAATTTCTTGAGCATCAGGAGGCCCCGTGGAACAGGAGAATTTTCACCACCCAGCAGAGGGTTTACCCAAGTCTACCAGACACAGCGTGGTCAGCTCCAAAAGCTAGATTTGCTTTCCCAAGGACCCACCTTCAGAGACAGAGAAGGAAGGGGTGGAAGGGGGAGAATGACTGCCAGGGCACAGCCAAGGGTCTGGGAGGCAAGAAACAGCAGATGTGAGAAATAGGTCAGAGCACACTGTTAGGAACTAAAGCTGGGAACGCTGAGAATGTAATTCGAGATGCCAGGTGGTTCAACAAAAATACATGAAACACCTAATAAAAAATGTGTCAGTTTCAAAATATCTGTATACCTGATTTAGGATGTTTATTGACAATTAACATTACCCACTTTTACTTTGTGTTGTGTCAGATGGCTTTTATCCATTCTTTTTTCTTCCATTTTACTTAGGAAATGTTAACCCTAAAGAAAATAAAACAAATATATTAGGAACACCCATATATTTTTCATCTATAAACAAAGTATATTTTTGCCACATAATTACATCATGTCTACTCATTTTCTCTCTCACATAGTTTGGCTAAAGTATTTAAATAAAACACAAACATCAGGACACTTCACCAACAAATACACACCTAGTGTTTAAATGTTTTGAAAACTTCCATTTTATTACCAAAAGTGTATTTTCAAGAGGCACAAAACTCACTGGTAAAGACTTTAAATTCAAATGTGTTGCTTCATTGGTCCATGACTATTGCTTAACAACTTTTCACACAATACAATTTGAAACAGAACGTTGAGTCTTTTCAGACACATTGGAATAGTAGATTTTCTGCAGAAAAGAACATCAAATATCAAAACAAAAAAATATCAAGTGTCAAGCATTTAAGGGATGTGATGGGTGTCAGGAAAAGCCATCTCAGCCCCTCTGCAGGGGCCTGGGAGGCCGGAGCCACGGGGGAGGGCAGGGGGAGCAGGGGCACAGGGCGGAGGTCAGAACCTGCTTGTCCCTTCTGTGCGTGATGACAAGGGTGAAGTAAGTGGCTTCGAGGAGAACTGGTGCCATGGCTGATTACAAAGACCAGAGAGATGAGAAAACTGAGCGAGAAGGGCTGAACAGAAAAGAGCACTGCCACTGTACTAACAATGACGGCCGCTTCACTCCTTGAGCACTTACTGCCCAGGGGCTGGCTCCTGCTGTGCACACCCCGGCTTCCTTAACCCCACCTACATCTCCTGAGGTAGGTTGTGGTGTCCTCATGTTGAGGGTGAGACAAAGCTAAGAAAATGCCCGATTCATGGTATGCGTTAGGATGCTCTGAAAGGAAGCCACGCTCAAACCACTCGGATGAAAACAGCAAATGGGTTGGCTCATCTAATTAGAAAGACCAGGGGTTTCCACCCACCACACTGCAGACAAAACCAGGGCGTGTTCTTCCCGCACCCCCTTGGCAGTGGAGGGGACTCAGCCACGGGTCTAGCCAGCCAGTCTCAGGGGGGCTTGCAATGGCTGAACCCAAGGTCAGGAAAGAGGGAACAGAGGACCCAGGAGTGATGGGAGCTCAGGCCAGGCCCTCGGGCCACAAATACCCCCCTGCTGGAGGACTGGTCACTTTCAGAAACCTTCTGCTGAAGGAGAAGGGCAGCGTCTCCTTGACTAATGCTTCAGCTATGGGGCAAACGCCACTGGATGTGACAAGCCTCCTAGAAGCCCAAGGAAGTGTTTTAATCCCCCCAGACTCCTGAGTTCAGCTCCATGTTTGAAAGGAATAGCCATGGCTAGGACCTCTGGCCTGTGCCCTATGCCCTAGCCCAGCTGCCCACCACTCCCAAGGATCCCTGAGGACTGGGCAGAGGAGCTGCTCTAGCGCACTCACACCATCACTCTAGGGCATTGGCCCCAAGCCCTGTGCAGGCAGCTTCATGGAGCAGGAAGATTCTTTTTGCTGGTATTGAAGACCGCCTAAGCCAAACTGATACAAACCAGCCCCAGCAGCTCCAGAGCCCCCTTTCCCTAGTCCCATGGCCCAATACTGACCTTCAGGACCTCCCTTCTTGCCTATCAATCCAGGACCCTGGCCTAAGCCAGGTACCCCAGGCCTCTCTGCATGAGTGACACCTGAGTTGGTTCCTCCCTGGCTTTTCACAGGGAAGCAAAAAGAGGTATGTTCTTCCAAGCAAAGGCCCTGGGATCCTCTGACCCTACTAGCCAAACCAAAGAAGTGTGACCAAAAGGGTAGTTCCAAAAGGAGAACTTCCTGCAGGTGAGGAAACACCCGAGAGAGCCATGCTTCACACAAACCAGAACCCTAAAGCCTACGCCCATCACAGCAATGCTCCTCATCTGTACCTAAGCCTTTGCCACCCTCCTCTGGGTGGAGTGGTGGGCTGAGGGGACCTTGGCCTCTGGGGCCTGCCTGACCCTCTAAACTTTGCCTTCCTGTGCACAGCCTACTCTGATATAAGAGGCTGGCCCCTGGATTAGTCCGTTCCAGCTGCTATAACAAAATACCACAGAGTAGGTGCTTAAGCAGCAAAAATTTATTTTCTCACAGTTCTGAAAGCTAGAAGTCCAAGATCAAGGTGTTGGCAGGTTTGGTTACTCCTGAGGCTTTTCTCCTGTCTGACAGATGGTCAGCCAGCTTCTCTATGTCCTACGTGGTCTTTTCTCTGTGTACATGCCCCCTGGTGTCTCTTCCTCTTCTTATGAGGACACCAGTCCTACTGGCTTAGGGCCCCACCTGTATGACTCTTTTTACCTTAATCACCTGCTTAAAGGCCCTATCTCCAAATACAGTCAAACTTGGGGTTAGGACTTCAACATGAATTTTGAGGGGACACAATTCAGCCCATACCACTTCCTTCCCTGACTACCCCATCCCCATCCTGCCCCTGCCTTTTGATTCCAGCCAGGAGACAAGGCAGGACTCGGGTCTCTGAATATGAGGCTGCTTGCTCCCTGCATCCAGCCACATGTAGGAGAGAAAATCCAGCCAAACTCTGTCCCAGTTTCCTTCCTTGAGGGCATGGTCTTCTCAAAGCCAGGTTTTTGTTTCTCTTTTCCATTTAATTAAGGAATGAGGCAGAAGGGTGTTTTCTGAAGTTTAATGACTGTTCTTAGTTAGCACCATCCAGCAAATGACTTCTTAAATTGAGGACCAGAAAGCATTCAATTTCCTGGATATTTACTGTCACATCTACAGCAACACAGCTGCCACTGGGTGTGTGATTCCCGAGGCTCATGCTGAGACGGGAAGCGATGCCAGTTTTACAGCACCAAGACCTCCAAACAAAAATAACAACTATCCGCTAGTCTCAGGGCTGCCAAGGCCAAACTCAGTCACAGCGGCCCTCCTGCTTGCATTCCAGAGGCAGCCTGACCCACCAGACAGCACCAGGCATAGCCGCCTGCTAGGAAAGGCGGGAGGAAGGCATGTGATCATGTGCAGAGCCCATACTCACCTTCCTGTTAAACGCCCATCACGAACCCTGCCCCAGCTCTGCCCCTGTTTTTCCCCAAACCTGCTCCTCCTACATCCCCTCCTGATACAAAGCACAGAACTCTGGCTCAGTCTCACTCCCACATCCCTCCACAGGCCCAGCCCTGCTGATTCCGCCTGTGCAACACTTCTCAGTCCTCCCCATCTATGCCCCACGCTGTCCTTCATGATCTGTTCCAGTTGACCTCCTGAGTGGCACATCTCACCACCCCCATGTCTCCCCCAGAATGCTGCCCTCTTGAGCTATTTTCACTTTTCTGAAGGAAGGATTGTTTTTTTCCCTCCAGGACTTTACCCTGCATACCCCCTCCATCTGCGAAGTCCCCCTTCATGTACTCATCTTTGGCTGGCTGACTCCTAGTTGTCTTTCAGGACTCTACTTAGATGCCAGCTCTTCCAAGAAACCTTCTTGGATTTCTCCAAGTAGATTGGGCTGCCCTCATTGGGGCCCCCAAACACCTTGTGCTATCTCTACCAGAGATATCGTCACATGGTTCCAGCATCTCCAGAATCCTCATCACCACACAGTGCCGGATTCACTCATCTGGTCTATGAATTCCTCGAAAGCAGGGTTTCTGTGTCCCCAGGGGCCCAGCCAGGGACTGGCTCATAGTGAACAGTGACAAATGTGGGCTGACAGTGGTAACAAATGAATCACCTGCCACCCACCTGCACCTCCAGCTGTCACCTGTTAATTTTTCGTGCACTCTCACCCCCATCAGATTTGTTTTAAAACCATGCCCTACTATTTCTGGACCAGGGCCTGAGGACATGACCCCTGCGTGCTTCAGTCCATTTCAAAGATATTGATTTCACTGGGCTCCAAGCGTGTTGGGCATGGGGAGTTTTGGGTAAGAGGCTGAATAAACAAAGCTCTTCTTTCCCACCCACCCCCTACCAGGCACACATTTATTTTGCCTGGAATGTCCCGTCCCCTTCCCAGCTATCTAATCCTTATCATCTTTCTTGATCCCCAAGCTGGACTGGGCTACCCACCAGTGTGCCCACGCAACCCCCATGCTTCCCTCTATGGCACACTTAGCCCTGTATTTTAATTTCCTATTTACTCTTTATCTCCCCCACTGGACAGTAGCTGCTTCAGGACCAGACAAGATTATGCAAAACCTGGAGCACTGATCAGAGAAGCCTGGGCTCCCAGAGGAGGGATCCCATTGTAAGAGCCAGAGCCTTGTGGTAGAAAATGAAAGAGAACAAAATCTGCATTCTGGCTGCTTCTAACAGCTCACTTTAATGGTTAAAGGAAGATTCACTTGATGAACTCTAGGCCTGAAGATGCTTAAAAGATAAATATTTTTGAAACCCAGAAATCTACCCTTTCTATCCTGGATTTGAAAAAATCAAAGTTATTCTTTTTTGTCAGTTTAAAAGATTTATGAGGCCTACTCCTTGCTGTGTCTCTGGGTAGATGTTCCCTATGAATGCATTAATGAGTGGGAAAGAAACCTCACAGGGATGTGATAAGTATGTGCCACCAGGAACCAAAGCTCTGTCTCATTGTGACCCTTGCCAGGTTTGGACTGATTCCTGGGGCCATCACACAACAAAACTGCTCTTGCATCAAAGCTCTTGCACAGCCTTTATGAGTAGCATTTTGCTATAAACAAGCCCTGAGCTTGTAGTTGAAGAGACCTGGTCATGGGCCTTCAGTGTGCTCGCAACCCCAGGTGTGTCGTGATCAGGTTGCATACAAGTGTCAGGAACTCAACTCAAACTGGCTGAAGTGCAAAAATGGGCTCACAATACTATAAAGTCTAGGGGTACATCTGCCCGCAGACCCTAAGAGACTTAGGCCTCAACTAAGGCTTGCAGGACCCAGGCTCTCCATCCCTCTATGCTGCCTTCCTCCTCTACCCAGGCTCCCTGCACAAATACATCCCAAGAACCCCAGGCTTCCATCCTACGGGTTCAGAAACACTGGAGGGAAAGAGAGGCCTGGCTTCCACGAATTGCAGCACAAATCCTGAGACAAACTCTGATTGGTCGGTTTGGGGTCATGTGATCACCCCCAAAACAGGAAGGAAGGTTCCTCTCAAGTTTACTACATGGCATGAGAGTCCAGATCCCCAAAGAAAATCACAGCAATGTCCCTTTAAGGAAGGGAATGCAAACGAGGCCAGCAAAAGTCACAGATGTCTACCTTGTTGGACAAACCACTGAACCTACCTAGAACTATTTTCGGCAATTACAGGACTAAAACCCTGTAAAATACCCAGAGAATGATATAAAAGCTGAAAGTTGAAACAGATTACTTTGAAAGCTTTAGTGACTTAGAGCTGATGTCTTCACTGGGTGTGTAAAGGTTTCAAGGACAAGGTGGAGATGTCAGGAAGGACGATCATGCCCCACAAAGCCCCATAGAAACAAGCCCAGCCTGGATGGTGACTTCGAAGACCAATGGCGTATGGCCCCCTTTTCACCTGCTCCCCATGCATCCCGTGGGCTCTGCCCCCAACTCAGGGCTCTGGGCCTAGAGCAGTGATTCTCACTGGGGATGATTTTGTCCCTTCGGACATTCGGCCATGTCTAGAGACATTTTTGATTGTCATAGTGTGTAAGGGACTGGAGGGAAATGCTCCTGGCATTTAGTAAGTAGAGGCCAACTATCTAGATATTTAGATGCTGTTTAATATCCTGTAGTATGTAGAAAATCTCCCACGACGAAGAATTATCTGGCCCAAAATGTGAATAATGCTGAGGCTGAGAAACACAGGTCTTATAGGAACAGTTCCAGAGCACCTGCTATACTCACCTGGGCCTTCACTCTGTAGAGGTGTGAACCAGTTTACGCAGAAACACAGTCAAGGAAAGTACGTAACTGTGGCTGCAGTGTGGAGGAATAATTGCAGATGGGCAAGAGAGGAAGGGCAGGGAGACCAGTTAGGGGACAGTTTCCATAGTCCAGGCCAGAGCAGTGCTGGCTTCTTTGACTGTGACCTATGCAGGCACACGGGACCTCATGCTTAGAAAGGCTTGTACTTGGCTTAATGCTCTGCTGTCTCTGCCTTGAAATTCGCAATACTTTTTCAACAAAGGGACCTGCATTTTCATTTTTTACTGGGTTCTGGGCTAGAGATTATAGGGGTCTGAACCAGGACAGTGGCAATGAGAACAGAAGGGTCACCCTTCTCAATGAGAAAGCACTGCCCATTTTTCCAGCTCCTCAAAGTCCTGGGTGCTACCTAATGACTGGGCTGAGGTTGAGTGAACTTGCTGTTGCAGGTCTAGTACAAACCAGGTTGACTGAGTGAAGGGGTCAAGAGGCTAAAGAAATACACGACCTTCCCCTAGCCAGGCTGGAACTATACTCTTAAACAAGACACAGTGATTCTCAGGTGATTCTCGTGCACTTGGCATGCTGTGGGAGAGAGACAGAAGAAACCCGTGCAGCACCTGTAGGCAATGAGAGGCATTTAGGGGTTTAACATCAAGACATGAGAACACATTTCCCCCCAAGGGCCGTAGGCTGGGCCAATTATCTGCAGCACACCAGAGCCACTTCCTGAAGGCAAACTGGAGGCCAGGACTTGGGTGGGGTCAATAACCTCAGGTTTCCCAGGAAGCCCACCCAGTAGTCCTTATGAGTACAGAGAGGCCAGGGCACCTGAGTGCCCATTCACTCCATCACTATTAGCTCTGTGACTGAGTAGTTTACTTAACCTCTCTGAGCCCCATTTCTATCAAAACAGAAAACCAATAGCACTGATTGCTTGATGGCCTGGGTGAGTCAAATGAGATATTGTGCCTGTGAAATCCTCAGTAAAGAGCTTATCATCCCTAAGCCTTAGCCCCCTCATCTATGAAGTTGGGTGATAATGTACCCCTATGTCACAGTGTGGCTGTGGGGGTTAAAGCAGCTGATTTATAAGGTAAGTATCTAGTGCATTTTCTAGTTGTTCTCACTATTGTTTAGGCTTCTCGACTCAGAACCATGTGCCCTGATGCTGATCTCCATGACGAAGCTGCCTCCATGGGGAGAATCCCACCTCCAGGCCCAGGCCCTGAAGGAAGCCATGTCCCTCCAACTACTCCTCTGTCTGAGGAAATTTCCCTTGGTGACACCCAAAGTAACCCTCAGCCCATATTCATAACCCTCTTCTTGGTAGTGCAGTCAGCACCCCTGACTCTGTAGTGTTTGGGGTTTCATGTGCATGTGTGTGTATACTTGGGTTAGGGAGAGATTTTCTTTAAATGACTAAGGGCTGATCACACGTTTTCCTGAGGCTTTTGCCACCAGCAGACGATCACCAAGGGAGCACGAGCTCTCTCTTCCTCTGCCACTCCCACAGTGACCTGCAGGATTACTGATCGCTCCTTTTCTTTTGGACATGAACCACCTTAAATGTGTTTATGAAACTCAGTACTAATTAATGTGAAATAACAAACTGCCCTCTGGCAGCTGCAGAGGTCATTATTGAACTGAGAAGATATTTTTCAAATGTTTTCACCAGGGAAATAGGTACATTTGAATTGTGGCAGGAAGGAGACAGAGATGGAGGAGCAGCCTCAGAGTTGTCCACCCCAGATCTTCGAGTTGTTGGGGCCCAGCCTCAGAGAAGGGCCTGGAAACCAAGTGGACATATTATCATTGACAATGACTTCATTAACAGCCATTGGTTTTGAATACCCACTGTGTGCTGGGCACCTGGAGTGTATTATGTTAATTGAAATAAGCCAGTCAGAGAAAGACATGTATCACATTATCTCACTCATAAGTGGAATCTAATGAACAAAATAAACTGATGAACAAAATAGATCCAGAGACATAGAAGCATGGAACAGGCTGCGGGCTCTCAGAAGGAAGGCAAGGGCGGGGGGCTAGGGGGAGAGAGGTTAACCAAAGAACTTATATGCATATATGCATAACCCATGGACATAGACAATAGTGTGGTGAAGGCTTGGGGGGGTGGTACAGGGGGTGGAGAAGGTCAGAGGGAGTCATTAGGGGTAAAAAGGGGGATATCTGTAATACTGTCAACACTAAAGGTAATTTTTTTAAAAAGTAGCCTAGTTAAATGGGATCCTGTAGCAGTCCCATATCTGAGTGAAGCAGAGAGAGCAAAGGTTGTGGAGGTAAACAGCCTGAGTCAGAATTGCTGCTCTGCCTTTACCCCCCGGGGGAGCTTAGGCAAGTCACTTAAGCTTCAGAGACTCAGTTTCTTCACCCACAGGAGCAGGATGATGGCACCTCCGTCCCTCCTGAGGTGTGCTAGATACGGGCTCTCATGATTTGTGGGATTGTCCACCACTCTTCCCAGCTCTGTATGCAGTGATGTGAGGTTCAAATTAACCACAGTGACAATATTTACACCCCAGAAATTGGCAAACTACAAATCAAGGCTATTCTTTTCAGAGAGCCAGTTGTTAAACATTTGCCAGCACACCACTGCCTGCCTCATATGCACAAAGACTAAGGGAAATAATGTCTTTACAGCTCTTTGCACAGTGCTTGGCATATGAGTGCTCAAAAATTGATAACTATAAACACAATTCACACATCTGTATGATGAAACCGATGCTCAGGGCAGTTGCATAACCTGCCTGTGGCCACAGAACCAATATGTGGCTGAAACTGTCTGGTTCTGTCGGTACCACTGCCTTTCTCATTACTTTGTACAACCTCTCAGACAGAGACACAGCGACAGTGGCAGAGCAAGAGGAGGAAATCATGCTGACCAATTCGATGATCTGGATGGAGAAGCGGGGGTGAGGGTGGAAAGAGAAGATCTGAGCAGATCTGGGAGGATAACGGGACTCAAAGAGGCCAAGAGGCCACTCCGGGCTGGGAATGAAGTGAGCAGAGGTACACTGATGGGAACGGTGCAGCCCAGGGGCAGAGTAAGGAGGACATGGGGTCTGCCTCCCTCCTGCAGCAAGGACCCAACCCAAGCCAAACTCGAACCCATTATCAGTTTTCTCAGTGTTGGCAAAGCTTTGTATTTACACTGCTCTCCACTTAGCAATGCTGTCCTCCTAAAAGCCACCACAATGTCTCATCCTTCTCGTAGTCTTTCAAACAGCTCCAGTTGTTGCAAATTGCTCTGCCATGTTTCCCATTGCACCATTCAGTTATAACATGCTTAGAATTAAGTATTACCCAAATATATTTAATGGTAAACAGTAACTTTTTAAAAATAAAGTCCATTGTCATTAGCCATAGAAGTACATTTATGGAGCATCATGATGATATCGTTTCACTCTCCCAGTGAGGTTGGTATGACCATGCCCATTTGACAGATGAGGAAAATTGGGGCTCAGAAAGATTCAGTGATTTGACCAAAGAACCTTGACTGGGATACAGCTGTGTCAGGACTCAAACCCAAGTCTGTCTGACACCAAAGTTCCAGTTCTTCTCACCACGTCTCTGTGGGCTGTTTTACTGCACATTCGGCTTCTCAGCACCAGCTTCTGCTGCTGCTGCTTTCCCCCAGGAAACCTGCAAAGAACCCAAGGAATATTCTGATTAAGTGTTGCTCAAACAAATAGCTGTTTCTGGGAGGCACCCACCTGCAGAGTCACCCACCTGCACAGTCCCCCCTGCATAAGGCACTGTGGATGGGAGTACACATTACCTGCTCTCTGCTCTCTGCATCGGGAGTGATTTAGTGGACCTGGGAGCAGTGTGCTCCCAAACACTGCCAGCTCTGAGCAGCAGCCCCATTGATGTGGAGCAATGGCTGCTAAGACATACGGGGAGATACATGCAAGCAAGGCAGCCGGGCCAGGGGCAGGCATCCGGGCCTTGCTTCTACAGTCACTCCAGATAAACAATCAGAGGGCGAGGGCTGAGAGGTAATGAGCAGATGCCCACAGGCTCCTCCTGTCACCAGGCAGATGGGCCTAATGAAAAACCCACGTGTCCGGAATTGGGAGCTGGGTTCTCATCCTGACTACTAATGCTGGTGAGTGACCTTGAGCCCACAGGTCTCAGGCTCCCAGCTGTCCATTGGGGAGAGTAAGACCCCTGATCAACCTCTTGTAACAACACTGGTCACTTTCCACAGGGCTTTTCTCAACTCGGCTCTTTCAGGAAACATCTTCTGATTACTCCAGGCCAATGTCTCTCCCATCTCTGAACTGCTAAAGAACTTGCTCAAATATTCTGGTTATAAACATAATATGTGATCATTGTAGAAAATCTGGAAAATGCATAAAAGAAAAAAAATTAAATTATCCATAATCTCACCATTGATAAATATGTACTTTCACCATTTTTTCTCTATTGTGTTATAGATAGATGATAAATGATAGACAGAGATAGATAGATGGTAGGTAGATAGATAGATAGATAGATAGATAGATAGATAGATAGATAGATAGATAGATAGATAGATAACAAATAGATATAAACAATTTAGGTAATTCTTTACAGTTTCGCATTTTTCATTTAATGATATATCAAGAGAATTTCAGGTCATTAAAAGCATCTTTGGGGGTATAAGCACTGAGCTCAGGTGAGCTAGCTCAGCCTGTCCTGTCTCAGAGGCTGCCTGTAGGCAGATCATGAGCCATCAGCTCCTCCACGGCAGGCTGGTGGGTGATGCAACTCTCACCAATGGACCAAGCACACTAGTCACTATGGGACAGTGTCCAGTCAACCACTACCCAGGATGCTCAGGAATTCAGTGGCGTGGAGAGGGCCACTGAGACCCTCATCAAGAACTTCCACTAGTACGTGGTGGAGGGTGGGAAGGAGGTGCTGACCAACTCCAAGCTACGGGACCTGGCCGCCCAGCAGCTGCCCCACCTCATATCGAGCAACTGTGGACTGGAAGAGAGAAACACCAACCTGGGCCACTGTAATGATTCTAAAGTGGAGTCTGGGGTTTTCTGGGAGCTGACTGGAGAAGCAGCCAAGAGCGTGAAGCTGGAGAACCCTATCAGGGGGAGCTGATAAGCTTCCCTTGCAATTCTTGGGAAGATGCTTGGGAAAGGGGGCCTTAAAGCCTCTGGGTCTGGAAATAAAACTCCTCTCTGTACTATCACCGCACTGTTGCCCAGCCCACACCTGTCTCACCCCCGCAAGTTTCCAGTTCATAACGGCTCTTCCTGGGGGTCTCAGCACTTTATCCCTGGGGGCTCTCTGGAGCTAATGGGTCCAGGGATCCCCACCACAGGGAGGCTCAGGGGGTCGGTTGGGGCCAGGGTTGGATGTGGAGGGGTAAGGACGGTGTAAGGGTGCAAGGCAGAGAGAAGCTGAGCTATGGGAAATGATTTGAAAGGGGCTGGGAATAGGGCTGGATATTTGGTATTAAAAAGGTCTCTAAGAACATACCCTTCCTAGTCTCTTTCCCAATCCAAACTAGCTGTCTTGCCAATGCTATCCCTTCCTGCCTCCAGCTCTGTCCCAGTCTCCTCCCAGGACGGTCCTTGGGCTTGCACAGGGAGAGTGAGAGAGCAGGGTAGGGACAGGCTAAGGAGGGCGTGACCTTGAGAGTCAGAGGACCACCTGGGTGCTTAGGCATTTTAAGAATGATGGTTGATTTGGCCTTGACAGGTGTGGCTCAGTTGGTAGGAGAGTCACAAGGTTGTAGGTTCAGTCTTAGCCCCGGTTGGGTGAGTACAGGAGGCAACCAATTGATGTTTCCCTCCCTCTCTCTCTCTCTCTCTCAATCCCTTCCAAAAAGAATGATGGTTGTTTTGTATCATTTGGTTAATAAACAATGGAAAAAATGGGGGAGGGAATCTTTGGAAGCATCCTTTTTATAGTGTATAAAATATTTCTTTGTATGTAAAGGTCGATCTATTTAATACTTCCCCTGCTGTTGAACATTTAGAAGGCTTCCAATATTTTGACATTATAAATTATATTGTGTGAACATCTTTGTTCTTTTTTTTTTTTTTTTAATATAGCTTTATTGATTTCAGAGAGAGGAAAGGAGAGGGAGAGAGAGAGCTAGAAACATCAATGATGAGAGAGTCATTGATCGGCCGCAGCCTGAAACCCGGGCATGTGCCCTGACCGGGAATCGAACCCTGATCGCCTGGATCCTAGGTAGACGCTTAACCACTGAGCCACGCCCAGCCGGGCAGAACATCTTTGTTCTTAAAGCTTTTTTTTGTTTGTTTGCTTCTGATCTCTCCCTTAGACATATTTCTAGAAATGAAGCCATCTGGTCTAAAGGTAACAACATTTGAAGGCTGTGGCATCCAGGATTCCACAGCAATGTTGGTTCCTGTTGGCAACATGGGACAGGGCCAGCCTCCCACAGCCTTCCCATCATTTCATTATTTTCCTTCCTAAGAGCCTTGCTTTTCTGGTCCAGACAAAATGCACCCTCATTGCTGCTTCATTCAGATTTTCTAAAATTACTTGTTAAGTGTTCTGTTCATCTTCTCAGTTGGTTTAATTCTTTGCAGATTTGTGTGTTTGCTTGTTTTCCATGATATAAACCTGTATCTTATATCTAATATGAGAGACAAGGCCTGAGCCCGCAGTGGTGAAGTGAACCAAAATTCCTCCTCTCTTGCTTACAGGTTTCAATATGTTCCCGCCACGTTTCCCCCTTGGCCTGTCTGTCCTGTGGCTGCATCTGGCTTCTCCATTGCTGGAGGATCTCAGAGCCCTGCAGGAAAGCATCACTCATCAGGGTTGGGCAGCCAGGACTGAGTGTCCTGATGGCTTCTCAGTCTTCTTCCCCCGCTAGATGGTAGGCTCCTGGAGGGACTCTGTATCCTTGGCCCCAAACTCCAACCAGAAGTGCCACTTAGAGGTGTATATCTTTCCTCATTTCCCAGTCGCTCCTGCCAATATGTGAGGTAAGAGGGAGGGGTTGGCAAGAAGGTACAGGTCACATGCACAGCTCAGACCATCCTCCAGGGGTCTTTCTAGGGGAGCTGCCTGCCCTCAAGAAGCCCTGCCTTCTCCACACCCTGGAGTATGAGGTGATCCCACAGAGGCATCTCTTGCCCTGTGGCTGGTGCCAACATCAGCATAGTTCAGGGTGGCTGCGGAGCAACAAGGCCCCTTATTACCTCGTATACAAATTGACCTCTCTCTGCCATCCAACCTCACCATCCGTAATGCTGATGTTTAGGTCCCTCTCTAATTCCTGTACAACATACAAATCACTGGCCCAAAAGTCATCAAGAGAAGTAAAGAGGGCCCAGCTGGTGTGGTTCAGCAGTTGAGCATGGACCTATGATCCAGGAAATCTCAGTTCAATTCCTGGTCAGGGCACATGCCCGGGTTGCTGGCTCCATCCCCAGCAGGGGGGCGTGCAGGAGGCAGCCAATCATTGATTCATCATTGATGTTTCTCTCTCTCCCTCTTCCTTCTTTTCTCTGAAATGAATAAAGACATATTTTAAAAATAAATAAATAAAAAAGAAGAAAAGAGAACTCTTAGCACCCAGATTCTGCAACATCCGCAAAGGCAGTTTAGTTTGGAAAAAGGCTATCCCCATGGTCTCTCTGCCGTTTTCTAAAACTAGGTGAGAGTCCTCTAGAACTAACAGATAATTTCTTAAATCCATTAAATTGCCTTTTCTTCCTAGACCATTGCTTCCCAAATCTTTTAGAGATTTTGTGGGCTATGATTGGGGTATACATGTAAAAAAACCTTCTGTGATCAATTTCCATTAGAGAAACATTATTAAACAAAGCACATAAGTTTGCTACCCACAGAACTTCTCAGAGCCTTTAATATACTCATTTACGTTGTTACTCTTCAAGAGGAGGTTAAGGGATATGTTTCTCAAATATCTTTGACTTCTAAATCCTTTAACTGGAAACTTCTTGTAGGACTAGGGGTTGTCAGAACGTGCCTTGGACACCCTGAGTTATGAGCCTCAGATGTCCCTCTGCCATATGTTTACAATATTTCCCAAGAAAAGGGGCTTCCTGTCAGAAAGGAGGCGCTGGCCCAACGTCTCCCTGAACCAAACTCCTTTCTATCCAAGTCCCAGTGTGCGGTCTGTTACTAAGTCTGCTGAGATGATACAAGGAAGAGATAGGCAAACTTTTTCTATAAAGAGCTAGACGGTAAATGTTTTTCAGGCCACATGGTCTCTGTTGCAACTCTAGTCTGCTCTGCCACCAAGCTAGAAAGCAGCCAGGGGCATTATGTAAACACATGAGCAGAGCTGTGTTCTAATAAAACTTTATTTACAAAAACAGGTGGTGGGCCACATTTAACCCATGGGCCATAGTTTTCCAACCCTTAGGGTGGGAAATCTCACATCAGGGAGAGGGGACTCCAGGTATTGAGTGGGAAAAAGGAAGTTAAAGAGGGCAAAGTCACGACAAGCCTCCAGAGGGTAACTCACTCTCAAATAGTTCAACTGACAGGGAAATGCACCTGCCCTCCCTGCTTTGGGCCTCTGAGGGTAGAGCCACCCCCATACCCAATGCTGCCAGCATGTGATCACAGAAAGTCTCTGAAACTCAAAAGCCCCAAGGGAAGCCATGTGAGGCCTGTGTGAAATCCCCAGCATTCCTGAAGAAGTGCTTTTATTTTGGTGAACTGGGGGTCAGTGGCCTCGTCTGAACTGGATGCTTAATCGGAGAGCAGCTGTTGCGACCTCAGGGCTGGAGAGTGGGGCTAAATGTCCGCCCACATTCCACCCTGGTGTTCTCCTGCTGGGCCAGCCCGAGGGAAATGCACAGGGAATCTGAGGACCGTCAGCAATGCAAACCCCAGAGCACTGGGCCACACAACTGAACAGGCTTCAGAAACATCAAAACAAGCACCATTCTCGGTAAGTTGGGCCTCATCCTCCAACCCATGATGGAGGGAACTTGGGAGCCTTGTCATTCAGAACCAGAGCTTTGTCGGCAGTGTGAGGGGCCAGATGGGAAGGGTGTGGCTGCAGGCAAAACCTGCTTGGAAAGTTTGACCCAGAAATATAGCACTGGCTGTCTCCTGAGAACCTGCTAAAATCAGCTGCCTCACATGCATCAGCACAGATTCTTACTGCAGAGTGGAAAGCGCCCATTGTACAGTAGAAAACTGAGGCTCAGAAAAGTTTTATGAGTTGTCGAAGCTCACACAGCTAGTGTGAGACAGAGCTGGGATCTGGACCCAGACCTGTGTGCTCCATTGGTTTCCACATACCAGTGTAGACTGGCTGCCAACCTTCTCTCCTTCCCTAGCCCCCTCGATCTTCTCAACCTGATTGCCCCTAGGTCCCCGGTCCTGGGTTGTGTTGGGGGTGCTCCGTCTCTCTCTCCCTTCCTACTTGTACCTTCTAGGCCATACTGGGCCTTGGAGAGGCTGGCGCTAGTGGTCTGATTGACAGGATGTGAGGTTTTCCCAGGATCTGAGGTTTCCACGTATGTCCAGTCCTCACACCAGACCATGATAAGAAGTGGGCAGTAAACAAAGCTCTGAGGGTCATCAGGGCCACCTTTACCTAGTGGCAGAGCTGACAGATAGCTTGACATACATGTGTGTGCCTTATAATAATGAGAAATATTTATTAGATGCTTGCCAGCCAGGCTTGGTGCTGAGATATTTGCATACATTATCACATTTCATCTTCCTAGCCACCTGTTGAATTAGGTACTATTATCATGCCTATTGTTTCAGATGTGAAAACTGAGGTTCAAAGAGGTAAAATAATTAACCCTGATCACATATCTGATAACCCAGCCTCCGTGAGAGTGATTCCCTTGCCCTCGCCACTATGCGATGCTCCAAACCCACTTCTTTTCTATCCTGTAACTTCGATCCAGGCCATCTGGCTTCAATCCTTCAGATCAGAGAGACACAAGAGACCCTGCTCCCCCAGAAATCAACCCATTCACCAGCCCCAGAGCTAGATACCCATTAGTTCTTTAGGGGATCCTTCTAAGCCCCAAGACTGCCTGATTATTGGCTTATCCAAACCACTGAGCAGAACTCACCGTGACAACACACCTTGAATTTGCCCCAAATTCCCAATTTAAAATCTTCTGCCCAGTTTTTACCATGAATCCTAATTTGTGACTCAGAAAATGCACAACAGTGACCATATTTAGGAAAATAACTATGGTTACCTAAGGTCCGACAAAGAACTTGGGAGCTAGTGCTACATAGCAGAAGCTGCCTGGGAGGTTCAGGTAGAAAGACACAGAAATATTGAACTACCTGGGTCATCTCCAGGAGTAAGGGAGGCTGATACAAAGATGTCTAAAATGAGATGCTGCTAAAAAAGACTCATATGTGAACTGGCAAGGCCTTTTTTATTAAACCTTCCACAGATCCTAGTCCAGAACTCGCAACACAGAAGGAGGAATAGATCTTTTTTGCTCCTCTGATGGAATAAATTGAGTCAAAGGAGAACAAAATGCAAACGTAATTGTTGCCTTGGATCACCCTCCCCTGGAGCAGAGCTGAGAAGGGTCTTTACTGGAGCCGTGCTCGCAGGGGAAGGGGAGTGAGGGAAGCACGGGGTCGGGGGAGAGCTGAGCGAGCTGAGGTCTCAGCTGTCTTCAGCCTGAAACCCTGGGGAACTCTGGAGTTGCACCAGAGTTAGTTCCTCCTGAGGCTCAGCCGGACTCCCAACCTGACACGGTCTTTGCAAGACAGTCCCTGGTGTAACCTCTTGGGGAGGGTTGTTTCCTTTGGCTGAAGGCAGGTCCCTGGAGGACACTGGCTGTGAACCACGGCAGCCAACCCTCACGGTGCTGGGGCGATGGGCGTACTTACCTGGTGAAGGAGATCTTGGCGGCAACCAACAGCATTCATCATAATTGTTTAAATTCTAAATCAAGTTTTCAGGCCAGAACTGTTATCGGGGTATTTGGGGTATCCTTTTTCTCACTGACTGGTGAGAAATCTTGAGAAAAAAATTTCCTGAAACTCTCACGGGAAGATGAGTGATTTTTATTTGTGTGGAATTACATCCTTGGGTTTCCAAAGTCCCATTCCCCTTAATCCAGTCCTGGAAGAAGTAGACCTGGGGTTTCAGTAGAGCTAAAAGCAAAGCCAGAATTTCCGTTCCACGTTGCAGCCGAGTCCAGTTCAGCATCAGGGTAGTTGTAGTCCATTAGTCCATTGTGTGGGGGGACCACATGGCCATGGGCCATGTAGGAGAATGTGGGGAAGCCAAGAGAGTGTCCTCCCTGCAACAAAAGTCCCAGGAGAGCCAAGAGTACCAGGAGAAACCAAGAGAGTGAACTCCTTTGTTTGGGGACTTAAGTATCCCAAATTTCACACCCTTGCAGTTGCCACACCTACTCTGGTCAATGACCTGTTCCCAGGTGTGACTGATAGGCAAATACCTTCCCAGTGTCACCCCAACTCTGCTGGGCATTCATCTACCCCCCCCCCCCGCAAAGCTCCCCAAATAACATACCTATAATATTTAACCTTCCCTTTGCTCCTTTCCTGTTATTAATAACTAGATTAATTACAATGGTATCAGAACCAATTGAGTGCCAAGCACTTTACAATTAACCATAGTCAGATAAAGCTGCATTAAACCAAAGAGATCTTTGTGCACCCTTTTCAACAGGCCTGCATTAAAGACCAATTGTGTAGGAAGCTCTCAGGGAAGGTAGGGTGACCAGAGACCTGTCCTTAAGGTGTTTATAATCTACTTAGGGAGTTAAGTGCTTAAATGAAACAATTACATAGTAATAAAAAAGTCCAATAATATTTCAAAATAAAAACCAAAATACAAACTTGAATAGGAAAGAAAAAAATAAAAACAAAAAACTACATGTGCTGAAAGAAGGAAGAAGAATGACATTGGGCCGATGCAAGGAAAGTTCCAGGAAGAGTTCGCAGAAGCCTGAGCTGGAAGAGACTTCAAGACCATCCCACTAAGACTTAATTTTCAGACGTGAACCTCTCCCTCAGCCGAGGCCGCACAGTTAACCAACCATGGGACTCTTTTCAGCAGAGCCCAGAAATACACTGATCCTAAAAACACACCCACAATCAACCAAAAATGGCACACAAAATGAAAACTGTTGTCCACAATAAAGGAGACAGGCACAGCATGTTCAGTGACCACGGTCTCATCAAGGGGTTTAACAAGAGGGCCAGGACTAGAGCCCAAAGTCCTGCCTCCCGATCCTGGTCTTCCCCTGGCCCTGGGCAGAGGCATTGGGGCCTCCCTATGTGTATTCCATGCTGGGAACCCCAAACACTCCCCACCCCTGGGGAGAGTCTCCTTTCCTGAGGTGCTGGAATTCTTCCTTGAGAAACCCAGGTCCCGAGCAGTGCCAGGACACTTCTCAGGAATCATGAAGAAGCCTTCCTAAGGGGGCCAGCTCCCATCCCAGCACACCCCTGAGTAACGGATGCAGTCCCACAGAAGAAGGGGTCCCTCCTTTCTTAGACAGAGGTATTAAGAGAGTATATGAAAGTTAGAACAACTTTACCTGGCTCTGTCGAAAGGAGGAGAATTAGCTCCAGGATGTGGGAGATGCGCCCATCCCCCAGCTGCAGTGCCTGTGGGCTGCTAATGGCTCCTGCTGCCCCTTTCTCCAGGGAACTGCCCTCAGCTGCCCCACCCACCCGGACATGGCTGTGCCACTCCTCGCAGTCCCTTGGATGGAGCCTAAGAGGAATTAAGTTAACTTTGCAACCTCACATTTATTAAGTCATCGATTCTAAAACTTGAGAGTACCTAAGAATAGCAGTTTTACCAATGGACTCTCAGGCCCCGTCGCAAGGATAAGAAGGGGTTGCAATGGGAGCAAACAGTCTGGCCCCACACAAAGCACCTCGATGGCAGAGCTGGCTGCTGCGGGCTCCGTGATAAAGGCCCAACTCCTAACATGGCCTTCGAGACTATTCAAGGCACGGCCCCCACCTTCTAACTGCATCCGGCCCCCGCCCACTGTCTGTGCTCCGGCCACAAGGAACTGAAATGAGCCATACTCCTTCCTACCTCAGGGACTTCACAGAAGCTGTTCCCTCTGCAGGGCGAGCTCTGACCCAGTTAATTCCCACTTCCTATCTCATTGCAAATGTCGTGTCCTCAGGGGCCTTCCTAATACCCCCTCCCAGCAGCACATTAGACTGACTGCACCTCAAAAACTACACTGTGTGATGATTGCCCACTGCCTGCCTTCCCCACGGATATGTCTGCTTTTGTTCACTGCCATAGCCCAGTACCTGGCACAAGATCATCACTCAATAACAATTGTTTGGCCAAATGTCCTTGCCACTGTGCTACTGTGCTTGCATGGCTGGAGCACCCTCCATCATTCCTCAAAAGTGTGTACTGAGTGCCTACTATGTGCCAGGACCTCGGCCAGGTTCTGGGCACATCAGGGTGAACCAGACATCCGGTGCAGACCTTCTAGCTCATATGTGCGTGTTTGACTTATGGCACCAAGGCCTGCAGGCATGACCTCTTTGGAATTATAATGGTTGAAATATGGACAACCTTTGAACCTCACCTAGGGACAGGTGCAAACTTTCATTCTAAGGCAAAGTAATGTATCCAGCCCCCCTGATGTCCCCTCTTCTCCCTCACCCCCACCCCCTCCCATTATAACATAGGTGGTTTGGGCAGATCTGTGGTTATGCTGGGAAGTTGTTAAATGAGAAAGAACCAGCAAGTTGAATTCATATTAACTTGGTGAAATGCTCTGTCTCTCTATGCCAGGTTTGAACAAGGGCTTGCTTGACACTTGCTGTATATCCAATGCCCAGTGCTGGAAAGTTTTCCCAGGTTGTTGGGGTTTTTTTGCTTAACAATAGTTTGTTCTAATTTTAAGCTGCCCTAGACCACTACCACCCACAAGCTACTTGTGGTGTCAGATGGTGCTGGTCTAATCCAAGTCATTTGACTATTGGGAACACTGTCCTTCCTCATGTCACTTCATGGCTTTGGACCACTTGGTCGAAGCTCAATTCTTCTAGAACCAGAAATGAAGCATGATGTTTTAGTCAGAAGCCAAGGAACAAAGGAAGCAGCGCCTCCCTCCCCAGGGAAGGGTGAGGCTAGGCAGTTGGGAAGAGGCAGGTGGCAAGGCCACAGGAACACTGGAGGACGTGGGTGCGGAGCACCTCCTACCCTCCAGGATCAGTGCCGGTGACAAGCTAGCTGCTGAGGCTGCTGGGAAGATGAATCGTGGCAGCTGAGAATGTAAGCGTGGACAGGGAGTCAGGCACAGACCAGCCAGAGATGCCTCGGCCAAGACTAGCCTTCTGGGACGGCAGAGGAGGTGATTACTTTTGGAGTTGGAGTGAAGGTGCAATGGGGTCCTCTCTTACCACACACCTGCCCCTCTGGCCTGCTTCAGAACCCAAAAGTGCCCATACCTGCCCCTTTGGGCTCGGACACCTCGGGCCCTTATTCAGATATTATCATGGAGCACTCTAAGGAAGTCACTATTTATTCTGGTAAACCAGTAACGCCTTGCATTGACTGCACAGAAAAAACACCTAGGGAGATTTTCTAAATCCAGGACCCAGATCAGGCCCATTACATCAGAATGTCTGGGGCAGGGACTCAGGCATGAGCATTTTAACTCTCCTGTTGTTTCCAGTGCAGCCAAGGGAGCATCCCCACACCCACATCCTAGTGGGGATTAGCTTCTCAGGAAGCCCACTCCGAGAGCGAGGGATGGCACACAGGGGGGAACAGCCGGCAAGGAGCCCCGTAGATGCAGCGAGCCTCGTCCTGGCCCGGACACAGCAGACACATGAGGGGCTCTACAGCCCTCAGGTCTGCAACGAGAGGTCTGAGCTCGTCGAAGCGCAGCAGCAGAGTGGGAGCCTACTCTGATGGGACCCCAGAACCTCTGTTCTTCTCAAGATCCCTCCCACGGGGGATGGCTGGCAAGGAACAAGTCAATGAGGACACCTGGGGACACTGTAGCTGTGCTGTACAGGATGTGCTGCCAAGGAGCTCTGGCCAGGCTGGGCTTGGCACCTCTGCAACCTAATGAACCAGGAGACATCAGTGTGTTTTTTGCCTCAGAAAAGTCACGAACCTCCTCTGTGTGTGCATTGTGTGTGCACTTGTGTTAGGCAGCTCTGACCACCAAGACCCGCTTTTACCAGGCAAAGGAGTTGGCCTCCTCAACACTGCAGTCTGGGGACACCAGAAAGACAGCTGCCCTCCACAGCCACTTCCCACCGTCTGAAATCCCACGATTAGAGCATCCTGCCTTACGGGCTAAACCACTGGCTCCCAAGCTCTGCTGCACATTAGAATCACTTGGGGAGTTTTTAAAACTCCCGAAGCTCAGGCTTCACCCCTTATCAATTAAATCAGAATGTCTGGCTGTGGGAGTCAGGCACCAGCAGTTTTTAAAGGTCCTCGGGTGATTCCAATGTGTGAGGAAGTTTGAGAGCTGCTGAGTTAAACATTGCTCTCAGCAAACCCCTCTCACAGTGAAGCAGGCAGGGACCCTTCACTGCCCCACTGTGTCACTGGCCCCCGCCTGGTGCCCCAGCATAATCCAGACTGTCCATTTTTTCTCTCCTGCCTAAAAAGGCTGTAGCTGCTCACAACACAGTTTTTCCCTCCTTCACTGAGCTGAGGTCAGCTCTAAAAATGCTCACTGGACTGACAGATAAGTCTCTTCTTGTGCACAACCCTCTTTTTCTGAGCCTTGGAGCATCAGAATCCCCTGGGGGCTTGTGGTTAAACACACAGGTCACTGGACCTCACTCTCCAGAAATCCTGATTCAGTGTGTCCGGGCTGGAGCCTTGATAATTCGCATTTCCAAAAGATCCAGGGCAATGCTGATGCTGCTGGCAGGGCAGGGACCAGGCATTGAGAACTACTGGTCAGAAGAAAGGGAAATGGGTTAACAGAGTTTACAGAACAGTAGTTGGCAAGGGCCTGACTCAGGAGCTCCACAGGGGGCTCAGAGAAATGTAAAATGATTCTTAATAAAAAGAAACCTCATCTCTGCAGCTGTTTTAAAGCACAAGAGAAGGAGAGGCTGAAAGGAGGGATGGGGGCAGGGCAGGCCTGATTTGGCTGCCTTGGCTCTTGACTCTACCTGATTATGACCTGACACAGAGACGGGGCTGCTGCCCACGTGTGAGGGTCTGAATTTTAGACCCCTCTCATCTAGAACAAAGAAAACCTCAGTGTAAATCTCGTCTTCCAGAGAGGACCTGCAGTAGGCAATCAGGCCTTTAATTTCCTCTTTGAAGACAGTCTCACTTGTACTATCAGCTTCATTTTCTGTCACTCGGAGAAGCAGCAATGAAATAGTGCTCAGAAAAATTACATTCCCAGCAATTTCAGAGCGTGCCTGGCTCATGAAGCATGCACATAATTGCTACTTTATAAAAGTTTGATAAATGAGATGCAAACTATACAGCCACTTTCTCTAAACAATGGAGGGGGCCTTATTCCAGGGGTCGTTTCAGATAATGAAAAACACAACTAATGAGTTTGATTACAGGATTCATTAACAGTAGAGAATGTTTAGAAATCAAAAACAAGCATCTTTTCCTGGGAGTGTCAAGCAAGTAACATCCTCAAAGCCCAGCTGGCCATGGCCTCGGGGGAGCTGGCTTCTGGGCTGTGCTCAGCTGCTTGTGACTGACCTTGGGCAAGTCACAGAGCCTCCTTCTGCCTCCCTTTCCCCAGCTGAGGAGCAGAGAGTATAACACTTGGCCCCTGGATTCTCAGACATTGCTTCTGGGACGAGAGTTTGCTGCAAAAATCAGTCTCTTGGGTTTGAGTCATAGAGAGCCTGCTGCTCAGTAGGACACTCAGGACAAACTTAGTGGCAATAGGTGACTTTCTACCCAGATGCCTCATTTCTGAACACAGGGGAGAGTAGCATTGAAAAAATAGAACAGTCTCCATCTTAAATGACCATTTCTACCTTCCATATCCATGAAGAGTGGCATGAGATAATGTGTTTATCTGACCCTGGGTGAGAGTGTGTGCATGTGCATGTGAAGGTGTGGTTTATGAATATTTATGTGGGAGTGTGGCAGTGTGGAAGAATGTGGGTGTGAGTGGGTGTGCTGGCTTGTGTACACATTTATTAGTAGATTGGTGAGTGTGTAAATGAGCAGAATGTGTGCATGTACAAGTTGGTGTGATTGTGTGTGCATGTGTGTGCACATATGTGTATGAGTGAGTGTAAAGTACATGTATATGTGTGTGCATACAAGCTTGTGCAATGCGAGTGCATCCGTGTGTGCATATGAGTGTACGAATGGACATGCGTGCAGGTACATGCGTGTGTGTACCATTTTGAACTTTCCTGCCTTCCTGCCTCCTGCTGGTCTTCACATTATCTCCTTGGCACTGTCCTCACAGTAACCCCAAGGGGCAATTTAATTACACAGGCTGAGCGTGTGTGTGGAGCAATTTGTAACAGCCTTTAAGAGCAAATTGTTCTTTGTAGAGGACTACAGTATAATAAGAGCAAGTACTATGCCTCACCCATTCATATTTTGTTGAAAAAGAGTAGGTTCTGCAGAGGACAAGGCAAACTGTGTTCCAGAACTGAAGACTGTCAGCTGTGAGAAAACAGAGAATATATTATATTTAGAAAAGGGCCAGTTATTTCCATGTCATGAACAACTACATTACTGATGCTTAACCAATAAGAGCTTTCATTTTTAAAAATATCCAAGTATCTTATGAAGACCTGAATATATTTGACCTGAGTCCATTCAAGATTGAACTCTGAGAAATAAACAGACACTGTCAGCAGGATGACAGCACACACAGCTGAAGGAATCCAGTGCTTTCCTTACATCTGCACAAGCGTTGGCACACACTAGTCAGCCCTCACCAGCTGCCCCGGTTCCAATATACCTTTAAGGAAGAAAAATCATCATCTGGGACCAAGGCTGGCAGGCCATATGGGAATGTTCCAGGAAGACAAGGAAAGATGACCCTGGGCTCCGGAAGGAAAGGAAATTCCCTCAGTTTCAATTTCCAACATTGTGTCTGGATGTAGTAGATGCACAGGAAATTATTTGTTTTATAAATTAAGAGAACACATGAATAGATAAATCAATCAATCAATTCAACCATGCTAAGGAAGAAAGCCAATGATCTCCTTCCTGGTTTTCAGAACAACTTTTCATTAAGATGAATCCTGCCAAATTATGTTTTTTTTATCCCTCAGCCTGCATGATCCCCTGAAATGAGGGGGTTTCCAGAAAAAATTCTAATATCAAAATAATGTATCCCAGGCACCGATGTATTTGCCAGCCAAAGAGACCAACTGCTATGGATAAGTCAGATGTGAATATAATTTCTTATTGTTACAATGACTGTTCTGATCATTGTAAACATGTCTAAAACATTTTGAAGCAGTTTGATTCCACTAATTTTTACGGAGCAACAAGCGTACTAGAAGCTCAGCAGTCACGATACCTACCAGAAAGACCAGAGCCATCCCTTACTGCAGAGCTCCATGGGAACTAACTCAGAACCTGTTAACTCTTAGTTAACACAGTTCTTGTGAGCTTGGAGATCTCAACACTTTAAGGTAGAAGGTAGATTGCTAGAGACAGGCACAGGGATTCTGACAAGAAATAATATCGTATATGAAAAGGAAAGGAGAGCAAGTCTATATATGACTATGGAGAACTCTCTAGAACATATTGAGTACAAAGGCAAGGCATAGAAAATGCATAGTATGCAACCAGTTACCTACAAAAGGACTTATAAATATATAAAAACATATTCACTTATATTAAAACTAAATCAAAGATAGATTTCTTTAAATATACCTTGCTTTGTAGATTTAATTTTAGAGCCCTGTAAATGTTTTACATAATTATCAAACAAAATTAAATTTTGTAGAAAGTAATCCCTTAAAATTCAAAAGCAAAATGAAATAAGTGAGCTTAACTCTGTGCTCAGTGGGTAACATAACCACACAGAGAGAGATTATTTTATGAAATTTTTAAACATGGCAGTTTGACCTACATCCATCCCTGGAGGAATATATCCTAAGGACAAAAAGAACTGCAAAAATTCTTAAACTCGTATTTAATGTTTAAGTCATAATGGTCATGGTGGTCTTTGTATAGTTATTCTTAGATTGCTGTGTGTATATTGTGCAATAAAGCAAATGAGTGATTATCTGGTGACACTGAGAAATGTTATTTTCAGCATGGGAGAAAAGGCATATAGACATAAGATCAATGAGGTTAAGTAAAATTTTATAGTCCTAAACCTGAGTTAGTAGGAGCAGTATTAACTCACAGTATCTTTTATCTATGTATGTATATATGTACATAGACATACATGTACATAGACATACATGTTTTCCATCTCTGTTTACTAAAAAAACCTAGAAATAAGGACTGAATCAGGAACACTGAGTATCTCTCATGCCCATTTCTCACTAAAAGAAACCAAGAATCTTTGGAGAAATGCTTGATTAAAGATCTGGGGCAGGAATTGCACAAGATGAGCCTAGGATGTCTTATCCTACTTAAACAAGAAAACTATCAGAGACTTAAAGGATTAAGTCAGAAGGGCTCAGGAGCCAACTTGAAGGGGCTTCCACTGGCCAAGGGGAGGCGAGTTGAACTTTAATAATGATAATAACTGAAATAGATTAAAAGACTTCAAATAGGTTCAAATCCATGAGTTCCTAAAAATCAAAAATAAACTAAACTATTTAGTCATCATTGGAAAATGCAAATGAGCCATCTAATTATCTTTAAAACTGGTGAGGAGAGGGGTAAACAATTTTTCTTGCTTTTCCTAAATAAATTATCCCTCGGGATAGCTGCAAAGTTGATGAAGAGAAGCATCTATTTATAGACATATTCTAGCTAATTAACAAAGAGGGCATGACAGAAATGGTGCGGCAACGTCTGCCCCCCCGGCGAGTTGGCAGAGCCAGGCAGCGAGCACCCGTCTGCCACCATCGCCAAGAAAGAGCCGGGCGCCGTGTGCCTCCCGACGGGACAGCGCAGCGCCGCCTAGGAAGGGTCATCAACCTGAACCCGAATACAAGAGAGACTCTAGATCTAACCACCAACTTACGAGAAATGCAGGTGACAAGAGAAAAAGCCTGTGATGTCCTAAATTAATTCACAGCACACTGGAGGGTGGGAGGAAGGCGAAGGGAATTAATCAGTTAGCAGCTAGGGGCTGAAACCAACAAAAGGCTGCTCACATTCCTGGATGTTTGTTGAATCGACTTCCAGGCAGCTATTTCAGTGATTATATAGAAAGAACAACCCACGACCATAGGCCTCCGCGTTCTGCTTGCAAGGAAATTTCGGGACTATTGCCTCCAGCCAATGCAGAAGCATCGAGCGCTGCCTCCCTGCAGCCTGTTCGCCCATCCGGGAACTTCCTCGCACCCGCACCCGCACCCGCACCCGCCCCCTTCTGTGGAGCCCTGTGAAGACTTTCTAAAGAACCTGCACTTTCCTCTGCAAACTCCTTATACTAAGAGCCTGCCTGCCCCAGGGCCTCCCCTTGGTCTCCACCAGCCCTGCTATGGTGGTTTAGGCTGCACGCCCCAGGACCCGGTCCTTTTGCTGGACAGCTTATGGCTCAGTAAACCCTGTCTTTCAGGAAGCTTTAGGCCTTGACTGTTTTTGTTTAACAAGCAACAGAGGAACTTGTTAAACTATGTCCCATGAATGCAATTGGCAAAATCCAAAGTGCGATAAACGTTCCAGGACAAATGATCCAGACCAGCCTCTCTCACAAATAAACTGCAAGGGAAAAACATAGGGAAACCTGTAGATTAAAAGAGACTTAAGAGTTATATCAAACCATCACAATGTATGGACCTTATTTATACTCAAACTTTTTTTAAAAATGTATGCATCATTCAGTGAAATTTGAGCACAAATTAATTATTTGATGAAATTAAGGAATTATTGCTAAATTTTTCAATGTGATAATGGTATTGTGTCTATGATTTTTTAAAGGGTCCTTATATTATAGAAGTATAACCTGAACTATTTAGTGATAAAATGATAAAATAGCTAAAATAACCTGGACTGAGAGGGAAGGAAGTGAGTAGAGTATAGAAGGAAAAAGACTAGCTGGGTGATGGATAAATAGTTCATTATACTGTGTTCTCTACTTTTGTATCTGTTTGAAATTTTCCATAATAGAAAATAAAAGAAATTCCCAGCCGACAGGCTCATAGTGAAAAGGAGCAGAAAAACAAATAAGTGAAACAAAAATTCAACAAGCAATAGGTAGTGTCTAAGAAGGCAGAGGCATGGACTAGATTGTAAAAAGAACATTCTCAATAAAAGAATGAGCCTCAAAACCCACATAAGCTCTACCTATCTGGAAAATTTTATTTGTGGAAGACTTTATGCCCTAACACCACCATAAATGAAGCTTCGTCAAATTTGTGTATATTATTAAAATGCCATTTATACAACACTCCCTAGGAGTCGAACATCTTTTTTACACACTCTCTAATTTGGTGTTTCTAACATTTTTGTGAGGATGCTATTGTCATTCTAATCTCCCAGATGAGAGTGCTGAGTCTCAGAGATGTGAAATGGGTCCCACATGCCCAGCGATGTGACACAGAGGTCCCACAGCTGGTTGGTGCTGAAGCTGGGACCACAGATGGGGTCTCTGCAGAGAGGTTGGGTTTCCACCTATTCACACTGACTCCTCATTAGGAAGGATACCAATGGCCTTTGATGGACACACCAGGTCTCTCCCTTGGAGAACTGGCACCACCATCACCAAAATGGCACATCTGCTTGAAGCAAGCCAAGCTCCCACAATCTCAAATTCCCAGGGCACCACCCTTTCATTTAGCTTGCCATTGCTGCCCAATTTATTCTAGTCATATTAGCAATATTGAAGGATGTTTTCATTAATGTATTAGGCTTCCCTGTGCTCCCTAGATAGAAATATTTATTTGAAGATGGCAGCTTTCAACAGCTAAGGGGGCTTGTTGCAGCTCAACACACTTAGTGAAGTGCGGTGGGATCTCATTTCTGCAGTGGCAGGTGTGAGTGGCACACGGACTAAGTTAGAATCACTCCTCTGGCTGGCAGTCTTGAGAAAGGAAGGTCTCTTAATTTAGTGGACAATGGAGCTGGAGAATTTGCACCAAAGGCAGCCAAAGTGACTCAGATCCTTGATAGAAATAGCAAAGCCATCTACTGAGAAGGTTGGCCTCACTGCCACCTTCCATGCTCAGTGATGTGACACAGAGGTCCCATCAGGGCAAGAGTTTGGGGGTTTGTGTGACACTCTGAGTCAGTCTCTTGGTCTTCTAGACTTATAGTTCCCATTTCAAAGATGAAGGTGAAAATCCCCACCCAACTTTATGCTATGGGAGCAAAGAAAGCCATGCACGTGGGTGTCCTGGAATCACTGCTGTTACTGTAATACCGTGATAACGAGCTCTCAGAACAAAGACCCAGCTTGTACTCAGCAAGTGCTGGTTACATGCTTGGTGGGCTTCCCCACAGTTCACCCTCACAGAGACACCATGGGGAAGGTAGCATTATGATCCCCATTGACAGGTGAGGACACTGGAACATACAGAAGGAAAGAAAATTGCCCAGACACCCAGCCAGCAGGTGGCAGAGCCAGGGTTACAACCCAGGTCTTGCCAATGCCAAAGCCATGCCCTTAACCTCTCGTATGCTGCCTGTGTATCTCTGAATCCTAGAACACAGGGGTAATACGTGCTAAATATCCAATCTGTATTTATGTAAATAAATGAATAAAGAAAAAAGAAATGATATTTGTACGGGTGGTGAAGTGATCGTTCAGCCTCGTGCGTGGAATTTGTGCCTCGTGTACTGTTGTGTTGCAGATACCCAGGGTTTTGTAAATAACATTTTTCTGTTTATAAAAGTAATAATACCTGCTTGCAGTAGAAAATTAGGGAAGTGCAGAGAAGTGTAAAGAAGAAAATAAAATCCATCCATAATTCACCCCTCAAGAGGTAGGGGCTGCTGACATATTTTCCTGGGGCATATTTCACCCCAGGAAAAGAGAAAATATTAAATAGTCCAAGGCCTGAGGCAGCCCTTGCTGTACATACATGTGTCCTGGTACAAAGATTGTTCCTCAAGTCAAGAGGTTCAGCAAAATTCTAAGCCCTGCCCCCCATAATAATAAAAAGCATTTTTGTAGCATTTAACATGCTGCCCATTATTCTAAACATTTCACATATTAACTCACTTAACAGCAGGAGAAAGAGCCATTATATATGGCAAATTTCAAGATTTTACAGCATCATAAAATTCATCCCAATAACCTTAAACTCTTCTCTCTTCCCTTCCCCTGCCACTCACAAGAAAAATATAGTTCTTAGTTACTATATGAGCAATGACTTATTAAGCTCCTGCTTCTACCAGAAGAGCACTAGTAAGCACTTGATAAATAGGGTCCCTTCTCCCTGCAGGCTCTTATTGGATCATTAAGGAAATGGCATGGGCCCACTGAGCAGTAATTGTCACTTCAGACCAGTAGCAGCAGCAGCATGTGGGGGCTTGTTAGAAATACAAGTTTGGACTTACCAAATCAGAAACGCTGGGGTGGGGCCCAGAAATTTGTGGTTCAACATGCCTTCCAGGCGATGTGATGCACTTTAAGTTTGGGGGCTCCTGCTTCCAGATATCCCAGTCTTGGCATTTAAAGGGTTGATACCAATCACGCCTGATGTCAGACTTAAGGGGAAGATGCCACTGTGAGCTGGAGCAGTCAGGGAATCCTTTCTGGAGGAGGTGCTCCTTACCAGGAACTCAAAGAGGTCCTCTTTGGAAGGAGGAGAGATGGAAGTGAAGGAGAGCTGGGCTTCAGGAGTTGGACAAAAGATGAGCACTTCACCTTGCTGCCTTGGGGATGGTGCAGCCAGAATGTAAGGGAATCATTCACTCCTTCCTTCACCTTCAGATCTCAGCCCTGTCACCACCAGTCAATAGCTGTCAATGGTGATTACTGTGAAGAGGCAGGGAACAGCCGACTGGGCAAAAAGGGAATGAGGGTTGTGGGCAGCTCCCTGCCTGAGCTGATAGAGAGGTGAGGCCTGGAGCCCACAGGTCCTCATTGATTATCCTGTCCCTGGGGTCAGCCCCATGTTCTCTGTTACCAACAGGCTGCTGAGCCTGCACCCCAGGATTCCACGGCCCCCAAAGACTGCACATGAGGACCGGAGTGCAAGAGTCAGGGTGTCCATCACTCCATGGAAGCATTTCCATGGAGGATCTGGCATATGGGCAGCACTAGACTGGGGGAGGGGCGGTGGTCACAAAGCCTGCCCAAGCTGGTCTTGCTGGTCTTGGGACTGTGTTTCCCTCGGGTCTATGACTTGCTCTTCTCCCACCCTGTTCTGTAGGGCTGAGGGACTGACCTTGAGGGCAAGGCCACATTTCCCAAGCTCCTAGAAGAGCTGGCTTCTGGATGGCTCAGCAATAAGGAAGGCAGGAGGAAGAGAGGAGCGAGGGTGCTTATCCCATGCTCTCTCTGTGTCAGGTGGTGTCTCCAACCACAACTGCATGATCTCCGTGGTTCCAACCCTCAGTGGGCAGCCCTCATCATAGGCTGGCAAACTTCTTTCCTTTGCCCCTGTCCCCCAGCTCACCAGTGCCTACAGCTGCCTGATGCTGGCTATGATGTTACTGTAGTCAACTGCTCCCCCAAATTACATGGTGTGGGCTCTCCTCCTCTGCCAGACTTCTGATCCACTGCCCACCCACCCTGCTACCTCTGCCAGCCCATCCTCCCACAACACCCCCGCAGTGTTCAGAGCCTCAGACCTCTCTCCAGCTTCATTTCCTTCTGCTCTCCTCTTGTCAAAAAGAAAACTTGCCAGTCTTCACCATATCTTGTGCCTTAGGCCTTGCCCTTCCGGGTGCCTTATCCTGTGCCTGGAGGACCTTATTACTCAGACATGAAAGCCCTTGAGGTGGTCCTTCTCCCACCTCACCACTCAGCTCTTTGAGGGCAGATCTTCCCATTGATTCTGCTCAGAGCAGGAGCAATGAGTGCACCATGGAGTCAGGAGGCTTCCTAAGAGAAACCCAGGGGCATAGGAAAAAGCAAAATGAAAGGCCTTGACAGCCGGGGCTGCTGGACAATTTGATGGAAGGGAGGGTACTCAAACAGCAAATAATGACAGTGGCATCACAGGTGGCTTCCTGGAGGAGGTAGGCCCAGAGCAGAATCTTGGAGTTTAGGGTAGGTTTATCTGAATGGAAAGGAAAGAGCAGGGGCATGAGACAGCAAGAATACACATGGATGCACCAGGGAACAGGGTGGGGAGGCAACTCTAGGCCTCAAAGACACCACGTGGAGGTTTCATATAGAGAAGTATTAGTAAGTACCAATACAGCTCTTAGCAAAACTGACAACGCCATTGCGCTTAGCTGTTTATCACTTGCTCTCATTCACACAGCTTCCTTCAATTGTTCCAATGATCCTCTTAGCCACATTTCGATGGCCGATGGCTTCTCATATTCTCCTCATCAATCAGTCACTTCATACCCTACCCGTAGTCTCCTTGCTCTCAGCACGTAACCTGTGTCCTGCTTCACACAGAAGTGGAGACCCTCCAGGAAGCTTCCTTCGTGGCCTCTCAAGCTTAGACACCATGCTGGCTGCCGTGACGCCCTAGGCACAAACGCCGGTTTATGGTGCTGCTTTTCCTGCTAAGCTGGGAGTTAGTTCCTGGAGGAGCCTGTCTCATTAATCCCCCATCTCCTGGGCTCAGCACTCGGTCTGGACCAGAGCAAGAGCTTAGGAAATATTTGCTGAAAGAATGAGTGACTCATACTTGCTCATGGGTGGGCATTACTGTCTCCATTTACAGTTACAGGAAATCAGACCAGAGATGAACTGAACTGCCCAGGTTACCCTTCCAATGAGGGGCAGAACCAAGCCCTAAACCCAGCACTTCTAATTGCAGGGTCGATACTCCAGACCCTCAGATTCCCGAGAGAGGAGCCCACGAATGCCTCCCAGATGGGTCATCCTCCCCATGTACGCCAGGCCCAAGGCAGCACACACAGAAGAGACGGCGGCCACTGTGACAGCAGTTGCTGTAGAGTTGATGCCGCTGCTTATTTCTGATCCCCGCGTATGCTTCCCTGCGGTCCTCAGACAGCGACGGATGAGTGGCCGGTTTCCGGGGAAGCTGCGTGGGCGGAGCTCGGCCAGCACACGGCTCCCATGCTTCCTACTTACACATGCTGGCATTTCCCCACACCGCTTGCTGAGCCCGTATCTTCTGTGTTGAAGTTAGCACAATTGGTGGCTTGGGCTTGACTTCTCTTTCTGTGTCAGCCCTTGGCTCACTCTAACTAAAAGGTTTCATTAGAGGTTTGGCCTAGCATATATGTCAATGCTGTGATGCCATTTGCCCCTCCAGGAATGTGCCGACTGACTGCCACGGACCACTCAGAGAGCGGGGCACGAAAAGTCGGTAATAACAGGGGACAAGGTGCACTGCTTTCCTTCACGTCAACCTCCCTACAACTACAGTTGCCAGGACACAGGGTCCCAAAGGAAGTGTTTTTAGGGTCCTTTTAGCACAGACAGGCAGCTGTGCTTCATGTGACTCTACCACCCCTTTGCTTAAAACCCCTCAAAGACCTCGCTGTCCCACAGGACCCTTCAGTAGCACCCTCCATCCAGCTTCACTGCCTTCCACCCCGTCCTACACCTCTACACCCAACTCTCCAGCCATCTTGAAGCTCTGGCTGTTGCACTACTGTTCACCTGGGCTCCCGCTGCTCT
Organism: Miniopterus natalensis; assembly: GCF_054644295.1. Classification (NCBI taxonomy): domain Eukaryota; kingdom Metazoa; phylum Chordata; class Mammalia; order Chiroptera; family Miniopteridae; genus Miniopterus; species Miniopterus natalensis. Next base: position 27,561,652 of record NC_142095.1, on the reverse strand, counting down.
GCACACCCGGCATGTATCCTGCTCTGCCCCACACCTTAGTCATCGCAGGAGAAACTATGTATTGAGAACTGTAAATATATTATGCTATGGTTTGTTGTACCCATTCTACAGATGAAGAAATTGAGGTTAAGAAAAGTTGATTCCATTGTGCATGGTCACACAGCTAGTAACCGGCAAAGATTTTGACCTGAGATATCTTCATCATAAACTCTATGCTCTTAAAAATGTGACAGTTTAGTGCAGGATTCTTATCTCCTAAGATTCAGTTTCCCCCACCCCTCCTCTCCGAGGTCTCTCTTGAAACGATGCACAGTATTTAGTCTCTGTCTCCTCACTGGACCTTGAGCTCCACAGGCAGAGAAAGGCTTACAGCCTGCCAGTATCCCTGGCACTTGTAAGAAGCGCTGACACACCTGTTGGTGGCCATCACGTTGTTTTTAAGAGAGCTAATTAATGGGTGACAAAGACAGCCAAAACCTAAGAGCAAGGGGCAGTGAGAACTAAAATGCGCCCTTCCCAGAATGACACTGCCCCTTCTCATCATCACAATACCTGACATGCTTTCCACTCAAAAGGCCACCACCTTCCCTTGGACAGTTTTCATGCACTACAGCAGTGCTAACCTCATATGACATATGTCACCCTGGCAGAGGTTGACTGACGGTTGCTTTGGGCAACAGCTGGACCATGAATCTCCCAGTCTCGTGCAGTTAAGTGTGGCCAGGTGACTGAGAGGCTAGGATGTGTACTTCCATATTTAAATATTGACTCTTTATAGAAAATAGGGTCTGGGATAGAGTTTTGTGTCTTTCTCATCAATGCCTACGTGAATGAGCTCTGTCTTCACATGAGAGCAGGCCCCTAGCCTTTCCCTGTCTGGCCCTCGCAGCTCCTTCACCCAGAAGCCAAGCTCCCTGGGCTTTCTTCTGGGGGCGCCACCCTCTTTAACTCTGCTTGTTACTCTTCTCAACAACCACAGGAAAACAACTTTCTAATGATGCTCTTTCTCATCCTTCATCCACTCACAGCAAAAACGAGAGAAACTGTGGGACAGTTCCAGAGTACAATGAGACCACGGAGGCCATGAAAACCCTAGTGACCGAGTCCCCAAGAGCAACAAAACTGAATTCTGGGCCCACTGTTTACCAGCCCCATGTCTCTGAGCTTCACCTTGTCCTCTTTAGACAGGAAATAAAAGCACCTGCCTAATTTGGTTATAGTAAGGATTAAGTTTATTTCTGAAAGGATTCGGGCACATAGTAGGCCCTCAACATGCTGGTTCTGTTGTAGTTACACATATCCTGCAGGAGCTGCTCGCCCCACGCAGCCACCCCCGCTGCCACGTCCTCTGCAGGACAGGTTTCCCAGCCTCCATCTCCGCGCAGGTAGGGGCTCTCAACCGCCCCGTCTCAGCCCCACCAACAGGAGAGGAAGCTTCCCCCCCTCCCCAAGCCTTTCCCTTCGAAGCTTCTGGGGGTGGCGGCTGGGCTTTCCCTCTGTCTTGGCCATTTCTGCTGCTTCTTTCCTAAAAGAAGGCATATAAATATTCAAAGGACACTGGCATTTAGATGCCCTACAATTTAAGGATCTTCTTAAAATTAAGCATGCTGAATAAAAGGCCTTTATGAGGTGTTCTAAACCCCTATAAAACACCGTCACCAACACCTCGAGAAGTGGGTTATTTGCAGCCTCATAAACAGGGCAGGTTGTGGGTGTCTCAGCAGCACTTGGCTCTGCCTCGGTTCCCTCTCATAAATGCGGATCAGACCCTTGGAACACGTGTTTATGAGCGTGGCAGATGGCACCAAGCCCCACCTAAGACTGGGGAACCTCTGAAGAATTATGTCTTGGGGCCCTGGGTAATCTCCAAGTTGAGAGGAAAAGCAACCTGAGGCAGGGCTTAAGAAAGCCAGCACATAATTCTCAAGGTGTGACGTGTCCTCTCCCTCCTCCATACCCACATTTCTGCTTGTCTGGTGGTGGGGAGCCTGAGTCATTTGCAAGCTCCCTCACACATCTCCTGCAGGGGTCTCTGTGGATGCCAGATGCCAAGACAGCCCCACTCCAGGGGCTCTTGGGCCAATGCATGTTTGGGGCGCTGGGACTATCTCTACTGAAGCCTTTTCCCTTGCTATCTTGGTTAAAGTAAAGTTACAGCTCAGAAGGAAGACTACACAAACACTGAACCAATATTATGTTCTTGGTTTTTATTGTACTATAGTGACATAAGATGCAATCACTGGGGGAAATCAGGGGAAGGGGACAGGGCTCTCTCTGTACTCTCTTTACAACTTCCTGTGAGTCCATAATTATTTTGAAATAAAAGTTTCTTAAAAATTCAAAGGGAGACAGTAGGGTTTGAAGATTGTGCTCTAGGCTGCTGAGCAAATGGCATATGACGTCATGGGGCTGTCACCTCTTACCATAGGGAACCATGTCCTGAAAGGGTTGGGTGATTGGTGGGGCGGGGGGGAAGGCCATTTGTTTTGTTTTTTTGTAAATGTTTTTTTTCAGTCTAAATTCAGGAAGAAAATGTGATTTACCAGACATTTGTTAAAATGTCTACTGAGTATCCTGCTCTGTGCTAGACTATTGAGTTTGGTACTTAAAGGAATTTATTAATTATAATTATAGTAAACACCAACATTATATTACAGAGGGTACTAAGTTTTAGGCTATGCTGAGGCTATAAATCTTCACACAAGCTAGTCCCTTGGTCAGCACTTAATAAAATTATTATTGATCGGTTGGCTGACTCAATACTGCTTTTCCTGTATAAGTCTAGGTTAATTTCACTTCAATAAACAATTCAACAAATGTCTATTGAGCACCTATTATGTAAATACTGGAACTCAACAAATACCTACTTAAAGCAATAATGTGTTGGGTGTAGTGGGATTCAAATAAGTAGCTCTAGTTGTGGCCAAACTCCTTATCATAATGACTATCACAGGGCACTCATGTGTGCTGTTCATCGCAGAAGCTCTGTATGGGATATGGTATCATCATCAGCCCATTTCATGAATAGAGAAGTGAAAAAACTCACCCAAGTTCACACAGCTAGTGAGTGGTAGAGTCAGGATTCAGACCTACGATATGATTGCAGAGTGTCCTCTGTCTAAGAAACAGAACCAAAAAGTGTACAAAGCCTGAGACCATCTAGGCAGGAACAATTCACTCTGGGTTGAAGGATGAGAGACGACTTCCCAGAGGAGGTGACATCAGAGCTGAGTTCTGAAGAGTGAGATTTCAGTCTGCAGAGCTGAAGGACAGAGAAAGTGACTGAGCGGTTATCAGATGTCATTATTGGCCCTATTTCCCTTATAATTGCATGGTAATACCTGCATTTCAGAGCTCTAGGAACTCAGGTACCACTGGCCCAGATATGTCCACCATTAGGGCAGCCTGACCCTTGCTTTGTAAGCTCTCTAGGAGAACTCTCTTTCTTTATCTGAAAGTGTGGGGCTGCCTTTCATGGCTAACATAGTGCCCTGTCTTGTTCTCTGGGTTGCAATGGCTTTGGGGCACCCAAACACGGCAAGGAAACCTTTTAGTGCTCAGATAAGAACATTTTTATTGTGATTTTTTTTAAAAACAGAAGGAAAACACCATAACATGAAACCTATCTTCATAACAATTTTTAAGTGTAGAGTACAGTGTTATTAGTTATAGGTTGTACAGCAGATCTCTAGAGCTTTTCATCTTGCATGACTGAAATTTAGGTAAGAATTTGAAGACAGGGACTTAACTCCCAAGTTGTGCATTTGGCACTGTCCAAGGTGCTAATATGCTAATGTCAGAGCAGCAGTTTCTCTGGTCACCAGAAAATGATAGAATAGAAAGAGAACCTTAGCTACTATTTTATTCAACTATATTATCGGTGCTGAAAGTAATATAAGAATCAAAAATATGAAGGCAGAAAGTAAAAGGCTTTACTTAAATAAAATACATTTGAAAGAAACCATACATGAGACCACTTTGGAAACTGCAGTGCTGTTACAAAGGTAGATTTTTTTCCAAAAAGGACACTGTGGCTATCATCTATCAAGCATTGGACTAGGAGCACTGAACTCTAGTCCAAATTCCAGTTCTGCTCCTTAGAGAGTAACACCTGCCATGCCAACCTCACAAAGATCAAAAATAAAAATGAGATACAACATGAGAAAGCCCTTTGTATCATGGAAGCATTAACACATAAGATTATGTTATTGCCAGTAGAGTAATAAATAACACAGAAAGCACTGCCAGGTTAGACAGATTTATTCCTACTAAATAAAAGTCCCTTAGGGTTCAAATTCTCTCACAAATACTCTAACTAAAGCTCAAAGTCCTCTTTTTATGGTATCAGCCAAGCCTGTTAATAAAAAGAAGGCCAGCTCCCTTTTGAAGAACATTCATCCCTGACATATCCTGAGTGACAAGGCAGGGCATTTGACAATGACCTAATGACAGAACAGGAAATTCACCTTCTGTGAGACAGATAATGAGCTGTCAGAACATGCAGAGGTCTCCGGCCAGACCCTGTTGCTCTAAACAACAGGGCTCAGACACTATGCTGGGTGGGAGGTTATGTTATCCAACTCCAAGCTAAAAACATACTCACGTCAGAGCCAAGAGAGTATAAAAAAAATTATTCACTCAACAAACATTATGGAATCCCTGTGTTCCATGGTCTCTGCCATCCAGGAACTTGTTGGAAAGGGTGGTAGGAGTGAGGTAATAAGAAACTTCAACTGAGGACTTTAAATATAATTCCTAAAATTTTCCTGAAAATTTTATATAGAAGAATGAAACGCTCAGCCTTAGTGTTTAGAAAGATAGTGGGACTCCCATTGAGAAAGCAAGAGCTGTTAAGTGTAGGTTCTCAGCAAGAGAGGAAGAAGTCTAAACTAATAGTTAAGAGAGATGGAGAGGGAGGTCCAGTTTCCAGAAATAATTTGATGAGAGGCTCTTCTGGGTTTGTGTCTAGTAGGACTGGGGAAAGGGAAAAGGGTTCTAGAACATTGCCTAGATTTATGGGTTGGCACCTTGAATTGGTGTTGGTGCCATTCACCAGGCTATGGAGCACAGAAGGAAAAAAAGTGGGTTGGGGAAGGTGTGGGGGTGGAAATGACGAATTCTGTTTGTCATATGGTAAGTTTAGAGGACCTGGGGCAGAAGCAGTCCTGGTGGAGACAGGTCTGGGATGCAGGCAGAGTTCTTGGCTGGACTTAAAGTTATCAGCAAGTGGGTGGTGGTTAAAACCAAGGGGTGGGAGCTTGGCCAGGCAGCAGGTAAGCAGCAAAGAGACAACAGAGCCAAGGTCAGAAGCTTGGGGATGCTCGGCACACAAAGACAGAGAAGGTCTCATGGGAGACCAAGAAGGGCCAACTGAAGAAGTGGAAGGAAACCCAGAAAACGGTACTGTCACATGATGCCGTGGAGAGGCAGTCCCCAGAGGGAGTTCAGTCAAATTCATCCAGAATGAACACCAGCTCTTCAAGTTGATGTTGTGAAATTTCCAAAGAAATAAGCAATAGAATGTTGAATACCAGTCCTTTCCTAAATGTCTGTTGAGGAACCAGAGAATTACAAGACACTTTGCCTGTTCTCAAAGAACTTCAATATAATGATAAAAGTCTTATTATTATCAAAATAAGGATATGAACCCTGAGAGCCATGAGGAGTCAGAGAGGGGGTAAGAAATATGGCAGTACTTAGGAAAGGGACTTGATACTACTTGAAAGGGGCAAATGTACTTGGAAGTAGGCTGAGGAATACATGAAACAGAAACAAAGGCCAGAACAGAAAGGAACAGGATGCTGTGGGGTGCACCTTGCCTAGAACGCATCCTGTGTTCTCACCTACACTCGGCTTCCTGGCCATGCTAAACAACATGCAATTCCTCTAAAACTCCAAGCTCTGCCATGCCTCCGGGCCTTTGCATACGCTGAATCCACTACCTGGACTGCCTTATACATCTTCTATGATGTACATGCTTACCCCGGTTTGATCAACAAACTGTGAGCTTCTTGAGGGCAGAAACTGTGTCTTATCTATATATCTGTAGCTCCAAAACTTAATGTTATTAAATTCACAATATCACATTGGTTAAATAGCTAAAGGAATGCTAAGAAGCGGCATGAAATGGGCTAGAAGAGTCAGGGAAAATGCTCTGAGAAGCAACGTGTTTTTTAACTGATTCACCAGGTGTTTGAGTTTATAAATTTACTTTACATTATTCCAGTGTGAGACGAGCTGACAGATCAATAGATTTTATAGTGGCAGCGTGGGGCCCGAATTAGATTTGGAGAGAAGCAAACATCATCTCCAGATTTAGAAATTTTTTTTTAGCCCATCAACTTTTTTAACCACAAATGCATTTTAATCCAAAGCAGGCTGTGTAATCACTCTTGAAATATTGCAACATAGCAGTAACAGATTCCCCAGGAGCCTGGAAGCCTAGCTTTACGAAAAAAATAAATGTTTCTCTCTTTGACTCTTTACCATTCAGAGAGTTGGGGGAATTGTAGTTGACCAGCTGCCACTTCCCACTGTGCTGGGCTGTACCCACCCCGCTACCCAGCCCAATTCCAAGAGCACTGAAGGGCGATGGCTTCCAGGATGCGCCAGGCTTAGCAGCCATTGCTCTTGGCCTCCTAGCAAAAATTACTCTGCTTCGTCCACCCATCCAGCCTCACCGTGGTAAAGAATATGGGCTCCACAGCCAGGATGCTTTGGTTCAAAGCCTGTTTGCTACACTTTCTAGCTAAGGGATCCTGGGGAAGTTACTTAACTTTCCTGAGACTCAGTTTCCTACCTTATAGAGCAATGCTTCTCAACTGGGAGTGGTTTTTCCCACAGGGTACATTTGACAGTATCTGGAGACATTTTTGATTGTCACAAGTGGCAAAAAGTATCATTGACATCTAATAAGTAGAGGCCAGGGATGCTGCTAAACATCTTACAATGCACAGGACAGCAGCTCACAACAAAGAATTATCCAGCTCAAACTGTCAATGGCACTGAGGTCAAGAAACCCTGCCCATAGGGTTATTATGAAACATTCAATAAATGTTAGCCCCTCCCCTCCTCATCATCAAAATCCCATCATTTTCTTTGACCTCTCATATGTTCCTCCTCCCATCACAACTACAAACATCTTTTCATGCCTGAGACCTTCTCTGTTCCTTAATTTATCTTCCATGGCTTCCACCTCAGACCAAAGTGCCCCTGACACTGTGAGCTCCTTACAGCCAGGATTCAGCATTGCCCTGTATGTTTCTTCACACCAGTCTCCATGCCCGATACACGGTGGGTGCCAAGCAAATGTTTGCCGGGCCAGATTGATATCCACACCTCGCTGAACTGCCTGATCATCTGTTTCAATAGCCTCCCAGGTACTAACCCCCAAAGAATCTGTCAGATAAAATGCAGACATCTTAGGCATCGACCCACAAGTCCCAACCTCCACAAGTAACTTCACTTCCCACCACCCAACATGAACCTTCTTCTAAAGCCAAGCTGTCATGTTCACTCTCCACAAAGGACATCTTACCTGTTTCTGCACACTTGCTCAATCAGTGTCCCCTCCCTTGGTACCTTCTCCCTACTCATCTCATGACCAAATTCTACCCATCCTTCAAATGAAAATCTGAACCTATCGCCTCCCCAAAAGCTTTCCTGACAACCCCAACCCATCAGCCTCTTTCTCTTCAGTTCTCACCACTCGAGCCTTTCCTCGGGACACGGTCACCCTGAGCATGCTGCTTACCTTTCTGAGACCTGGTTTTCTTATCTGTGAACCAGGCATTGACAAAGTCTTTCATGGGGCCCCAAATCCACAAACTTTCTTCAATCATGTATTAAAACCATTGAGAAATAAGCTTAAGTTTGAGAAATAACTCTGAAGTCTATATTCATAGATGTTATTAACATTATTTGAATATATCTCCTAGCTTTTTCTTGATTTTTTTTCTAATCTAAATTGTCCAATCATTCCTCATAAGGTAAAAAGAGGAGCTTTTTAAAATTTAATTTCGTGAGGGAGTGGGGATCAGGAAAACCAAACGATTATTAAAATCGCTGCCTCTTGCCTCCCTGTGCTTCTTAGCCCCGGGCTCTGAGTGGAAGGTTGACCATATGTTCCCATAAGCTTCACACTCAGAAGCTTTTAGTTTCCATTAATAAATGTAATTGAGAGCAATTAAACACTGGATCTCAGTTTAATAAGTCAAAAAATATAAATGAAGACTGTGGTTGTCAGGAGCCCTTTGTCTGGAAAAGGAGGCACCTCTTGCCCCTGCAGTCTGCTGTCCCGGGCGGGGCTCAGGATGGAAGCCGAGGCCTGCTGCGCCTCTGTATGTGTCGGTGTGTTAGCTGCAGATGAGGTTGGAGGGGCGCTGGGAAGCCCCCACACCCCATGTATCTCTGCCATGCATCAAGACAGAGCCTGAAATCCCTCTGCGAGTGGCTCAGTTTGTCCCTCCGCACGCCTGGCCCTCCCTCAGGGTTCACTCCCTGGACCCTACCTCCAAGCTACTCCTGCTCCTAGTCTGGGAGCACTTAAGAATTTGGGGTAGGGAGTAGGAAAAGCATCGGGAACTTTTTTATTCTCCTAAGAGCCAGATAAACCTGTCCTCGTTTACATGGTAATAATTCAGTAATCAGATAACAGTCCCACACGCTCAGAACCCCCAGCCTCGAACTGTTACAGCTGAAACGTGATAGATGACGAGAGACTAAGTGAAAAGCTATCTAACACAGATCGTTAAATGAAAAATACAAGATACAGGACAGTGGGGGGCGGGGTTCTGTACTGGAAAACGTATCCCTTTTTTGAGAGGCCACCTTGCCCCTCAGGTTGTGACAGCACACCGTGTCTCCCCACAGTGGTGGCAGCTGCTCCCACTCTTCCGTGGCTTTCTGTGCGCTGGGTGTGCACAGTGGACCCCCACAGGAGGACAGAGGTGAGCGCATTGCTCCTCATTAAGGCAGTGGTGGAGACTGGGTGCCTCTGACCAGCTGAGGAGCGTAAATCCACTACTTTTAAGAGAGGTTGTTTCTTATTTTTTTGGCGTCAAAAACATAGACAAGCAGATGGAAATCAGAATTGCTAATGCTCTGACTGAGGCCATCCGAGGCTGTTGGCTCCCATTCTAAGCTCCCTCTGCTGGTTCTTTGGAAAAGGCATCTCGTTGGCCAGTATCTATGCCCTAGACTGAACTGGCCCCAGGGGGAGCATTTCATGCTAGAAAGCCAGTTTTCACAATGTCCTCTCTTCCCTGGAGTTCCCAGGGTGGCCTTCAGGGATTTCTTGATCAGCCCCTGCAGGAGAGCCAGGAAGCCAAGGGAAGAGGGCTGTGTGGTTCTGAGCCAGGGTGACCACTTGGCATGCCCCCTCCCCCACCACACACACACACACACACACACACACACACACACACAGGGGGAGTTTCTGGTTCCTCAAGAAGAAACTGGCAATTTTACCCACAGAGCAATTTTCCCAAAGAATATGGAAAATCACCTCAAATACTACTCTTACAAGCCCTAATTTATACAAACTTGAAGGGTGAAGAAGAGATGGCCTGGGAGGCCAGGGTTAAAAGCTGCTTAAAATAAATTCATCTATTTCCATCTCTGTCCCCCTGAACCACCACCCCCAGGGAGTCTTGTCCCTCAGAAAATCTCAGGACTGTTTTTATCTGGAGAAAGCTAGGAGATTTGTGGACTATGCCCAACTGAACATAGGCCTCCACTTTTATTCCAACCTAGGGCTTCAGAATTCCCTCTTGTGTCATTAAAACCACTTGAGGTGTAATTATAGCTCCTCTGTCTGCTGACCCCTGGGAGCAGGGCGAGGGAGGGGAGAAACGGAATGCACTCTTTTTAGACTCTTCAGCTCTTTTCCTGATAACAGTTATTTAAAGCCCTGTCAAGCTAACCAATTGCTGCAATCTTGTCAGAAATATGTCTGCCTTTTTATTTTTATTTTTGCAATTCCAACACGTGATTGGATTTAGGTAAACTTAGCTTTAACGTCCTCAGAGGATGTTTGAATTGACAAAGAAATTAGGAGCATCAATACAAAAGGCAAAAATTCTGTGCCTAATCTGGTCTCCGTCTGGGCTGACAGCCTGCATTTCAGGCAACTCCAGTACCTCCTGTGTTGGAGAATGTATTTGTTCAGACCCCCAGGACTTGTAAACATCGTAAGAGCCTGGACCCTGAGGCAAAACACCCACATATCGGATAAGAATTGGGTGTGTGCCTCATTCCTGGGGGCTTCCCTGGGCCACAGGGATTCCCTTCCTGACTCCACTCTCAGCCATCCTCTCCCGCTCAAGGAAGCATCTGCCATGTAAGGGGGTGAGCATGATGCTATTATGGGGACAGCAAGAAATCTGCTTGAAGTTTTCTCCAAAAGTGAATCTGTTGCAAATAACAATTTTTAGGGACAGACTTCGTTGAATATGGGGCAGCCAGGAACCCACTGGCCGAGTTCCTCTAGAGCGCATTCATACATGTCATCCACCTGATGTGCCCATCAACACCAGGTTAGTGCTGCTCAGCCCGGTCCCATTCAACGTGCTGGAGGTGGCTGGGAAGAGAGCATGGGGTGGGTGCTGTGTCGCCCCAGGAGCAGGACAGGAGCTAGCAAGAGGAGGCAGAGGAAGACCCTTGAGCAGACGAGCTGTCTCGGGGGTGGGCACCTCCAAGAAGGGGATTAAGCAGGAAGGTGGGTAACTGTTCAACAGGGCTGCCCTCAGGCAGCAGTGCCCAACCTCCACTCATCCAGTGTACCCAGGTTTTCAAGAGTTGCTATGCCCAGAAGAAGGAAGGTTGAATGGCCAAAGAATTTTGGGAAATGCATGACCAAAATTAAATGGGTTTCTTTTCAAATAAGACTTCCAGGATCCTTTAACATATGAATGATGAGAGTTATAGTTTGTGGCACTTACACAGACCACTAGGTCTCAGATGGCCTTTCTTTTCTTTTTCCAGAACATCTGAGAGAGCTGCACCATTCCTTCATCAACTGGGTCAAGTTGGAAGGTATGTTGCCCAGAATCCCTTTTCTCTATGGTTCCAAGTTGAAGGTGACTAAAAGTGGCATTTATATGAGATTTGCAAATGGAAGTGAAGCAGTAAGCATTTCTCTCTGAAAATTTCTGAGGTCAAAGAAAGTGACAGATGGACACAGAGGTGCCTGTGTTGTCCTCCATCACGTTGTCCCTAGATTTCTTCCCACGTTTTAGCCCTAATCACCAACAGTGGCCCTAGGCTCACCAGGAGATTCATTGTTACCACAGAGATGGCAGCCAGAGATGCAGTAGCTTCCCATAGACCTCTCCGGGAGACCCCTCTTCACATTTCCACTTCAGCAGCCCAGCCTGCCTGGCTTCTCAGATTTTCCCTGCAAGCTCCAACTTCCCACCCATGCCAGGGATGCAGGAAGATAAACAGTGGCTCTACATCCTCTGACTTCCCCTTCCAGATTGCATTAGTTTGATCAAGCTGCTGTGACAAAGGACCACAGGCCAGGGGAAGTGAACAGCAGAAGTCTATTTTCTCACAGTTCTGGAGGCTGCAAGTCTGAGATCAGCATATCTGCAGGGTTAGTTTCTACTGAGACTTCTCTCCTCGGCTTGCAAATGGCTGTCTTCTCCCCATATGGTCACATGGTCTTCCCCATGCCTGAGTGTGTGTCTTTTCTAACCTCCTCTTCTTATAAGGACACTAGCAGATTGGATAAAGGTCCACCTTAGTGACCTTACTTAATATCAATTACCTCTTTAAAGACCCTCTCTCCAAATACAGTCACATTCTGAAATACTTGGGGTTAGGACTTCAATCTATGAATTTGAGGGGACATATTTCAGCCCATAACACAGCTCCTCACACAACTGTGGAAATTCTAATTCTTATAATAAACCCCATATTCCATGACATGGACAGCGGTTCCACTTCCCCAAGTGCTAATACAGAAATTGGTAATAGAAATGGGTGGCTGCTATAAGAGAAAGTGAAAACAAGTGGCATTGGCTTTGGGACAAAGTGGCAGGCAGTAGGTAAAGAAGTAGTGGGGTCAGGGGGTGCCCCACACTGTAACCTGCCTCCAACCTGCAGAGAGACAGTGGAGGACTCTGGCTGGGAATGAGCTGGAATCCCTCGGGGCCAGAGATTCAGACAGAAGCCCTCAGTCCTGAAAAAGCAGCCATCTTCTCCAAATGACCAGATATACATGTGATGTAATTAAAGAACCACCTAAGACAATCTATCTGTGTGTACACCGCAGACAATGTCCCTTCTTTCCCTTACATTATGTTCCAGCCAAGCCAAACCAAACCACTTAGTTTCCTGAAATGTTGAGCTATTTCATGCCTCAGGGCCTTTGTTCTACTGCTCCCTCCCGCCCAGAAGCCCCACCAGCATAGCTCCTAGCAGACATCTATTCATCTTCCAAGCAGCACCTTTTCTATGAAGCTTTTTCTTTTAGCACCCAGGTGGCTATCATTTATTAAACACTTGTCTTATGTCAAGAAATGTGCAAGGTATTTCATTTGATCTTCTTGATAGCCCTATGAAATAAGTATTCTTAGATCTCTATTTACAGGTAATAAAACTAAGGCAGAGAAATTAAGTGATTCACTCAAATTCATCCAGCTTATAGGTGATACAACTGGGCTTCAAACTCAGACCATTGTGATCTAAGTCTGATTCTACAGATACTCATATATGCAATGCAGGCTACTTCTCTTAAGCCAGGTCTGAGCCAGAGACTAAGCTGAGGTCATTTCAGGATCCATATTAGCATCCTACTGTGTATTACAACAGTCTGAAGGTCAGCAACCCCACCTGAGAGCAATCCTTACTAAGCATGACACCCATAAGTGTCCAGATATCTGCTGAACTGCCTGGACAGGACACAGAAAAGTTGATCTGCACCAGGAGGGACACTCTCAGCCAAGGGGCGCCCTCTGCCATGTATGTATGAGAACTTTATAGGTGATGTAGGTGGTCCAACAAACAATGGAAGAAGTAAAGATTGTTTAGGAAAATGGCTTATCATGAGGAGAAAAAGAGAGCTACATAGTCACTTTATGCCAAAAGATCCCAGATGGAATAAACACCTAAGCATAGAAAATAAAACTATAAACCTTATAGAAGAAAATATAATTGAATATCTATAATCATTATACTCCAAAGCAGATACCATAAGGCTAAAAAAAACAAACAAAAAAAAATAGCTAAACATCACAACTTGGTAGTCATGGGGTTTAACAAGGAATACTACAGACAAAATTCACAGGTCAATGACAGGCTGGAAAAAGATTTTGCAATACCAAATACCAATAACACATTCATGTCTCCTCTAGGCTCTACCTGGAACTCCAAGTCATCAAGAAAAAAAGATAGCAAACCCAATTATTTTTTTAAAGGGGACAAGAATATAAATAGGCAATTCACAGAAAATGAATGATGAGGTGATGCTCTTAATTTCTAGTAATCAAAGATATGCAAATTAAATCATGAATGAGACAGTGCTTTACAGCCATCAGAGTAGCAGAAATTGGAAAAGTGGTTAATTCATAGTTTAAGTGAGGACGTGAGGAGATGGAAGTACTTGTGCACTGCTTGCTGGGAGTTTTGAGTCCGTACAGCTGTTTTGGAAAGCAATTTAACACAATTTAGTAAAATTATGGGTATTTATGTCCAATGATGTGGCAATTCCACTTTCATTTCTACAGCCCAGAGATTTTCCACAGATCTAATAAGGGAACCAGTATGAGGATGTTTGTCGACAGCATTATTATTTAGAATAGCAGGATGTTGAACTTGGGGGTCCGTCACTGGAGGGATAATTATGTGAAATGTGCTGAAGAATAAAATAGGAGACAGCAGTGAGAAGCTGTGGACCGGATGCACATAAATCAACATAGATAGATCTAAAAAGCATGGTTTTGAATAGGAAAAGTCAGAACCAGAATGGGTTTATGGCACAATACTTTTAAAATAAATGAAAAGCCAAGCACGTATAAAATAATTCCAGGTAGTTTGTAAGGAGACATGCATATTTAAGCTTTTACACAAAATTCATTGGAGAAAGAGCTTATCGTGTCTAGGGTGGGTGGGTGGGGAGATCAGAGATGGGAGAGGAAATAAACAGTTAAGTAGTAAACAAACAAACAGAGCTGGAGATGGACCGTATGTGAATGGAGGGTGATGGTGAAGTGCACACCGAGGGTCTGAGGAGCTCCAACTCGGGGGCTGAGGCCCTGAAAGAAGAGAAAGAACATGGGAGGGAAAGCACAGAAGCATTTCCCACAACAGCTCTGGAGTCAACTGTCCAGTTTCTAATCCTGGCTCTGCCACTTAATAAATTTGACCTTGAGCAAGTTACTTCACTGCACTCTGCCTCAGTCTCTTCAGCTGAAAAATGGAAATGCTAGCAATACGTATGTCAAAGGATCATTTGAATGAATGGTTAGATGGCATCCATGCACAGCACCCGCTAAGTAGCAGGAGCTCAGTGAACATTAGCTATGATTGTTTCTATAGCAATTCTGTGTTCAATAGCAGTGTCAAGTATATTAAAGGCCTAAAGTGACATGACAATGAGAACACACATGGGGTCTTTTAATCAGCCACTGGACAAATTATTTTATTCTACCTGCAGGATATTAATTCCACCCTGGACATTGTCATAACTAATTTCTCCCTGGAAACCACAGTGGCCTCCACTGCTACCTCTTTTGTATCAGCAAGATCTTGGCTGTGCTGCTGAGAGCTGGGCAGGAGAGCGTGAGAAGGGCGTGGCTCTGGAGTCAGAGACCTGGTTGTGTGTCCTTGATCTACACTCACTGTGTTCCTTAACCTCTCAGTGTTGATTGTCTTCATCCATAAATCCAGATAAAAATAGCATCCCCTCAAAGTTTTTGTGAGCACTAAATGTGACAATGTGCAGAAAGCTCTTAGCACAGAACGAATGCTTTGTAAATAACAGTTAGCATTACTGGTGCCAAGGGTCGCACTCACTCTTGGCCCAAGGGAAGAGAGGGGACATCAGATTAGGTGAGGACACCCCAGCAAAGATGGAAAGATGAGGGAAGAGTGTGTGGGAATTTTACAAACCCTCGGCTCTGCCTCTAAGTTATTAGCCAGGAGTGTGTAGTGGGGCTTCTGGTGCTGAAAGACCCCAGTGCTTAAAGGGGGGAGATGTCTGTTAGCAAACAGAGTCCTGGGAATCAGCATCTGCTCGTAGCTGAGTGCTGGAAAGGAGACCCTGTCAGACCGGGACATGATTTTATTACTTATAAATGATTATTCTACTTTTCTTGGGTACTCAAGAGGAGCTTATAAAAGAGAAACTCAGCTTCTCAATGACGGGACTGTTTTGAAATCAGAGTTGGCATTTGCATCAGTTTTGCTGAGGGGCAGCAATTCTTTTTCCCCACTCCAATATGATAGAGTGGGTTAAAGGAGTTTGGTTCCTTGCACGAGAGGAAAACATGACTGAAGCTGCATCCCAGGAGGAAAAATGAAAGGTTGTTGGCTCAGCCAATGTGATAGGAAAGATGGCTGATGGGAAACACCAGCTGAGGCTGATGGAGTCCAAAGGATACAGTCAACTGGTGAATGAACAGAGCTCCTGGCCTTTTCTCTGAGACACCCAGGGGAAGGAGAGCAGGCTGGTGATGGCCTCTATGGTTAGTGTTTCCCAGCACCCCCTGAGTCACCACCTGTTTCACAGCATGGCAAGTTTCCATTAGTTTTTGCTTTTAATTGATATAAAGGATGTTCTGATTGCTTCCCTGAGCCTCCAGTCCCTGCCCCCTCTAAGCCTCCCACCTCACAGATATCAGAAATCTTCCCAGGGCTCTTGTCTGCATTTGATGATCCATGGTTTAGATACCTCCAATGTCTCCCATGGCCTCAAGGTCAGTTTAAATGTCCAAAACTGTCCCTGCCTGAAGCCTACTTGCCCAAGAGTAGATCTACTTTTGTTAGATTTTATTCCTCCCTTGCCATTCAAGGGCCTCCATGATCTTGCCTTTCTGGCCTGGACTCCCCATGGACCCAGAGATTTTTAGACCCCCACCCCATTCATTCCCAGTCCCACCCTGAGATGCCCCATCCACTCCTTTACACTTCTCATCAACATCTCCATTCAGCCTAAGTTCACTGAGATGGCTCTTCCCTAGGCCAGAACGTGGGCTGAAGGCCAGGGACACAGAGAAGAGAAAGACAGAGCTTCTGCCCTCACAAAGCTAGTGAGGAGGAGAATGAGGGTGAGAGAAAAGCCATAAAGACTGGGCACACAATGTGGTTAGAAAAATAGTAAGAAAGAGCACATGGTATGGGGGAGACACAGATAGGGGAATGATCAGAGGAGGCCCAGGAGGCCCCAAACCTGGCTCCATACACCACCTCCAGGAAGCCTCCCCTGACCCTACAGTATGAGCCCCTCAAACATGTATTTGAGCATCTGAGAGAGTCAGTGCAGTGGTTAAGAGCCCACACTTTGAAGCCTGGTGGTCAGAGTTTTGAATCCCAGCTCAATCACATACTAGCTGTGTGATCTTGGGCAAGTTACTTAACCCCTCTGAGCCTTAGTTTTCTTATCTGTAAAATGGAGATGATAATAGTACTGACCTACTAGTGTGGTTATAAATATTAAATGAGAAAAATATGTAAAGCACTACTGAAAACAGCGTCTGGCCCAGTGTTAGTGCCGCAGAAGCATTTGCTATTATTATCTGGGAACTTCATAAAACAATACCTCTAGCACACTATAGCTGCCCCATAAACACTGTTGGAAGGCAGCATTCAACCAGAGATTGACTTTCATCCGCATAATATATGTATATTACCGTAACACTCTGTCGTTATCTCCATAACCACAATTTGTCTGTTGGTCATAATCTTCCTCATTGGCTCACATGCTATCCACTGACTCCTAAAGGCTGTTAACAACATTACCTTTTGATTGGTATTTCAAAAAAATAAGAAGAAAAGAAACTTCTGTCTTGAATGTCCAAGAATAGACTGACTCTGCAGTAAGTCTTCCAGCTTCAGGCCTTGGACAGAATTGGAAGAGGAAGTGATCATTTGTCGTCTTTCTTTATAGGCTGCATTTCTGGCATCATTTCGATGCTAAATAGGACTTTTTAAAAATAGTCTTAAGAAGCATTTGACAGGCTCCATTATGGATACCAGAGAATGTAGCCATGGAGAGTCAGCATGTGTGAAATTTGACCCGGCTCCAGCCAAACAGCTCAGTGACTGCAGCCCCCTCCTGGGGGATGTGCCAGTGGCAGCAGGGACACTGGCTCAGGAGGACCATTTGGGGTTTGATGCTTAAGCCATGGAAGCTTCCCTCCTGCAGTGGACACTTATTTCCAGGAGTGTAAGGTGGAATCAGCTGAATGGGAGGCTGCTCCTCCCACAATGTCCACAGCTCTGTTGGGAACAGTGAATGAGACCCTTTGGGGACACACTCTAGAGTGATTCTTTTTTTGGAGCCTTGTCTCTTCTGGATCAAGTCCAGATCAAACCTGACATGTCAGCAGATATAGGCTGAGTGCCTTTGTACTCAAGTGGTGGGCTGGGTGGGTGGGGAGGAGGGGCTGTGCACAGAGCGAAGAGCCCAGATCCTGTCTCTGAAGCGCAGCATCACGGGGTGGAAGGAGCTGGGTCTCCAGAAGCAGGTGCCCATGGGCTCTGTGGAGCTTCAGCAAGTGCCTTCATCTCTGTACACTCTGGATCCAGGTGTGCTCCCACCTGGCAGCACACTGCCGGAGGAAGACAGGGGAGCCCCAGAGCCCAACCCAGCCAGTACACTTAGGAAAATGACAGGTTTGGGAGGGAAAGAGATGTAAACCCTCCAAAGTTGCGGCAGAGCCAATATTCCAGACCCCAGCCAGGATCTGTCCCCTAGACTCAGTCACGTGGTATCCAGGCTGCAAGGTGTCTTTGAAATCTAATCTCCAGCCCCTTCTTTCACAGGTGGGTTGCTGAGTCCCAGAACCCAAGCCATGGGCCAGGTGTCAGCTGAGCTGGAATTAAAATGCTGGTCCCTCCATTCCTTGCTGCCGTCTCTCTCCTCACTCACCTGCCTGTCAGCTTTAGAAGGACCGGAGAGGCATCAACAACTCCCACTCAGACACCTAAACATATTCTCTCTCTCTTCCTGCGTCCCACACACACCATCTGTTGATAATGGTAGGTGTGGGGACTGTTTCTCTATTCTCTCTTTGCATTTCAAAGGATGTTTATTAATTTATCAATATTTACCAATCAAGTAAAAGGGAACTTCCTGGTGCTCAGCGCTGTGCTTACTTCAATGGAAGAATTAGAGGCAGAAGGTGTCAAACTCACCTTCAAAGAGCTCACAATCCGGGCGAGAGATACTGACCTCACCTAACACGAGGCTCAGGAGCACGGATGAGCCCTTGTCGGGAGAAGGCCCGGAGTGAATTCAGTGGTGAGAGAGGCTGTGGAGTCGGGGCAGGTTGCAGAGAGGTGCCCTGTTCTAATTTTTTTAATGACAGTTTCATTAAGATAGAATTCATATACCATACAATTCATCCACTTGAAGTGTACAATTCAATGGTTTTTAGTATATTCGCAGGGTTGTAAAAACAGCACCACAATCAATTTTCTAACATTTTCATCACTTCAGAAGGAAATCCTGTACCCACTAGCAGTCACTGGCTATTACCTCTCCCCCAGCCCTGAACAACCACTAATCTAATTTCTGTACGCATACACTTGTCTATTTTGGATGTTTCATATAAATTAAATTATACAATGTGTGGTCTTTTGTAACCGGCTTCTTTCACTTAGCATAAAATTTTACTTTGCATAATGTTCTATGTTATAGCATCTATAGTACTTCATTCCTTTTTATGGCTGAATAATATTCCATTGTACAGATAGACCACATTTTGTTTATCCATTCATCAGTGGATTAACATCTGGGTTTTTCCACTTCTTGGTTATTATGAATAAAGCTGCTCTGAACATTTGAGTATAAATTTTTCTGTGGACATGTTTTCATTTCTCTTGGAAATATACCTAGAAGTTGGTATATATTGCTGGGTTATATGGTAACTCGATGTTTAACATTTTGAGTAACTGCCAGACTGTTTCCAAAGGGGTTGTATCATTTTATATTCTCACCAGCATTGTGTGAGGGTTCCAGTTTCTCCACAGCCTTGCCAAGACTTATTATCGTATTTTATTATAGCCATCTTAGTGGGTACAAAGTGTTATCTCATCATGGTTTTGATTTGCATTTTCCTAATGACTAATTATGTTGAACATCTTTTCATGTGCTTATTGGCCATTTGTATATGCTCTTTGGGAAACTGTCTATTTAGATTCTTTGCCCTTTTTTAAATTAGATTATTTGCCTGCTTAGATTTTAGCCCTTTCCCTATTAAGTGAATTGACTTTCAATTATGTTAGGATTTGTAAATATTTTAATCCAGTCCAATCTAGAAATACTCATTTTAAAATGCTTTTGTCTCTCATGCCCCAAATTGTATCTAATTTTTCACAACATTCCAAAATTAAGATGGAAGAAACAGATCGTCAGACATTCAGAGGAACAAACATGAACTGTCAGGAAGATAAATTTAAGCAATCAGCCTACCAACCAGAGTTTTTGAGCACCTGTTGCTCACCTGGCAGGCCTGCACTGGCCATGTGAGGTAGATCAGTGCTGGCCATCCTTACAGCCGTGCAAGCAGAGTGGGAGTTGGCCTGAGAGCGAAGAGAAATGGCACAGCACCTGCCTCTGGGGCAGAGGCCCAACTTGGCCTAGAGACAACAAACTTGGAAATGACTCATACCTAGGGGGAGCTTCTGTGCTCCCCTCCCAGCCCTCCACCCATTCGCTCACCTATTCCTTCATGCCCACAGTCACCCAGCCAGCCTAAAGGATACCAGTTACACATGAGTTCAAATGAGCAGGAGATCACAGACTATGCCTCATTCAGTGTAAGAAGCATCCTCTGAGCATCTACCAGGTGCTGGGTCTGGACTGGGCACTGCAGTATCCAGCACACCATTTCCATTTTAGTTAATCACAATCTGGTGGGAAAACAGGCAGTTTCTGTCCCATGTAATCTGTGCATATAAAGAGGGCTTCACAGGAGGTTTAGGGGCACAGTGGGAGGACTTGGCTCAACCTGGATGTCCTGGAAGGCTTCCTCTAAGAGAAACCTCAGTCTGGCTCTTAATAATTTAATAGGAGTCAGTCAGGCATGCCTGGCTCAGGACACAGCCAGTGCCTACCCCAGGAAGGGAGAAAACTGCAGTGACGGAAAGTTCAAGTTTCTTTGATCAATAATATTTGTAATAAGTGAACATCTAGACTCTTGATACTTTTCCTTATTTGTTATAAGTTTACTAAATCTTGGTCAAAATGGGACAAAACTCCTATCTACAATAAATTTCCAATTACAGGCACTTTCTTCACCTCTGAATTCCATTCCACCCAGCTCCAGATTTTAAAAGGTGTATGTTCCCAGATGGACTGTAGCTTTCTCAGAAGCAGGGACAATTTAGCTTTCTCTTCTGAGACAGTGACTTCCCAGAGGGCAAAAACTGCATCTTTTTGTGCCTGAATCCCCCACTCTGCGAGTAGAGTCTAGTCCACAGAAAGGGTCTGATTAGCACTGGAAGGTGGAGGGCAGCTTCAAGGCTGAGCTGAACTGGGCAAGCCTGAGCCCGGGGTCAGGGACTCTTTATGGGCAGAACCAGGTGTCACTCATTTGGGGTCCCGCCAGCACAGAGCCTTGCGCAGTGCCCTGTGCACAGTCGATATCCAATACATGGCTATTGGATGTGGCAGAAACATTTTGAATTGTCAGATACAACTGAACCACTTTCACAGCATGATGGCCTTCTCGTTAGATGACTGCGGAGCTGGAAACGGGCTGGCAGGGGTGCTCTGTGAGAGGCTGTCCCACCAAAATTTACAGCCACCTGATGCCCCCTTCCTACCCCCTACCCTGAGTTCTGGTCTGAGCATTGTCACCTAAAAGGGAGCATCTAAGGCACCAATTGGGCTTTCCCTTGAATTAAGGGTTTCTGCTCCTCAGGGGAACTGACCCAACAGCTGTGTTGGCTGCTAGGGCTAAGGAGAGTTGTCCCTATGTCAGGGGCAGGTGAGAAAAGGGGGACAGGTTTTTTAACATATTAGACTTAGAGCTCTTGGCGAAGCAGGCGCTACAGTTTATGAGAAAATTCACTCACCCTTTTCAAATGGGAGAGGAAGAATTCCATGCACCAAGCAATGCAGAGAGGTGAGCGAGTATCCATTTGAGCAAATTGGTTTGGTCCCAACAGCACTACATAAAGCCAAGCGGAAATGGCTTATTCAAGTGCCAAAGCCAGTTGGGTTTTAGCAAAGTGCTCATTTTTTCTCTTTTTTAAAATATACATGAAATAATACATATACATGGCAACAAGCGATAAGTAACGCCATAAAGCTTCCGATGAAAAGCAGCGTCTCCTGCCTTCGGAAGTGGCTGCATCAGAGAATGACTGCTGCTTGATCTTTAGAACCCCTCATTCAGGCAAACCCCCCTAAACCGTCACTCCTCGTTTTGCATTTGTAATTATTTTTCTGAGAGGGCCCCCAAACTGTATAAGCTCCAGGCACCACCACACGTGGATCTGCTCCTGTCTGACCTGTTCACGATACCTTACACCCCTGTCCTGCCCCTCAGAGATAAAAACGGCCCGGCCGGGCGTGGCTCAGCGGTTGAGCATCGACCTAGGATCCAGGCGATCGGGGTTCGATTCCCAGTCAGGGCACATGCCTGGGTTGCGGGCTCGATCAATGACTCTCTCATCATTGATGTTTCTACCTCTGTCTCTCCCTCTCCTTTCCTCCCTCTAAAATCAATAAAGATATATTTTTTAGAAAAAAGAAAAAACGTCCCAGTCCACATGCCTTTTCAGGCACGCATCTTTCTCTCTCTAAGCAAGGCCTTGCCAGGCCAGACCTTGATGTGCACCCGCCCACTGCTGTTCTAAAGGCGAGCCCCGAGTCCTCTCTCACTCCTTCCCTCTCCCCAGCCATCCCCCAAACCTTCCTCCCAATAGAATCGCATCACAATTTGGGGGCGAATTACTCTAGTGTGCACATTTCTAGAACCATATAAATATTGTTCACAACTGAGACGGATAGTATGTTATAGTTACAGCTATTTTCTTGTACATATTTTTGTTTCTCCTGAAGCTGAAATTGCCTTGCCTTTTCATGCTTGTTTTTCTGGGCATCAATCACTAATTCATGCTAAACATGCTAAAAGCTATAAAAACAATTCTCGTTACAGTCAAATCTATGAGATCATCTCTGTTCCTTTTTTTCTTATTAATGCCTCTTCTAGACGCCTCTATCCTGCTCTAACCTGAAAACTTGCTCTCCAGAGATGCTGCCTAGCTGCCGCCAAGGACACCTTTGTCACCAGTTTGCAAATCCCCTTCCCCTCTTTCTGGGTTGGCTTCTCCATCTCCTGAATCCTGTGGGTTTGGGGGTTTTGTTTTGCAGTGGTTTTTTTTTTTTTTTTTACACTCCTTCATTTCTGTGGAGCACACCCTTCTAAAAAAAAAAAAAAAAAAAAAAAAATGGACGCATGAGAGGCCATTGTTTTATCCTTGACAGTTTGGCCATGCAGAGAATTTTAGACTGGAAAACATTTCCCCCAAGGATGTTGAAGGATTGCTTCTTATCTGCCAGCGTCCCAGGTTGCAGTTAAGAAGCCTGATGCTATTTTGATTCCCACTTATTTTTATATGATTCCCTCTCTCTTCTTCCCTCTTTCCCTCTCTCTCTTTCACCCTCCCTCCCTCTTTTTTTAAGTTTTTAGGATCTTTGCTCCATCTCTGGTACTCCGGCCCTGGGGTGGGTCATTTTTCATCCACTGTGCTGGACCAATGACAGGCCCTTTCTATCTGAAACTCAAGTCCTTCAGTCTGGGAAATGAATTTTTATTACTTCTTAGAAAATTTCCTCCCACCAGTCTTCTCTGTCCCCTCTTGCTGGAACTCCTATCAGTTAGATTTAGACCCTGTAGATTGAGTCCATAATTTTCTTTTTCTTTCTTCCCTTTTCAGGGTTGTGTTTTTGTTTTGTCCTATTTCTACCTTTTTTCCTCTGTTCTGCAATACTTTCCTGATTTCCATATGGGGTTTATAAGCTGGGCAATCAGCATTCCTGCGGGAGCTGAGCAAAAGAAGGGGGCTGGGCTCTCCCCAACCAATTACGAACTTGGACTTCACTCCTCTGTTTTCAACACCATCCCCAGGGGTCCCTCTGCTCTGTGTCGCGTGTCCTGAGTTCAGGACTCCCTGGTAGAATTTCTTCAGAGCCATCTCCCATAGCCAGCCAAAGAAGATGAGGTGCAGGGGTCTAGCTGCTCCTTACACAGACTTGTATTCTGTTTACCTGTCTCGAGTCTTATCTTTGTCTTCAGAGATGCCTGGACCTTCCCATCCCTGAAACTTCAGGCTCTGGGTGTGAGTTCAGTGCTCATGGCACCCATTGCCTGCACTACCAGCTGCCTCTACCACCCACACCCATCTCCCTAAACATGTTGATATCTCACTCACTGTCATCTTTGCTCCTGTTCTCTTTCTCTTGGTAGATTTATACCATTTTTATTCCTTTTTCTTGACATGTTATTGATATCTCAGGAGGGTGTAGGGATAAATGCATGTTTGCAAATGACCTTATTTAATTCAAAGTCTCTACTTTTATGTCTCCTTTTCTATTCCAAAAATTGCAATTTTATATTGTTTCATACCAAACAGAATTGGGATTTGTATTTCACAATTTAAAATGCCAAACCTCTTAGTTTTGACAGTTCTAACATATTTTCAAGAGCCTTAAAAACTTCTTGGAATTTCAAGAAAGAACACATTCACCTGACTTTAAATTCTGTATGTTCCATTTAGGATCCAGTCATCAAGTATTCGGTGGGAGTTGACTGAAGTATTACTAGGTTATTCAATTGGATATTTAGGTCTCTGCAAGATCTAAGGTGGTGGCAGTGAGTGCAGGTAGACAGATTCTAAACAGGTGGTAAAGGAGACACCTTGAGGCAGCCTGGACAAGAAGCGAGAGAGTGGAAGGAGAAGGAGGACCCGCAAGGGATCTGAGGGCTCCATCCATCTGTTGTCACCCTAATTTCACTGCCACTGGACCATTGGATGGTTCAGACACACCTGAAAGGCACAAGGGAAGCATAAAACCTTGCTGAACCAGGCTTCTCCAACTGGACAGTGCAGGGAGGCTGTGGGCTTTCACATTTTAGAAAGATATTGAAAGAGTGAAATAAGATGATAAACCTGAAAGCTCTTAGAAAATAAAAGGGTTATATAAATGCACAGTGTCATTACCAGATCTAGAGAGGCTCAGACAAGTCCAGTCCTAACTCACTGTAACATTATTGGGCAAGCACATTACAGTAATCTATTGTGGAGATAGAAATATCCCTTGCGCATGACAAATGTCTGGAGGGCCTGTGAAGAAATGCAGCATTCATTATGGAAATTAAAGCCCAGGGCATCCAAGGCAGACTCATAAAGGGGTCTGCTCCCTCCCTCTCTTCCTCTGCCATGGAGATCTCAGAGAAGGTGCATTAAGATGGCAGCAGCCCCAAATGGAGGGAGGCTGGGTCCTGAGTCATGAGGTGGAGGCTAGCCCTTGCTGGCCCATATCAGACTTTATCTAAGTGAAAAATACACTCTTATCGTGCTAAGCCATTGAGATCTGGGGATTTATTTGTTGCTATATTATAACCTAGCCTACCCCAATTAAGAGATTTGCACAAACAGGCCTGCTGCCCCCATACTAGTGTCTAGGGGAGGAATATGGAGATGAGAAAAGACAGAGGACTATGCAGATGTGAAGGCCCTTGCCTCCTGCCTGGAGGTAGAGCTGAGACAAGAAATGGGCCCCCTGCCTTAGGCTTCATTATACATTCTGCAGTAAGTAAGAAGCAACAGGACTGGAAACGATTCATCTCCCAGGACATTCCTGCCTCAGCTCCTGTGTTGAGTCAGCCACAGGGTGCCTTCTTTTGCTTTCTTGTCTTCCCCCATGTGCCAGGACCTTCAGTGCCCTCCCTCAAGCTTACTAAGGAACCACCCTCACAGAGGCACTTCCTGCCTAACCTGTTTCTGGGGGTTGAGGAAGGGCACTGGCCATGGTCTCCCTGAATACAGAGACCCTGCACCTACTCAGAGATATGGGGTCACCCCTTCACGTGGGGCTTCCTTTCAGAACTTCCTTAGAGAATGAACACTTACCCAAACTTCAGCCTCCCCCAAGGAACAGGTGCAGGAAGAGTGGCCTTGTCTTACCCACCTTCCAGTCAATGTTGAAACACAAGCACACCTCAGTTCCAACTAAAAGCATAGACTTTGAGAACCAGAAGTCCCTTAGACATCATTTTTTTTTTTTTAAATCATCCCATCCATTTTATAGATGAATAAAAGCAGAGAAAGAGGTGATTTGCTCAAAGACACATAGCTTATAACAAAACCTAGGGCAACTGGAACCCACTGATTTTTGACAGTGTTAAAGGGAGCTCCTGTGCCTGGCCTTGTCCTTAACCTCCCCCCTTGGGCTACAAAGGCAGAGCCCTGAGTCCAAACCACCAAACAGCCTCTCGCATCCCAGGATGACCTGCGTGCGGCAGTGTGGAAGCCACCCTAGGTGGAAAGGAAGAACGCCTCTTAGATGGTGTTTTGCACCCATTGATAATTTGAGACCAGGATACAGGGAAGGCAAACTATGCCTTGTACTATTTTGCTCGAAGCCCTGTGAATTTCAAAACACACACATCCATATTCGCACATCAGCTGGGCAAGGGCCAAAACACACCAAAAATGTAAAGACTGTTAGATGGTGTACACTTTGGACAACCCACCCCTAATTGTCCCCTCCAGAATTGCTGACTGTTGAGTTTCAAGAGTGGATAGCCACAAGGTCTAAAGGGGAAAATGGAGGAAAATGTGAGTAATGAACAGAAATCCCATGCTTACCTCTAAGGAAAGATGTGTGTTACCAAGTTTACCTGAAACATCATTGAATTGTTTCATTTCTCAAAACTACAAGCCGCCAATCTTTCTTTCCTTTCAGAAATTGTGCACGCATGGCACATCTTCAGCATGCCTTGCTAACCACAGATTCCATTATGTGTTTAATAATTGACTATTCAATAGAGCAGTGATGCATTTTTGTCTGGAACTAATTCACCTTTGTCTGAGCCTCAGCACGAATGTTCGGTGAATCACAGATGGGATCGTACAAGTGCTTCGAGCGCGGCCGCCGACACAGTGCCACATCCTTGGGATTATTCATGTCAGGCCCTGTGCTCAGAAATGTTCTGGCATGCTAAAGCCACCTGAAAATGTGATTTATGAAAGCCGCGGAGTGCAGGACTACACCTTTTCCCTTCCAATGAGAACTAACAAATCACCGTCTGCAGGCCGCTTAAACCAGAGGAGAAATTGTCAGCTGCGAAATTAACAAAAATGAACGTTCTCACAGCCCATTAAGACCGGGGAGCGCCCCATTTGGAAACCGGGCTGAGATGTGTTGGCTGGGGAGGCAGATATTAGCAAATGCATGTCTTGACTTCTCTATCTATGGATGGGAAATCCCTGCTCCCTCCTATAGAATTTCTGCCTTGCCTTTATTGGTTTGGATTTATGAGTTTCAGCAGCACCACAAACAGCACAAATGGTGCATAATTTTGTGATGAACTGGTCAGACCGTCCTGCAGGGCTCTGTGCCTGGGCTCAAATGCTAAGCGGGGTTGGCCTGGCATGAACGCCACAGATTTAAAGAGGGGAGGGGAAAAACTGTTCTTACCCATTGCAAATTATTTTGGCTATTTTTGTGCCAGAAGCAGAGGACTGACTGCACAGCCATGAAATAGTATTCTAAAAGGGAGGACATGGGGATACAGGGAAAAGATCTCTTTCAGTCTTTTGTAGAAGCTGAGCATATGATTTGATAGCTAATATATTGTTTCATAAAAGTATCCATTTATTTAAAAATCCCAGCCACTGCTTTAGATGTCAAGACTGCCTTCCTGATGTAGCTTGAGTTTGTCAATGGAATTTCCATGGCTCTGGGATATGGGATCTATTTTTTAATGTTCATGGTTCTCCTAAAGCAATGATGACTAAATTCATTTATTTCATTAAGGGCCTCTATTCTTCCGTTAGACACAGTGAAGAAAAAAAATGTCCTGACTTTCTCTGCCATGCTTATTGCTTTCACTTGTTCTATTTTGTTGATTTGAATGCAGGCCTGAAAATTAGCATGGGCCCAGGGGCCAGGCACTGAAGACACCTGTGCTTCCTGGGGCAGCCAGAGCTTATGATTCAAACCAGTTATAATCGAATCTGTACTTGGGCCAAGATTGGAAAAGTTTGGCCTGCTGATCAATTCTTTTTTTCACTAATCAGCAAAGTTGTTAAAATGCCCTCAAAACCTTTGCTCGGGCCTCAAAGACTCTTGAATGAACAGAATCTAGGTACTGTTCCTTTTATTGCCCTTCTCAAGAATAGTCCAGCTGGAGAGTGAGCACCCAATATTTTTAGCCATAAAAACAACCTAAACTTCTATGGCACCTGCTAAAATGCAGGCTCTGTTCTAACGTCCAAACCTATGAAATGATTTAATCACAACAATCATATAAACTAATTATCTCGAAATGGCAGATATGGAAACTGAGGCACAGGCAGGTTAACAATTTGCTCAAGTTCTCTGTAGTGAATGGTCACTTTCAAGAAGTGGTTTTGGGGGGATAATGGAAGGCCAAGGTCTGGGGCAATAAATGTGCTGTGACATAGCTTTGGTCTGCTGGGGACCATGTGCTGTGTTGGGTTTTTGAAGAGTGTAGCAGGACAACCAACTGTAGCCTCACAGGGAACAGGGGACACCAGATACATGTGAAGGGCACCCCCGGAGTTGTGCAACATGATCTCCCTGGGGTAGGAACAAAAGAATCTGTAGAGACTGAGGGAAAGTGTGTATGAGTAGGAAGGGCAGACAGCTGGTGAAGAACTTTTTAAAGAAGATATTTAGAAAAGTTTGATAAGATGGGTGATGTAACTTCCCCCCTCTATCTCCCTATGAGACCTTCCAGCAAAGGCCACACTACTTACCTGGAGACCAGGGAGAGACTACAGATTCTATGGTTCCAGCTACAGTATGAGTGTCAAAGGGCTTGGTAGTAGATGATTCTACCAGGGAGGAAAGGGTTACTGGCCAGACACTGGCTTGCCTGGTTTCTTGTCCCACATTCTCTCCAATCCCCACACTTGGGGGAAAGAACAAAGTATTATTAGCTGAGTGCTCCACTGGGCCAGACCCTGGCTTAGAGGTTTACCCCTGTGAGGTAGGTATGAGAATTCCTATTTCATAGATGAGAAACTAGCCCACAGCTATACAGCTGCTAAATGGCAGAATTGGAATCTGAAGCCATCAGACATGCCCTGGGCCTGTCTGACTTTTCACTACAGCTTGGCTTGCAGGGTGCTTCCTGCCCAGCCCAGCCCCAGCTTTCCCCTCTGGCCTCCCAGCTCCATTTTTGTTCTCCCTGTTCTGCACTCCACTTCCCACCCCTGCCAAATTATTTGTATCCCCCAAGTGTCACTGGACCATGGCTTAAACTTTTCTAAGTCTCACCCCTGTCTGTCCAACACTCCTCAAATCTCAGCTCAGATGCTACTTCTTCTGAAAGGCCTCCCTAGACATTCTCTCCTCCCCCCACACTATCACCAAGTCTGAGCTCCCCTCTGAGTCCCGTGGCACCAGTGCTTACCTCTATCATGGCTGATCAATGAAGGTCATTGTCCTTTACTTCTCAGTACCCCTCGAGGCCAGAGCTGAGTAAGATTCATTCTTTAGCTCAGATACTAGACCACAACCTGGCTCAATTAAGATTCAAGAATTATTTGTAGGAAGGAAGGGAGAGAGTGAGGGAGGAAGAGAGAGAGGGAGGGGTGGGGATCCTGGCCCCCACAGGCCTGTGACACACCTCCCTTCCAGCCTTACCTGGTCTGACCTCCTACCATCACCTGACTCTGAGGTCCGATGAAGACACTGATTTCTCTACCCTCCCCCAGATCAGGGCACAGGTTCCCAGGCTTGGACAGTAAATTGACACTGTAGTCCATTTTCAGTCTTCCCAAAGGGCACAATTTGTTAGCTGGTGATCACAGTGAATGTTTAATCACAGACCAGCCAATCCCCCTCCCCTGGCCCCAGACAGGTCTCAGTGCTGGGGACTCTGTGCTAAGGGACTGAACACTGTTTGACTAGGATCTGCAGTGGAACTAATCAGGAAGGGGATTGATGTTTAAGCTTCTGCACTGGCTGCTGAGCCTCATGCAAACATTTTCATATGGTAGCTGTCACCTTAGTTCAGGGGACAGTTCAGAACATTAAGAGGTATAGGGATAGGTTTCTCACATCGGGTGACAAGGGCCCCATGGCCATTATTACCAGGAGAGGTATGGAAGTTAGTGCAAGAAAATCTGTAGTAAAGGCCACTGTGGGTCTAGACTTCCCGGGTTCTAAAGACTTTCACGTCTGTGACCTCAGTGAATCTTCACAACAACAACATAGAAGGAGGGGTCATTAAGGCTATGATTTTACTGGATGTTCATAAGATGTCCGGCACTGCACACTCTTGCTTTCCAAACACTCTTGTTTATGTCCACAGTATCTAGGAGACAGCTTCTATCCGGGTTCTATTTTACAGCTGGAGCTCAGGGATGTTAAGTTCCTTGCCTAAAGTCACACAGCCAGGAGATGGGAGGTCAGGAGCTTGAATCTAGGTCTGTGTGATAACAAAGACCAGCTCTTGACCGCTCTGGCAAGCAGCATACCCATTTGGCAGATGAAAAAGTAATGCACAGTAGAACCAGGACAGGATCTGAGCAAAGCTGCAGAGAAATGAGCATAGCTCTGGAGTCAAAATGGGATGTAAGTCTTAGCTCTGCCACTTACAAGATGTGTGGCCCTGGGCAAGTTGCTGAGTCTCTGTCTCCTCGAGTGTAAAACAGGATAACAGCACCTGTCTTGCAAGGTTGTTTGCTGCAAAACTCTTCGAAGTGCTGCTTTGAGAAAATTCAGAGATTTTCACTTTTGCCATCTTCTAGGCTTCTGGAGCTGTAAGTCTTCTGAAGCCAAGGAGTCAGTGTCAGCTCGGGCTCTCCTTATCTGTGCTAAATGTTCCTTCATTCAATGGCCATGGGGTCAAAGGAATAATTAGTATTGTTGAGCCATGACCATGATTCAGGCACTGTGCTAGGAACTTTCAAATGCTCATGACAGGCCTGTAAGGCAGGAATTTTTATGCATTTTACAGGTGAGCAAAATGAGGCACAGAGAGGTGAGGCGATAATCTCAAGGTCTGGTCGGGGGCAGAGCCCACGGTGTCTGTCCCTCGTTGCCTCACCTTCCTGTAATTTGCCACAGCTGTCAGTCATCTCCCAGGAAACCATCTTTCCTTGCCTAGGGTACCTGCTCTTTCACGACGAAAGAAGACCAAGTCTCACCTGCATAGATTTGGCTGAATTTTGGACAACACTGCTCTACTACAATAAGAACTTAATTATTTGGCCTTTCATTTTCTACTTTTCAAAATAAAATGTATTCATCATGTAAAAGCTTTTTCTCCTGTTTGCAAATAATATTATTTAGCCTTCGTTGTACCAAAGGGAATTTACTTAGGAGTAAAAAAAAAGAAAGAGAGAAGCAAAAGAGAGAAAAAGAAAGGAAGAAATTAGAGTGAATAGAAGACCTAGGGGACATAATTACAGAAATACTGCAGGTTCGGCATAAGCTGGAAAATTGCAGCCATTTCATTGTGGGAGTAAAACTATTTTCTTTCCTTTTAAAGTGGATCCTTTACCTTCCAAAGGGCTAATTACGGTGCTGCCTACATGTTGTGCTCATAGGCTCCAATTTCATCTTTTCATTAACCACAATGGCAAATAACAGAAGTTCTCTGCAAGTTTCTCCGTGATGGCTCCCAGAACAGGGGGAGAGACACGGCAATCACTCATCTTGTGACTCGGGCCATGTTTTCCATAATTGAGCCCACCAAGGACCTTGTCAGAGGCCCCTCCTCTAGCTCAGCCAAGGAGAGTTCATAAAACAAAGCCAGTGGGCGGCAGGATCAGGGAGGGACCCAGGGAGAGGGGACAGAGGGAGGGCAACACTGTGGCTGTTAGAAAGTAAATGCCCTAAAATGATATTTACGGAGAGTTTTTAATGATGTGGGAGAATGTTTGAAATACAATGCTTGGGAGAAAAAGCAGGGCGTACAACATGGGGACAGTATGAGTTCAACTGTGTTAAATATATATATCTCGATATACAGCTATCATTATAATATTTGACTATATTCGATGTTTAATCTGCATTCATGAACAGATTTTCCTGATACCCATTTGGGTATAACTTGAGCCTCAATCTCACAGAAATGCAGGGATCCAAATCTTCTTCCTGGAGATTTCAAGGATACCCGATAAAAGGCGATTTTGTTTTTCTAGGGGTTGCTCCTACCTCGTATTCCAAACCCTCTTCTTGCCTCAGTTACCAAGAGGGCTCAGCACAGTTCCGCTGGCCCTGCTCCTCTCCCCGAGCCACTCTACCCCTCAGGACAGGGATCCTCCCGCATTCCCCAAGGCACCAGCCACCTCGGGCTTTTAGCCTAAAGCTCTGCAGACAGTCAGGAGGCTGGGCTGCAGCAGAGAGCAGGGATGTGTTGAGGGCTAGAAATCCAGCTTCAGTCTCTGAGGGTCACTGCACATCTGAGGCCCAGGAAAACTCGGCCTGGCTTCCCGTCACTGAAGGGGCAGGCTGATGCTGGTGTCACCGAGCTTCACATTCTGCCTGTGTGTGTGTGCCTGTTCCTCTCTGGCTCCCATTTGCTTGTCCCTCTCTGTGTCCCTTGCTCTCCATTCCATCCCTCCTAGTCTTCATGGCTCCCTGCAAATCCCTCACTTTCTCCCTGTGTGTGTGTCTGTCTCAGATAATCTCTTAAGCTTCCCACTGTGTTCACATCCTTTCTCTTCCAATTTCCAGAGCTCCAACCTCCCTTCCTCTCTGCTTTCAGAGGACTGAAAAACTTCTGTTTGATTAGTATGCAGAGAACTCACAAAACTGGTCTTTCGATGTTTCCCACCCAGACTCACCAAAGACAGCATGGGAGGGCAGCTAATAAGCCCACTAAGGTGTCTCCCCCAGCGAATGTCTTTCTTGTCCATTGGCCCAAATGCACAACAGCTGCAGCTTTATAAATAGCAAGTCTTCATCTTTTGACGGAAATGTGCCAAAATTTTAACACTGGCTGTCTTTGGGTGTTAAGAAATACTTTAGTGTTATTTATTTTTTCCCATTTTTCTGAATTTTCCATTGTCCAAGGCAAGGCAAGCATGAACTATTTTATCATAGTAAAATCTCCTGAGTATTATGGACTTGCCAGATCTCTGATTTAATCTTCACAATAGCCTTAACAGGTAGATACTATTATGCCTAGTTAGAGGTTCAAAAGGTCAGGCAATTCACTCAAGGTCACACAAGCAGAGGGGAAATTAAACAAGACCTTAGCCGCTAAATCAAGCTACTTGTAGTGGCCCAGCTTCTACTTCCCCTGCAGATACAGAGCCTTTCACACACCTGAGAGATTATCCAAATGGTCTAAATGGACTCCTCACTGTAAATGCAAGGGGTTCTGTACAATATGATTCACAATATTAGCCTTCTCCAGGGGAGAATTCTACTTTCCTATCCCACTGGTATCAGGCCTTTAACCTGTGAAAGGACTATACATCTTGAGCCTGTGAACTTGGAATTGGCATATGATTCCTTTAGGTTAATAAACCATGGGTGAAAGGACAAATCACCTCTGCATATAAGTGGTAAGAGTCAGTTTATGGTTCTCCATGTCACTCTTCCCCACTGCCATAAAGCAATGTTCCCAAAATGGTTACTATGTAAACATGGAGTGGAACAGAGCTGTAGTTGACCTATGATGGACATGTGGCCTAAGCAAAAAATAAATCTTTGTTTTTGTAAGCTACAGAGGTATGGGGGTTGTTTGTTACCACAGCATAACTTAGCCTAAGCTGACTGACTCAATATATGCAAGACTGCAAACGCATAAGCAGTTACTAATTTGTTTCATATTTCTTTATCTTGGAAGAAAAAATAGGAGGAGTCTTGACTAAAGCATTAGTGTGAAGCTCCATTTGTCCTTTCTGAAAATGATCTTGGGAAAATTATGCCCTCATCTAGGGTGTATTTCTGCAGCACACTCTCCCAATAGGGCAAGCTGTCAGAATCAGTCCCAATTACAGGCTCTGGAACTGCCCAAGGAGAGTCAGGCCAATTAGTGCATGGCTGTCAGTCATCAGAGGACCACATGGAAGGGAGCACTCAGCCTCCTCTCCTCCCCTCAGGGGCACTGAGCTCTACCAACTGCAGCCACAACTGGAGGTTGGAGGCTCAGGTGCCATTTGAGCAGAGCATGAAGCAATAAAGACCAAAGAAAGGAAGCCTGGGGCGATACAGTCAATTGCCACCTTTGGTCTGAGATTCTTAGAGCCATCCAGCCTCCACAGACAATCTGCTCTGCATGCCTTTAGCAAAGCTGCCTTGGATGGAAGAATGGGAACTTCACCAAAAAGCTGAAGGCTCCGGAGTATGAAGAATAGCTGTTATCACTGGGAAATCATCGGGAGAGAAAGCAGACACTGCTCCTGCCACTGGATGAAGCCGTCAAGTGATATTTCAAAGAATCCCTGGAGGGTAGACATGGTCATCTCTTCCCTGAGTGACTCAGCTGGTAGTTCCATTGCTGAAATATCTTTATTCAATTTGTTCTTTTCTCAGGCCATTTCATCATTCTTGCATTCTTTCATCTGGGCCATCATTCTTTCCTTCACTCATTTCGTAATTCATTCATTCATTCCTTCACTCATTCAGCCAGTGAGACCTCTAAGCACAGCACTGTTCCAGACACTAGAAGCCTGAGCAGCATACAGAGGAGGAGTGGGCAATGAGAGAGGGCAGGGCCAGCAGGAGAGGGAAGGACACAGGGCCAGGATTCACAGCTGAGCTTTTGCTAGCAGAGTACAAAAAAAAAAAAATCAATGGTGAAGTTTCCAGTTCTGGCAATTATTTTAGGATCTGGGATAGGACAAACCGCTCCCTAGTTACAGATATAGCCCTAACCTCTGCAACACTGGCAGAAACTTTGTCACAGAGCCAGGAGCCATGTGGGCACCTAGGCCATCCCATGAGCTCCTGTAGACAAGTATTGGTTGATAGAAGGTGTGTCAGGCACAGAGATGCACTGCTCAGATCCCCCTCCAGGAAAGGCTTGCTTCCCAAGTGGGAGGGGCTGGCTTCCTGACAGCCTCCAGCTGCTAACTTCTGCCCTAGTTTTTAAGCCAGGATCAAGCTATTCTTACTAAGTAAAGTGGGGTACAGGGGCCTGGCCATTTCCATCCAACACAGGGCTCCTCTAGTGGGTAATCTAAGCTCTGGAGTACCATGGGATGACAAAGACTGTCAGTCTGTATCATGGCCTGTCAACTGCCCCGTCCATTCCTGCTTCTGCCCCTTCTCTCCCCTGCAAACCTTTTGCACCCATACTTCCACCTCAGTGTCTGCTTCATGAGGACTAAAGAGGAGGAAACACGAAGGGAGGAAAGAGTGAACGGGCTCTTCTCACACTGAGATGGAACAGTTCTTGCCAGCTCCTTCTCAGAGGACAGATCGAAGTCCAGGGCTGACTTTGCTGTAAGGCTCCTGTCACCTTTTTCTGAAGTTCTCACCTGAGGCATTTAGGAGACACTGGGTTAGTGAAAAAGACCAGGACATGGCCCTGTGATCCAACAGACCAGCTGGGTACTACAAATGGTGTTGCCCTGGCAGAACTGTTGAAGAGCCCCAGGCACATAGGACCCAGAGCTGCCTGAAGAACCAGGCAGGGAGCAGAGTTCCGCTGCTCACAATTCATGTCCTAGGGAGAGGTACAGTGTCCTCCCATTAGCTAGGGTATGGTCTGATGCCTTGATTAATAGGCCCAGCAAGACAGAAGGCACACTCCCAGAGATAGGAAGAAAATGAGGAGAATGTGAAATCACAGAGCCAAGGAGGGAGAAGTTTCTACAAAGGCAGTGGCCAATGTTATCGAAGACAGCACAAGAGCCAGTCAAATGAGGAGAAAAGCTCCCCACAGGAATTAGCAATCAGCAGAGCAGCGTCAGTGTGGAGGTGGGGACCGAAGATGCTCTGGGTTGAAGATTAAGTGAGAGGAGAGGCACGGACAGGAGACTCCTTTGAGAAGTTTGGATAAGAAGAGAAGGCAGGACGTTGGTTGTTAGAGAGCTCAAGGCGTAAAGGGAGGATTCTTTTAGGAGAAGATAGACTTGAGCCTCCTTCTAAGCTAGGAGGGGGTGCAGGTGAAGGTGCAGAAGAGAATGGTTGTGACAGTCCAAGCTCAGAGGCAGGAGGATGGGGGCAGGGCCTGGGCAGGAGGGCTGGCCTTTGAACTCTGTCTTTGCCCTTGTCATCTGTTCCATACTGTTGAGAACGCATTATACATCACAGATTCTTGCTCTCTACTTGCTTAGGAGTATTATTTTAACCTCGATTCAGCCATAAGCTCCTTAAAGGCAGGCGATCACGTCTTTGTAAGTGGAACAGAAACGGTGCTGTATGAGGAATCAAGAGACCAGAATTCCAGGACCAGTTTGTGTTATATTATGTGAGGCTGCATGTTACTCATACCCACCTACAGTGGCCTGGCCAAATGACTTTTTAATTTTCTTACAAAATAAGTGTGTAGGCAGGCAGTTTAGAGCTAATATAGCAGCTCTGTGGTGTAGTTAGCCTACCAGACTCCTTTTAATTATCCATTTAACCATTTGTTAGCAAGTAACTTCATAGTTCATGCTTGTCACCTCATAGGCTTAAGATGGCTGCGTGGCCTCCAGGATCATAGCCGCATTCCAGGGCAGGAGAAGGAAGGAGAGGGACTGGGAGCTCCTGTGTTTGGAAAACAAAACCTTCTTAGTAATGCCAAGAAAACTCCTGTTTGCTTCTCTTGGCCACCTCTAGCTGCACAGGACTCTGCCACTCTAAACTACCTCGGCTTCCCTGCATCCCTGCCTTTCCCCTAACAGCATATTTTGGAGGGTTCTTTTGGGGATTTATTTCTGTTGTTTGTGACAACAATAACAAAAGATCCTCACTGATGAGCCAACCCCATCTTTCACCAGCTGAGAGTGGTCTTGAGAAAATCATCTCACCTCCGGGTGCTCTCTCCTCATCCAACAATGACAGGTTATTCCTAAAGTGCTTTCCACATGAGCAATATATTATGACTCTGACCTCCTTAGAAGGCTTTCTTTGTACCAAGTGGACCAAGATGGACATCAAAGCCTGGATTACAGTTTTAGCAACAGGGGCAGAATATAAAAGCTCCATTAAGAAAGATAATTTACAGCATTGGAGTGCTGCCACTGGAACATTCCTTAGACAATTAAGCCCTGGTAGACGCTAACCAAAACTCACTTTACTGCTACTGGCACCAGAGGGCAATGTTTTTATTAGCAAATTGGCACTATTTAGTGTCTTCTTGCCATAATTTCAAAGGTCCACTTATCAGTTCTATGATTTCAACTGTTAAGACTGCTTAACTGAACCAGGGTAAAACCTGTTTTGAGGGAGTCTTAGTTTCCCACTTTAAAGCTTCTTCTGCAGTAAACATGCATCTGCCTAACGAAATTTCAGAATACAGAGCAGAGGCTTCTGTAAATTCAGAGTCTGTACCTTCAAGGGACAATTGCTTTGTTAGAACAGCAAAGTGGCCCCAGTTTGGCCTTATGTTCTAGCGAAAGCTCATTGCTTAGCTGCATTTAATAATCCATAAAACATTTCTATTAACTTTAGTGTGTGAATTGTGCAGCTGAAGAATGGGTAAAAAAAAAGTGAGAAGCAGAAATAAATATGCAGAAAATGAAAATGAGTGAGATCTTAAATATTTCATCAAGGCCTCTATTTTCAGGTAAGCAGTTACCATCATGGGCCCCCAAATGCCAAGAGAAGCTACGGAACATTGTTCTGAATTATTAAAATGACTAGGGAAACTTTTTTCTTCTTACTAGTTTTAAATGAGTATGTAGCCTTCCAAGCTAACCTTTGCATAAATATTTAACACAGACATTGGGTCAAATATAAAGTAGTAAAAGCTCTCAGTCTAATACTCACCTGTAATTATGAATCAGATTATATAATGCATCTCAACCACTTCATTTTATTTTTTTTCCTCTCTACTCTGACCATTCTTCCCAATTTGAAAGAAATCCAATCTGAATTAAAGCTGGCATTCTAGAATATTTTTGAACTGTATATTTACTGATTTTGTTTATATTTTTCATTGGCCCAATTCATTCATTCATTCATTCATTCATTCATTCATTCAGCAAATATTTATTGGACACTTACTAGGTGCCAGACACTGTTCTAAGTGTGGAGATATATCAAGGAACAAAATACTTAAAAACTCAGCCCTTTTTGGACCTTATACTTAATTGAGGGAGACAAATAATGAATAAAGATATATGTCAATGACAAATAATGAGTGCTATGAATGGAGAGGTATGGGAGGGTTGTTGCTTGCTTTGTAGGTAGGGTGGTCTATTAGAAAGCTAGTGAATGGGGCAAGTTACCTTGAGAGTGGGAAAATGCACCATTTCAGTTAGTAAGAACAGCAAGGCAGTGGCTCTGGGGTACAAACAGTCCTGGTGTGTTCAAGGGACAACAACAAAGCCAAGGAAACGGAAGGTGAGGAATGATCACTCCCAGGAGACAATGTCAGGGAGAGCTTGTCAGGGTATTGGAGGCCATTAGGGAGGACTGGAAATTTTATCTTATTTGTAGTGGAAATCACTGAGGTCTTCTGAGAGAGGGATGTTGTGAACTGACTCATATTTTTAAAGGATCACTTTGACTCAATAGTAAATTGCCAATGGCCAAGGAAGCTTACTAACAATGGCTTTCACTTAGTGGAGGCCTGCTTCAAAGGCCCTATAAGAAAGAGTTAGCATTGGCACTATCTTGTTATTGCTGATAAGAAAACACCCACCTTCTGCAGTACTTGGAGTGATTGAAAAGTTTGCCCTCTTTTATCATTTTAAAAGTCCAGTCTCCTTTCTGAGCACTCAGAAGTCAGGGGCTCATCCAAACGCTGACCCAGTCTTTGGTCCCATCACAATCTGCCTAAGAGCAACTTTCCGGAATATGTTCAGAACACACCTCTAGGCCTGAGAGAGTTTGTTTAAAGTGCTCCTATTAAAACTTCACTGGAACACCAGTGGGTCATAGAAGAAAGCTGCACAACAATGTTATAGCTTGATCTCATTTGGCAGCCACACTTTTATGCTTAGAACTAATTTGTAAAATGTTAAAAAATGAGCTAACCTATAAGTTCAAGTTTTTTCCCTTAGAGACCACCTTTTTACAGCCCCCCTCCCCCCCAGTGGGATAATTCTGAGGCATGTTCATTACACTTCTTTCTAGTTTTCCCACAGATTAAGCTCCAGTTACCTGTTATAGCAGTTGGCTGAGCAATGCATCCTTTATTGGACTCCCAGATAAATTACTTGAATCCTTGTCTCGGATTTGCTTCTGAGGGACCCAAACTGAGGCATCCTCTATGTAAAACCCTCCTGTTCCCTTAGGTAGTATTACCTGGCCACTTCCTTGAGCCATTATGGCAGATAGGATTCAGGAGAAATAAAACTTACCTATAGCCCCGGCCGGGCGTGGCTCAGCGGTTAAGTGTTGACCTAAGATCCAGGTGATTGGGGTTCGATTCTTGGTCCAGGCACATGCCTGAGTTGTGGGCTCTATCCCCAGTCAGGGGCGCGTAGGAGGCAGCCCATCAATGACTCTCTCATCATTGATGTTTCTATCTCTCTCTCTCCCCCTCTCCTTTCCTCTCTCTGAGAAATATTTAAAATAAAACAAAACTTACCTATAAAGGA
This sequence comes from Miniopterus natalensis, assembly GCF_054644295.1. Classification (NCBI taxonomy): domain Eukaryota; kingdom Metazoa; phylum Chordata; class Mammalia; order Chiroptera; family Miniopteridae; genus Miniopterus; species Miniopterus natalensis. The sequence continues at coordinate 27,522,559 of NC_142095.1, read as the reverse complement.
GAGAGACAAAAATATTATTCCCATTATACCCATACCCAGTAGCCCTTTGTGCCCTCAAGAAAAAAAGCATAATTCTTATCCAGACATTCCTCTTCTAAAATATTAGGAGCTAGTTGTCCCTCCAAAATGGATTTCTCAACCCCCTTGCCCCACCCCACTTAGATTAGGTAAGGTGTGGACATTATTTTTACCTCCCACCACTAAGAGACTAGGCCAAGCTTTAGTTAGTCTTCACTATCCGGGGAATGAAGAATCCCTCGCATTAGGAATTCATTGCCCAGTCTCTGACTCACTCTCTGTGGCCAGCCTCTCCTTCCCTGTGTCAGGGCCCAGACTCAGAACGTTAGCCCTTGATTTTAATTCAACCTGCAGAATCAATGTGCTACACACAGATTCTTAGAAGTCCCTAAGCTTTCTCATGAGCCTCCCACTCGGCTGGGAGACAAACTGAGATATCAATAAGAGAACATCCATAGGATAAAAAAATTATCCTTTAATTTTTTTTTAAATCTCAGAGTGGGAATGGCCTAAGTATGATACAAAATCCAGAGGCAGTAAAAAGAAAAGAACAACACATTTGACCAATATTTAAAATTCCTGAGTTGTTAAAAAATAGTTTTAAAAGTGAAAAAAGAATAGCTGTCTTTGTACATATAGATACTAAGTCACTTAATCTTCCCCAAGAGGTAGAGATTGTTACCTTCAGTTTCAGAGAAGGACAATGAGGCTTGGAGAGGTCAAGTGACTTTGCCTAAGGTCACCTTGTCAAGCACATGTCATACCCTAAGCTGGAGTTATTCCCAAATCCCTGATCCTCAGGAGCTAGACAAAGGAATGAGAAGGAGCAGAAGAAAAGGCAGAGCAGAATGTGGACCTTCACCAGGAAGGACTCCTTGTGGCTAACTAGGCCCAAATCCATAACCAGCGTCTAGCAGCCATTGCTGCAGAGGCCTCCCACGCGCCCTGCATTTCAGGGAAAGTCTGCAGACTAAGCCTTCACCTCCCCACACTGCGTTCCTTCCATCTGAACCAACCCTTTTAAAGGAGTTCCTGGGAATCCTCTTTCAACCAATGGGCCAAGGCCTGCCTCATCCAATTGGAATTGTGCATCCTCACTTGCAACTATACTGGCCAATCAGAGTGAGCCTATAGCATGCAATCCGAACTCATGAAGCTGACCAATCAGAACAGCGTTATTTGGCCCAATCAGACTGTGGCAAATTTGGATTCCTTATAAAAATGGGCCAATTGCAAAGCAAGGCAGGAACTTTTCTCTATAAAAGCAAGCTAGCCTCCAGTTTGTCTAGGCAGAGCGCACTTTCAGTTCTCACTTGAGGCTGTTTCCTGAGTTTGCAAACTGTTCACCAGAATAAAGTATCTCCTTTTTCCACACCCCAGACTGAGGACTCTTATTGACGTTAGATTGGTGGCAGCAAACTTTCCTTGACAAAAAGAAAAGGAAGGACTAAACTCTGGAGGAGAGTTTCAGAGAGAGCCATGGACACTTTCTTCAGTCTGAGTGGGAAGTATGGGCCAGCCTTTTCACCTGGACACTTACTGGGTGCTAGCTGTGCTGATACAAGAGGAACAAGTATGGGCCCTTCTAAAAGTGGGGACAGTGTGCCTGTCCACTCAACCTCATGGAAACCCTGTGAGGATCTGCTGACCAGGCAGGAGCCCAGGGCCAACTTTATAAAAACACTCTCCATACTAAAAATTTGTCACCAATACTAGGAAAAGCTGGGCATTATGGGTGCGGCAATCACAAAACCTTGGCATCACCCTTGATGTCTGTTTTTTGCACACTCCAATTCACTCCATTAGAAAATCCTATTGGCAGAAACTGATGAATCTTGACCTTTACTGTACCACCCCTGAGAGGACTGGGATTTATGAAGGGTCTTGGGTGGGCAGAGGAAGCCAGGCTACATGGGTGAGGCAAACTCAGGAAGTAAATTACCTAACAAGATCTCAGAAGATACTGAGATGAATCTCCAAGACTCTGGGATTTTGTTGTGATTGCTTTTCTTATTCTAAATAAAAGCTCATTTGCAAGTCTTAATTCTGTAGGGCTTTCTAAAACAGCCTTCCTTTCTACCTTCCCCCACAATTTTATAAACTTTGGGTCCCAGAAAACCTTCATCCACTCTTGGCTTGAGGTCTCAGGGCTCACCAGGGCAGGACTTGGGAATGAAGGTGTAAATTTGTCAGGCGAAGAGAGGCAGGGGCACAGTAAAAGAGTAAATTCTCATCTAACGTGGCAGAAAGTCAATAGGTAAATCAAAAAATCGCTATGTAAGCTTTTTTTTTTTTTTAGCGACAAGGGGGTGACCACCAGAACTAAATGGAGGAACTGATCTAAAGGGCTATGTGTGGGAAGCAAGCGAGAGGGGCCTGTTGCTTTCATTATAAGAACATTTAGAAATATTTATTTTGTAAAATGTGTTCATGCATTACTTTGATATATATTTTTAATTTTATCTTTAAAAATTAACTGAAATTAATAAAACGCAATACAAAACAGTAAAATTAAAAGTAAACACGCAAGCGGCACAGTTGCCAGTGGGTGGAACAAGGATGGGGGTGGGGCGAGTGGGCGGGGCTTGGGGCGGGGCGCAGAACCCTGTCTCCTTGGGGCGCCCTCGCCGTGACTGTGACTCCGCCCCCAGCGGGGAGCCCGGGGAGCGTGAGATCAGGATCGCCCTAGACCCGCCCCCCAGCGCGGGGCCCCAGGGGCCGCGTCCCGGGGTTGCCCCACTGAAGGGGGCCTTGCGCCCGAGACCCGACTCTGCCCCCTGGGTCCTGGGGTTCCGGGCGGTGAGCCCCGGTCCTGCGCCGCGGAAGTCCCGGTCCCCGGAAGTTCCCCACGGCCGCCGAGCGCGGGACGCGCAGGTAAGCGCAGCCAGGCCCCCCCCCGCCGAGCCGCCCGCTTTGGCCCTCGCGGCGCCCGCGGAAACTTGGCTACGGGGCAACAGGTGGCGGCGGCGCGCGGAGCCCGGCCGCGGGCCCGGGTCGGACGGGCCCCGGGACGCCTCCCCTCCTCCCCTGCGCGCCGCGCATTCGTGCCTCTGCGTTGTCAACCGGAGCAACCCCATTACTCCTGTGCTTCTGACCTCAGGTCGGCAGACGTGAGTTCGAATCCCACCTTCAGCACTCATGCACTTAGCAGACACAAATCAGTATCCCACGAACTCTTATCGTGTGCCACCGAGTGCCCTTCGCTGGCCTAAGTGTCCGGGAGACAGCTGTGGGCGAACGAACGTGGTGCGCGCCGCCGTGGAGCTCACAGTCTAGTGGGAAAGACCCACGCACAAATGTGAAAGTTAAAACTGGTAAGCGCTGCGAAGATCGGAAGTGTAGGGCTCTGGGAGAGCGTGTAACAGGTGGTCCTCCATCTGTAAAGGATGCTGGAGTTCAAACTTCTGTGTGAAGCGAAGAATTCCAGGGTGGAGAACAGAGCGAACGCATTTTGTTGGAAGAGAATGTGACCCCTTTGAGTAAAGGAAGTTGGGTGGGGTTGGCCTGCAGAGAACTGGGCAGAAAGAAGTTCCTTAACTTTCCCCTCTATAAAATGGGACTCTTCCTACTCATTGATGATTGAGAGGTCGAAGGGAGATGACTTGGCAGTAAGTGAAGTAAAGATGAGGACCTTTCTGGATGGAGCAGGATGTTGATCCTGATAAACAGTGTGCCTGCCTCTGAGCAAACTCACTTCCCCTCTCCTTGTGTCCTGTTTCCTTGGCTGAGTCTCTCAAACAGCCTGTTCTCTAAAATGATGACTGGTTTGGTCATTCATTCTGGAAATATGTAACTGGTGCCCACTTTACACTGGCCCTGAGGATCAAAAGAGTAATCAGACATGGGGCCTGCCCTCCTGGAGTTCATATGGGGTGGGCCAGGTGAAGTAAACCGAGTTTCAGCCTGGTGGGCTGGGTGCTCTAGAAGCCCCAAGGAGGGGGTCTGACCCTCCGGCCTTACCCAGGAAAGCCCCTCTGCTTCCATTCAGGTACCCATTTCCCAGAAAGCCTCACCTGTTACTGCCAGCTGCATGAGACGCCCAGAACATAAGGCTCACACTCCTCCACTGAGCATCAGTTAATTCCTTACTTTTATTGGTAGTGTCACCCCTTAAAACTGTCCAAAAGTCTCACTGAGGACCCCTCAGATCTTGAAACCCAGGGTTTTAGGAGAGAGGTTTGGGTTTCAGGAAACCTGTCAACCGTTTGGTGTATTTTATTTGCTTGAATGACCCTAATTCCTTCTTTGGCTCTGTTACACTGTTGGTGTAGACTTGGAATTTACTCCATGAAAAGTGGCTGGGAGGCTCAGAGAGTGGGGAGCACAGTTGAGAGAGAAGTCTGGTGCCCTTTGTAGGTGGTAGTAAAAAACAAACAGAAACAGAATAGATATTAACAGAAGAGTGCTGGAGGGAGACAGAGAGAGGGCAGTCCTTGTTTCCCGCCACAGACCTTGTCAGTGCCAGAGTTGGAGAGAAGGGGAGCTCTAAGCTTGGCAGTCACAGACATGGATTCAAATTCTTTTTCGTTATTTCTCAGCTCTGTGAATGACCCTGGGCAGGTCACTTGTGGTCTGATTGTGCACGCTGAACACGTGCTTGGCACGTAGTTCGCCCTGAAGGAATATTAACTCCTTCCCTCTTCCTCTAAATGAACTAAAATAGGACTAATAATAGTGCCTACCTCAGAGGGTTATTATGAGGATTTAATGAGTTAATGTACCTAAAATACATAGAGCAGTGACTGATATGTAGAAAGTTACTGCTGCTACTATTCCTGCTATTATCATTCCTTATTCTGGGCAAAAACTGATGAAACAAGGCAGGCGAAGGGCAAGAGGTAGGGCTGAAGGGGTGGCTCTGAGGGATGTGCAGGGTGATTAGCAGGGGAGTTGGGTTATCTGTTGCAGTGGTTTTACCAGAAAGCATCAGCCCTGTCTGGAGGAAAGGGATGGTCTGCATGATAAGGGGCCTCCTGGGCAGCCACACTGTCAGAAGGCCTAAAGACTCAGGCCAAAGAAAACACAGCAAAAGTCATGGGAAAAACTGGGGTTGAAAAAGATCTAAAATTGTTTTATCCTGGTTGTCTCTAACCCATAGTTGGGTGTGGGTCTCCTGTGAGGGGCTGCCCCAGACCCCGACCCCCATGCTGAACCCCATTCCCATGTGATAATTGCCTGAGACTGGTCTAGGAGCTTGGAATCCAATTCTGTAAGTCCCACATCCAGCAGGGTACTGAGCCCATGATGAATGAATGAACTAACATAAACCCCCAAGACAAACATCCCTGTGTTTAAATGTTAAAAGAACAGAGTATGAAGATAGGGAAAGATAACTGGTATTTTCTAGCACTTGCTAAGGGCCAAGCATTTTTGTTTATGTTGCAGCTTAGTGGCGAACACTACAGCTTTGGAGTCGGATAAAATTACCTGTGTGACCTCATGTGTATCTCAGAAGCTCTCTAAAGCTCAGTTTTGGCATCTGTAAAATGGGAATCATTGTTCCTAACTCATAGAGCTGTTATGAGTATTGAGTAATGCCCATATATAAGTATATGAAGTGTTACTTGTAATGTACAGCACATGGCATACTAAGTGCTCAGTCAGTAATAGCTGCTTTTATTATATTTATTAATCCTCCCAATGATCTCCGCTGGGATGGAAGGCCACAGACGAAGATGGGTGGTCTTAATTCTGAACTCTGTCCCATCAGAAAGGAAAGGCTCTCTGCAGACACTAACCAGACAGGCTGTGTGAAATGAAGTCAACTTTATGTGCATTTCATTCATTACCTAAAGCACTTGACTATGTGAAATCTTAAAAGGAAAAAAACCCTGCAAAATTATAATTTATGTGCCTTTCAAGTTTAGGTATTTTATCATCCAGATAAATCTTCCATGCGTCTATGTTAAACCACTTTAGGCTGTCGATGCTCTTAAATAAAGTGGCTTGTCCTGACCAGTGTCTGTCTTTGCTCGTTTATCATAGTTCCCTGGTGAAGACAGACAGATCCCATTTGGCAGGGCAGGCCTCAGGATGGCAGCTCCAGCCCCAGTGTTTTAGCAGTGCAGTACTGCATGGTGGTGTTTAGCAAACCACAGTGGACTCATGATTCCCTCCTCATTGTCTCTCACGTGACTGTAGACCCACAGTGCCAATCTACAAACTGGGAATAGAAAGGCATTCTCCTGCTAGTGTGATTCTAGAGAAATCAGCTTCAGGGAAATCTAAGGTTCTCCATGATGGGGTTTTGGGTGAAAGTGCCTTGGATGCAGCTGCCAGTGTCTTCTGGAAGTGAGGACTGTCTGTTCTTATCACCCAGGACATCTTTGGGCCTGGCCTCCTGCCCAGTGAAAGTCTGATTTGCATGTCTGCCTCCCTGCTGTCCCTGCCTCTGGCCAGAACTGCCCTAAAGCTGGAGTCCGTGGAGTGCTGCCTTCATACAGTCCCAGCGAGCACCTTGCCAGGCATGCCCTGCTCCAGCTGCCCTGGAATTACCTCCTCTGAGTAGTTCTGGTACAATGGGCACTGGAGCCCTCTCCTGAGTGACAAGGGGCCATCTGACAGCCTATTTGTTTTCTCCTTTGATACCCCTGTGCACACCAGGGTGAGATTTCAGCTTAGATTTTATCACGTTGTAGCTAGTGACCTGCCATTTGAGAGAAGAGAAGCGCAAAGCTGCCTGCTGTTGTCCAGAGGGCGGGAACACCGGTGTGCACGCAGAGCCGTACCATCCCAGCGGTCCCCAGAGGGACGCCACGCCTGCCCTCAAGCCCATTCAGTTCCCCTGAGAACATGGGGAAAACAGCATTAAAAGGCTGGTTTTAAATAAGATGTGATCCAAACAGCCCCAAGAAACATTCTCTTTCCATGACTGAATATTATTAGAGAGTTATTTTATTTGTTTGGCCAGAGCTGTTGACAAAATACATCTCTGGTCCCCACCAGCCTCAGATGCAGACCCCATTACGAGAGATGAGCGGCCGTCTTCCCTGAAGCAAAGGAAGGGAGCTGGCATCACTGCAGAAACCGCAAGCCTGTGGGTTCTGAGGAATAAATGTGTCCACCGTCAACCTGGAACTTTTTAGAGCTCCTCAGATGGTTTTAAGCGAGAGCCAATCTTCCTTGCTGCCTTCCTCCTTCCATCGGTGCCCCCTCCACTGCTTCCTTGTATAAAATGACCTGTCAGGGCAGGACACAGCCAGGTAGGAGTGTTGGAACATATTTCAGGCAGATGTGTGGGGGGTTAATGCCTTCATTCTGGTCCTTCCCATCTAGTCAGTGTTCAGAAGAGAATTCTGTGGAGCAAGGCTGACCAACCCCAGCAACCTAATTACATACTAACCACAGCCATCAGAGCTCTGCTGGCAGCCAGCCTGCTCGCTGACATGGGTTTGCATTTGGTGGGTTAAAAATGATGGAAACAAGTGATGTAAATAAACCCCAATTTGAACCCAATAAGTTGCATATTGGAGAGATTGAAAGTCACTGTCGGTAAGGGAATCACACCAGGCCAGGTAAAGAGCAGACTTGAAAAGTCTAGATGTTTCTCTATGAGCATGTGATCATTAGGACAGAATGCCTGTTACATGAATTAGTATGTAGGGATCTAACTTGAAATTATTGACTTTCAAATGCTCATTTTAAAGATCAGAAATAGGTCTTTATGGCACAAATCCTATACTTAGTATCAAAGGCTGCTTTGCTTTTTAATTCTCTCATCAGACCTTTTATGTAACTTTTATGATGCTTTTGGTCATTATTGCCTTAATGTGTTTTTGTGAGAAAAATATGCCAGTGTCTGTCACCCACTTTATGTTTTATGAATAATCAAAGACTGCAGATGATAAAAGGAGAGCTGCCCATTTCAGGTGTCACTGAAGTGCTACTGTCCTTCGGCTTCTTCTGGGATTCTGTCTTAAGAAAATAATTTGAAAAGTGAAAAGAGCTACTGTATAAAGATACTTTTTTTTTTTCATAATGGTGAAAACTTAGAAGTGACCTGAATATACAGTATAGGAAGATAGTCAGATTATAGGACATCAGGTTGATGGACTATTATGCAGTATTTAAAAATATGAAGATTAGTGATGTGGGAAGTTGTTACATGCTCAGTGAACAGAATGCCATTACATTCAAATGCATTCAGGAAAACGGTCTGCGGTCTGCGAGGGAAGCCTCGATGGGGATAAGAATTGCATTTGAACAATGGAGCTATGAATAACGTTTTTACATATTTCAAACTTTCTGTGTTGTTTAATTACTCCTATAACTTTTTTAAAAAACCCTCAAACGAGCCAAGTTAAATGATGATATTTCTTCTGTTTGCAGTTTTAAGGGCATTTGTGGCCTTATTGTGATTGCCTTTCTGTCAACAGTTTCTAAAGCCAGGCTTGCCTGCCTGCCTCCGTGACTCTGGTAGAGGAATATGCTCTGGGTCCACTGGCTGAGTGGCCTGCAGATGTGCTCACTCTGGCCCTGTGCACTCAGATTCTCAGGGTTTTTAAGATGAAGATGGTGACTTCCCCTTCCTGCCCTGTAGTCCCATATCCCTCTGCCAGCCTCTCTCATCTTTGTTCCCTACCTGGTTCCCAGGGGGAGGGAGTTGGGGGATTGGGTTTGTAACCTTTGGGGCCTCATTGGTGAAGTTTTAGGAACCTCTGCCCCCCAACACACACACAGAGACACACACACACACACACGTTGGCAATTGCGTGGGGCAGCCCCACATCGCCCTGCCCTGGCCTCTTGTCCTGCTCAGGCCTTGGGACTGTTTCATGTGTTCTTAATGCCAACTTTCCCTGTGTCATCCCTGTACCTGTGCATCCTCTGCTGTGTCCTCTAGTGTGTGGCCAAAAAATATGTCCTAAAACAGCAGTTCTCAAACTCATTTAATTGGCCAAACATTGGGAAATCATGACACGTGTTTTTATTTGAGACAAGGATTTGAGTCTGTGTGGTTTATTTGGGAAGAGATCCCAGGAAGCGCTAGCACAAAGTAGGGAAGTAATCCAGAGGAGCACACAATCAAGCAGGTCACCAGTGTGGACCACTGGAATTTACACTTGCTCAGAGTCCCTGGCAGCCAGTGTAGAACTCCCACCCAGAGTTAGCCTCTTGTGGGGCTGGGTACGTACACATCACTGGTGTTCCTCATTGGTTGAGCACTGCTGCTGGGGGAATGAATTCTCCAGGACTTGTGGCAGCTTCCAGTCACCAGGTGAAGCACCAGGGCAAAGGAATGCTCATGCTGGCACGTGGAAGTCAAGCTGGCTTCTCTAAAATAGTGAAGCCTGAGTGTCAGGGCATAGCACTGACAATGTCTGCTGTGATGTTCTTCCTAAACACCATAAACACTATCAGTGTACTAAACTGAAAATGACCAAATGTATAATTTGGTGCTGAATCAGAGAACCATTTATACTAAATTGAAGGCTGTATTAAGTACTAACCAACCCCTAAAGCTTATGAAAAATTGTGGGAAGAAAACTTTAAATAAGAAAAATAGTACCAATTTTTGTCCCTGTGAGTTAGAATGGGCTACCAATAGTTGATTGAAGTGGCAGAATGCTCGTGTTCTGTGCAGTTGGAGACCCAACATTTTAAAAGCGGGCCTGAGTGCATAATAAGATTTATCTGTATTGTGGTAATGTTTCACCCTTTGTTGTAGCTTGATTTTTTTTCTCTTATTTCTCAAGTACATTAAGATGGTCTTAAAAGAAAAATTCATTGGGAGAAAACATTTAACTTCATTTGTATCCAGTGCCATGTTTTCATATTAATACTGAATTCACCATACTGACACTAATATCAGAGGATGGGAGAGAATTTCTGTAGTGATGGCTTTAGGCACTGTGATAAATGCTTTGTAGTCATTGCCTTTAGATAGTAACACTCTATCTCCAATTAAAGATTTAGTAAGCTCTTCATCAAAATATCTATTCACGATTGAGACTCATAAGATGGTTTTGCTGACATTTCAGCTTAATTCACTCTATAGTTTTGTGGGTCCCAATCCACTTTATATGCTTGTTTTTTTCTAGGGAAAGGAAGATAATGACAGGAGTTTGGGGGCATAGTGCAGAATCTAGAAACATCCTCCATGTTTTTATTATTATTGAGTCTATTAGAATATTTGTCACTACAAATGAAGGACTTACTCCAAGAAAAATTTAAAATTGCTCATGTAGCAAGCTCAGTAGGGCTTAGTGGCTGACATTTACATGCTTTGAGTTTTGGTTACTTTGGAATTTGTATAGAAAGCATTCGCGATCCTGATGTTTTAGAGAAATGAGGCCATTTCCCTTGGTACAGCCTGCATTCCCTAAGGAGCGTGGTGGTGAAAGCCTGGTGTTCGGCCCGTTCCCGTGCCCACATGGGGCTCATCACTCGCTGACCCCGAGCCTGCGTCCCCTGCGGATGCTCAGCCTCTGCAGCCCACCGGCATCGCTGGGCACAGAGCCTGTGGACACCCTGCGCTCACTCACGCCCTCTTACCTGTCCTTGTCGTTGCTGTGAAAGGTCAAGGGTCAACAAAAGAATCATTTCTAGTCTCTCTATGGAAAAAAAAAAGAATGAATTCAAGAGGCAGTCAGTTTGACCCCCTTGTGCCTTTGTCACCTCTGTCATGCAGAGGGTAGTTATTTAATTTGTCAATGTTTGCCTCCCTTTCTTTTCTCCTTCTATCACGTGTATTTTGTTTTCTCTTTTTTTCCTTTTTCCTCCAGTGTAGCTCAGAAGATCAAGCAAAGAGCCAAAAATTATTTGTTATTCACCCTCATAAAGTTTGGATGAAATACTTTGTATTAATGGGAATACATTGAGGGGGGTTTTTCCTATCCCGTCAGGAAGACTGCTCTGCTATAGGTCACTGGTGACCTCCACGTTGCCAAACCTTCTGGTCTTTCTCTGTCCATATCTTCTGTGCAACACATGATACCTCTGACCATGCCCACCTCTTGCCCCTTCATGCTCGAATTTTCCTCCTTCCAGCCTAATTGTTGTCTCTTTGATTTCTCCACCTGCTGTCTTTCCTCTGCTGGCATTTTCAGTGGCACATGCCCAGGGTTCTTCCCTTGGCCTCCTCTTGTTCATACATTCCACCTGGATGATTTCATCCCACCCCTGGTTTTTAACTCTCACCTTTATGTAGACACCTCCTACATGCTCATCCCCATCACTCACTCTCTCTGGAGCCCAGACCTTTGTATCCAGCAGCTTGCTGAGTGGTGCCTCTTGTGGCTCTGTTAGGTTACATAGCATGGGGGAATTAAGGTTGCAGATGGAATTAAGGTTGCTCATCAGCTGACCTTAAAATTATCTTGGACCATCCAGATAGGATTGATGTAATCACAAGGGTCCTTATAAGGGAAAGAGGAAGGCAGGAGAGTCAGAGTGACACAGTGTGAGAGAGACTGAGCTGGCCATGGCTGGCTTGGGAGAGCCAAGGAATGTGGCAGCCTCTGGAAGCTGGAAAGGCAAGAAATGGATTCTCCCCTAGAGCCTCAGAAAGGAACACAACCTTGCCAACACATCTATTTTAGCCTAGTGAGGCTTTTTTTTTTTTTACTTCTGAAGATAATAAAGATAATAAAGTGTGTGTGTGTGTTTTTAAAGCTCCTAAATTTAGTATCGTTTGTAACAGTAGCAATGGGAAACTAATACATCTGTAAAGGGGGTATAATCATCCCTTTCTCAAAATATTGGGGTGTGGAGTCAGGGCGATAATGTCTGAAAATTACCCAGCAAAGCTCCTGGAACATAATAGATGCTTAATAAACAGTAATGTTGATGGTGGACAGTGATGGTGGTGGGGGGCGGTGGTGATAACACAGAGTAAAGGGAGAGTAGCTGATGGCAGGCGCCTGAAGAATCAAGGTTGGAGACTCTGAGGTGAGATTCAGGGCTACTAGGAGGCCAATAGGAGACACCGGATAGCCCAGGAAGGTGGCCAAAGGGAACCATTCTGCCGGATAGTCCACAGAATGGACTGTCCTCCTCCCGTTCTTCAGCACTTATCTGACAGCGCCATCCTACATTGAGGAAGCTGGAGTTAGGGAAAGGCTGCCTGAGAGATCTGGTAGGATGCGGGCCACTCTCTGCCTGGCCCTCGCTCAATGTCTTCGGCTGCCCTTATGGTCCTAAAGATTATTACCACCATGCCCAGTGTCAGCAGCTAAACTTCCGTGAGCTTGTTATGGCCCTGGCAGTATGTTGGGTGCTCTGTGACAGAGCCGGTGTCACTGTTTCATTCAGTCTTCATGACAGCCCTCTGAAACAGGCCTTATTTCCCATATCACAGAGGAGCAAACAGAGACTCCAGAGGTGAGGCAACTTGCTCGAGGCCAAACAGCTTGTCAGTGGCAGAACTGAGACTACAAGCTAGGTTTCTCTGACTCCAGATCCAGCATGTAGGACCACACTGCTCACCCAGTGGGAGAAGAGATGGCCCACCCACAGGCTGACTGGAAGGGGCTTGGGCTGTGTTTGGATGCTGCAGGCCTGTGGGAGGGAGGTTTCCCAAGTCTCCAGAGGAGATGCTCCCTCCCACCCTCCTGCACCTCTGGGAATGATGGGGCCCCCAGGTGGGACAGGGATGGGACACATTTGCTTCCTGGGGTCCTTGTAGGAGCATCCACATCTGCTTTCTCCCTCAGGGTGACCACAACTATAACAATATTTTATTTCCTAAAAATGCATACACTGACATTTAGACCGGTATTAGGTGATACTGAGGAATTTTGTTAATTATTGTTAATTTTGTCAGGTGTGATTATGGTATTATGGATAAGTAAGAAAGTATCCTTATTTTAGAACATGTCCTTTATTTTTGAAGTATTTAGTGGTAAAATGTCATGTTGTTTATTATATATTTTAATATACTTCCAGGGAAAAAGGGTGAAGTAACATGGAAAGCTGTTAATGATTGCTCAGAAACCTCTTGGTAGCAGTTCATTTTATTATTTTCTCAAATTTTTTTTAATTTGGTATTTTGTAATTTTTATAATAAAAATGTTGTCTTTTTTTAAAGTAATCACTGAGCCCTTAGGAGGTACTTAGTCTTAGGCTGAATTAGACACAGCTCTACACTCTGGAGACTCACAGATAAATGACCACAGTGGTGTGGCCGAGCTTGGGGGCAGAGGTAGGGGACATGAGGGGGCCTGTGGGACAGTCCTCGGAGGGGCAGGAAGTCATGTCTTGGGACCTGATTCTGGCTCTCCCAGGTGTCCAGTTGCTTTTGTCAAGCTGTTTATAGTCAGTCCTGAGTCAAGTAACTAAGAGATAGCTCGCTGGTCTTTTTGATGCCTGATTACTGAGAGAGTTCCTGCAGTGTGTGACGTCCGTCCACAGGCAGGCTGACTTGTCCTTCCTGATGGCATTATTCCTTTACTCTGCTATATGATATGACAAAAGGACCACGGTGTTCTGTCACACATCTTCTCATGGTATGTACTACTCAGTAGGTATTCCATTTGTCACTGCAGATACCCTAGCAGATTATCTTTGCCAAATTCTATAATCTTTTGGGTTTTACATGAAAGTTTATTTTTCAGACTTAGCATTGGAATAAACAGATTCCCCGGATCTTCTCTTTTTTTGCATTTTTCCTTATCAAAATAGCCAGCCAGTGAAGGGCAGCAGCCCTCAGAGTGTTTGTTCTTACCTTATCTTCTCAATATTTCCAAGGACTATGCCAAACCTGTAAACTGTGTTGAGCATCGTTTAAAGCAGACATCACTGCTAACCAAGAGGCAGACTTGGCCAAGCACTGGGTTAGCTCTCTAAATACAATGTTATTCTTCAGCTAAAATTCTAATTCTTTCCTATAAGCCTTTGGACATATGAATGCATAATAGGTGACTTCTGAGTGGTAATTTCATGAATTCTTGGTGAAATGAATTGTATCAGATCAATATCTCCGTAGACTCATCACATTTTTTGAGCTGCGAGGGACTTTAAGATGAATCTGGTACAGCTCCGTTAGTAGAAGAAGCATTCGTTTTAACTGCATAGTCAATTCTCAATTAACAAGGATAGTGGAGTGGAAGGAGGCCAGTGATAATCAAAAATCGTGGCAAAAATAAAATTATAGTGAACACTGGGTTTTCTGGGGCCTGATTAACTGGTTATGGATTAATTGAGGTTAAGACACAGTGGACCCTAGGATGTCATTGCCTTCATAATTGGTCAGTAGCTGCTCAACACCTGGCCTCCACCTACCCTTTCTGTCCCAGGGAAGAGAAGGGCTTCTTGGGGGCTAGATCTGGCAGAGGGAGCCAACGTTGGCTGGATTGGTACCATGATGGTGAAGACCTCGGTCTTGGGAGTTGAATAAAGGCTCCTTATAGGGCCTGTCACACCTGACCCTTGAGCAATGGTTCTCAAACTTGAGCTGCATCAGACCCACCTGGAGGTTTTGTGAAGACCCAGATTGCTGGGCCCCAGCCCCAGTCTCTGATTCAGTAGGTCTGGAGCGGGGCCTAAGGATTTGCATGTCTAACAAATGCCCAGATGATGTTAACACTGCCAGCCCAGGTACCATACTTGGAGAACTATAGCTTTCCAGAACTTTCTTTTCATCCCAGCTGCACATTAGAATCACCTGAGGAGCTTTTTAAACCTATTGATGCCTAGGTAACAATTATATGAGAGGCTCTGGAGGTGATCCTCAGACACGAGTGTTTTTAAAGCTCCCAAGTGAATTTAATGTGCATCTAGGTAATGTCTCCCACTCCTTAGTCATATGCATACAAGTCTCATGATTTTTTTCCCATATTTTTTTCAACCCCCATGTTTAATATTTCTTTAAATAAAGTTTTTTTCATATAAATTTATTTTAAAAGCAAACTATCCCCTTCATGGAGGAAAACTAGTTTCACAGGCCGGATGTGAGACACACCTATAAAACAAACATTAAAATTATTGCCTGGAAATCATCTTGTATCTCACCACACTTTGGGCGTCTCTACTCGAGAACTGCACTTCTCTCTCTTTTTTCTTTTTACAAAGGCGATGGAATATACTATTTCTATTCTTCATCCCCTCTGTGGAACAGGCAGGGCCATGCTAACTCTGAGAATGCCCAATCTTTTCCTCACAAGAGAAACAGGTCGGAATACAAGTGAGTGACTTCATTACAGAAAACCTCAATTAGGTGATAATATTCATTTTAAAAAAGGAATTCATCAATCGGAGGATAGATAAACTGTAATATTTCCCAAAATGGAACACTACTCAGCGATGAAAAGGAACACACTACTGCTGCACACACCACCTGGGTGGATCTCACAGACATTATGCTGAGTGAAGGCATAAGACTATATTCTGTATGATTCCATTCTATTTCCAGTTTTAAAACAGGCAAAACTAGTCTATGGTGGAAAAATTTAGGCTGCTGTGCTGGGAGGGAGGGCTGTGGTTGGGCCCTGCTGCCAGAGGAGAAAGCCAAGGGCAAATCTACCTTCACTTGTGCTGTGTCCTGGAGGTTCCCTGATGGGGTCACCCTGGCAGCAAGCCCTGGGTGGAGCTGTGAAGAGGCTGTGTTAGTTAGATGTGACCTGCAAATACCACCTGAACCTTGCCACAGAAAGGCTGATGTGAGCAGGCGAAGAGAAGAGGGGGCTTCCCAGGCTCTCCCAACCAGGAGAACTCCAGAACATGCCACCCCAGTGTCATCACTGGGATGTGACTGGAAGGAAAGTGGAGGTGCTAGGGCATGAGTTTACCATCATGGTGATTAGGCAGGTGCAGTGGGCAAGAGCAGCCTTCTCAGGCCTGGTAGCAGGCTCTCTAGGGTGCCTCACTGCATGGTCCTTCCTACCCTCAGCAACTCCCACTTCACCCCCATGACACACCTCTACAGCACAACCCCACAGTTGTACCCCCACAACACATTCCCACCCCCCATGATACAACCCATAGCACAACCCCACAACACCCTCCTGTCATACGCCTAAGTCAGGATCTCACAGTGCACCTCCCATAATACACTCTCAAGGCCCATCCCCAATATGTACCCACAGCACAAGCCCCATAAAACATCCCCTCCCGCAACATGATTTCCACCCCTCAGTGCAGCATAGCCCTTCTATCACCTACCTTTGACTCCTCACATTCACAGCACACACCTCCCCGTGAGACACTCTATAGACCCATTCTCCATCCACCCCCCAAGGCCGACTTCCCCCACAGAAGCCCTCACATACTCCCTACAGCACACACTCCTTCCTGAATTACACCCCCTGTGACACACGCCCCAGCACAGCCCCAGCACACTCCCCACTAGGCATGGACGCACACACACCCACCCCTAGGACACACCCTTGCTGAACTCCGAGTGTAGGCCCCCTCACCTGTGCCATTGAGGGAAGAGCACGTTAATCTGCTCTTACCTTTTCTTCCTCAAGCAAGGATCTTGAGATACCCAGGAAGGAGAACAGTTTACTTGAGGGAAGAATTTGTGATCGATGTCTAAAGGACAGTTAATATGCTGATTACATCTGTGTTTCCTGCCAAAGTGAATGAGCCCATCTGGAATACCAAAGAGCCTGGGGCTTGGGTGGAGGGGCAGTCTGGGCTCCTCCTGGCTTCTGTGTCTGTCTTCAAGGCAGTGACAGGGTGCAGGTGGGGAGGGGGTGAAATGCTTTGGCCTTTGTGATCAGACAGGAGCTTGTCCTTGCTCTGTATTTCCCAGTACCACGTCCCTGGACGGCCCCAAGCTCCAGAGCCCTGAGCTCCAGTGTTCTCATCAGAAATGGTATCTCTGCACAGTATTTGCAAAGATTAAAGTTAACACAAAAGACATTATAGTAACAGACACTGTATAGGTGCTGCCAATATATGAGCTAGCAGACCTACAGCGTGCCTAGTCCATAGCACACTAAATAACTCCTAGCTTCTGTTATTGTTACTATTTATTTATTTATTTATTTATTTATTTATTTATTTATTTATTATGGATGTGATTTATTATTTTCATCCATGAGGGTTTAAAATGTGAAAAGAGCAATACTTAGAACTTCCTCAGCTACAGTGATTGTTGTTGTTGTTGTTTTTACCACAAATGGCATTTTGAACACTTAAGTAACTGCTTGTGGTTTTTCTCTGCCTGACCCCCACCCACTGGAGAGAGTGCCTTAAGAACAGGGACTGTGTCTGCCATAACCTCGTTCCAAGGACTAAGCACAATCACACATGGAAGGTGTTAGGAATTTGGATGGTTGGAGGTTTCTTGATGAGCAAGTCATCTCAATAATAAAACTGTTTAACTTGTCTGAGCTACACTCTCAAAAGAAAGCCGCCAACAGCACCTTCAAAGCCACAAAGCCACTGCATTCTCATTTACATGCTGCTCTATCAGTTAACGTTACCAGCAAATGAAGTGGGACGTGGAGCTGCCAATAGGCCTGCCAGCCTCCTCTCCACCTCAGTCAGTGAACTGCATTCCTCCCCTCCCATCTACTCCCAAGGCTCTTCCTCACCCCGGCCCCAAGAGTCCCCACCAAGGCGGGAAGTGCCGAGTCTCAGGTCCGTGATGCCCGTTAGCACGGCTGGATCCTCGCAGGGTCCCAATCATACCATGACCAGACATTCCAGATGTTTGGGTGCATCTGAGTTAGCAACCATACCATCTTTAAAAACTTCTCCTAGAAGCAGAAAAAGTAAGAGGTAGTGCCCAGGAGCACAAGTCAGTCACCTAAAGCAGCCTGGTTTTCAAGGAGCCATTCGTGAGAGCCCTCACAGCAGCAATTCTGCCACCAGCAGAGCTCTTCCATGGTCTGCTGTGCCATGTTTTAGGTAAACTGACAGCAGTGAGCAAAGGCACCTATTCGGGCCTGGTCTAATAGCCCACAAGCTTGCATTTCATTCTGCAAACTCTTGCCGTTACAGTGTCCTTGGAAAATGCGACAATGTTTAATTCTTCCCTCCCTCTGTGGCTCGAGCACTTTAGTAATTTAAAAGTGCTTCTTTTCTTTCTTCATCTAGAGAAGTAAAAATAATTATAATAGAAAATGGGTAATTTGCAGCTACAATGCCATGCTGATAATCAAAAACTTGTAAATGGAAACATAACCATATGTTTATCACTTCTTGAAGTTAGAATGCAATTAAAAGTACCTGTAGCCTCAAAGAGAGGGCATTATGGAAGGGAAGGCAGACTTAGTTGTATGTGGGAGACCAGCCTGCTAATGAGGCTTTTAAGTTGCTGTTGCCTCGGGAGCAGTGAATAAGGAAGGTGTCCCTGAGTGCTTCTCAGCTGTTCAGAAGACCCTCCGGTAATCACCTGTGAATTGATCACTCCACCGCCATCAAGATCAAGTTCAATCCTAACATAAGAACACAAGGACCTTGGTAACCTGGCCCTGGAAAACCTTGTCATCCCCTCCACAACCTTGGCTATCCTGCTGACCCTCTTGCAGCCCCAACATGCCCATGGCCTTCCACATTCCCAGGCTTTACAAATGTTTTTTTCTCTTCCTAACTCATTTACATGCCTAACTCCTATTCATCCTTCAAAACCCAAAATGTATGTTACTTCCTCCAGGAACCCTTCCATACCCGTATTGCACCCCTCCTTCAGCCTAGCTGGGCTGGGGGCCCTCCTCTGTGTACTCAGGCTCCTTCTGTTTCCGTTTATGCCAGTTCTTATGTCACTGGGTTGTGAACACTGGTTAGTCCATCTGCTCACCAGCACAGACAGGTGAGCCCTCCAGGCAGGAATGTAGCTGACACTTCTGTCTCCCTGGTTCCTGGCCTACTACTGCCTGACACTTAGTAGGTGCTGATTGATGTTTGCTGAATGAAGGGATTACTAATGGCAGTGAAGGGGTTTGAAACAATTTTAAAGTTTGTCTTTTAAAAAGCACAATTATCACAGTCATTGATAAAATAAATCCCATAATACATCCCCCAGCCAACTGAGCTATTTGGATCCTCGTGTCCTTGTTCACCTTGGCGATGAACTAAGGGTGGATCATGAAGTAGGCCTGCCCAGTTCTCATGTCAAAAGCAAAATGGCCTGAGACGTCATGGTTCTGCTTCTGTCCTCAATTCTGCGTGCCTCTGTACCATAATCAGGACAACAATGGGTTTACTGCTTTGCATCTTATTTTTGTGATATTATCAGAAATATTGAAGGGCACACAAATGCTTTCAGCATTAAAAGGAGGTCAGTGTTTTCAATGAAGTGTTTGCGAGTCCAGTAGGCAAGTTTATCTCTATTTGTTCCTTCACTCTGTAACCCAGTGACCAGCTCTCTCTGCCTGCCAGTGAGTGGCACGTATGCCAGTCACTGGGTTTTTCATGGGTCATTCGGGATGCATGGGTGCATCATTTGCATTTAAATCATGTCCCTGGTTTGAAGTTGACTTTATTTTTTATCTGCAGGCTAACTTGCTGAAGGCTCGCTTTTCAGCTAATCTGATACTTCTCATGCCCCAGGCCATGGGGGGAGAGGAGAAAGGTGCGATTCCTGCCCGAAGTGTCGCAC
Source organism: Miniopterus natalensis (assembly GCF_054644295.1). NCBI lineage: Eukaryota > Metazoa > Chordata > Mammalia > Chiroptera > Miniopteridae > Miniopterus > Miniopterus natalensis. The sequence goes on along the minus strand of NC_142095.1, from coordinate 27,503,052 downwards.
CCATGAGACACTCACACGGAGAGAGTAAGGACATTCCAGAGCCATCCTCAGCCGAGAGCTGTGCCATCACAGGACTCTGTGTGCTCTACCAGCTCCTGGGACCCAGGGACAAGAGAGGAAAGGAGTCTGAGCTAGGAGGTGGGAAGGGAAGCGCTAGTCACAAGGCGCTGCATGCCCCTGACCGGATCTCTTATTTTATCTCCATCTTTCTGACCTGTGATCCACGAGGCTGGACTAGAGAGTGTCTGGTCCCTTGCATCTGGCTCTGAAATGCTGTCATGCCCTGGGACTGAGTTAGAATGTGTAGTCGACTATGTGACTGGGCCATGAGTGACTCCAAGTAGGGAGGGGAGTGGGTATCTCGGGAGCTGAATTTGCTACAGGAGTTGCTGGAACTGGGGTAGGGCTGGTCTGTGGGAGGCTTTTTTCTCCTCTAGCCAGCATTTCCTAAGTCCAGATTATGTCCCAGTTCTATGCTAGACAGAGATCATAAAGGCAGTGAGCCGAGCCAGACTCTCGAAGTCCAGAGCTCATAATATAGCGGGGGAGACGGGCCACACACGCGGGCCTGTCTGCCTGCCATTCCCCACCTCCAGACCTGGGCTGAGCTCTGCCTGAATTCTCCCTCCCCCACCTCATGTGTTCAACACCTGCAGTCCAGTTGTGTTTGTTTCCAGTTTGATGCCAACTGTACTTATTAATAAACCACCTAACTTTATTAAATATTCCATAAACTGATGGATTATGAGTATAAAAGGAAAGTGTAGGGTTTTGGGGGGGTGGGGATGAGTGAATGCTATGAAAAGACTCAAAAAAGTGAGAGCGGCCACCTTCCCCCTCTCCCCATGAGGTGCTGATGAGGGAACTAGCCTATGGAAGACTGGCGGTGGTAGAGGCATGGCAATCAAACGGTCAAGACAGATGCTTAGCTCCTGTTGCTTCTTGTGCATCTCCAAGTACCCTCTCCACCTAGAAGGAACTGGAATGGGGAATGGTGCTGAGGGATGCGGTTTGTGAAAGCTCCAACCCCTGCTCCAAAAATAAAGCCTTGGCCCAGCATCGAGTCACCTACTTGCATAGGTTCAGTTTAAAGCTAGAATTCACTTAGACATTTTTCTAGTTATTCCCTGATTTAACCACTTGTGTCTGCCTTACCAGCTAGCCAAGGGCGGGTAAGAGGGCTGCGTCAGCTGCTGGGTACCAGGTGACCACGGGGATGGGACCGGGGACTGACTGCTATGAGCTGAGACTTACGGAACCAACAAAAACCACATCACAGACCACCGGTCTGCCTTGTCAACAAGCTTGGGCTCCAGCCTGAGGACAGAGGGGAGCAGGGGAGAAACAAGTTCAGGAGAGACTGGACGGGGAGTGGGGAGCAGGACAGGCCATGTGGGAGCCCCATAGATGTGAGGAAAGCCAGGGGGGCCCAGTGTTACAGAGGAGAAGGGAGGTCAGGGAGAGACGGAGGAAGTGAAGTGTACGGGATTCGGTGATGCATGAATTGAGGGGGGGGAGGAAAAGAAAGGGGGCCAGAATCACTCCCACACAACTGACAGGATGGTGGCACTGCTCCTCTATGGGCAATCGGAGCAGGCGGTATGGATAAAGGGGGAATAGGGCATTGCAGGCGCAGAAAAGAACCCCACTGAAAGAAAAGAAGCGAGTAGCTCCTGGCCAGATGCCCGCATCATTTACTTAGCAAGCAATTTTTTTTTTTTAATTCTATTTTTTTTAAATATGTCTTTATTGATTTCAGAGAGAGGAAAAGAGAGGGGTAGAGAGAGAGAGAAACATCAATGATGAGAGAATCATTGATCGAGCCCACAACCTGGGCATGTTCCCTGACCAGGAATCGAACCCTGATCGCCTGGATCCTAGGTTGACGCTCAATGGCTGAGCCACACTTGGCCGGGCAGGAAGCAATTATTAAGCACCTTCTGTGGACCAGGTTGAAGGCCAAGAATGCTAAAAATAAGCATGGTGCTGCCAGTGTGGTAGGCCCTGGGCCGAGGCCAGAAACTCACCTTAGGAAGTAGAAGCAAGGAAGGGAGTGAAGGGAGAGGTCAGGCTAAAAGGACGACTCTCACAGGGGTGTGGACAGGGAAGGAAAATGGGTTTGGGGTCTCAAATGCAGCCTTTTCTTACTACGCCGCACAGGGTTCCAATTTAGGAAAATGGTAACTGAGAAACTACTGATAAATGATTTGTTTGGTTGCTCAGAAAATAGCTTCAACTGGAAAAGCATTTTATAGTTTCTGAGCATTTAATAGTTTTCTATTATTTTTTAATTAAAAAAATTTTTTAATTATGAGGATTTTAACAGTATCACTCACCTTTGGTATTAATTATCAATGACATGTTGTAAGGTTTTTAGCACTGGATTTTAAAAAATCTTTGAGTCCCATTTTATTTGCAGAATGACCTCTTAGGAACCATTTTATCTAAGCACAAGTATATTTATAAAATTAAGTAGACACAGAAAATGACACAATAAGGTGACATTTATGAAGCACTGAGTCCTTAAATTGGAATGTCTGGCATTTTTTTCTCCCTGTATCAATTTGTTCCCTTAACATTTTAACTCCATTGTTTCAATAAAATTAGAGTAAGGTGCTTATCATGAAACCCATTTTGTACTTTGAATTTTTTAAAATTCACTCTTAAGTGAATGTACATCTCCCTGGTTAAGACATCAAGCTCAGGTTTTTCTTTCTTTGCATTTGCTTTTCCACTTCTAGAGTTTCAGTCAAAGCTTTTTGCTCTCCGAGCACAGAGCTGCATTTGGTTCTACAGTAGTCCCCACCCAACCACTCTCAAGGGAAGGAAGAGAAGGCAGTTTATTGGATCTCCATCCCCTCTCCTAGGGAAAGAAGCTGAGGGGCATCTGTTTGCTTTGCTCTCAAAATTAAAGTGAATTTAATTTAGTTTTGAGAATTTTACAGTTCCACTTAAACTGGAAAACTTATTCTGTATGCTACTGGGGACCTGGGAAGCCAGGCTGTGAAGTCCCCCAAGCATGTGCTCACAGGCCCATGCAGAACCGAGAAGTTCTGTTGTCAACTTGTTCATGCCCAGGTCTTGGGAGACAGCTTACGGGAAAGCCAGGGGTGTGGAGTGAAATCCTAGCTCACTCCTAGGTAACCTTGAACAAATTAGTTCACTTCTCTCAGCCCCAGTATCTTCATCTGCAAAAGGGGAATAATAACATCTAATCAAAATAATATGAAGTAGCAGCAGTGCCCCCTAAATGGTTAGTAATGACATTATCCCTCATGCTAACTCTATAGCTTATCCTCACCTTATGCCCTCGGAGCCATGTAGCCTCATTTCTGGGCACCTTGCATTTTGTGGGTACCCACACTGAATTGGATTATGGCTATTGACTCCTGCGGCTCTCCCACCAGCTGTAGGCTGCCTCTAGGCTGAGACGCTGCTGGACCTCCTCTGGGACCCCACCCCTGGCCTGGATGCCAGCTGGCTCAGGGCAGACCCCAGGGTGCAAGAGTCTTCCCCAGGCACAGCGCCCTCCCAGCATCACCTCCAGCCTGGGCTTTCCGAGTTCCAGGCCAGGACCGAGCTAGAGCTTTCCCTTTCAGGCCTGAAGATGAAGGCTAGATACAAATCAAGGAATGGGCCCCAGATATACCATCAGTCAGTGCGTGGAAGATTTCTAAAAACCCGGGGAAGGTGGTGGGGGACATTCAGAGAAGCCCTTGCTTGGAGCAGTGGAGGAGAAACGGCTAGAACAGGAGCGCTGAACCATGGCTGCAGAAGCTCTGACAGGCCATTAGATGGGTGGTTGGGATGGGGGATGAAATTGAAGAGGCCATTTTGCACCCTTGTCCAGGACCCTGAGGCCAAGACTCTGGTGTTGACTCTGTCCTCAGACCTGCCAGCTCCCCACACAGGCAGCCTGCACTGTGCCACAGACTTAGGCCACCCCAACTCCAGCAGCTGCCTCTGGGATGCACCCCTTGATTCTCAGGAGCCTTTAATCTCATCAGAGATGGAAAAACAGTTCCAAGCCATTGGCAGTGGGTCAGCAGTATCATCTTCAGATAAAGTACCACACTTCTTAGCTTCCCCTCTCTCAATATCACAGATGTTAGACTTCCTCCTCTCAGAACAACCTCTGGCCTTTGAATCATTTGGCATGAATATGTGTGGAATCATCGGTAGAGTTTTTAATCTATTTTGTTTTTTTATCTCCCCCTTCAGATTACTTAGAAATTGTACTTTCCCCAGCCAAGACCTATTACAAAAACTGCTTTGCAAAAAAGCAGGACTTTTTATAAAACCATCCAGCAGGAGCCATTGTATAGTTTCTAACTCGGGAGTTTTCATGTTACAAATATTTTATGTCTCAAAATATGATCATTTCTGTCCAAGTTCTTCATATAAACAGGCCCGAATAAGTCTCCCACATTCTTAACCGAGTCTTACAAAAATTATAGTTAAGGTTTCACGACAACTCCATACTCTTATTTTCCAAAATGTTTTTCTTTTTGAGTAGAAATGTCAGTGTTGGACTAAATTAGGAGGTGATTTCAAATAATCACATCTGAGGTATCAGGATGAGGAAAATTTTATATTTTTAGGTACAAGACCATGTGATGGTTTTTTTACGATTATTTCTTGGATCCTCCTGTTGAGAAGAAATCAGGTATTCCTTTTTGTAAGTGAAGCTATGAAATCTTCCCTGAAGAGTTTTAAAAATAAGATAACTACTCCTTCCCTGGCATGATGTCAGTGACTTCTGCCTCGAGGAGGAAAAGAGGCGGAGTAGAGAATCACACTGGGTCCTTTCTAACCTTATGTTTCTCTGAATTTATTACCTGCACAAAAGGGGTCTTCTGCATTTGTTCCAGGATGCCGGTCTCATTAGGCCCGAGGACAAAGGTTGTGTCATGATGCATCCCTTGGATAAAACTTAAAAATCTCCATAACCGAAGAGCTTGGTTTATAAGGCAGTGTCACGGTGTGATAAAATTCTAAGCCTGAGCTCTGATTTGACTGTACCTTCCTGTGTGACCTTGGATAAGCAACTTTACCTCTCTGGTTCTCAGTTTCCTCAACTATGAAATGGGGGGTTTGGACCAGATGTGAACATTCTGCAAATGAGAGCAACAGACCAACAGTGTTCAATATTTTGATTAAGCATAAGCCTTTTAAATACAGCAGTCCTTCTACTTAAGGAAAAATCCAGCTCCAAACCTTTGTTTTTGTTACAATTTCTTTAAAATACAGGAGATGAATGTCTTTCCTGAAATTTGTTATAAGGAATCATAAAATGTCATGACTTTTAAAGATTTGCAGCAAATCTTAGAAAAACAGACTTTTTTTAAAAAAACACACAAAACACTTCAGATTATATAGGGGAGATAGAGGATTGGTTCCTTTCATTCCGCAAAAACCAGTAATTTCACTAAGAGCCATTACTTAAGAAGTGTTTGTAGAGACCTGCCGCCTTCAGAGCAATGCATTCATGTAGCATATGTTTGAGATGGAAGTGACACACACCCCTGCTTTTATCCAAAAGGAAATTGTGCTCGTAGTTTCTTGTCCAGAAATCTCATCTTTGCTTTTGGGTCCCGAGACACACTCCCATTCATCTTTCAGTGCCTCTGAATTGAACAGTCTGAGTTCAATGCATATTTCCCTAGCTGTAATAGCACCTTTTTGGTATACAATTGATCAGTCTGACTGTACATGAATCCAAAACAGCATTTCCACTGGGCAAGTAACTGGGGAGCTCTTTTCACACAGGAGCTCTGCCTTCTTATATGCTGGAGCATAGTTGGGGTGTACTTAGGGATACTCTGAGGGAGACTAGGAGGGTCCTTTTCCAAGGCCTAGGGCCTCCCGCCCTGCTGGGCGGCTCACTAACACAAGGAGGGCTGTGTTCAATCGCAAGCACAGGAACTCTCTGCTCATCTGGTGAGAAAACCACCCTTCCAGGGGGCAAAACAACCTTTAGAAACATCCTCATGTAGAATTTCCTAGGAGAAAACATTCAAAAGACAGATTCCTCTTGGCTTTGGTATAAACATTGAGTTGGTACCCCATTCGTATGGGAGAGACAAGCCACACATGCCTGGGATTTTGGTCTGCTGACAGCTTTTTTTTTTTTTCTTTTTTCAAAAAAAAGGGGGGGTGGAAATGGCTGCACCATTAGGGAGCTTGGTATAAAGCCAAGGTGTTTGCCTGTAGCCCTGTCACATCAGCTGGCTCAGAGACGAGCTCCGGAGACCACAGCCACTTTCTGAAGACCACCTGCTGCACAGTCTTCGTCAGGCACACGGTCACGGAAGGTCTCCATTCTGGACCAGACACCTTGCTAGACAAGGTTCTCATAGTGTGTGTTTATGGCATGTTATCTTTTCTTTCTTAAAACCACAAAAGGAAGTCCACGCTTAGGGAAAAAGCGTATTTGTATGAAGTAAAAAGTCCAAGCCTGTCTGCTTCTCCTGCTGCTCCCTCAACAGCCCAGCCCCCCTTTCCTTAGAGGTAATGACTTATTGTTTGATGTGTACCCATCCAGTGGATTTATACACATATATAGGTGCATATATTAAATATTGTTTCTGTATAGAACAATAACATAGATAGCATTTTAACCAAAATGAGGTAGTAGCTATAATACTGTCTGCAACTTGTGTTTTTTTTAACCCAATATTTATTCATTAATAACCTCTGATGTCAGTATATTAGCACCACGTTACTTTTTAATAGCTGCATAGTATTACATAGGATTTAACCATTCCCCTGTCAGTACTAGACATTTGGGCCTCTAAATTTTTCACTATTACAGATAAACCTTCAGAGAATAGCCCGGTACCATATGCTTGCAGGCATCTGGCCACGTTTATTAATAATTACACTGTATTTGCTTAAAGATGTGCTGTCCCATTATACACACAAACCTGTGCAGCCCTATCTGAGCTATGAGGTTAATTTATGCAAAGTTTCTTATCTATTCAGATGTTTGCCTTAAGAACTAGTCATGTTTTCTTCGTGCATTCAGCCCCCTGCTGTAGGAGGGGACATTGCTCAGAGCTGTTCCCAAGGACCCAGGAGTTTTGCAGCCTGTTCTTCTTAACCTGTGCTTCATGGGCCTGACTTCCTGCATTCAACCCTTCCACATCCCACCTGCTGGAGGCAGAAAGTTGAATTCTGCTAAATACCATCAAAAGAACTTTAGAGTGTTAGGGATGGTTTTTGTACAGACAGAAACCCTTCCCTCCAGTACCTCTGTGGGTGTGTTAGTTTCCTAGGGCTGTTGTAACAAATTACCACAAACTTGGTGGCCATTTAAAACAACAGGAATCTATTCTTTCAGAGTTCTGGAAGCCAAAAGATTAGAATGAGTCTCACTGGGCCAAAATCAAGTTGTCAACAGGGCTGCATTCCCTTCGGAGGCTCTGGGAAGGATTTGTTCTTTGCCTTCTCCAGCTTCTAGTAGCTGCTAGCATTCCTTGGTTTGTGGCCACATCACTCTAATCTTCAAGGACAATATTTCCAAATTTCTCTCCATTCCATCATTACATGGCCTTCGTGTGTGTGTGTGTGTGTGTGTGTGTGTGTGTGTGTAAAACCTTCCTTTCTCTCCCTCCTGTAAAGATACACGTGATTGCTTTTAGGGCTCTCTGGGTAATTCAGGATAACCTCCTCATTTCAAGATTCTTAACTGAATCACATCTGCAAATACCCATTTTCCAAATAAGGTAACATTTACAGGTTCCAAGAATTAGAACTTGATATCTTTGGGGAACATTATTCAGCAGACTTCAATGGAATTTTCCAACTTCTTTTCCAATACACTTTAACTTATTGCTGGGGCACACTTAATATTTCCATTGAACTCTTTGGAAGAATGTATTTTCATTCATAAGGAAGGCAGAAGTAGATATTACTTTACTCTGCACATTAAAAATGGACTAAAAAGTCAGGGTCAGACAGAAAATCTCTGGCTGACGAGCTTCTTAAACTGGAGACTACATGGCATGAACCACATGTACAACTGCTATGAGTTAAATTACAACCGTGTCTGTCTTCTCTTTTTAACTTGGAAATATTTAGCTGTATAATAGTTTGCATGCTGTAGCTAGAAGGAAGTTGAGAAGCCATCTGTTCTGCCTTCTTTCCTGAAGATCAAACCACATCCAAAGCATGAAATTCATTTTACATGTGAATACAGCTGTTCTACTGTTAAAAACAATGGAGAGTGTTGGGCAACATTAAGTACATAAGTCCAGGAGAAGCACACACCTACCTCTCAGGTGGTTGGAAGCATCAAAATAGAAGGATGAGGTTCGTGAGCACACATTTAACCGACAGAGTGTGTCTGCTCCTTCAGACACTCCAGTTCTCCCTGTGAAAGTCTTATTACAGTTTTGGACATGGCCCTGCCCTTGCCATGTGACTGCTAATGTCTTCTACTTCCATTTTGCAATTTCACAGCAGACCTGCATGCTCATAAATTAAACTGCATCGCTCAGCATTATTGTGCGCATTCTAGGATTTAGTCCAAAATGGCCCAAACTACTGACTATTTCAGCAGAACTCCCTTTGGCCACTGCCTTTAACACATTATAGAGACACCATTAGGACAGCGATTTGAGAGTGCAGACCAGGCAGGTAGAGAACATGCTCCCCAGCACAGAAGGCAGACAGGAGTGGCCGGGGTAATGAGCACAGGGAGATGTTGGCTCTGCGTTTCGGACAGAGGGTAGGGCACAGGTGGGCCTGCCCCACTAGAAACAGAAGAGGTGATTTGCCTACCAGTCTGTCTTCTCATAAAGGATCTTGAATGTGAATGGCTAAAGTTAAAAAAAAAATAAGTTGAAAGAAGTAAAATAAAGAAAGCCCTGACTATGGCTATTTTTTGTCACTTTCTAAGCCAGTGAGGGGAGTTAAAAACATACCCAACACTTAACCAGGTTGCCAAGGGTAAATGAAATAGAGTGATGCTTTGCTTTCCAGTATTATAGACTAAACACTGTTACTTATGCAATCAAAATAATGCATGTATGTGGTTTTTTAAAAATTCAACTAATTCAGAAGAACTTTCAATAAAAAGTTACAGCTCCACCCCTACCCCCTTGCCTACCTCCCAAAAGTAACCTCTTTAGTCTTATTATTTTGGAGGTTCAATCCACAACTCTAAATTATATCCTGATAAGATAGCCATTGAGTTCAATCATGAAAAATTGATTTAACTCATTTATACTATGCACTCTACCCTTCCTCTCCCTCCCCTCATTTTTGATGGTTCTATTATTTTTTATTCTTTTATTGGTTACCTTTTTACTTTAAATAATATACTTTTGTCCCTTGAATCACAGATGGTGAGTTGCTTACTCAATATCCACTCCCTCTTCCTTCTTACCAACAAACCCACTTTTGTTGAAAGCAGCAATGTATCATCTTAAAAAACTGTACTTCTTAGTTTTCCTTGTGATAGAGACAGTCATGTCACTGTGTTCTGGCCAGTGAGATGTAAGCAAAAGTTGTTGGGTGAGGTTTCAGAAAAGCTCTCTATAAAGGGGCTGATTCAGCAGGAAGGACTCTTGCACTTCTCCCTTCTTGCTCCTTCTTACCTGGAACCCAGATACAATGGCTGGACCTGCAGCAGCCATCATGTGACCATGAGACAACCTTGAGGGTAGGTGAAAGGCATGTTCTAAGAATGACAGAGAAATTAGAGGGATCCTTAGATGTTGATGATATCAGAGCTACTGCACTATCCCTGAACTGTCTACCTTCCAGCTTCATTTTATGCAAGAAGAGTTAATGCCCCATCTTTAATGTACTATTTTCCCCATATCTATTACTCGCAGCCAAATTTATTTCTTGTTCATAAACTGTAATTAGTATCTAGACTTTCCATGAGGCAAGAGAAAAATATTGATGCCTCTCCCCTTCTTCCCATCATTCTTTCTCCAGCTACTTCCCTTCTGATAGCTGTATTCTTAAATTGCCGTTATTTTTTATTCTGTCATCACAATTAAGCCTTCTGTGCCTTTTACTAGTTTGACTGTAAAAGTTGAACATCGTTAAATAGCATTTAAATAATTTTGATTGCATACATATTCACTCCAGGGTCAAGTAACCCTGGACCACTCAAAGGAAAATTCCTAATATCAAGGTCAAATTAATTTTTTCCCCTCATATTCCATCAAGGGCTTAAAATTAAGTCACATTTTAACTTACATTAATTTTTGACCATGCTATGTATCTTTTCTTTTTTGGAGGGGCAGGGTATAGTTGAAAAAGAAGTTTGCCTTGTAACCTCAGTTGTTTACCCAACCTCTCAGCATTCACCTTTTTCTTAGACCCCACCTTTTCCTGTTCTGCCCTGGGCTGTTGCTCTGCAGCCTGTAGAACTCTAATCTTAGGTTGTATCCCTTGTCTTCTACTTTATTGGTTTTTCTTCCTTGTTTTGCTGGAACACATCCTCAAAGAACTTCTTAAGAAAGAGTGCCTGAGAGGTAAACTTTGAGCCCACTTATATCTAAAAATATATTCTATCCCCATTCTTAAATGATAGTCTAGCCAGATAGAGAATTCCATATTCATAGTCATCTTCTCTTGGAAATGTGCAGGCATTGCTCAGTAGCTCTTGCATCTAATGTTTAAATGAGAGGTCAGATGCTAGTCTTACTTTTATTCCTTTGTCTATGAACTTTCTTTTCATACTTTTAGAACAATTTAGCATATTTTCTTTATTCTTAGTGTTCCACTATTTCAGATCAAGTGTATTAACAATTAGGTTGATTTTGGTTGCAAGCAACAGGATGCTAACTCAAACTAGCTTAATGTTAAAAAGGGGATTTATTGGTTCATGGTAAAAGCCTTAGGTAGGATTGACTTTAAGAGCAGGTTAGTCAGGGATCTGGTTCTATCTCTCTGTGATTCTCTTGGTTTAGGCAGTTGGGTGCATCTCAAAACAATCCTGAAAGAACAGAAACCCAGGAATCAAGGCAGAGGTTGATGAGCAGTAGAGTGTAGTTGGAGCCTAGCATCAGAGAATGTTACCAAAGGAGACCTTTTGTTTTAAAATTTTTATTGTGGTAAAATACACATAACATAAAATTTACTCTCTTAACCATTTTTTAGTATACAGTTTAGTAGTGTTAAGTACATTTACATTGTTGCACAACCATCTCCAAAACTCTTTCATCTTACTACATCAAAACTAAACCCACTATACAACCACTCCCCATTACCTCTTCCATCCAGCCCCTGGCAGCCACCATTCAACTTTCTGTCCCTATGAATCTGATTATTCTAGGTACCTTATATAAGTGGAATCATATAGCATTTGCCATTTTCTGACTGGTTTATTTTATTTAGCATGATGTTCTCAAGGTTATTCTATACTGTAGTATATATCAGAATACCCTTCCTTTTAAGGGCTGAATAATAGTCCATTGTATGTATATGTGTATATATGTGTGTGTGTGTGTGTGTGTGTGTATACACACATATATATACCACATTTTGCTTATCTATTCATCTATCAATGAGTTGATTCTACATTTTAGCCACTGTGAATAAAGTTACTACAAACGTGGGTGTACAAATATCTCTTTAAGACCCTGCCTTCAGCCCCATTGGCGTGGCTCAGCGGTTGAGCATCAACCTATGATCCAGGAGATCGATTCTGGTCAGAGCACACGCCTGGGTTGCAGGCTCGATCCCCAGTGTGGGGTGTGGAGGAGGCAGCAGATCAATGACTCTTTCATCATTGATGTTTCTCTCTCTCTCCCCCTCTCCTTTCCTCTCTCTGAAATCAATAAAGACATATTTTTTAAATAAATAAAATTTTAAAAAGACCCTGCCTTCAGTATTTTTAGGTACATACCCAGAAGTAGTATTGCTAAGTCATATGACAATTCTATTTTTAATTCTTTTAGAAGCTGCCACACTGTTTTCCATACCGCCGTCCCATTTTACATTCCCTCCAACGGTGCACAAGGGCTCCAGTTTCTCCACCTATTTTTCCAACACTTGTTGTTTTCTGTATTTTTTATAGTAGCTATTCTAATGTGAGGTGTGAGGTGACATTTCATTGTCATTTTGATTTTCATTTCCCTAATGATTAGTAATGTTGAACATCTTTTCATGTACTTAGACCATTTGTATGTCGTTTTTGGAGAAATGTCTATTCAAGTCCTTTGTCTGTTTTTTAATCAAGTTATTTGTTGTTGTTGTTAAAACCTTTTATGTTGGCCTAATATGTGCTGAGTGCCAGGGGAACAAAATTTAATAGGTAGAAATGGGTAGAAAGGGCATTCTAAGCAGAGGGACCAGCAGGAGCAAAGACATGGAAATGACTGCTATTGTGTTAAGGTTTCCTTTAGTCACCAGGCTGTGTTGGGCCATCGGCACAGACAGGCAAGCAGTCCGCCCTGACGCAGACAGGCACAGCTGTCCCTGACGGTAGCGAGCTGGAGCAAGGAGGATGTCCTCCGGGGGAGCACAGGACGTGAAGACAGTCCCACCAGATACAGAGCTGCCCTCGGAAAGGTCCCTGCGGTGTAGGAGGAGACAGTGAATGCCCTTGAGAGGGGCCCGTTAAGAGGCTCAGAGGCAGCTCCCCCTGAGATTAGGTTCTGAGCTCACAGTGTCAAATAAAAACGTTTGTTCGAAATATGCCCTGCTCTGCCTCCAGCACAGTGCCACATACCAGCCTCCCGAGGCCCCACGCAGCGGGATTTCCTCAAGCACAGGCGCAGTCCCCCTTCAGCCGCCTGGCCTCGAGGGACCACGTGATGCAGAAAGTACCTGACTTCACACACGGGGCCCAGAGGAGTGCACAGGCTGTCGGGGTAAGGCAGGAGCCACGGCCTCCTGAGGTGTATCTGTTGGGCTGCTCTGGGCCACAAGTAACCGGCTACCTGACCAGCAGGAGCTGCAGCAATAAAGATTATTTTAGCAGCTCAGGCAGTCTTGAGAGAGATAGTACTAGGTTAATGCAGTGGCTTCATGAGACCAAATCTTCGGGTTGCCCTTCATCTCTGCGGTTCTTAGGCCTTCCCTTCATGGAGACAGGAGGCCTGCAGCAGCCAACGTGTCCCTCGCACCGTGTCCAGGGCAGGAGACGGCAGGAAAGGCGCCTTCTCATCATCGCGCGCTCGTCAGGGGGGGGAAATCTTTCCCAGAGGCCTCCAGGCACTTTCTCTTACATCTCATTGGCTAGGATGGGGGTCACATGCCCACCTCTGGCCAATCACAGCAAAGGGGATGGACCGCCCTGGCGGGTGTGGCGCTGTGGCTGCTGGGTGAGTCTCTGGCTCTGGTCCCTGAAGCTGAACAAAATCTGCGTCTGTCAGCGAGGAGAAGGGGGACCCGCCGTGCCCCAGGAAGCACCAGCAGATCCTCCGCCGCATCACACTCCTTCGGGAACATCGCTTGTAGAAGACAGTGAGCTTAAATTTCATTTTGGCTGCATTTTCTTTTCCCCTTAAATGTTTATTTTATTGATTTAGGGAGGCCAGCACGTGTAGGAGGGAGAAGTCACATGAGCTAGAGGCCTGTGGGATGAAGCTTCCCTATCTTCATTTTGGAGCTGATACCTCCAGGTGTCTGCATCTGGCTTTACCCCGGCCTCCGGACATGAGCCGCTCTTCAGTTCTTCTGTCCTGACTGGATTCGAGCTGTGCTCGTTGGCTCTGCGGCCCCGGGATCTGCGTGCTCCCCCGGAGCCAGGAGCCCTGTGCTTGTGGCATGTACACTCACAGATCACCATGTATTAAAGTGGTCTGTAGCCCTGGCCGGTGCGGCTCGGTTGGTTGGAGCACCCTCCCCTACACCAAAAAGTCTCATGTTCCCAATTTCCGGTCAGGACACATGCCCAGGTTGCGGGTTCAGTCCGGTTGGGGTGGGAACAGGAGGCAATCAATCAATGATTCTCTCTCACGTCAGTGTTTCTCTCCCCCCTCCCCCCCCTCAAATCATTAAAAACATCCTCAGGTGAAGATTAAAAAAATTTTTTAATGGCCTGTAAAAAGCCATCAGCCAGAGTGTACCAGATAAACACATTAGTTCTTCAGAAATCATAGAAGCAAATTAACCTCTTTGCTAGTTTTTAAACTCGTACATAGTAAAGAAAGTCAACAAGTCCCTGACTGTGGGAGGGAGCCTGGTGCAGGCCAGCTTGAGTGTTATGTATGACCTGCTCATAGATATGTTGGGCTTCTTGGACTGCCCCAGCCCAGGCCCGAGTGAGCAGGAACACTGGCTCCATTGCATCCCTGGTTCTATACTGTGCAGGGTTGGATGCCCTCAGACAAGTAGTAGCTTCATTCGACCTGCTCTTGCAGAAACAGGTAGACTGTCAGGGACAGTATCTTTGCACAGGGTTGGCACATGTGAACCCTATTTCCTAACTCTGATGAAAAGCTTCGTCTTCCTCTTAAAGCTATGTAGGAGGCATAGTCCTAATGTGTCTCTTTAGTTTATCTTCATGGCACCCCCATGGATGAGTGTTGGGTTATCCTCATTCAAAGAGAGGATGGAGGGCTTGTTCAAGGTCATAGGACTTGTAAATGCCAAGCTTTTTCCATTACAGAGGTGCCCCAAGTGCAAGCACAGGCAACCTCAGTTCAAGACCATAAGTGCCCCTTGCCCTTCACTGTTTGAGTATATGTATCCTGCATGCATGAGAAAATTTAGCCTGTGCATGAGCTTTGGTGGGGATAGTCTGCCAGTCCTGCTAGCGGATTCTACAACAGTAACTAAAGGGAGAAACAAAATAAGGTTTTTTTCTATTTAAGAGTAATAGAGTCTGCAGTTGTTTCTATGAACTGCCCCCAATTTGCGTCTAATTTCTGACCAACACAATAGCAATTATACACACCATGAAATATATGTTGGATGAACTTGGTTAAAATTTTTAATTAATCGCTGCCCCAAACCTGGTTCAGGTCTGCTCTGACTTCATAGATCCCTGCCCAGGTTTGCAGTTTTCTGCTCATGACCACGGTGTCTCCTTATAGCTCAATTAAAAAAGGGAAGGTGGGCTGCTTGGCTTATAATTTCTGGAGGAAATTATATTACATGAGGTGGGAAAAGATTTCTCCAGACTTGGTTATGTTATACCCAGTGAAATTTTCAAGTGAACACCTGTCCTTGGAGCAGTAAGACTTGCCTGCCTCTTCCCTGCTGTGGTTCCCTGGGCCTCCACTGCTCTGTCCTGCCTTCGTGGAGAGCCTGGCCAGCTTCCCACCTTTCCATTATTTGGGGATCTACCTGTCATCCTCCTGTTGTCTTGAGGAACTTGATAGCAGTGGCAACTTGTTTTCTTTTTTAGTGCAGAATGAACAGACAAGCTAAACAGTTGTTTTCTTTGTTAGAATTTTTATATTTGACTTTAGGGCTGATTCTAAAATTCAGTTCAAGGAGATTAGAATAAAATGGAAAGCAGTTTGATGGAGAGACACAGGCAGGAGGTTGGAAAGTAAGTGATGAGGCTTGTGAAACAGGTCAGGACCAGACTACAAGGGGCCATGGATGCCACGCCGAGTTTCAACATTATCCAGAACGTGATTGGGTGCCAGGGTATTAAACAGAAAATTAGATGTGCATGTTAAAGATCCCTTGAGCAGCTGAGCAGAGGATGGATCAGAGGAGGTGAGACAGGAGACAGGTTAAGAGTGCACTCAGGTCCAATTGAGAAATAATGAGCCCCAGTTCAAGGCAGTGACTTGTGGAGCTTGAGAGCAAGAGAGGTGGATAATAAAGACATTGCAGAGATGGAACTGACAGGCTGTCAAGGCACAGGAGGAGAAAGAGCCCGGGTGGCTGCCAGTTTTGTGATTTGGGTACTAAAAGGGCCATTGTGCCATCCCTGCCATCATTATGAACAGTTCTACATTTTGCTGCCACACAAGGAAGTCCACAGGGCTGTAGAGGGGGTGGGACTGCTTTCCCAACACTAAGTGTGGCTCATAGCCCACGGCTGAACAGGAGTGGGGCCATAGGCAAGGACCCTGTGTTAGGCTTGGGCAGAAACAGGGAGAAGACAGAAGAGCAAATGGTGCCTCAGAGGCGGGTATCAGGGCTCAGGATCCCAGGACGAGGCCCCGCCAAGGCAGCAGATACAGTTTATGGTGCGAGAGCAAAACTCAAGTCCAAAAGGGAGCTGACACCCCAGACTGGGAGATGGAAACTTAGGTAGGGTAAAGCAAACTGGGCAGACCAGGAAGTGTTGGAAGCAAGAAGGGGGACTGGGACGGGACAAACCTGGGACTCTGCCATTGCGATTTCGGGAATATTTCCTCCTCAGTTGCTTCTACTTGTCTCAGCCAAGACGATACTGTGAAGTGGCCGGTGCCCTCGGGCTCTCAGTTTTATTTACTTTTCACTTTTACCTTGTTCTCCAATGAAGATGGTGAAGATTGGCACTCAGCATTGGATCCCATGAGATCCCTGCCCTCCGGTTTACAGCCTGGTAGGCAACAATATAGACAATGTCACGTCTAAGGGGCCAGAGGAGGGAGCACTACATCCAGGTGGGCCACCCGGGGAAGCTTCGTGGGAGGGTTGTTCTGGAAGAGACCATTCAAACTCCAGGAAATGGCATCAACAGAGACCCAAGGAGCAGGAAGACTAAGAGAACACAGCAGAGAATGGGAGGTGGTCTGCGGTTGGTGAGGGTATAGAGCACGTGTTGGGAAGAAAGGGTGGTCAGGAGATAATCAGGAGAGGTACAGTGAGGCCAAAACCTCCCTGATGCCAGATGAAAGACATGGCCTAGCAAATACATGCCAGTGGAGAACAAATTACTGAGAACTTCATCGTGGGCTTGGCATAAAGGCCCAGATTTTATTCGGTGCTTGGCGCATGGTAAACACTCAGTAGTTTATCACATTAGTTTAAATGTGATTGAATCCAAACTTCCGAATTGGTTAATCTGTTTAGCAGATTGGGGCCAGATTGGTGGGGGAGGTGATTCCAGAGTTTATCTCACCTTATCAAGTGCAGAAGCCATCCCTGAGGGTGGGGTTGGAGGCTGTCCAGCCCACATCAATTTCCCTCCTCTGGGAACAGCATTGGACACTGTTGTGAGTTCCAGTCACCATGTTCATACCATGGGACCCTGTCCAGGCTGAGACTGTGGCACTGTCGCTTGTCCGCCCTGAGACCTCCTGTTCAGCTCTTCCTTTATTCTCTGTGATGTCCTGGTGGCCTTCTGATAATCCCATCCCTCTTCACAGCCTTTGGTGGGGAGGGGCTCTGAGATAACCAGAGCTCCTTTCTCTTACAATTAAGGAAACCCTAATTGATACAAGAAGGTAATGAAATCCTGTATCAGGATGGGTTTCAGTGTAGTGGAAGGTGAAGGCCTTATGTAGGAAATATGGGCCATACTTGGAGTGGAACAGCAGCTGGAAGCAAGTGTGGGAGGCAGTGAATTCTGTGATGAACACAAGGAAAGGAACAGAGCTGATATTTCTGGAGAACCTCCTGTGGGTCAGGTGCTGTTGTAAGTGGGTCAACTTTGATAACCTTCATGACAGTCCCAGGAGGTGCGTGATTATAGCAGGTCCTGGAATAATGTCCTCTTGTAACACTGATGAGATGCCATAGGAACTTAATTCTTGTTTATATCAATTAGACTATGGTAAAATTGGTTTTGTTATGCATAGTTTCACTTAAAGTTGCAGAACCTATGGACAGCATTAAGTGAAGACTTAATGTATCTCTATTTTCCATATGGGTCGCTGAGGCTCAGAGTGGTTGATTAACCCACTATAGTGGGCACAGGGCTATTCACCAAATATTTCTGGCTCTCTACCTTTGGAACACAGAGTACAATTATATTTTCTAACTCACTGAGGTTGGGTGGGGTTGTTGGAAGTGCCATGTGCCAGTTTAAGGCCAAGCCTATACTACTGGTGAGGGACCTTCCAAAGCCCTCTTTTTCTCTGCTGCAGTGACTGACTATATTCTAGGTGGTTACTGCACCTTCAGCTTGAGCCCCCCAAAATAGCTGGAATGAGTGTGTAACAAGGACATAAAATAAACCTTTATTGTTTTAAGCTACATATATTTGGGGTGTTGTTTGTTAATGCACCTCACCTGGCCTCTCCTGGCTGATGTACTCAGTCAGAGTCACTCAGGAAGTGCTAGTTGGCTTTGAATCCATGTCTGTCTGGCTTATTTTCAAGCTAGTGCCAGGTGGCCATCTGTGGACCTGTAGAGGCCCATAAGCAAGGTCAGGATTAGATCTATAGATTTAGGTGTCACCTACATAAATGTGGTAGGAGTGGAGAGAAAGGTGTAGGAATGTAGTCTGTGGGCTTTGTGGTGACGCTTATTTCTCTCCCTCACTTTTTTTTCTCCTGAGGGTTTGTGGTCGGCTCTCCATGGCCTGCTGCTAAGTAGGACATCACTGCTGCCTGCTGGGTCCTGTGGTTCAGAACAATGGTTTGAGCTTGTTGACAGCTGCACACTCATAATATTGCTAAAAACTTCATAAACTCTGAAGGCTGGAAATAGCCCAAGTGATTTGCGGTTTTGCACACTTGTAAATGTTTGAGTATTGTGTCCACAAATTGCAAATTGACTCAATTTTGAGGCACAGCTGTTATTTGGAAAAGACCCATCTAGGAACTCAAACTCTTTGCAAAATGATTGTGCTTTATTTTTGTCAAGTATCAGAAAACCATTAAACTGCCAAGCCATATGGCAAATGTCCACTGGAAGCAGAGTGCGACAGTGCACCATAATGAATGTTTTTTGGGGAAGGAGATAGGACAGAGTCTGGGTTTTGTGATCTACAGAAAAGCAGATTTGCTGCTGCACATTTCAGCCTCCTAGAGTCCTGAGTAAGGACTTTTCTTCCTATGAAAAATTCATATAAAAAATTAAGTTACGGTAGATTTTTTTTTTCCTTAGGTGTATTTTCCCTTTCAAAGAATATCCATTTGAGTTTCTGCATATAAAATAGTTGTAACTGGGGCAAGAGAAACATCTGAAAGTTTACACACTTTTTCATTTCTTTATATACTAATTCAGTGTACATTCATTAGGTCTCAGTATTTCAGTTACCATTAGGCTTAGCTGCTATAATAGGAAAATAGAAAATAATGATGGCTTAGAAGATTATTTCTCCCCCAGGTCAAGGAAATCCAGAGGTAGGCAGCCTGGGGCTGGTGTGGCAGTTTCAGGGCCGTCAGGATCCTTCCTTTCTCCTGGCTCATTCTGTCAAACCTGCAGTTAGTGCTCCTCAGGATGCAGTAGAGCTGCCACACTCCAGCCATCACATTCTAGAAAGCAGGAGTGAGAAGAGCACAAAGGCATGCCTTTTTCTTTTGAAGAGAGTTCCTGGAGCTCTCACCAGCACTTTTGTTCATAGGTTACTGGCCAGACCATAGGCTCATGGCCTCACCTGGTTGCTGAAATGGGGAATATAGTGATGTGCCAGCCAAAGACGGGTTCTGTCACTAAAGAGGAAGGGAAAGGGGGACTGGGAAGTTACCAGCAGACTCTGCCCTACAGCTCCTAGATGTTTGTTCTTCCTGTTAGATTAGAATCTTAAAGACAGGCACCGGGTTTTACTTACCCCTGTCCCTCTAAGGCACTAGCAGAGTGGCTGGTAGTTTTTTATTTTAATTGTCTGCTACTTTGCGCTCCTCAGGCACCTCTTCTCACCTTCTACCTGCTCTTCTATACCTTCTTTGTTCCACACTGGCAAGTCAGCCGTGATTTGGGGCATCTTTATTCTTTATTATCAGAAGGTGTAATTTCTACCAGAATGACGTTAAACTGCCCATTCCTCTGTTCCTCAATATTGGCTCTTAACTCAGTTTCCGTGATGCCTAGAGCAGAGTTATTATGGTTGGAGCTAGATGGATGACTACCTCAGTGGGCCAGGGGAGTGGCCTTCTTCGGGAACACTCCTCTGTGGTCCATCTCCCATGACGAGCTGGTCTGAGCAGGCTGCCTAACAGATGGAGGGATGCTGACGGGTTCCTACAGGCTGCTAGGTTTTGATCATGGGTGAATATAAAAATTGTGGGGCCTTTTTTGAACAAAGTGAACAAGCATATAGCAGCAGATGTGGGGACGGTGCATTCTGTTTCAAACATAATGAAAAGAAAGATAAAGGAGCTAATATTTCTGGAGAACCCCCCCACTGGCCAGGTACTGTGCTTGGTGGGTCAATTCCGATACCCCATGACAGCTCTAGGAGGCATGGGATTTATCTCTGTTTTCCATGTGGCTCACTGAGCCTGTGCTCTTCACCAGAATGCAAGCACAAAACCCTTCCCCTCCAGGTGTGTTGAAAGAATCAGCATAGATATGTGTAGTTTTTTGCACAGTGCCCCAGCTGTCACTCAGGAAACCAGGTAGCTGTCACTCAGTTCCACCTTTCTGCAGCTATTGAAATTAGTCCCAACTCCTGATGGTAGAGTTGCAAGAGACCTCATTCCATTCCTGGGCTCCTTCAAATCTCTTGAAAGTTCTCAAAACTGAAGAGCCAGGCTGCTTGCTTTCCTGGGAGTTTCATAATTGGGACGAGGGCTTAATTGGCATGTTTGTTTCCTCCAAGGGTTGGCTGGCAGAGGATCCTCACACCGACAAAGAAGGCTCACTCTGCTTTTGTTCTTAGCAGCACTGTGTGCCCATAGCAACAGCAAGTAAATCCAACAAAGTTGAAAAGAAAAGGCACCCAGAGTTCATGTGAAGGTTGATTGCCCTGGAAAAGTTGACACACTCACACTGATGGAAACTATTTTACTGGGTCCTGAAAAAATGTGCTCATCAACCCCAAAAACACAGGGTGGGGCAAAAGCGGGCTTACAGTTGTTCATCTGGAAAATAATACAATAATTAATAAATAATAGTACAAGAATAAACTGTTTCGCATACTCACAACTGTAAACTCACTTTTGCCCTACCCTGTACATACCATGTCTCTTGTTTTCTTTAAGATGAGGAGCCCGGCCAAGAGGTCTGCGTAATGAAAGATGTGTGTAGAATCCATTTCCATTCTGCCCGAAGCCATCTGCTTTATGTCTGTAATAAACAAGGATGTTTTCAGCCACTCTCCCAGGCCGGGTCCTGTTAGAGGCACTCACGGCAAGGAAAGGTAAATTGACTGCCTCCCAAGTGATGAGCGTTAGCACATTACATCTGCAGCAACCAGCACTTAACCTTCCACGCTCGCCTTTTCTCTCTGTCTCTGCGAAGGCTGGTGACAAATGGGCTGAGGGGCACATGCTTAGTTAGAATTTAGTACATGTGGGGCATCAGCCAGCATCACATTATCTGGTGACTGAGATGAAATGTAGGCTGCAGGGAAGACCATCCTCTGGGAAGCTGGGGACCACCTGACCTTCACCAGGCAAGGGGTCCTGGAGCTTCCTGACGCACATCATGGGAGCACTTGAGAGCTCTTTCTGAAACAGAAAGATGAGTCAGTCACACCCGTTTAAAATCCTTCAGAGGTGCCCTGGTTGGTGTGGCTCAGTTGGTTGGGTGTCGTCCCATGCCCCGAGGGGTTGGCAGTTCCGTTCCCAGTCGGGAAACATGCCCAGGTTGGGGGCTCCATCCCTGATGGGGAACGTGCAGAAGGCAGCTGATTGAAGTTTCACTCTCACGTTGATGCTTCTATCTCCCTCTCTTTTCCTTTCTCTCTAAAAATCAACTTTAAAAAAATGAGAAAAAGAAAAAGCCTCAAGTTAAAAAATAAAATTTAAGAAATTTAAAAATAAATAAAATCCTTCATAGGCTTCTCGTTGTCCATTGGATGAAATCTTCCACAGACCCCTTAGGGGCCTGCATGATCCTCGCACCCTCTGCAGCCTTAACTTGGGCGACCCGCATGTCAGCTCACACACACTCTCAGCGACACTGACATGGTTTTAGTTCATGACCCACCTTAGTTAGTGGTTTCAGAATTTTTGCAGTGCTTGTCCCTGTGCCCAACACATCAGCTCAATTCTGAGCCTTTCCTGCCCGAGCTCTAAGGTCACTTCAGAGGACCAGCCCATATTCTGTGAGTGTGTTACTTTCCTATGGCTGCTGTAACAATCGCCACAAATTATTGGCTTAAAACAACACAATTTTATTTTATAGTTTTGTTCTTCTTTCAGAGGCCTGAACTGAAGGTGTCAGCAGGGCCATGTTCCTGCTAAAAGCTCTAGGGGAGAATCTGTTCCTTGCCGGGTGCAGTACCTACAGGCCGTGTGCACTGCTTGGTTCATGGCCCTGCCTCCATCTTCGAAGCCAGCAGCACAGCATCTTCTCTCCTTTCTGATCACCACTGTGGTCCTTACATCTTAACCTATCTGACTCTTGCCTCCCTCTTATTAGGACCCTTGTGATAAAATTGGGCCACCTGGATAATCTGGGATAAACTCCCCATCTTAAGATCTTTACTTTAATCACATCTGCAAAGCCCCTTTGCCTGGCAAAGTGGCAGCCTGTTGCAACGCTCCAGTTCTCCAGGGCAGAGGGACGACCTTGCTGTCCATGTGTAAGAGACCGGTATGTTCCTGTTGGTGGGATCCTGGCACTGAAGATGACACATCAGGGCAGAAATGCTTCATTTGATTTCCATCTGAGTCAGGTGGGGTGGGGTCTTGGGGAGTGGTCTTAAGTTCCTCTAGGAAGACAGAAAGGTCAGCTTATATCTCTGGGCTGTTTGGGACAAAACCAGAGAGAGAAGGTAGTCATCTAAAAGGGGTGATGCGTGGTTGGGGACAGTCAGTCATTCTCTCACTCATTCCACACATTTCTTGAGCCCCTGTATCCTGGGCGCAGTGCAGAATCTGAGGGGACCTAGATGAGTAAGTAACCACCCTGTAGGAATCCACCTGCTTGGGGAACAGTGATGTGGGAATGAAGCCATGATGGCTCTGTGGTTGACGAAGGAAGGAAGTGATCAAATGTGTAGCAGGTATATTAGCACAATGGGGGTGGGGGGTATTGGGTAAAGACTCCAAGGAGAAAACCTTGACTGCAAGGGTGAGGCGGGTGTTTCAGGAGCTCCAAACAGCACCTGCAGAAGCCAGGAGAAAGGAAGCCGCGTGTTGTATTTGTCGAGGGGGATGAAATGCTGTCTGGGTGACTGTAAAGTGGGAAGCGGTACACTGGAGAGGAAGCCAGAGCCAGAAGTGGAATCTGTTTTCCTCGTTTCCAGTTTAATGATGAATTCCAAGAAGGCTGTATGCTGCCTTCTCAACTTGTTAAATTATTGCTCATGTGTGGACCTCCATTAAATGCTTACTGATGAGAAGCCTTTCCCAGTAGCAAAAGTCTCCCTCCCAGACTTGTTTCGTGGTGCTGGGTATTACTACATGATAGGGCAGATGAGTCACATTTATGGGATGCTTCTGGCCTTGTGTCTGATGAGACTTGCATTCCAATTGGAGCCAGGTTTATTCTCCTGGTGGTCCCCTGGAGTGAGTCCATTCCAAACCTGCCATTATATTTCTCTAGGTTTGGGCTTGGGAGGGTGTGTATTTGAAGCCAATTAGAGTATAGAAATGATGCAGGTGCACCGACCTCGTTCCTGAGCCTGAGAACTCACTGCCGCCTCCGGCCTGATGTGCTGCCCAGAAGGTACAAGTCACTGTTAGAGCAGTGTGGCTCAGCGTGCCCATGGCAAGGAACGAAAAGAAAGACCCTTGTTAAATATCATTTATTCTTCTTCCCAACATCACACTTCACTGCCATGGATGCCACCATTCAAACAAGTGTTGTAATTTACAGTTTCCAGGAAACTTTTAGAAAAATGGATCAAAACCCCAGGTTACCTGAAATGCAGCAGTTACATGTTTTAAGGGCCCTAAAAAATTACATTTTGTCAAAATGAAATAGAATTTTGAAAGGCTTCATAATAGTTGTGAAAAACAGCCAACCTCTTCAGATAACACCCATCACAAGGCTGCTCGTGTGCGTAGCTCAGCACACTGCAAATAATATCTCATTAAATCACTTGGCTGCCCTGGGAAGCACTAGCGGCAGCAGCTTGCAGACTGCTTTCTTCTGATCCAGTGGGGGGTGTTCCTGCTGCCTCAAAAGAAGCCCACCTGGGTTGAGAGGTGTTTTGTTTTTCTTTATACTGTCACTCAGAATACATCCAGGACAACTTTACATTAGGAGGTGCATTGGGCCTTCCCACCACCAGGATGCAGATCTACTCTCCAGCTGGCCAGTGCCCTTTTCAGTCTTCATTGAGCCCTACCCAGGGCCCAGCTCTGTGCTTGAAGCTGGCTGAGATTCAGAGGTGGAGAAAACATTGCTCCTGCTCCTGCTCCTGCTTCTGCTCCTGCTCCTCCTCCTGCTCCTGCTCCTGCTCCTGCTCATAAGGGACTTTACTATCTCATGAGTAGGAAAGACACAGAGCAGGTTTTTGCAATAGATATGATATGTGATTTTCTAAAGGTGAGTCAAAGATTAGCTAACCCAAGCTAAGTGCCAGAGAGTCATCTCAGCAGCCTTCTCCACTGTCCACTCCCTGACAGTTGTATCTCCAGCTCTGTGGCAGACACTGTGGAAATCCTGTTCCCAATTCCCTTTACCTCTCTCATTCCCACTGGAGAAGCTGAAAAGCTAGATACTTGCCTTTCCAGCCTCCCTTATAGCTAGAGTGGCCATGTGACCTAGTTCTGGCCAATGAGACGGAAGCAAAATCTATGGGGGAAGGCATTCTGGAAAA
This sequence comes from Miniopterus natalensis, assembly GCF_054644295.1. Classification (NCBI taxonomy): domain Eukaryota; kingdom Metazoa; phylum Chordata; class Mammalia; order Chiroptera; family Miniopteridae; genus Miniopterus; species Miniopterus natalensis. The sequence goes on along the minus strand of NC_142095.1, from coordinate 27,478,370 downwards.
GCTCTTATGTTCTTGAGTAAGAGGGATAGCCAGTCTAGTATCGCACCTTAATTCTTCTTCTGGCCTTAATTGTACTCATGATGGCTGTAGCTCCAGCAGCAATCTTGTCCTCATGAGGGAAAAGCTGAGAGAACTGCAGGTCATTGGTGAGCCAGTGATCCAATGCCAGTGGCTGCCAACTTCTACACTTTTTGTCATGTGAGAAACAAAGAACCTCAATTTGTTTAAGCTACTGAGGTTAGGTTTAGCTACTGAGGTTAGGTTTCTAAGACTTGCAGCCAAATGCATCCCTAACTGATAACAGGCACCTAGCAGGCAGTCAAGAAATTGTGATTGAAGTCATAAGTAATATGATCACCTGAGTTGAGTTTTAACAGATTAGGGTGTAATGGGGTTATTTCAGTTGGAGGAAAATGAAATGGCATGTACAAAAGCTTGAAGCAGGAATCCATGAGGAGTTCACAAAGGAACCACTCACAAGTAGTTCATTGCTGCTGGAATATAAAGTAAGAGTCAGGCAATAGTTGGATACAAGCCTGGAGAAGCAGACAACAGGGGTCAGATTAAAACAGCTTCCCTAGATACAAAGAGGGTCCCAGGTTCCAGTGGTATAACTCTCCATGTTACCCCTGGAACTGCAGAATTACAGCCAAGGCCACCATAGCAAGAGAAGTGAGAAAGGAAGTGAATGCATTCCTCCTGTTGGCCACTGTATTAGTTACCTGTTGCTGCATAACAAATTACCTCAAACTTGGCAGGTTAAAACAACACACGTTTAGCCCTAGCTGGTTTGGCTCAGCTGTTAGAGCGTTGGCCCGTGGACTGAAGGGTCCCAGGTTTGATTCTGGTGAGGGGCACGTACCTCAGTTGCAGGCTCGATCCCCAGCCCTGGTTGGGTTGCATGCAGGAGGCGACCAGTCGATTTGTCTCTCACATTGATGTTTCTCTCTCTCTCCCTCCCTCCCTTCCATTCTCTCTGTAAAGCAATGAAAAAAAATATCCTCAGGTGAGGATTAAAAAAATAAAACAACAACACACATTTATGATCTCATCATTTCTGTAGGTGAGTAATATAGATGTGGCTTAATTCTGTCTTCAGACTCAGAGTCTCTTATGAGACATAGGGCCGCAGTCTCATCTGAAGACTCGGCTGGGAAGGATCCACTTCCACATTCGCTCACATGGTTATTGGCAGGGTTCAGTTCCTTATCAGCTCTTGGCACCAGAAGTCTCCTTCCATTCCTTGCCTCATGGTTCTCTCAGCTGACTTTATCAGAATGAGCAAGTGAGAAAGCAGAAGAGGGAAGCCTGCGTCTTTTTGTAACTTCTCTCAGAAGTGGAATTCCACCCCTTTGCTGTATGCTATTCATTAGAAGCAAGTTACAAATCCAGCCCATACTCACGGTGAGGGGCCTATAGGTGGACACTGGCAGGTGAGGATCACTGGGAGCCATTTGGCAGCTGCCAAACACAAGCACACTGCCGCCTTTCTCCTTCTCTTCCCGTCATGCAGCAGCAGCAGCTTTTTTATCATTGCCATTATCATCACCATAGCCACCGTGATTACTTATTAAACACTTCTTATGTACCAGACACTTTCCATATGTAGCTCATTTATCCTCACAACCACCATATAAGAGTAAGTAATATTATCCCTATCTTGAATATTAGGAAACTGAAGCTCAGAGAGGGGCTGTGATTTGCCCAACATCACACAGCCAGTAAGAGAACTAGGAGTCAAACCAAGACCTAACTGTGGTGGAGCTCTTCATCACCACTCAAGGAGGCAGCACCTCAGGGTCGGAGAGCCATGTCTGCCAGTCTGCCCTGGAGCCCAGGCTGTTTTCTGCTTTCCTTTAACCTCCCCAGTGCTAAAAGCCACAGCATTCAGAGACAAGAGGGTGGGCTAGGCCCTCTCAAAATGCTTGGGCCCCACGTAAAGGACAACGAGTAAAATCAGAAATCTGAAAATTAGATAATAGCCTTGTAACCATATTAATTTCTTGATTTTAATCATTGCTCTGCAGTTATATAAGAAAATGTCTTTGTTTTTAGAAAACATATACTAAAGTATTTAGAGGTAAAGAAGTATTATATCTATAACTTAATCTCAAACATTTCAGAAAAAAGCTATTTGTAGGTAGATGTGTGTGTGTGTGTGTGTGTGTGTGTGTGTGTGTGTGTGTGTGTAAAGAGAGAATGAATGATAAAGCAAGTGTGGTAAAATGTTAACTTTGCATAAGTTTTGAAACTTTTGTTGTAAGTCAGAAATTGTTTTAAAACGAGATTTTTTTAAAGTACTGGTCTACTCTGGGACCTGAGTTCTACTTAGACTATCAAAGATGACATTATAGGGGTCTTATATACCTCCTTTTGACCCCAAGGAGACCCATCAGACACCAAGGAGGGTATAGAGCTTAAGAGTAAATCATGTTCCCTGAGGTGAGGGTGCCCGGGTTTCAGTCCTGGCCCTGCAGCTTCTAAGGTCCCCGAGCCGTGTAAGTAACCATTTGGGTTGTTGAAGGATTTGGCAAGAGAAGGATATTGTTTGATGTAGTGCTTAGCACAGTTCCTGGCCCATGGTGAGCCCTCCAAAAATGCTGTTATTGTTATTATTGACTCCTCTGTCATCTAATAAGTAAGAAGTAATGTGCTGAGTGTGGATTAGAGACACTGATCTTGGTGCCAACTTCCTGACATGAGTCTTTGTCCCCATAAGGTAGAGTGGCCACTGCAGCAGGTGTAGAAGTGCCTGACAAGATGAAGAGCCGAATCCCTGTGGTGCTCCTGGCCTGTGGCTCCTTCAACCCCATCACCAACATGCACCTGCGCTTGTTTGAGGTGGCCAGAGACCACCTACATCAAACAGGTCAGTCAGGGTTGCCAGGTCCAATGGACGAACTGGTGGGTTGGGCCCCGTGGGGCTTTGCCAGGTGTTGTCATCATCACTATGGTTAAAGCTGCTCCATTTATTCATTCACAGAGTAACTGGTGGCATATGTGTCTTCTATCATATCCCAAGGGCTAACACTCCTTAGCCATGTGACAAGTACAAGTCCTATCCCTGGCCATATAGTTGAATCCTTCTCAGGTTCCCTCAGGCCCCTACCCACCTCATGGGGCCCATGGATACTAAAGACACTGAACACTTTATAGAACCCATGTCTCTGTCAGGGCATCCTTCCTGGTACTCCCAGAAAGCACTTAACCAACATAACCAGACAAAGAGGCAGCACGTGCCCTTGCCTTTGTCTTCAGTGAGTAAGCAAACCTTTTACAGTTGACCGTTGAACAATGGAGGGTTAGGGGCACTGAGCCCCCACACACAGAGTCAAAAATCCACATATAGCTTTCAACTCCCCCAAAACTTAGTTGTATGAATTCTCATACACTACTGGTAGGAATGTGAATGGTGCAGCTGCTTTGGAAAGCAGTTTGGCAATTTCTTAGAAGGTAAATATTTACCTACCATGTGATTCAGCTGTTCCATGTCTATTTACCCAAAAGAAATTACAGCATATGCTCATGCAAAGACTTGTGCACGAATGTTCAGACAGCTTTAAATACGATAACCCCAAACTGGAAACAATGCAAGCGCCCATCAACTTGTGACTAGATAAAGCAGATGGTGGTGTATCCATACAGTGGAATAGTACTTAGCAATAAAAAAAGATGAACCAAAAACACAAGTGAGTCTCCATTATGCTGAGTAAAAGAAGCCGGACCAAAAAAGTGTATATACTTTATGTGTTTCATTTATATATAACTCCAAAAATTGAAAACTAATCTAAAGTAACAACAGCCCTGCCGGGCGTGGCTCAGCGGTTGAGCATCAATCTAGGATCCAGGCGATCGGGGTTCGATTCCCCATCAGGGCACATGCCCGGGTTGCAGGCTCGATCAGTGACTCTCTCATCATTGATGTTTCTATCTCTCTCTCTCCCTCTCCTTTCCTCTCTCTGAAATCAATAAAGATATATATATTTTTTTAATTTAAAAAAGAGATAAAGTGACAACAAACAGATTAGTAATTGAGGGATCAGGGAGCAGCATGGGGCAGGAGGGAAGGATTAAAAAGTGGCCCAAGGCAAGTTTAGGGCTGGTGCATATGTTCATTATCTCGATCATGGTGTTGGTTTTACCGGTGTATACATACATCAAAATTTACCAAATTAAATACATGTGGTTTATTGTATGCCAATTACACCTTGAAAAAATACCAAACTTTAAAAAAATAAAGATTCCACAAGGTTGCTTCAGTCATATATAAAATGTGATCAATTCTATAAGACAAGTGACTCAATTTCTTTAACACATAAACAGCAAGTAAGAGGAGTTAGAAACTGTATAATTCAGCAGAGATTTAAGAGACATATAAGCCAAATACCAAGTATGGACCTTACTTGAATCCTGATTCAAATCAACTATAGATGATATTCATGAGTTGGGGAGATCTGAACACTGATGAGATATTAGATGGCATTAAAGAGTTATTGTTTAATTTTTAAGGTCAATAATTGCTATTGTGTTAAAATAAAAAGTGTCCTCTCTCAGGAAAATAGTATATACCCTTGGTCCAGCAATTCTACTTTATAAAATTAATCCTAAAGTACGTGGATAAAAAGAGAGTGTTTCTATTTGGTGAAGGAAGGAATGTACTCCCTATATATTTTTAATAGTGTGTGGAATAATGTTCTTTCAGGGTGTATAGCTTCTACTTGGCTTGCTATAAATACCTGCTTGACTCTTAGCCACTGAGTGGCTTTTTCTGCCAACTTTGACTCATCAGAAATGCCCCTGCTTCATGCCCATTGTCTTTGCTTTGAGGTTTATCAGGGCAGGGCCTGTACTCTGCTTTCTAGAATGTGCTGCTTCCGGGACAGCTAAATCTACACGCTGTATTGGGGACTTCAGGTATTTGATGTACTTGCAGACTCTGCAATATCCACATGGTAAGACCCTAGCATGAACCTGTGAGGTGTCAGAGAGTATTCCTTGTCCCCAAAGGTCATGGTAACCACAGAATGCATGGATATGTTATATTATATATGATTTTTATCACATGGGCTATTAATAGGTAAAGGGGCCTTGGTCACAAATGACTTCCAGTACCTTCTTTGCCTTTATTCTCAGTCATTCCTCTATGGAAAGTACTTAGCCATTTTTGAAAGTCCAGAATGGATTGTCCTGCTGTGTCTTTGAATGTTATACATTGGGTTGACACCTTTCAACATCCCACATGTACTTACTGCATCTCCCCCAGGCCAGGCACTGTTGCTGGAAATATAGTTGATTAAATTGTGTCCCCTGCCCAAAACGAGTACACAGTATATGTGGCCAGAGATGCACAGTAGCAGGTGATTGTGGCACTAGGTGCAAAGGAGGGATGTCTCCCACTTGGTAGCCGGGGGAAGCTTCTTGGAGGAGGTGACACCCAAGGCTTGGAGAATGTGAAAGACAGTTTAGGGGAATTGTGGGCAGAGAAAGCAGCATGGGTGAGACACAGAAGTGGAAAAGAGCCATGTTCCAGCACATGGGAGAGAGATGAAGCTGATAAGGTAAGAAGGACCAGGTCATGGAGAAGTGGACTTTTTGCCACCCCAAGGGGTATGTGGTGTGAATTTCCCTTCTCTGCACTGTCAGCCATCATCTCCCCCTAACCACAGCCCCAGTTGCTGACTGCAGCCTCCCACAACTAGCAGATCTGTGCACCGAGCCATAACCCAACCCGCCGTCTCTCCAGGGACAAATATTTAAACAGAGCCTTTTCTCGCAATTAGAATCAGCTCACGGTTAAAGCTGGATGAAAATCTGGCCCCACAGCTGACTCTCTTTTTTTCTTGAAGAAAACTAAATCTCCCTTCTGTTGGTATATTTTCACTAAAACAACTCGCAGTTTTCATTCGCTATTGCATGCATACACACTGAATTAAACAAGCTAAAGCCACTTGTTTAGTCCCAGGAACAGACATTAGTAGTGCCTTCCTAGTTTGCTGCAGCGGCTCTGATTTTGACCCTGTCTCCTTTCCTAAGCTTCCCTTCTTCACAATGCAGCTGCCTTCCCTTCCTTGGTTGACTTCTTCCTCTTTCTCTTGAAACAACAGTGAAACCTTAAAAACTGACAGAGACCCTACAATAATATATCAGAACTCTTACCTGGCTTTAGTCCTGTGAAAACTTAAATCTGTAGGTTTTCATTAATAAAGTAATAAAGTCATACACTCTCAAAGGATAAATGTTGAACCAGTTATTTTTTTTACCCTCCTTTACTTGAAAGACTGTTTGGGAATAAGATACGGGCCGGTAGGGATGTGTGGTGTCTGCATTTTCTGTATTGATTGTGTTGTCTTTTAACCAGAGGCACCTCCTTGCCTTGCACTGTGCTCTGTACCGGGCACTCACGGAGACGGTTCTCGAAGGCTGGATGGATAAAGATGTGTAGTGGGTGTGGGTGGTTTTGGAAAGTTTATTTGGGACTTATAGTCTTGATTTGCTGATTTTTGACATAAATGATTCAACCCAACATATGACTAGTCAATAGCATCAGACACACCTAAAGCATTTCATTGAATATATTAAGGATTCGAGCCTGAATTTCTCTTACGATGTTGGATATATTCCCAGTTATAAGCAGTTGTTTTCCCAACATGTAGTCACAAACTTACTAATGGAGGCGGAATTCAATATGAATTCTGTTTTCTGTTATTTCAACAGTTTATTGTTTCTAGTCAATTTAATTTGGCCATCGGCCTATATTTCAACAACAGTCCACTTGTATTTCATTTTAAAAATCAAACTTTCTTTCAGTTTAATTAATACTTATTCATTAATGCCTGTGTAGCACCTGTTTGTTTTGTGTATCTAACAAACTCATATTGTCTTTAGTATTTGCCAGCAGTGTTCTAAATACACCATATGAACTCATTTAACCTTCATAACAACCCTACAAGGTGAGTACTATAACTCTCCCTATTTTTCAGATGGGGAAGCTGAGGGTCAGAGAGATTGAGTAACTTGTCTAAGGTCACACAGCCAGTAGAGACAGTTTGCCCCAGAGTCTGTGCCCATAACTACCACGCCATGCTGCCTCCATTCATTCAACAAATTACTTGTTGAGCTGGGAGCTATGCTAGATGCAGACATCATATGGGAGCAAAAGTCCCTGTGCTCCTGGGGGAGTGCCTTAGTCACCTTGGGCACTAAGGTATAACTGGGTGGCTTATAATCAGCAGTAGCTTATTTCTATAGTTCTGAAGGCTGAAGTCCAAGATCAGGGAGCCAGCATGATCAGGTTCTGGTGAGAGCTCTCTTCTGGGTGCAAACTGCCAACTTCTCATTGTATCCCCACATGTGGAATGCAGAGACAGGAAGGAAGTGCTCTCATGATTCTTATAAGGGCACTAATCCCACTCATGAGAACTCCATCCTCATGACCTCATCTAAGCCCAACTCCCTCCCAAAGACCCTGAGTCCTAATACCATCACATTGGGGTAGGATCTCAACATAAGAATTTTGGAAATACATTCAGTCTATAGCGGGGAGACAGACATTAATCAAATCCTACAGAAGAAAAGTTACTCAGGTGACGTGTGGCTACCAAGGAATGAACAGGTTGTTGATGACTATGAAGCTGGGAGCAAAGGGGAATGTTGCAGGAGGCACCTCATTGCTAAAATGATCTTGTGAAACCTTGTCAAATGCCTGGGTAAGGTTCTGCCTACATGGCTGTTACTTGCCTGCTCATCTGGAAACTACCAAATTGGGAAATGACTTGTTCTCCGTGAATTCTTGCTAGCTCTGAGCAGTCATCACTTTTTTCTAAGTGCTCAGAAATTATCAGTTTCAGACCCCGTTCCGATTTTGCTGTGGTTTGAATTCAGGCTCCCAAAATGTAGTCCAGAATTTATCCTTTATACTTTTTTTATCAGCTCAATGGATGCCTCCAGAAAGAGGAGCACTAGACTCATGGAGAGATAGTAGGCACAGATCTGCTGTCAGTCAAATCTTTGTTCTGGCCCAGGCAGAATCCAGGAGGTCTATGCCTGGCAGCCTGCCAGCATGCAGACCCTACCCAGCCATGCTCAGCTCTGACTTGGTTGTTCTTGGGTCCTAGGACTCTCTGGATGCCACACCCAAAAGAGAAAAGACTGCAGAATAGTGAAGCACAGAGGAGACAAGCCCCCTCCCTGTGACCATGGCATCACAAAAAGAGCAATGGCTTTACGTTAACCTTGGTTGTTAAACCCACTCACTAGTCCATGATCTTGAGCAATTTACTTCACCCCTCCAACCTGTGTTTCCTCAACTTCAACATGGGAATAAATTCCCCTAACCTTGCAAGGTTATTTATTATAGGGCTTAAATGAGATGATGTACATCAAGGGTCTAACCCATGTTGACGTGTCCAATACATGTTTGGCCTCTCCACTTGCACCCTGAGCAGGCTGTAACCCAGTGCTGGCCATGACCAGATAGGTTCACATAGTAATCTCAAATCTTCGCAGGGGAGTGGGGAAACCATAACACAGTTTATCCTGTTTTCTGAAGCCCCTTCTTGATACTTTATGATGTTCTTTCCTAACGATCCGGCCCGCATGTTTTTGGCATCCCAGATTAAATTGCATCATAAAGACAACAACCCAGTCAAAAGCTTTGTTCTTTTTTTCCCCTTTGGACAACCTTGAGGTGGGGAAAGGTATTTTATGGCTCCCAGGTTTTCCTCTCAGCGACGTGCATTTTAAATGGAAGCATATTTATTGCAACATCACTTACATCAGCAGTTTTCTGTGTTAAATAAAAACATCAGATCAGTGTCCAGTATGTTGCATATGACTGTTGCTACCCCTGTGATTTTAATTTTGATTCTCTAATACATAGTGAGTATAGAGAGAATTAAATGCATCATGATCAGGTGGTGCCGTATAACCTGAGATAAGGGGGGAAATTAAGCTGTAATAATTCTATTTAAGGTGGTGACAGCTCTAGTTCGGGTTCTTCTGGGCTTTAGGAGATACCATGAGAGCGTGAGTAAATATTATATAATCCCAGCATGTTACTTTAATCTTGGGCTCACACGCAGGTTTATTAATCAAATAGAGTGATTTTAATATATATTCATGGGCAGTTCTCCAGCCTGGTGTGAAACATTGTTCATTTCACATTTCTAATTTAAAACTATTTTTCTGGAGGAGATAGACTTAAGAATGTTGGATTACTCCAGCAATTGTTTGGAACCAAGATAAGTTTTCCCTTGTCATGTGAGATTTCGAGGGTCTGTGGCTACACATGTGTTAACATTCCAAATTCTTTCTAAAGGAGGCACTGTTCTGATTTAATAACAAATCAGCATTTTTCTTATCCTTATATGTCTACCTTGGGATGTGGCTTAAATGAAACAGACCCTGGACAGGTCTCTGAGGGGCACTGTCCATGGCATTACTCTTACACCAGACTTGGCCGCGCCAGTTAGAGGTAAACAGCACTTAACCGAGGAGTGCCCTTTACACTGAGGCCCTCGGGCACTTCGTGAACCCCACATTCTGGTTTTCACTCTGCATCATTACTGCTCACCTACAGCTATGGAAAAGTGGGAACCATTACTCATGGCCCCATAAACTATAAGATGCCTCCCACCTCCTCCCCTGTTTTTTCATCATTTTCTCCTTTCCCCTAGCCAAAGATAAAAATAAAACAAATCGAGGGGTTTTCATTTAATTTTTTCATTATTTGGTTTTACTTTGTCTTATTGCTCGAAGAACTGAAGTTGCAGACCATGTATCCAACAAAGAACTAGTATCTAGAGTATATAAAGAATTCTCAAAACCTAATCAAAATACAAACAGTCCAATTAGGAAACAGGAAAAAAATACCAAGAGACATTTCAGTGAGGAGGAAATACAGATGGCAAAGAAGCACATGAAAGGCTACTTAACCACATTTGCCATTAGGGGAATGCAACTTTAAAACCACAAGAAGGTATTACTACATACCCATTAAAATGACTAAAATAAAAAATAATGACAACACTAAATGCTAGAAAAGATGCAGAGAAACTGGACGGTTCATAATTGCTGGTGGGAACATGAAATGGCACAACCACTCTGGAAAACAGTTTGGCGGTTTCTTGTAAATATGTAAAACAAAACTACCCCAAGACCCAGCAATTGCACTCTTGGGCATTTATCCCAGAGAAATGAAAACGTATGTTCACACAAAAACCTGTACACAATGTTCATTGCAGCTTCAGCTGTAATGACTGAAAACTGAAAGCAATCCAGATGTCCTCCAGGGGCTGAAGAGTTAACCTGTGATTCACCCCTACCATAGAACCTGACTCAGTAATAAAGAGAAACAAGCTACACTGACAGCTTTGATGAATCTCCAGGAAAAAATGCTGAGTGAAAAAGCCAATCCTAAAAGCTTCCATATTGTGTGATTCCATTTATATAACATTCTTGCAATGATAAAATTATATAAATGATAACACATTAGTGGTTGCCAGGAGTCAGGGTTGGGGGCTGGGAGCTGGGAGGCGAGGGGACAGAAGGGAAGTGGGCGTGGTTATAAGAGGACAACACGAGGGCCTTTGTGGCGAGGGAACTGTTATGTAACCGCTGTGGTGGTGGAGACACGAAACCTACGATGTGATGAAATGTCAGAGAACTAAATACACACACAAATGAGTGCGTGTACAACTGGTGAAATCCGATTAAGATTGGGGGGTTATATCAATCTCAGTGTCCTGGGTGTGCTGTCATAGTATAATACTGCAAGATGTCACCATTGGGGGAAATTGAGTAAAGGGCACAAGAGATTGGTCTGTATTATTTCCTACAACTGCATATAAATCTATATCTCAAATAAAAAGTTTAATTAAAAATACAAAAAAAAACACTGGAAACAACATAGCTGATTAATGTAAGGATGAAAGGGCGAAGTGAGGAGGCGACTGTCCTTCACTGGACCACTTCCATGCCAGGAGTTTTCAGACAGAGTCACATCAAGTATTAATATTCCCATTTCACAGATGTAAGGAAACTTGAGGCTGGAGCGGTGATATGTTTTGCATAAGATCTCCCAAGCAAGTGAAGGACAAAGCCCCAGTCTCTTAGAACGCAGCTCCAGTGCTCTTATTATCACGGCCTGGGGAACCCCATCTCCTGAGCAGACTGTCTGCTGCTGCTGCTACAACAGCCAGCCAGGCCGAACTTCCCACTCCCCTAAGGACAGCTCCAGAGTTAACATGCCAGGACTTGCAACCATCTCTGTCTTCCAAGGGGAAGCAAAGATTATTCAGTTAGGCACCAGCATTTGACAACTTTTTAAGCAGATCATAAGGAGAACTCGTGCAACGAGCATTCAGAAAACCCAGACCAATATAAGATAAGGCAGTCAGTGAAATAACATTCCCAACAGCACAACGGGCATCGATTAAAACAAACTGAAAAGATGTGTCGGTATAAATATTTCTAAAGATGGAGTTCTCGAGAGTTAGACCTTGGGGAGATTTATGAGTTGCTGATAATTATGGAGAAATAAATCTAAAGAGGACAGAATCATTTAAGAATAGATTTTATAAACTAATAAGATTGGTTACTTCTAAGGGGAGGTGAGAATGGAGCAGAGAGAATGGGGAAATGGGAGCAAATAGAGTAGAAGCTAGAGTGCGGGAGGAGAGCCCCTACTCTGAGTGTACCTCTTTTTATAGTCTGACACCAGAACCATGGAATCACATATCCAGATAAATATTCCATTAAAGTCAACCAGAATGTGAAGGGAACACAAGGTGAAGTATGAACAGTAACTGATGAACCTGACTCTATCACAATGAATACATAACCTCACTGAAGGCAGTGGGGAAGAAAAGAGCCAACCTCGGTAACTGGGAAAGCAGCAGAGCGACTGGGTACCACCAGGGTAAAGACAAAAAGAAGGGCACAGAAGCCCTGTGCCCCAGTTAGAAAATTTGCTTTCCACGGGAGTTCGGGCAAGCAATGTGAAACCACTTTATGAGAATACTGGGAGCAGGCAAATGAGTAAATCACTGGGGATGACAGAGCCACGTCTGTCGCTGTTGAAGAGAGGAGTTACAAATAAGGGAAGGAGGGGAGGTTGGAAGGAACTCCATGGTGTTGGGTTGGAATTGGCGGTTTCAGGATGAACTCATGGTTTTATATATAGACAGATGGATAGTTACAGGAATAAATGCAGAAAGGTGTGTGTACACCTGTGTGAGTGTGTGTGTGTGTATATGTATATATATATAAACATACATATGTTAGTATATATAATATACTATAATACAATATAATTTTCTATCTCTTCTAAGAGCTGCCTAGAAATCACAAAACCCCAATAGAATTGAGTACAACTAGCCCTTTTGGTTTCTAAATGCCATTCTCCAATAAAAGGAACCAGGGCTCCTTGAAGAGTGGGAGTGGGGAGCCTGAAAGTCTTGTGGTACCAGAAAAGCAAGGAAGAGCTTGATAAATGATAGGAGCATGTCAAAAAGACATAGGAGCCAATTTAAAGAAGCATCCATTGGGCATATCAGAAATAATTCGAGGAACAAAATAAGTGATAATGGATTATACTCCATAGAATAAAATAAATGTCCATGATGATATAAATAAATGATTGAATTAATAAATGAGTGCAGGAGAAAGGACAGTTCTTCCTTACAGTAGAATTCTAATTTAATACCATAGAAGGAATATCAGAAACAGAAAATCACCATTTGGCAAACATCATAGTAATGATTTTTATACACCAGAATTAATGGGCAAGAGAATGATGGGAATCAGGATATTTGCATAGTTTCAAAGTATTTTCCTATAGATATATCAGAGTTAATATCACCAGAATCAAGACAGATCAACATGTACCCCATGATACAATGCACTGAGAAGGGCACAACAGCATTTCTGAGATATTCTTGCCTGAGGTGCATAAAAGCTCAATCTAATTGTGAGAAAACATCAGACACACCAAATGTAGGGGCATTCTACAAAATAACTGGTGAGCACTTTTCTAACATGTCCAGGCCATGAACGACTGAGGAGTTGTCCCCAATTAGAGGATACACTACAATTAGCATGCGATGTGAGATCCTGGATTGGACCCTAGACAGTAAAAGGTCATTGTGGGCCAGCAGGTGAGTGAATAGTGTCAATGTTAGTTCCAGGTTTAGATCATTGTACCATGGTTATGTTATAGGCACCGCACAGACACCAGGAAAGGTGTTACCAGCCCCTTGAGTTGAAGGGAGAGGACTGTCCCCTCCTCTGTTCTTGTCAGTCTCGCAGGAAAGCCTTCAAAGGAGTGGCACCAAATGGTTGCGTTATACCAAAGCAAATTTATTACAGAAGCAAGGCAAGCAAATCTATTAAACTACATCCGGCCCAGAGTGCAGATGGACTTCCCAGCGAGCCTGAGAGGCGAGTCCGGTGAGGGTTCAAGGGGTTCTATACCCTTATGCCTGTAGGTTTTAAAATTCCTCTGTCGAATATCTTGGTACAGATTAACTCTCAAGGTTTCCCTTTTATTTTGTTATGGCTTTCCCAGAATTCATGAGAAGCACCTGGCAAATTTATCTTACCAAGCCCTAAGACTGCTGGCTTCTTTGTTTAGGGAATGAAATAAAACTCTCCTTTTTTCCTTTCCCCTTCCCCGCTCCTATCCTGCATTATCTTGTCAGGGAGGCCTTAACCATTTGCTTTCAAGTGTCCTTGGTGTGGGGAAGATAATGGCTTGTTATTTGCGAGCTAGCTGCAAATTGTCCAAACTGTTTGGCCTTGTTTAATTTTCTTATCTAAATTTCCCTATTCCTCCTGCTTAGGAATTTTCCTAGCTTCTCATTACCCTGTAACAGTTATATAAGATAATCAACAGTAGCAGAAACAAGTGAAGGATGTATGGGAACTCATTGTACTATGCTTGTTAAGTACTTTTCAACTATAAGCCTAAAATTATTCCAAAATAAAAAGTTAAAATAAAATGTAAAATTACAAAATTTTGGGAAGCCCCAAATTCTGTTGAAATCGTTATCTAAATAGCCAAGCAAATTTTTAACACAGTTTTTAAAATAGTGTTTATCACATGAAACTAAAATAATAGTAATAACATTACATTTACATGGCTCCTTTACATTTTACAAAATGTTTTTACATATATTCTGTTATTTAATCCTCCGAACAACCCCACGAGGTGGCATTGTTTTCCCTCCATTTTAGAGATGAAGGATCTTAATCTAAGAGGTGGTTAAAACAGGGACAAAACATGGAAACAAACAAAGCTTCGGAGCCAGACAAATGGACCTCCTTTCAAATCCCGGCGCTGCCATTTCCCGCCTGTGCAGGCTCGGCTGAGCCAGTTGAGAAACCGTGGGGGAATGGTGGCCACTGCCTCTTGAGATTGTTGTGAGGATATGAACCCTATAAACACTCTGCACAGAAGCTGGCACGTCTGGGCACTTAATAAGGAGGCAGTGATGAGGTTGATCATGGTGATGGGATCTTAGAGCTGAGGTACCTTGAAGTTCAGCCCAGCAGCCTCCCCGCTCCAGGAGCCAGACATTCCTGGCAGTGGACTAGCCCCACTGTGGACGCTCAGAGTGGGGCACAGCTTAACAGAACTTGAGGGAGTCTTTCTCTCTTCTTTAAAAAAATCTATCTGTGTATGTCTGAATTTGTGTAGAATATATATATGCTTACATTTATTTGTATATATTTGAGTTGACAGTAGGTATATTTATTTGCAAAGTGGTTTCTGATATCAAGAAGTCTAAGAAATGAACAGGGATGAGGGGGAAGGGTGGACAGTCGCCGGGCAAGCACCCTCTGCGCCACCCTCAGAATTATCCCTGATCTGTCTCTTGCTGTCTGTGGAAACGCTTGGAAAATGTTACAGCTGTTCGAACCTCGGATGCCTTTTCCTGAGGCCGGCTCAGGACCTCAGCACACGTGAGAAGCTATGGAACAAGGAGCAGGAGGGCTGCCATCACCTTTCCCAGTGCCCGCACACCTTTGCACACTTACATAAGTTTATGAGAACCTTGCCCAGAGAGGAGTCATTGCTCCATCATCATATTTTGCACCAAATTGCTTTGCACTTGGTGGTCTTCCATGTCTCTTTTCCCCCCTTAGATTTCAGTGAACTTACATCTCTTCTGGGGGCTAAGGCTCAAAAAGTAGCACGTGAGACAGATCGCACATAACCAACAACACCCTTGAACAGTCCTTAAATCACCCCAGCAGCCGATAGTTCTACACTCCACATGTGTGGAGACAGTGTACAGATAGTATATTAACAATGTAGAGGTTTGGTTAAGATCATGGGCCCTGGAGCCAGACTACCTGGGTTCACACCCCAGTGATACAATTAATTCACTTTTAAACCTTGGGACAGTTACTTAACCTCCCTGCTGCTTTGCAGTTTGTTCATCAGGAAAGGGAGTAACAATCGCATTTCTTCCGTAGAGGAGTTGTGAGTATATGTAAAAACCTGAGCACAGTTCCCAGTGCTTTGTTAGCACTCAATGCATGCCGTTATTTATTATTATTAACATACACACATCTTTCAAGTAGTTTAGTTACATAAACTGGAGCATAGAGTAAGTTCCTTTCTGCTATAACGCCCCGCTCCCCCCAGACTAGCTTCATGTTGTGCTGGTTTTAAAGCTCCTCCATGGCTGCCACATGGCAAGCACCAGGGACTGCTCCCCAACAACTAGCTGAAGTCCAGGCCCCACATTTCTGAAAGAAGATTGGGGCTGACTTCCCATCACATAAGCTGACACAGCAGCCCTGTGTGACATTTTTTACTCTTGTCACAGAGGTAATGGGACTCCCGTCTTGGATCAGAGGGCCTGTTTAGACTCTGAACTTTCCATCCTAGGATTCTGCTGTGACACTGTCTGGTTCCACCTGATGGTCATTGGGATGCCACAGTAACTAGGGATAAACAGCGCAGCTATATCTAGCCTTCCAACCTTTGAGTGCAACCTGGAACAATAACACTGTGTCTTTGTCACACTCCAGTCTGGACATTGGAAGGATTGTGGCAACAGTGGGGTCAGTGGTGGTGATGGTTTCACTAGTGGTGATGGTGGTGATAGTATAGGCCATGATGATGGTGATTGATGGCAGTGGTCTTGGTCATTGTAGGACGGTATGGCACTATCAGTATGATGGTGGTGGTGAGGATCATGGTGTTGGTCGGCAATATTCATATGATCTGATGATGATGGCAGTGTTAGTGATGATCAGATAGATTGTGATTCCCATAATTTAGATGAGTGTTTAATCCTGAGTGTCAAGGGTGGGAGGTTTGTATTTAAGGAAGCTGGCTTCAAGTGATCTATACACACCTGCAGTTAAAAAAACACTTTCCCAGGCCTGGGTCTTATAGGCAGTGCATCCAAGTGAAAGCAACATGATTTCCCCTGAAACAATTTGCCAATGGAGCTGAGTATTTCACAACCTGTGGTCCTTTGAATACTCATCCAGCAGAATGTTCCATGAAAGCTAAAATGAGCTTGGTAAGCCCTGAGATTTCTGTCTCCTTCCTGGAGAATTGCTATGCCCATCCACATATTAGGGGCACTCAGAGGATCTGCAGTAAAAACCTCTCACTTTGCCTGCCCTGGTACTTCCCAAGCTTATTGGATCACTGGACCTTTTTTCTTTGAGGGAGCTGGTAGGTGCGTATTTACTATTACACAGAACAGAAACACTAATCTAAACAACACTTGAAGTGAAAGAAAACTTTTAAGAAAAATGTTTCCCCTTTCCCCCCAGGGACTAATTTTTTTAGTGCCTGGTGAGAAAGGTTAGCTTTAAGTTAGCTTTGCAACTCTAAATTATGTCTTATATTGCAAATGGAAAGATCATCTCTCATTTGCATAATCAGAATTGACCGTTGAATACATTAGACATGTAAATTAAGGGTATCCTTAGAAACAAACCACAAAAATGAAATTTCATTAAACAGCATAAAACATTTACAACCTAAGAAACCCATATCCTTTTTTTTTTTACTAAAATATTTTCACTGAGATATAATTGCCTTTATTCTTTTATTCCATATTCATAAAACTGGTAATTCAGTCATTATAGAAAAGTGGTCTTTTTTACAGCCCAGTGCTGAGTTGATAAAAGAACCGTGGACAACAGAAAGGAAGTGGCCCCTCTACAGTTAGTGTTGACCCACGGTTCTGCACTGATGCATAAGAATCCATTGCCATGGGATGCTTGGGGAAAATTACTGCCAAGACTTGTTAACGATGACATCAATGCAGACCTCATTGTGAGAAATACCAGGGAGCACTGATGTTAAACATTGTCCTCCTCTTTCTCAATCCTTCCAATGTCAATCTTAGGAAGAATTTCAGTTTCAGGCTACTTGTTCTTGTAGGAGGGTCAGGAGCAGCCTGGGTGGTGGAGGTGGGCTCGTTGGGCTGGTCAGGTCTCTTCCCAAATGCCACATCTGTTAACCTCAGGGCAAAGTCCACAACCCCACCAGATGTGCTTATAGAATTAGAAAAATGGCTTCCTGATTCCTACAGTGATCTCTTCCCATTCCTGAGTCATCATTAGTCTTAACACAAATAATGCAAGAAGGCAGCTAAGCAGTTTAAATTTTATCCATAAAATTAAGCCTTGTGTTTCACCGCAGCATTCAACTCCATGACCTATTTTACTGAATCTCTTAGCAGATCTTGGACGGTTTCCTTGAGTGTAAATTACCATGAAGGAAAATTGAAAAAGTATCAAGAAATGGGCAAGGATATTAGTGCAGAATCAAGGAGTCATCAAGCTTCAGTTGTTCTGAAGATTAAAAGAGAAAAAGAAAGTATCTTTTCCATACAGTTAAAGTGGAAAGAATTGATTTGATTAACAAGATTTCACCTTTCTTAGATCACCCCCTGCCTTCTGCATTGTAATGTGGCTCAGTTTAGGTGCCCCCTCCTCCAGAAAATCTGCTCGACCTTCAGAGTCTCTTTTGGGCTCCCCATGTACCTACCTTTGCCTGCATTGACCACCTCATGGTGACAGTCCGTCGCTCCCAAGACTGCAACCCCCATGTGGGCAGGGCTCTCACTTTGTTTCAGAATTCACAGTGCTGGTGCACTGCCTGCCTTAAAGTACATGCCAAGCTGCCAGCTAAATAAATGAATGTGGTCCCCTCTTGCCTTAAGGAGAAGAGAAATGGTGTTTGTAGGGAAAACAAGAGAGAGGCAGGGATATATTCAACTGATGTTTCTAGTGTGCTCTTCAACCATGTGTTTGCCTGAACTGGTCTCTGTTGAGTCAAGTGAAGAAACTACTGAACAGAGAGGTTAAGCAATTTGCCCCAAGTTACACAGCTCATAAGCAGCAGAGCTGAGTCTCTTGCTCAGATGTGCCTCTGCCTACTTGCCCTAAAGTTTCTGCCACTGTAAAGCCTGTCTTGAGAGGACAACTGAAATGAGGCTGCTTTGCATAGCTTCCACATACAGAGAGGTTGCCTAAGGCAGTATTTCAAGCTGCTTTCCCATGACTCCTTCAGTGGACTTTATACCAAGCCAGACTGCCTGATTACAGCTTGCCCCCCACTGCCTTCCTTTCTTTGTGAAGTTGCTGCCAGATCTTAATCCCCCAAAGAGAAGGTAATGAGTTTCTGAGGAGCCAATACCCTAGCATTTGAGAGTTCTGGTGAGTTCTTTTTAAAACCTACCTACTCTGCAAGGACACTCATTCTGTTCAGCAGGCAGAAAGATGCAACCAGAAGTTAAATGATGGAAAACAGACACGCAAAAGAAAGAGGTTCTAATACCCTGAAAGCACGTAGGACCCCAAGGAGCCAGCCACCCCATCCGAGGCTTTGTCAGTGCTCAGATAAACAGAAGGCACTCCCAGCTGACCAACACTAAGCGCCCGAGACTCAGAGGAACGATTGTTGCAAACCGGGCAGTAGGGAGAGGCAATAAAACAGTCCTTTCTATCCAGGAGCAGAAGGGAAGTTTAAACCCTGTGAAATACTGCTGCTTTGTTGTTTCCTTTGCCAAGTTTTTAGGAAATTGCACACAAAGAAAGCAGGACATTTGGAAATGAAAGAAAGAGAAACCTCACACTGACAAGCTCAGGCATTGAAAGGTTCTGGAGACCGGAGCTTTGTCGCATGCAGGAAGAGTTTGCTGGCTGAAAGAGCCTTCGCACGGAAAGAAGGGAAGAGGAGGGCAGGCAGAGCTGCTACTCCCAGGGCTCTGAAGAGGGGGAGCGTGATTACCCTTCCCGCAACGGCCGCCAGGGCCCAGCTGGCCCGCTGTGGCTCCCGACGGCCACCAGCCTCCTGCGGGGTGCTGAGAATACCTGCATCTATTCTCCTCTCTGCCCCAGACGTCTGTGACCCAGGCACACAGTGGCCTATGAAATTGGTGGGTGCTCCTGGCCAACAGTGCCCAGAGCAGAGCAGTAAATGGGCATCGCAAGCTCATTTGGACCCAAAGAGCGAAGGACAATCTGGCTGAAGAAGCAAAACAAGAAGAAAAAGAAAGAAAAAAAAACTTGTAAAATAACCTTGAAACGTGATGAAGAAAATAAAGAACAGGGTGCGAAAACGGCCGTAAAGCTTAACAGCCTCAGCCAGGTCATGTTTTCCAGGCTTATCATGGAGGCCAAGTTTAATCACAATAACCTGTTTTTAAAAAGCATGCAGATCCATTTAGTAATTGAAGTTCTGGTCTTTTTTCTTTTTTTTTTCTTTTTTTTGTCTTTTTCCCCCCAACCTGCTTATGATTACTCTGGCTTCTTTTCCTTGGGTTGCTCCTGATAATTCCTAAAAAATTTTTTTGCCTTTCAAGGCCTTGCTTTCCAGGGTGTTTTCCAGCCAACATAACCTAAGAAAGAAGAAAATGGACAGAAGGGTTCATGAAGTGGGTAAGGGCTGGCTGTGCCTGTGCCCACAGGGACACTGAGCTTTCTGAGCAAAAGCCCAGAACCTGCGCGACAGGGCAGCCAAGGCCAAACATTACCTAACACTCATCTCTGTTGTTTCGACAAGTGTCATTTTGTCTTAAATATGTATGCTAGTTTTCAATAAACTGCTGATAAATGTGCCAAAGTGTTCTCTATGGAAATAATGAAGTCTTTACACTTTGGAATGCTGCTAAGTCTTACTTCATGGTTCGTGAGGCTGCTAGCATTTTAAGCAGCAGTAACATTTTATTGCAGGCCAGTCTTGCGAGGGGAGATCGTCTCATTGTTCAGGTCAGCTCTAGAGGGGGCAGAATCTCTATCATATACCACAGTCACCTGGTTTGGGCTGTACATAGACAGAGGTGGGGCTACCTAGTGGTGCCTGACTGGCTTAGGGCTCTCCAAACCTCACAGTCGATCATCAGTACAGTGCAATAGAAAAAGTACAGGCAGACCTGGGCTTAAATCGCAATTCTGCCATTTTCCGGTGGTGAAACCATGGAAAAATCCCAAAACCTTTCTGAATCTCCATTCCTGTTCCAGTTATTATTGCATAACAACCACCCCAAACTTAGTGGTGTAAATTGACCGTTTTGTTACTCTCAGAGATTTAGTGGGTCAGGAATTTGGACAGAGCACAGTGGGATGGCTTGTCTCTGCTCTAGGGTGTTTGGGACTCGGGTGGGAGTGACGGGACTGCTGGGAGCAGGAAGCATCTGGAGACTTCTGCACTCTGGCAGTTGATGCTGGGTATCGGCGGGGATGTCAGGTGGGATGTTAACGCTGACCGTAGCGCATATGTGTCACTGCGCTGTGGGCTCTCAGCAGAGGCTAGTCTGGGCTCTCATAGTCTGCTAGCCGGGTTCTAAGACCAAGTCTCCCTACATCACGAGGTAGAAGTATATCGCATTCTCATGACCCAGACTCAGAAGTGACACACTATCACTTCTGCCACTGGGTAAAGCAGTCACAAGTGCCCACCCAGGTCCAAGGGGAGGGCACAGACTTCCCCTATTGGTGGAGGAGTGGCCAGGTTCTAGAGGAGCATATAGGCTAGGGATAAATGTTCTGACCATCTTTGGAAAATGCAGCCTGCCACAATTCTCACCTCTGCGGACTTACCAGGCCAGGGAGTGGAGGAAGGAACAATTGCTGAGCACCAGCTAAGTGCCACGCGCTGTCCATATGTTATCTAATTCTCACCAGTTTAAAGTATAGCATTTAAATAATCCCAGAGCCCAGGAGAATAGACAGGATAGTGGCTACCTCACATTCTCTCACAGGGATGGCACAAGCGTAGGATGGCCACCAAGAAAGCAAGCTGTATGTTTCTGTTCATGCCGCATCTGCTAATATCCCACTGGCCAAAGGAAGACTCACAGCCAAGCCCAAAGTCAAGGGGCGGGGAAGTATATTCTGCCTCATGAGGCTGTGGCAGAAGTGTGGGTGTAGAATATTATCATGGCAGACTGAGGGACCAATAATTCAAACTACCACAGCCATTTTCTAGAACAAAGAAAATTGGATAAGGGTATGGTGACATTATAGCTAGTGTTTCACAGTATAATCTTGGATGCAAAACACCCATATAAAATAGTGGGTTATGAAATTGCTAATGAGAGAATAATTCCACATGACCAGGTAGCATTTATTCTAGGTATTCAAGGACAGTATACCATAAAGCTATCTATTAATATATCGCATTACTAAGACAGTGTATTTTTATGAAACCTAAATCATTATCTCAATACATACTTAAAAGTCATTCAATAAAATCCAACACCTACTCAGGGTGGTTTTTTTTAAGCTCTTATTAAATTGGAACTATAAGGATACTTATCTGGAATGATAAATAATGGCCTAGGACTTCAAAAGCATTCCCACAGAAGCAAAGAAATAGAAAAGAATGCCTACTCACCATTGTTATTTTCCAATGGCCTCAGTCAAAAATAAGAAATATAGAAAGGAGACGCTATTTTTATTATTTGCAGAGAAGTGTTTGAAAAACTATTAGAACTAATCAGTTCAGTAAGGTAGCCCAGATTCAAACTAAACACACCAAAGCACAGAGTGATCACATAGTAAGGAATGTAACTGTTGAATCACTATGTTGTACACCTGAAACTAATATAATATTGTAGTCAACTATACTTTTAAAAAAAAAAAAAAAGGTAGAGTTTTCTAATAGTTGTAATACAATGTAATGAAAAAAATGTTGTATATGTAATAAAATATGAGAAAAAAAGATCCATTCACAAGAGAAACAGCCAAGGACACAAGCCCCCAGGGCTAACCTGAGCCAGAAACATGAAGGGCACTGAGGGCAGCAGCTCTGTTTCTCTGCTTAGAGACCTGACTAAATAGAAATATAACCAGCTCCTCACTGGCACAGTCGTTTATCGATTGGCTTTCCAGTGAAAATACCTCTAGCTATTTTTCTTTATTTAACTTGAGAAGGCATCCCAAGATCTCCTGGAAGATTAACCAGGTGCTCAGAAAGCTCTCTCAGACATTGAAATGTTGTTGTTTTTAAAAAATGTGATTAAATGAATGTGATACTGATTCCAGACGCACAATGAAACATAAAATCTGTATAAAAAAATATATGTGGCACCCTGGGCAGGTGGCACAGCTGGTTAGAGCATCATCCTGTGCACTAGAAGGTGGGAAATTAGATTCCCGGTCAGGGTACATAGCTAGGCTGCGGGTTCATACCTAGGTTGGCACGTATATAGGAGGTGACCAATTGATGTTTCTCTCTCTTTCTTCCCCCTCTCTAAAAAAAAAAAAAAAAAAATCAATAAAGACATATCCTCAGGTGAAGATTTAAAAAAGAATTTTTAAGATTATATGGTAAGGGAAAAACAGTCAGTGGGGGGCAGATTATTTAATAAAAGGAAATTGGACAGCCACTTAAATGTTGAAGAAAAAAAATCAATTAGATTTCCTACCTTATATATTTCAGTCAGTATAATACTAAAGATAAATCTTAGAAGTAGAGAATTCCTTGTCAATGGCTGTTTCCTTTGACCTGCAGCTCCCTCCTTAAACTACACAAGCAAGTGTATTTCTAAGATGCAAAGAAAAATTACAGTAAACATAAATGTTGCCTCTATCCTTTTGTTGTGAATGAAATGATTAAACAGGAACCTACCCAGGCTCAGACAAGGCCACCCAACAACCCATACTGGACAGATAGACCTTTCTAGAGTCAAAGGTCTGTCACAGGTCGTATGAGAAGAAATTGAACTTCCAAAGAAGGTCCCAGCCTGCAGATTCAGGCCAAGTGGTGCTCC
Source organism: Miniopterus natalensis (assembly GCF_054644295.1). NCBI lineage: Eukaryota > Metazoa > Chordata > Mammalia > Chiroptera > Miniopteridae > Miniopterus > Miniopterus natalensis. The sequence continues at coordinate 27,455,118 of NC_142095.1, read as the reverse complement.
ACTTAAAAGATAAAAATCTTTAAATCTCTGGTTCTGCATGAGATTCAGGGGGAGAATGTGGTGATAGCAGCAGAGCAGCCTGTGATAGAAAAGGAGCGGTCTGAAGAGAGTGAAGGGCTTTCACGATGAAAAACTTCAGGGCCAAGTGAGTGCTCAGTGGAGACAGGACAGCAGGGGGTGGTCCCTGGCAACAGACAATTAGAACACCAATCCAAAGAATTCTTCCAGAACTTAAGAAAAAGATAAAGATAGGAAAATTATGAGAGGCCACAGAGAATTGATGCAAGAGAATAGAGCAGAGGAGCAATAACAGAGAAATGACAGAAGGAAATGTCCCTGAGATGAAGACTTGAGGCTTTACTTCACACGGATGCGGGAGTCTCGGGTGGCTGAGTCTTTGACCTAATTCCCAGCAGACCGAGAGGAGTTGAGACAAACGCCCATGATTTGAAGTCAGTTGTCTCCGTATGGTTACCAACAGACCCAACAAGCAGACATTTAACATACTTGTTAAAAGGAGTTCATATACATCAGTAGATAGACAAATGGTCAATGAATATGAACAGGCGATTCACAAAAGGAGAAATATAAATAAATGTCAAAAAAATAATAAAAATCACACAAGTAATTTTAAATGCAAATTTAAACCACAAAAAAAAAAAAAAAAACCCTCCTAGAAATGAGCAAAGATGTTTTTAAATGAGTAGTCCCAGTACTGGCCAGTAATGGGGTGAGATGGGCTCTTTCATACCCTGCTGGTCACTGTCTCCTGTCATTCAGAAGTTCTGAAAAGCAGTCTAGAGAAATGTAACCAAAGCCCCTCAAATGTTCAAGCCAGTAATTTTCCTTTTTAATACTTTATCTTTAAAAATGATCAATAACTTGCAACCAAGGTCAACAAAGACAATCACAATATACTGATTCTAGCACACACAAGAAATTTTTATTTTTACTTTTCTAATCTCCATTATTATGCCTCCATTACAAATGGTGTTTTCAACAGTGCTAATGGCCAAGAAAAATACTTATGATCTGATCTAAATAAAATACAAAATTGAATTTATATCATATGAAGAAAAATATAATAGAAAGGGGGGGAAAAAACAAAGAAAATTAACCAAAATATAAACAGTATTAACCTCTTTGGATGTTTTGTTACATTTTGATTCTTTACACTTTTCAGTATACTGAAATATTTCTACAAAGTGTATTACTCTTTAAACTTATTTTATATGTTTAAACATATATATAATAAAAGTTAAGTTACTATGAGTCTTACAGTAACTTTGTTCCAACTCTCCCTACTCTTGGAGAGAGTTTCCTGGTTTCCAGAGCAATTACATTTGAATTTTTCAACTTGTTTTCTCTAGTATTTAATTTCCTGTTTATAAATAAGAAACCTATACTGTTATTTTTTTATTTTTCAAATTTAGATATTATCTACTGGCTTCCAATTATGAAAAATGAATATTTAGCTCCCTCGCACCTTCACCCTCACACTCACACTTCACCTCCACCACATGCTCCCAAATTGATTAGCTCACAACTTTGGGTTAAATTAATATTTATTGTTTACATTTATGTCTGTGTAAATGGCATTAACGAAACCATGTAGTACACTACAATTCCATTGCTTCTCATGTAAATTTTGTTTTTTCCTAGAGTTAATAACTGCTTCATTTATTCCCTTCGGTTCCTATCACTAATTCAGTCCTAAAATCTCCAAAAGATCTCTGTAACTCTTCTTAGTACAAACAGACTCATCAGGTAATCTGTCAGCTCCATTTTGTTCCTGTTCACATCCTTCCTGGAGTCCTGCTGCTCCACTGCCAACCGGATTCCCCTTCAGTGATTTCCTGGGAACTCCCTTTGCCTGCCTCCTGATTTGCAACCCTTGTTTCTTGGAGCCCATGCCTTTTGCTTTATTTATTTACTCTCTTGTTCTGGTGGAGTGCATCCTCCACATCTTTCTGAGAAAGGGTCTATAGGAGATAAATTTTCTAACACTTCACATATACGAACACAACTTTATCCCACTTCCAGGGTCAACAAACTACAGTCCACAGGCCAAATCTGGCCCATAGTCTGTTTTCATTCTTTCTGTGAGCTAAGAATGTTTTGGGGTGGGGTTTTTTACATTTTAAAAGGGTTGTTTAAAATTAAAAAAGGAATATGCAACAAAGACTATATATGGCCCACAAAGCCTAAGCTATTTACTATCGTTTTCTTAATAGAAAACATTTGTCGACTCCTGATTTGACCAAATATAGAGTTCTAGGTTGGAAATCATTTTCCTTTAACCTTTCAAAGACTTTGCTCCACTGTCTTCTGGATTCCAGAATTGATGTTGAGAAGTTCATATCCTGCTTCCAAGTCCTGTATATTTGACCTCTACCTTTCTCTCTGGAAACTTTTAGAATCTTCTCATTAAACCTCGTGGTCTGACGTTTTATAATGGTTTGCCAATGTATGGACCTTCTTTTATTCAAAATGCTGAGCATTCAGAGGGCCTTTGATTCTGAAAGTTTATGTCCTCCTGGTCTGGGAAAATATTTTTATTGTTTCTTTGATGTCTTCTGCCTTCTGTTCTCTTTCAGGAATTTCTATTATTAGATATTGGACCTCCTGAATCAGTCCTGTAATTTTATCTTCTTCCTGGCATGTAATTTCCTCAAATGTATCTTTTAATTCATCTACTAGTTGATTTTATTGCTGCTGCCATCCACCAGAATGGGAGTTCCACAAGGACACGACTCGGTCTGCTTTACCACCCACTGCCCTAGCACAGTACCTGGCATGTAATAGGCAGTTGGTGAATGCTGTTGAATGAGTGAATATTTTTTCAATTTCTAAGAGCTTCTCCCCATTTTCTGATTATTTCTTTATAAAGCATCCCATTCTTGTTTCATGAGTAGGATATCATCTCTTATCTTTCTGACAATGTTATTTGGAGATTTTTTGTTTTTAATTTCCTGTTGTTCTCTGCGTTGCCTTTGTGTTCTCCGAGTTCCTTGTCTCCTGGTAGTGGTTTTGGTCTCTGTCGTTCATGATCAGCACCTTTCTAAAATGTGTCCCTTCTTAAGCTCTCCACCCATACTTTCAGATCAGGCCATCAATGCTGGCTGGAAGCTCCGAGTGTATGGGTTAGGCTCGTGGCCATATGCTCAGGTCCTAGGTCCCAGACCCCCGAATGTGAGTATCTGTAGCAATCTTCTCTTGGGTGGGCCTGTTTCCCAGAGACATCTCCAATCTGGTATAGTGGGAGCCAGACTTAATTCTCCTGTTTCAAGAATAGTACCTCCCCTTCCTCTGAGCTGCGCCTATATCTGGGAGTCGAGTCTTTCTGGTCCAACTTGAGCAGGAAGCAGATCTGTGGTCCTCTGCCAGGGTGGGAGAAGAAAGTAGGTGATTGGGTCCAAGGGCTCCTTAGGCAAGCTCTCATCTGGTCCTCCCGTGTTCCTGCCCCTGGCCCTCCCCCTGGAGAGGCTGCTGGCTCCTCCAGCTCCTGAGCCCTGGACTCAGCTGTGCAGGACACCTTGCCTCTGGCCCCCTTCCCTGCCTGCAGACTCTGCTTGCTCTGCTAGCATTATTCGTCAGCTCTCTAGCTTCCAAAATTTCTTTCACCTTTCCCATCTATTGTCACCTTTCTCACTCTCTTTGTCCTTGTGATTTCATACTTCTTTTATTCCTTTATTGCCATTTTATTAGATTTTCCACAGGGTGGGGGGAAGATGAATAGGGAGTTCTATCCACCATGTTAAACCCACAGCCATGTGTTACTATAGTAACCTTAAGGTAAGGACAGTGTAACTTCATACTAAGCAATGTTCTGGGCATGTCACCACAATGAAGGCAGGTACACACGTCCTTAGGGAGCTATCAGCCTCGTGGGAAAGACACAGGCAAACAGACCATTATCATACAAGCGCCCTATTGGAGATGTGTCTGGGTAGGAGGGGGGTCACCAGAGGAGTACCTGCATCTAACGACTGGGAGAGGGGGCCACATAAAAAGCAACTCTGGGATGGTGGGATTGTGGGAAAGGAAAAGGCTTGAATTCATGACCATTTGAAGAGCAAGGAGGAGTTTCAGCCCAAATTGTTGTTTTTCTTGACTCCTCTCCTGGGTGCTGTAACAAAGCAGTGATCTCTCAGTGTACCACCTGCCTTGTCAAGATGAGCTAAACCATCGCAGGTGACACCTGAGTGCCAAAGGTGCCTAGCAGACCTGCCTGGAGGGGACTCTGGTGCCCCACACCCAGTTTTCTCCAGTAAACAGAGACAAATGTGAAAGTTAAATGTGTGTAAATTGCCCGAGAGTTAGCACCCAGCAGAAGCTAGTTCTCCCAGCCCTGACTTTTAAAGGGGAAAAGAGAAAGAACTAACATGTCCCATGTATAGCATGGGACCCAGATGTGTAGAAATGTAACTTACTTTGCTTTCTATAACACTCAGCTTGCTCTTAAGCCACCATTTCCATGAATGGTAAAGAAGAAAAAATGCCACTGCAAGGTAACTACCTTCTGATTTTAAGCTTACTCTCTTACTGGCCAGTTTTTAATCAAGTTAATCTCTCACTGTAGCCTGCTCCCCCAAGATTAAGCATCCTAGGGGGGGGATATCATCCGGCATCTGAAAAGGGGCGCCTGGCCCTGAACGCCCTCTAGCCGAGGAGTCTGCCCTCGCCCTTGGCACTGGCCTTCACCCTCCCTGCCTCTGCTGCTGAATCCTCCTCAACGTCTCCTGGCTCAGGCACTGGCACTGCTGTCTGGGCCCAAGCCCGGGCTCTCCCTGGTACTGCTGACACCATGGTTCCTGCCTTTGGGCTGCACGCTTTGTACCCTGTACCCTGACTCCTTCCAGGCAGCCCTGCTGAATATCCTCAGCCTCCTTCACGACTCCTCCCGAGGAGCCTTGGGAATTTTTATGGATGTCTGTTGTGCCCTGCGGAAGCCGAGGGGGACTTGGAAGGCGGGGGCGGGGATGTTTCCTGAAGCCTTCTCTGCCCACGCATGCCACGCCACCATTGCAACTGTGTTGATGTTGTTCTGTGCTGGCACAGGGCAATGCAATTCCAAGTGGGAAGCAAAATACAGGCCCACCAGCTCTGCAGTTTCCAAACCTAACTGGACCTCTTACCATGCCCTCCTCCACCCAGCATGCACAGGGTTTTGTCTCTGAAGGGTAAGAGGGCGTAAGGAGCAGTCTAAACTCTGTCACCACAAACCTTTTCTGCCAGGCTCTTCTCTATGCCTGCAGCTCATTCCTCCACCCTCAGCCCAGAAAGAGCCTTTTCTTTCCATTTCCAGACTCTCCTTCTTACTACTCTGTGGAGTTTAGTAAAACTGCGTGCTCTGACTCCCTGGGCTCTGGTTCTTTGTTTTGTTTTGTTTTGTTTTGTTTTTAAGGGTAACTTTTGGAACTTAAATAAATCTTTCTCTCTCAACAGAGCCTGACTCTTGCAAATGAAAACTTTAACCTTCTCAAGTGTTCCTCTGAAATGAGTTTTAGCAGCCAGTGCTGGAATTCAAAAGCTGAATGTCCTCTTTTTATTCTCAGCTGGTTCTGCCATCCCCCTGGAGCAGTGGATGTGTGGCCTCCATGAAGGAGGGACCCAGGGCAACCAGGTTACCCGTGCTGGAAAAATGCCTCAAAGAACTTCCAGCTCCAAGGGGCCAGGCTACACTCTCCGGATCATTTTTCCCACTAAAGCAACAATAAATGGTGGATAGAACATTTTTCAAACCTCACTTTTAAAGCTGAAAAGTGGGAACGTCTCAGAGCAGCAGAGAGAGAAACATCTGTAACCGCAGAGGTCAGTAGGTTACTAAAACACCAGGACCACTGATGTCCTACAGGCACTTGCCACTGATGTCCTACTGCTCACTGAAGCATTGACTCACTGGCCATAGACGCCAAGAGGGAAAGAGTTCAAAGGCTGGAGTGCTCCCAAGCTGGGGAGCCCTATGGGTAACTTCCCACACAGTAAGCTGGACCCCCAGGAGCCTCAGGGCCAGAGTGAACTACCTCTTACCCCACCTTCTTTCCCCAACCCTAGAGGACTTCAGGGAAGCCTCAGTGCCTTGGTACTAAGGCAGGCAGGAAAATAAAAGAAAGCATAAAATATTGATAGAAAAAAATGGCTACACATCAGCCTTCTCTCAAATTTGCAACCTTTTGCCTGGATTGGCCAAATAAGCTCAGGCCAAGAGTTTGATTTAAGGTCATCCATGACTTTTAATAACTCCATGTGCCTGTCAAAAGCAAACATAAAGCCTTTCTGGAAGAAGGCATATCTATCTTAGGCCTGGGAGAGCCTCCACAAATAACTAGTCAGGGATATTGACCAGCAAGCTGTCACAAATAAGCACAAAAGAAACAATATAAATAAGCATGAGCAGAAACAACAGGCAACAAAAATAACCTGTACAGACTTTGAAATTGGCATTGTCAGATACAGATTTTAGAAGTTATGCTTTTGCCTTGGCCAGGTGGCTAAGTTAGTTGGAACCTCATCCCGTGGACCAAAGGGTCACAGGTTTGATTCTCAGTCAGGCCACATACCCAGGTTGCAGGTTCAGTCCCTGCGTAGGAAGCATATGGGTGGCAACCAATCAGTGTTTCTCATCGATGTTTCTTTCTCTCTTTCTCTTTCCCTTCCTCTCTCTCTAAAATCAATCAAAACATATCCTCAATTGAGGATTTTTTTATTAAAAAGTTATGCTTTTATTTAAAGAAAAAAGAAACTATAAAAAGTGACTCACCAGATTTGGTGAAGAACCATTCAGAACTTCTAGAAATTATGACTAAAATAAAGGAAATTAAAAGCTCATTGAAAGTCCACTAAAACATGGAACAACTCTAAATGTGTGCATGCAAAAAATCCCAAGTCTCAAAATCTGTAAAGCAAAAACTGATAGAGCTGAAAAGCAAAATAAACAATTCACAGTTATAGGTGGGGACTTCAACACTCCACTCTCAGTAATTGACAGAAATGCTCGACAGAAAATCAGCAAGGATATAAAACTAAACAGCACAATCAACCAGCAGGATCTAATTGATATGCATAGGACTCTCCACCCAACAACAGCAGAGCACACCTACTTTTCAAGCACCCGTGGAATATTCATTAAGATAGACCATATTCCGAGCCATTAAACAAACTTCAACAAGTTTAAAAGGATTGAAGTCATGCAGATTATGGTCTCTTACCATAATGGAATCAACTGAAATCAATTAAAAAAAAGACAACAGGAAAATATTAAAACACTTGGAAATTAAACAATACAATTTTAAATAATCCACAGTTCAAAAAGAAAGTCTCAAAGGAAATTTTTAAGAATACATAAAATTAAATGAAAATGAAAATACAACATATCAAAATGTGTTGATGCAGCTAAATCAGTACTAAGAAGGAATTTTATAACACTAAATACTTGGGGGGGGAAGGTCTCGAATCAAGAAATAAAAGGCATATTGTAAAGGAAGAAATAAAACTTTCCCTATTTGCATATGACATGATTGTCTGTGTAAACAATCCCAAGGAATCTATTTTTAAAAACTCCTAGAATAAATGAGTTTAGTTTCAGGATAAAGATCAACAAATAAAAATCAATTACATTTCTATATACTAATAACAAACGTGAAAACCAAAAGTAAAGCACAATACCATTTACAATTGATTGAAAGAAAATGAAATATTGAAGTATAAATCAACAAAACATGTATAGAATCTGTGTCCTGAAATTATACAGTGTTACGAAAGAACTCAAAGACTTAGACAAGTGGAAAGATTTACATAGTTATAGATTGGAAGACTCAAAAATTCAATGAATGATTTGGAGTCAGATTAGAGAGAGAAAAATATAGATTTAGTGAACTGGAATATAGATCAAATGAAATTATCCAGAATGGAGCAGAGAGAGGAAGATTATTTATTTATTTATTTATTTATTTATTTATTTATTTATTTATTTATTTATTTTATTTATTTATTTTTAATTCCAGAATACAAGGTAGGAGACATGGAGACTACATATATACAATCAGAAGAAAAGGAAAAGAGACAGAGGCAATTTCTGAAGAGGTTATAACTGAAAATTTTCCAGATCTAATAAAAGGCACCACTCCACAGATTTAAGAGACCCAGTGATCCCAAAGCAGGATAAGTAAAAATAAATTCCTGTGTAGAAAAAGAAAAAATTAGAAACCAGAAAAATACAGATTACCTTTATAGAAATGGCAGTTAGATTATAGATGATTTCTCAATGGCAACAATTAAAGTCAGAAGATGGTGGAACAATAACTTCAGAGTATTGAAGAAAAAGTGATTGCTAACCAATTATTTTAAACCCAGTGAAAATATCTTTCAGAAATGAGGGTAATATTTTGCAAATGTCTTTCAAGAATAAAGTCACAGACAATGATGGGGAGAGGAATGGGACCGGGTGGAATGGGTCATTGGGGAGAAAAAGGGACATCTGTCATATTTTAATCAAAAATAAAATAAATAAAATAAATAAATAAATAAATGTATAGGAAAAAATACAGTGTACAGATTATGTGTTCTAGAATTGTGCACCTGAGACCTCTGTTAACCAGTGTCACCCCAATAAAGTCAATAAAAAGGAGGGAAAAGAGCTAAAATTAAAAAAAATAAAAATAAAGTCACTAACTTAAGGAAATTCTACAGGATATATTCCATCAGAAGGAAAGTGATTCCCAGATAGAAGGTCTGATATGCAAAAAGAATTGGAGTACAAAGAAAATAGCAAATACATGGGTAAATTTTTTTTGTGGTCAATTTTATTTATCTTTTCAAAGACCAGATCTCTTCGTTTCATTGCTCTTTTAAATTGTGTGGTTTGCCCAGCTGGTGTGGCTCAGTGGTTAAGCACTGACCTATGATCGTCCAGGAGATCGAGGTTCAACTCCCGGTCAGGGCATATGCCCAGGTTCTGGGCTCCATCCCCAGCAGGAGGCCTGCAGGAGGCATCTAATCAATGACCCTCTTATCACTGACGTTTCTATTTCTCTCTTTCCCTCTCCCTTCCTCTCTCTGAAATCAATAAAAATATATATATTTTAAAAATTGTGTGGTTTTTTAAAATTTCCTATTCTGTTCATTTCTACTCTGATCTTAACTATTTCTTCCCTTCTGTTTACTCGGGTTTTGTTTGTTCTTTTTCTAGTTCCCTCAGGTGCAGAGTGAGATTGTGTATTTGGGGATTTTCTTATTTCTTCAGGTAGGCCTAGATAACTATAAACTTCCCTCTTTTGCATCCCATAAATTTGGAAACTTTGTGTTTTCATTCTCATTTGTTTCAAGATCACTTTTGATTTCCTGTTTTATTTCCTCTTTGATCCATTGGTTGTTTAGTAGCATGTTGTTTAGTCTCCGCATACTTGGTTTTTATCCAGTTTTCTTTCTGTAGTTGATTTCCAGCTTATGCCGTTGTGGTCGGAAAAGATGCTTGATATGATTTCATTCTTCTTGAATTTATTGAGGCCTGTTTTGTGGCCTAGTATGTGACCTGTCCTGGAGAATGTTCTGTGGGTAGATTCAAATGTGACTGGTGTATAAAACAGAATAATATGGTCTATTAAGGTCAGGGGGGTAAATAGACTTAAATATCTACAGCAATAACATGTAAGGAGATGGTAAAGGGAGTCACAGAGTTCTGGAGTCCTTGTGTTGTTGAGGAAGAAGGTAAAGGTCTTAATTTACTTTGGATATAAGACTACAAATGTAAGTTTCAGTCTGAGAGAAAAAGATGAAGTAAAGTCCAAAGACAGGCAGAAAAGGAGGAAAAACATAAAACCTGTGGCAAAAAAGAAACACAAAAGAAGATGGTAGCTTGAAACTTAACTATGTCAACATTCACATTAAATATAAATAAACTTAATGTTCCAGTTAAAAATCAATAATTGTTAAACTTGACTAAATTTTTTTTTAATTCAGCTATTTATGAAAGACGTGTTTGAAACAGAAGTATTGGTAGGCTGAGAGAGAAACGTTTAAAAAAATGCCATGCATATGCTAATCACAATAAAGCTGTTGAAGCTACATTAATATCAGACATAATGACTTTAAGTCAAGAAGCATCATTAGACCTAAAGATGCTCAATTCACAAAAAGACATGTAGGAATAATAAATATATAGGTAATAACATGTCCTTAAAATAAGGATATGCCTAAGGGAGCTGGCCACTCAGGAGAGAATGCCAGGACGAGGCGCGGGGGTTTTTAGCACCTGCCTGAAGCATCTGTAAATGCAACACCACTGTTCTCCTTTGCCTAGGACTGTACCAGGTCATCGGGGGTATTATCTCTCCTGTCAATGACAACTACAAGAAGAAAGACCTTGCGGCTGCCCACCACCGCGTGGCCATGGTCCGCCTGGCCCTGCAGACGTCCGACTGGATCCGGGTGGACCCCTGGGAGAGCGAGCAGGCGCAGTGGACGGAGACGGTGAAGGTGCTGAGGTAACTGGGCGTGCTTTTGTGAGATGACCAGGGCCATGGGATGTGTCTGAAGAGCCCGCAAGGTGACAGGTAGGGATGGAGTATTGAGTGGGGCTTCAGCCAGGACTTCTCAGCCAAACCCAAGAAGGGCTTCACCCTAGAGGGAGAGAGACCGACAGACTCATGTTCTCAGAGAGGTCCTGAATGAAAAAGATCACGAACACTGCCCTTTAGGATGGGCTTTCTGGAAACGCCCAGTCTTGTTTAAGCAGACTGTACCACCTGGCTCCAGTGCCACCACCTAGTAGCTGTGTGACTTTAGGCAGTTGACCTAACTTTTTTGAGACACATTTCTCACTTGCAAAATGGGGACAATAAATCCTAATTAGGATTTTAAAGATGTAAATAACTTTTCTGACCCAGAACCACGTAAGAATGTTCAGTAAGTGGGACCTTTTATTATTGTCATCGCTGAGTAGGTTAAAAACTGTTTGTACATAATAAGCCATCTTTTCTAATTATACAAATCCTGGGTTCTATAAATCTAGGCTTTAAAATGAGGAGGGGGAACTATGAATCTAGATCTAGTTGCATGGCTTTTTTTTTTCTTTTGGAGTTGCTGTTACCATTCAATGTAAGTAATTTGCTGTTTAGAAGCCCTGGCAAGCCCTGCATGTTAGGACAGTGGTCACTGACTTGTGTTTCAGAAATGTTCCTGGGAGTTTGCTAGAGAAGCAGGAAGTCCCACATGTCGTAGCTGTCACTGGGGATGGTGAGGTGGGCCTGCCTGGTCTCTAATGACTCCCGGCTCTGCTGGAAGGAATTGTAAATTGTGGGCTGTGTCTTTTACCTGTTTGGAAGCCTGAAGATTGTCAGAAGGAAGCACAAGGGACAAGGTCAAATAATTGGCAGCTGTTTATAATGTTTTGATTTTAATTTTTTGCTTATCTTCAAAGTCACTTGGGAGAAAGATGGTTACCTTTTTAGTTCAGGTAAACATTTAGTTACATGTCCTGGTTCTTATTATTTACCTTTTAGTGGGGAAAGAACCAGCTAAAACATTGAGCAGTTACAGTCTTACGTCAGAACCTCTTGCCAAGTTAAAAGGACAGCAAATATGAAATAATTATTAGCACACGTGCTCTCTCCTTTTTTTTAACAGAGGGAATAAATTTACACCTAGATCATTGTCATAATAAACCATGTAGTTAGCTCTCATTTATCTAAGCTAACGGGGGAGTAGAAACAAAACAGTAGACACTCCATCAAATCCTTTAGCTTGAATATGTGCGCGGAAACAGGCAGGTGCTGTTCTCCTCTGCCCTGTGGAGTGTGGCCCCCAATTTATTAGCTAAGTGACTTGATGTAAGTGAGTCAGCCTCTCTGAGCCTCAATTCCTCACCTAATAACATGGGGATGACACCCCCTACTTCACTGGGGTACAGCATGAATTAAATGAGATAGTGTAGGAAAAAACACCTGGTTTCTAGTAGATGCTTGATGATGCCTGCATCCCTAACACTGGCCTATAATTTATCCTGAAAACAGAGAAGCCATTCTTGGATAAACACAGTACCACATCACATTACTAGTGCTTCTGCTGCAAAGTGCAGGTGTGAGCTAAAATTTTACTGAACACATTCCTTTTTTTTCTTTTTTCTTTTTTTAGGATCTTGGCTACACACTAAATCATCTAGGGAGCTTTCAAAAGTATCAGTGCCTGAGTCTTACCCCAGAGGCTGGGATATCATTGGGATATTTAAGAGCTCCCTGGTGATCTTAACGTGTGGCCAGGATTGAGGCTACAGCCTCAGTTGCCAAGTATGTGAATTAGGCTTTTCATTAGTACCAAGATCCATCCAAACCAGTGGTCTCAACTCTGGCTGTAGGAATCACCTGGGAAGTTTTTTTAAAAAATGTTCATCCTGCCCTGCCAGCGTGGCTCAGCAGTTGAATACTGACCGATGATCCAGAAGATCTAGGTTCAATTCCCAGTCAGAGCACATGCCTAGGTTGTGGGCTTGATCCTCAGCAGTGGGCATGCTGAAGGCAGCCAATCAATGACTTTCTCATCATTGATATTCCTATCTCTCTCTCCCTCTCCCTTACTCTCTCTGAAATCAATAAAGACAAATTTCTTTTTCTAAAAACAGCTCATCCTACCCACCCCCCAAGATTATTTGTCTGGGGTGGGATATAGGCATGGGTAATTTTCAAAAGGTCCCCAAATGATTTATTTTGTGCAGCCAAGGTTGAGAGCCCACTGGTACAGATAGTCAATTAACTAAGCTCTTCAATTAATCCTCACAACAGCTCCCTGGGGCGGGTACTGTGTATACCAGGCACTTCCACGGATATAATATCTAATCAGTTCAGCAACTCTGAGAAGTAGGTGGGTTCAGCCCCATTTTACAGGTAAGGAAATGGAAGCTCCGAAAGGTCAGTAACATACTCAAAGTCCTACAGTTAGAAAGCAAAAGTGAGACTCAAACCTACTTCAGTCCAATGGGAGATTTCAGACTAAGCCAGCAATAAAACCTCAGAGATGAAGCTTACCAAAACCAAAGCAAAAAGACAATATGGAAACACAGCTAGGCCTTAAGAAAACTCAGCTGAGTCTCTGATATCATCAGAAAGGATTTTGGACCAAAATTAAATGTATTTATTTTTCCATTCCTTCCATCATTCCTGAATTCAGCCCACTCTAAGTAAGCAATTCCTGGGTACTAAGACTATAAGGATGGATTGAATGAGCTCCCTGTTCACAATCTGGTGGGGAAGATAGACGGACAGCAATAATAATTACAGCAAACATTTATTGGGCCCTTTTTGTGTATGGGCCAGTGCTAAGCTCCTTAATTAATCCTCACAACAGCTCTCTAGGGTCATTATCCCCTATCCTACAGATGAGGAAACTGGAGGCAGGTTGCGTAAGGAACCCACCAAGACTGCACAGCAACAAGCTGGAACCAGATTTCCAACCCAGGCAGACTACCTCTAGAATTTCACCTTTACACTGAGCCTCCCACCAGTAGTAATCGGCATCGAGCCTCTTCCCCAGCACACGGCAGGGTAGAGCACATCCTGCTTCTGCTCCATGATCTTGTGATATACTCAGTGGAGATGAGGCCAGCATTGACTTTCACAACCAATTAGCAGACAAGGTCAGCGAGGCTCGGAGAGTGTTAGTGACCCGTCCAGGATCACACATGCAGGAGAACCTAACCTTGAACCCGCTTGCTCTGTCCGCAGAGCACGTGCTTTTACCACCAGGCACTACTGCCTCCCAAATACAGCTCTAGTAATGCAAATACAGTAGGTAGATGGAAGATCAAATTGATATGACATGTGATTACCAGTGTACGACTTAAAAAAATAAAAAAAGAAGAACACAGCTATCTCTTGATTTGCAGAAGACAGAATGCTAAAAGAGCCACGCATGCCAAATTGGTGAGTCTAATCATATTTGAAATGCTAACGCGTAACGAGATCTGCTCTGTGCGCACACTGTTCAGTGCACTTTGCGTGTTCATCTCCTTTAATCTTCATAACCACCCATTACAGGCAAGCACTGTCATTATTCCTTGTTGTGCAGATGCTGAAACATCCACACAGAGACCTAAAACCATCGCCCAGGGTGACGCAGTGGCCTGGGGAGGTGGGATCCAGCCCAGGCACTCGGGCTTGGAGGCAGACTCAGCCATCACTCTCTCCAGATCCAAGACACTAACTTATGATAAGAGCGAGCATCCCTTTTAGGAGCCAGCTGTGGGCCAGTGCCTTCTGTGTAGTGGCTCATTTACCTTCACAAAAGTCTAAAAAGTGGGTGTTATTATCCCGGCTTTACAAATAATTTGTGTTTTAAACTCAGGCATGTCTGATTCTAACAGCCCATGTCCTTAATCCCTACTCAACTCTTTTTTAAAAGTGAGATATTGAAAAAAAATGTGAAAAGAGTAGAAATATGCTCCTTTCCCCTTTCACACAGGGCTCACAGAAGGGAGTGAACTTAGTTAGGGCACTCTGGAGGACCCCACAACACCTGCTTTCTTTCTAGCACTTGGCACATAGTAGGCCCTCAGCAAATATTTGTGGAATGCACTACCTAAAATGGACAGAAACAGGATCAGACTTAATATCTGAGAGCCCCTGGGTGGCTTTGAGGGACCGTAGACCCCAAAGACACACCCTGAGCCCTATGTTTACAACACAGGCATCATCACAGCGAACTGCTCAGATCTCTGCCCCAGGAGGAAGCCCTGGACCAAGGCAGAGCTGTCTCCCCGGTACCTGCAGGTGGGTGCTGACCGTCTTGTCTGTGGGAGGGAGAACTGGTGAGAGTCACAGCCCTCTGGGCACAGATAAGCGTTTTGAGGCCTGCCTGGTTGGGGCCATACTTCCCAGGTTGAAAAGTCAAATTAATCGGTCTGCCACCACCCCTTGTACATCATGATGCTAATTTGGGTTTCTGCCCTAAAAGGGGCTTACCTACCCTTGTGACTTGTGCCTGTGACCCGGATTACCGTCAGGGCTACACAGGATAAATGGGTGAGAGATGCTGGGTTCCTTTAAAAGGCGTAGCCGTTTTTTGTTTTGTTTTGTTTTGTTTTGTTTTGTTTTGTTTTGTTTTGTTTTGTTTTGTTTTCAGGGTGGGGTTTTTTTTCTTTTTGAATACAAAATGTGCCATTATAACCCTTAAACTGAGAAACTAATACTTACAGCAGTGTCACTCAATGGTTTACTCAGGAGAGAAAACTGATTTTAAGGGAAATTAAAGTTTATTTGGGTTATCCTTTCAGTTTGTAACCCTGGGATTCTACCCTGTTGTCAACTCCTGGTGTGTGATGGAGCCTTGTCAGCTATGATTTCAAAGTACCTTCTTTCTCTAATGGCAGCTGTGGTACTGGGGGGTCAAATGCAGGGCCCCCTCTTGCAAATATACAGGAGCACCAGGTGATAGGAGGGTAGGATGTGACACAAGAGGGAATTAATTACTGGTCCCACTGGGCTGAAATTCCAGCAGCCCCATCTGTGGCTCTCCCAACTTTGGTTAGTAGGACACTATTTCCAGATCAGAAGGACTTGGGAATATCATGGTTAAACAGACCTAATATGCTTTCTTTACTGCAGGACTTTTCAGAACCTTGACTACGTCCATGTGCATTGTGACTCAACAGAGAAGGGAAATAGGAGCCATTATCATGTTTTAGTCACAGAACTCTTTAATACTCTGAGGCAGTAGCTCTCAGAACTGGTGCTCCCCAGAACACGGATTGGGAAACACTCTTCCAAACGGACTTGAAAATGTCACCAGGCCCTAAAGGTTTCATGGAGCAGTTCCCAAATTGCTGGTCAAAAGATCACTCACAGCAAAATCACCTGTGAGGCTTGTTAAAAATATTAATTCCCAGGCCACACCCCAGACCTTCTGAGTGGGAATGGCACCTGGGAATCTGGATGTTTCATAGGTGCTCTGGGGATGTGCTTTACAGCCAGTTTGGGAAACTGTGCACTCAAGTAGGAATCTAAAAAAGGAGTTATAGAGTCTCCTATATAATCTGCTTATACAATGTTTATTATATTCCTCTGGTCACTGCATGGGCTCCTCCCATTGCCCCCCAGACATGAGCACAGTACGGTGTTAATTCTGAGCCTTCGGCCTTCTTTCTGAATCATCTATGGCTCAGCAGTCACTCCTAATAGGGTTCTAGAGGTGCTCACTGAGCACCTCCCTGGATCAGGTCTGGGCTCAAGCTGAGAACAGAGACAGCCTGCCCCAGCCCGTCACCTGAGCTGGAGACAAGCTGTGAATGGTGGTGAGTCCAGACATGAATTAGGAAGGCTGCCTGGAGGAGGAGACGCCTGCACTGAGATTCATAGGATCAGTAGGTTATCTGGGGTTGGGGGCTGAAGGGCAGATGAGCGAGTCACAAAGGCAGGAAACAGCATAGGTGCTGGGCACTCCATGCCTCTAGGGAATGCTGGGGCCCCCAGTGAGAGGCAGGAAGCCCCCAGTGATGTGGAAGTCATGCCACACTGAGGCTCCCATCTTATCACACTTCACTGCTCTGCAGATGCTTCCAGAGTCCCTGTCTCGGCTCTTTACCTCGCCTGCCCCTCTTCCCCCTTCCTGTCTTGGCTCCTCTTTTGAAACCTGTCTTACCTGTGTCGCCCAGTTTGGAACCCACCTTCCCTGTGAATCCGGTCCCATTTGCTTTCATTGAGATGGACTCTCGCTCTCCCTCTGCCAAAGCTCACGGCACTCTCTTTTGGGGTTTATTTTTCTAGGGGCTACCAGCCTACTCTGCTTAGCCCTAGAATGTTGGGGGTTTGTCTCTTATCCCATTCTGTCTGTTCATACTCAAAATCCTACTCATCTTGTTCTCATCTAAAGTAACTGTTAAAGAAGGAAGTTTAGCTCTAGCTGGTTTGCTCAGTGGTTAGAGCACTGGCCTGCAGACTGGAGGGTCCTGGGTTTGACTCTGGCCAAGGGCATGTACCTCGGTTAAAGGCTCAGCCTGGCCCTGGTCTGGGCACATTCGGGAAGCAACTGATCGATGTGTCTCTCTCACATGGATGTTTCCCTCTCTCTCTCTCTCTCTCTCTCTCTTCCCCCCCTCTCTGAAAAGCAATGGGAAAAATATCCTCAGGTGCAGATTAAAAAAATTAAAAAGAAAAAAGTTTACATTAAATGAAAAGTGGGCTTTTTAGTTTATCAATATTTATCAGGGGCTTTAAACATGTCTGTGCCCCTTGCTTGATATAGTCTCCTCCTAGGAATCTGGCTGAGGAAATAATTAGAAATTAGGACAAAGATTTATGCAGAAAGATGTATATCACAGCAATTTTTATAATGGCAGAAAATAAAAGCAGCCTCAGTGTTTAAATATAAGTGAATATGTAAGTAAATTATACTGTATACACGGATAAAGAATCTACACAAAAGGTTTTCATGGTATGGAGAAATGCTTATGAGGTAAATAGGAGAAAACAGGACACAATTCTGTATATATAATCTCAAGTATATAAGAAAATGTAAATATTTTTAAAATACACCAAAATATTGAGTTTGTAGAAAGCAGAATTATTATTATTGTTGTTTTCTGCTTTTAACATACATTTTCTATACATTCCATAATTGACCAAATCTCATGTTCTTAATCAGAAAGGAAAAAAAAAAACCACTAAAGCAATTAAAAAAAGAAGGTGGAGTTTTTCTGTTTGGCTTTTGATGAGGTGGCTTGTATGTTACTAGTGACATATTTCTAAAGGAGCATTTTGTGCGCTGTGTATTTTATTGTGTGCTGCTCTACTCTGGGATTGCAAATTTCAGGCTGAGCTCAGCATTTTCTGGCTGCCAGAGCCCTGCTTTGCCCATCACTCCTGTGATTTGCAGTCCTCCTTGGCCTCACCAGAGTCATGTGGATTGCTTGCTGCATCTTGGGCTACCTGGTGTGACACTGGGATGGATGATGCCTGGGTCCTTTAACTGCCTTTTGTGAAGTTGGTCCCCACCCTCAGCTGATGGGACTGAGCAAAGCTCAGCAACCTTCAGAAGACTCCCTTTCCATACAACCCCAACAGGCGCTTCATCAGATTCCATTTCACACTGACTTGCCTGCTTAGGATGGGCCCTGCCCTGCAGATGCCAATACCTGGATCCATCATTGGTGTCCTCCTGTTTAGACCCAGAAGTCCCACACTCCTGCATGTGTACCTGGGGCCCGCGCGGCCGTGTGCATACCCTGCCCTAGGCAGGAAATTCACACAGCATTCGCTCCCTCGCTCAATTTCCATAACTTCCACAGACGGTTTTATCATCCCCATTTCACAGCTGAGGAAGCAGGCTTGTCTGCTACAGCTGTCCCAGAGTGCCAGCAGATCTGAAATTCGAACCCAGGGCTGACTGACCTCAGGGTTGGTGCTGTTCAGTGTCAAAGAGTTAGGGCAACTGGACACTGAAAGGAAAAGGGCCTGGTGGAAGCTTCCTCACATTTCATGTAAATCTCTGCTTTCCAAAGCCTGTGGCTATTTAGACAGAGCACACTGCCGGAAAATGCTAGTGCACCTATTTCTGTCACCGTGTCACTGTTCAGAAAAATCAAAGGGCAGCCTTTATTCAACACCTCAGACTATGTACTTTGGATTTGGACCATCAGGGCCACTAGATCTGAAGATTTTGGAGCAGTGATGTGAGTGGACTTGAAAGACATGCGAGCACTTCTGTAAGGCCTGATGACAGGACTGCCCAAAGTTGGGGTCTGAGGCCCCTGTTGCCCGAAGAAGACATGCATTTGACTTGAGGGCCAGGGGAGGGGTGAGTATTTGTTTCCTGTAGGTAAGGGCACAGAGTAAATCATGTTCCTTACCGTCATTGTTAATGAACCAAGCAGCATCTAATATTGAAGCTGATACATGGAAATCGTCCCACAAATATCTATTGGGAGAAGAGGGGGTATCTCCTCCGTTCTCTGACCTATGGGAAGGGGGTGCCCCGGGCCTCTGGAGACCCTGGAATTAAATGTACATCATTTAACCTCCCCCATAGGAAGACCATCTAAAAACCAATTGTTTGAAAGGACGGACTCTCCGGTCTTACGCTGTATTACAATGGTTGAATAAATAAGAATAAAACCCCACAGGCGCAGAGTAGTTCAGATCCACATGTACATTGGAGCAGTGGCACCAGCGCAAATTAGTGAAAAGAGTGAGTTACTGAATAATTTTAAAATGCAGTTTTATTGATTATCAAAGGCCAGGAGATACCCTATAAGTGTTCAATGGATGTGTCGATGAATGAATTGGTGGATAAGTGGGTGGTTGGATGGATGGATGGATGGATGGATGGATGGATGGATGGATGGATGGATGAGCAGACGGATGGATGCAGCTAACACATACGTACCACACTTGCTCCTTCCAATTACTGTTCTAAGTACTTTACATTTATAAGCTCAATTTTTTTCTAAAATAATCTTGTTTAATAAGTATTGTTAATATCCTCGTTTTAAAGTTGAGATCACACAGCTATTGAATGACAGAGGCAGAATTTGAATCTAAGGTGTCTGGCTCTAGAGCCCTAGTTCTTAACCATGGAGAACTCGTGATGCATGCATTAATAAATGTTTGAATATCATTTCTTTATACTAACATTATGCTGCTGGAGTATTTGAAAAGTATGTTTCTGTACTTACATCTGAGTAAACAAGTCCAGTGCCCACCATTTCATAGATGGGAACCTGAGGCCCAGAGAAGGAACAATTTTGGCTCTAGCTCCACAGCAGTCTGTGCCCAACTGAGGCTGGAACTCAGACCTCCCCATGACACTGAATTTCTCACTTTCCATTCCACAGCTGGTCTAGTGCTTCTCTTTATTTTAACTCCAAAGGTTTTATTTTTTATTTTTTTTATTTATCTTTATTTCTGAAAGTGTTACAAATGCCCCCTTTTTTCCCCCATTGATCCCCTCCACCCACATCCACCACCACCCCCTACCCCACCCCCCAGGCCTTCCCCTAGTGCTTCTCTTTAAATTCATCTCTCCAGTCCATGCCCAGATTCCTTCAAAGGTTCCACAGTAGAGGAGCCCAAACTGAACATTTAAGTCAGGGTTTTTCCCAGCAGGTGGTATCCCTGAAGCCCCTCCCCACTGAGGTTCCAGGGTGACTGAGAGAGGCCAGCGCTCTAGGAGCCCAGCCCTTGCTGGTTACCAAAGCTAGAATCCCCCTCCAGAAGGACCAGGACCCTGCTGGTTGCTGCTACCGTGGACTTGATTTTTCCTTTCCAGGTGAAGGAAGGGCTTCTCCTCGGCTCTGGTGCATGTGCAGTTCCTGCCAGCAGGCGGCAGCAGAGCCTACCAGTTACAAATGCCCCACCTAGAGGTTGTCTGTCAGGTTTGAACCCTGACTACTCTGCCTAGATGAGTGACCTCAAGCAAGTCACTTGCCTCTCTGTGCCTCCATTTCTCCCTCTGCAGAATTGGCACAACAATAATGCCTGCCTCATAAAGTTGTTCTGAGGCTCAAATGACATTATACACAGAAGGCACTTAGCGATCAATAGTGCTCATAGTAAGCATCCAATAAATGTTCCGTATTCTTTTATCAGCACAATCACCATTCTGTTAGAACAAATGTCAAAGGATTATCCACATTGATCAGTTGTTCTAGAGCTTTGTTTCATTGAAAACAGATGAAAAGGTCATCAGCTGGGGTCTTAGAGACCTTTTGGTTATATCCTTTATAATTAACCTTTATGATGAGGTCGTACTTATAACAGCACATGTGTTGGAGCTGAAATAGATTTTGAGAAGGGCAGTAACTTGCCTGAGGCCCACAGCTCGTTAGTCCTAGGGCTTTAAGAAGCATACCTCTTTCAGAAGATGGGGTCCTGGGTACAGCACATCCACCTAAAAATAAAAACACTAAAAATAAAAACTATTTTTGTGTTACTTGGCATTTTGCCAATATAAAACAAAAGCTTTATTGATTGAATTATTACTCATAACTGTGTGTCCCTGAAATGGCCTCAGATTCATGATTTTTCTGTTTAAGTCATGAACATGGAGACAGTAAGTTCCAAATACATTCCAAGAAAAGCATTTTATGAACATTTGAAATGGAACATGTTATCTTTACTGGCCTTGACCCTTCCGTAACTTTGCTGGGATCCACCCTTGTTTTTCCAGCTGTGCCTGAACTGAAGCTCCTCTGCGGGGCAGATGTCCTGAAGACCTTCCAGACCCCCAACCTCTGGAAAAACGAGCACATCCAGGAAATCGTGGAGAAGTTCGGCTTGGTGTGTGTGGGTCGGGCTGGTCACGACCCAAAGGGCTACATCTCGGGCTTGCCCATCCTGCAGAGGTACCGGCACAACATTCACCTGGTCAAGGAGCCAGTGAAGAACGAGATCAGCGCCACGTACATCAGGAGGGCCTTGGGCCAAGGGCAGAGCGTGAAGTACCTGCTCCCAGACGCCGTCCTCGCCTACATCAAGGACCACGACCTCTATTCCAGCGACAGTTCCTGGAAAGGCAGTGGCCCCCAGAACGATGAAGGAGCGGCCAGCTAGGGAGGGCCCTCCACTTCTCCACCAAGAAACCATTAAGGTCTCTGTTTTCCTTTTTTTTTTTTCCCATTTTTTATTTGTTTTAGTTCAACAATGATTTTACTTCTGAGGAGTCTTCTGTCCCAGGAAGAGATACCTTCTTCCAGGAGGAGCAAGTGTCTACATCACAAAGGTGGACATTTATCAAAGAAGTTAAAATGGTGTGGCAGGTCATTAGGAGCAGGCAGGAGCTCTCAGACCCTTTGGGTGGAGAGAGGCCTTCTCGTCTCGAAAATGGTGATGGTGACATGTGCTTCAAAGGCGGTTCTGCGCATGGCGGGATCCCCTATGGGTCACATCAGAATTGCCCACAATGCATTTTTTAACTAGGACCAGGTGCAGCGTGCTGGTGTTGATCGGAGAGATTTGACAGGATGCTAATTACCAAACTGGCTTTGTCAACACCAGTTTCAAACAAAATAATACTAACTGAGGACTTAAAAATTTGGAAGCAGCACTTTGCTGATTTATGTCAAATTTTTCATTAAGAACCGTGATCTGTATGCTTACTGGCCATTGATAAAATTTAAAGTAAAATCTTTCTAAGTCGTGATCCTCAAACAGTATTTTTGATACAACAGATATTTTTAACACAGCTATTCTAGAAATGCCCAGACTCTTGGTTTCCAGGACTCTAAAAAGAAACTGAGGTAAGACAGATGCCTCAGTGGTGTTAGAGGATCTTCCTGAATGCTTAATGATAGCTTGCCTGTTTGAGTATTGACAAAGGGATAAATAATAAATTGACATCAAAACGTACTAATGAAAAGTTTCTCTTTTTTTCTTCCTTTGTTGTATTATTAATGCCTGGTGTACCAGCTGTTGCTCTTCTTTTTAGCTACTCCATGAAATTTGCTACTATTCCAATCGAACCGGCATGAATTTAAAAGTTTATGTTCCCAAGTCCTAGCAGTGGAGGAGATTGCTTTTTAACACCATGCAAACAGTTCTCCGATCTGAAGCTCTGGGTAGGTGGCCCTGTTCAGGTGGGGCCTGAAAGAAGAGATCAGGAGCCTGACGTGGATTCAGGATTTGTCCCTCCATCCTGATTAAGAAGAAGTTTTGATTGGCCTAATTCTGTTTGAGTTTACTCTTTACACTTGCTGACTGAATGCCTAGATGCATTCACATTACTTCTCCATTCTTTTCCCCTGGCTCTTTCATCCTTGCTACAAATTTAGTCATGCAGAAAAACAAAGGGTGAGTCAGAAGGAACCTAATATCTCACCAAATATGTCTCGGTGTCTGCATGTGTGTCATAACAGCATGACTGAAATTGATTTCTTGGATCCAGAGCAGTGGGACCCTCCTATGGGGGTCCCCCAGACCTCTACTCCTGCAAGCTCTAAAGTTGCTGGCCATTCCCCTCACCCTTGCCTGACCTCTGCCCTCAAGAGGTCCCTAAGGACCCTGATAATGCACGGGAATAGGAATCCAAACGATGTGACTTGGACTAGCTCCCTCCCCACTGTGAGCCTCAGTTCCCCAGCCTCTAAAATGGGGAGGTTTGATCAGACATCCTCCAAGTTCTCTTCCAGCTCTGATTTTCTAGGTCTCTGAGTGCCTCTGACTTCAGCCTGTCTACCTTTCTTTGGGTCCAGTATATTTCTAGCCAGACTGGAAGCTCTCCAAGGCCAGGGAGTCTTTGTTTTGTTTGCTGATATATCCTAAGTGCCTAGAAATTTGCTACTCCACATGTGGTCCCAGGGCATAGTACTTACATCCCCTGAGAGCTGGTTAGCAATGCAGACTCTCAGGCTCCACCCCAGACCTACTGCCTCGGAATCTGCATTTTAATAAGATTCCCAGGCCATTCGATGCACTGGCCTAGATCAGTGCCTGTTACTGTAACCTTAGTTACTTTTAACAAGCTGAATGTATGCCTGAAATTACATCACCTTTACTCTGGAGGGTATCTTCCTCCTTGCTCTCTGAGCAGTGTTGCCGCACTGTTCTGTGTAGAGTACAGAAGGCAAAGGAGGAAAAAAACCTGCCAACAGCTGTAGTGCCCAGAAAAAGGGATAGAGAGGGAGGCTGTGGGTTTGAGGCAGGGTTTCTCGCCTCGGGCTATATTGACATTGGGCCGGATCATTCTTTGCTGTGAGGGACTGCCCTGTGCACTGTAGGATGCTTAGCAGCATCCCTGGCCTCTGTCAGTTAGATGCTGGTAGTAACATCCCCCCACTTCCTTCTGTAACAACAAAAATGCCCCCAGACATTGCTGCATGTCCCCTGGGGCACAAAATAATCATCCTAGCTGAGACCCACTGGCTTAAGGACATGGCTGAGGGGATATGTATATGAGGAGGGAGGGGGGAGGGGAGGGGGAGGTATATAAAAAGGGAAGATCAGGAAGGAGCAGCTTGAGAATAGTCTCCTCTTACAAAAAACTAGTTTGGGAGGAGTCCCTACCACTCATGAAGTCATGTTTATTGGGGCACGGTACTCTCGACAGTGGGAATTAGAAGTCACATCCTTGAATCAGAGGCACACCCGGCTTCAGTCTCCCCTTACTTCCCAGCGCATCATGGCTTTCTCTCCCGTTTTTACAGGCTGAGGCTTCCAACATACCTGTACCCTCAGAACTGTCATCTAGGGCCTGGCAAGTGGCAAATGTCAATGAGTGGAAGCTAGTAGTTTTATGATTTTGATTATTATAATTCAAAATTCAGTGCCTTAGCTGGTTTGGCTCAGTGGTTAGAGCATCGGCCTGTGGACTGAAGGGTCCCGGGTTCGATTCTGGCCAAGGGCACATACCTCGGTTGCGGGTTCAATCCCCGGCCTTCAGGACTCATGCAGGAAACAACCAATCAATGTGTCTCTCTCACATCTGTTTCTCTCTCCCCCCTCTTCCACTCTCTTTAAAAAGCAATGGAAAAAAATATCCTCAGGTGAGAATTTTAAAAAAGAAAATAAGGATTCATTTATTTAGACCCTATTTATTGAGAACCTCTCAGGTGCCAGGCACTAGGCTAAACCCGAAGGGTGTAATAATGCGCAAAACAGCCTCTCCCCTCCGAAAGCTCACAGTCCACTGGGAAGGTGGACAGGAGTCCGGTATTCACAGGACTAAACATATGATTGCAAACGGTGATGAGGGCTCTGATGGCAGATACACCATGTGCTTCGACAGCGAGAGGCAGCAGGTTCACCGAGAAGCGTAAGCTCTCGCCTTTCACTTGCCCAGGCCCTTCCCAACACCCTTGGAGGGGCCTGACTTTCACATTCATAATTGCTATTCTTATTCTGAAAAGGGCCTTCAAAACAGTACAAAGCTTAGACCCCATAAAACGTGAGGGATTCACCCTGATGGCAGGGAAGAGAAGATGCGTTTCACCTGAAAGATGAATTCACAAGACTTGGGGATGGGTTGAGGCCTCTGGCTTTCAGAATGAACAGCATGTACTAACACCCTGAGGCAGGAAAGCGCAAAATAAGCTAGATTCATTATCACCTCCATGAGAAGGGGTTTATTGCCCAGCCTGGGTGGCTCAGTGGTTGAGCATCAACCCATGAACCAGGAGGTCACTGGTTCGATTCCTGGTCAGGGCACATGCCCAGGTTACGGGCTCCATCCCCAGTAGGGGGAGTGTAGGAGGCAACCAGTTGATATTTCTCTCTCATCGATGTTTCTCTCTCTATCCCTCTCCTTTTCCCTCTCTCTAAAAGTCAATAAAAATCTTTTATTTTTAAAAAAAGAAAGGGTTTATTATTATGGCATGCACCTGATAGCTAGTGTCCTTGCATGTCAACATCTCCCTGTCCAGACTTTCTATAGGCTCAGGGCACCAGGCCTGGAGGAGAAAGCATCTGCCTGATTTATGACTGTATCATGGGGCTCCCACCACGCAAAACATTCATTTCTGAGCCTTTACATTGTCCACTTCTAAAATAAAACAACGCATACGCATACAAACACACACTCACATATGTATTTCTCTCACTTTGCTCCATTGGTTCACATAGCCTCCCTCTGTTAGTATCAGAGGAGTCAAAATATGTATCACTGCTGTGCTCCTGATTTACTGTGTTGACTCTGACCTGCATACCTGATTTCACATTCCTTTCCATTCCCTCGGGCCTTCTTTGCATCTGGTTTGCCTGGGTATTTTGTTTTATTTTGCAAGAAGAGAAAAACAGTGGTTTGAGCTTCTGGGTAAATAGAATTTCCAGCCTTAAATAAAGGTTCTCCTGTGATAGCATGCGCTACCGAATGAGAGGAGCTCCGTATCCCAGGCTGAGGAAAGAAATTTTCATTTATAATACTGTCTGTGTCATTTGGGACAGAACGATGTGAAATTCCATTCGAAACCGACAGCGCTCCAGATTTGCAGGGTGCGTCTGGTAATTGGGTTAACACCTGAACATGACTCTCCTTGTCTTCGACCTCGCACTCCCCGTGCCAAGTGTTCCTGCCCCCACTTTTTGCAAAGGCCTCCATGCACAGACTGCGTTCAGTTTCAGGCATGAAGTCATTTTCTTGGGCCAGAACTCAGCATTATAGATATATGTGTGTGACTAATAAACAATCCGTAATAATGCACCTAGGCACGTAGTGCAGAATAGTTTAGAATTGTTCAAATAACCCCAAAGGGACGTGTTCGTGGCACCGTAGACTGAAAACTAGAAGGGATCCTAAAATTCATCTGGTCCCACCTTTTCCAAATGATCAAAACTCTAAAATCCACAGATTCATGGTAGTTTCGCTATGAAAAACAGTAATAATATTGTGTCCTGTGGACAAGTTTGGGGAGCCACACCTTCCTCCTGCTGGAGACCCACGAGTGTTGGCATGCCTGCCAGTCTTATACACATCCTCACGCGCAGCCCGATTCCCCCATCCTGTCACCTCCCAATCCAGACCACCATCACCTCCTACCTGGGCCCCTGCAGTGGCCTCCCCAGCCACTCCTGGCCCCTGCAGTTCATTCTCCACAAAGCAGTTCTGTGTGTGTGCAAATCTGGTCATATTACTCCCCTGTCTAAATGCCTTCCTAGGGGCACCCCTAAGAAAGTGGAAGACAAGTTGGAGAATACATTTGCAAAATGTATGCCTGATAAGTGGCTGGTGTCCAGAATACATAAAGAACTCTTGCCCTGGCTGGTGTCACCCAGGTGTTAGAGCGTAGGCCTGCGCACCACAGGGCCATGGGTTTGCTTCCTGGTCAAGGGCACATACCTAGGTTGCAGGTTTGCCCCCGACCCTGGTCAGGGCTCGTGGGGGAGGCAGCCAATCAATGAGCGTCTCTCATGTGTCTCTCTCTCTCTCTCCCTCTCTTTCTCTCCCTCCCTCCCTCCCCACCCCCTTCCACTCTCCATAAAAATCAGTGGAAAAAACATCCTCAGGTGAGAATTAACAAAACAAAGCAAAACAAAAAAAGAACCAACAATTAAAAAAAAAAAAAAAAAAAGACTAAAACCCAATTTTAAAATGGTCCAAAGACTTGACTGTACATGTGCAGCAGGCCCGATGTTGCTCTTTGGAAGGACCTGCTTGTGGGGGTGACCCTTGGCTGACATCTGAGAAACTGGCTTTTAGAGTGCTGCCTACATGTCTAAGTGATAAGAAACCTGCCTGGGGCACTGAGTCCGGCTATACCAGCTTGCCTAGACCGAGCAAACAGTGTGATTTATAACGAACACCTGCTTTCCTTCTAGGAGCTTGGAGTTTCGGTAATCATGGCTAGTTGTACAGGCAGAGTGCCTACATCACCAGCCCATGATAAAAACCCTGGATCTGGAGTCTCAAGCAGGCTTCCGTGGGAAGAAACAATGCACCTCGTTGCTGCATTTCACTACTGGAGGAAAAACATGTTCTGTGCAGGCCCCCAGGAGAGAGAACTTGGGAAGCCTGCACCTGGGCTCCTCCAGACTCCACCTGACACATCTTCTCCCCCCACTAGCCCTACTGTGTGTCCTTTTGCTGTAATAACCCATTGCCATAAGTATAAATAATTGCCTCTGAGCCCTTAAAGTGAGTCATCAACTGTGGAATCCCAGATACCAGACACATCACCAAAGATACTTGAAGGACAAAGAAGCACATGAAGCGACTCTCAACACCCTTCATCTGGAGAGAACCACAGTGAGATACCACTTCGTACCCACTGGAACGGTTAAGAGCAGTCCAGCGATGCCACTTCTAGGTATCCACCCAAAAGAGACGCAGACATGTCCACTCAGACTTGTGTGTGAATGTTTACAGAATTATTATTCGCTAGAGCCAAAACCTGGGACAATTCAGATGCCCCTCAGCTGGGAAATGGATAAACAGATATAGCCGCACAGTGGAATAATATTCAGCAATTAAAAGAAAGAACTAGTGACAGGCACCTGCCCCAACATGGGTGAATCTCAAAAATATGCTAAGTGAAAGAAGCCAGACATATAGGACGGCATAGTGCGTGATTCCATTTATATGAAATTTCTAGAAAAGGCAAAACTATAGAGGCAGAAAGCTGGCCAGTGGTGCCTGGGGTAGGAGTGGAGATTGAGTGCAGGTGGGCACAGGGAACTATTGAGGGTGATAGGAATGTTCCAGCTAGATTGCTGGTGGTTGCACAGCTGTGTAAATTTACTAGAGCTCATCAAACTATGAACAAAAGTAGGTAAATTTTGCGGTATTTAAATTATACCTCAACAAAGGTGTTTTTTCAAAAAATCCTCCAGAGCTTCCTTTGCTTGCCCTTGGAGTGAAGACGTGACTCCTCCTGGGGTGGCCTGCTCCACCTCCCCTCCCTCCAACCCCCACCCCCACAGGTCTTTCTCCGATGCAGCTGCACCTTTGCGAGTGGTTCCCTCCACCTGGTGTGCGGCTCCCTTCTCCCCTTCTTTGGGCTGATTTCCATGTCTCCAGGTTCCCACCTCAAGTCACTTTTCCCAGGAAGCCCTGTCTGAGTCCTGATTAAGCTAGACTTGCCCACCACACTCCTAGCTCCCTGCCCTTCCTCTTAGGAAAGACTTTCGTCCCTCTTGAAATTAGCGACTTGGTGGCAACTCAAAGGTCCCTGAAAGCAAGAATTCGCCTTGACGGTTGCTCTTGTTCCCCAGGACAACTCCTAGCTCAGTAAGTACTTCGCGAAATGATATCTGAATAAGCATCTTAGTAGTGCTGAGAAGCCCATGGTAGGGCACCTGCTTCCCTTTGAGTAAAGCGGTGTTTCTGGAGCAGGGGTGTGCACAGAGTCCTTTGCACACGCATCGCTTAAGGCGGAACACAGTGCTCACAGGAGAGGTTTAGGAAGCTCTCATCTAAAGATCCCCCCCCGCCCCCCGTTTTGTGCTGCTACAGACAATGCTGCAATAAACACCCTTGTACGTCAGCCCTTACAAACCAGTGTTTTGTGGGGTACGCTCCCAGGAGTACTGCTGGGTAAATGGTGTGTGTACTTTGTATTCTGACCAATGTTACCAGATTCTGGGCTCTAGACTTTTTTTTTAAGTTAATTGATTTTTTGAGGGGGGTAAAAAAAGGGGGGGGTTCACATAGAGCTGCTGAAATTCGCATTTCCTATTGTTTTTCAGAAAGTCATCTTCGTTATCTTTTATACAAGCCAAAGCAATATCTCTTTGTTTTAAAAGACAGTTTGTGATGAATTTCACTCGCCAAAGAGGGACATAGCAATTTGTAGGCAAACGTTGTTCCTGGTGTTTGCTGGGCACTGTAAAGGCTTCTTTTTTCATGTTGGTAAACAGGGGCTCCTCAAACTAGCCAAAATAAGAGAGATGGGGTGCCAGGTGCCATAGGATGTCAGCAATGGGAAGGACCCAAGGGCAGGCCACACACAGGGTTCACAAGAGCCTGGAAAGAAAGAAATTGAAGTTCCCTCCTCCTTCCCTTCTCCCTTCTCTCTCCCCCTCCTTGTCTTTTCCTCTCTTCTTCCTCTTCCTCCCTCCCTGCCCCCACCCCCAGATTGGCTTCTGTGCTTCTCAGCCGCTGCTCATCACCTAGTACCCGCCTGTGTGACCTCCCATCGTAACCCATCTCAGTGTCACAATTCCAGATTCCCAGAGAGAGACTCACTGGCCCTGGGCGGGCTTGTCCACCTGGTCCATGTGGCAGCGTCGTATCTGCAAGGGCACTCAGAGTGTTGGAAGTGCCCACAAGGTCACAAGGGAGCCCCTCAGTGTGTGCGTACCCCGCTTGCTCTGTCCCGTGCAGGAGGTGGCACAGGGATGGAAGCAGCACGCCCCTGGAGGGAGGACGGGATGGGTGGGTGGGATGGCACCCGGGTGTTGGCCACTCCTTCTCCGTTCCTCCCTCCACTGTGGGCAGACAGACCCGGGCCTAGGGCAGGTGGGGCAGAAGCTAGAAGGAGCTCCCGGGCCCACAGGCACTGCCGTAGCATGTGCTTGAGTGAGCACAGGTCTGGGGGAGCCTGACTCCACAGAGGAGGGCAGAGTAAATGGGCTGCAACTGGCCTGGTGGCTGGTCACCTTCAGCCTGATCCTGCAGAGGGGCCCGGGGCTTCCTTCCTGAGAAGCTGTGTCAAGCACGGCGCAGGGCGTGGCGCCAGGCGTGGGGTCCCAATCCTCCACAGCTTTGTCTCGGCTCACCACCTCCCTGGGAGCCCTAACTTGGCCAAAACTCAACTAGTTTCTCAGCAGAAGGACACAAGTTTGTACAAATGCATGTCTGTGAGGCGTGGATTTCCCTCTCGTGTCAAGACGCCTGTCTCCTAACCTCCCTCCAGTCAGAGCTGCGGACAGCCTCTCCTCTGTGCTCCTACAGGCCAGCGTGTCCCTGCCACAGGCCCAGTCCCCCTGGTTGCCCATGTTTCCAGGGCTGTCTCCCTGAATGGGGTTAGAATCATGGTTTTTTTACTTCAAGCTATGGGAGCTTGAGCCAGTTACTTAATCTCTCCAAACCTCATTGTTTCTGTCCATAAAAGAGTGATAAGAATACCTACCCCACAATGTGGTCTAAGGATTAAACGAGATAACGTATTCAACGTGCTTGTCACACGAGCACTCAAAAACAGTGGCTGGGATCGTCATCATCATCATGAGGCTGGGGGAGCGTTTGTTTTCTACCTGCTCCTTGGTGCTTAGCACCACCTGTTCTAATGTTACCGCATCTTGTCTGAGGGCACTCCACTTACTGGTCTGCTAAGAAAAATAAAGGCAGGTTCCTTGTCGAGTGCCCTGGGAGCCTGCCTACCTGGAGATAGGCAGGACTTGGAATATGCTACTTCCTTGAGTACATGAGTCAGTTAACTTTTGCTGTGAAACAAATCACTCCAAAGCTTAGTGGCTTAAAACAGGAACCACTTATGCTTCCTCATGAGCCTCGCAGTTAGCTGGGAGCTTCTGAGCCCGTATCAGCT
The DNA here is from genome assembly GCF_054644295.1 of Miniopterus natalensis. Classification (NCBI taxonomy): domain Eukaryota; kingdom Metazoa; phylum Chordata; class Mammalia; order Chiroptera; family Miniopteridae; genus Miniopterus; species Miniopterus natalensis. The sequence continues at coordinate 27,424,223 of NC_142095.1, read as the reverse complement.
GACCTGGGCTGGGCTCACTTTCATGTCTGGTGGCTGACTGGTTGTTGGCTGGGGCAACAGGAGCTACTGGACCACGTTTCTCTGACTCATCAGACCAGCCCACGCTAGTTCCCTTGGAGTAGGCGGCAGGGTCCCAAGAGCATGAGAACAAAAGCTGCAAGGCTTCTAGAGGCCTCAATCAGAACGGGTACACTACTTCCACCACAAATTTTACTTGTCGGAGCAAGTCATGAGGTCAGCCCACAGTCGATTAGTAGAAAATATCCCCCATCTCTTGATGAGCGAGCCACTCTGGCAGTCTGCCACAGGCCTCAAGAATTTCTCTGCATCCCTATGTTCCTAGTTATGCCTTGAAGTGAAAACTCTTTTTTAAAATAAAGGTGGCGGGAGGGTTGGAAGGATGGTCAGAAGGATGGCAGGCTGGTGGGCAGGGCGTGTGTGAACGAGCGAGTGCGTAGACGGGTGGTGGGTAGGTGGCTGGGTGCATTCTGTGGCGGGGTGTTAGATGGTTGGATAAAAGGAGGTTGTTTAGATGGATGGTGGATTTGCGAATGGGGCAGGCAGATAACTTTCACATCCTACTCTCATCCCTAGAACCCAGGGACATGGTGGCACAAGGACAAGACAGCTGCGCTTGCCAGGGTACAGTCCTTGCAATCTCCTGGCACCAGAAGGGGCCACCTTCCTGTCCACTGCACCCCCACCCTACGCTCTGTTCCTCTGGGCTGGCTGACCTGCTCATCCCCAGGGCCTGTTACCATGGCTGGATGCCTCTCCTTCCCTCCTTTCCCTCATGGTAACACTGCTGTACTTCACCTTTCAGTAGTTCCTCGTTTCCTACAGAGAGTCCAGGTAGCTTGTTATAGCTTATAAGGTTGCCCACGGCCTGGCCACATTGCTCTCCAACATTTTCCTCCACTGCGTCAGAACATGCCTTCCCTCCTGTCCCCGCTGCTCCCCTAGCCGCACAGGAGCCACATTTGATTATCCCACTGTCCCTGATCACCCCCCAGCCTTTTTCCTGCACCTCCCTGCTCTTGCATGTGCCCTTCCCTCTTGGGAGCACCCTCTCCACCCTCAGTCAGGCAACTACTCATCCTTCTAAACTTTGTCCCTATGCTCAGCCATCCCCTTGTCCTTAAGCGCTTTGAAGAAACCTCTGCTTGCTACACTGTCTCCCACTAGACTTAACTTCTTTAGGGCTGTGTCTCGCTCATGGCAGTATCCTCAGCATTAAGCCCAGATCCAGTGACTTACCTACAAGGTGCTTAGTGTTTGCTGAAAGGAACCGTAAACTCGCAGCTTTGACACTTCCCCGGGATCCCTTGGTGAGTGTCCATGGAGCTCTTGTTACTGTGCGTCCAGCTCCTGACCCGGTGCTGTGAGGAACATGGAAGGAATCTAAAGCACAGTCACTGGCCACAGAGCACCGACAGTCTCGCTGAGGGAGCGAAGCAGGCGTGCACAACCGCACACAGAAAGAGCTCTGTCCACCTCGGGCCACGCAGGGAAGACAGCACATGATTTGGGAGCTCATGGCTCTCGGGATTCAGGGCAGAGAAACTGGTGAAATTGCAGTGAGGTTGTGATGGGTGAGAGGAGAAGTGGGAGCGTATTTGGGCCTGGGGTCTACAGGAGTAAGGCTTGGCTATGAGGGTGTAGAAGACCAAGCCACCAGCGTGAGAGGGTAACTGAAAGGGAAAGGAGCAGAGGGCTGGGAAAAGATGTTGAGGTCAGATGGTCAAGGGCTTCAAATGACAAGGAAGAGAAAGAAATTAGAATTTATTGATGACTGTGCTAGGCCCCTTGAAAAACCACCTTACGAGGTGATGGCTCAGAGACATTAAGTAACTTGCCCAAATCACACAGCTAGGAAATGGTAGGTCTGAGATTCAAAAGCAGTCTGACTCTATAACGCAGCTCTGTTTAATTCACTGGGCTCTACCAATCCAGAGGGTAGGGGGGAACAGGAAGGAAGGTCACAGGTGAGAAGGGTCTTTACAAAGATTATTATACTGTTATTTGAAATGTATTCTCTCTCTGTCCCTGAATCAATGTGCTCCTGGACTATTTCCTCCTTTTTTGGAAGCACAAACCCTCCACGCGCTGCCTAAAAAACGCATTCACCCTTCACTGCTTCTGAGGAGGCAGGAGATGGACTGAGGCCTTGAGGCCAGCCCTGAACTGCACAGGGGATCTTGGCCCACCCTACCCTTGCAGTCCTCCTCTCTGAGGCCACTGCCCCCTCCTCCCGGGACAGCAGGAGCCCTGCTCTGTATTCACTCTCAGGTCTCCAGGAAGTCCTCAGAGGGCTGGGCCACATGCTTCCTGGAAATCAATGTGTTTGACCAGCTGCTTCCCTTTCATCTCTTCATTGTATAGTTCTGCCCCAAGAATGCCAAAACATTGCTCTGGCAAGATTTGTTCTTTTTAAAGCTGGCCGGAGCCTCACGCAGGTACATTAATCTTTAACTATTTATAGATTTTTCTGCTTAGAATATATGCCCTGTGCTTTCTTTTCACCTGAGGATTCGAGTTCTGCTTCCATATTGATGATGACTTAGGAGACTTATTTCCTTCCGTGAGCTTATTTATCAGATCCAACATGCCAAGATCCCCATACACCTTCGCCTCATTCAGGAGACAACTGGTGGTTAAGACCTTGGACTTTGGGGTCAGAAAGAGCCAGACACAAATTCAGCCCCCAGCCCTGCCTCTCCATCCATGTGATCTCTTTAAACTGAATTCTCTTCTGAAAATGAAGACCCGATGGAGTCATATCTTACCCAGGGTTCTGTAATCAGCACAAAGCCCATATGTGGTCTAACACCTACTTTTGAAAAGTTCTTAACTCTATGCTAGGACTCCTATCTCCTCACTGCACAAACCCTCCATTAGCTGCCTTTTTAGTGCGTTCACCGGTGACTGCTTCTAAGGAGACAGGACACGGACTGTCTCTTCCAATCTCCCTCCTCTCCCGAAGGCAGCTGCCTGCTCTTTCACTGTCCACTAAGTCAGCCTTTCAGAGCTACCTCCAATCCTCCCCTCCACCCAGCGCCCCCGATTAGCTCTCTTAGTCGGCCCGGGGTAAAGTACACAAAACCACAATCTTCCTTAAAATGTGGGAAAGTGGGGACAGTTGTGAATATATATAATTCATACTTTTTCAAATTCATTATGACTGGCCAAAAATATATTTTAAGTCTCATCAATTTTGTGAAAACACAAAACTGGTAATTCTTCTGTTAATTCTCAAGCCTTCAAGGCCTAAGTACTGCTCAAGAGAAGTGATTAAAAAGAAAATCATTGGCCACTTCTACCCACCACTGGCCCAGTGGGCCTACTGAAAACAGCAAACAGCATGCGGGTCAAGAATCTGCCTGTTCCTGGCTTCTATCTAAAACTTGGCAATGGCCAGTCTAGTTGCCCAGCTTCTCAGATAACTTGCCCCTACTTCCCACTTTAGCCTTTGTATGAGCATATCCTAGGGGAGGTATGCTGACTGGCCACCAGTAGGCAGATAAATGATATTGACTCTTTTCCCACCTTTTAGTGACTGTGGTATAAATTAATTGCTAAAGGCATCTCACTTAAAAACTCCTTTAGTAATTGCCTCTGACCAAAAATCATTCCTGCATCACTGTCATGACATGACATGGCATGGAATGATGACATCCCCAGTCTTTCCATCTACTGTATCTCCCATTGTTAGAAATGGCCGGTTAAAGACTGAAATCAGACTGACACTCGAAGACTGACTTCTGGTTTCCTGCCACCTGTGCTAGTACACAAGATGCTATCTCTCAGCTAAACCAGTGCCCAGGGGAACCATCCTGTTAGGAAGGATGTGAGGCTGGGGAGGTGGGCTGGGGGAGATAAAGTAGATGAGGTTCTGTTCTTCATAAAATTGCCACGACTAACAACATATCCTCACTGAGAGTCCTACTGGCCCACATCCTCACTGGGCAAGATCCTTGCCAGTCCTCACCTTCTGTGCCACCCTTTCCAAGGTGCTCTAGCCATCTGGCAGCAAGCCAGGGGGAGCCACCACACCACCCTGTGGCTGGAATAGCAGGAAGGCATTGGAAAATAACCCCTTTCCTAAAACGGGGCCCTGGCAGGACTCAGTGAGAAGCCTCCCGAGATAGTAGACAGGTAGAGCTGCCCATGGGACCCCTCCCATCTTCCCAGACCCTGCTCTTCTTAAAGCCCTGAGCCTGGTGTGCCATTTCTGATAGTATGTGACATTCAACAGTCATTCACATGAGGCAACATGTGGATTAAGCACTGTAGACGGATTTTATAAACACAATTTAATAAAACTAACCCTGAAGTCATAGGTGCTCAGCAATTCCACTTCATTCTGATGGTCATTCACATAACACATACAGAGGAGATCGACTGCAGTTTTTATAGTCCTGGATAAATAAGAAAATGATGACCGCTCACTTCTTGGTATACCAAAATCCTCCCCAATGCAAATGCAAACTACCCTCAGATACCCCTTTTCACCTAGGTAAAATCGAAGTTTGACAACATAATCTGTGAGGAAAAAGACACTATCAGGCATTGCTGCTGGGAAGGTGAAATGGTACCACCCTAAGGAGGGAAATTGGGCAGTATCTAGCAAAAGGACATTAAGTATTTGCCCTTTGACACAGCAATCCCACCTCCAGAAATCTATCCCTAAAATATACTCAAAAATATAAAAAGTCATAACCTGCTCACTGCAGCACTATTTGTTACAGCAATAGACTGGAAACAACCCATGGGTCCATCGGGAGGGGACTGGTTCAGTCAACTGTGGCACATCACACAATGGAGACTGTGCCCCCGTAAAGGGGAGGAGGGAGCTCTCCCTGCATGGCTGTGGGTGATCTCTAGCATGTCTTATTAGGGTTTTTTAAGGATATAGAGTGTTACCATTTATCCAAGAAAGGAAAAGTGTGACTATATATTTATATTTTTAGTGAAAGGATAAAAGAGATATCAACCAGTGGCAACGTATGCAACTTGTTTGGATCCTGATTCAAACAAACATCCTGAAGAAAAAAATGAAAGGGTCAAGATGAAAAAGAAAAAAAAAATTGTAAGTGGGCACTTCCTAGATATTTGATGATATTAAGGAATTAATATTATTGTTTTTAGTTGTGATAATGGTGGTGGTGGTGTGTAATTTTTAAAATGAAACTTTATCTTTTAGAGATACTTTTTGAAATGTTTCCAGATAAAATGATACAATGTCTAGTATTTGCCTCAAAATAATTTTGGAAATGGGAGTAGGTGGGAATATAGATGAAACAGGATTGGCCATGGATTAGTAATTGTTGAAGCTGGTGATGAATCCATGGGACTTCGATGTACAGTTCTATGTTTATATAGATTTAAATTTTTCCATAATAAAATAGTTAAGGAAGCAAAAAAGAGCGAGAGAGCTCCTGGCTCAGTTGGTTGGGTGTCATCCCAGGCATCAAAAGTTTGCTGGCTTGATTCCCTGTCTGGGCACGTGCTGGGGGGGGGGGGGGACCGGGGGCTCTCAATCCCCTGTAGGGGGCATGCAGGAGGAAGCCTACAATTGATGTCTCTCTCACATCAATATTTTGCTGGCTCTCTCCCTCTCCTTTCTTCTCTCTAAAAATCTTTTAAATAAAGAGTGGGAAAAGAAAGGACAAGAGGGAGGGAGGGAAGAAAAAGAAACCCTTCCCATGCAGGGTGTCGCAGTCTGTAGAAACAATAGCCATGTATCGATGGCAGGTAGCTGACCCACATTTTCTAGACAGAAATAAATCCCAGGCCACTCACCCACACACCCTTCAAAGTGGATTTAAGATTCTAGGGCTTGTGGCCTGGCCGGGCGTGGCTCAGCGGTTGAGCATCGACCTAGGATCCAGGCGATCAGGGTTCGATTCCCAGTCAGGGCACATGCCTGGGTTGCGGGCTAGGCAGCCGATCAATGACTCTCTCATCGTTGATGTTTCTATCTCTTTCTCTCCCTCTCCTTTCTCTCTCTGAAATCAATAAAGACATATTAAAAAAAAAAAATTGAATTAAAAAAAAAAAATTCTAGGGCTTGTGAACATAACGTGTCATTTGCACATTTACACCATCAAAGAAGAGTGTCCTCAGTAGACCTTGGTGCCCCTCAGCTCCTGTGGCCTCTTGACAAGCCCTCTCCCTCCCTAACATGGTGGACACAGTAAGGAAGCTTTGTTGGGCCACTCTTGTCCTTTCAGACATTAACCTCACAGATGGCGCAGTGACAACTCAGGGAGGGGCAGGCCTCTGCCTAGAGCAGGAAGGGACCACTCTGGGCAGGGCAGAGGGCTGGAACTGATGGGGCCCGGCTGTGTGCCAGGCACCATGCTAGACATTCAACATAAACCATCTCAGGAGACTCAGCACAAAGGGAGAAGTTTGGGGAGGGTAAGGAATCAGTTGGCTGAGCTGGATGGTGCAGGGGAGCAGGGAAAGGAGTTTAGACAAGTTGGGGTGACTAAAGAATAAGCAGTTCGCTGTTTAACCCTTTGGCTGAACCTCCACCCCAGTGAGTCAAGCCAACAGGGAAGCCAGAGCCGTAGCCCTGATTAGATGCCTAGAGATCCCAGGCCAGGCTGGGACCCACCCAGACACCTGCCTGCATCCCAGGGGTTTCTCCTTGCACCTTCAGTCTGGGCATGGCCAAGACGGGCTGTCCTATCACCTGGCTGTCCCACTGAGATGAGCCCTGGGCTGGCTAGGGAGGGAGACAAAGTGAGGTCCTGTGTGAACAACTGGTGGCCTGAGCATCCCAGAGCCAGATGAGAAGAGATGGGGGTCAGGCCTGATGAGGGGTACAGCTGTCAGAGCAGTGGGTCTCAATCAGGGGTGATCCCCCCACCCTCCCCAGGGGCATTTCACAATGTCTGCAGGTGCCACTGGGATCTAGCTAGGGATGCTGCTAAACATCCTACAATACAACCCTCCCCCCAACCAAGAGTTCTATGCCAACTGTGCCAAGGCTGAGACACTCCGGTGTACAGTAAGGCGGGTAACGGGCTGAAATCCAAGCCACTCCCTAGGATGAAGCTGCCCCGCCCTCAGGAAGAGACATCCTTTCCTAACTCGGCCAGATGCAGCGAAGACTAAGTGATGTGGGGGTTGTTGGTAGGGAGCCACTGTAGTATATAAGGAAAAGAGAATGGATCTGCTGTCACCTAGGCTGTGATTTGTGCAAAAAGCAATTTCAAAGAGATATTTAGTCTTTAATAGAGGGTCAAAAAGTCAACCCACACGATGATGTCATCTCCTTGTTGGCAAAGACAGAGGGTTTTAAGCACCGGGACGTACACTCCAGGTGGGAAATGAGCTGTGATCAAAGATCTTCATCATGAAGGATCAGAAACACAGCTGTCCATGGATGGGGGGCAGGCTGGATAAACAATGGAATATCCTGTCTACGTACAGATAATGGAAATGTCTCCAGAACGGATTAAGTGAAAAAAGCAGGGTTCAGAACACTGCGCGCTGGGCTGCCGGCCTTTAGGTGGCGGGAGGGTTAAATCAGCGGCGTGTTAATTGCTTACATTTGCAAAAAGCAGCGGCTCTGAAGGACGCGCCTCGGGACCGCCCAGAGGGCTCCATGGCCGCACTTACTTAACACAGCAACAACCTTACTTTTCTTCGTGGGAGGGACGTGCAGAGCGCCTCGCTCGTCTCGCCCTTAGGTGAACTGCCCGGCTTTCCGCAGCCCGACTGGGCGTCCCGGGCCCGGCAGCCCGCGAGGGGCTTTAGACAAAGGCCTATCCAGTGGCTTCTTTCCTTAATCGCCCCAGCAACCCGGAGACACTGTTTCCCAGAACCTCCAGTGGCCGCTGAATGCGAGACGTGCATGGCTTTTGAAGGAATCCTGCAGTAGCTGGAGAGCGGGGGCCAATAAAGCAGCCCCGCCGCCCCGGCCCCACTCCTTCCCTCGCCGGGAAGCGCGCTGAAGGTCCGCACGTCGGCGGCCGCGGGCCAGGGACGAACCGAGCCCTCCGACGCCCGCGCCCCCGCCCCGCCCCGCGGAGGAAGGAGGGGCGACGGCTACAATGGGTCCCCGGCGGGCTTTGTGCGCGCTCGGCCTCCAGCTGTCACCGCCCCGCTGGAGGGCGCGCATTTCCGGGCTGCCCACCAGCCGGGTCGCTTCGGGAGCCGCTGCCCCGGCCGTGCCCAGAGCTGCCCCCGCCCGCTCCGCGGCCGCCCGGCCCCAGTCGCCCCCCGATCATGCCCGTCGACTTCACCGGGTACTGGAAGATGCTGGCCAACGAGAATTTCGAGGAGTACCTGCGCGCGCTCGGTAAGCCGGCGCCCCGCGAACCCCTCCGCGGGCTCCTCCCCGGAGCCGGCGCCGGGAGCGCGGCCCGCGCGCTGCGAGCCGGGGTGGGGGTGTTAGGGTTCGCGGGGGGTGAACGTGTGAGAGTTGGCGCTAGACGTGGATGATTTCACTAGGAAAGCTGGGCTTGGTGACCTACGTTTTGTTTTTAAAGGGTTAGCATAAGGACGGAAAACTTTGTTGCAAAAAAAAAAAAGAAAAAAAGAAAGGGGGGGGAAAGGCACAAAGTGGCCACGCACAGAGACAGCGCAAGCGGGAGGGAACCCCAGCTGTTCTCCTGGGGGTGCTGGCCCCTGGGGCCCCTCTACCTTAGGAACCGTTCTCTGAGTTTTCTGGCCAACTCTTTGCTCCCCTGCGCCCCCGCAGATGTCAATGTGGCCTTGCGCAAAATCGCCAACTTGCTGAAGCCAGACAAAGAGATCGTGCAGGACGGCGACCATATGATCATCCGCACGCTGAGCACTTTCAGGAACTACATCATGGACTTCCAGGTTGGGAAGGAGTTTGAGGAGGACCTGACGGGCATAGATGACCGCAAGTGCATGGTGAGAATTTGGACACACCCGGGCATCCCCTGCCCAGGGGGCCTGACCAAAGGCTGAGCTAATTCATTTGAGAGGGGAGCAAGGGCCCTTGTGTTCTTAGGGACCACGGATCTTAGCCTGCCCCCCCCAAGGTGGGCAGCACCCACTCATCCAGCACCCTCCTCCATCCAAACCAGATGGTTATAGTTATGAAAACTTCACCTCCTTTAGTCTCTACCGTGTCCGGACACTTTGAATCATGTGCCTTATACACTTGACTTCACCTAATCCTCCCAACAACCTTTGAGGGAGGTATGAATACACCCATTTAACAGATTAGAAAACATAAGAGCTGAAGTAACATGCCTAGAGCAGCACGACTAGGGAGGGGCTGGGCTGGAATTCCAGGCATGTCTGTTGACTTCTCTGGCTGCACTCTGGGCTGGTGGAGAAAGGAGAGGGAGCTGGAAGGGAGGAAATAAAGAAGAAACACAGGAAGCCCTCTTGGAGTGTAAACTTCCTATATGACCTAGCAGGAAGCCACTCTAGAAAGCAGGGGGCACCTCGATCCCTGCCAGAAGCCTTCTGACCTGCCCCTTGCTGTCCCCAAACTGGGATTTGGCTCCCGGCCATCCCCTTTCCCACCTATCTTCCACTGTGCGCTGCCCAGCTTCCTTTGAACCTTGCAGCCAACACCTCTTGGGAAGGTCAGCTCCTCTGCAGCTCAGGCCAACAGATGCAGCAATGGGGAGGGGGAGGGGGAAGGGGAGGGGGAGGGGAGGGAGACCCCGCCCCCAAGGGTGGGAAGCTGGTGACCCAGAGGGCCCCAATTAGTGCTGCCACGGCAAACTGCAGAAGGTCAGCCCCGGGCTTCCATCAACATCCTTAGGTCGCTGGGAGGTCAGGGTGCTCCCGGCTTCCCTTTCACTGTCCCGGGCCGGAGCTAGTTTATGCTTATTGAAGAGGCCCTCCCTCTTGTCCTCCTGTCCCCCTTCCATTATTTACCAGGGCTCGCTGTATGCCCTGCGCGCTGTGCACAGCCCAGTGAGGGAGGGATTAGTCACCCCATATTATGCAACAACAGGCCCCACAGGAGAAGAGACTTGCAAGGGATGAAGTTTGAGCCCTATCCGAAGTCCTTGGACTTTGAAGCCCATGCTCCTGCTCCCCGCCAGGTTCCACTCTAGTGGTAACCAGAAAGCAGGTGTCTGAAGCTTGTAAGGACTGTGGGCGAGGAGTGCTGGGGCCTGGGAATAAGGAGCCCAGGCCGGAGGACTTATCCCCTCTTGTTGATTCACCTGGAGTCGGTCAGGTGTGAGTGTGAGCCCGCTGCTTGGAATGATGGCAGAAGAGGGGGTCGCCGACAGGGAGTGTCCTTGGAGAGGCCGCGAGTGGGAGAAAACACTACTGTCATAGGGAGATGCCGGGTTTGCCTTCAAAACTCCCAAGGCCTCTTAATCTGCCCAGAGGCTCACTGTGGGGAAGGTCTGCCTTGGTGAGGTGGGGGCCCTGCCTTTCAGACCACTGCCCAAGATCTTCCCCCTGGCCTGCTGCATGGAACTGCACTGTAAGAACAGTTGTCCCCAGCTCACTCTTGGGGAACTCACAGAACACAGAAAACATCCCTATTTATTTTGGGTCAACCACAATCTCTGGATTGTGTCAGCTTGTACTTGGTTAACTATCTTCGCTCTTTTCTTCCCTCCATTAATGCATAAAACATTTATTGATCACTTAGGAATACTAGCTAATTCTCATCAAGTACTTACTATGTACCAGGTACTTAGGGTATTTATTTTAATTCAATCTTCACAACATTTTACAGATAAGAAAACAGAGGCAGGACTTCTATTGCGTGGTCTTGGGGAAGCAAAGTAAATGGCATAGGGAGGACTTGAATTTGGTCCGTCAGTGCCAGAGTGGCTGCCCTTAACCATTGCACTGTACCTGCCACTTTCCTGACATGCTAGTAGTCACTGCATCAGGGGCCGGGACACAGCCCAGTACCGCGTAATCCCTGATGTTCAGGAACTCACAGCCTTTGTGGTGGAGACATATAAACAGTCCAAACACGGAGAGATCCGTGGTAACAAAGGGAGGCACCCAGAGGAGGGGATCCCAGGAGTTCTGAGAGAGTCACTTCTGTGCTTGATTATAAAAGAAGGTGGAAGGGAGGGTTTGGGACACAAAGGAAGGGACAAATGGCCACCCTCTTTTCTTAACCCAGCAGTAGGACAGCGGTAGTTGAGCAGATCAGGGAACCCAGCAGCTAGGCAAACCAGATGAAATTGGACAGGACTCGTGGTCACTTTTGCTGTCCCGGGACTCACTAGATGGCCACTCACTTACTTTGCTATTGCCCATTGGAGAAGGGACGGTTCCTCTGCTCAGGCCCCTGCCTCACCTTTCTCTCCTGGCTGCCCAGCTGGATGTATGGTGGACCATAGTGAAGAGAACACCTGGGGAAGGGTTAGGATAATAGAATTATAGCAACTGTCCAGCTTGAGGCTGTGAGTGGAGGGGAGCTGCATGCCAAGATGCCATGATGCCTGAGGTCTCTGGGCCCCCTCTGCTCCACACACTCTGCACCCACCAGCCAGAAGTGGCAGCTGGGAGGAAGCCAGTTTGTTCTCAGCATCAGATTGTTCCATTCTAACATTTTTCTCCCCAGCACGTTACAAAGGTGTCATTTCTCACCTGGGATCATTCATGTTTTGTTCTTTCCTCTCTTGGTCCTGCAAGCATTTCAAGGTGCTGGCTCTATCTTTTCAGCCCCTGTGTTACTGAGGTGCATCACCCGAGTCCTGCCCTCACAGAGTTCAGGGTAATGGGGGAGACAGACCACAGCAGCCAGTCATACTGTGATAGTGTGCCATGGAGAAAGGACAGGCAGAGAAGGACCCCTCTGGCTCTGGGAGGTCAGGGGAAGATCCCACAGGAAGTGGAGTGTGAGCTGTGACTCGAAGGATAGACAGGAAGTAGCCAGGCAAACGAGGGGAATGAGAGCAAGGCCAAGAGAGCAGCACTTGGAAAATGCTATTTTGGACCTGTCCCACAGCAGGCCCTGGGCTCAGTGTGGGAACACGGAGTCACCATGGCCTCCTGGAGCACCCGGGCCAGTAGAGCAGGCAGACGCATCTTCAGGCCATTACAGCTCAGTGTTATGATGGAAGCACAGTGGGCGGAGGAGCATAGGGCTGGGGGTTTAGGGAGCACTGGTCATGGAAGGTTCCCTGGAGGAGGTCACAGCTGAGCAGAGCCTTGAAGGACAAGTAAGAATCAGATCAGACATGGAGAAAGGATACAAGCATTCCAGGCAGAGGGAACCATGGGCACAAAGGCCCAGAGGTCAGAAAAGGCCTTGTTGGGAGGTGAGAGAGGTACAGTCTGGAAGACTTCAGTGTGGCTGGAGTGCAAAATGTGGCCAGAGGAGAGGAGAGTGATGAGGACCTGATGGGGAGCCTGGATGTGGCCCACACAAATCCGCAGGGAACCCTTGCTGGAAGAGGCATGGTCATCTGACATTCCTCTTTGAGGCTTCCTGGCTCAGAGATCTCTGGCCCTGCCTCTCTTCCACGGGAACACAGATAAGTTTCCTAGCCAGAGGGTAAAATCCGGCCTGCAGATGTGTTTTGTTTGGCCTGCGCAATGTTTAAAAAACTTCAGAGCCAGTTGCCAGTGATTGCCAAAGATTGTAAGATTTCATGGAAAAAATCCATATTTCTGGCTGTTCTTACAAAAAAAAAATCAAGATGCTTAAAAACAGTGGGTGCCTGATTACTTCTGTGTCATGTGGCTCCCTGGGACAGTTGTTATTGGAGAAATGCATGGATGGTCTTTGTTGCTAGTGGAAGTGGGGTTCTTACAATATCTCGAGAAAAAGAATTTTCTGAGACACACAGGAGGACGAGTGATTTTTATTTGCATGGAAATACATCCTTGGGTTTCCAAAGTCCTATTTCCCTTAATCTAGTCCTAGAAGATGTGCAGCTGGGGATTCAGCAGAGCTAAAGACAAAGCCAGCATCCAAAGTTTCCTTTCCATGGTGGAGCTGGGTCCAGTATAGCATTAGACTAGTTACAGTGCATTAATCCATTGTGTGGGTCCACATGGCTGTGGGCCATGTGGGAGAATGCAGGGAGCCAAGAGAGTGGGCCCCCTGCAACAAGAGTCCCAAGAGCACAAACCTAGAGAGCCAAGAGATCAAACTCCTTTGTTTAGGAGATTAAATATCTTAAATCTTCCTGTGCTAGGGGTGGTCACGCCTACTTTGGCCAAGGACCTGTTCCCAGGTGTGACTGACAGGCAAGTACCTTCCCTATTTCACCCAGACTTTACTGGGCATGCATGTAAATTGCAGCTTCCTGGCAAAGCTGCACAAATGGCATGCCCATAATATTTGGCCTTCCTTTTGCTGCTTTCCAGTTATTCATAACTAGGTTAAATTACAACGGTATCACTGTCACAGTTGCTCCCTTTAGATGGGACTTTCTCCAGTTTACCATAGTTGGCTCACTCCATCTTCCTACCTGAAGTTGAGGACCAGCTGGCCTGCACTGTGGGTTCCTGAGCATTGGTTCCCTAAGTGGAAGCCAGTAGCAGCAGCACCACAAGCATGTTAGAAACAGAGGTTCTCCAGCCACGCCCCTGGTCTACTTACTGAATCAGAAACTCCAGCAATCTGGGTCTCACTGCTCCTGCTGGGTGGTTCTGATGCAACTAAAGCTTTCGATCCACTGCTTTGGGGTAAAGAAACATCTCTGTGCCTGCCTCTCTCTAAAACCAGGTGTAGAGAGCCATGTGCCACAGGCCAGTTTAGCGCATCATCTGACCCCTGTAGACATTGCCATCCATGCCCAGAACCAGCCGAAATGGCCCTGGGTCTCTCCCCAGGCTGAGGCATGCGGGGGTTCAGGTCTGTGCAGCCCAGAGTCACTGGGCTCACGTCTTCAGTCCGTTCTATTCAGCTTTTACATGGCCCACAAGCAGAGGCTATCAGTTGGTGGAAATGTATAGACTAGGCCTGGTTTTTCTCCACTGCCTCCTGTATGCCTTTGTCCATTCAGATGAAATCTCCAGCCCAGTTTGAAACCATTATCATTTATTGAATCAATCAGTTGTAGGCTTTGGGTGGATGGGGGACCTTGGAAAAAGAAGCTGCTCCTCAACTTCAAATCATGCTCCCCACGCCAGGGCCAGGGCATCCCTCTCGGAATGAGGACCGACCGGGTGCTTTGTTCTCAGCGCTCCCGCAGCATGAGCCGCTTTTGTGCGAGAACACAGCCTCGGCTGGGAACCGCAGCCAGCCTGGCCCTGCATGGTGGTGGCAGGAGGGCCATTTGTCATCCCACCGTGGACACCGGGTCAGGTTCTCCCTGGAGGGGGTGGCTTTGTTCACACAGCAGCCTGGCGCCTCTTCCCTGGCTGAGCCTCGCCTTCATGTGCAGCTCTGAACTCGGGGTGACCCCTTTCACAGAGCCTGCCTTCTGCTTCTAGCCCCCGCCCCTCCGTGGGGTTCTTTGTTTTTATTGTAAAAGGAAAAAAATTCAAATAGCTCAGGAGAGAGTCTACTGAAAGGGAAAGGACTCCTTGCCTCTCTTGGCCTGATTCCCACTCCCCTGAGGTTAACCCTGTTACTGTTTCTGGTGGGTCTGTCTGGAAATCTTCTTCATCTATTGATCAGTTAATTAGTCAATATCTGTAAAGCCAGGAAGGGAGGGAGGAAGGAAAAGGGGAAGGGAAGGAGAAAGACCCACTTCTCTGCATATTGGTTTTTTTAAATTGATTTGAGAGAGAGAGATTTGTTGTTCCATTTATTTATGCATTCATTGCTTGATTCTTGTAAGCGCTCTGACTGGGGATCGAACCCACAACCTTGGCATATCAGGACGATGCTCTAACCACTTGAGCTCCCCGGCCAGGGCTGCATACCATTTTTTCACTCAATGTTTCTTTGCATCTTTCTATATTAGCACTTACAGGTTTTCTGAATTCTGTCCCTTTTAGACATCTTTGTTTCCTTCCCTCCCCTCCCTGACTTTCTTACTTCCATCTGTCCATCATCCATTCATCCACCCATCTAATTATATGTGGTATATATGAAATCCACCAAACTACTGTTAACACTTGGCTGTAAACTCTTGCCTGCTTTGTGATCCTGTTCTTGACTCATTAAAGAGATTTTTTGGTTCTTATTTTTAAAAAAAACACAATGCCAATGGCAGAAACAACTCCCTGGGCTGCAGAGCTGAGAATGCCATCGGATTTGGCAGCCTGTGGGAGCTGCCTCTGCCCAGATCAGGCCCCCAGCATCGGCTGGGTCCTTTCCAAGATAGAAACACAGAGTTTCTTTCATGTCTTAGCTAAAGTTCTCCGACCTTTGAAATCGTGTCAGCAGTGTGCTTTTGAGGATTACTAAAGGAAGAATTAAAGCAACCCAAATAAAATTCACAAAGTAGCTTTCAAGAATCACACTGGTTTGTTAGGTTTTGTTTTGTGTTAGTCCAGAGCAAAGGGAAATAACATGCACTCAGTTCTTACTAAGTGCCATGCCTGTACCAAATAATTTTTAGCAATTTTCCTCTTTTGGTCCCCCAGCAGCTGCTATTCTGTAAGTATCATACCCAGTTTACAGATGAGAATCTGTGGCTGAGGGACGTTAAGAGCCAGCTGGTGGCAGAGGAAGGATTCAAATTAGATAAAGGTCCCTGTTACAAGGCCTCCCATGGAGCTCTGCTGAGCTGGCACTTACTTCGAGCCTCATTGCAACCTGGAGGTAGACAGTATTGACAAGGCTTGAAGATGTGGCCAAGAGTAAACTTAAATGATTGGACACAATGCCTCTGTTTTCACATTTGCAAAATGGGCATCATGATTGCTGCTTACAAGGCAAATCCTGAGGACCATAGACATAGTACAGGGGACAGTGCCTTGTGAAGCCACAGTGCTGTGTGCAACAAAGGGCCAGAGCCCTTCTGATACCCTAGACTGAAGGTTTACCATCCCAGTCTCTAAGGATTTTTACCCGTACAGTCCACCCTGACTCCTGGCTCCACAGGGCTTAGAACCAGAAGAGGTGGGTGGGGCAGGAAATCCCTCCACCCTCCCTTGCAGGCATCCAGAGCCTATAAGCTGATGACTGTCCTTTCCCCCATGTAAGTCTCTGGAAAACAGCCCCTTGCAGCCCAAGTCCTATTGCAGACATTTCACATGTGATCGGGATTTGTTCATGTTTGACTTGGAGTTGATTGAACTGTCTGAGAGCTAGGACCATGCCTGGTTCACAATAACTTCCTCCCTGGGAAGCACTTTTGTTGCTGTCTCTGTTGTATAAATTGAGTTGTGCTAGAGAGTGTACGTACACGTGTACACACACACACACACACACACACACACACACACACACACACACACACACACACACACACACACACACACACACACACACACCCTTGTTCTTTAAAGGGGAACCCCCAGGCCTCTTTGCTGCTGCCTGAAATGCCTCCATTACAGCACATTTATTTTGGTTAACTATCCAAAGACTTCTCTAGGTGTTTCCTTTAGTATGCAGATATCCTAAAGAGCTAGCTAGCTACCTCTATTACCTGGATGTTCATGAGTCTCCTTCCAGCCTGCCTTCCCCCTTCTTTCCTGGCTTTCCCCCTTCTTTCCAGGGACAGCAGGGGAGCACTCTGGGAAAGGACTATAAACAAGATGGTCATGAAGGCAGGAGGTGGGGGTGGCGGGGAGCCCAGGCTGCAGAACCCACCTCTACCAGCCTTGCAACTGACTGGCCCCACACTCAGAAAATGAGGGGGAAATCTGTCTTGCAGTGTGCAATGAGTCAGAAAAATCCCCTTACTCTTTGACTCAGAGATCCCACTTATGGGATTATATTCCAGGAAAATCATTCCAAAAACCCCCAAAGTATATCTATCATAGGAAGGCATCCGTAGCTATGTGGTAATAATCCTCAACACCCACATGAGCATAGCCACCGTGTCAGGGCCACTCTGTGGCAGGCCCTGCCCTAGTGCTCTGTGTATATCATTTAACCCTCCAGCAGTCCCAGAGTGGGTGCTGCTCTCTCATTTCACAGACAGACCTGAGGAGCTTGCCCCCCCCCCTTCACACTACTGGTGATTTGCCTTCGGAACTTTCAGACTCCTGCTTCATGTGGTTTACAGAACAGGCTGCCTCCTGCTGGTGTTCCTAAGTGCCAGATGACCACGGGTGGTTAGAGTGACTGGCGTTTTAATTCCTTAGACCACCATGTAGCCATGTAAACGATCCTTGTAAGGATAAATGAAAAGCATGTATGGGCAATCAGTCAACAAGTTTCACAGATTTCTGCTGCTTAGCATCTCTTTTCCCTTTCCCCATCCCCACAGTTCTGCCTATCTCTTGCCTGTAATAATAACAGTTAATATCCCTTGTGCTTACTGTGTGCCAGGCGTAGTGCTTTCCATGGATTGTTTCATTTAATGACTGCAGTATCTTCACATTGATCTCCCTTCCATAGTTTTCAACACTGCAGCCCAGCCTTCCCATTCTAAAAAGGGAATCTGATCATGCTACTCTAAGCTCCAAACCCCCAGAGGCTCCCCAGGACTGACAGGCAGGGCCAGGCAGCACTCGGGCTCTTCAGGATGTGGCCACGCCTGCTCTCCAGTCCCATTCCCTACCTCACACCTCATACTTGGCCCTACCTCACCCTTTGCAGGTGCCTTCACTTGCCATCCCCTTTTGCATCTCTCTACTCACTTCCTTGGTGTAGGGCCCCTGCCACCTCCTCCAGGAGGATAATTACTCATTGGTCAAGACCAGCCCAGGCTTAGCTGCTCCATCCACCTTGTCCTGACTCACCTTCCCACCTCACCCTCACCTTCTGCCTCACTGCTTCTCTCTGCAGGTGCTGCTCCTAGGAAACCTGTGACACTTGTTAATGCATCTGAGATTCCAAAAAGTGGGGCCCACATCTTTGTATCTCCAGTGCCCAGCATAGGAGGCTCCAATGTGTTTGTCAAATCAGTCTTAAGTAAAAATAGCAGCCCCTCAAACAATATAAATGGTAGCCATTGATTCTATCACTGCAAGATCCACTTGCCTTTTAAATAATAGCTAAAGTTTGCCCACATTTCCCATGTGCTGGGAATTCTAAGACCTTTTCATGCATTAATTCTTTAATCCTCACAATTCTCTGATGAAAATGCCAAAATACTTCCTCTGTTTTATAGGAAGAAAATGAAAGGCAGAACAGGTATCTCATGTATAAAATCAGGTAGCTGGCAGAGCAGGGTTTGGATCCTGATGGTCCTGCTCTAGATTGTTAGTAGAGAGAGATGAAATCATTATTATATTAAGGGGTCAAAGCTCTGGATTAATCTCTGTGAAGCTCTTGAAATCTCAAATGCAGTGTCCCTTGAAGTAGTAGTGTCACAGGATGGACGCGTCAGGTACAGGGGAGTGATGTTGGGTTTACATTCCATTCTCCCCGACAATGGAGGCTACTTTGCTGGCCAAGAACCCCAGCTTCAAGGGCTGAGGGCAGCAGCTCCAAGCCCTCTTTCTAGCTCTTGCTTGTCCACAGCCCAGCTCTCTCTGAGGTAGGCCCTGGCAGCCTGGCTGATTTGTAACCAGTTTAGCTCTGGAGCGAGACTCTCATCTTTGGAATCTCATCTTTGCCACTTACAACCTACCTGCCCTTCAGTAAGTTACTTCACCTCTCTGTGCCTTTACTTGCCTGTAAAATGGGGATAATTACAAAGTAAGGGATACCTACCCCTGGGGAGGAGTAGATTCAAGAAAGCCTGCACTCAACTGCTCTAGCAAGATGAGTGATGAATTCCCTCACCTTGTGAACTGTGTCCTCCAAAAGATAAATTCTGGGGGTGGTAAATATATGATGGGACACTTGGCCATCCAGAGAAAAGCTAGCAGGGTCACATGAGTGGAGACAGGACCATAGAAATGAGCTGGGCAAGGTCAAGGACAGAGGGGAACTACTGCTTACCAAACATTTTATTTGTGCAGCACTGAAATAGGTCCTTGCAGCCCCTTGTTTCATTTCTACCTATGGCTCTTTTCTGTGGCAAACTCATTAGCCCATTTTGCAGATGAATAAGTGGAGGCTCAGAAGGCAGAGTAAATTGCTCAGGGTGACCCAGCTAGAAGGAGGTGGGCATGGATTGGAGATAAGGCTTGCCTCTGTCCAAGGCTGTCATTGGGTCTCTCCTGAGTGCCCAGCTCATCAGACAGGAGAACTGCTCTCCGGTGGTTGAGCCAGCCCAGGCCCACAGCCTGCCGGCTGGTGCTATCCCACAGTGACGGCATCCATGGCAGCACGGTGGTCATGTGGGCACACAGGGCAGGCCATGGGTTTGGAGCTGGGCAGAAGGGAGTTAAACTATGACTGATACTCGTGCAGGCTGCGTGGCCCTGGGCGTGATGACCAGGTGCTCCAGGCTTGAGAAAATAGGGGCCTTTTTCAAACCCAATTTTTTAAGGCTAACCTATGGAAGAATAAACAGTCACATTGCCTGGGATATTTTGGCTAAAAAAATGGGTGTTCATTGTCTGAAAGATTACAACAGTACCCCTATTCATTCAACAAATGGTTAGTGAGCTTTCTCTGCCATAGATTCTAAGGTATCCTGCTGTGACTGAAAGGATCTCAGACTCCAAGAAGCTCTCTGTCAATAGCTCCTGACCTGCTCCCTCTTTCCTGGTTACCAAGCCAGCATCTCTTCTCTTCTGGGAGCTGTTTGTTTCTGTTCTCCTTGAAAGATTTAAAAAAAAAAAAAAAAGGAAGGTGGACTCAGCCCTTCAGAGCCCCTCTGAGCACTCTCTGGCAGGAGGTCCCTCCCTTACTCGCCCCACCACACCCCACTTCAGATGGACCTAATAATCCTGGCACTGACCTGAGTAGCAGAGCCACCTCTGCCTGCCAGATAAGCAAACATCTGGATTTTCCATTGCACCAGGTTTGGTTGGTTGTAGCCACAGAGATGTGAAGTTGAAAAAGAGAGGCTATGAGCGATCTCCCCAGTAAATTCAAGGGTTGGAGGTGCATGGTCGGGTTCCACGGGGAGGGTCATGCCAAAAGAGTCCAGCGAGGCAAAGCCCCTCATGTAGCCTCTGACCTTCCTGCATCTGTCCTCTGCCTGGGAGTCTCTCATGCCCCTTTTTCAACTTTTACTTTTTAACCTAACCTTCATGCTGTTTTTGCATTACTTCCAACATTACCTCCTCCAGGAGCCCTCCCCTGCTGGACCACTGCCCTTCCTTCAGAGGCTGATGACGTGCCTTTCCACTTGCATAACTACCACCACCTGCCTTTAACCAGCACTTCCCGTTCTGCTGGAATTCTCTGTCTGCTTGTCTTCTTCTCCAGTCATGTGTGAGCTCTTGGGAGCAGGGTCCTCTCCTTACCCGCCTCTATTTCTAGCACCCGCTGCTGGTGTACAGTTGTGGAACCCACAATTGCTGAATGTTGTTTCCTTGCACAGGACCGTGTTGCAAAATCCTACTGCTCATTCACCGGTTAGATTAGATCAGGGAATGCCAGGGCACAGTAGCCAAGAGTGCTACTAGAGTCAAATCTCATCTACCCTCTTCCTGGGCGGATAAAGTAAAAGCCTCAGCCTCCACATCTGTAAAATGGGGAGAAGCACAACTGCTCAAGGAGGTTTAAGGAATCAACTTGCTACAACCCATGTTCTGTTTACTGTCCTGCCCAGCACATCCCAGCACAGAACACAGATGGGGTCCATGTCAGTTTACATGTCTGCCTTCCCTCCAGGCTGAGCTGCGGGCAGAGCTTGGGTCCAGCCCAGCCTCAGGGCCACCCTCAGTGCTGGTCCCCTAGATGACTGAGTGCAGTTCCACAGGAGCCCCATGACCATCTCCAGCCCCATTTCCCTCCTCCCCATCCAGAATCTTGGCCTCATGGGGCCTTGAGCTCTCTGATGGTTTCTTGTTTTAAAATTGATTCTGTGTACTTTCTTAAATGTTTAAGGAATTTTAAAAATGACATGTCAAGATGAGTCTTAACATTTAATCATTTTGTTTGTCCTAAGAATTTGTTTTCATTTGCTGTAAGCTTCTTCTTCGTGGTATTGGAATTGCCTTCTCCAATGCCCACAAAGGCCTTTTTGTGGCTTTACTGGTTTGTAGTAGTTGCTTTGAACAGCTTTTATGTCCCTAATTACTTGTTCACATTTTAAGGCCTTATTAATTTAGTTTTAATCTGCTTTTAGAGTGAATTGGCTTTTCCCCCTGAATGTGCTGATTTTAGATAATTGCCAGCCCCCTAGGAATGGATCAGAACAAGTGGAGCCAGGCCATCCACTTAGGCAGCAGCCTGGCCTTGCAGGCAGTAGTGGATTTCTCAGCCAGAAAGAACTGGGTTTAAGTGATGGCTCAACTCCTAACCCCTAGGTGGCTTGGGCTGGTTACTTAACTAAGCTTCATTTTTATCAGCTCTAAAACATGAAGGTCAAGTGAAACATTATGGAATCCTCCCAGCAAAGTACTAGGCATTTGGCAGGTTCTCTGTTACTCTCCTTGCCCTTCCCGTCTGCTCGGTTTATTTAACACAAGCTCCAGAGGCTGAGAATCTCCTTATTGTCTCAGGAACCCTCAAAGGGTAAAGCGTACTTTAAACTCAAACTCCAGGAGGAATAGCCAATTTGCATCATTTAGTGGTTCACATCATGTATAGAAAGTACAGTTTGGTTTTTCAATCCCCCCACCCCCCAATTTTTTTAAAAAATAATATCTTTATTGATTTCACAGAGAGGAAGGGAGGGGGGAGAGAGAGAGAAACGTCAATGATGAGAGAGTCATTGATCGGCTGCCTCCTGCACGCCCCTGACTGGGGATCGAGCCCGAAACCCAGGCATGTGCCCTGAGAGGGAATCAAATCCAGATCTCCTGGATCATAGGTTGATGCTCAACTGCTGAGCCACGCCATCTGGGCCACCCCCAAATTTAAAGAGCACAAGCTTTGGAGTCAGACCTGGGTCAATCCTGGCTCTGCAGGCAGAAGCACCATGGACAAGACCTGCCCTCTTATGACCTGGCTCTGGAATCACAAGGAGGACAAGGTTCAGCCCCAGCCCTCCCGGAGGTCCATAAGCAGAGGGCCTGCTAGAGCTGGG
Source organism: Miniopterus natalensis (assembly GCF_054644295.1). NCBI lineage: Eukaryota > Metazoa > Chordata > Mammalia > Chiroptera > Miniopteridae > Miniopterus > Miniopterus natalensis. The sequence continues at coordinate 27,402,189 of NC_142095.1, read as the reverse complement.
TGGGCGAGTGTGGAGGGATAAGCAATTGATGGTTCCCCCTGCCCTGCCGCACTCTCAGAAGTGGGAGTTTGGGCATGTGGGAGCTGTGACAAATGTCACAAATTCTTGGCAGCCAATTTGAATCCTACTAGTGGTTCATGCAAGGTCACTACTAAAGATGGATCCATTTAACGGGAATGGTCTGTCACTTCTAGTACAGGTCACTTGCACAGTGCAAGGGGCACTTGAGACTTCCCTGGGACATACTTCCTCAGGCCGCCTGCAGGAGTCAGGTTTTTTCTGTCACTGGCCCCCATACAGCAGAGCCAGCTGGGTTTTCTAAGTGTTCAGGGGAACTAGACAATGGCTTTCAAAGTGACATTCCCTTGTCAGAGTGATGCAGAGCTGTCTTCATTCATCTGTTGGTGCATGTCTTGCTGGGAAAGCTGCTGACAAGGCCAATGTATTGGAGGTTATTAGTTTTTAATAGAAAAGTTAGACCGGCTTCACTTTGCAACAAGCTGCTCTTGGGCTGCAGCCCATTTGCAGACTCTTAGGTGGTCTATGTGATAAGAATTACTGTTAGGAGGCGACTTGAGCATGGCCATGCTTCACCCTTGCCCTTGAATTTGTCTGGGCTTCATTTGCAAGGTGAAGTCCCAGAGCTAATGGGGTTGGGGACTGGAGGCAGCACTGCCCATCCCCATGGTTTGTACCATGTCCACCTCAGCCCCCAGAGCATCTGCCTCCCTGTGTACTTGAGAAGCATCAGGAACACGCTCTTGGCTGAAATCCCCCCATTAGACCCTCATTAAGTGGATCAAGCACTGGTGAGGGTCCAAGCTAGAAAACGACATCGGATGGGATCTGGTATTCACAGGACAAGCTGAATCCCTGTCCCAGACTTCACTGCACTTGGTCTAGCAAAGGTGGCTGGCTGCTCACTGCAGAGGCGGGTCACAGAATGACCTCTTCCTTTTCTGTTCTTAGGAGAAATCTGGTCCTTTGGGCAATGGCTGGTTTATTCCCACAGGACACAAAGCTTAAAAAGAAAAATGCCTCCCACCACAAGTGAATGTAGGGGTAGCAAGGTAGGAGAACTAAGTCACATTTTTGGAGTCATCACAGCTACAGTGGGAAGTCTCCAAGTAGACCTCCTGCTTAAACAAAGACTAATTAAATTTTACAGAGAGCGAACATAGCAGAACTCCTTGGCGCCCAGCTCGGCAGGCGGCGAGGTCTCCTGTTGGAGCCAAGTCTCCGGGAAGGGAAGGAGCTTCTAAAACATTTAGCCCTGGTAAATAGCATGTCCATCAATCTCCATGAATCTTCAACTAAAAAAAAAAAAAGACTAGTTATTGTTCAACTTCAACAAGCAAATCCCATCTGTACCTGAGCTCTGCCTCCTACACCAGCCCTAATTTTTTAAAAATAGAAATATATATATGTGTGTATCAATAGAAAAAAAAACACCAGACAGAAGTACATGGAGATGTTAGAGTAATCTCGGAAGAGGCAAGTTTACAGGTATTCTTTTCACTGTGTTCTTTTTCGAGCATTTCTTGTGTTTTCCAGTACAGAGGATGTGACCATGCTCATTGGCTCTATCTCTGGTAGAGGCAGAAGTGTGTCTATCGTAGCTGAGACCCGGTGATTCTCGCTTGGCCTCTGCTTGAGTCTGGAGCCCTTAGTATGCAGAGTAGGCTTCTGGATAAATACACGAAGAGAAGCTCAGTTAATGACGAAGCCAAGTGTTCTTAGGAGCTCCTTGAAGTTGAGATCTGTCTGATTTCCCAGTCTCCTCTGCCCTGCACAGGCCTGGGATGGACAGGGCGCCGAGTAAATGAGCATCTTGCCTGTGGCTTGACATCATTAATGGTCATTACCCATGACACCTCGTCAGACGTTAATGTTCTGACTTCGAGGTGGGAGCTTTTCTCTGGTTTGGGGCTGGACATGTACCCCAAGAGAGCTCTGGGCCAGGAGAAGAGGCGCCCCCACTCCAAGTCCTCCTGTGCCCCCTCTCAGGGAACAGTCTCCAGGGGCAGGAGTCAGATTTATTCCTGTGCAAAGCTGGGAGAACACAGCTGGCTCCACTTGTCACCTTGTGCATGTGCCTTCTCACATATGTCATCCCAACAGCAGAGGGCAGTAGTGATCAGCAAGCCCAGGAAAGAGATGGGTCGGGAGGCCAGGGAAGGTGGTCCTCCTACAGGGAGTGGCCACATTCACCCCACACCCATTTCCCAGATTTCTCCTCTCCTAAATCCTCATCAGGCTGTTACTGACTGTCCTGACTCAGCTGAGCAAGGCTGGGAACACAAGAGTCCTAGAACCTTACCTCTGTAAAGGCAGGACCCCCCTAATATGACAGATGGGAACACTGGGACCCAGAGAAGGGACTTGCTCAGAGTCACACAGTGAACAGGGGAAACGGAGTTCTAACTGGGACAGTGGGGAAGCAGGCCCCGTGTGGAAGGGCTGTTCAGAGGGAGGCAGGTCGCTGCAGATAGGAAAGAGGCCCACTGCCCCTGTACACAGGTCCCAGCCTTGATCATGAGCTCCTAGACTGTCTCACCTCTGAATTCCAACACTCTGCACCCCATATTTCTGGGTGGGCCCTTTGCCGCTCCAATAAGACTGTGATGTCTCCCATCGGCACAGGCTGGGCCTCCTCCTGTTATCTGTCTTCCCTTCAGCACACCAGCACTTGGCAGGGCACCCAGTGCTCTGGGAAGATGTGAGGGCTCAAAGGTGGTGGGTGGGCATGGTAGCGAGCACTGAGGGGCAGGGGACTTCCTTCTCTTTCCCCTACAGTTCCCTGGAACCTCCCAAGGAGCTTCCTGAGCACATCTGTGCTGTCTCGTCCCTGTGCCTTTGTCTCATGGTGGTCCCCCAAGAACCCTTCTTCCCACACCCCGTTTCCTCTGCTTCAGTTTCATTCTTCTGTCCCTCAAGGCCCAACCCTGGTGCTCCCTCCTCCCAGAGCCTCTTCCTCCCTGACTCTCATCTGGGTTCCCACCACCTTGGTCTGTAACTGGTGACCATGGGACACTTAGGGAAGCAGTGAAGTTCAGTGGGAAGGGAGACTTAGGAGCCCCACAGGTCTGTGTTCTGACCTGGCTCTGCCATGGACCATTGGATGAACTTGGCAAGTCTCTTAGCCTGATCTGTAAAACAGAGATGCTAATCCATGTCCCAAAGGGACGTCAGGAGGATCTAGAGACAGCACAGGGAGCACCGGCAAGAGCTGCCATTCGTACCTGCAGTTGGTATTAATATCTGAGGTCATTCTCCATGAGATGAACAGCTCTTTGAGGGGAGGGATGTGGTCTTTTGGGTGTCCCAAAACCTTGCAAGTGAATGAATGAATGAATTCTGGGGATGGGCAGGGAAGTCTGTGAAGTGGGCCTTTCACCAGCAAGCGGCGGGACAGCAGCCCTCACTCGCCCGCACCTGCCCACACCCAGCGTGCACTCCGCCCTCGGAAGCCCTCCTCTTTTCTAGGCCCGTTCTCAGCCTTTGCTCTGACAGCCCCACCCCAATGACATTTCTCTCCTAATTACCCTTTTAAATGATATTTTTTTAAGGTTTTTGTAATTTTTAAACTGATCTGCATATTTTAATACGAGCACCTGGTGGACAGGGAGCATTAGGCTGCAAACCTACCATGGAAGTGACTAGATTATCGAGGTTGGCGCTGCCCTTCCTCCAGCCCCCAGGGGCTGCTTGCTCAAGACTGACATAAACTATGTTTTTTTGCTTGCAGACCACGGTGAGCTGGGATGGGGACAAGCTCGAGTGTGTGCAGAAGGGTGAGAAGGAGGGACGTGGCTGGACCCAGTGGATTGAGGGTGATGAGCTGCACCTGGTAGGTTCCTGGGGCTGGGATGGAGCAGGCAGGCTGGGCCCCAGGGGGGGATGGAGCAGGCAGGCTGGGCCCCAGGGGGGGATGGAGCAGGCAGGCTGGGCCCCAGGGGGGGATGGAGCAGGCAGGCTGGGCCCCAGCGGGGGATGGAGCAGGCAGGCTGGGCCCCAGCGGGGGATGGAGCAGGCAGGCTGGGCCCCAGCGGGGGATGGAGCAGGCAGGCTGGGCCCCAGAGGCCCTGTCACTGTTGAGTCCGGATGGACCCTGGAAGAATGTCCCGAAGCTGGGCCTTGGTTCTGCTCTGAAGTCTCTCTTCCAAGGGCCTGGAGAATTTGCTTGAATGACTTTAAAAACTGAGCAATGTGTTTTCTAGGTCTAGGATGACCCACTTGTTCAGTCAGAAGGAAGAGGTGAGGAAGTGCGATGATAGTGGAGCTAAGCCCTATCTGTTTCTGTTCTCCCAGCAGCCCTATGGCCCAGGTCCTGTTATGGTTCCTATTTGCAACATGAGGGCATGGAGACTCACATTTAAGTTACACAGCTAGAAAGTGGCAGAACTAAATTTACTCCCAAATGATGTCTTTTTTTCACCATGCCAAATTGTGGCAGACGAGAACCTAGGATAATTCTCTAAGCTTCTCTAAGACATGATCTCAATAATCAAAGCCACTTCTACTCCATGCATTGTCTGGGAAAAGCACCCACACATCCAGAGAAGGGGCCTTAGTGCCTGGAGGGCTAAACTAACACAGGTCCTCTGAGAGGAAGCCGCTCATCACTCCTTCTGTGCCCTTGGAACTCCCTAACTATCGTTGATCTAAGAAAGGAGCCTAGTCCAGGTGACTGGGTTCTAGTCCTGATTCACTGGTTGCCTTTGAGTAGCTACCTTCCTTCCCTCAGCCTCCTCTGCAAAATGCCCTCCTACCACAAAGGGGTTCTGCAAAGATCAGGGTCTTCCAGAGCTTGGGGACGTGTGTGGGCTAAGAGGCATGAGGGCATTGTTTTCTGAGGCAGCTTAGGATCATACAGAAAGCCAAGCTGCAATGCCTGACCTGGAACATCTCTCCCTGAGCCCTACTTCCTCAACTGCAGAGAAGTGAGGATAGATTATGTGATCTCCACTGGCCTTTCAGCTCAGTGGTTCCGTGGCTCCATGACAGAGGTTGCAAACTGGGGGCCATAGGCCTCTTTTATTTGGCCATCAATGGGTTTCAAATGTCTTCAGCCAACAATTTAAAAGTTAGGAGATGTCACATAAATATTCTGGTTTCTAGCATCCTTAAAAAACACACAAAAAAACACCTTGGAAGGTGTGGCAACGCTGTGCTGTCATTCCCCCTGGCAGCAATCAGCAGAGGCTGCCCTGTAGACAGGGCACGGGCTTTCTAGGCTATATTTTAGTACTACCTGGGAGCATTTAATAATACCAACTCCATTGTTACACCCACTGAGATACTGATATAACTGGTTAAAGCTGGGCCCAGGCATTTTTCAAACTCTCCAGTTAACTCCAATGTGCAACTAAAGCTTGGAACAACTGTGCTAGTTTACCCACCTGAGTCTGCAGCAACTTATTGAACCTTTTGGGGAGTCAACCCATGTGTCTGGATCTGATTTATTCCAAGACTGGGCACAGACTCTGTCCTGGGTTTAAGCCTGAGGTCTTAGAGCCTTTTGGCCCCCTAAGGAGGCAGGGGGAGCGTCAGAAGGTCGATCCTATTGGTCAGCTCTGAGTCACATATGTTTCCCAACCAACTCTGTTCACAGGCTGCAGCCTGATCTCCACTAATCCAGTTCGGCTGACTTTCCAAGGAATTAGTTCAAACTAACTCTTGGGGAAAATAGCAGCCACTGAGCATTTTTTAAAAATATGTTTTTATTGATTTTAGAGAGAGGAAAGGAGAGTGAGAGAGAGAGAGAGAGAGAGAGAGAGAGACATCTATGTGAGAGAGAAACGTCGATCAGTTGAGCACCCCAACTGGGGACCGAACCTACAACCTGGGCATGTGCCCTGACTGGGAATCAAACCGGCGACCTTTTGGTGCATGGGACAATGCTGAACCAATTGAGCCACACCAGCCAGGGCACCACTGAGTATTTTCATAGTTTCTGCCCCTTGATGTACTGAATCCCAAGTGTGACCTTACTCTGGCCAACGACAAGCATCTGTTTTTGTTTCAGGAGATGAGAGTGCAGGGTGTGGTCTGCAAGCAAGTGTTCAAGAAGGTGCACTGAAGTGGGGGCAGACCTCAGTCCCAAGGAATGAGTGGCATAGACATGTGGGCCAGAGCCCCACTCTGCACAGCATGGGGCAGAAATGTCTAGCCACCTTCAGGTATCTGTTAGCAGTCTGTCTCTTGGCTTTGTCTCTTTTTCTTTTCTTAAAACCAAACCATCCCAATAAAAGTGATCTCTGCTCAAGACGCCTGTTTTGGAGAAGCTTCACAACCCCACCGTGCTCACCTTTTCTCTGGGGCTTCTGGAGTTGGCTTCTTATGATGCCACCCCTGGCCAGAAGGGGGAAATTCAGCCACACGCCTAGAGATTTAGTCATGACGTGGCACCTGTGTGATCTTTCCCCTGGGGCACTGGCTTGGGTCTGGGGTGTATGACCTGATGTTATGTCATTTGTGTACCTCCCACATTGCATGTCCAGTCAGGGCCAAAGTGCAGTGAGTGCCACATAAGCCAGAGAAGATGCTCTCCAGCCTGGGAACTTAGAGCCTAGTGAAGGGATCTGACCGACAGAGATCTCAAACTCTGCATGTGCACACAGGAGATGTTCTAAAAATTATTTGCGAATGAAATGGAGCTGAATAGCAGTTGGGAAACAGCCAGAATGAGGCGAACCTTAACCAGAGGCAATTACCAATTGGATTTGACTTCAAAGGTGTCATGAACCAACCCCAAACTGCCCCCCACCTCATCTATGGGCTGATGTGAAGCCTTCCTTTTCACTGTTATATATTTTTTATTTTTTTTATTGAATTTATTGGGGTGACATTTGTTAATAAAATTATATAGGTTTCAGGTGCACAATTCTATAATACATCATCTGTATATTGCATTGTGTGTTCGCCACCCCAAGTCAAGTCTCCTTCTATCACCATTTATCCCCCATTTGCCCTCTTCTGCTTCCCCCCACCCCTTTCACTGTTATAGATGAGACGTGACCAGCAAATTCCCTTGAAAGAGGGAAATTAACCTCGTGTCCATACTGAAGTGTAATGATTGCTAGCTGTGCCTTTGTATAAAGAAACACAGGGAACCCGAAGGGTGAGTGAGGAGGTGGGAGACCATGGATAGGGGAAACCCCTGGGAAAGGGAAAATGTACATTGAGGACCCCCAAACATCAAGTCCGCCCAGACTGTGCTTGCCCCTTGGAACAAGTGCTGGGTTAGGAGCCTGGTGAGTTGAGTTCAAATCCCAACTCCACCACTTACAGGGCAACACCACACCCCTCTGGACCTCACTTCTCCAGTCAGCAAACCGTCATAATGATCCACCCTCACAGGGGGTTGTGCAGCTCATAATGGAAACTTGTAGACTGCCAGGCACTAGACCAAGGCTCTCAGACCCAGCTAAACATTAGAACCACCTGGGGAGTTTTCAAGATGCCCTATTCCAGGCCTCTCCCCAGAACCAATTATGTCAAAATGTCTCAAGGTGAGACCCAGGCATCAGTATTTTTTTAACACTCCCCAGGTAGTTCTGATATGTCACTGGAGTTGAGAATAGCTGCCCTAGACTAGTGTTTCTAAACTGAGGGTGATTCAGCCTCTGCCCAGGGGCGTTTGGCAATGTCTGGAGACTTTTAACAGCTTGGATGGGGGCTCTACTGGCATCCCTGGCCTCTGCCCACTAGATGCCAGTAGTGCCCCTGCAAGCTGCTAAGCAGAGGCCAGAGATGCTCCTGAACATCCTGCAGTGTACAGACAGCCCCCCCACAACAAAGAATTACCCAGCCCAGTATGTCAGCAGTGACAAGATTGAGAATCCCTGTTCTAGACAAATGTAAGAAATGTTTAATGTTTAATTTTTTTATTATTAAGGTCATTTTCCTAGCCGAGACCAAATGAAAACAGAATTGCCTAAGATTTGGGAAACCCCTATTCCTTTGTGGCCCTGGTCTCTGTCCCTGAGCATAGAAAAGTCAAAGGCAAAGACCAGTCATTCATTCATTCCACGATGTTTAATGAAGATGTATTATGTGCCAGGCACTGAGCCAGTGCTACACCTGTTGGGAGTTCCCACCCCACCCCAGGTACTGAGACCCCCATCAGACTCCCCCCAGTACCTCCTTCAACAGCCAGGTTCCAATGGAGGACTCAGTGTGGCCCTGTTAGTGTGAGTGTGCATGCAATGTCAGAGTCACGGCTCCACCCGTGGGAGCCTCTGGTCCCAGTGGGAGACTCGGCCCCACTCTGATCAAATAGCTTGAATAACGGGACCTGTTTTAGTGGGCAGTGGGAGCCACAGGAGGTTTTTGAGCAGGAGAGTGGCATGATCAGCCTTTCAGCAAGACTAATCTGGCAGCCATTCTCTCAGTGGTAAGAAAAGAGCAAAGAATGCCGGTTGGAGCTTAGCACAGGGCAGTCACATTTAATTCAAAATTCACTTCCTATGAGACTAATCTTCCCAAAGAAGGGTATGTAAGGTGAGAAGGATGTTTCTTATTGTGCCTAAATCTATAGCCACAGAGGCAGGCTTCTGGCTTAAAGCGGCTTTCCAGTCGCTCAGCAGCGTCTCCTGTATTTGGCAGGGGGCTTGCTCCTGAACTTGGCAGCAGCTTGTGTGTGCTTGTTCAGCCTTCTTTGTGGCATTTTAGTACCTCTCACCTCCGGTCCCAAGCTACTGATGTTAGTTCCATTTTTGGAACACTACTGTAGGCTCTACCACTTAACTGTCACTTGGATGCCATTGTTATGGGACATAAAAAAGATTTTCAATTATAACAACAGTGCCTGACAACAGAACCGGGCACTAGTCATGGACTCACTAAATTTCCAAAGCATAGCAGCGTACTGTGGTGCCCAAGGACTGACCCACTCACCTGTGCCACAGGCTGTGGAAATAGCGTCGCTATATGTCATAGTTCCCCGGGCCTGCACACCTGGAAAGGCTTGTTGACTTTTTTTTTTTTAACTGAAGAGAGTTACAGTATTTCAAGATATACTCTAATTGAGAACTTATTAATATATTTACATCACATAACTTCAAATGTTCAGAAAGTAGGACCACCATGTGCAGCAACTCAGGCAGGAAATGCTGAGACTGAGCCTGGGGCGATGGCAGGCCCTGCTGGGCAAAGGCAGGTGGCTGAGCACCCAAACCCTGGAGCCACGTGGTCTGGGTTCAAATCCCAACTCTGCTACTTCCTAGCTCTGTGAGGTTAAGGCAAGTCATGCATCCCCGGTGCCTCAGTTTACCCATCTGTAAATCAGGCTAACAATTCCTCACAGACTTTGTGAAGATTAAATGAATCTAATACAAGTAATCAGCTTAGAATAGATATTAAGTACATTTTATTTGCAAAGAGATTTGAACAACGCTGGGCATATACAAGCCAATTTACATGCTAGTTGAAAAAAAACCCAAACAGATCTGAGAGGCACTTCAGGGGTAGAATCGCCCTGACTTCATGGTGTGGGTGACAGAAGGGCAGGAGGAGTCAAAGTGCAGTGGAGAAGCATCTAACAGAAATGAGGGGTGGCTTGGTCAGGACAGGAAGCTCCCAGTAGCCTCCATGACAGAGGGAGGGACTAGAGCAGGGCCTCTCGGACCTCCCAGTGTAGGTTCTCTGCCACCCTTGGCCACCAACACACACACACACAGGATACTGATTGGGACCCTGGAGTCTCTGGTGCATGGACACAGTGACCCTCCATTCCAGGGCTGGTAGGAGCATGGGCTTCGGACCCTAAATCCCTAAAGCCCCCTGCAACGTCATTCTCTGGGCAACCTCCAAAACCCTTCCACAAGAATCCTGACAAGGCAAACCCTGAGGACCTCTCTGGAAGCCTTAATTTATAACCTCTGTCTCAGTTAATTAGGACACCACTGCTGTTCCTTTCAGGTGCAAATTAAACAGCTCAACACTGCACTGCAATTAAAGTCTGCTTAATTCTCCTAAATGTTCCCTATCCACACCAACACTGACAGGATCCATGTCCCCACCCCACCCACCCCACCTGCAGATCTGGGTCTTTCCTCACCTGAGTTCCCAGGGGCTTCACCAACTCAGCCTGGCCCCACATCCCATCCAGAGCTGGGGACCTACCTGCAGGGCCTGGTCTGTCTGCATAGGTGGTGGGGACCTGCTGATCACCCAGGACACAGGAATGGGCTTCTCAGGGAGATTTGGGACAAGGACAGAGATAACTTTGTAAGCCCTTTAGAAAAAGGCCTTGCTTTGCTCTGAGAAGGACACTTACCAATGATGTCATCTCCATTTTCCCTCCAATAACCCAAACCCTACCAATCCTTCAGAGATGCCCTTGGGGTGCTCCTCCCACCTCCGCAGCCCACAAACCCCCCTTCTTTGAGTTCTGAGCATCTCAAGGTCAATCCTGACCACTTCCTCCTTTTGAAATGTCCCCTGTGAAGAAAATACCAGATCAGAATGATAAAATGTGTGGTGTATTTTAAATGGTTGCATGTAACAACTTAAATAGTTTAGTACACAAACATACAATGTAATATAATTATGTTGTGCAAATTCCAAGATGATTATAGGATTTATAAAGTTTATGAGTTTATTGTGTACCTGAGGCAGTCTAGTCCAATCATGTTACCAAATTTGAAGCTGGAAAATGAACTTCATTCTGTCCCATTGCTGTCCCTCTGTTATTGTCACTTCACTGGTGATAATGTCAGAAGTTGAAAACCCCTTCACGAGTGTGATGTCTGGGCCAAATGGGTCCTTTCCCTAACACCACAGACTCCCATTTGAGGCCCTGTTTGAACTCCTAACACAACTCCCAATCTTACCGTTGTCTTAGACAATCCTAGTTGACATTTGTCACGTTTGTGGCTGTCTGTCGTCTTGTGAGCAACTCTCCCGTGTTTGGGGAGTTTCCTTCCCCAGGAATTCCATCTCTCTTAGGTATTAATAGAAGGAAAACCAGCTTTTCCAGCCTACCTTGCACCTAGGCTCCAGGTATGAGACTGAATTTCCCTCAGTTAGATGCACCCGAGTGAAGAGATTTGGAAAGAGAAGCATCTGAGGCAGGTGGATAATGAAGATTCCATTCTCTGGAAATGGTGGCAGCAGACTTGGCTTCAGGATGGCACCAGTGGCAGAGCTTCTGGTCCCCGTGTCCAGTGTCATGGGCGCCATCTGCACTGGTAGTGGACACAGAATGGAGAGGCAACCAGACCTATGTGCCTCCTCTACAACACCACCTATGAAGTGGTCTTGCCAAAAATTCAACTTTGAACCTGGTCAAATTTCTGGATCTAACTACTGGATTTTGGACTTCTGGCGTCCTGAAGTGAGAGAATTTCTGTTTTTTAAGCTAAAAACACCTCCAAAACTACCAAGGATATAAAATAGATGAAGCAATATCAGATACCAGTTGCAAAATGGCCTTAGTGGATGGAGATGTCCCCCATTGTCTTTCATTCCTCCATAAATGTATACTAATTGCCTGATCCGGCCAGGGCTGTGGCTGGGCCATTCACACAGGAAATGTCCCGTCAGGTTCAGTGGCCCAGTGAGTGCCCTCAGATGGCCAGTGCTAGAGGGGCTCCTGGCATACAGAGAGCAGTGTGGGGCACAGGAATCTGGAAAGACCCCTGCAGGGGATGGGCTGGGCCAGCTGGTAGATATTTGGAAAGGGAGAATTTCCAGCAGATGTAGCCCACTTTGAGCTGAACCATCGTGTGGGTGGAATATGGGAGTGAAGAAATATCTTTAGACTTTTTGTGTCTGAAAGAAGAACCTGAGGGGGATAATGTCTTAACCTGAAGGAATGATCCTAGACCTACTTGACATCTCAGACACCATGACAAGAGTGGGGGGGGAGTGTGAGGAACTGCCTGTACTCACAAGGGGCCCTTTCATTCCTGTCCTGCAGCATCTGCCCGCCTCATTTTGGTGTTCCAGGCCTCCTTAAGAAGTCCCTCTCCTGCCCAGCTGGTGTTGCTCAGTGGTTGAGCGTCAACCCATGAACCAGGAGATCACTGTTCGATTCCTGGTCAGGGCACATGCTCAGTTTTCGGGCCCGATCCCCAGTAGGGGACCTGCAGGAGGCAACCCATCAGTGACTCTCTCTCATCATTGATGTTTCTATCTTTCTCTCCCTTCCTCTCTCTGAAATCAGTAAGAAACACTTTAAAAAAAAAAAAAAAAAAAAAAAGTCCCTCCCCTGAAGTTCCTGGGGCTCCTAGACATACCCTGAGTCACATTTGTCTCCTAAAGTGAATGTGATGGTTCCTGCACTTCACCCTTGTTCTTCTCATCTCCACACCCCCCCCCCCTCAAAAAATGCCCAGTTCTTCCCTTTCTAGCAAATTCTCATGAACCTGCTCAGAAAGTCCTTTCCCTAGGAAGCCTTCTTTGACTGACTCTCTCATAGCTAATCCTGCTCGGGTTTGATTGGTTTGGTGCTGCTGGTGACTTGGAAGGGCCAAGTCAGTTGCACATCCCAGGAGTTCTTCCCTGTTGATCAGCACATGGCCTTCACCAGACTTTCTCCAGCCAGATGGGACGTGGTTTCGTGCTGTTTTCCTCCTCACTTCGCCCTGTGTCCTCTGAGTTGCCGGATTGGGCAAGTACATTCATTAATAGCCTGCCCTTCACACGCTGTGATTATCAGCCCAACCTTGGCCACGTTTTCATTTATGGCTCTTCTAAGGAGACCTCCAGACTGTGTTAAATCTTCCTGCCACGCAGCAATAGGTGGGGACCTTTGGTCCACAAAACAGGCCACCTCTGAAAGGGTGCCGCCCTTCAGGTGGGGTGAGCCATTGCATCACCTAATTTGGGGTATCAAGATAATGCCTAGGATGTCTTAAGAAAATCTCTGCTATTTTGCACTTTAGGACTCTCACCATTTTATAGCTCCTAACTGATAATCCTCAAGGTTGCTGTAATCACTACAGATATTTCTCCCAAGCCCTATCTATTCTTCAAGACTCAGCTAAAGGCCCTCCCTAAGCAAGATGCCTTCCCCATCAGCCCTGGATGACTTAGCTGGCTGACGTTGTGTTATTAAATTCCATTCTTTTTGTGGGGCCATTAACTATCTTTAAAAACATATGGATCAAACATTAAATCAAAACTGAAATAGCAAAATAGTCAGGAATTAATAAGGAAAAGACTACATGGGAGAAAATACTTGCAAATCACATATCTGACAGAGAACTACTATACAAAATATGTGAAGAACTCTGTAAACTCAACTATCCAGTTAGAAAATGGGCAAAAGACTTGAATAGACACTTCACCAATGAAGATATAAGGAGAGCAAATTAACACATTAAGTGATGTTCAACACCATTAGCTATTGAAAAAGGCAAATTAAATCACAATAACATATCACAACAGACTTGTTAGAATTGCTAAAATTAAAATCTGATAATACCAAGTATTGACAAAGATGCAGAGATTCTAGATCACACATCCATTTTGGGTGGGAATATAAAATGGTAGGGCCACTCTGGAAATGAGCCTGGCAGTTTCCTAAAATGTTAAACATACACTTTTCATACAACTCAGAAATAACACTCCTGGGTATTTTCCCCCAGAGAAATAAAACCTTATATTCACACAAAAACCATGCATGAATGTTCACAGCTGTTTCATTTGTGATAACCAAAGACTAAAAAAAAATCAAATGTCTTTCAACAGATGAAAGGTTAAACAAATTGGAGTACATTTCTCCAACAGAATACTACTCAACAATTAAAGGAACTTGATATTTACAATAATTTGGATGGATCTTAGGGAGTTAAGCAAAGTAAAAAAAAAAAAGCCAATCCCAAAAGTTACATACTATTTGATTCCATTTGTATGACATCTAAATGACAAAATTAGAGAGATGGAGGACACTTCAGTGTTTGCCAGGGGTTAGGGAAGGGCAGGAGGATGACTATAAAGGGAGAGAATAATGAGAGAGCTCCTTTGTGGGGACAGAACAGTTCCATATCTTGATTGTGGCGGTGGTTACATGAATCTATACATGAGATTAAATATCATAGAAGGGTACAATCAAAATGGTGAGATCTGAGTAAGACATAGTCAGTTGCACTGATTGTGCCAATTTCCTGGCTTTGATAATGCTCTACAGTTATAGAGGAAGAACTCATTGGAGGAAGTGGGGTGGTAGGTACATGGGACCTCTCTGTACTCTTTTTACTACTCCTTGGGAGTCTATAATTATATCAAAACAAAAAGGTTTTTAAAATACTACATGTAACATCTAAGGGATATGATTAAAACAGGGCTCAGAGGAAACATTTATACCCTTAAACAATTAATATTGCTCAACAAAGAATGATAGACAAGTCAATGGATTTGTGGTATCACTTCTGCTGTATAGTAACTTCCCATACTCGTAGGGGTCTGTCTCTGAACTCTCTGTTCTTTTCCTTTGGTCTATCTGACTGTGCTGGAGTTAATACCACAGTGTATTTATTACTTTGACATTGTAGCATATCTTAATATTGCTGAGATAAATTCCCACCCTCCAATCTTAGACTAAGCTATTCATGGACTTTTATTCCTCCATACAAATTTTAGAGCAATTTTATCATCCCCTCCACAAAAGAACAATTCCACCTGGAATTCTGTTTGCGAGTACATTGAATTTATGGATGAATTTGTGGGAACTAGAAAACTTCAGAACGTTAGGTTATCTAATCCAAATGTCTCCCTTTTCACTCAATCACTTTATAGTATAATGTGCTGCACAGATGGTTCTCACTTCGGTGAGTATCACAATTACCTGGGAGCTGATAAGGCACTGTACACAGCCCCAGTATCCCTCAAATAGCATAGAAACTGGCCTGTGTTTTTACCAAGTTCACCAGGTATTGGAGAACCACTGTGCTAAATTCTTTTCAAACATTAACCAACTTAATCCTCAGCACTGCCTTCAGAGGTAAATATTATGTTCCTCAATTAGAAAACAAAGGCCTAATATAAGCCAGACAGAAGAGTGTTTGGGTTCAAATCTACTATCTTCTTGCTGGCTGTGTGACCTTCCGGAAGGCACTTAACCTCTCTGAACCTCATCTTCATCATCTTTATCCTAGGGGGAATTCACTGACACCCCCTCCCTTGAAGAGTTGCTAAGAGAGTTAAACAGAACATGCCTGGCGGATTGCTCAACACTCACAACAGAAGGTCACAATTGTTATTCTAATCATGGGTCAAACCACTTATTGGAAACAAAACACTATGTAATAAAAGTTTTTGAAAGGGCACATCTCCATTGATTTTAACACATCAAACAGCAGTTGATAAATTGTGGGAGAGTATATGGACCAATATCTTATTGATTAACTCACCAATGTTTTCATTCAATTTGAAGTTGTGAAAAGAAAGATTGCTGGTAGCTCACAGCATCACTGGTAGTCAGAGTCCTTCTGCCCTGCCTTCCAGAGAGTGCACAGAAAATTGAGGCTTTCTGCTGGGGAAGGGCCCTCCCTCCCTCCACTCAAGACAAGCAGTCTTCACTCTATAAACATTTGTTTATTCCTCATGTGCAGCACACTAGGCGCCCCGGAGATGGGAAAACAGGAAATGGCCCCTAATCTCAGGGAGAGACAATAAATAAACAGTGTGGACCACATGCTACCTGACTAGCTCAGGAAGGCCTGCGTGGTGGCCTTGCAAACTCAGGGGCCTAAAGTAACCACAAAGGATGGTCAGAAATTAAAACTTTTTAAACTAAAAGCAGCTAATGGTAGGTAGTCATGTCCCTGGTCAGTATCTTTCTTGACAAAGGTCAAGCTTTGCCTTAACTGAGCCTGTCTATTGTCTTTTTGCATCTGCGATAACATATCCTTGGAATGTCAGAGTAATTTTCCTTTTTCCAGACCCCTCAAAGCACAGGCACTGCTCTGCAGAGACCACTCAGGTCACTGAACTAACTGCTGAGTGGTAACTGTTGCATCTATAGCTCAATTTCCCCTCCCAGTCAGTGGAAAGGCGTCCGCCTGGCCAGCGGCCGCAAGGAGCAGATAAGCCCCGATCGGAGCGTTTCCCACGCCCTTGACGGCTAACAAGCTTCACCAGACCCTCCGTTTGACCTTGGCACGCAGTCCTCTCCCAGCATGGCTCCCTCCCTGTCCCCTCTGCTAGCTGCTAGATAATCCCTGCTTGACCCTGGTGGGGCACCGAAAACTCTCCAACAGGCCCCATTGGGTCTCCCCCAGATCTAAGTAATAAAAGCTATGTCTTTTCCCGCTGGTCCCCTGCGTGGTTTTTTCGGACTAGCAAAGAACAGTGTGGCGCTCCCAGGGTTGGAGTTCCTACAGTACAACTATCCTGTGCACACCTATGTAAGAGAAGCGGGTGTCTATCATTTTACTTTTTATCCAGTCCCAGAGGCCTCCCCCCCACTTTGCTTTCTCCCACCCCTCTAATCTATCACCAATGAATTTCATGCAACCCATTTGCATCTTCTCTTTTGATTGTAATGTATAAAATAAAATGCAAAACTGCCACTCTCTAGAGCATTCTCTCAACCCGCTGAGATTTTATTTCCCGGCAATTGTCAACAGTTAGGCTCAAATAAACTCACAAAAATTCTTCACAGGTTTGAATGTTTCTTATGTTGACAACGTAAGATTTTGCATAACCTGGAAAATGTCAGACAGTCCTTAGGTCTGGTGGGAAAAGTTTCTACGTTGGGACTGCCAGGGGCCCTCCAAGAGTCTTTGGAGGAAAGGCAGGGACAGTTTGCTTGGGAAGAGGTGGTGTGGAGTGAACCTTTCCAGCTCCCAACAACAGGGGATTGCAAATGGTCCCCTTCCTGGGCCAGAGCAATTTGATCCCTGTGGCCCTGGGAGGGATAGGGGTTTGTGACCTCTTGCTCTCCTGGCCTGCCTTTTGGAAGCAAAAGTGGAGAAGCAGCACAAATTTATGTAAAACTAAAGCAAGGCCCTGTGCAGCCGGGTGGCTGAAGGAACTCCAGGTTCCTGTCCTCTGAGTCCCCAGGTGAAACCACTCTGATGGGATATCTTGTTCCCATAACAAACACAGTATGTTGGGCCAGATGTGCAAGTCACAGGGCGCGGAAGGAGTGGGCCCTGCGCACAAGCTGAGTCAGCATCCAGCTGATGTCATTCGCGTGCTGGGAAAAAGGCCGCCTCACCTCACAAGAGGAAGGGTGGGCTGAGCTGGGCAGGCCTGGGCCTGAGAAGCTGCCTGGTTTCTGGGAACCAGTGAGGAACCCCGCTGCCGGCAGTCAGATGCTCCTGAGAACTGCAGGTAAATGCCCAGGGATCTCTGCTGTGCTTGCTCTTAATTGACTGATTTATCTCAGACCCACGCTTCTTGAGGGACCTACACTTTCACTTTTTAGTGTGGTCTCCAGAGAGGTTCTTGCAACCTAGAAAGATTGGTTTATGGCTGATGAGTTTCCCCAGTCTTAAGAGTCACCTAAGGGATTCCACAAAGAGTTATGCAAATGAGCTCAGGAGTGGAGACACGCAGGCAGCTGAGAACACGGAACATCCAGGTATGTGATTTGTTGGTATGAGTGGAGAGTTAAAGTTCCCTGGGACAGAACTTTTGAAATTGGGGCTCTGCTGTCAATTCTAGGATCCGTGGTCATCCTTGAGTGGAAGGTGTAGGGGACAATACTGGATGAGTTGTTGATTGGCAATTGTCATCTTTTATCCACAGTCCCTCACTTTTTGCCTCCAGAACTCCCCGCCCCCACCCCCATCTTTTACACACACAAATCTGAGACCAAAGAACATGCTGACGCTGTGTTTTGTTGAGGACAAGTCAAACACTTGCTATGAGCTTAATCTACAATCCCATACCATAGCCACTACCTTGGGATAAACCAGTGCGATGTGCCAGCGACTCTGCTAAGAGCTTTATGTTTATCACCTTTAATTCTTACAATGACCCGGAGACTCAAAGAATGAACCTGGCACTCCAAGAAGGTAAGTGTCCAGGGGTCCCACTGCTAGAAAGTAGTGAAACCTGGATACAAAACTTGGTGTGGCCAACCCAAAGCTTTTTTTAAGATTTTATTTTTTTCTCTCCATTGGTTTCCTCTTCTATTTCCATTACTCTCTAATAGTTCTCAAACTGTGGTCTTGACCTAGCAGCAGCAGCACCACCTGGAATCTATTAGAAATGTAAATTCTTGAGCCCTACTCCAGACCCATTAGATCAGAGATGCAAGGGTAATGCCCAACAATCTGTGTTTTAATAGCCCCCCAGATGATCTGACACTTGCTAAAGTTTGAGAACCACTGTTCTAGAAGTTTCTCTTGAATTTTTAAGGTAATATTTAGGCTTATATTTCTCACAAACAGCTAGTCAATCGCTAATTACAGCCCCTTTAGCATAGGTCTACTTCATGTCAATCAGCTAACTTCTCATGTGGATATAATATGGGATTTAATTTGACTTGATACTAAATCTGTTTTGTATAAACAATCATGAATGAATACATGAATAAAAAACAATTTTATTCATTTTTTTAATTAAAGCATAACTTAAATGCAGTTAAAAGACACAGGTATCAATTGTAGAGTTTGAGTTTTGGCAGTCATACGACCACCATCTCCACTATAGAACACTTCCCTCCTACCTCCCCAAGAAATGTCCCGTGACCTTTCCTATCCCCACCTTCTCTCCCCATACCCTCCAAATCACTGATCTATTTTATATCACTGTAGATTAGGTTTGGTTTTCTCCCTAGAGTTTCAAGCAGTTTCCTAGAGTTTCCTAGAGAATCGAGCAGTGTGTGATCTTTTGTGTGAAGTTGCTTGTCCTCAGCATGATGTCATTGGATTCACCCCTGTTATGCGTACATTATCAGAGGATGATTTCTTTTTACTATTGGGTCGTATTCTGTTTGTGAATATACCACAGTTTGTTTCTCCATTAACCTGTTGATGGATGTTTGGGTTGTTTCCACTTTGGGGCTGCTATATCTGCAAATACTTCAGTTTTTAAAACCCTCATACTTTAATGAAGTTGGCTGGGTTTAGAGTTCTTATTCAAAGGTATTGCCTCTCATCGTTGTAAGATATTGTTCCATTGCTATCTCCCAATAGTTGTTAAAAAGTCTGATATCATCTGATTATTATATTGCTTCTTTATTTTTTAATGTCTGAGTTATTTTATTTTCCCCCTATCCCCTCACTCCTCTCCCCTTCCCTCCCCTCCCCTCCCCTTTGGCAACCATCAGCATATTCTCTATATCTATGGGTCTGTTTCTGTTGTGTGTTTTTTTAGATTCACATGTAAGTAAAATCATATGGTAATTGTCTTTCTCTGTCTGACTTATTTCATTTAACATAATACCCTCTAGGTCCATCCATGTTGTTGTAAATGGCAAGATTTTATTCTTTGTTATTGCTGAATAATATTCCTCTGTGTGTGTGTGTGTGTGTGTGTGTGTGTATTGATGTCAAAGAATGTATTGTCTATGTTTTCTTCTAGGAGTTTTATGGTTTCCGGGCTTTAATCCATTTTGAGCTTATTTTTGTATATAATATAAAAAAGTAGTTCAATTTTTTGCATAAATCTGTCCAGTTTCCCCAGCACCATTTATTGAAGAGACTGTCTTTACTCCATTGTATATCCTGGCCTCCTTTGTTGTAGATTAATTGACCATATAGGCAAGGTTTTATTTCTGGGCTCTGTATTATATTACATTGATCTATATGTCTGGCTTTTTTGGGGGGGGGGGGTATGTTTTTATTGATTTCAGAGAGAGGAAGGGAGAAGGAGAGAGATAGAAACGTCAATGATGAGAGAATCATTGATTGGCTGCCTCCTGCATGCCATCTACTGGGGATCGAGCATGCAACCTGGGCATGTTTTCTGACCAGGAATCTAACCATGATCTGGTTCATGGGTTGATGCTCAACCACTGAGCCACACCGGCTGGCTATATGTCTGTTTTTATGCCAATGCCATACTGTTTTGATTATTGTAACTTTGTAGTATATTTTTATACCAGGGAGCATGATACCTCCCACTTTGTTCTTTCTCAAGATTTCTTTGGCTATTTGGGGGTCCATATAAATCTGTGGTTACATATAAATTTTAGGATTAGTTGTTCTAATTCTGAAGAATGTAATTAGTGTTTTAATAAGATTGCACTGAATCTGTATATTACTTTAGGTAGTAAGGACATTTTAACAATATTAATCTTTCTAACCTATGAACAAGATATGTCCTTCCATTTATTTGTACCTATTTCAATTTCTTTCTCCAATGTCTTATAGTTTTCAGAGTATAGGACTTTCACTTCTTTGGTTAAATTTATTCCTAGGTATTTTATGCTTTTTGATGCAATTGTAAATGAGGTTATTTTGTATTGTTTCTTTATAGGTAATCTATATGGTTTATTTTGTTTTCTCTGAAAGATTTTAGAATTTTGTTTTTATTTTTATGTTCTGAATTTCCATTAGCATGATCTGCGTTACATACGTTGGGGTAGTTTTCTTGGCTCTACATTCCAGTTTACTAATTCTCTCTCAGGTTGTGTTTAACCTATCTATTACATTTTTAATTTTAATGACTATATTTTTTAATTTCTACAACTGCTTTCTGGTTATTTTTCAATCTAGCTTTTAAAAAACATCACTGTATTCTTTTTCATGTTTTTAAGTACTTGTAATTTTCTTTATTCATTTTAAACATTTATTTTATAGTTTGTATCTGATTTTCTTTTTTACCTGGAGCTCTTGGAAGTCTAATCTGACTGTATGTTTCTGCTGATGTTTGCTTTATGCAGATTATTTTCATGTGTGTTTTACAATTTAGGATTATGAAATCACACTTGTCATGGCTTTATTACAGGGAAGCCTGATTGGCCTCATTCAAAGGTGTGTCCTTCCAAACAATTTTTACATTTACTTCTTTCTAGCAGTCTATTAGTATTGCAAGCTCAGGACTTTATTGATTTTAATATTTTGGCACAAAGGAAGCATAAATTCAAACCCCAAACCAGAGTTAGAATAGGACAGAACTGTATTTAAATCACATAGATCCCAGGCCAAATAGACAAACATTCTCATTGTCTGTGGGCAGCTCTGGCTATTTCACATGCTCACTGGAGAAGTAGTTCCTCATGTTTTGGCTTTACGCAAGCATCTCAGTTTTAACTTCCTGCCTTACACAGGGTGAATAACCTTCCATGCCCGTTAAAACCCAATCCCTGACTTATTGCAATTAGCAACCCCATTTTTGCCCCTAACCCCTTCTGCTACCAGGCCAGCATTTTGGTGCTTTCTTGCAAGAGAGGCTGAGAGGGGACTCAGTTTGGGTGGGAGGGACTGTGTGGAGGCCCTTGAATCTGAACCTGGAGGGAAATACCTACTTCTCCAACCCAGGAGGCTGAGTACTCAGCCTATAGCAGTTTCTGCTAGACCTCAATGGGTGAAACATCAGGTTCCCTTTCTGTCCACTTCTGCTTGCTTTCACTCATTTTCCACTTGTGGAGAAGTTGTCTTTTATTCCCCTCTTCCCCTTTTGACAGCAGCTGGGCCATTTTTTTTTGCTGTGTGTCTCCTGACTCCAGTATATTTACTGAAACACAAATGTACTATTTTACATCCCCCAAGCCACATAAAGACAGAACCATTTGCTTAGATTTCACAGCACAAGAATACATACGTTAGAGCCCCAAAGTGTCAATCAAAATTGGCCTTGCTTTAAGGTACTAGTGGTTTATCCATCTCAGTCCACACCTCCAGTTTTCAGAGTGTAGGGGCCCCTGATCAGGCCCTGTCTCTCTGAATCATGTGGCAGAGCAGTAAATCACGTAGCTAGAGACAATCAATTTGAAGAACAGCCCTGAACCAAGAATCTTTATCCAAATGTCAGTTATGCCCCCCACGTTGGTCAAGGTGACCTTCAGCTTGCTCCTGGGGTCTTAAAGTAGAGTCCCACTGTCCCTCTGCCTGCCATCTGGCCTCCCTCCAGGTCCTGCTTACTTTCAGCAGATTCATTCTCCTCAGAGTTTCTTGAGTAACTCTGCTGTTTAGAGGCCCTTAGGAAAGCAAGTGAGAGTCAGGCTCCCAAGTCAAATTCTAACCCTTCCAAGCTGACCTTAGCACACTGTTAAAGAAAGGGCTTTGGAGTCAGATAGGCCTGGGTTTGAATTCCAGCTCAGCCACTTACCAGTTGTTATTAGATATGTGATTTAACCTCCTTGACCTGTTCTCATCTGTAAAATGGAGATGGCTAAACATAACTCAGAGCACTTACAAAACAAGATGAAGAATGTACACTGGCCAGCACAGAGCAGACTAGAGCTCCACAGGTGTGAGTTCTCATCTTGGCTTCATCAGCCCGACTGGAAGTCTAGCTACGTGGCTGACAGGCTCCAGGTTTGAGGCCTAGGAACTATGGCCTGTCGTGCATGTGGGGGTCAGTGCTTGGTCCTTGTTTTTGTCCAGTGCTGAATGGAGTGTTCTGTCTGGGACCAGGGGCTCTGTGGGAGCCCAGCCTGCCAAAAATGAGCTGTGCCAGGGCCATGGGTGGTATGATGGGGGTCACCAGGACACCTATGCTTGGCCAGGCCAGGACTTTGAGCATGGGTTGCCAGTAGTCCTTCTGAACTTTGCAAAGGAAAGGAAAGTTCCTTTGGGCTGTGCCTATCACCTTTGAACCTGTTATCTTCAAAGCCATAAACCTAATCCATTAGGCTATAAAAGTGACTCATTTCAAAACGTTCTCCCTGCAGCCTGCTTCCAGGACATCCACCACACACCCACGGTAACCAGAGGCCACCACCATGACGAGGGACCAGAATGGAACCTGGGAGATGGAGAGTAATGACAACTTTGAAGGCTACATGAAGGCCCTGGGTAAGGGGGCGGCTGGGGTGGAAGAGGGAGGGCAACTTCAGAAAGACTGTGGCCTGGCCCTCCAGACGGTGCCACTGTGGAGTTCCACAGGCCTGAATGCAAGCTTCGCCCCTTGCCTAGTAGTTGTGTAATATCAGGCAAGTCATACAGATTCTCTGAGGCTCAGGTTCCTCGCCTGCAAGCTGGGAATAGTAGTAAATGAGACCATGTCTAGAATGTCCTTAACATAGTATGTGGCACACAGGGAAAATGCACTGAGTGGAGGATACACATACATAGTCACATGTGCACACACACACACGTGCATATAAGAGCAAAGCCAAACTTGAGAGGATAATGCAGTCGCCCCCCGTCCTGTGACTGCCATCTCTTAGATAACCTGTTGGACCTGATATTATCCTCAAATGACCCCTGCATTGCTCTCTCATCAGTCTTGTTAGTGGGGAAGCGGAAAAGGAGTGGCTAACAAGTCTTGCAGCCTAGAGAAAATCGAGCCCCCAGAAGGCTAGGAAAGGCTTTGGTCATACAGATCCAAGGCAGCACTGCTTATCTGACTGCTGAACTAGACTCCACTTCAGGGACTCAGTCAGTGTGTGTCCTGAGTTGACTCTCTTGGGGGATCTCTTGTGGGGTTGGCAGAAAACACTGGAAACCAGAGGAACTGGCCCACAAAGGGGAGCTCACTTTGCTGGGCAGCTACCCTGGTCCAGGCACTGAGCGGGAAGCTTTGGCTGCCCGTCTGACTTCATCCCACAGCGGCCCCCTGGGCACCTTTGCCAGCGTAAGCACCCTCCGCCACGGGGAGTTCCTGGCTGGGACTTACATTAAACAGGAGAAAAAGTGGCTGCGGGTAGGGTCAGAGGCCCGGTGACTTGGGTAGGGTGATGGGAAGTCCCATCAAGAATGGGTAGCATGCGTTTTTCTGTGCAGCTAACTTGTAGCTTAATGAACATTTCCACTGTGTCAGTGAACAAGGAGGGCTGTGACATATTCGACAGTTTACAGAGACTGGAACTTTCTTCATGTCCTTTAAACATGTTTCCAGCACTGGATAGCTTTTTTTCCCCCCTCCTGGATATCAGAATTTTACCTCAATATACTTGGAAGAGGAGGAAGGAGGTAAAAATCCTAACCCTGTTGCGCCTGTTTTTAGTGCCCTGCGTGAGCAGCAGGGGTTGAATTCTGATTTTTATCTGTGGGTAAATAAATGGCCTAAAGCTTAGCTCGGAAAATTCAGAACAAGCTGATCAGAGGAGGAAAGCAAACCAGAGGGACCAAGGTAGCTGAGGCCTCCTCTCTGACCTCGAGCTTTCAGAAGCAGTTTCCTCATCTGCCAGGTCGGGGTACTAGCCCCAGCCTTGCCTGTTCCTCCAGGTGATGTTGGGAGTGGTCATTGTTTGGAACGATGGAAAGCACATTACTAAGGGCCGTTTGGGGACTTCAGGGTTGCAGCAGCGCCAACAAGCGGGACTCAGGAAATATAATCAGAAAGCAATTTTGTGTCTTTTGCTGCTTCTTTTTAAATAATGAAAAGTCTTACAGTGACTTTAGGTATAAAAATCCGTTTGGCTTTTGGATCTGCAGGATGGGCCCCTAAAACCCCTTTCTCTAGGTTTAAGGTGGGAAGCAAGCTACTCTGTCCCCACCCTCTGCCCCCTCCGGGAGGAAAGGGGGATGGATTCCAGTCCCGCTGTCAGCTCTCTCCAAAAGCCCCTCTTCCTAAGCACAGCCTTCCTTTGGACTCTTCCACACCAGTTTTCATCCTCAGTGTGGGTGAGGGGCTCCCAGTGTCTTTAGTATCAGATACCTATTGTCTATTAGAGCTTCAGGCAGAATTTCCAATTTAGCATCACACTACGTTGATCTCAAGCTAATGAGGAAACCCTGGACCTTTTTGTGCCAGGATCTGTAGTTTAGAGGAAGTGGGCTGACACTCTCCTGATTAAGATGAATATCATAGGTGGTTGTACTAGTTAAACCCCAAATGTGGGCGTGCTTGATGCCTCAGTTTCCCCAGTTGCTGATAGCCCTAGGAAGTTGCTCCCACTTGAGGCCATGATGCCCTAGCAGAAATGCTTCAGCTGGAGTGGCCTTCCCACCAGGGAGACAGAACGCCTGATCCCTTTCACCTGCCCAGGGCGCCAGGAGTGGGGGGGAGGAATGGTGGTGACTAAAAACAGGTCTCAAGGGTCTCAGCCAAAAGTAGCTGAGGTAGGGCCACCCTGAGAATTTCACCTGCTGAAAGCTACCCAGCAATTCTGTAGTTTCCTCCACACCCAACCCGCAAGCTACCCAGAAGATCTGTACAATTTCCTCCACACCCAACCCGCAAGGCAGGGGCTGTTTTCCCAACATTGACAAGTCAATGAAGCTTGCCTGCCTTGCCCTTTTGAGCATGAGGCCCTTGGCATTTTGGGAAAGCACATGTGAAGACCTCAGTAAATCCCAGATACGTAAACACTGTTAAGTATTTCTGCCAAAGAATCATTGCTTTCTTAGATTTAGTTCCCAGCCCTGGGAGCTGGCTTTCTCTGCGGGCCTGGTTGCTGGTTCTGCAGGGAAGGAGAGACTCCCAGTGACTCACTCCACACACCAGCCTCCCCAGGTGCCAGCCTCAGCAGAGTGACACATCATGACAACCTTTGGGTTTGTCCCAAATTATCAAAGTCATTGCCTGTTGAAAGAGTGAGTGCCAAGGGTCAAGGGTACCTCCTCTCCTGCTTTCTTAGACACCTGGTGTTTCTTGCAGTTGTAGATTCTTTTTTGACAGCAAGGAAAGCAGCTGGTAAACTTATTTACCCTGAGAAATGTGTCATGTCCTGAGGTCCTCCTTCTGGCTGGGTCAGGGCATCAGGCAGCAGGAGTGGACTTCAGTTTAAAGGGGGACCCAATGAGGGCAGACCTAACAATGAGGTCCCAGTGCTATGACAGATGCTGGGAAGACCTCACTGTCTGCCAGTGGCTTGGGCGAGGGCAGTGCCATGAGCTGAGAGGAGAGGAGAGAGTCAGTGTATATTCTGGAGATAAAGCTGACAGGGCTTGCAGAGGCATACGAAGCAAGAGGAAGTGAAGAAGGCTCCCAGGTTCAGGCCTGAATAACTGGAAAGGTGGTGGTCCTATTGGCTGAATGGGGAAGACATGGGGAGGAGTGAGTTCGGCGGGGGTGCCGGGCAGGGGAAATGCATTCTGTCTTGCAGATTTTGGTTTCAGATGCCATCCAAGGGGAGTATTAAACTGGCACACTGATATAAGATCTAGCGCACAGGGGGGTCAGGAAGGGAGATGGAAGGGTTGCTTTCCATCTTGTGAGGGGAAGAATCTGAAGCCCAGAGAAGTAGAGGCTTGTCTGGGGCCACTCATGGCTGGGAAATAGTGGAGCGCAGACAGGAGCCCAGTCTGTCTGATTCTAACACCCAAGCTCTTTCCACAGCACTGTTCTAGGTAGAGGCACTAAGCGCAAGGTTAGGGGAGGAGGGGATTCATTCTGAGCAAAGTTTGTCAAGATGGGGACACCTAAAGTAGACAGGCAGGCAGCTTAGAAACTGCAGGAGAGCCACCCAGAGTCCCTGGGTAACAGTGAGTGAGTGAGTGAGTGAGTGAGTGAGTGAGTGAGTGAGTGAAAGGAAAGAAGGGGGGCGAGGGGAGAGGGAGGAAGGAAAGAAAAGAAAGAAGAAAGACTGTCTAATGACCCAAGGAGGAGTTAACGGCACACTATGTGGATTCCTGCTGGTGCTCACAAGTCAAAGAGGTCACACACACCCTGCCAGAGTCTTAATATAAATCACATGGTACCTGGTTGCACTTTCAAACAGGGAAAGTGTTTGGGGGGGGGGGGGCGTGGAAGGAGCCCAGATGAGGACAAGTTTGGTGCCTTCCTTGCATGTACTGGCAGAACCTCCACCCTGGCCCCTTCCCAGTGGTGAGTGCTAGACTACAGAGAGGAGGTAAAATAGTGCAGGGGGAGCAGGGAGTCACCCCAACGTCTCTGGCCTGCCTCTGCTGGCCAGGGAACGTTCAAAACCTATTCGGAGATGTCCTTGAGGAGTGAGAGGAGGAGGCAGGCAGGGGGCCAGGCCAGTTCCTCCCTAACTGTGTTACCAGGAGGAGGAAATGGCATGGAAAACGGAGATTTCTCTTCCACGCTGCTTCTCACAGTTGCCTAAGAGTGCTGATGATTTGAGAATTAAGGAGTCCAGGTTTGAAGCCCTTCAAAGGTGCACTTGGAATGGGTCTCAGATTGCATATGATGAATATGGGTGCATCTCTGCTCTTTAATTTACAAAGAGCGCCTGCCCTTTGAGCCTGCGACTAGCTTTTTTTCACAAGCCCATTACAAAGCATTTTAATGTTGAGTAGCATACTCGTATTTCAACTTTATGGCTTGCATTGTTCAAGATGCAGTTATGAAAAGTATGCTTTTAATAAAGTCACTTCAGTGTTGTTTTTTCCTTCTGCGGCAGCTACAAGCCATATATATTATTCAGAAATAGCTTGCCTTTGGACATTTCCTCTGAGATAGAAATTCATTTCACCTGGCTATAAATCAGGCTCAGAGCTACCTTTAATCCAGAAAAGCAGATAAAACATATTTGATAACCCTGGTGCTAAAATACCATATCAGAAAAATAATTTTCTCTCCAAAGTACACAGAGGAAGTGTTTTTGTAACCCCTGTGTGTGTGTGCTCACACGCACATGTATGCATTCTACAGCTGCAGGTAAACCTTTCCTTTTGATTAGAAATATCACGCATCCGCCAGCAGAACCTTTGGCTCCCTCCCCTGGAGTAGAGCAGAGGTGGCCTGATTAACTGGCCTGCATAAACACTGAAGGGTAGCCAGGAGGCCAGGCCACTTTTCAATCCGGAGAAGTGTGCTTGATCCCATTTGCATAGAGCCCCTAATAAGATTCTGCGGGCACCGGTCAGAAAGATTAACTAGGGATGGTGTTTTCAGGACAAGCCAGTTCTCTCAGCAATAGGCACTTTAAACTGCAATCCACCTTTCTAAGCAACCAAGGACGAGAGATATTTTCTGTTAGGAAAGCCTTAGTTGTGAGTGACAAACAGGATGTATTTGTAGACAAACTGTTGGAGCTTTGGCCTAGCTGACTGACTCTGAACCCACCCCTTAACGTCTCTGGGCCTCGATATCCACATCTGGGCAGTAAAAATAGACTTACTCTCTGAGGAACACTTCAGTTCTAAATTTCTCTGTAATTCCCAGTTCTTTCTGAGTAGTTTTGCCTGGAGGAACCCTCTTTGTTTCTTCTGGTTAACACATGACCTGTGGTTGGTTGGTTGGTTGGTTAGTTGGTTAGTTGGTTGGACTTTTCCCATCTCCTAACTATGGTTCCAGTAGCAGAATGTAACGCAGAATGGACCTCAGCACCAAGGGCAAAGCAGGAGCTAAAGTTGTTTCTACTCGTTGACCAAACCATGGAGTGAGAAAGCTGAT
The DNA here is from genome assembly GCF_054644295.1 of Miniopterus natalensis. Taxonomy (NCBI): domain Eukaryota; kingdom Metazoa; phylum Chordata; class Mammalia; order Chiroptera; family Miniopteridae; genus Miniopterus; species Miniopterus natalensis. The sequence continues at coordinate 27,373,866 of NC_142095.1, read as the reverse complement.
AAAATGCCCATGTGATGGGCCTGGGCTATGTGAGCGAGAAAGTGGATCAGGTAGAGTGACCAGGTAGTGTCCCCTGGGGAGTAAAATGGCCTGGAGAGCAGGTGAGAAGGAGGCAAGAAAGAGCAGAAGGGGGTGGGGAAGGCAGGGCTGCGGCTGCATGCTGGGCTGGGCCTCGTGAGGCTTGGAGAGCGGGGAGCTCAGGGGCAGGGGTTCAGGGAGCAAGCATACAGGGAGCGCCTGGAAAAATGCAAAGGACTCCAAGCCAGCCAGCTGGTGCGATCAGGGGACTTGGCGATGATGATGATGAGATGCCAGCAGCTACCATTTATGAGGCCCTTACCACAAGCCACCGGGAAGAGCTCTTCACAAACGCTGTCAGATTTCATCCTCAAAATGACCCGATGCAGTTTACAACAGCTCCACTTACGGCCACTGCTCTCTGCTGCTTCCAGATCTGCACCCGCGTGTCCAGCGACAAGACTGAAGTTAGACACGTGGATGTCACCTGATGCACTAGACAGAGTGCCTGGGGTAGGAGGAGGGAAACACGGGTTGGAATGTGACATGTTAGCCGTCTGCCTGCCTCAAGCACGTGCTTATACTAACTAGATAGGGAAGACATTCCTTAGTGGCTTTTAGCAATTTTAAAGAGGGATTCGTTTTAAGTGAGAAATCCTTGACCACTGTCCTCTCTAGTCTTCTCCCTTCCAAACAGGCCAGCAGTTGCCTTGAAAGGAGAAAAATTAAACATACATTGCCACAACTGCAGGGCTCAGGTGACTGAGATAAATGCCTCAGAAGGGGTTTTGTAGGCTCTTCTGTACTATGTCCTCTGGGACACCCGGCCAGCTTGAGGTTCCACTATGGGGCAGCTCCACAGCCACAAAAGACTGAGAAAGGCTACGTCTTGTATCCTGCTCTTGGAGTTACAAAGCATCTTTCCTAGTTTATAGGCTCCATGAAGATCTTCAGTACAGAAACAAGCTTCTCTTGGTTTTCATTCATTTCCCAAACTTAGTTGGTAATGAGCACTTTTTTTTAACCACCAGATATTGTATGGGTCTGAGCCCCATGACAAACACCATGGGGCACCTGGGCTCTGCGAATGCTGGCCCAGATGCCTAGAGGTGTTCACCGCACAAAGCGCAGCAGAGAGAGCCTTTGTCTCACCCATGTCCTGTGCCCTACAGGCCGTGTGGCTTGGACGTGCCACAGAGCTAAAGCTAATCCAGCTGGCAGACAACATACAGGGGTTAGAGTGTGACGGTTCCAACTCGGATTTCTTAGAGAGCCCTGGGCCCAGAAAACAAATGCTGTATGGTGGGGACAGTGCACAAAACCACTGTTTTCTCTTCCCAACTTGGTTCTTCCCCAAACTCCTTCCAATTAGCAAGCCCTATGTGACTTTTCAGCTGCATAAGTCACATAACCTCTCTGGGCCTCCATGTCATCTCCTATGATGTGAGGAGTAGATACTTAAACAGGAGGTTTTAGGTATTTTAAATCATGGAAGTCTTTCTCCAAACAGCTCATTATGAGGAAATTCGAGATCTAAAACTATCCAGAGATTTTGGGTCTGAGGTAGGGCCCAGAAATCTGTAGTTTTTACATTTTCCCAGGTGATCCTGTTGGGCAGCCAGTTTGGGACTCATTGGTGAATTCTCAGGCATGGTAGGTTCTCAACAAATAGTAGTGAGCAATAGTTTAGCAAGGCACTGGCATTCATGCACCAGCTCATGCTGACCTGAACCTAATTTCAACTTAGGATTCAGGTATGTAATTCTTTTATCTCCTGGGCTGAATGATGTTACTTAAATTTTTTCTCTTACGATAAAAACTGACTTTATATAATTTAGGGTCCAAAAGACCAGCCAGGGCCCTTTCCCATGCAGATGTGATTCTGTTGTTGTCCAAGCAGCCAGCTTGGGCTTCTCCTTGGTTCTGTAGGAAAAGGGGAGTGACGGTGACCAAAGGGGAATTCAGAAGGAAATGTGTCAGAAAGGAACTGGGGAGAGAGGGTAAGGGAAGTGATGCTTGGCCACCATGGGAGGACAGCAGAAGGGGTAGGGGGACCACCAGAGGAGATATTAATTCTCCAAATTGACATGAGCTCCCAGAACTGCTGGCAACTGCTGGACTCATGAACACAGTGTGAGGTTTAATCACCTATCATAGAGATGGGGCTGGAAGTCTCAGAGAAACAGCACTCAATGAATCTGAACTGTTCTTGCCCTTGAGATTACCCTTGGGATATAATAAAAACAATCTTATTGGTTTTTAAACCTTCCAGGTAGATTTTCAAAAAAATTAAAGATTTAGATGGGTATCCAAAGATATCTAGGGAATTTACAGGCATAAAGGGGGTCAAGTATGATTTGGCTAGAGACCAAGAGCTTAATGGTGTTCATAACAAGAAAAGACATTTAGCAGTTCCAGAATTATCTTGTGTTTTTAGGTTTATTCCACAGGATAGAGGCTTTTGGGATTGGGTGATGGTTTACGTATAACCAGAGGTTAGCAAAAAGGTGAGCTCAGCACTTAGCACCTTACTATAAAATGCAAAGTTTAGGAAATGAAACACTCCATTGAAGGGCATGCTCCCTTCTACTTCCTAATGGTCTCTAAGAGATGAGTAAGATTTCCTTTAAAATATCAAGACAAAGAAAAGCTGTAGATGAATAAATGCAGTGAAATCTTGATAACTGTTGGATACAGGTGATAAGTGTAGGGGTCCCTGTACCCTCTTCTCTACTTCTGTTTGTTTGAAATTTTTCATAATAAAAATATAGACAAATGCCTATCTTTTTCTTAAAAACAACAAAACAATTCTCTAAGCAAGTGTTTATTAAGTATGCTTAAAGCTTTCCTGGGGGCTGATGAGGAAGGGAGAACAGCCTAGCTAAGCGAGCTCCTAATCTGCTTTAAAAATGGAAGTTTGTATGTGTCCTTCCCTGCTGTGAACATTAACAAAATCCATCTTTACCCATGCTCTAGGTTGGTTGTTTTTAAACAGTCCTTTTTCTTTTAAACATGAAGTCTTACATTCAGCAAACTCTTACAAAGAAACACAATATGTCAAATTAGTAGAATGAAGCTGCTGTGGTGGAGGGGCGCACGTGTGTGTGTGTGTGTGTGTGTGTGTGTGTGTGTGTGTGTTTGTGTTCGTGAACCCATATTGCAGAGTTGCAGCTCAGGCATGAGCCCTGCCTGCTACCTCCCCCTGCCATAAGGACTCCTGAGGAGGCATGAGAAACCCCAGGGTCCCCAACAATTGACTGAGATGCCCAAACTGGTCGTGTGTAAGACAACTCTTGTTTCCCACTTAAAGAAATGTGGCCTGCCCCGATCTGTGTCTCTGGTCTTGATTGCTTAGTCTTGTTAAAGAAACGAATGGGCCTGACTGAGCACATCAGAACCTCCACAACTCCCTTTGCCAACAGATATTGATTTTGCCACCCGCAAGATCGCAGTGCGCCTGACTCAGACGAAGATCATTAATCAAGATGGTGATAACTTCAAGACGAAAACCAACAGCACGTTCCGCAACTATGACTTGGATTTCACTGTTGGAGTGGAGTTTGAAGAGCACACGAAGGGCCTGGACAACCGGACTGTTAAGGTACTAACCTGGGAGGGCGGTTTTCACTCGTACACTCTGGAGGGGGTAGCTATTTGGCTTCACAAAGAAAAAAGTGACAGAAACAACCTGGAAAGGGGGACCAGAATGGGCTTAATAATGCTGGCAATAAGCATCATTATTTCATGTAGGAAGAGGCAAGCTGGCTTCTGCGCTAAGCTTATAAGCAAAGGAGAGATTAAGGGATGCTGGCCTCTCCAGGGTCTGACATGGGCTGGCAGCCAGAGAGAAGAGGGCAGGGTGGAATATCATAGGGAGGGCTCAGTCATATGAGCTGAATAGTGTAGCTTCATGAGAGGGCAGCCCTGCTCAGCACCAGCCACACATTGCCACGGAGGACTGATGCCTCATGTCAATAGATTTTTTTTCCCAAGAGATGTTGAGAATTCATGTTTTCATATGAAATATCTCAATTTGAGATGACCCCCACTGATTTGTTCTGTTTTAAATATGTTTTTATTGATTTTTAGAGAGAGAGGAAGGGAGAGGGAGAGAGAGAAACATCGATGTGAGAGAAAAACATCAATCCGTTGCCTCCCACATGCACCCCAACCAGGGATCGAACCTGCAACCTTTCGGTGCACAGGACGATGCCCAACCAACTGAACCACATGGGCCAGGGCTCTGCTGATTTATTGTTTAAGGAAAATACAATGCAAAGCAAACAAAAATTCAGTGTACTAAATGAAGTCCAGTCCTAGTAATCTATAGACATCTCCAACAAATTTGTGGCTTCTGCATCACATCACCCTAACTCACAGGACATAATGGAAGAAATCCCCATACATCAGAAGGCCAGACTTCCAGTCACTTGAATGGTTTGGGTATAGGTAGGACTCAGAAGCAAGCAGACAGCCCTTGGTGCACATGTGGAGATTCATCTCAAAGCCCAAGAACTGGAGTGCAGGAGAGGCAGGCCCTCACCCAGAGCAGCAGTTTATAAATAAGGCAGAGAGTGGAAGCAGCAGGGAGAAGTGGGGCGGGGGGAAGGCAGGCGTAACAGCAGGTCCCCGCTCCTTCGAGTCACCATGTGGTCTCACAGCCTAGTGACCTACTGTTGCAGTGTTCACACACGCTCAGAACGCCTGTCTTCCGTTTTCCAAATTCAATTATACCTGGTCAGTTCCCACAAATAAGAATGGGGAGAAAGCTGATCTCAGTCGAATTTAAGGAGTCTCCCATCCCAACTTTGCATCATACAAGAACCCTGAGGGTTACAGAGTCCAGGAAAGGATTTCTGGTTTGTCATTTAGCATGGTTGCCATTGAACACTCACTGTTTGTGCTTGTGTCGTTTCTATGAGGGTGGACAGCTGGAATAATAGCATCCACCCCACCTTTGCCAACGCAGCCACCAGGACTTCTGCCCTGGCTCCCAAGCTGGGGAGGGTGGGGCCAGATATCCTGTTCTCAGGGTGCCAAAAGAAAGTGGGACCACCCACCCTTCCCTTCCCTGCTCACCATGAGCCCCACTCTCCCCAGAGTCCCCCTTCTTTCGTGCTTCCAGGAGCTCTTTCAAAGTTAGACGCCTCAACTCTTCCCCAAAGCAAGGGGCATGGGCTCTGGCACCTCTCCTGGGGTTGGAAGGAAAAGTTGTCATCATTCTTTGCTACTGACTTCCAAAGCCACGAAAGCGGGACACATTTTATTTCTCAGGTTGTCCTGCAGCATTGATAATCTCAGCCATCACGTCAGGGTTGAATTATATTTAGTGCTCCTTGCTAAAGAAAAGTCGGAAATGAAAAGCACTTTTGAAATGCCTCCATCAGAGCAGACTTGGCAGGAGAGCCTAAACTTCCAGCCCTGGAATGGCCCCTCGTGAATCCCCACCTGAGAGGCTGATGGATCGACAGGGCTTTTCTGAACTGTGTGGCTGGAAGGCCAATTCATCAGACACCGGAATTCATAGGAAAATGCGCTCAGAATTTTTGCATCACTCTGCTGTCCTAACCTCATCAGTTCAAAATGATTCATTTCCCCTGGTCGTTTGCATTTTGGGTTGCAGAACAGCCCTGCTCTCTCTGACTTGATCTTTTATCACCTTGGATGGTGGAGAACTCACTCTTCCTGAAACAAATGGTAGCCTTTCAGCCCTTTCTGGCTCTTAAAGGATTCTGTCTGTTAACACCCACTTTCCTTCTGCCTGTCTGCTCTCCACTCTCCTTTTCCTCAGACCCCATCCTCTGCCGGGATCAGTTCTTAGCCCTGCAGAGAGAATCCCCTTTCCCACTTTTGGTCTCTGCTTGCCCACAGCAAGAAGTTGGGGCTCTCTCGCTCTCTCTTTGGTGGGGCTGAGAAGTGCCCAGGACAGACATTGCTCAGTCTCCAGCAATGGGCTGTTCCCAGGAGAATCAGAGCGCAGAGCAGGTGCCCTGGGGACTACCTACTCCCTGTAACCAGACTGGAAGGGGGCGACAGGGAGTGAGTGAGCCTATCTCCCTGATTACTTTCTGTTGCCCACATGTGGTGGCAGGCCTGAGTGCAGACACAAGCTGCACATGTGCATGCACGTGTGCATGCTCTTACTCTCCAGGGTTCCACTTCTCAGCTCCTCAGTCACCCTCAGGAGCCCTCTGAGAATCCCCTGTTCAGCGGTGTGAAGGAGAGGTGAGGGGCGGGGTTGCAGCAGAGGTTCAATAGGGCCCTAAAGTACCCAGTTCACTACCATCCCAGGGCAAAAGAAATAAAACCACATTGATCATGGGGTTAAGTCCTCTCTGAGGGTCCCAGGGACCCCAGTCTTCCTTCCTATGGGTCATATATAATTCTCACTGCCCACCCTGACTTATTTCTAAGAGGATTTAAAGTCCCTTTCAAAAATATACAAGCTACCCAAAATAAAATGAAATGTAAAAGAAGTAACTGATATTCACACAACAGAATATCATGCAGGCATAAAAAGGAATGAAGTACTGATTCATATTGCCACATGGATGAACTTGGGAAACATTATGCTAAGTGAGAGAAGTCAGACATGAAAGGCCACATGTTGTATGATTTCTGTGAGACGTCCAGAACAGGCAAATCCATACAAACGGAGTGGTTGCCAGGGGCAGAGGGAATGGGGAGTGACTGCTAATAGGTACGGGGTTTCTTTCAGGCACAATGAAAATGTTCTGGTTTTACAACCTTGTGAATATAGGAAAAATAACTGAATTATATATACTTTTAAAGGGAAATTTTTATCATGTGTGAATTATACCTCAATTTTTAAAAATAGGTAATTGGGGCAGGGAAAGCAGATAAAGATGATGGCAATTAAAACCAATAGAACCAATAATGTCATTACGATGTCTCTGGAGGGCCCAGGAGAAAGAGTCTCTCCAGGAGGGCCCCACCTCAGGGATTGCCAGAGGAGGGTGGGCGCTGAAGGAATAAGTCTTACATGGGAGGGTTTAAACATGTTAAGAGTATTCTTCAATGCTCTCAATGTAAAGAGCTATTTTCCTTTTTTAAACAACAACAACACTTATTTGGGAGCGTCCCAAATTTATAGGAAAGTTTCAAGACTATAACAAAGGCCATCCACACACTTTTTGCCTATTGTTACCACCTTGCCCTGTTTGCTTTATCTTTTGTACATGCTCTCTCTCTATTCTATACATATTTTCCCTAAGCAATCTATTGTGTTACCCCTAAATAATTCAGTGAGTATTTCCTAAGAATGAGGATATTCTCTTGTACAACCACAGCATAGTTATCAGCCTCTGTAAATGTAACATTGATCCAGTACCTGCATCTGATTTACCACAAAGGGCCGTTTGGATGATGTTAGCCATGGACACCATGATGGGGAATCGCAGCGTGGACCCGACTTCCTCCTTAATTCACTGCAAGCGCCCCTCTTCCTCCCCTTGGGGCCCTCTCCCCCCCTGCCCCCACTCAGAAGCAATGGTTTTCCTCACTTATATTTATCGTCTCAACCTCAGGATCTTTTAAGGCAATTGAACCTCTTTGAAAAGCCTCCTCTGATTCAGGGATAAAGAACACCAACTAAGAGCAAGTTGAATTTGAATTTTAGTTCATTAAACCATCTTCTCTCTTCTTATAGTTTGTTTTATGTAGGAATAAGGTGTAGGTGTCACCATGATTCGTTGATAACCAATGTACTTTAGGGCCAGGATAACTTTTCCTCTTGCTGCCCAACATGAGTCATTAAAAGAAAATATTAGGACAGGCCCTCATGCACCACCACCTTTCTCTTTGTTCCTTTTACAAATCTGCGAAGCCCCTACTTACTACACGTGAGGCCTGGGTCCGGAGCTGTTGATAAAGCGATGAGTCAGACCCCCTTTCTGCCCTCAGAGACCTCCCAGTCCCATGAGGAAGTAGACAGGTGGGTGGGCAATTGCCACTCAGGGTCCATATTGATGGACACGTGGGGGCTCCGGTGGTACCGTAGAAACTAAGGCAAGGAGGTGGGCGGGCAGAGTCGTCTTCAAGAACTGTCATCAAAGAAGAACACACATGCTCGTTTATTCCCCTCTGCGGGTCTGCCTCGAGGTTCCATTTGAACAAAATCAACCTCAGGTGCATCCAACAGGCTTGCCCAGCACCTCCTATGCCTGGTGACTGTGCTGAGCTGGGGGCTGCAGGAATGAACAGCGGACACGGCCTCTTCTTACATGGAGCTTATTGTCTATGAGGGGAGACAGACGTTAGTTCAAGCAGCATGGATTAGGTGTTCGTGGTGTGTAGGCAACACGAGTGGAGGGGATGAGAAGACACAGTCCTTGCCCAAATAGGAGACGTCGGTCCTTTCTTACCTGTTTGGGAGGGAAATGAATCCAAGACCGAAGATGGGCGACAGCAAATGTACATTCCTTTCTCATCTATTTGGAAGAGATCTCTGCAATATTCCAGCCCTCATCTCCCTCCCAGAATATCTAGGAGAGCAACCTGTGAATTAAGCTCCTCCAAGACATTCTAAGATGTGAGGCTTTAGAAAGCATGTAGAATTTTATTGTTAAATTAATTTGGGGAATATTAATACATGCAGATGGTTAAAAAGAATTTAAAGGGTAAAAAGTAAAATTTCCTTCCCACCCTTGCCCCGAGCCTCTCAGTTCCCTCCCCACGGACAATCACCATTAGGGATTGTTTTACCTCCTTTCAGGGAACCTGTGCGAACGCACGCAGGCATGCATATACATTCCCCCTTTGTTTTATGCATGTGGCCCTGCTCCTGGCTTTTTAAACTTAAACTATACACTATGGAGACTGCTCATTTCAGTATAGAACTGCCTCCTTCTTTCAAGGGCTGCATAGCAGGGATGAACCACGCCATATTTAACCAGCCGCTCGCTGACAGAATTTATGGGGCTTCCAGTCCTTTGCTGTAACAAACAATGCTGCAATATGTTGAGGAGTAATAGGAGGAGAAATAAAATTGTATATAAAATATATGATCAAGGTCAAATATTATTTTAGAAATAGCTAGATTTAAACAATCTGTAGCAAACAGATTTGTACCAAAAAACAGACCTGAATGTGTAAAGACAGTGAATTAAAAAACACTGCTCAGTTTATCACCAATGGGGTTTATAAGACATAGAGAAAAGTAAACATCTGGTCCTTAGCATGATATTGTTCATAGAAGCATAATATGGTTTGCACATACTTGGAAGAAAACCAACTGACATTGGGGTTATCCCCAAGGAAGGACATCACCAACCCCAAGTCACTGCTTAGATGGGAATGACATCATCATCTCCAGAAGTGCATATGCAAGCCTCATTCTGGCACAGAAGTGGGTCGCCTTGCAGAACCACCTACGGGTGGTACAGGTCGTCCCATGCAGGTGTTAGGAGAGGTAAAAAGGGGAACAGAGGAGGAGTTGGGGGATGTGTAATTTGTAAATATGTGCACAGGAGTTTGAGCCTCTTGGGGCTCAGTATGTTTGTAGCCTCTCCAACCTGCCAGTCATCCAGCACAAGGTCTGCATCTCTGCTGCCACCCCTGTGATACTGACCAGTCAGCATTGCTGCCTGGAGGAAACCCAGGACCAAGGCCAGGAGCAGGTCCACCCTCCTGGCTCTAGATGACGAGGCTGACCCTAGAGCCATCTGCACGGTCCCCTGCGAGTGAGGTAGCTTCCCTGCCTTTCTTACTCGCCTGCAGTGGGCAGTCCTCACAATGTGGTTCCTGTAGGGAAAATCCCCAGAAGTGGAATTTCTAGTATATGTAATGTTATATTTTGAAAGGTAAAAGAAGATTAATACTGACTGATATACCCACCAGCCCTGTAGGAGGTTCTCTGCAGGGGGTTATCACTCTTTTATCTTTGACTGTTTGATGAATCGAATCTAAAAAACAAACAGCCCTTATTTGCATTTCTCTTAGGACTGAAGGTGATTATCTTTTCTTATGTTTAAAGGCCATCTGCTAGGGTCGTGTTTTTCTTTCCTTGTAAGCTGTTGGTTGGCATCCTTAGTTGAATTTCCTATTAGGTTAACGACCTTTTCTCACTGATTTATGGGAACCTTTCTTCTATATAAGGGAATCGGGTCTTTCGTGTGACACGTGTTACAAGTATTTTTCGCAGCTTCTTGTTCATCTGTTGACTCTGAGGTATTTTCCCCTTCTAGAAATTTTACATCATTATATAGTCAAGTGCATCATCTTTTTCCCCTCTGATTTGGAATCCTGTCTTTACCATATGATAAAGTGGAAGAGAAGAATTCTTAAAAGAAGACAGAACCGGCCACAATAAGCCGGTTTGGCTGGAATGGCAGGTGTTTGTGGAAATGAGACTGGGAGGATCTCTCCCGAGGCGGAGGGCTCTGCACCGTGGACAAGCAGGAGCCCAGGGGCAGCTTCAGGGCTGCAGCAGCAGGTTGGCGTTTGTTCAGTCCCAATCAAGACCACACAGTTGATTTGCTTGGGAACTTGTCATTGCAGTCGCTGATCACCTGGGAAGGCGATGTCCTCGTGTGCGTGCAGAAGGGGGAGAAGGAGAACCGTGGCTGGAGGCAGTGGGTTGAAGGGGACAAGCTATACCTGGTAAGTTCCCAGGGTCTGCCCAGCTCCCTTGCACTGTGCTCACATGAGCTGCCTGTTCATCGAGCCAGGCACCTTGACAAGAAAAATGGCCCCGCACTCCTCCCCTGAGCTCCAGCCAAATGCGTGTGGTCATATAGTCAGAAAGCCATTCCTATCTGGCTCAGGGGTCTCCGGGAAGAAATCTATATGGCCGTTTCTGTGAATGGCTGCAATGAAAATGGAAGTTCAAAATGCTGAGCTAGGGAGCTGAGATCCATGGAGAAATACAGGAAGCCTGTTAAAGAGCAGCTGGAGAGAAATGTGAGGCACAGAATTAAGATGTCCCAAAAGAAGGTGGGACCAGGCCTCCTCGCAGTTTTCTGAGCCTGGAAAAAGAGGGGTTGGGGTGCAGATGGAATGGACAGGGGGCAGCTGGGCCTGTGAACTGCTTGTAGACCACAGGCATTGGCCTCTCATCATAAGTTATATCCACCTGATCCCAAAATATTTTAGGTTATTCGGTACTAGCACAGAGCAGTAGGTACCACTGCGGATATCCTTAAATTACATCTGTGTAGGTAGCTTAATTTTTCATTCTTCAACCTTCATGGCAATTTATGGTTCAAACTTTCAAATAGTGAAAAATCTTTCACTCCTTCAGGCGTTCAGTCACTCATTTGTTAAATAAGTGGTTCATTCAACTAATGGCTCTTCATTCATTCATTCATTTGTGGAGCCAGGCAGGTACCTGGCTCCAGTGTCAGTGTTCAGGTCACCATGATGCCCTTCAGAGCCAGCCTTGCCTCACCTGAGATCTTTATTTCAGAGGCAATGTCAACCGATGACAAATGGGAGGCATTCACTGTGTTTTCCATTGACAGTGTTTCCTACCTGCTCTGGTTTGGATGATGGATCTTTTTAATTGAAGTGCAATACCCAGTGGTCCCTGTGGTTAAGACAATGGATTCATCGTCAACTGCAATGATTTCATGGTGGTCCCCACACTCATGTTTTTCTTTCCTCCCTTAAAGGGTCATGAGTGACAGATAAAGCTTGAGGGCTCCCTCTGTCTGGATGAAAAACAGCATCTTGTCTGCAGCCCACACCCTTTCATTGCCTGGGCCACCACCAACCAACATTCTAATCTCCAGAGGCCAGAAAGCCCACAGGGTGGAGGGGCACCGCTCAGCAGCAAGCATCTTCCTAGGCCCTTGCCCTCTGAACGCTTCTCCCCACTAAATACTTCTCTTCTTCACGGTTTTGCTGCCTTTTATAAATTAGGTGATGTCGCTTTAATCACAAAAGTAGGAGAAATCCCCCCCAAGAGGATAATTTCTTCAAATTTTTCATTTTTATAGTTGTTCAAGCTCAATTCAAGTGTCAAAATCAAATTACTGCCACCTGCAGGGCATGCCAGCTGATTGGATCCAGGAGAAGCACTTTGCCCAGAATAAGTGTCCTCTTTATTACAGCTCCCCCCTCCCTCCCCACCCAAACCACAGACACCAGGAGGACCAGGGGCAGGGCAGAAGGAAGGCCCAACCTGCTCCTCACTCACCCACTTTCTGATGTTGCAGGAGCTGACATGCTGTGACCAGGTGTGCCGTCAAGTGTTCAAAAAGAAGTGATGGCCACGAGAGGGCCACTCCACACTCCAAGTGAAGGGTTCTTTACTGGCTTTGAGAAGCAGCCATGGGGACCCTCCCATTCCTGACAGAGCCCGTTAAGACATCTGGATGGTTTTAAACAGGATGAATGTGTAACAGTGACAGGCATATTCTTCCTTCTTTGAAACCTGGCATTAAAGGAAAAAACAAAAATCACTCTCATACTTTGAAATCCTTTATATCTATCTTCCTTTGTTTCTAGATCTGACAGTTTTCTATGCAAGCAGAAGAGGTGACTGCCTTCCTATGGTTTTCTGTGTGGCTCTGTTATTTATATTTTAGTTTAGTTTAACTTGGTTTGTTAGTTTTTTGTTTATTTGTTTGTTTGTTTGGGGGGTTGTTTTACCTGGACATGTTCTCTGGCCAACACAGCATCACCTACCAATTCTTGAACATTGACTATTTGAGATTCATTCCTTTAGCTAGAACATTCATTTCTCCAAGATTCTATTTTAAGATACATATGGCTTCCAGTTTGTACTTTGCCTGAGCAGCATGGGCAGAGCTACTTCTAAAGGCCTCTTCAGTTCTGCAATACCAGCTGTCCTGCCCTTCAGCCCTGGGCAGATTGGCATCTCTGCAGAGGGCTAGCCAAGAACTGCCAGACAGCCTGGGTTCAAGTCCTACCTCTCCACTTCTTAGCTGGTTGACCATAGGCACATTGTTTGGCCTCTCTGTCCTTGTTTTCCCCTTTTATGAAGTGGAGAAGACAAAAATAGTATCTCCTCCACTGGGTCCCTGGGAGGCTTAAGCAAGTTAATACATACAAAGTGCTTAGAACGGGACCTGGTTCCTGTGAACTCTGGTCATTATGTGGAGTCACTCCCCCCACAGTCCCAGGTGTCCAAGTGAGTGGATGCTAAATAGTGATAAGTCAGTACCTCCAAGGCCTCTGGGTGGTTCTAGAACATTAGATTCATACTTCTGAGAAGCATTGTATTTTCCTGCTGGATACACAAGTGCAATAGTGCACCAGGGAAAGCTGAGTAGTTAACAGGAACGAATTTATGGTGGATCACTCATGGGGTCCTAGGAAGGCACTGCAGGTCAAAGACACCTCCTTCGTGGCACTGCAGCAGGGCCTGCAATCCCACCAATAGGCAAACATTGCCCTTGAAAAGTAGGTTTATCCCAAGTTGGTCAGCATGTGGGATCAGCACACTCTGGTATGATTTGAATGATCAGACCATTCATTGATCCTGAGCATCCTAAATGCGATTGGAGGCGGAGAGAAAGGCTGTAATCTGGCCATGTGGCCCAGGCCAGCCTTGGCTCCAGCCCTTGTGGACAGATGGCCACGACCTGGGCTTCCTGGAAAGCTGTGCTTCCCAACAATGATGGCATATTCCTGCTGCAAGAAAACCAGAGAAATGCCTGGCTGGGGTCTCATGCTGGCTTGGGAACCTGAGTGAGGTTGCAGGTATCTTCCCATAGGCTCTGGGGTAGAGAAGGAACCTCCTGAGGAGGTGCAGCCCATCTCCTGTGGCAGATTGGGAACCCAATGGAAGGACTGGTTCATGGGACCTTTGTCCCCAGCTTCCCTGGAGCTTTTCCAGGTGCCCCATATTCCCCTGTTGATGCCTTCCCAGTCTTGCTCTTGCCCACCACAGCCTCAAATGACCCTCTTTGTCCCTCAAGAAAACCCTATTGAATGAAATCGTGTCTGAAAGCTCATTGGGGACCAGCTATAAAGTATTCTGCACATGTAAGGGGTTATATTTATTAGTATTTTTGATCCTAGGGTTTGCAAATGTACTGTAGGGTCTGCTAGCCCCCAAAGATGCTGTGACAAGGTTCATGGTCAAATGAACCTCAGGAATGCTGAGAACTATATCCACCTTCTTAGAAATTCAAAGTGAGAATTAGTTTCTCTGTAGCTCTGAAAAGAGACCTGCAGCAAAGCCCAGCCATAAACCCTGGGATCCCCTTTACCCTGCAGCGTTTCAAGTCCACAGGGTGTTTAGAGAACACAGTGCTCATTCCCTACGTGTACATAGCACTTTTTCAATTACAGAGAACAAACAATATAATTTAAAACTCCCATTTCCCACATGGGATTTTCTCTGTATATTTTTCCACAAATGAAGAGAACTGAAGGAGTTCATTTACATATAGTGTGAAAGCTGATCGTGGCTGCGTTCATTCTACTGATCGTTCTTTCTCAACAAAGGTGCATCTGAACTTGGAAGCGGTCAAATCTGAGGTACCTATTTCAAAGCCAGGCAGATATTTGGGGTCAGGGTCTGCCTTCCAGTCCTGCTCTCACTGGCCGAGTTAGGGCAAGTCACCTGCCTCATATTTCTGTTCCCTCAGCCAATTTCAAAGCCAAACCATGACAGGAGTGCTTCCCACCCCCCCAAGCCCCCCCCCCCCCCACTGACAAGGCTGGTGGGGACAGAGTGAAAGAGGTCACCCTTTAAAACCCACTGAGGATTACATTGAGGAGGGGTGGGCCTGGTGGGGAAGACTCTCAGAACCTTAGAACTCCAGCCTCCAGGGGCTGTCATGAGAACGGGTGGGGTTAGCTATAAACCAGGGGTGTTGATCTTGAAAATTAAAGAGAGCCTGTCCCATGAAAATCCTGGCCCACCAATGGGCAGCATTGCAGGGGGGCTCTAACATTGACTTCAGCCGCAGCCCTTGGTTCAAATCCTGCCCCACGGCTCTCCAGCTGTGTGACTATGCAGCAGTTACTTCCCCTCCCTGAGCCTCTGTTTCTCCATCTGTAAAATGAGTATGGGACCTGCTTCATAGGGGGTAGTAAGGATTGAATCATATCTTAGCACAGTGACTGAAACAACAATTGATACCATATATATGTGTATGTGTGTGTGTGTATAACTTGCACATATAGACATACACACACATACAGCAGGTCCTCGAATAATGTTGTTTTGTTAAAACACTGATGAGAAAATAAAAAACTGATTCCCTGGCGGGGCCACTGTCAGTGTGGATTTTCCACGGTCTCCCTGTATCTGTACGGATTTTCTTCAGGGACTCTGTTTTCCTCCCACATCCCAAAGGTGTGCAGGTGAGGTTCATCGGCGTGTCTGGATTTCCCAGCCTGAGTGAGTGAGTGTGTGCAGGTGTGTGTGTGATGCGCCCTGTGACGGAAGGGCTTCCTGTCCAGGGTTGGGTCCCACCTTGTACCCTGAGCTGCCAGGATGCGCTCCAGCCACCCAAGACTGGAATGAGAGGGCTGGGAAATAATTATCTTACTTGCTTTTATTCATCTTTCTTTTTTTCCGTCTCCCCACCCCAGCCCGGATTATTTTTATTTTATTTTATTTTTTATTTTTATTTATTTATCTTTATTGTTGAAAGTATTACAGATGTCTCCTTTAGAGCTCACATTTAGTTCAATGTTTAATATTAGAAGTACTTTGGGTTTTTATTTAGAAGTTTGGTGATTTTTTTTTGTAACCAGATATATGCTGTAGGAACTTAACTCTTGTTTATATCTAAAGTAAAACTGGTTTCTTATGTATGTTTTGCTTAAAGTCACAGTTTCCAAGAACCTATCGATAATGTTAAGTAAGCACTTACTGTATATGCAGATTCTCCACCCCAGTCCTGCACATTTTTACACAGGTACATGGTGAGGTAGCTTCCTAAGGGCTTTCTCTGCTTTCTAAGAGCTTTAACACTGAGACCCCTTCCTACAGTCCTGCTCAACTTTGAAGATCACCGGGAGGACTTATTAAAAACACAGATTCCTGCTCCCTCCTCCTTCTAGATTGTGGCTCTGAGGTCATGGGCAGGGCCCAGAAACCTGTGTTGTTAGAAGCTCCCCGGTTGAGTGGCCGGCAGGGCAGGCTTCCAAGCACAGGCTGACACGATCCAATCCACGGACCAGGAAATACGCTCCGGCCACCGTGGGCAGGACAGATGGAGCTGGGGAGAGGGACTCAGGTCCTCCTGGTCAGAGGCTGTCAGCCGAGTTTGGGGAAGAATGAGTGACAGACCCCGGTCAAGGCCCGAAAGGCCATGGGGAGGGAGGGAAAAACATGAGAGGCGCTTGAAGGAGCCCTGCGCTAGGCAACGGTTGCATGAAGCTCACAGAGGAGGAGGGGCAGTAAAGATGGTTGTGAGTTTGGGGAAGAGGCAGAAGAATGGTCCCCAACATGGCTTAGCAGTGGGAGGGGAGAGGGGATGCCCCGGGGATTTGGGCTGGGCCAAGCCCGCCAGGTAACTGCACAGTGATTGTAAAGGCCGCTGACCTCTTCCCCCTCCCCCGCTGCGCCCTCTGGTGGCTGGAGAGGGTGGGGCCCCAGGAGCAGCCGGGCCTCGGCCTCAGAGGACCTGTTTGAGGCCAGGAAGTGACGATGTCACAGGGTAAGGGAGAGGGAGGGAAAGGCAAAGGGGAAGAGAAAGGAGAAGGGTGGGAAAGAAGGGGAGAGGAGGGGGAGGAAGAAAGAAAAGGTGAGCAGGAGAACAGGGCGGAGTAGGAGGAAAGGGCGGGAGGTGGGAACCGGGGAGGGAGAGGGGGAGAGGAGGCTGGGGACAGAGCCTCCCTCCAGGAGGGAATGGAGAGAAGGCACAGACACAAACTGTCCTGAAAAACCAGGCTACAGAGACCACAGCCGGAGAGACATCTGCTGCCACTCGCCCCAGAGGCTTTCTCCGGCTTGTACCCACCTCCCCCAAGGCACAGGAAGGTTTAAATATGACTGGCAAAGTCAGCACAGAGCAAGTATGTTTACAGGCCTGCCTGGGTCCTTAAAGGATGTTCAGGGAGAGGATAATAAGGCCTTTGTTGAGCACTTTCTCTGTCCTGGAGCTCTTTCTAGGACTATGACAGAGGAGCTCATTTTACAGATGAGGAAACTGAGGCTCAGACCAGGTCAAACGCTCACCCTGACCCCACAGCTGGTAAGTCAGAGAGGCAGAATTTGAGCCCAGGGGGGGTCTGTCTCCAGAATCTGAGGCCCTCCATGAAGGAGGAGGCCGCAGCAGGAACAGGGTGGCCCTCCCCCTTCCTGGGCATCCAGACCCACCCTAGCAGGCCCCAGGTCCCTGGCAGGTTCAGGAGACCAAAAATGCCGTTCTCTCCCAATCATCTGTAATCAGGTTGTGTTTTTCTTAACTCAGCATTCCCTGTAAGTCTCCTTCAAGACTAATTCCGTGGCAAGCAGGACCTCATTGAATGAGACTTGTTAGCAGTCCCCCCGCTGGGGGGTTAGGTCCTGCCTGTGTGCAGAGCCCGCCGGAACTGATGGGCAGAGCTGGCCGCCCAGAGCTGGGCCTTGCACTTGAACCAGCTCCTTATATTCGTGATTTGTGGCTGATTAGAAGGGCAGAGGTGGGGATATTTAATTTTGGCTCACTGATTATACTTGTTATGTAGATGGATCCAATTAGAAGCGGGGGCTTGAGAAAAATGGAACAGTAATGAACCCGACAGAACGTTCACGAACTTTAAAGGCTTGGTCATAGGTTTTCTGGGGCTGGCCCTCACTTGGGCTGCTCCTTGTGCTTCCAGGTTGCTAAGGTTCTGGAAAGTGAGGTGGGACCAAGGAGGAGGCCTAGAAAGAGTGGGCAAAGCCCACCTTTTCTACAATATTTTAACAGAAAATGCATCCATCCTGTGAGCTCCTTCCGTGGTCAGGGGCTGGAGAAGCAAAATGCGTCAGTCTGCTCCTGTCAGGGAAACAGCCGCCCAGGCAGTTCCCGTGGAGGGAATTCGGCGCAGGGAATTGCTTACGCAGGAGGAGGAAAGGCTTAGAAGCCTAATAGGAGATGGCGAAGCTGCCCAGAGCTTAGCAACAGCAGGAAGCTGCCAGTGCCACCCACGAGGCACAGAGGGATGCAGAGGAAAATGGTGTAATTAGAAGCCTCAGCCAAGCAGGGCTGGACCATGGTTATCAGAGGAAACGCAGCCACTGCCAAACAAACAGCCCCAACACAGAAGAGGGAGGTCGAGACAAACACCCTGGCTTCTCCTGTCTTTCCATTTTCGAATCTCTCATCAGTGCTCCCACTGGTAGAAACTAGCCAAAGCCCGCTGTCAGGGAGCCTGGGACACATCATTCTCGGCAGTGCCAACAGAACAAGGGAGGGGAGGGGAGGTGTCTGGTAGCAAATGGGCACTGAGGGGCACTCAGGTGAGTGGCTCCCAGCCCCAGCCCTCTAGGAGCTCCCAGCCTGACTCAGACCATTGCAAGGAGGCAAGGGGGTGAGCATGCACCCACCAGCACTATCACCCGACCTGAGTGTGACAGAGAGAATATGGCTGGGAGAGGTTGTCTCTAAGCGAAGGGAAGAAGGAAGAGGGGAGGGGATCCTCATGAACTGACCCCTCCTGTGCCACACAGTACGCCGGGTGCTTTCCATTCATAGCACAGCCTCTTAATCCTCAGCACAGCTTTGCATGGTAACACCATCCCCACTACACAGGAGAAAACTGAGGCTTGGCAGGTAGGGAGGGGAAACGTGCCCAGGGTAACAGGCAAGATATGGCAGGGCCAGGGTGTGGGCACAGCCTCACAGAGCCCAGTCTCCTATTGGCGTTCCCAGTGCAAGTGGCTGCCTTACGCTAGTCACCCATCCATCTTCGGGCAAATGTGATCTTTTCCAAATACAGACAAACCTTAATTCCAGCCTTAAAGGACAGTGAAGTTAATGAAGAAAGCACTTACTGAATTAGAACAAAACAGACTAGTTAATTACTTTTAACTCCTATAAGTATTTACAAGCTCAATGGAAATGTTTTCTTTTATTAAAGTTCATTGTTTTGAGCTTAAAAAGCAATGGAGACCTCTCTAAAACTTCTCCCGAGCCCAGATCCTTGGCTAACTACAATCCCACAGGCTAGACCCCTGGCAGATGGTCTCAGCTGCCCGTGGCTGGGTGCGCTTCAGTGTGGGTGTGTGGCCCCTCTGCTTTGCTGTAGTTTTCACACTTGCAGTTACTTAATGATTTGTGATTTGTGTTAACTGTTGTTCCATCCTCCTGGATCACAAACTCCACAAGGCAGAGGTGGCTCTGGTTTGTGGCCTGCTCCCTAAAGTCTCTGACACCTGCTTGTGCCTCTTTCCTCTCCTGTCTCATCACAGACACAGTCAGCCAGCAAGTATTTGGGGCGTACATATGGGTACCAGTGCCTGTGGCAGATGCCAGACACTTTGCTCCACCAACCTATTCATTCTAAGGAGCATTTATTGATCATCTGTGAACCAGTGGCAGGTACGAAGGAGGTGGTAGCAAAGCAGGTAGACTCCCTCTCCTCACATATTTTGTTTCTAAGCTTCACGGCCTTGCAAGGCAGGTGTCATTCTTCCCACTTTATAAATGAGACTCCAAAGGGTGAGGAAGATTCTAAAAGCACACTCCTAACAAGTGACCGGGCCAGGGCACTAACCTCTTTTCCCTGCCGACACCGGCCCACCTCCTTGCTCAGTAAAGTGGGAGGCAGAGGGAAAACCTACAAAGTCACTAGAGCAATCAAAAGACTCTTTGGCTTTATGTGTTTCTCATAATAAGAGAAGAAAATAAAAGGCCCTTGTAATCCACTAGCCACGGTAAACAAGGTCCTGTCTATAAGGCCCTTAACACAGTGCCTGGCATGTAGCAGTCACACAATCAACAGTGGTTAAAACAAAGGTCCTTAATTTTAAAAACAAAACAAAACAGGACCATTTTTTAAAAACCAAAATAGGACAATTTTGACCCCAGGGGACATTCAGCATGCTTGGAGATATTTCTGGTTGTCATAACTGGGGGTGGGGTGCTACTGACATCTAATGGGTAAAGGCAGGGATGCTGCTCAACATCCTATGACACACAGGACGGCCCCACAACCGAGCATGATCTGGCCCCAAACGTCAATAGTGCAGAAGAGGAGGAGCTGGTCTGGGGAACTTTTCTTGTGTCCTTAATTGTTCTCCTATAACATTATCTTCAGTTGATACAGAGCGATTGACCACATGGCTAATTATCTAGAATACATAGGAAGGCTGTTTTTCTCTTGTAATACAGTATAGGATTAATCTGCTTCGCCCCAACTTCCAGGGTCTCAGAGTAGTTGCAGCCGCCTTCACAGACCGGCTTTGGGGTGTTGTCACTGTTTGGCTCATCCCGTCCCTCTCGGTCTTGCTGGTTCTCTCGGGAACATGGAAGACTTGGCCAAAACCTTCTTTGCAGAAAGAGTCAGGATTCCAAAGATTTAGTCAATATTTTTAAGTGATCACCCTCCCAAAGTTTCTTGTCTCCCCACCACAGGCCTGGAGTCCCTTCTTAGCTCCATCATGACATTTGGGGAATGTTAATGCATTTCCAGTAATAGGAACCCTGGAAGCCAGGAAGAAATAGTACTGCTCCCTCCGATGAGGGTAAGGTTCTGGAGACTGCAAAGGCATTAGCTGGGAAGCAGCTGCATTCTCTCCAAGTCAGGATCCCTAGTTTATTGTATACAACTGCACCTCAATAAAGCTTTTTTTTTTAGTCAAGACTACAGTGGGAACCTGGTTATAACTCTACTATAAGGGTAAGGAAGGAGTTCAATAAAATTCACAGAACAGGAGCCATGGGGGTGCGGGGGGGCAGGGCGGGTAACTTAGTGGTCATCTATCCCTTCCCTTCTAGAAGCCAGAGAAGGAACTGGCTAAGATCACTTCGTTAGTGATGGAGGGAGCCGGGACTCACATTTGGGTTTTCCTGACGACCTCCACTCCAGGACCCTTCCAATTACGATGGGGCCTGAGGAAAATAACCACTTCACTGAAAGCCATGCCCCCTCCCATGGTCTTATTTCCAAGTGGGAAGAAGTGACAAAGCACAGCATGGGATTGGGACCACTGAAAGAGGCACCATTTCATTATGACCTGTCTTCTGGTTTGCATGGCATTTTCATTCTTGTTATCATCTGTGATCTTCATAAGAACCAGGAGAGAAAGTGGATATTATTAAAATCCCCTTGGCAGATGAGGAAACTGAGGCACAGAGGGATTACTTGATTTTCCCCAAGTCACCCAGGTAGCTAAGGCAGAGCAGGCACTTAGCCATAGTTCTCCTAACCAGTGGACAAGGAAAGTGTTCCAGGGCCTCCCCCACAGCTCTGGGGCTCACATTTATTGCAGACCCAGGAATTCCAAAAGGCAGAAAAACCATAGGGTATCCAGAAATCCCTGGTGGGGCTCACCCTAGTTTGGGAGACTCCCTTGAAAAAGGAGAGAAGGAGCCCTGGAAATGAGCAAGACACTCAGGTGGACCCTGACGCCACCTCTAACTCATGGACCTGAATTGTGGGCATCACACTGGCCAGAGAAGCCCGTGCCTCTCACTGGCCTCTGGGAAGGGAAGCCTTCTTGACTCTGCCTCTCCCATCCGAATAAGAAAGAGAAAAGGGCCACATCCCCCCACTCCCAGCACCCCTCCAGGAGCAAAGGTTAAGCCCCACCGGGCAGCAAGTGGACTTTGCCCCTTGGCTACTTTGAAAACTGGTTTATCTAAAGTTCAGTTTCCAACCCCTTAGTTTGCACCAAATGTCAAAGGGAAACTTCTTGGAAGGAATCCCATCTTCCAATGGATAAATCAGTGTGTTTGCCCTAATGGAGTTGATGTTCCGTCTGGCAGCACCTGGGCCAGTCTACCCAGATCTGCTCAGATGGCTTCACTTCCACAGTGCCAGGGGGGAGCTGCCACCGCCTCTCTGCATAGGAATGTCCTTCCTCTCTCCCTTCTCCCAGTCCCCTGCCTGTCACACCCACACAGGGAGGACTTTGCCATTAGCTGATAATGGGGAGTCTTGGGACAAAGGTCACATGGAGGCAGGAAGGGAAAATGAAAAAGCAGACCTGTGGGCAGGAAGCAGGAATGGTGGCAGGGAAAAGAAGTGCCAGAGAGCAAGTAGTTGGTCAGTGGCCAAGGGCTGCAGGATGAGAGGGAGGGTGGGTGTCAAGTGCATTTCAGGGTTATTCTTGAGTGGACTGTTACATATCAATCCAATCCAATTGTAGACAGAACAAACAACTCAATCACCCGTGGGCCTCCCTCCTGCCCTCTGGGCCTCTGTAGGATTCTAGACCAGAAACAAGCTCTGAGTGGGCAGGGAGGGGAAAGAAAGACCTACTGCTGAGCCTCTGCCTGTGTGACCCTGAGTCAGTTTCTTAACCTCTCTGAGCCCTTTTCAGGCAAGTAGATAGACTAATCCTTGCCACCTCTAGAGGTTACCATGGATCTTCAAGGAGCTCCAGGATGTCTCAGTCCCACAGACCTGGTGTCCTTCCTGTGGGCAGTGTGAGGTGTGTGTTTGTTGGGGCCTGCAGAGAGGTAGCTTGCATGCCCAACCCACGGTCTCCCCTGACCACTTTCCAATTGGGTCTCAGATTTGTTTTGGGATCCACCCAGCTCCAGAGGGAAACCATGTTATTGGTCTGGGGTACCCTAAATTGCCCAGTCAGGCGGCAGGGAAAGATTTACATTGCATGGTTGGTGAGAGGGCTCTTGTGCTCTTCCCCCACCTCACAAAGAAGCAGTTGCTTGCCATTTTCCCTGGCAGTCATCTTGAGACTCTGAAGAGAAGCATCTTAGAAGGGTCTACAGCAAGGACGGCAGAGTCACAAGCAGAGCCTGCATTCTTGATGACATCATTGAGCCATCTATAATCCCTCTCCTGAAGCCAGACTTACCTCTGGACTCCTAGATTGTGAGGGAGGAAAAATCCTATTTTTCAATTGGAGTTTCTCTAACTTGCAACCAGCCCATCTTAACTGCCCACGATGAGGGCTTCTTTCTCACACCAACCACTGAAACCATCACGGGTGCTGCCTCATTTTTATTCACACAGCAGGAAGAAAGGCAGCCACTTGGTGATGGGACAGAAAGAGGCCAAAATCTCGCCACCACCCCAGGATCACCGGTCACTCTCAGGTCCAGCTGTCACGCAGGCCCTCCCCTCCTCCCAGCCTGTCCCAGGTCCTGAAACGCTTGCCCCAGATCTGTTTCCTTTCTGTTCCTGAGTCTTCCCTAGACCTGGGGGGAACCCTGGACCCTGACCCACACAGGCCCTCAGGTTTTCTGGCCTTACCTGTGCCAGGTGGCCCAGAGGGACCCTCTGTCGTGGAAGAAGCCCTGCCTATGTCCTGTGGTTGGTGGAAGCCACTGAAGGGCTCCAGGTAGTAGGAGAGATATGCTCTGGACAGAGCTCCATTTTTAGAAAAGCCCCACTGGAGGCCATGTGCAGGGTGGATCATACAGTGGGCCCATCAGCCTGCACCTCAGCCTCCAGGCCCCAGGTCTAAGCAAGGCCGAGGGGTTGATGGCTCTTCTCTGGAGGCCCAGCTTCGACACTGAGCCATCCTTTTGAAAGGCATAATAAATATATAGCAATAAAAGCTACCAGTTTTGAGAACTTACCAGTGGTAGGACCCTCCTATGTATTTCCTTATTTAGTCCTTACAATATCTCAATGGGGCTGATACCACTTTTATTCTCTTTTTTACAGACAAGCTCCCTGCTGCTCAGAGCCTTTAAGTAACCTGCCCAGGTTCCCCCAGCTGTGAAGCAGCAGAGCCTGTAGGAAGCCCGGATCTGGAAGCCCCCCTTGCTCTTAAGTGCCAGTTCGTGTCCAATAATATGACCATCAGGAACACATTTCATAGTGCAGGAGAGCGAAAGGGCTGGCCAGCAGGGCTTTCTCAGGAACCCCATGTCAGATAGGCTTGCATTTCTTAAATGTTCACTGGGTGCAGAGCCCTCCCAGGCTCTGCGACCTGAGCTGCCACCCAAGGCAGAAGAGGCCTGTCCAGGAGTTCCCAATGCCCTCGAAATCCTGATTCCCCTTGGCCCCTTCTTTCTGAGCTCAAGGATGTGAAAATGATACATGTGGGAACCGCGGGCCCCATTGTATCGAGGGCTGTGCTGTCTTTCTGGGTGGGCAGTGGGTGGACATGATGCCAGCTGGGAGAATGCCAAAGAAAACTGAGGTTCTTGTGCATCCCGGAGCTGGGCACTGAGCGGGCGAGCAGGTCAGCCCGTGAGACCAGATCCTTGAAAACAAGAAGAGGAAGAACAGTTTTCAGGTTCTGTCCCCTTGGATTTCTGGATGCCAGCAGGAAATGTTGATAAGATTCCAGCCAGACCTCTGTCATGTTGAATCTCTGGAACCTGAGCTTTTGCTCGTATGCACTTGTCTTTGATTTTTGCCTGCACACCACCCTGCTTTGAAAAGAGCCCTTTAGCAGATTGCACAACAACGTCCTGGCTGGAGCCAGTCTTCCCAGCCCGCCCGGCCTCCCCCTGCAGTATTTCCTCAGAGGCAGAGGCCAGGCGGGCCACCCTCAAGCCTGAGAAATCACTGAAAAGGCTGTCTAGCTGAGCCCCCAGCTCCCAGCCACGTTTTTTTCCCTCCCTCCTTTCAACTTTGTTAATTAAGAAGCAGACCCAGGCCTAGTGTGAGGGGAACTATTGTGCTTGCCTCTCAAAAGCAAAGGCACCTCAGTAAGAACCAGTTGGCATCGTGACCGAGCCAGGAGGACGCTTTCAAAATGGGCAATTTAATTTAAAACGATCATTGTGTATTTAACTGAATGTCACATTCCCATAATTGCAAGGACAGCTAATTGGGCAATTAATTGTTTGGAATCTTTCATTTCTGTTCTCTTATTCCACGTAGTGTGTGTTCATGCCTGCACGCACACGTGCACACACGCACACACACAGAGTCATTCACAACATGAGCCAAGTTACTAATCCCATGGTTTCCAGTGATCAAAATTATGAAGGTCTTGGTTTCAATGCTTGACCATTTGGAGGTTAATTCATCAGCATCATCACTTCCTAAAGGTGTTCAACTCAATGCACAGCCCCTAGAAGCTCCCTCACTCCCCTCAGCCCACACAGAGGATGTTCGTGAGGGTCAAGATGTTGTCAAGCCCCCTCAGATGTACACCCACCTGACAGGTGAAATTGCCCTGGTTGAGGGATTCTGACTTGGGAAAGTTATGACATGGATTTTCGTGCACTTTTAAATTCTGAAGCTCCTGGCGTAAGCATAATGGTCTCTTGTGTACCCATCTTTTAAAAATATTAACCTAGATGAGAAATAGAGATGTCATGCAGAAATACAGATGTGATCCGAGGCAGAAATTGTCTGGACTGTGCGCAGATGTGTTATTTCATCTGCTCAATCCTGGATTCCATGCTTGGTGACTGAACTAGAACTCAGCTCTTTGAGTTCACTCCTTTGACATTTCAGTTGCCATAAAATATTTTTTGTTTTAAACGTTGTTTCCAAGACTCTGATCTGGTGAGCATCTCATTTTGCTGGGTTCTTGTGTTAAGATGACTTCAGAGAGAATGTTTCCATCACACCTTAGGACAGACTGTCCCTCCAGAGGCAACACAGAGGGCTGGTTCACTCATCTTAATTACTCTTTAAAAATCCAAATTGCTGTACTGAATAAAACAGAAGTAACCAAATGTGCTCAAGTTGTGTTTCAGCCCAGGGCAGCAGGCTGACTCTGCTATTGAATTGAGCTGAAACCCGGAGATGAAAAGCTGGAAACCAAAAGTCTATCACCCTGCGGGGAAATGGAAACCTCTTTCCATCTCAGATGACAGCCGCCATTCTGACCTTTCCTTGCTGATTGCGAGCCTTTTGAGTGCAAAGCATTTCCTTTTGTTCTGATTTCCTGACAACTGTTTAATCATGTTCTATTCATAGAAATAACAGTTGAATTCTCTTGTTTCCCACATATCAAATAAGATAATGCACCAGGAAATCAAAGTCCTGGAAACAAATCATTGAATTGTAAGACTCCCATCACTGGTGAAATCCTAGTGTGTTGAGGGCTAGATGTGCGGGTGTAGACTAAGGGTCAGGGAGGGTATCTATCTTTCCACAAACATTTGCAAATAAATTTGCCCTCAACCCAAGTTTCAATCATCAATAAAACGAAATATCTAATTTTAACTGCACAATGGAAAGGCTTTGAAGAGGGAAACTGACACTGGTTATCTTTTACATATATTATTTTGTCTGATCCCTACAATAGCCCCATGATGTAGATTCCATTAACTCCATTTTATGGACAGGGAAACTGAGGCTAGAGAGGAGAAATAATTGCCTAAGATGGTCTGGCCAATAAGTTGCTAGACTCTTACTCTTCCATGGCCCCGTTCCACTTTCCAAAACAATTCATCTCCCACAAGTCCAATGTCCCAATAGCTGCCTGCCCAGCTGGTCACTGGTAGCTTCAGTTCAATCCGCTGTTGCTGAGTCTTCCCAAGGGCTTGGGCTGCAGAGCTGTCCTGAGACCAGGCAAGATGTTTGGCCCCTCATTACAAAACTAATGGGACCTGGTTTTATTCCATCTGGTCTACCTCATCCCAGAGTACTTCAGGGATTTTCAAGTCCCCTGAGCTCAAGGAAAGCAAAGGGAGATACAAGTTTTTATTTTTGTTTAAATAAAATGAATGCATATATGATGTTTTTTAAAAAACAATAAAATAAAAATCAACTCAATACAGAAAAGTGTAGAGAAGGGTGAAAAATTAGAAATCCCATCATAAGCCATGGGAGCCATTGATAACCTCTTAAGAAAACACCTTTACCTGCTCTTATGTGCTTTTGTTCATAAAAGCACATAAGCACAGGCAAGCAGATCAACATCAAGGGTTTTTTTTCCCCTTTACACATTGCAGATCCCAGTCTTCATTCTCAACCCGGCATGGTATTCCAAGGTATGAATTTCTATCATCTATTCAACCAATTTCTGACTATATAAATCTTTCTGTTCACTATTGTAAACAACAGTAGAACCAATATCCCTGAACAGATATAATTTTTTATTGTTTGGGGCACTTTTTCAATTTTCTCCTTAAGCAGTAATTCTCCAAAACAGACAATCAAATATCCAAGGTCTTTTCTTTCTTCTATTTTTCCTTTATTACTATAAAAATCTGGTGAACAGCCAACTAAACAGAAACATCCTCAAAACGGCCAGAGGGGATTTTCTTTTATTCCTTGGGTTTTCTTCCAGGCAGGGATCTCCCTCTCTCCTTCGCTTTCTGTGTATTGCTTGCTTTCCTACTTGTGACATATTCATTGTTCTTTTACTCATCATAATGTAGGTATCTCGGAAAAAACTTCCCTTATGGACTCTGTCCTGCTGTCCCCCAAACTTGTCTTCTTCAAGCTCTAGAAGTTGGAGTAATGGAAGTCTGTTCAATTTCTTAGATCCTGAGGGTACAGGAGGGAGGAGAAGGACTCATGTGTAAGTCATGTGAAGCCTGGAGGGCTTGAATTTCACTAAAGCCACAGGCATCTCCCAGAAGGTGTTAAAACACTGCTCACATTCGGAAAGGAGTCAAAGGAATGGCGAGTCCTATTGCCAATGAGAGCTTTCTAAGGTAGTAAAGAGGCTTCTGCTTGAGGCATTTTTGTCTTGTTTGTTTAAATTTTTTAAAGACTCTCTGCTCCTTATCTCGGTCTAGTGTTGCCATATTTAACAATTATTTGAGAGTAAGTTGCAGACATCAAAATGCTTCATTCCTAAATACTTAAGCATCTTATCTCCTAAGAACAGGAGTGTTCTCCTATAGAATGATAAAACCATCATCACACCTAAGAAAATTAATAATTCCCTGGTGTCTAATATCCAGTCCAAATTCATATCTCCTCGATTGTTCCCAAAATGACTTTTATAACTTTTAAAAAAATCAGAATCCTTTCACAGGTCAACACATTGTATTTGGTTGTTACGTCTCTTTGGCCTCTTTAATCTACAAAACC
Organism: Miniopterus natalensis; assembly: GCF_054644295.1. NCBI lineage: Eukaryota > Metazoa > Chordata > Mammalia > Chiroptera > Miniopteridae > Miniopterus > Miniopterus natalensis. Next base: position 27,345,846 of record NC_142095.1, on the reverse strand, counting down.
CTCATCGCTTTTCTTTGATGGTTTCATGACACTGACTTTGTAAAGGTCCAGGCTAATTTTCTTGTAAAATATTCCACATTGTGGAGATGCCTTGATGTGTCCTAGTAACAACCTTTTCTTATTCCGCTCTCTCAGTAGAGAAAACTGTTTTCTGCTTAAATGTTCTGGCTCCTTTAACAAGCCTCACTGGCTTTCAAACCACTACTTCATGAATAAGAACCAAGTTGAAACTACACTTTAAAAATTTTATTTTAATTTATTTTTTAATTACAGTTGACATACTATATTAGACTAGTCTCAGGTGTACAACATAGTGATTAGACATCTATATATCTCACAAAGTGACTACCCCAATAAGTCTAGTACCCATCTGACACCATATATAGTTATTACAATATTACTGATAAGCCCGGTGGTCTCTATTGTTACCAAAATGACCTTATGGAAAGGATGGGGCACGTGACAAGACACACAGCCAGCCTGAAGCCAATCCCATTGGCCAAAATTGGCACAAGTTGAGAAATGAGTAAATAAAGTGAATATTGGATTATAATCTGTAAAAATAATATAAAGATCCATGGTTTCATACTCATATAAATGTTTTAATTGCATAGATAAATGGTAAATAAAGGACAGCTCTTCTTTACAGAAGAATTCCAATAAATAAATGTAGAAGAAATGAGAAATATAAAAAATCACCATTAGGCAAACACCACAGTAATAATTATTACAGGCAAAATCTACCGATGGATGCTCAAATTAGTGCAAGAAAGTTTGAGGAGAAACAGAATATTTGCATAGTCTCAAAGCATCTTCTTCAAGATATTTATTAATTATAAAGAGAAAGTAACAATTTTACAGTAAAGAAACTCAGCAAACACCACTTTAAACAAGTGATCAAGGTTAATTATCACCAATAATAAGACATATTGACATCACATAACCCCTGATATATATGCTGAGAAGGTCACATCACTCTGTGGTATTCTTGCCAAAAATCCATAACTCAATCTAATAGTGAGGAACATTCAACAAAACCCAACTGTCAGATATTCTACAGTGTATCTGACCGGTATTCTTGAAGAGTGGCAAGGTCACCAAGGAAAGGCTGAGGAAGTGTCACAGATTGGAGGCGACTGAGGCGATTAAATGCAATGGAAGTTCCACATTAGTGGAAGAGCTGGTAAAATTCAAATTAAGCCTGTAGCTTAATTAATAGTAATTAATAGCATTAATAGTAACATTCATAGTATCAATGTTAATTTCATGGTTTTGACCACTGTGGCTATGTAAGATGTTAATATTAACATACAGGGAAGCTGAAAAATGAGCACTTTCTTTGCAACTTTTCTGTAAGTCAAAATTCATTTCAAAAGAAAAAGTTTTTTAAAATACAGTTATATGTGTAGCTGAAGTAGAATGTCCCATAGTCACTGTAGTCTGAGGGAAACAGGTAAGACTACCCCGCCTTCAACATTTTCCTCTCCAGCCTCTCAAGATGCCTGAAATCCCACCATTCAAGATGCTTTACTTTCAACTAAGGTTTTGTGTCCCTACAGGTCCAAATGTCATGTGACATGTATTTATTGAGCCCTTTTAAGTTCAGGCTCCTGCTAGGTACTAGGGATAAGCAGTGAAGACCAACAAGACCTCTGTCCCCCCGGAGCTTATATTCAGCCATTAGTATCTTTGTATGGATTTGCTGGTTTGCTCCATTTCGTGCAGGAGCCACAGGTCAGGGTTCGAGGAGGGTACATTTGAATCAGTAAAAGAGGGTAGGGGAGGCTTCCAGCATGGAGCAGGTGCCATTTGAAGAAGGTAGGCCTATGCATAGGGGCTTCTAGAAGTTCGAAAATCTGAGCATAGCACTGAGACAACAGGAAAACATTCTGGGTGTGAAGGCCAGCTAAGAGTTGAAGGCATGTGAGGCCTGAATTAACCTGAAATAATAGGAATAGCCAAGACCTGTGTAACAATATGCGGCAGGTACAGCGCTTCCCTTTATTATACTTCACAGGCGTGTGTTTTTTACAAATTGAAGGCAAGACCCTCCACCAGAAAAACAACTTGATGCTGGCTTTATTACAGTGGCCTGGAGCTGAGCCTGTAAGAGCTCCAAGGAAGCCTGTACTGACCTCATGAATTTATATGTGATGATTCAGTCGACACTCACAACAACCCTGTGAGGTAGGGGACTATTATTATCTTCTTTTACAGATGCAGAGACTGAGGCACTGAGAGTTTAAGAAACTTGCCCAAGGCCTCACAGCTGGCACGTGGTGGAGCGGGGCCATGGACCGGGGCAACTTGGCTCCCGAGTCTGTGCACCAAATACCCACGCTTTAACACCTCCCGGAGCTAAGGGAGATCACCTTGGCACAGGGAAGAGGAAGCGTGCCACAGAGCCAGGACCAACGCCATCTCTGGGTCTAAAGGAGCAAAAAAATTCCTGAGTCTTATTTTGTATGAGTGCCTACTATGTGTTAGGCACAACACCCAGTGCTTCCCATATGTCAGATATGTAAAAGCCATACTTCTGAGGTACCATTTTCCCCATTTTACAGATGAGAAAACTGAGGCTTAGAGAGATGAATTATTTTGCCCAAGGTAATATAAATCTAGTAATAGGTAAAGCCAGGATGGAGCTGACTTGTGGAAAGCTTTAGACTTGGCTGCTATGTCTCACCCTTGGTCTAGTACAAAATCAGGTTCTTCCCTCTCTCCCTCCCTCTCTTCTTCCCTCCCTCCTTCTCTTACATTAAAGTTAGTTATTGACTAGATAATATATATCTTGAGCATGGCATTTTGCAGCGCTGAGTTTTAAACAGTGTGCATTTAAATACACACTGTATTTAATGCATTTAATCCAGCAAATATGTCAAGGAAATTAGTCTCCGCAGGGTGAGGGAGTGCTCAGATTTCTCAGCACATCATAATACATCTGAATCAGCTGAGGAAATGATCTGCGCGCTCTGCAGTAGGCTGAGAAAGAACTATTCACTTAAAGACTTAGAGACGACTCCTGGCGCCAACTAGCAAAAACGCCGCCACTAAGAAGAATGAAGGTGCCGCCTAGTGGCTGAAGGTATTTGTGAAGGAGAGAGTATGGCTAACTCTGGGCAGGCAACACACCCGGCTGTTTGGGTTTTTTGGAGGGAGTGCCCTGTAACTGCGTGTTGCATGTGCATTATATATGTATACAGTTTTTCAGGACCCAGTGAATTTCCTCCCTCACTTCTCCCTTTCCCTAGGAGTCCTTTTCTAACTTCAGAATCTAGAAGCTTTCAGATGGCTTCATAGAGCAAGAACTCAGTCCGACAGTATAAAAATACCAGACAAGCCTGTAACAAGGAACATTTACTAAAACAACTGATCTTTGGCAACGTCAAGGTCATTAAAAGACAAAAAATACTAAGGAACAATTGGAGCCAGTAAGAGAACAGAGAGAAATGACAAGTAAATACAGTGTGGGTTTCTGAATAGGATCCTGGAACAAAAAAAAAGAACATTAATGGAAGAACTGGTAAAGTTTGAATGGGACCTTGAACTTGGTTAATGGTATTGTACCAATGTTAATTTTCTGGTTCTGATCATTGTACTATGTTTATACAAGATGTTTACAATTGGGAGCATATGGGTGAAAGATATATGGAAACTCTACTATTCTGCAATTTTTCTGTAAGTCTAAAAGTAGTTCAAAATAAAAAAGTTAAGAAAAAAACTACTTGCTTAAACTTCTAGGAGAGTAGTTCACAATGACTGCAAGTTGTTTTATAAATAATGCAACACATTATTTGAACAAAGTACTGATATTTTTAATTAAACCTCTTCTGTTAAGGTCATTGTAAATTTACATGCAGTTGTAAGAAAGCATATAGAGATCTCAAAAACCCTTTGTCAGTTTTCCCTAACGGTAACATCTTGTAAAACTGTAATACAATATCACAGCTAGGACGTTAGCATTGATACAGTCAGCATACAGAACTTTACCTTTACAGCACTGATCCCTAGCGGGGGTCCCTTTTAGCCACACCCACTTCCCTCTCACCCATGATCTCCTTAACCCCTGCAACTACTAATCTATTCTCCATTTCCAGAATCTTGTCATTTCATCCATATGTATGTAACCTTTGGGAATTGGCTTTTTTCACTCAGCATTATTTACTGGAGATTCTTCTAGGTTATGGCCTGTATCAATAGCCCACCCTTTTTTTATTGCTGAGCAGCATTCCAGGGTATGGAGGTGCCACAGATTGTTTAACCCCTCACCTGTTGAAGGACATCTGGGTTGTTTCCAGTTTGGGGTTATTACAAATAAAGCTGCTATGAACATTTTGTGTACAGGTTTTCGGGTGGACATAGTTTGATTTCTCTGGGATCAAGTTGTATGGTAGATACATGTATAGTTTTCATGTATAGTTTTTTTAAGAAACTACCAAACTGTTTTCTGAGTGGCCTTACTAGTTTACGTTCGTGCCAGCAATGTGAGTGGTCCATTTGTTCCACATCCTAGTCAGCATTTTAATCATTATGATCAGTGGGTAGTAATATCTCATTGGTTGTTGTTTATTTATTCCTCAGCTGAGAATATGTTTTTATTGATTTTAGAGAGAGAGAGGGAGAGGAAGAGGGAGAGGGAGAGGGAGAGGGAAACAGCAGTTGGTTGCCTCATGTACACACCCTGACTGGGGATTGAACCCAAAACCTGGGTATGTGCCCTGACCCAGAATTGTACCCGAGACCTTTTGGTGTATAGGGCGATGCTCCAACCAACTGAGGCACACTGGCCAGCCTCATTGGGGTTTTAATTTGCATTTACCTAATGGCTAATGATGAATGTCTTTTTATGTGTTTATTTGCCTGCTATATATTCTCTTTAGTGAAATATTTCATCATGTATTCATAATTTAATTATTCTTTGTTTTATCATTGACTTTTGAGCATTCTTTTTATATTCTAGATAGTAGTCCTTTGTCATATATGTGGTATACAAATATTTCTCCCAGTCTGTAGCTTGTCTTTTATTTTTATTTATTGATTTGAGAGAGAGAGGGGAAAGGAGTGAGTGGGGGGAGAAAGAGAGAAACATTGATTTGTTATTTCACTTATGCATTCAGTGGTTGATTCTTATATGTGGCCTGACAGGGGAATCAGACCCACAACCTTGGCATATTGGGAAGATGCTCTAACCAACTGAGCTAACTGACCAGGACCTGTACCTTGTCTTTTATTATCCTCTTAACAGGGTGTTTTACAGAGCAAAAGTTTTTAATTTGGAGGAAATCCAATTTATTAATTTTTCCTTTTATGGTTTATGCTTTTGGTGTCAAATCTAAGTATCTTTGTCTAGATATGAAGACTTTCTCCTATTTTTTCTCTAAAAGCTTTATGTTTTATGCTTTACATTTAAGTTCATGATCCATTGAGTTTATTTTTATACAAAATATGAGACTTGGAGTAAGTTTCTTTCAAAAAAATAGCAGTTTGCTTTATTGATTTTCTCTATTATTTTTCTGTTTTCTATTTCATTGATTTCAGCTCTTATCTTTATTATTTTTTCCTCCTGCTTGTTTGTGTTTATTTTGTTCCTTCTACTTGTTTTGGGTTTCTTTTGCTCTTCTTTATCTAGGTCCTTGAGGTGGGAGCTTAGATCACTGATTTGAGATTTTCCCTTTGCTAATGGTAGGCATTTAGTGCTTTAAATTTCCTGACAGCACTGCTCTAGCTGTGACCCATAAATTTTTATATGTTTTGTTTTCATTTTTATTCCATTCATTGTATTTTTTTCCCCTCGAGACTTCCTCTGTGACCCATAGATTATCTAGATGTTTATTGTTCAGTTTTTAAGTGTTTGGAGATTTCTCTCCTATTGATTCCCAGTTATTGATTTGTAGTTTGATTCAATTGTTGTCAGAAAATACATTCAGTATTATTTCAAATTCTTTTAAAATTTTCTTTTAAATTTTTGTTCTATGGCCAAAGATATAGTCAATATTGGTATATATCCTGTGGGATTTTGGTAATAATGTGTATCCTGGTATTGTTTGATGGAATAGTCTATATACGTTGATTAGATCTTGTTTGTTGTTGGTGTTGCTGACTTCACAGAGTTCTTCTATGTCCTTGCTGACTTTATCTAGTCGTTTTATCAACTGTTGAGAGAGGGGTTATGAAGTCTTCAACTATAATTGCGGATTTTCCTAATTCTCCTTTTAGTTCTATCAGTTTTTGCTTCACATAGTTTGTGGCTCTACTGTTTGGTGCATACACATTTAGGATTGCTGTGTCTTTTTGATGGATTGATCTTATTATCATTAAACAATGTTGCTCTCTGTCTGTGGAAATTTTTTTTGCTCTGAATTCTATTTTATCTGATGTAATATAGCCACTTCTGCTTTCTTCTAATGTTTGTATAATATATCTTATTTCATTATTTTACTTTTAACCTGCCTACAGCATTATATTTGGCATGAGTTTCTTGTAGATAGCATATAATTGGGTCAGTTTTTAATCCACTCTGCCAATCCATCTCTTTTAATTAGTATATTTAGACCATTTACATTTAATGTGATTATTGATCTATCAAGACTTAAGTTTGCCATTTTATATTTTGTTTTCTGTTTGTTTTATTTTTACTTCTCTGTCTCCTTTTCCCTGCCTTTCTGTGGGTTATCTAAACTTTTTAATTATGGTTTACCTATAGTGTTTTTTAGTGTGCCTCTTTGTATAGCTTTTTTGTGGTTGGTCTAGGTATTAGATTATATGTGCATAACATCACATTCTACTGATACCATGATTTTACCAGTTCAAGTTAAGTATAGAAACTTTATCCCTCTTTACATTTATTTGTTCTCTCCCACCTACAATACAACTGTCCTAAATATTTCTTCCACATTTAGAACCATATCTTAATAATTTCCTTTCTATTTAGAAATATGGAACAGCTAGTCAGCAGATGTCAATAGGGAGAGGATTGAGAATGGCTGTTGGATCCACCACCCTGCAGGTTTGCCATACCCATGACTGTTAACCAGGGCCTCTTCCCTATACAGGCTGACCCAAATCTCCAGGGAATCTACCTCATTTTTAAAAGGCATATTCAATATGTTCCCATATTTGGAAACTTTAAAATGAATAATAAGTTTAAAGAAAATTAAACTTAACATCTGGGGATCTGTGAAAGATGTAAAGTTCAGTATATGGGATGAGAGAATTTTTATATTTAACCAAGGGAGCATGAATTTAAATAGGTTTTATTTTATTTTATTTAAAATATATCTTTATTGATTTCAGAAAGAGAAAGAGAGAGGGAGAGAGAGAGAAACGTCAATGATGAGAGTCATTGATTGGCTGCCTCCTGCACACCCCCCATTGGGGACTGAGCCCTCAACCTGGGCATGTGCCCTGACCGGGAATTGAACCCCGATCTCCTGGATCATACGTTGATGCTCAACCGCTGAGCCATGCCCCGCTGGGCTAGATAGGTTTTTAAAAAAGTATGATATCATGGACACGATTAAGAGACACTACCTATATTAGTCAGGGTTCTTAATGAAACAAAATCAATATAAAGAGATTTATTATGAGGAATTAGCTCATGCAATAATGGAGGTTGAGAAGTCTCATGATCTGCTATCTGCAGGCTGGAGACCCAGGAAAGCCACTGGTATAATTCAATCCGAGTCCAAAGGCCTGAGAACCAGGGGAGCAGATGGTCTAAGTCTCGATGGTCTAAGTCTCACTCTGAGGGCAGGAGATAGATGCCCCAGCTCAGACAGTCAGGCAGAGAGTAGATTCTCCCTTCCTCCACCTTTTTAAATTTTTTCTATTCAGGCCCTCAGTAGGTTAGATGATGCCCACCCACACAGGGGAGAAGAACCTGCTTTACTCAGTCCAATTCAAATGCTAACTCATCTGGAAACACCATCACAGACACACTGGGAAATAATGTTTATACAAAAAGTTAGGGACACCCCATGATCCCATCAAGCTGACACATAAAATTAACCAACACACTATTCAATACCCTGAAAATTACAGAAACTCTAATTGCCACATGCAAAGATGAACTAACCACTCTCTGTCAGCTTCAACTAATCTGTTGACGGAGGCCAGTGTGTTCTCTGGCCTGTCTAAAGTGAAGTGCAGGTAGGGAGAAAGGGAGACACAAGCTGCCAACCATGACCAGGGCTATGTGCTTTGTTTGACTGTGTTTTCCTTCAGGGTCATGTGGCATCCAGAGTAGTCAAGCTCAGGTAATTTGAGGAAAACGATCTTCCACCCCATGTGATTATTAATTGCTCAGTGAACGAAGCACAGTAGAAACAGCAGGCAGACATGAAATTCTAAATGTTGGTGAAAACTGTATTTAACCTTTCCTAAAGGAACATTAAAGACTCTTTAATACGTTGGTTGGGGGAACCCCAATGTGTGAAAAAGGAAACAGCAATTGCTGACAGAGTCACTTTCCACTGAAGGAACTGTGCCAGAATCAATTTCTAATAGGAGGGAAGGGTAATGGGAGTGCATTGTGGATTACAGTCACATCCCACATCACATTCTACATCTCTAAAAGCTTCTCCAGACAGACTGTAAATTACCCTGACCTTAAAGAAAATGTGCACACTAAGGCTTTGGTTTTTATGAACATTGCACCTGGACAGTCTGACCTAGCTTTAGATAAAATAAGAAATGAGTCAAGAAACCAGCTGATCCACCCAGAGCCAAGAGCCAGGACTTGTTTGATTATTGATTTTGACTGTTTTCTTACCACCCATATATCTAGACAGAAAATAGCATTATTTCCATAAAAGATAGCCAAACCCCAGGCTAATGCGGAATGGCAGATTTGCTTTGGTTATTGTTAAAATCAATGTAACATTTGTGGCTTCCCTCCAGGTTTCAGAACTACCCTTGAGAGCCCTACACCATCTTTTGTTTGTGGGCAGGTTACTGGGTACTGGGCTAGGCAGGGCTCTTGATTAGAAACAACAGGCAGCACCTCTAGGTATAATCAGAAGCATATCGGCTGTGATCTCACACAGTGCCAAGGGCACTGCAGGCACCCACTGCCCCGGGATCCTCTCCGTTGACACTACTGCACTTCCTGTCCTGGACATGGCCTCTGTGCTACCGGACTCCACTGCGAGTTACCACCAGCTGACCCGCCTCTCAAGTTCAGTTCAAACAGGAGCACCTTACAGGTTGCACTGAGGCTTAAATGCAGGCTGCCAGGGGACAGAGAGCTTCCTCCTATAGGAAGGGTATACTGACATGCTGGGCAGCCAAAACGCCACCGCCCGCTGTAAATGAGGGAGAGAAAATAAAAATAGCGACTCCCATGGGTAGTGATATACAAATTTGTATATGTGTGTGTATAAACATGTGTATGTACATATGTATATTCACCACAAACACTATATTACATATACTGTATACATTTTATTAGTATGTGTGTATATATATTAGTATTTTCTGGAAATCAATAAACAAATATGTATAGATAGTAGGTTTGAGTGTCCTGGTGAAGACCTTATTGTCAACTCTTCAGTAATAGAAGACCAGCTACAAATCTTTACATGAGATTTGCACTGGCTCATCTCCCAGACGGGCAGTCCCCAGTGATTTGTACCAGTTTCCTGTCCTACGTACCTCAAGCCCATCCTCCAGCCCACTTCTTCCTGGCCCTTTTATTAAACAGAGCTCTGTGCTGTAGCGGGATACAATATAGAAAGAAGGAGAGGGGACTAACGTTGACTGAGTGCTCATTGATTACTGAGTGTTCTGAGAGCCTAGTTAACATTACCCTTATAATAGGCAGTGTTGCTACCTTACAACACCCATCTGGGTTTGAGGCCAGCTCTGCCACATAATGTGACCTTGACCAAGTGACTTAACCTTTGTGACCACCAGATTTCTCATCTATAAAATGGAGGTACTTCAGGGTCGTTGGATGAAGCACCAAACTCTGTGACAATGGCCAACTGTTGTTACTTTCGGCATCCGCTGAAATCCAGCCCACTCTTAAGTGTCTCCTCCTCCAAGAAGCCTTCCTCAGTTTTCTAAAGAAGATGGTGTCCCACCCTCCCCCTTTAGTCTTTGGTTTTCACCTTCTTCCTAGAGCCCAACACTGGCAGTGAAGGCTATGGCAAAGCAGGGATCTCCGTTGTATCCCCAGTAGCGCCTAATAATTCCTTGCACACAGTAGGCCGTCTATAAAGAGTCATTGAAATGAAACAGCCAAACTGAATTCTTCATGGCAAACTACCCATTTAGCACCTTAAATTTGCTAGGTAGCTGTCTAAATTGCTCTTCCTCAACAAAGAAGCTATGTTTTACATTTATAATAGAGTCACACAAGCAAGCTTTGGGCACTACATTTAGCATATTATACAAAATTGTGACAAAATAACCCTTAACATGTTCTTAAGGAAGGAGCCACACTGGAGACGGGTACACTGCCTTTCAGTAAATCCAACACAGCCCTTTTCCCTTTAAGTATTGATTCCTGGGTTGATACTAGATGGCACAGATGGATTGCACTGAGAGGCCTGTGATGGGAAAATCACCTGTTTTTAAACCCTGGCATCTCACTCAGTGAGGGAACAGGTTCTCATTATTCATGACACAAAGGAAATGTGGTGTTTTTCTGCATCTGCTGAAGGGACAGCAGATTCACTTCTTTCTGTTCATCTCATGAGAAGGAAAAAAGGTACTTTTAACATTATTTAAGCTATTTATTTCTGAGCTCAAATAGTTGAAATTTGTGTAAATTTAAATATATGATGTGATTCCATTATGTGGTCACAGGCTAAGGAACTCATCCCATCTTAGCTCACTGGTGAGTCCTCCTCAGGGTTGTGTTGTACACACTAGCTTTTCAGGGAATTGCAAAAGTGAGTGGTAGGGGATGTGACAAGGGGAACATATCTGATCTAGTGGAAAACCCTCTTCCCTGTAATCTTGACTGTTGGAAGATGTGGCTAAATTGCTGGTCTTTCTGCCTTCTCCCCTAATGCTGAATGCAAGATTGATGTTCCCCCTTATCCGAGGCTCTTAAGTGACAGTGTGCAGCTTGCATATCTCTTTGGTATCCTGTGGATGCTCCCTTACTACCATTGGCCCCAGCTCCCTATGGGAACATGACCTTCCATGTCCAGGGTGCAAGGGGAGGGGCCTCTTGTGTAAGCACCGCTGACAGCTGGAGGGTGACCACTGCACCATGTCCTCCATTCTTCACTTGTTTGGCCATGTGGCTACAGGCCACTAAAATCTGTAGCTAGCCTCCTGCTCTTTTTGCTGCAACTGGAATTTGCAGTTCATCCAAACTTCCTGGGGTTTGTTGTTGTTGATTTTTAAGCATGCAAAATAATTTTATAAATTCTCCTCAAAGAGTAATCACTATGGCCCTGGCCAGTGAGGCTCAGTCGGTTGAGCGTCGTTTCCATGCACCTCCAGTTCAATTCCCGGTCAGGGCACATGTCCTGGGTACAGGCTCAATCCCCATTAGGGGGTATGCAGGAGACAGCTGATTGATGTTCCTCTCTCTTTCTCCCTCTCTCTAAAATCAATAAAAACATATTTTTAAATAAATAAAAATATTTATGCTTATATGTTTATGGAAATGACAACCTTGAAAATAACTATAAGGAGACTATAAAAATTACATGCCACCCGGCCAGTGTGGCTCAGCGGTTGAGCATCGACCTATGCACCAGGAGGTCCCCGGTTTGATTCTCAGTCAGGGCACATGCCCGGGTTTCAGGCTCAATCCCCAGTAGGGGGCATGCAGGAGGCAGCCAATTGATGTTTCCATCTCTCACCCTCTCCCTTCCTCCCTCTCTAAAATTAATAAAAACATTTTTTTAAAGTTACATACCATATCTGAGAAAGAACTAAACTAAAAACAAAGAAAAGTAACTGAGGTTAAAAACTCAACGATCGCATTTGTAGCATATTAACACGATAAGGGAGAAATAATGAACTGGAAGGTAGGGCAGAAGACCTTATACAGAATGCAGTGCTAAGAGAAGAAAATGGGGGAAAATCCAGAGAAACTTGCAGGAGATGTGGAGAAAATGGTACAAAGTTCGGACACTGGCAAGCCAGGAAGAGACGAAAGAGGAAATAGGATAGAGAATTTTTCAGAACCGGTGGACATCTAGGAACAGGCTTAAGAGACTCAGTGGATTCCAAGCAGAATAGAATGAAAACCATGCCTAGACAGCTCATAATGAACCTGCAGAAAACCAACACATAGAGAAAATCTTAAAGCAGCCAGAGAAAAAAAGATTGCCTTCAAAGGAGCAACTGACAATGGACTTTTAATAGCAAGTCAGAAAAGCGTAGGCTGATGCAGCTTTAATGTGCTCAAAAATTAGTGCTAACCTAGAATTCTATACACAGCTACCCACATACACATACACAAAACATTAAAAAATGAATTTGGTCCCATTTCTTAGTCTGTAGCCCCCTATAAAATTCTAGGCACTCCGGGAGAGGCTTGAAAAACCTATGTTGGTTGATTGCACTTTAAAGTGATGGGCTATGCGATGAGTTCATCAGACCGGTGTCTGAGAAATTTATAGAAGAGGGTCCTGTAACACACACAGTTGGTGGGAAAAGGGGGAGGGAGTGCCTGAGAAGTTGGAATTGGCTGCGGAAGGTCAACCAGGCCTACCTTATAATTTGCCCTACTGTGAATATAGCTTGTTGCTGAAAAGGCCTGCCAACTCCTTCCATTGGTTCCTCATCAGCTGATGATGCATCGAGGACCCGTTCCTTAGCCTTACCTTACAGGCGAGGTTGATAGAATATTTAACAATGCTAAGGCACCTGCACTCATCAATCAAAAATATACCCACCACCTTGGCTGGCTTGGCTCAGTGGTTAGAGCATCGGCCCGGGGACTGAAGGGTCTCGGGTTTGATTCCGGCCAAGGGCACCAACTTTGGTTTCAGGCTCAACCCCCGGTCCATTTGGGGCAAGTGCAGGAGACAACCAATTTATGTGTCTCTCTCACATCGATGTTTCTCTCCCTCTCCCCCTTCCCCCCCCCCCCCCCCCACTTCCACTTTCCCTGAAAAGCAATGGGAAAAAAATCCTCGGGTGACAATTTAAAATTTTTAAAAAGTATTCCCACCAGCAGACCAGTTGCATCAGACCAGCTGCTGGCTGTTGTAGAATATGGAGAAGCCCAGAAGAGGGACCTGGTCAGGTAGGGTGGTAGAGACATTCAAGGCAGCAGCCGCCTAACAGTTGGTATCCTAATGCTCATGTTAGCAGTACTAAGACATAAACCAGCTGAAGATGAGCCCTGCTTACAGCCCTTCCACCAGGCTCCTTAGCAGCTTCCATTCTTCCTCTGTTCCCTGCCATTGGTCACCTTTCCGGAACCCTTGCAAACTTAAACCTTCCAACAAAGCTATTTCCTTGTCTAGTTCTACCAGGAATATGCCTTAACGAAAAGCCATAAAACAACTCCCTATCTCAAAACCTGGCTCTTGGCTCCCTTAGAACACTCAACGGAGATTGCATATTCTCTCCTGCATACTCCTACTCATTCCTGGATATGACTGTATCATTTTGCTGCACTTTAAATGGGCTTTATAAATGAAAATCCAGATTTATGCAGGAAAAAAGAGGTATTTCTTTGCTTTATAGTCAGATTCAAAATACTCTTCCTTCAAATGACAAGCTCCTTTGCTACATTTTGTAGTTATAAAATAATTTATTTTCTTTTTACACAGTATAAGTTTATAACAAAAAGCTAGAAAATACAAATAAACAAAAGCACCTGTAATCTCCTTCCGCTTCCCTCAGATATTGACTTTTCTTGTGTGTGTGTGTGTATCTGTTCCAATTAGCTAACACTTTATATAGAAACCTTTTCAGGATAAAGTTATACCTGTATTCATTGTGAATGTTCTATGTGCCACAGCGCAACCATATTTAGCAAAAGAAACAATGTATTCTTCCTGGAGACAATACCCTTATTGGATTCCAGTGAATGGGTCAAGTGCGATCAATGTGAAGTTGCTTTGACATCAAACAAAAAATCCTGCAGTCCCGCAACTCGATACGATTTGTATTATCTTCAGTTACAAAAACACATCAGAAGTTCAGAGCCCAAGGACTTCATTTCCAGACCTTGGGGCTTGAGCTACATTTGAATTCAAACTCAGTAATGCCCTTAGATCAACTTGAGCTGACAAATTCTTTAGAAGAAAGTGGAATAAGGCAATTTGATGGAAATTATACTGTGCAGTGCCTTGTCACTCCAGATATTTCACTTTTACATCAAATTTTTTTCAATTAATTTGAAAAAATAGCCAGGTATACAGGCTATTTGTCATTATTATTCATTTATTTATATGCAGCACTGTCATTTGCAAGGACATAATTCTTGAGGAAACATAATTGCTTTGAACCTATCAACTGCCTTACGTAAAACTTTGTAAAACCTTTTCTGTGGAAAGAAAGTTAAGCCCCGGGTGTCAGAGAATGTTCACCAGGGACCTCCGCATACAGTGCTCACTTGGGCCTCTGCTCCTGGCCTCCCCACACTCACAGGCTCTCGGCCCTGAGGCCCAGGACGATCGGGTTTGTACAGTATTGTTCCAAGCATAATGAAGCTTCAACCAAAATGTGCTGATTTAAGGTGACTTCCCGAGAAAAGGAGCAATGCACGCTGTGGAATATGCAGGAAGAACAACTGTGCCTGCACATGAGTGACATAAAAGCAAGTGTCTATTAATACATCCTGCAGCCGTGCCCCTGACCCACTTCATTTAACAAGAACGTGGACTCGCAGGCTCAGAAGTCTACAGAAGCTTGGAATAGGAAGGGACCTTAGAGTTTATTTTATCCAACATTATTTTATAGGAAATGAGACTGGGATGCAGAGAGGTTATTCCACAAGACAACCCTGGGACAGAGAAGTCTTCAGGGCCTGCTGGTCATGATTTGCCATAGGTGGTCTTAGCACCCCATGTGTGAAGAGCCCGGGATGGAATGTCTGGGTGTGTGGAACATTGTGGAGGTCACTAGATGACCAACTCCCCAAACTATACTGCCCAATTTACATGTCTCATCATTCCCATCTGTGAAATCCCCTCCATTTCACTCGAAGCTCACTTTACACTATGCCTCCTCTAAAAATGTTTATTAAAGCAACATGAAATTAATGCAATTTTTTAAGAGGTAAAATTATACCCACACCAAAACCATGACTAAAAATCTGGATTTTTATGCTTTCAGGTAAACAAAAGTGAACATTCCCTCCATCCTAAATCCCACATCAAACTCACATGGACTAAATTTGTGTTAACAAATTTTACATTCTTAGGTAATCATATGAAGTGTATAGCACATCGCAGTTGGTCAATGCTTTTGCGATAAGTCAAAGCTTTTGCCTCTCAGTGTCAGGCAACCATAAGCTTCATTCTTCTTGGATGACAGCTTAGTAGTTCTCCAACTCAATTTAGCCTGCTGATGGTTGGTATGTCATTATGTGGTCAAAATTCTCACTTTCATTCACTGCACGCAGAAATCCGGCGGATAACGTTAACATTTCCATTAATGGGGAAAGTAACTCACATGCAGTGATGACTCAGTAATGGAGCATAAAGATCACCCTACTTCACAGTCTTCAGTGGTTCCCGAGAGGCTTCAGGATGAAGTCCAGACTCCTTAAAATGGCAATCATGGACCTCCAGGATCTGAGCGTCACCTATCTTTCTAGCTCCATTTCTCAGTCCTCCCCCTCCCACTCTCTGGCCCAGGCACACTACACTACTTTTAGTTCCCTGGAAAAATCAAACTCTCACTCTTCTCAGAATGCCCTGCATATACCCTTATGACATTTGCCTGCTTAGTTCCTACTCACACTGTCAAGGTCCATTTAGTTGCATACATCCATTTGGAGTGTTGTCATAAAGCAGTTAGTGTCAACTACACCTAAATATGGGAACGATCAATCCACTGTCAGTGAGACATCAACGTTTGCCTTTTCATTACGAATCTTTTGGTAAAATAGTTTACACCCACCACCTCCACCTCTTTATCATTTCCTAATCCCTTGCAAACCTGCTTTCCAGAGCATAATTCAGCTGAAAATGTTTCGAAGGCTACTAGTGTCCTCATGACCATTTAATTCATTAGCAACAGTTTTGGTTTTTTCCTAAATACCAAGCCTCCTGAACTCCTCCAAAGCCATCTAGACTTCTAGTCACCCTACGATGTCCTCCCTCCCTTTTCCTTCTGTGGCATACAGTTCTCCTAGCTGTCCTACTCTAATTGTTCCTTCTCCGTGTCATTACTGGCTCCACTTCTTCCTCTAATTAAAGATATTCCTCTGGGTTCATTTAGATTCAAAACATTAGCATTAGGACGCCTTCCAATCCTTTAACTCACAACAAACTCAAATATTTGTGTATCCCGTTAATTCTAGCTTCTCAGTGAAAAAGGAAGAAGTCACTTTCTAGTAAAAGAGCATTCATTTTGGAGATAGACTTGGGTTCGGATCTCAAGTCTGTCACCCATTCTTGAGCAGTGTGGCTTGGAGCATATCACTTAATCCTTTCAGGCCTTAGTTGTGCACCTGTAAGTTGGAGAAAATGCCTATCTTTTGCTATTACTATTTGAACTACAGCATGCAAAGTGCTGCTAGGTACCAATGCTGGGTACATTGTGGACACTCAATAAAAGTTATTTTTTATTACTGTTATTTCCACACCCACTTCCCCAAAACTTGTATAGTTTTTCACTGTCCCAATCCATTTCTTCATACATGTCAACAATAGGTGTATCTTATAGGGCTCAGATATGAACAGGTTTATTTTCTGACCTAACGGTTCCCAATTCCTTACTGAAGCAAAGTCCAATCCCTCCCTATTTAAAAATCTTCAGGATCTTGCCCCATCCTTTCTCTCCAGCCTTCTCCCTCACTGTCCTTCTCAATGTGTACCATTCTCCAAGCAAACTGGACTTTTTCTAGCCCTCAAACACACCATATATTCTTTACCTCAAGGACTAGCTCAAGCTCTGCCTCCTTTATGAAAGTTGTTACCTTCCCAGCCAGGTGTTTTATTGGTACTTCTCTCTACGGGTACTCATATTCTGAGTGGTATTCAGTTATTTGTGCTCAGTTGACCCATCCTGCTTATAGATTGTAATCTCTTCGAAAAGAGAAACTAGATTCTTATGCTCTTACCACTTTACTAAGTGATGTGGCATGTATATATGCATTTTTCTTTAATTTTTTATTTGATTGATTTTTGAGAGAGAGAGAGAGAGAAAGAGATTGACTTGTTGTTCCACGTATTTATGCATTCATTGGTTGATTCTTGGATGTGCCCTGACTGGTGATCAAACCCACAACTTTGGCATATTGGGAAACGCTCCAGCTGAGCTACAGGGCCAGGGATGTATATATGTATTTTTAAATACCAAGTAGACTTTTCCTTAGGAATTCTTTTTACCTCTTTAAGTTCTTATGAAGAGTTGGGAATAGAATGAGAAGGGAAGGGAGTATATTGGGTACTGACAGAGGCACTGCAGGCTGAACTTCCACTTAGAATTCTCCCAGGAGCAGCAAAAAGGCAGGGTTGAAACAGTCATCCTAGAAATTGATCAGGTAAGACTAAGATCTGTGGATCAATTGCAATCAACCTCTTGGGAAACCTTTACCAATTTGCTAAGCTTGTCCATATTTTTTTTTCTTCCCCAGAGCTATTTTCCTAATCTCCTCTAAACCAAAGAGTAATCAAAATATTTTATTTTAAACCCACAATTGAATGCACAGGAATATATGCACATATACTGAATGTTATTTTATGTATTATTTCATATTTGAGAATTTTATTTCTTTAAAATGAAATTTCTTTCAACCAAAATATAAGACTAGATTTTTATAGGTATAATTTTCAGGCAACACCTACTGTAGTGCTTTGGATATAGTACAAATTCAGTATGTAATGGTCGATAGAATGAATTTACAGTGCACAACTGCAAAACAATGTTGGTTAACTGCAGTGGGAAAAAAAAAAGAAAGGAAAAGTCAAAGTGAGTGTGACACTTGGGGGTTCAGCCCCTCATCAATACCAGCTAGATAAATCCCTGGGTACTGGTACCCACGGATTTAGGTATTCCCAACTGAATTCCTTGAGAGTAAAGATGATTAATCTTTTTATTTTGTATTACTTGGTACTATGCCAAGCCTGAAGATACTTGTTCAAGTGCAAAAGAATTCAGGAATCAGAAATACTGGAAGCTTCACCATTCAAGTGAATTAAGTATAGTTCATATTTGTAAAATTTTCAGCTCTTGTGATCCTCAAATACTCCAAAGCATAAGCAAAGTATTCAATTATTAAGTCTTAATTTACATATCATAACATCACACTGCTGCAACTAAAATCAAGTTCCAGACCCACTCTTCTTTCTACTACTGAACAGAAACACAGATTGATAGAAACAGAAGGATCTTTAGAAATTATCCAAGTTAATCTTTTTTTTTTAAATAAGGAAAACTGAGGCCCACAAAGAGGTCACATCAGCAGCAAAGCTCCTACTAAAAGCCAAATTACCTGATGCAGAGTCCAGTCTTCCTCTGAATATCACTTTGAACACACATTTTTATTTATTTTTGCCTTTCTGAAAATCTAAAGGTTTAAAAAACTCAAAGGCTTCTCTCAGGCCAGAGGTACTCATTTATATGTAGCCAGGGGGCAAGTTTTATTTGGCCCACGATGTTTTTACTTTTTTTTTCTAAAGCAGAAATATAGGTGGGTGAAGGGTGGTAGGCAAACTCTCTCGTATTTTATTTTGTAACCCCTATGGCACAGTCCTTTATCTTATAGTTCAACTGCCTTAAAAAAGATACTTTGATATTGTAGAAATCACAGGACTTTGAGGACGTATCAGTCTGGGATCAAATCCTGACTCTCCTACCACTTAGTATGCAGCCTGGGCCAGGACACAACTTCTTTGAGCCTCAGTTTCCTCATCAGTAACATGGAGATAATTCAGATTTGATGTGAGGATTTGAAAGGGAAGTTTGGTACACAGCCGAAGACCGATTAAACATTTGTTAAATTAATGACTAACACAGTCGATGCTCAATAAAAGGTAATCATGTACAGCTGGGTGGTCCCATCTTCGCTCCCCTCTGACCTCGGAGGCCTGGAGCCCCGCCCAGAGCCCGGCCCAGGCAGTCCCAGCCTCGCTCCGCGCCAGGTCCGGGGCCCGCAGGGAATCTCTGAGCCGCGTTCCCGAGCCCATCAGATCGCTGCGGGCTCCGAGCTCAGCTTCACCTCCCCGGCCCCCGCCCCCTTAGCCAGAGTCCGAGCAGGCCCCGCAGCGCTTCTCAGCCTCTGCGCACAAATCCTCTGTGCCGGGAGCGCCCCCTGCTTCAGCGTCCAGCCGAAATGAATTTTTTCGTTTTTCCCAACCTTTTATCTCTCGGTTTTCAGATTCTCGTACAGGTTTAGCCCTGCGGGGACACAGCCCTCGGTGACCGAGGCCACACCCCTTCTGCTCACGCGGCGCCTAGAGGGGCTCGGCGCAGGTGGGCGGGCCCTGTTGCCGAGGAAGCGGAGGAGGGGCTTGGGAGACGTCAGTCCTACTCGAGTTTGCGCAGGCGCTCGAGTCTCGGCCTCTCTATCGCGAGAATCGCTTCCCGGAAGTTCCACGTCAGTCGGTGGGTCGGTCGGTCAGCGGGTCCGTGGGTCGGCTCGGCCTGTGTTGCCGGTTGCAAGTGAGGGCGTCTGGGCTCGGACCGACGGAGCCATGGTAAGTGCAGACCCTGCAGGAGGGAGCGAGGCCTCTTCGGCTGAGGCCAGTTCGTGGGAGTCCTGGACTGGGGGGCCGCGGTAAGAAGCGGCCTGGGATCCCGCCGCGGCCACTGCCTCAGGCCTTGTGGGGTCCTGGTCCAGTTTGAATGCGTGAGGAGGTGGTGGGACCCAGGAGTCCGGGGTGGTTTGGGGAAGCAGTACCTGGAGTTGAGGGGTCCCTGACTGCTCGGGTGCCTGGGGCGTTTGGCGGAGCTCCTGAAGTCTGCAGCGGGATCCGTGGGTTAGGGAAATACAGAAGGCCGAAAACGGACTTTGTGGAAGGCTTTGGCAAAATTCCCTCATTCTGCCCTTAAAACGGTGACAGCTGGCCTTGCGCTCAGGTTGAACTTATTCCTGGTGTAGTGTGTGCTGACCACAAACTACGAATTTAAGCAGAGAAGCAAGAAAGAAAGTGTATGTGGCGTTAAAAATGGAATTTCAAATGCTTTGAGATTCTGGTTTAGGTTCCTGAGGGGGAAAGAAGGGTGAGAGACTATATAAAACTGGGCTGCTTTTCTGCACTTGCAAGTGTGGTGGCTGGTAAGGATGGCAGTCTCGATAGAACTTTTTTTATTTTCACCCTCCCACAAAAATGCCTCGAAATACTTTTTTACAAGTGTGTAATTATAAGAAAAAAAAAAAATTACAGTAGTGTGAAAATACCCTTTCTGAAAAAATGTAAGAAAGACAGTATTTTATATTTAAACATTTTTGTCTTTTTTTTTTTTTTTTTCTTGTTATAAAGCTCAGGTTAAAAGATTTTGGAACTTGAAGACCTTAGGAATTAAGTCCAGGTTCCTCATCTGACAATTAAAATTAAGTTTGTATGAGGCTAATTGAGGCAGTTAGAACTACAACAGAGGTTGATTCCTTGGGCAACCTGGTGAAGTTATGGATACTCCCAGAAAAATGCATAGAGAAGCACAGCGTTGAATTTCAGTCGTTTTGCTCACAGAGACCCCATTCCCCAAGCTCATCCGTGAACTTTCTTAGGTCCCCAGGTTATGAGCCCCTGAGAAAGACTTCAGGTCTCCTTAATTATACCCCTCATATTACCAATGACCTTCTCTGGTCTGGGGTGTGCTGTGCTTTTAATAATGGACATTTTTGGAAAAGTCCCTTGGCTCTGCCTAATTTAGTTTTCTTTTGCATTTAAGAATATATTTTTATAAAGAAATATTTCCTTAATTTAACGCATTTTACATCTTTTGTGTGAGATACAAAATGAATTCATTCATTTACTCATTTACCATAAATGAATTTATTCATTTACTCATTTCCATGCATTTTGCTAAACTTTTGCCTCCTAATTCTCATAACACCTGGGGGAGAGAGTTATAAATAAACAACAGGCCAGGCACTGTTCTGTTTAACACTAAATTTATTTCTCATAACACTAAGAGATAGATCATTGTATTATCACTCTCTTTGTCGAGCCTAAGACAAGTTAAACTTGCCCACTATTGCACATTTCAAATGAATGATGGAACAGATTTGAATTCGCCATGATTCTCTAGACCTGGATGGTACTGTCTGTTTTTAAATCCCCGTATCCAAATGCAGGCATATCTCATTTTATTGTGCTTTGCTTTATTGTACCTCACAACTACTGTTTTTTTAACAAATTGAAGGTAAGGCCCTCCATCAGCAAAAAGATTAAAACTCGCTGGAGGCTCAGATGATTAGCATTTTTTGGCAATGAAGTATTTTAAATTAAGGTATGTACATTGTTTTTTGGACACAGTGCTGTTGTACACTTAATAGACTACAGTATAGTGTAAACATAACTTTTATGTGAAACCAAAACTGGGAAACCAAAAAATTTTTGTGACTTGGTTTATTGCAGTGGTCTGGAACCAGCTCTCAGTATCTCCATGGTATACCTATGAAGGTGCTGTGGAGATAAAGACATGAATAAGCAATGACCCTGCCCTTGAAGGAACATCTACTGTAGAAATTAAAAAAAGACGTGTACACATTTTTAAAGGTTAAAATTTAATCTATAGGATCCCATAGGAAAGGATACTTCTGGCTAGGGTAATCAAAAGATCAAATTGGTGGCAGTAGCATTTCAGCTGAGTCCTAAATTCAGCTTTTGGAAGATGAAGGGAGACATTTAGAGTATGAGTATCTTAATCATCTTTGTATTCTAGGGTGCCTAGTACAATGTCTCATTCAAAGCAGTCGTTTAAGTGTTGGGAGAAATAGAGCAAGAGCTCTTGGCTGTGTTTTTGAAACTGGGATCTGTGCATTGGGGGTAGGTAAAGGTATACTGGGGTTGCTCAGTGTCCCCTGACCCACCTTCCTAGAGCATCACTTTTGCTCACTAATTAATTATTTAAAATATTTTACGATAAAATATACACAGTTTGTAAGTGTCCAATTCCCTTATTTAGTAGAGGAAAAGTATGAGATGTGCTGGCTTAGTGAAAGCCTCCGCCATGGTTCCTGGTACACAATAAAACATCATTTATTGAAGACTGATGTTTCCCCATTGTGCATTCTTGGCTGCTTTGTCATAAATTACTTGACCACGTATATGTGCTAGTTTATGCCTGTGTTTTCTGTTCCATTGATCTATGACAGTTTTTATGCCAATACCATACTATTTTGAATAATACTATAATTTAGGGTTACTAAGACTTTATGAGTCACTCTTAAGAATATTTTCTTATGTGACACTAATAACATGGGCAGAAATTGTGATTTAGTAGATATTTTATATTTCTTTACTAGGTAGTCTATAACCAAGGCTTCTCAAAATGTGGCCATGATCTCATAGGAGTCCCCCATATTTTATCAGAAGGTCCACAAATTAAAACTATTTTCCTAATAGACAATCTGGGCCTTTTTCACTGTGTTGATATTTGTACTGATGCTGTAAAAGTAATGAAAGGTAAAACTGTCAGCTTAGTGTCACCAAATTGTACTGATAGTGTATTCTTCACTGCCACACAATTTTTTAAAAAAAAGCCAGATTCACTAAGAATGTCATTGATGCCCTGGCCAGGTGGCTCGGTTGGAGCATTGTCCCATATACCAAAAAAGGTTGCATGTTTGATTGCCGATCAGGGCACATACTTAGGTTGCAGGCTCTATCCTGAGTCAGAGTGCGTTCAGGAGGCAACCAATCCATGATGTTTCTCTCACTCAGCCCCCATTAAAGAAAGAATGTCATTGATGAAGCAGTAAAAATTATTTTATCACATCTGAACACTTGTGTATACATCCTTTAGTTATTCTGTGTGATGAAATGAGAATGTGTAAAGCACTTCTGTTGCATACTGTTTAAGTTGCTAGCTTTACTTGAAACAATGGCTGACAAACTGTGGTTGTTCAGACTTGATTATTTGGCATACATTTTCTAAAAACTGACAGAAGTTATTTGGGCCTAACAGTATTTGTTGCTGATAATAAAATTAGAACTTTCCAATGAAAGTTAGAATTTTAGAAAACTTCTATCACTGACCTTAACAGGTTTCTAATACTTAAAAACTTATCAGTTGAGGTTGATGGTGATATTAATGAATGAGATTTTGATACTGTATAATAAAATAAGTCAGCATGTGGAAGATCTGCATAATTCAGTGAACCAACATTTTCCAAATGACTAATGCATGATGTTATAAAAAATGGACCCATGAATTCAAAATAGAGAATAAACCAGTGGATTTTAAGTAACAAAGTATAAAAAGTTCATTTGTATGGTTTCAGATTTCACATTTCAACTAACCATTAAGAAACTACCACTTGTTAAGTTTTGGTGTGTATCAAAGAAGAATATCCACAGTTATTTGAAAAAATATATTAAAATATTTCTTTCTTTCTAACCATATCTTTTTGAGGCCAGGTGGGTTTTGTTGTTGTTGTTTGTGGGTTTTTTTCATATATATCAACAAAACGTATCACAACATATGGAAAGCCAAAGCAGATATGAGAAACCAACTATCCTCTATTAAATCAGAATTTAAAGTTTTGTAAAAATGTGAAACATTGCCCCTCTTCTCACTAACTTTTTTTTGAAAATATAATTATTTTTCATAAAAGTGTTAAGTTAACATGAAATGGGTTTATTCTTGTTTGAAAATGAATTAATACAAATATTTTAAGTTGTCTGAGTTTTTATTATTAACATAGTAAATATCAATAGATGCAACGTATATAAAAAGCTTTTTTAGGGTCCTTAAAATTTTTTAAGAATATAAATGAGACCAAAATGTGTGACAACTTCTGCTGTAAATTAAAATTTTTTAAATATTCATATTTTTGTGTATTTGAGTGAAGAAGTAGAAGAATTTACTTTGTGAATTCCTTGCTTTAATACAGGTAATATGCATTCTGGGTTTTTGTTGTTGTTTTTGGTCTACTTCTCCATCCAAACATTTAGATTTGATGCTATCTACAATTTAGCAAAGCAAAAACTAAATTGTTTTGTAGGCCTGTTAATACATTGTTTTTAGTTACAATCTCAAGCATTTTATTTGGCGTAGCAATTTAATTTTTTGTTAATGTTTCTTCTTAGCCTCTACGACTTGATATCAAAAGAAAGCTAACTGCTCGATCTGATCGAGTTAAGAGTGTGGATTTGCATCCCACAGAGCCATGGATGTTGGCGAGCCTTTACAATGGCAGTGTGTGCGTTTGGAATCATGAAACCCAGGTAGGAATTTTTAAGGACTTTATTAGAAATATTGTGTTAGACTGTGCTTATAATGAGAGAGAAGAGATATAACAGAGTCCAAAAGCTATATACAGACTGCTTTCTCAAATTGGTATGAAGTATTTTCAATAAAAAGGAACATAGCTTGTGAAAGACACTGTTCTGGGCTTGTATTATACAGTATTTAAGTGTTAAATTCGTATGTAGGTAGTACTAGCTTTTCTTTGAGATTAAGGAAACCGACACCAATATAAAGAGTACTTGCTCTAGAGAACATATTTTAATAGTACTTAATTTTCCATTCATTGAATATTTCAAGTCTTAAGAATGGGATATTTAATTTTATTTTTCCCCCAGTGCTGAATATGATATGTAGATAACTTTCAATCAGCTATACAAATTATAAATTATATCAGAGAAATATTTGTAGTCAGCTTTTGATTACACATTTGAGAATATGCATTTTACAGAATATTTGCCTTCGATGCTTGTTTTGTTCTTTTTCATATGAGTAAATAATGTATCCTTCAAATTAGTTTATCTCATATTTTCCAGCCTTTCTTGACCATCGTTAATCTTTTTCTTTCAAAGTAGAGAACATATAGTCAGCACTATATCATATAGTTATGTGTCTGCTTATACAGTAATTATCCTCAATGCCCAAGGTTAAGTTATTGAAATACAGATAAAATTCACATTTGAGGAATTTAAGATAGCAAAAATAGGCTTAGGGAACCAAAGTCAGAAGTAAACCTAAAAACATCTTTACAGTCTTATGTCATTGTCTTATATCAATGAAACAGTAATAACTGCACATTAAATCAAGACCCCATTGGTGACATTTTATACACATTAAGACTTTGTTTTCTGCTCTGAGTGCCTATAATATTACTTGACACATAGTAAGTGCTCAATAATTATATGCTGAACTAATGAATAGTAAACATTCCATTTATTACTATATTCTGTTTCAGGATTTCTGTCCTCTGCAATTTCAAATCTTCACCTTGTGAATTCCTTTGCCTTGATGCAGATAATATGCATTCTGTTTTATGGTGGTGGGTTTTTTTTTTCTTTTTGGTCTTATTCTTCATTCAAGTGTTTGAAACCGGTCTGACTTTATGCTTAGCAGATATGTTGATGCTTCCCCTGACCTCCACCACACTTGCTATTTCTTTCTAGGGATCCCCTCTGTCAGCTCCATTTAGCCATCTCTCAGCTCTGTCATTTCACTGTGGTATATTCTAAAGTCCTGGTGTATTTCCCTTATTTTTCTCTAGGCTTTACTGTAGCATAACTTAACTTTACCTGGGCCGTCTACTTTGCCTTGGTTTTTCTCTTTTGTACCCTTCTGTGCCCTCCTGCGAGGCCATCTTCTTGCACTTTTGTAATTTATCTCATTGGTAATATCTTGTTTAATTTTTCTTTTTTCTTCTAGAAAGAAGGTACTGTGAGGGCAGGGATTACCCTAGTCTTAGTTCCCACTATTGCTTCAAGCACATAGCTGGCAGTCAGCTCATAGTGCATGCTCAGTCTTTGTTGAATGGTTGATCTATTTTTTTGTTCTCCCTGATATATTTATTTTTTTCTATTTGTCACCAACAGGAGTTACTTACCACTCATGTATATTGGGAGCAAAATTCTTGAAAAAGGCAAAAAGATTTTTGGAAGTAAATTCAAATGTACTTGAATTTCAAATAAGGAGATACTATATACATAAGGTGGTGGCTACAATGATTAAAAAAATCAGTATGTTAGAATTTGAAGCCATTCTGCTAATTAAATAATATGGGCAAGTCTTTTAACCATGTTGAGGCTCAGTTTACTTATCTGTAATGAAGATGAGATTGTTTCCTTCCCTACATCACAAGATTATCAAAAGGATTAAATCAAATTAGGTAAAATTGTGTGTGAGATGGGTGTGTTAGTCATTATTTTCCTAACTTACATTGGGTGTTTATATGTTGAGTATGTAGCATTTCCCTCCCTTTAGATTGTTTAGCTTTTAGAGTGTGGAGACCAGCTCTCATGTCATTTGTATCAGCAACAGCACTTAATGTGGACCTGAACCTCGACTGTTTGCTCTACAGCTGCTTTATTTTTACTGCTCATCAGATCCCTGGATTTACTGGCTTCTCATGAGCTTTTGTGGATTTGTCTGTCATCTTATAGATTGCATTTCTGTTCTCAGACTGGTAGCAGTTATACAGGCTGGAGCTAATGTCCCCAATTATTCAGTATTTGTCTGAAGAAGCTTCCCATGCCAGAGTAGTAGGCTCAGTAGTTCTGACAGAATAGTCTCTATTCTTTTTGTTTAGTTCACATGGTTAATCAATCATTAAGATGTACTGTTTTTATTACTCTATGGTACGAAAAGAGAGATTGAAAAATGATAGTTTGAGAACAAGGAATCTCAGTGGGAGAGCAAAGAAATGCTTTCATCCCTGCTCTTTCTAGGAGTGTCTCCTAGTTTCTGACTTTATCCTGTGTATATCACTCCTTTTGGAGCAGCTTGAGGGAACGTCTATATCACTGTCATATTTCACTAAAAAGAAGTAACATTTGTATGGAAGCATACGCTAAAGTGTACAAAAGAATTGTATCTTGTGTATGAGTTTATTTTATGAGTTTATGGGTTTTACTTTAAAAAGAAGTAACTAGGAGCTTATTCATTCAGCAAATACTTATAGCACACTGGTTGTTTCCCTGTCACTGTTTTAGGCCCTGTGAATACAGTGGTGAACAAGATTTCTGCCCTCAGGGAGCTTAGCAGCAAGGATTGACATTAAACATGTAACTATGAAGGTGCTAAGTTATGAAAGGGAAGTATAAGGCTGTGTGCAGGTTTTCAGGCAGAGGGAACAAGAGCAAAGGTAAGTTTGGGAGCAGCCAAGGATGAGGCTAGAGAGAGAAGAAGGGAAGGACTGGAGCACAGGATCTGGAATTCCATCTTGTGGACATTCACTTTTATAAGTATTTTAATTTTGAACCTGTTAAAGAAAAATAAATGATTGATTTTTTTAACTTGAATTTTGAGCTTTTGTATTTTAGCCTGAGAATATTTTTAAATTAGAAGTGATCTAAGTAATTAGATGTTTAAAATATAACAGAATAGATTTTTCAGTTATTTTCCCATAACTCAAAGTGTATATTCTTGTTAAATTTTAAAGACGCTGGTGAAAACATTTGAAGTGTGTGATCTTCCTGTTCGAGCTGCAAAGTTTGTTGCAAGGAAGAATTGGGTTGTGACAGGAGCAGTAAGTAATTACATGAATTTCTACTTCCATTTTCTGAATTGGCCAAAGATTATATAAATGAGTTGCAGAATTTTGATTGTTGATTTGTTTTGCAAATTAGTGCAGTGTTTTGAAGCATGGGCTTTATACCTCAAGCCTGTAGTATTATTTTTCTTGCAGTTTACTTCATAACAGTAATGATAGTTTTAAAATTTCCATTTCTAGGATGACATGCAGATTAGAGTGTTCAATTACAATACACTGGAGAGAGTTCATATGTTTGAAGCTCACTCAGACTACATCCGCTGTATCGCTGTTCATCCAACCCAGCCTTTCATTCTGACTAGCAGTGGTAAGAGGTGACTCCTTTTGGTCATGTGCATCTCTTTGAGTAATTTATTTTCAGTCAGTGAGACATGCAGTTCTTAACTACTGTTAGAAGTAGAGTTCTGATTCCAAGCATCCTTTAAACTATTTAAATCCATTAACTTGATATCGATGCTGCTTGCTTTTATGTTTTAATGAAATATCAGTTCTATTTAGGATTTGTATAGCAGAATTGCTTTAATTCCTGACAGGGAACACCTGAAGGTCTAGATGCTTAAACATCTGCTGAACAGAAAGCTCATTTACATGCTGAAAGCTCATTTACATGCTGATGAGCGAGCTTTTGGCAGATTGCCGTATATACCCTAGTCAGTTTTACCTTTATATTCAGACTAGTTTGCTCCTTCGTATTATGTGTAAAACAGTGGACCTTTTGGAGGGCAGTTAAAACAAGTTGCCCTGAATTGGTAGTAGCTCTTTGAAACATTTTTAAATTAAAAATTGAGAAGCCATTCAGAAGTTTTAAAACTGATCTTGTAGTGTAAGAGAAATGCTTATTCTCTAACAGTCATTGCCATCATTGTTCAGTCTTACTTGTATTCTAATTAAACTTGCATCACTCCTTTTTCATTCTGTAAAGCCCAGAGTCAGTCTTAAAATTTTCCATGAAATTTTTATATTTGCTATTAGTAATTTCTCTATCTCCACTTTTCTGTAGAGTGTTAAGTTTATTCTTAGAGTAAATAAGGATTTTGAAAAATCTCAATTCTGATACTATTTCTGTAATTCATGAAATGTGTGGTTTATGTTAGATCTGTCTTAAAGGGCATAGAGAGACTTCTTATTTCTGAATGAAAGAAATAGAAATTGCAACTAACTTGAGACTTTCTTTTGGCATAGATGACATGCTTATTAAGCTCTGGGACTGGGATAAAAAATGGTCTTGCTCACAAGTGTTTGAAGGACACACCCATTATGTTATGCAGATTGTGATCAATCCCAAAGATAACAATCAGTTTGCCAGCGCATCTTTGGACAGAACTATCAAGGTAGGGTGTTTCCTATTTGTTAGTTATGATTATTGGTAAAATACAGTTGTTTCAGATATTTTATTACCTGCTGCCCATAAAGTTGTTCCCATCTTAGAAGTTTCTCTCGAAAGCTCATTTTGAAGTCAAAATAGGACTTCTCATTTTGATCCAGAAAGGCATAGTCTGTTTGGAAAAATATTGTGGCAACTCTGTTTTCTTAATGAAGGAGTGTTTTTCCATGTGGAAGCAATGTTTTGTAAGACTTTTAAACTCCTGCAAACCCAGAAATTAAAAAATGCCCACATCTTCTCTAGGTTACTATTTCCTCTCCTTTTAGTATGTTTGTTGTTGACCTCTGCTGATTATGAATCTTTTTTATTTAAATTTTACCTGCCTCCATTCTCCTTTACTTACTCCATTTCTCCATACCGCTGCCAGTTATCTTTCTAATACATGGATTCTGTCTTATCAGTTGCCAACCTAAGGATAAAATTCAAATGCCTAGTGCGGAAGACTAGCCTCAGCTAATATTATGAGATATCTCCTAGAACCCTGGTCTAGTCACCATTCTCTAGAGATTCCATGAATGTTCATAGAAAATCTCACCGTATTTAGCTGTTCCCCCTGCCTGCAATACTCTTTATTCTCCCTTTTTTATTTATTTTCCTCTGGTGAATTACTCATCCTTCAAGGCCTAGCACAATTATTTACTCTGAGAGGCTCTCTTCAGACATCCATTTCACCTTTAGACAGAGGCAGTCATGCTCATCCCATTCATCCATTGCTTTTTGCCTCTCAGTGGCCTTCACACTGAATAATAATGTGTCTTTGGAAATTTTTATCCCCTCAAATGTTGATGTTTGGAGCGGGAACTGTGTGTCACCCTCCTCCCCGAGGCAGACATTCATTAG
This sequence comes from Miniopterus natalensis, assembly GCF_054644295.1. NCBI lineage: Eukaryota > Metazoa > Chordata > Mammalia > Chiroptera > Miniopteridae > Miniopterus > Miniopterus natalensis. Next base: position 27,315,850 of record NC_142095.1, on the reverse strand, counting down.
CAAGCAGCACAGTGCCTTTCCTGTACTAGATGCCAAATATGTGTTGTAGGCATATTCCTTTTTCCATCAAAATATTTAAAATATCTCTGTGCATAGATTTAAAATGATATATTGCATTAACTTTTGCTTACACATATATGCTTATAGTTATATAACATCTTTTTCCTTTAACTTATAAAAAATGTTATACATTAATTGTTTGACAATTTAGTATTAAATGTTATATGCCTGAACATCTTAGGGTTTAGATCCACTGAATCATAATCTCTGGGGATTAAAGCCTAGAAATTGGTGTTTTCAGATTACACCATAGTGATTCTGCCCCCTGGAAATTCAGGTAAAGTGAGAAGGAACAAAAACAAATGGGCGGAAAAATGGACATTTTTTTAGCTTCTCTCTCCTGGGCTTTCACATTTTATGTATATGTCAGAGGTGTGGCAGAGGTGTCTTCTGAAAAGCAAGACCCCATATTGACTGGTAGATGCTGTTGTTCTCTGAAGGTATGGCAGCTGGGCTCTTCATCACCAAACTTCACTTTGGAGGGACATGAGAAAGGCGTGAATTGCATTGATTACTACAGTGGTGGTGACAAACCATACCTCATTTCAGGTGCAGATGACCGTCTGGTTAAAATATGGGACTATCAGGTACAGTTCTATTATAACTACTTGCCATATGTTAGATGTGCTTCTTACTGTTTTTTACAGGATAGTTAAAACTTGGATTATTGACCTCTGTTCATAGCATAATAACTTAAGGCCTCAGTATTTGTACCTAAACTATGGTCCCAGAATTCCCCATAAAAATGAAAAAAAATGCCTGACAATTAAAAATGAAATGCTGTCATGTTTATTTAATAGTAGAAATTAGAAATTTTAGGCTCCTGGCTGCGGGGGTGCACTCATAAGCATGCAAAAGTCTTACATGGCGCACCACCGTGTATGGCCCCAGTGGCTGATGTGGGGTTGAGTCAGTTGTGAGATCCAGAGCTGCTGACCCAGCTGGTGGCCCATCAACCCTGCAACATAGCAGTGGACATTGGGGTGCAGGAGACATGAACTGGCCCCATCATAAAGTTTGGCTGAGCTGTGGCCTGTCCCCAGCCAGCAAACTGCCGCTGTGGACTTGTATCCTGATTTGCACTGTCTCCAATGGCAATTGCCTCTGGGGCCA